>NC_089684.1:21332200-22582200 GCF_031753505.1 Anomalospiza imberbis
TGAGTTCTTCCTCTTAATAGCTTTCCTTGTAAAAAGGTCCAGTGCAAATAAATACAATAGGTCACACTAATCCATAAGTTTTTTGGAGGGGGGAAATCACTGAGTAATAACTGATTAAAAGATTGCAAAAGATCATAACTTTAGAGAAAAAGTTCATTCAGTTCTCTGCTTGTCTCCCATGTGATGCATGATGATGCTCAAACCCACCAAGATGTGCATATGGAGCAAAGCAGTGCTGGCTCTCCTTTCCTGTGACTCCTTATATTTGGAAGATAATTAGGACTTGAATAGCCATGACTAGGTAGGTGACAGATTACTTTGGATGCTTTTTTAGAACCTGGGGTGGCTTTGCAGGCCAGGCTAAGAATGAGAAACATCTTCCCACAACCAGCAAGGGGAGCAGGTAGACAGTAGTGAAACTTCTAACCACAGTCAGATGCTGAGAATTCAATCTGAAAATTGAGTTTTCAGTTGTTGACAGGAGCTAAATCTTATTGCATTTCCAATTAAGTCCCTAAGTGTTTCCAATTGTTATGCTAATATAGACAACATTAGCATACCAAGTTTAGAAAAATATACATACATATTATATACACATCTAGAGTAAGTCACAAGAGCACCATAATTCTCACAGTTCTCACAATTCTGAGGAGGTGTCCCTTCAGGGGACACATCAAAATCTTGTACTTACATAATATGTGTTATTTTCTCCAATTTTAACCTCCATTCTCCTCCTGTAATGATTATTTTCTCACCCACCCTTGTCCTGACCACCTTAGTAACTTATTACCTATCTCCTTTACTTTGTCTATAAACATGGATGCAGTTTTGGTCCATCAAATTGCTTGAGTTTTCTTAGTAGCACTGCACCTGCAGAGCTTACAGTCTCCTACAATCTGCTGCTGCTAGAAGTTATCCTCCCACTGGTCAGCCTGTAGGAGAATTCTCCAACTACTTCCAATCAACATGAGACAGATTACCAAAGACACACAATTTGAACTAATTAACCTAGCATAGATCCTTTTTGCTTAACCAGGTGTGGGGTCATCCACATGACCAACCTAGCTGGCAGCTGTGAAAAAGTGAAAACCTTTGGGAGGAAGGATGTGATGAGCAGCCAGTAACCATCGTACTTCCTCTTCCAGCTGCATCCACAGCTCTCCCTCTATAAAACAGTCCTGATCCCCCTTGCAAAGGGTCACGCTTTCCTCTGCAGACTAAGGCAACACGCAGTCGTTACTAGCAGGCTGAAACCTGAGAAGAGCAACTCCAGTATAGCTCTTCCTTATGCTGTCCCAACTACTCTTACCAGTCTCTGAGGACCTCCTCTGGCTATAACTTGGCATTTGTAGGCCATCTGTTTTCTCCTTTGTTTGTGTACCATCAACACCATTAGATTGTTCCTCTTCTTAATGCTGTGTCCTGCCCAAGCTTCCATAACTTTGCTCTGACAGCCTTCGCCCTGTTCCAACTAAGCAGCATTGACTAAATGAGAACATTTGGGTGTCTTTACACAACGATGTGTGATCACTCCCTGGGAAAACCTCCTTCACCTGTTCAATTAGGCTGAGAATAATTTGAAACAAAACTTGTACTGAAGGTTCTTGTTAAATACCAGCTGCTGCAAGGTCCATAATTCAGGCATCCCTGAAGCATTGCCATGCCTATGTTGGCTGAAATATCCTCTGAAAATAAGCTCCCAGCAGTTTTCTTCTGTACCTTTGCAACGTGTCATATTTTATGCTTGAGTGCCTTAGTACTGAAATACAGTACACTTGAAAACAGTCATGCCAAATTTTTAATTAAAAGCCCCTTTTTGTTACTTCCAATTAGGTAGGAGAGCAAAAAAATCTCCTTTTCCCACTTACAGAAACTCTTATTTTTGCCTCTATTTTTACAAGAAACACAGAGACATTGCAAAGTGTGCCCCAAATGTGTCATCATCCAATAAAATTCCACATGTGCAAAAACCAGCCCTAAAATAAAGATACTATACTGACAAAGTTATAGCCAGAGGGAGGAAACAAAAGGTAGTGAGGTACAAGTTAAGAATACTGTTACTAGCTATTGAAGGAGAGTCCAGGGTATATTTCAGAAGTTCAAGAATCAAATCACCTGGCCAATATTATAACAGAATTCCCAAACGCATCCAAACAAGTTTTTACTTCATCTTGAGAAAGTCCTGTGACTGAACCTCTTCAGGTCCACTACAACACTTCCAACAACATGAACATTTTGTTCTGAAAACCAGAGGAGGAAAGACCTGGAATACATCTATACAACATGAAAGCTGGGAGGAGACCCAAGCGGGGTGAGCTGCACAGGAAAAGAACAGAGTCTTTGATGGGTTTTGAACAAGCACAGGTGTGGTGGCATGAATTCCTAGTAGGATTTATGCATTTGTAGCAAGAAAGACCTTGAAGAACCAAATTTAATTGTCAAATAGTCTAGAGGAAGACTATTTCTCAAAACACATAATTATATAGCCATATATGATTTACAGATGGTGAAAAAGTACAGCACCTGTCACAGACTTTGCTAAGCCAAAGTCTAAATATGTTTATCCTTCATAACATGTTTCTGATGAATCTTTTTTAATTCTAGGTTCACTGCCAAATGTGAGGACTAATCATTTCACCAGAAAAATAGACGGAAGTCTTTACAACATTGTCATCAAACCAATGTTTACCGGCTGAGGAGAAATCCAGCACCCTAGAGTGCATTAGTCCTGCTGACAGAAAAAACAGGTAAGGTGTGCTAAAAAAAAAAGTGCTCTGAAGTCAAGTGAATATTGTAGTTCTTTAAACACTGGTACCAACATGAATTATTTCAGCTAGATGGACAAGATAAGGGTTAAATATTTTCCTCCAAGTTTTCTTCAATGTTCCAAGCCCTGAAAGGTCTTCATAAGGTATGAACTAGTAGGATTAAGAACATAGACTAAGCAAGTGGTGCAGCATGATAGAAATACATCCATAAAGAGAAGCAGCTGGTGGTGAAGATAAGATACCCTCAGTGTTGGACATTCAGTGACTTCTGGTGCCCAGCAGTCTGGTCCTGGGAGCCGAATGCCCACTAGCAGCTTGGAATGTATTTTTTTGTTAGCTGCAGCCAAAGGAAATCCCACTAACATGCTGCCAGGCTGCCCCACAGAGCACAACAATGCACTTTCAGTGTGGATGAGTGGATGATGTGTTTCAAAGCTCACCAACATACTAAGGGAAATGCTAAACACAGAGGAGCATAAACCTAAGCCTTGTTTAGAACTTGTGACTCCAGGGCACAAAATGTGCAGCTTTCTTCTTCACTGATTGCAGGCCAGCATGGCAGGCTTCTGGATTTCAGTGACAACTTCAGGAGCTCCCTTCACTCTGAAATCTAAGCCATTTTTATTGGGTATCTAATGTTAGGCCCTTGTATCTGATACTATTTATTTACATGTTTTAAGAAATGGGAAAGTGTAGCTGAGGTGAAGACATGTGGCAAGAGTATTCCAGATGGCCTGAGCTGTAGGGGAAAGAAACTGGATTACACTGGTGTGTTACAGACCCGCTGGGAAGAAATTAAACTGAGTAAGTTAATGATAAATTATAAATGAAGTATGTGCCATGAATATTAACCACACACACTGTATACTTTCTGAAACTGTCTGTCTCCAGAAGAATAGTTTTGTAGCCACAAGACAGCACCAGTTTATTTAGGGGACATGGGAACTCTGTAGGGAGTAGGAATCCTACAGAACTAAAGAAATTGTCCAGTGTTATGAAAAACAGAAAATTATTCCTAACTTACACAGCATACTAAATAACAAAGACATTAAACTTTTATGGTACTCTTAGGGATGGATGGAAGCCCATTTCAATAGCAGATTTAATTCTCCCCAGTTACAAAACATCAAGATTTACATGAACCTAGGGAGGAGGAAAGGCAGGGAGACACAGAAGAAGCATCACATCCCAGTACAACATTAATTAATAAGTAACAGAAGTGTCTTGAGACTCCAAAAATGTGAGTAGAAGTATTAATGTCAGTAAGAGATATTTTTGGAAAGGATACCTGTGTGACTTCAGAACAATGGGGTTTTTAAGTGTTGGAATGAAACTTCCACATGTCAACCATAAAAATGAAAAATAAGTTGTCACTTTAAATCATCTTTCCTAGACAAGCACCTTATTTCAGACTCCATTGAGTGGAGAATCCTGTTTTTGAACTTTTTGAGGATATACAAGTGCACAGGCACAGGCACTTCTTTAGCCTATAGTTCCCCATGCCTTAAAAAGTTTACTCAGTAATATCAGATATGAAGACTGTGCTGGCACAAAAAACTGAAAACAAAATGCTCCTGACAGCCTTTCTAAAGGCTCAAGTGTCTGTGGTCAGACACCTCCTGACAAAAACATGTGACTTCTCAGATTTCCATTGTTCTGGCATGTGTACACGGTAAAGAGGGAAACATAGCCTTGGAGGTCCTCACTGGCCACGGAAGAGCAAAGAAGTCACCAGCAGCATTTGCCAGTGCCTGGCTCAGGAATAGGCATTAGCTGCTTTTCCTGTTTGTTTTACCAGCAACAAAGGAGCCAAACCAACACTGGTCAGAGCACAAGGTGTCAAGATTAACTGTTGTGAGCAACTTAATGAGTCAGGTGGGTAAGAACACCACCAAACCCACGTGCTTTCTGTTAGAAGCTAGGCTGAGCTGCTGGTGGTGATCATTCACAACAGGTAAGAAGTACCTGAGATGCAACACAGGGAACAGACCTGGGACTAGTGGCAGACAAATTCCAGCAGCTGGAGAAATCAATCACTTGCTACAGTGCTTAGACCTCACTGAGGCAAAAATAAAGTTTAATACTTTGGCTTTTATTTTGGCTTTCATTTTTAGAAGATTACCTTGCCTTTCTCTGTATTACATCCTTATTTAAGATATCCAGAAAATTATGCTCTGGCCCTGGGCATCAAAAGTCACACATAAAACCTACCATAAACTTCGACTCTGCTCTAAAAGTTCCAGCAATGACAGTTTCAAGGCAGAAATTGAAGGACGGGTTTTCAGATACATGGAATATTATATGACTTATATAATTGGCATAAAGGGATAAAAATACAAAGCATTAACATTTTCTTTAAAAATTAAAAGCCTGAAAAAGTCGGGATGTGTAGGCTACAACGTTGTCAATCACGCAAGACAAGTCCATAAAAAGAAGGAATGTATTGTGACTAAAAGTCATATGAAGTATTAATGAAGTGACTTCCCCCTTACTTGTCCTGAAAAAGAAAATCTTATGTAGGTACACAAAAGAACACAGGCTAAGTGGACACAAGCCATGTATTTCACTCCACTTTTCAAACAGACAAAATTTTTTGTTGGGTTATTTGGATTTTTCTTTTTTCTGTTGTAATTTAGCTTTGGAAACAGCTAGGCATTCTAGTATCAGTTATTTAAAATGTCTGCTTCAGCATGGGAAGATAATGGCTGCTTTCTCTTATTGTCTATGCTATGAAAACTTCTACAGATATTGTGTATCTGCAAAATTCTTTGAAGTTTATTGAAAATATTGTAGCTCTTTGAAGAAGGATCTCAAATTTAGAAATGAAATTGCACTAATAAGGAAGTAATGTCAAAATAACAAGATAGCATGCTGTCTAGCTCTTAAATATAATTTTCCCCTGCACATACAGCCAAATAGAAAGATGATTATAGAATTTCCTGCTGTAATAACTTAACCTAGCTAGCACCAGCACAGATTATCCAGTAGCATGGTCTTCAGGACTGTGATGACTTGGCAACTGGCGGTATGGCACACATGCTCTGATGGTCGGCAAGGCCTGGAGCCTCTGTTGCAGCATCCTGAAGTCCTGTCATCATTGTCTCCAGCTTGCTCTAAAGATAGGGAACAGACCCTTTGAAATGCCATGTGATAATTTTTTTCAGAGGATCTGCTGTGTAGAGCTATTCCTATACCATGGGAAAAAAAAAAAAAAAAAAAACAAAAAAAAAACAAAAAAAAACCAAGGCTAAAAGCCTTGAGAAGCCTAAAGAGAAGAAAAACAGATTGCTTAGGCTGGCAGTGGTTTAAAACCCATCCCTATCAGCCTGAAGCTGGAAATTGACAACAAGCACAAATTCAGGCAGCTCTAAGTTAGGCAGCAGAGCCAGGGTGAGCAGAGGGGGAGGCTTGGCTGTGCAGCAGCCCAACCTTGCTATGCTGAGTGTCTGGCTGGGGAACCTGCATCTGCAGCCTCTGGGGATGTAAGTAGCTCACAAGGCCACACACAGCTTTTGCTGGATAAAGTTTATGGTGAGCTGTGCTCACTATCCTGTTTTCCAGGGACACCAGCGCTCAATAACTACTTAACTTTTCACCTGTTCACTCCTTGTCACTCTTCAAAAGAAGTCCTAATGCCACCTAATGCATACTGTGTAGCAGATACAGAGTGTGTGTATCCTGGCAGGGATAAGCTAAGTGAGTTGAAACAAATGAGGTGTTGCAGTGTATGACGCAGGAAAGCAGGCAAATGATTAATAGTCCAATGAAAGATTATCCTCATCTGATATTTCCACACTTGAGTGAAATCCATCCCAGCTGCAATTTAATGTAATGGTTGTCTATTTGGAGCTCCTAACAACTCTGCCTCAAGTACTTTTATAATTGTTTGCATTGATTTTCCAGTAATCTTTAAGAGTTAGTATAAAAATGCCTTAGAATAGAAAAGATTTTTAGCTGAAGGGTTCAAAATAGTTTGTTTTCCAAGTTTAGATACCACAGAATTGTAGCAAAACTTCTAGCCATAGCAAAGAGAAAGGCGTTACTCAAGTGGCAATGAAGACTTACTTCAAGGCTAAACTCCTTTCTGTAGCTTAAGAAAGCTGCTAATGGCAACAGTGTCAGCATCAATCAGACCAGGGAGAGGAGAAAAGTGCCTTTCTTTAGTCTAACCACCAAACACCAGAGCTTTTGTAAAGATGGGCCATGACTCATGTGCAACTTTCTATTTAGTAGATAAATTGTTGAGCATCTTTTTATCTTCTCGTGCCTGCAGTGACCAAAGGTTACAGGAAATCTTCTGTCCTTTCTCCATTCATTTCTCATTGTTTCAGTAAGCCTCTTTAAAAAAAAATCAATATCTCTTACAACAGCAAAAAAATTATTTTCTGTAGTTCTCTATTCTTATTACAGGGAAAAATGCAAGAAAATGCACTGTAAAAATCCTTTACCAAAAGGGCTACTGTTGTGATATACATGGAATAATCAGGGAATCAGGGAAAACTTATCATTAACAAGTCATCATAAGAACTCCGAATTCTTGTAAGATCTATCACTCCTTTTCACAAGTTCTTCCATGCCCATGTCCTTTGATAGAGCAGGAAGAGTTCATTATTTTCTAATATACAAGGTGGGTGGGAAGGAACAAAAAAAAGGATAAAAAAGAGAAGATCCACAGGAGAGTGTCAAGATCTGGTGATGTTCAGCTCATACAGGAAGTTCAGAAGGTCAGAGTTTATAGGGACAAATGGTCCCTCTGCTGCAGAAACCCCTGTTTCTACAGAGGGAAATCAGCTGACTGCTTGAGCAGTTATTCAGGGTGGCAGCTCAAATCTTCCTCCTTTTCCTTCCTCTTTCCATTACATTTCATGTACCTTCTGATACATTGTTATTGCACGTAATAGCAGGTGTCCTACCTTACGGTCAACTTTCTAAGGAAAAGCCCAAGGAAAACATCTGACAACCCTGAAGACATAATATTTTTCTTACCTTTGGGGGGGAATCTTAGGGGAACACACTTTCAAGCTGTGCCTCCCACCTCTCACTTGAGTGGAAAGACTCAAGGAGAAAAGACTTAAAGACAAGCTTCTCCAGGGAGCTGGAATACTGCACCTGCAGTGAGTGCAGAGAGAATGCTTTATGTCAGTGAAGTTATTAAGACCTTTGCAAACGTTCTTGTAACCACAGTCCTGGTGGATTTTTTTTTTTTTTTCCTGTTGGTTGGTTTGTAGAGGCTTTCTCCTCATTTCCCTTTGTCCTTTATCTTTCAGATTGAGTGGGGAGTAAAATAATGAGCTTGGTATTCACCGGATTTAAAGATAAACTATATAGACAATGGGGATGAGACTTAGATTTAAAGATAAAGTATTAATAGATAACATGGAGGATGCTGGGACTAAATACCATACAGGAAGGGAGGCTCCTTTGAAAAGCATCCCATACTAATAATTTTTCTTACAGTTAAGGAAATGGTATGATCCTTTCAGTTAACCTCTGAATATAACCGGCCATCATCATTCCTATCTCTAATTTCTTTATCTGACCTTTCAGAAACCAAACAATCATAAGAACAGTGATGATGCACCCTGTCAGAGCTGGGAGCAAGGAATAGTCCCCATGGTCACTACTATTCTATCCACATGATATTTAGCAAACTTGTCTCTCTTTGGGGGAAAAAAAAAGAATCTTACAATGTCACAACATTTTCATGGAAATCTTGTAGCATTTTCTAACACTTAACAAAGTCAGATGAAGAAAAGCAAGTAGAGAACTAAAAAGAAAATGTATCCATTCTTCCTAGGTTCTGTCTTATGACTGGGTGAGTCTTCAGTTGTTACTTTCACACTACTTTTTAAAAACACCTTTCTGTAAGTGCTTCTGACTTCCTTTAAAAAATTCAAATTTGCTCTTCATTGTGGAAAACTAATTTTTCTTAGTCAATAGGATACTCCATTTACCTCAGCCCTTTAAACCTTTCCATACTCCAGGTGGAACTACCAGCTTTCCAGATCTAATTTCAGTGCATCGTGGGTTGAGTATTTTCTGAGCAGGGACTTTAACAGGTTGAACAAAGCTGAGGAAAGGAAGTTCTGTAGACCAATATTTCAGCTACTTCTTCATAAGGCATCCAGCCAAAACATTCATCTGCAGAATTTCCTTCCTAGTTATTGTGAGATTTACCCCTGAGTGTTTGCAGTGATAGATAGAGCTTTCAAGAGACCAACTCTCACTCACAGTCTCAAAGGCAAGGAATGAGAACTACAAACAATATATAATCCACACCACGAACATCTGTACCCAGTGTCTTTGCAAGCTTTCTTCATTTTGTTTGACTGCTCATCTTTCTCAAGCATTTTTTTAGGAACCAGCCACCTTTGCTGGGGTATTCCCCCTCTTTGGTTCCTTATGAAGATACAGGTGGCAATGACGACATTGCTGTTCACTTAGGATTTAGATAGTGAGTGTACATTGTTTTAATCGAGGAAAAATTATTGAAGGGTATATTTCATAATTTTTGCATGTTTATTGTGGCAATAATTACCACTCAAAGAAGTAAGTGTGTTTCTGACATTTATGATACAAAACTGACATTTATGATACAATTTTCACTTTTCAAAAAAAAGGGAAGCACTTGAGTCTTACCTCACTACCCATAACTTAAATTGCTCCTAAAAAGTATCCTCTGGTTTTGGATGAAATATTTGCATTTTAACAGTTAAGGTCCAGCATGAGTTTTGCACCAAGCTTACACTGAGTCTATTCTACTGATTCTGGTGGAATAATTCCATCTTTCAGTAAATATGATATCAGTATCAAAACAGAAAAAATTGCTTTTCTTGAGGAATATGGACTAATACCTAGATATTTTTTGTTTCACATAATTAAAATCTATGTTAATAAACTAATTTCTTATATTAAAAGTTACTCCCCCTGGATAAGACCACAGATGGTGTCTCTGTCTTAAACAGAGTATGCATTTTGTAAGCAAAACATCTAATATTGTGGGTAAGGCAGGATTACAGTGGAGACACTGTTAATTTAAGTGTCAAATGCTTTTAAGAGTTGAAAGTGTTTACTCATAACTGTTATGAATTCAGCATATGTTATAAATTATGTGCATATAATCTAAAAAACAGATGAATTCTGTGTAATGTCTTCTTTCAATTAAGACATTAATTGGCCAACATGTTAAAAAAATTAGGAGTAGGATAGGTGAGGCTGCTTTCTGGTTTAAAAAGAAAAATTATTTTTAGAGGAATCAACCAAATGATTCCCTGGTAAAATTGGTAACATTAGTGGGAGAGGCAAGGGTGTCTGCTGTTTGATGCTTCAAAGTCATTCATAAATTTACACTCGCATCACATCCTTGATAGCCTATAGTAGCTCAAAATTCAGATGGAAAATCACAATATTTCCTTCGTGGTGGGGCTGGACAGCAACTGGATATTTTGTCTAAATACCTTTTTTCTAACTTGATATCATATCATTTTTTACCATCCCACATGGACTGTAAAGCAATCAAAGCCCATATAAAAGAGCAATAAGTTTATAACGCCTTCATTCTGCACCCATTCCTTACAAAAAAAAAAAAAAAAAAGCCAAGTAGCTAAGAATATCAGCTGTACCAATTTCAAATACTTTTAGTTCCCAAGGAAAACAACAATACTACAACCAAAACCACCTCATGTACACAAAAAGTCCACACCAAGGCTATACTACAGTTCCCTTCAAGCATCCCAAGCAGCTTCTCTGCAGCTACCAGGGTTTGGCAAAGGCTGTTCAACAATGACATTTCCTGGCAAAAGAAAAACTGGGCAAGAAGAACTGAACAGTGGTGAGTAGTACTTTATGATTCAGATGCATACAAATTGAATTACAAGTCTGGAACACCAAATAAGAAGGAGCTGTAAATAAAGGTCATAAATGTTTCACATCAAGATATACACAAAGAAGCAGTAAAGCAATGTCATGTCTGCACTCTGTCCAAGCATACATTAAATGAACTCTAAGTTTTGTTACGGTTCTTTCCAAGGTATTAAACATAGCAAATAAATAAAAAATTATAGACCCTTCAGCCAGTATAAGCATGTTGGATAAAGACTTCCCATCTAGTGACCACACAAAATCACTGTCTTTATTTTCCAAAGTAGTTTGTACCTCTTTTCTGGCCATTTTCAAATGTTTGTGACTTACTGGTTTTCCCCAAAAAGTCAATATATGAAAAGTCACAAAATAGACTGACCCTTGTGTTATTTTTGACTTTATGAAAACCAGAAAATGCTGATATAGTCACATTATGGCTTTGTCTCTTACAACTTGGAACTCCACAAAGCACCTAAAGCTATTACTTTCTGTGATCTAAGTCTCCAAACTTCAACAACCGTTAGCAAAGAAATAATTGAGATTATGCTTTCTAGTCCTTCTAAATGCTCTATAAGAATTTGAACTTGAAAAGATCCAAGTGCCCTTTCCTACTGAGGAGATCACAATAAAAAAAAAATTATTAGGGAGAAAGAAAATGCCACCAAAACAACACTTACTGCAAAAAGGTTGACACTTGCAGTGTTTACAGAAGGGAAAAAAACCCAGAAGTTAACCTCTCCCTAAGTCTAAAACAGGCAGTAAAACCTAAAAGGAAAGCCAAGGTCTCCCAGTTCTCACTCCACTATCCAAGCCACTAAGTCTCAGTTGCCTTAATTTGATGCCTCAAAGAGAGGTCAAGGTACGGACTGCCTTTCAATCTAAAATATGATGGAAAAGAGTTGAAACAAATGTCAGCCTTAGCACAAACAATGCAGCCAACTGATGAATAAACTGAGGGGTTTGGACCCATATTTAATTGAACAGACCAAAAATCTCTTTCAATGGTCTTTGAATGAAATCTTTAGGGAGAAATCCTGGTTCTGCTGGAGAGAGTAGGAGCTTTGAGTTCCTTAAGCGATGAAGTCAACAGTTAAGCAATGAAGCAAGCAGTCCAGAGTTTACCGCAGAAAATATTCAGGGCTTCTCACCTCCAAGTTCAGCTTTCACATTTAAATTCTACTGAGGATAACTACAGTAGTCTGCCAATTCCAATTCGCAAAAAGGCAAGCAGAGCCAGCCAGACTCCTTCTGTGCAATCTACAGGAGACAGCATCACAAACTTTCTGTGCCTCACTTCCCATCCTCTGAAGTAGCAGACCACCACATCTGACTCACAGGCACAGAACAGGAATGACTCCAGTCACATTAGTGTAGGTGTTTAGACTGCTATGGTAAGGACCACAAATAAACCTTATAAACAGAGAGGAGAAAAAACCTTCACATTTCTCTTGTTTACAGAGGAGACGCTCCCCAGGAAGCCAATGATAAAACACTCACTGACGTCAACGGGAGTGCATTCAAGACCCAATTTACGTTAAAATTGAGTCGTGTTCAAGTAGTAGTTTTTGTCTTCCCCTTTGCCCTCTGTATAAAATTGAACAACTCCGTCCTCACTAAATCATTTATGTTTGTCAGCTTCCTGCCTCTCCCTGCATGGTGGGATCCAAGCAGCCAAGCTGTTTATAGATACACATAGAGTTATTTGTGTATGATTTTAATTTTCTTCAGCTCTAGAGAAGAGCAAGTCTTGCCAGGGGTGGTTTCTGTCACTACAGGATCCTCTCATTTTCTTCATTCCCATCATATTTGCAAAAGCAGTGGAAGCACAGTCAAACTAAGACTCCTGTGGGTGTGGCAGGACATAGAGTCCCTAAATATTTGTGAGAACTCCTATAAGCCTTCCATAGTCTGAAGAACTTAAAGATTTTCAAAAAAACACTGGGATACCCACAGATACAAGAAAAGATCTTGTCAGATCCTCAAAAAAGCATAAAGCAACAAAGATAGATAATTCCCCTTTTATCCCAGAAGTAATTAGGTGCATAACCTTCTTGGTTAGAATTACGCTAGATCCTGTTTTCATGTATTTGCATCAATAGTTATAAATCACATAGAAAATGCAGATTGCGGATCTCTGCCCCCATTGACTTTTGCTGAAGCATAGCTGGGCTCTTAAAAGTTTGTGTCAGTATTGCCAAATGGCCCTAAAGGGATGATTTGGAAAGAATTGTTGCTACTGAGATACCGAACGCTGACATCAGAGTTAAGCATGAATGCTCACCTTCAACATTCCATTTCAGTTCAACAGCCACAACTTCAAAAATTTATTTCCCAAATGCTTCAGTCCCATATGCATTCACCTAGAGATTTCCAAACACTCAGCAAGGTTCCACTGAGTATCTTACTTCCTTTGATTTATGAATCTCTTCAATAGGCAAGAATTGAGGAAAAGCCAGAACATCTTGGAGAAAGTCAGAGAGATATAAATATGCTTACATTTGTTTCAGTATGTGGTAGTTGCTGCTTGTTGAGTGAGCAAAAGTCTCAAAGACTACAGTAATTGGAAAAACTAATAAAGGAACCATACAGGGAGGAAAGCAATTAGGAGAATATTGACCAAATATCCCTTTTCCTTTCTCACACATATCCATTTTTGATAATAATCAAAGAAAATAATAGGTTTTATGCGTGAAAGGAAATTGAGCCTCTCTACCCAGTTTGTTGCATATTCATCTTTCTACATAGCGTGACATGGCTCTTTTAGAAGCCACTTATTGAAAATTTCAGTATTGTTTCAGCTTAATATTGAGACCCAGTTGCCTAAAATATATGACTTCCTGAATAGCCGCACAGGGTTCTTTGACAGCCTTTTTGCCTCACTGAGATGTTACAGGGGTGGGCTCTTCCCCCTCGCCTTCCCAAATATTTTCTTTATTGTGATCTGAACTTCAGAGACAGATCCAGGAGGGTAACTGTGCATCAGTTGGGCCTCACGCTGGCTCTCCTTAGGGGTGGGGAGCAGGCACTCCAAAGCTATCCTGCATGGCAAGTGGGGTCTGCCCTAATTACTAACAGACTGACATAACAGGCACCAATCTGAAGATGATTAAGTCTCCCCTGACATCACTCCAAAAGACATTTAGTCACCCTCCTCCAGCTTTCCCCTTCCTTTATAGGTGAAGAAAGGCCACAGCTAACATCACTGCTTCTGCAGTAAGGCCAAAAATTAGAGGGGAAAGTGACGGCTAACCACACAGCTCCATAGTATAAACTCTGTTAATGAGTATAAACCATTCCTAATGTACAGTTAATAGTTTCTGCTCCTGAAACTGCCAACATCTGCTGATTTATCCTTTAGCTTACTTACCACCATTTCACAGCCTTATCTTCAAGAAAACAGGGCAGATGAGCACTGTGTCCATTGTCTCAGATTAGTACTTAGCTTTGGATGGTTTTAGCTTATTCTCTATTAAAATAAAGTATGCCATGCTTGCCAAGTTTCCCTGTACAGACACACCGCAGAAAGAGAGTGAGCTGGGAGCCTCCAAGCACTGCAGTCTTCTCAGAGAGCACAGCTTTGTTCACAGTCCAGTGAAATGGATCTGTCTGATATCAGTGAGATGTCCAGGAGAAGACACCTGTACAGCAGAGAAAGCCAGCTAAAGCTGAACACAGAGAATGCTTTGGCACACTGAATAATTCTGCCCAGTCACATCAAAGAATATTCTCAGTCAACCCAAAAGAAGTCAGCAGAAAGTCCAGTAACTGAAAGAGTGGGAGACCACAATATAAGCTGCTGGCATTTACGGAAATTACAAACATAAATCAAATAAGAAAATAACACTTTAAAAAAGAATTTTATTTATTAATAAAACATATTTCCATAATCTAGACCATACACTGGCACAGGCAGAAACCCATCCGTTTTCACTTTCTCATTCAGGACAATTTATGGTGTCAAATAAAAAACCCATTATTAAGGTAAAAACCCAAATTAAGGTAAATGTCTAGTGAGTACAGCATTTTCTTTAGAGAAATACATACCAACAGATAAGTCTTAATGAAAATAGGTAAGCAGAAGACAATGAAGAGAGGTTTGTCACATGTCCACAATATTGTCAGAGAATTGCTGGTTCTCAAACTTCACTAAGTATTTTCCAGCAATGTAGTTAGCATGTGACCTCTCTGTGGCTCCACAGTTTCCCCAACTGTTTTCATAGCTCATAAAACGTTTAGGAAGTGTTTATAAAAACTGCTTGAGGAAACGGTGCCACAAAGAACTTGAGCTTCATGTCTCAGCAGTGCAGCTTTGATTTAGCTCTCTTCGACGGGATTTCATTTTGCAAATGCCCCACTAACATCTGCATGCAGGCCCTCTTGGGATAGCACCGAGACAGAGTGCAGTTTTATGTATATTACTTGGCCAAGTTCCTCCAGCATGTGATGGTTGACTTGCCTCCCTCATGAAATCACACATGCAAATGTTCCCCATGCATACACTTACTGATGGCCACTTTCAGTGATCTGTGTTGGGAAGAAATATTATGTCATAAACACCATTGCAACATCTGCGATGGATCCTTTTGGAACCCGACACGGCCCGCCAAGCCCAGAGAGCACTCTCACATCACAAGTCCATGACTGACGGTGCTTGACCTGCTGCCCTGCAAGCTCACCCCGGCTTTTTCATGCACACTCTAACAGCCTGTTTGGAAACACACAGCCAGAGAAGTGTCACAGACAAGCTCTCAGTATACAGCTCTCTAGAGAATGTTTGCAGAGTGCAACAATGAAACAAGATCATGCAAGAACAATGAGGTTTAAACCCAACATTTTACAATGCTTAATTAACTAAAGCTAACATTCAGAGTGTTCTGGTGGAACTCTAGTCTTCAGCCACAGACTCATGGCTTCCTGCGTCTTGGATATTAATTAGCAATTATCAGCAGCCTTTGAATACACTCAGGATAAGAAGATTCACCCCTACAGAAAGACTCTTCATTGAATTTATATACTGTAGGTTTCAAGACAAATATGACCAAGAATTATACTAAATAAAGTAAGAAATCCTTCAGTCATAACATATTTTTCTTATAAGTTAAGAAGAAAATTCTACTAGTAAAAAAGTTGTAGACATAGCTCTAGTAGACATATTTTTAAAATAGCCATCATTAACCTCCTTTAAGTACAAAGGGAACATCACATGGCAAACTGATGGCTTCGACTACTTGTCTAAGTAGTCATATACTCCACCAAGATCATCTTAAAAGAGTTAAGCAAAAAGCTTTTCAATCCTATTCATGTACCTATCTCCATACACCTAAACTGGTTACTAAGATAGCTTGTGAAAAAAACACCAATACTATATGCAACAAAGTGTCACCAATAACTATGGCAAAGATTTTATTCTCTTACTGGTAGAGATTAAATATCCTTGAGCAAGACAAGCCCTATTTGTAATAAAAATAAATTATGGCATAGACATAAAACTTTTAGCACATACTTCTGACAATAGAATTTTTCCAGTTCAAGGCTGCTTTATATACTAAAATAATGTTATTCAAACCCAGGAATTAGTTCTGTGATTTTTGAGTGTCTAGTCATGCATGCACATTCTCACCCCTGTTAATTAATTATCCACTCCTAAGCAGTAAATAAGAAGCAGTCACTACCCTTGAGGAAAAAGCAGGACGTATGTATCAGGTGTTAGACATAAAAACCAGCCTCAATTGTTTATTTGGCTCCCAGGCTTTGCCCAGGAATTAAAATGAAGCAGTCAGTGAAAAACAGCTACCCTGTTCCTAGCTCTGAGGACCACAAGACTCTTTAGGAGTTGTCAGAAAACACAGTACTGCATCTTTCTTTAGACTTCAAGTTACAATTAAGGTCAAGTCATTCAGATTTTAACTCCATCTAAACAGCCATGAAAAGGAGCAGGGAAAATGAGTGCCCCTTCTACACAGTCTTGACATCATTTCAGAGGAATGAATAAACCGTGCTTGTGACATTGAGAAGAAATTGTAGCATGGCCTGTGAATCTTTTTTTAAAAGTCAGTTCCACTTAAATTTTAAGAAACCTGTTATTGGCTACCTTTAATCAAAACAAGACCTCTTGTAATGCACACACATACACTGACCACACTACGCTAGCTCCTTTGCTTCGTTTTTCCTTCCCACTAAAGAAAAGGAAGCCTGCAATAATGCTCTCACTGCCCTCCACCTGAACTGAATGACCCAACCCAAACATTTCTTCTTGTCTTGATAGTTAAACAGAGACAGAAAAGGAATGATCACTCAGATCTGAGAAATAAGATGAAATGAGAGAGGTCTGAACTGTGGCAAAGTGCGACCATTATTGATTGTGGTAGTTTTTAACTTCCTCCTTGTGATCAGCCACAGTGTGCTGCTGGTTGCTACAGTCTATGTATCTGAGAACACACCACAATTAACTTAACCTCACAGCTATGGCTTTTGTACTTAAAAGAATGGCCAACATATCCAGTAGCAGCTGGAACACTCAAAGTATAGATTCAAAAAATTAGGTTTAATGTGTGCTTTGCTGCTTATAAGGTTAACCATGATTGAGAAGGCTCATTTTGCAAACAGAAGAAAACAAAAAAAAATTCAATAATGATGAAGGAAGGCTTTGGGATATTATCAAATCCCTGCTTATGAAAACCACTTAGAGAATATAAGAGCTGACACATGAGTATGTATGTATGTATGCAGTTCATGCTCTCCATGTCTAAAATCCCCACTTCACAATAAGCCTGTCTCACAAGTCCTACTTCTTAATGGACAAAAACTAGGCAAAAATCATATCTGCCTTGCTCAATGGAAGAAATTGGAAAGTCCCCATATTTTCCAGACATTGAAATCCTAGGACTCAATTCCTTTGGAGCAAAAATCAATCTAGAAATTTTTGGAGGAAAAACAACGACCAGCAATCAACCAAAAACAAAACCAAACCCCCAGAACATGACCATCATTTCAATATCCTATATTCTGAAAGTCTCTGCTCACCACCTGTCTTGAGAATTAATGCATTTTTTGCTCTTAAGTCACGTAATCAGATCATAAATGAACACAATCTAATATTAGCATTAAAAAGGATACATCAAAGTCGCATTGCCCAATTCTTCATTTCTTAATTAACAAAATATCTACAGACATCACTACTTTTCTCCCCCTACTATCCACCTCTGTACTTGGCTGTCACAGAAGCAGACTGAACATTAACAACCCTACATCACCATCACATTGCTGTTTGTTTTACTAAGGTCTATAAAGTTATGATAATATAGAAACAAATATCAACTTCAAGGATCTTCCATTCAAACATATGTTTGCTTGTAGTAGTTTCTCTAGATAACTGAAATTTACCTTTGTGCTTCCTCAAAATACTTGTGGCTTTATCAAAATGTAAGCCAACCTACAACTGCTGGAAAGGCTAAGATACGTGAAGCACACAACTTAAATTTACTGTGCGCAAGAGGGATAATTCCCTCTTTGCTGAATTAAGCTGAAGCCTTTCAACCATCATTGACAAGCAGGAATGGAAGAGGCAATCAGCAAGAAACATTGTTAGATATGGAGAGAAATTCACAAGAGGAACTGCTCTGGAAAGGCTCTTTGATATAAGACATGACGCTTTATGGTCATAGTGAGATTTTTCTTCACACTGCTTGAAGTTCCTCACCATTCTACAGATTGCTGACGTTTAATGGTTTTTTTAATATGAGAGAACCCAAGTCTATATAAGAAATACCTCTTCAGTTACCTTCACAACACATTTGCTTTTTCACTGAGCAGTTAATGCTGCAGACATACATTCACACATCTACAAAATAATTCACTGTCTTGCTGTGGCTACACTAATGGGCTGTAGCTGAATAGTTTTCTATTAGATGGAAAATAGATGAAAGAATATTTCTTTAAAGCAAACCAAGTATTTTTATTATAAGGAAAAACTTCTAAATGGATCTTTTTCTTTGGTGGGTTAAAATAGTAAAGTTAAATGAAGATGGGGGAATGAATACTTGGGCAGAACCAAGACTGAGGGGTACAACTCACCAATCAACATGTCTGCAAAGCCAGCAGGATGACCAAGAACTCTGCTCCCAGGGGCACATTCTGTTCTGTAGTCCTCTCATTCCATCCCTACTAATGGGGAACTTGCATCAGCCCTTAACAGCTCCTCCAGAGCACCTACCATTTCCTCCACAAAAGTGAACAAAATTAGTTGCTTGTAATGCGCCAAATGCATGAGCTATGATTACAAGAAAGGTGTGAGGTTTCTTAGCAAAACCAAAATCATAACACCATCCTTCCACCTTAGATAAGGAGTGATGTGCACTGGAGCAGAATTCAAAGAAATTTTTTTGGTTTTTTAAAATGTCATTTCTAAGCTATGATGCATTCTGTCATTTCCTTGGGAATCTTCTTTCAATTTTCTATCCCATAAAAGTACGACACTTCAACTGATGTAGAATGTCTCTAACTGGATGGCTGCCCACCACTTAAAAGGCACCTTGGTTGCTTGACACAGTTATCTTTCTGCCAGCCTTGGAGCACAGACAGCCTGGTCTCATGTGGTTTCACTTGTGCATTTGTTTCTCCCTTTATTGCAGATTCCACACCTGAATATGTAATCTTCAATGGTGGTGTGCATGCTTGGCCAGAACTGAAATATTTTATGCTCCTGCCTTGCATTTCCCAATGCATAGATGAATACAAAGGATTTGCGCAGAATACTTCTGACCTCTGACCCCCAGCAGTATTTCAGCAAGGCAGCTTCTTTTGGAAGAAGTGGGGGAGAAGAGAAAGAGGGAATTCCTACCTTTTTGCAATGGGTCTAGGACCCCGATAATTTAAGGTAGGGTGATCAAATAACAAGTGTCCCATGTCTAATACTCTTGAAAGACAACACCATTTTATATCAAACATTCTTTCTATGGCTTCCCCACTTTTCATTGCTAAATACCAACGTGAAAAAATTTAAGATTTTTCTAGTTTTCTAATTTATCTAGTTTCTCATTGTCTGCTTTTCAGAACACATTTTTGACCAAATGATTATTTGCCTTTCTCTTTTATATTGAATAAAACATAAATTATAATAAAAGTCTGATTCCTGTTCATGTTTACAATAGTACAAAATCAGATCAGGCCTTAACTTCAATAATTACTTATTAATCATACTAACAAAAGCAAAATGCCATTCATATATCCTCTTTCTACTTTCCTCTCAGCTAAAACATACAGTCTTTTGGTTACATCACTGTACAATCAAAGAAGCATGAAACTAGTATTTTAAACCCTAATAATGTATATTTCTTTTCTGCGGGACTATAGGACAAGACAACACTGCTTACATTTATTTGTATCCCCATCACTCTATGTGGCAACTCTGAAAGCAGAGCTTCACAGAATTTATGACCTGACTCTACATTACACAAAGAAAGCTCAAGTCACCGTTCATGAGTGTTCAGCCTGTTGAGGGAAAATGCTGGGCAATAGTGGCTTATCTTTGCTGGAGTAAAAGTCATTAACTCAAACCAAAAGCCAAAACAAACTAGGAGAAGGTACACGAACTTTGAGAGAAGCTTTTCCCCAATACAAAAAAGTCTTATCTACTGATAAGACTAGGCCTTGTTCCAAATAACAGAATAATGCTACACCCACAGTGATTTACAGCATGAGTTTCAGTGTGAATACACACAAGAAAATCCAGTCCTGCAGCAACTAGTAAGTTTTCAAACACATGAGTCCAGAAAGCAAACCTGTTCAGGTACAGCCAGAAATTTGAGTGGTACACAAAAGCCAGTGCTTTGAACACCTGATCTTGGCATACTTGTGCATTCCAAACATAGCAAGTTATTGCTTCCTCACTGATCTCTAATACATACATTGTATGTTTGCATTATGCCTGAGGGCAGTTGCAGTCCTCCAGCAGCATTTTAATAAGGTATTATATGTGTATTTTCTGAATTCTATTAAGAAATTTACCCTATAAGACACTCCCAGAAAATAATGGAGTGGGGGAAAGCATCAAAATCCAACTAAAACTAAACAATCACGCAAGTGCACCCAAGCCTCCTATTGTCGGTATAATATTAAGGTTACATTAGATTAGATCCCACTCAGGAAGATGAAACCTGCACCCAGAATGAAGCTGCACACTGATGACAATTTGGCCACCTTAGAAATCTTTCTGTTAGAACAAAAGCTCCTTCAAGAGTCAGAAGGTACTGTCAGAAAGCTGACACAATGAAGCAGCTGCATTTATTTCCCACTAGAGTTTGGCTGTTGTTCCAAATGGCCCAGTTCATTGTTTTCTAGGGTCAGACATGACATGGCACCAATATGCTCACTAGTTCTCCATTATTCCTGAATATTAGAGTCCTACTGACCCAAAGATGAAGCTTTCCCCCCTGTCAGCCCCCCTGAACTGCTAAGCTAGCCCAGCCTTGGAGGACATTCAGGGATACGAAGCTTCAGAAACCAGGCGAGATATTCACAGACGCTCAGTTTTCAAGTGCTTATTCTCTGGGGAGAAGAAGGAAAAAGAGAACAAACAATGGCTGTGGGGTTTTTTATCTAGGGTCTGGGAGGTCTGGGTTATCTGGCTCTGGGCCAATAGGTTACAAAGAGGAAGTAAAGATCATTCTAACAGTCACAGCTATAGGGGTCTTCCAGGAGGGTGATACCATTCCACAGGGAAATGCAGCACAAAGGTATCAGTAGATTATACTCAGGAGACTCATTTCCTCAGGAGTATGGTTCTTCAGTAAAATGCGATCACAGTGCCTCCACTTCACTGACTCAAGCATCTAATGTGCCTCATGAAAGAAGAATAAAGAAATACCAGGGATTTATGTATTAAAGTTTGATTAGATTTTCCTTTCATTTGAATAACTCTGAAAAATAGATCCTACTATGAGATGTAAGAAACAATTTACTTTCAAAGTGACAATCCACCAAATGGTTAAAGACAAAAAGCTATGCAAAAAATATGCTGTAGCATTGGTCAGTGCTGATACACAGTTCATGCTTATCACCATATGACAACCCTCTTTGGAGTCAAAAACTGTCTGTATTTCATGTGAGCCAGAAGGAGAAAAATGCAAATCAGACATTTCCATACTATTCTAGAAGACCATGGTTATCTCCTCACTTTTACCTCCACTGTGAGCTCACTTGCAACATGTCAAACACAAAACCACATTTGACATTTTACACATATCAAGCCTACCAGCCTCACCTGTGAGGCAGTAGGTGAGCACCAACTGGATGTCCACAAACTGGCCACAGATTTCTCACCTAAACATGCTAATTTTCATATGGATGCAAGTCTTGTCAGAGAAGCAGGGAGGTGGTACAGAACTGATGTTTTGAGTTTTTCTGTTCTGGGTTCCTCTTCCTCTTCCCAGCAAAATTTGGTGGTTGGCATATGAAATTAATTTGGGGCTTTGGCATAAAGACAGCCACCTTATTGGCCAAAGTGCAGCATGCTTTCTTCATGTACTCAGAACCACTTGCTTGTAGTGACATGTACAGGAGTACATGGTCATTAAGTATATATGTTAATTAAATGGGACCTGCATGATGAGGAACAGTGCTCTCATTGAGAAGAGATAGCAGTGTTCCTGGATATACAAGTTACTTACATGTTTTAAACAGAACATGGCAGTCTGTAAGTCACATACTCATGCAGAAAATAGCATGTTTATTTTTCAGAGTCCCTCCTACTCAAAAAAAATTGCATTGAGTCAGAGAAAACCCAATGACACAGTTTGAAGTTATCGAAGAGAGATCTATCAATGTTCACAAAAATACTAAAACTCATTCTAGGAATCTAACAATTTGTCTGAGAAGACTGAAATATTTTAAATTTGTTGAGGTTTACTGATTCCACAAATTATTTTTTTGTTTCTAAACCCTCTAAATGGTAATGAAGTTATCTTATTTTCCCTAAGTAATTCAAACCATGTTGTTTCTTCGAGAATCATGTTGAGAACACAACACTTCTGAATAGCTTTCACTTATTGAACACCAGCCTTGAAGGTAAGCAATTTTTTAACCCTTGCTTTACACACGGACTACAAGACAGAAACCCCTTTCTTTTCTACCCTATTCTTCTTTCCTCTAGTTTTCATCCTTCCTGAGGAATTTTGCTGTATTATGTTATTCATTAAAGAATCAAAGTAAAATCTAAGTGGGTAACTGGACAGAGTACTAGGCAAATCTTTTAACTTACACTGGTTTCAGGCCCACCCAAGGGTCTGAAGAGAAGGAAACCAGGTGGTCTAACCTAAGTCCCATGGCAGAGATATGCTATATTGGCAAAGCAAAATAAGTGATCCCACAGAAACTGAAACATATCTGTTGACTCTTTGCAAAAAAATGAAAGCTGAAATGAATGGAAATTAAATTATCTCCTCCCCCCAGAGACAGTCATCTTCCCAGGTCAGAGGTATGCAAAGGAAATATGAGTTCCCATTTCATGGCTTGCACCATAGCTATGACTAGAAAGATAATATCTTCTTTTTTTTTCCTCTCTCATTCCACCATCCTGACTTGGATCTTCCAAATATTCATCATAACAAAAACTACTACAATACAGAGGAAGAAATAATAATATATGCAGATTTAAACAAAGCATTCCTTGTGGAAAGGTGCCGAAACTGAAAGTTGTCTGGTTTTGTATAAAGGAAGAGCATATTGTTACATAACCTCGCCAAAACATATGGTTTGCATTCATTCTCAAAAATGATAAATAAACGCTAGGAAAATAATTATGAAATTTTTCAGAAATTATTAGTGGGAATCGGAAAAGAAGAGACATGGCAAAAGAAAACAGACTGTCAAATTTGCAACTGCAAGCTAGCCTGAGAATAGATACTTTCAAAAACAAGCTTATATTTTACAAAAATTTACAGTAGATGAAAAGCCTAAAGGCATTACTTAAAAAAAAAAAAAAAAGAAAAACAAAAAAAACAGGAAGAAGCACACTTTCATCGTTTAGACAAGAATGAAAATTTCTAAGCTTTAATGAATTTGCAAGTCCTGCCTAGGCCCCTCAGAGTAATTCAAGCTGGGCATTAACACATGTGTAATCTGTAAACATACATATAAAACAAAAAATGTAACACACAAGCATTTTACTACTTGCAATATTTTAAAAAATTTATTATTTTTCTCCAGTACTGTGAACAAGTTACCTTCTAGATGATCAATAATTTTTCTTGAAAATTTATCCTGTTTCATAAGCAATCAGAAAAGCATATGGCATACAAAGTTACTGCTTTAAGGTGTAGAGTTTTAGATCACTGAATTTGCAGAATGAAATATCTTGGCCTATGCTAGAGCAGCTATGAATCCATCAATTAATATTGGGGTTTTTTTTCACACTAGCCACAAAACAGGTACATAGGCACTGAAAAATACCTGCTGAACAGCAGTAACTAAGGAATTATCAGTAATACAATCACTTCTAATTGTCTATTGTCAAATTGTTCAACCAATTTGCTCTGTAAAGAAGTGGTTTTTGTCTTAAAGATGTTAATGATTAAGTCATGTTTGTTTTGCTTACTTGACCCAGGCAGCAATCCATATAAAATTGACACCAATAACAAGGCAATGTAAATTGACTAAATTCCTCACCTTTTACAACATTAAAGAAACAACCCTATATTTAAGCCATTCATTTTTATTACAAAGAGATGCAGGAGTGAGATCCATGTCCTTCCCTTTTTGTTGCTTAAATCTTGCCAGCAATCTCAAAATTCAGGAGTCTCAGAGGCTTCTGTGGTAGCCCTCAGTGGTCCTGCTCAGACTGCCACAGAGGAGAACCAGCACTTTCTAGCTCTGTCCTGCATGCTCATGTATCTGTGCCTTTATTCAGGAGAGAAGTTTAGTTTATTCTTATCCAAGATAATTTCCACTGTGCATGCTGAAATTCTGTTTCTAGTTAGTCCAACACTTGACCATATTGTTAAAAATATGTAAGAACATTTTTGCGGGAACTGAATATAAAAGTCTTCTAAGTCAACAGGAAAACAAAAATATGGATATAGTAAAAGAAACACTTTCCAGGGAAAAGACACACACTTTTCAAAGCTTGTTTCCCTGGATCGTTTATGACATGATTTTGATAGAAGCAGTCAAGTGGAATTTGATTTTACTTTTCCTTTCCCTAAGGAGTGTTGGGGTGAGATGTCGGACGTGCTGCCCATAACAGTGAGCTCAGCTGCATGAGATGCTGCAGTGGGTTTGTGACCGTGTATACAAACAGAGCCTGAGAAACCACATCTGTCCTGTCTTTGGGGTCTTCCATAGAGCAGAGCTGATGACAGCTCAAGCAAATACTTGTCATTTCACTATGGACAACTCCCTTTGTGGCACACACTTGTGCTATTACAAAAGTAAAAATAACAAAGATGCTCTATCCAACTACAGCATGCCAAAATAAAATAAGTAAATAAACTGGCTCCTCCCTCCCAAAACAGCCCCAAAACATGTCCAATGAGGACCTAGATCCTCTAGTGCTGCAGCTGTATGGTCATCATGATAGTTGAGCTTATCCATCTTAGCCTGAATTTACTCTCTGGCATGGAATTGTTCATCCCGTGAGACTAGTTTTATGTTCAAAGCATTCTCAAAGCTTTGTTGCCTTTGTGGCACATTTTGTATCCATCAACATCAAGCCACAAGCTCCATTTTTTCCTTGTTAATTATGCTTATGCTGCTCTGCTCTGGCTTTGTTCATTGCAGAGCTTTGATAAATGAGCTTTCTGCCCCCATCATTATGAGGACACAGAGAGAATTCTCATCCAGTTCAAAATTAAATGATGAAAATAAGGAAATGGTTTGAGTTTTATATTAGAAATTGATGAAGTGTGCAAGAGAGGGAGGGTAGGGGGAAAAAAAGAAAAAGGAAAAAAAAAAAAAAAGAAAAGGAAAAAAACCTCCAGAATTAACCGGACTTGACCAGCAGCTCTGACTTCCTGGAGCCACTCAAGTCATCCAGCTCTGGATATGCTTCCAGCTATAAAACAACTTTTCTCTTCACTTTTGCACCAATGGGCTGGGAACCTCAACCTCAGCTAAAGGCTAGTTTTACTGCTCTGCCTAGGATTAGGGTTACACTCAGGATTAGGGTTGAGAAAGCCACAAAGCCCAAAGCTCCGGGGATGCTGCAACTACAGAAGACCTGCCAAGGGCAGCACAGCACTGCCCCGGCGCTGTTTCCTCCACACCGTGCTCTGTGGCACGTCCCATGGTCTGGGCACCTCAGCCTAAGAAAATGCTGATTTTACTGCTCAGCTTAGGGTCAGGCTTGAATAAACCACAGAGCCTGGAGCTCCACGGACACTACAACTACCAAAGTGTTTGCAGTTTGAAAAACTGTAAATCTCCTCTTATTTAGATAACTTTTCTTTTGAGTCCACTTTGTTTCCTCTTTTTGCTTACTGCACAAGTGCTGCATGAAACTACTCAAGTGTCACAAGACCACTAGGACATGTCCTGGGCTTGTGACTAAGCGATTCAGTCACATTTAAAATTACCTCTCTGCTCAGAACTGTTCTTCAAATATTCTAACATTGCAGCTACTGTGTATCAGGTCACTTCTACCTCTGTGGACCTTTACTGAAAAAACCACCCAAAGCTAAATTCTGCATAAAGACTGCTGTGCCCTCTCCTTCCAACACCCATGGAGGAGTAAAAGAGAAGGGACTGGTGGGCTAGGGATGAGGGAGGTAGAGAAAGAAAATAAACCCCAGTCCTAAAAGAACAAGCCCATGACTGCTTGGTTATTAACTAATGACAAGGTCTTTGTAAGGGTGGCAGCACCTTCTGCTTATGGAGGAAGTAAACTGCATATGGGTTGTAAATTGTAAAATTACTGTGGCTTGCACAGATTGATTAAATGACAGGAAAGCAAGAACACCATAAAGAAAAGTGATTTCAGATTGCTTTGCATAATCAGCTAAGATTTCTGGCTAAAGCAGGTATAACATAACGACAAAATATGCCCAAACAGCAGGAGTCACCTGGCCACTCAGGCCACTCCAGGCTCCAAAGGCAGGGGTAGGGCAGCTCCCTTCAGGCCAGTCCAGGACAGGCTATTCCAGGTCTCTTCACCAGAGGCAGCATTTGTGATGCTGTGTTTTCCTGTGCTCTTTGCCCAGGCCATGCTCAGGACAGGGAACATCATGAGCAGCAATACTCACATCAGAAAGCAGTAGCACAATACCATGGCTAAGAGGGAGTGTGTTTCTTTCGTTAATTCCCTCTTTTTGTCTGCTTTCTGTCAAACAAAACATCCTTCACTTTTTGCTAGCACATTACAACGAAATGTACCTAGAGGGACATCCAGCTGTGTTTAAGTTCACTTAATTTTCTTCTTCTCAGGAAACTTTGTGAGTTTCAGGCATGGTATAAATAAGGAAGCAAAACAGACTTGATTCAGAACAAGAATCTTGGTGTTCCCATGAGCTGTCTCCTTTGTTCTTCTCCTGTGTCTCTCTCTATATCTGATTTTTCCTAAGCTCCCACTAACAGGATGGCAGAGTTTTTTAATTTTGCTAACTGCAAGTCACTGTTGCTCTGGGTGAAACAAATGAAGTTTTCCTCTTCATTCTATGTTGCCAAGCACTTTTACCTGTTGACTTAGGCTTGGATATCCATTGCAAACAAGGCAGCAATATCTTGTATGAAATAGATATTTCAGGAATAAACATCATTGGAAAAACTCTGCATTGAAAGAAATACTGTGCAATGTCCCAAGATTAAATGGGCTCATGTGTAGACACACAGCACTTAAAATATGATCCAATTTGCTTTGAAATAACTGAGAGGGAGATGCAGATTTCTGGGGCAATCAAAACTGCTGCAAATGTCTCTCCTGCCTGACCAGGTCATACAGGCCCTTCCGTGAAGGCACACCTTGGGCAGTGGGGCCACACAGAGGCCTTTTCCAGCCCTTCCTTCAAATCAGTCACCAGTGAAGCAATTCAGATTAAAGGTGCTACAGCTATTGTGTGCCCCTTAAGCACATGCATCAATGTCCTCTGCATAAATGGACTTCTCTCACCTTATGCTTCTCATTTCTGACATGTGTTTCCCCTGTTCTCATAAAAAGCCCCTCTCACTCTACATTTTAGCCATTTGCCTGAGCCATAATTTTGGGATACTCCCACTTCACATGCACTAGTAAGCTTTATTAATCCAACAATTTCTGTTGCCATGTTGGTGCCACTTGACTGTTCAGCCACCATGAATGGAATTCCTAAATATATAACATTACAAAAAAATAATTTAGTTAAATATGCATATGAAAAAGGCAAAACAGATTAAATTGGTAAGTATGGTGTCAGCTCAGTGATTACGCACTTGCACAGCATTGTCACAGTTTTCTTCGTTAGCTTAGTAGATGTGCCTACTAGATGCACATACCAGCTCTGTATGCATTTGAATGCACACAAAAAGCGTCTTTTTTTCTCAGTCCTAAATTCTCTCACTGGTCTGAGGGAAGCAGGGAAGTAAAGCTGAATAATTCTACCAAGTAGTTACCTGTTCTAATGTGAAGGTCTTTGAATTCTTTATTTTAGAGGCAGTGGATAACTTTGATTAAGTCATACTTATATTTTAAATGTAAACAAATGTACTGATTTTTCAAATACTTGTTTGGAGCTATGGTGTTTCATTTGAGTTTTGAATTCCTGATAATGCAGAAAACAGTCAACAGAAAACTCAACAGTACCTTACTGAAATCACGTTCATACCACTGCAGAGTATAAAACCAGCTAACCAGTCAGTACACTAAACCCAGAAACATAGGAAGCCACATCAAAGTCAGGGTATTTTGGTGTCTTCCCTGATGCTTATGTCTTCTTTTCATACATTTAACTCAGGAAAAGCCCTGAATTCACCCTATGCCTAAGAAAAGAGATTGGAAAAATTAAAGGAAGGTTTGTTCCAAAATAAAAATAGAGTTTACAAAGTGTGGTGACTTGTGTAACATGCTTTCTGTTTTACTGACATGCAAGCCAGGCACATCTGATATTCAGCTGGCTTTTTTTCACACAAGATAGTGGGATTATATCAAACACACTGTGGCTCACCACAGCAGAAAGGGAGGTGTGCCACATGACTTTCATTTGACCAACATGAATAAACATGTCACTAAAAGCTTTCTTAGGAAACATTGTCTTCTTGAAATAAAAAACATATTTTGAAAGAGAGCCCACAACAGAAGTCATGGAATCTTTGGTCTTTGCGTAACATGGAACATTTTCTGGGATAACCATCATGGTGCAAGTCCTCAGGATTGCCTGGTGGTTGGCCTTCAAGTAACAATGCACAAGGGTTTCAGATACTCCATGTTTGGCAGCTGTAAAAGGTACCTTGAAATATCAGGGAAACTGAAGTCCAGCTACAGTGGCTATTAGTTTTTGTGCTGGCAGTGGCCCAGATTGTGTTCATTTTACACACAGGAGCCATCCAGCTGAGGTCAATGTGATGTCTCACAGGGACAGAGTGCACAGGACTTGGCACAGAGTGTTGCAGAAGTGCAGATGTGGAAACTACTCTACAGCCAGAGACAAACAGGATTCACAAGGCAAGAAAGGTTTTGAAGTTGTTTCTGCTGACCTGTTCACGCACTGAGACCCAACCAGACAACCACAACTCCCTCACGGTAGAGGTCATTGCTTGTGTGTTATTTATGGTTTCAATAACCTCTGTCCCAAGAACTCACCAGTTCAACAGGACTCACTGACATTTTTCTGAGCACCTACTGCAAGCCAGGTCCAACTATTAGACCTTGAAGAGAGAATATAATTGAAGATTCACAGTTCCCACAAGAGCACCGTAACACGTTCACATTTCCCTACATCCACAGCACAGGAAAGTATTTTTCCCAAGACATTATGTGGAATCTCAGACAGTTTTGTTACTCAACATTAACCTTCCTATGATATTCCTGATAAATGACCCCCATACCAGAAATGAAATCTTAAAGGTTAAGTTTTAATTATTTAACAAGCCAAGTTGTGGAAACATTGAGCAGCTATTTTATTTTCCAGTACCAAGTTGTGGAAACATTGAGCAGCTATTTTATTTTCCAGTACACATTTTTTCAAATTCGTCAATCTATTCACTTTGAATGGATGCTCTCAGATGTCTCAGCTTCTTCTGTAGTATGAAGGATCTGGATAACTGTGTGAAAAACCTCTGAACAACTGCAATTTTATGAATTTTCATTCCATTTGGAATACGTCACAGTCAACAAGTTGGAAACTCCACCAGTTTTGACTTGTGGAGTGTTTCTGTGATTTTTCTCTCTCTTGAGGGCATTTTTGACTTTCCCCAAAGAAATCAGGAGTTCCAACCTACAACTCCAGATGGATCACTAGAGGCAAAGATCACCTGCAGTGTAGCTTACTACATGTGCTACTCCCACGAGCATACACTCTGCTTAAGTACTCGTTCCAGGTTCTTTCTTGATGGTGCTTTTTTTCAGTACATCTCTTCACGGGGAGCGTCCAAACCACAGAAAGGGAAAACATTATAATCTACTGCTGACTGTGAATTGCACTATCGGTTTGAGAGAAAGAATGAAAGAGAGGAACAAAAGAGAATGGGAGGGTGAGAATTTGGCAGAGGCCTTTTAACAATGTCTACACCATCCAAACTCTGGCTATAAAATATAGAAGAACAACCTGAGAGCAGACTGGTGGAGATTGGAGATGGCATATTCTGTATGAGGGGAAAGCCTATTAACTACAGAATACTGGGTTGGAAATTAGATCAATCACATCTCTGACTTATAAAATATTCTGACTCATAAAATATTCCCTGTCCACCAAAGAAATATCTATACTTGTACTCAAATTTCAAATAGATGTTAGACTAAATTAATTTTAAATATCAGAGTAAGGATTTATTTTTTTAACAGCAGAGTACTACCCCTGCTCACTCATAGAGAAATTAGGCATCTCCACCAAGAAACAGCTAACATAAATTACTTCAATCTGGCTACATTAAAAGCTGGAAAGATGCTTTGTGTCTATGCAATGCTATCAAGACTGAGCTATTAACATTTTCCCATTCATTCACATTACTTGCTACAGAGCTTACCATAGCAAACTATTTGCAGAGTGTATTTGCATTACCTGGGTAACTCTGGGCAAACCTTAGTAGCCCACTTGCTCTGGAATTTCAGATGATTTTTCAGACCCACGCTGAACGAATTCTGTACTTGCCAAGTTATTTGGAGCTTTGCATCAGTGGGTGTAGCCTGATTACAGGGTAATAGAATAAAACACTAACACTAGCATCCCACATCTTGCTTGTTTGATGGTTCAGCTCTTTTCTGCAGCTGTAAAACAACTAAAGCGCATCCTACTAGATTTGTTACAGGCCTCCCACTTGCCATGTGAAGTCTGAGGAAGAGCCTTGAGCTAATAATCCCAAAGAATGCTCCCATAACCTAGACCTGGGCAAAATTTACACTGATCCTTCACACTGCAATCAATCCTTGTTTAGTTTTGTAGTCTAAGTCTGACAGCATCTGCCTTCTGTCAGATACAGGAAGCCATATGTGACACTGGGCATTAGAAAGCAGACAAGTTTGGTATTTTCATAGGTTACACCACATATTCAGGGTATCACAAATGAAGAGACAGGTTAGCTTAATATTAATCATGGACAGGACTTTGTTCTATAACACCAGAAGTTTAGACTTGATTTAAGCCAGGCACTACAAAAGAGTCTCTTAACAACTGACTCAACTCCTACAGGAACAGCACTTCTATTCAGTCTATGGGTATAGATGTTTGCACTGGTCAATTAACATAATTACTTATAACAAAATCTGCTGGTTTATGTTCCATAGGTAGCACAGAGAATGAATAACAATTTCAAATTATGGCTGTTATACAAAACTGTCTCTTAACAACTGACTCAACTCCTACAGGAACAGCGCTTCGATTCAAGTGCTAATGACAACAAAGCATATTTTGAACATACACCAGAGTCCACCAAAGTCACTCATGCTTTTACGCTTCTGTTTTAGGTTTTTCTGTGAACCTTGGCTATCCTCCATCTTTCCCCAATCTATGACAGAAGGAGAGAGCAAACATTTCTGTCACAATGGCAAAAATTATTGGCCATTCAATTATACCTGCCCAGCTAGGAAAGAGTTCATAAAGAAATAAAGCATTTTGGAATGCATGCAGGACCAAAGTCCTTGCAGTGTTAAATATTAACATCATGAATGGTCTTGTGTCAGCTCTTAGGTGATCCTGCTTAGCATTTGCTCTTGCTTCCTTTCTCTAGGAAAGTGGTGTTTTGGTAAGACAAAACTGACACCTTGTCAGCTTTGCAAGCTAGTTCAAAAATAGCGTAGGGAGAGCATTTCCAGTCAAGTTCAGTGAGCTCAGGTCAGCTCTGCTTCTTGACATCACTACCTCACACAGACACTTCTCCCACCACCATACAGCTTTAGCTCCAATACCTGGCCAACAATATATAGGTATAATAACTCCTTACGTGATGTTGCCCTTTCTAGTGCAGCCATATTTGTAGCCCTGTTTTTCCTGATCCAAAATGAGACTGTGTTTGCATTTTTTTATTTGCACATAAAAAGGCATTTTGGCTTCTTCCACTAACTGCTCTAGCAGCTTTGGAAAGGAATTTTTAGTTTGTTTTGTTCTTTTTTTTTTTTTTATTTTCCCAGGCATCTCCATTCTCTAAGTCAACTTACAAGAACAATTCCTTGTAAATTTTGCCTCTCATATTTATTGTGCTTTCCAAATTATCCCATTCTTTGCAGTATTTCAGGCATCTTGTGTACCTTGCCTAGCAGCTACATGCTGTTGCTGACATCAGCATAACGTCCTTGGTGAGAAATGATGCTAGTTAGAAATATAAAGCAACAATAATAAATTCAAGGAAAAAAATGCAAAAATGCTCCGTGACCTCCCTGACAAACTGCTGTAATGGTCTGAAAACTGCAGATGTTTTTCCACTAAGTTTTTACAATGTTTGTTTTGAAATGATTCTTTTTAAAATCATGTTGTTTTCCTGTTGTAATTTCTGCAAAGCAGATGTGACATCTTGGGCTTAAGGGCTTTAAGCTGATTTTGATGGCTCAGTCTTGCTGCTATTCAGGGAGCACAGAAAGTTCTCTTGCAGTGGAATGGGATTCTCTGTGTAAAGAACAAAGAATCACCTGGGAGGAAGGGGGTTGTCCTCACTGTCGATGATGGGACTTGGCTGTTGGATTTAGGGAAAAGGTCCATCTACTGCCTAGTCCCATATGGCTAGTTCCCAGAAACTGGAAGAACACAATGGGCCATATCAACTGGCCTAACACATCTCTATTTCCAGAAGCCTAAGGTCACTCATATGCACACACACTAGTGTTACAGCAAAATTGGGTCTTAGAATGGCAGGAGCATTGATTGCATCCTTGGAAGCATTTACAAGATAATTCTTTCTCCGAAAATTAAAAAAATCTGCAGAACAGTTAGGACCTGGATCGAATAGATTACCCTCTTGTATAATCAAGTTACAGTCAGAGCAGAATAAAAGCTTTCTGCCATCAAATGTTCTCAGAACAGCTAGGAGAAAAGCTGTCCAGCTGGTGAGAGTGATCAGGAATCCCAAATGCTGTGTCTGCCTGCCAGTTAAGCTGTGAATAGCTTCAGTGAAGTGAAGAACAAAGTTGTGTTTTTTTTTTCCCAGTGTACAGTCTTAGGTTTCACCAAAATCTACAGACCAGGCAGGTTTGTACCCACAAAACCAGGTGGTTCCTATGTAGTAGAACAGGAATAATAAAGATGATTTTTCTTCCTTACACAGGGCCCTGCTACTGTCCTCATTCTCCAGGTCCTCTTACAGACTCCCACCTTTCAGCATAGGTCTCCCTGGGCAGGGAGTTCTACTTGTGGTTGCCATTCAAAGCCTTTTGTGATGAGTACAGGTGTTATTCTAGAGTTAGTCAGAGAGGCTGTGGCTCAGTATAGTGCAGTGAACTTTAACACACATTAAACACAGCTCCAAGACAGAGCAACATACCTTATGGAGATAAAACAAAAGACAAATAATGATGGATATCTGTCTTAGGCCCTCAAGTACTCATCATTAGAGCATCTTATCACATCTGAGATAGCCAATAGTGCAGAAGCATTAAAAATGGGGATTTCAGAGCTGCCTGGATGATTTAGATATTCATTAATTTTCAAATATGCTTGACAGGTCAAAGGCTGCCCATAAATTTCCAGTGATAGTTTAAGGGCTATAAAGCTAAGATTGAAAGAAAATTATAGTCATAAGTTGACAGTAAGAACTGAAATAAGAAGTTAACCTAGGGTGGCAGGCAATAAACCTAGAATGAATGCTTATTTGATTTTTTAGTATGAAAATAGCCTCTTTTTTTTTAAAAAAAAGACTTTTTCTCTTTTTACACATGCTGAAAAGGAAGCTGCACAATGCGGAACAGTGAGACCATGCCTTCATCAAATTCAATGTTCAACAAAATACTGTTATTGGTGTTACTCTAATTCAAACCTTTGTGTCAGTATTTTATTTCTTTTGCACCGTGAATCAGAGACAAGACAGCAAGCAGTGCAGTCCCATAACGCATAAATAAGGCAGCTCTATAGTCAAACTGAGCCCCCCACCTCCCTAAAGATTGTTCTTTCCAAGCTGTTCAAATACTGAATAACTCCAGAATATAATTACCCTTTGTATTGGATCATGTGCCAAAGTTAAACTAACCAAGCATTGTAACATAATATAGTTCCTTAAACCAGCTAAACTTTCACATTGTTTATCTCTCTGCCATATGTAAAAGGACCACCCAAACAGAATATCAGGTAAAGGTTATTGTCCATGCTCAGTGAAAAGGAAGGTGCTGGAGAAGAGGCTATAGATGACACAGTAGTAAGGTGATTTAGTAACACACAAAAGAGTTGGAAGATTTCTGCTTTTTTCCTGGTTATAGCCACTGACAGCTGTAAGAAAAGCAGTCTCATAACTTGTTTGGCCTTGAGTCAGTACTTTCTTTGTAAATTGGAGGCAACCCCATTGAAAGGTATCTGTTGCCTAAAGGCTTTTTGAGCCAGACAAAAAATGCAACACTTTATTGAAATAAAACTAGATTTTAATTTCAGAAAATAGTGAGGGGTCTTTTCTCAGTGTTAAAGATAACAAAAGTAGAACATACTACTTTGAAGCAATCAGAAAATTCATTTGTCCAAAATGTAATATTATAATTTGGTTTAAGGTCGAAAAGGATACTATTCTGTCCACTTAACCTGATGCTAGTAAATATCCTTCTATTTTGCATCAATTAATAAAGTTTTGAATTCAGAGATGCTATCTGAACCTGGGACTATAACCAGCTATAAAAGAGTTTTTCCTTTCCAGATAAACACTGAACTCTGGGACATGTAAAAGTAAGAAAACTAAAACTAAATAATCTGTTGAGATAAAAAAAGTTACACTCATAGATACCTTTTTGGAGAGTGTTTTAAAGACCATGTGGGGAAAAGCTGATGAAGTTAACAGGATATTTTCTTAATGTGGGTCATATTAAAGACTAGAGTTCTTAAAAAAAAATTGTCAGTACCCACTAAGCTTAGAATATGGTATTTCCTGTCTGTTTCTGTTCAGATCAGTATCAGAACCCAATTTTCCTGCATTTTCTGCTCTGAAGTCTTTCCACAACCGTTGTCTGGAATACAAGGTAAGACAAAGCATGAAATGGGTTTTCCTTATGCAGTGAAAAAGTCACCACCATTATTCAGTTTAAACAAGGAGTGAGACATTATTATTTACTGTTGATAGACAAGGGTGAACCAGAGTCTCAGAACTTCTGATCCTAGTGCTGTATAGCACCATCTTCAGACAGGTCACTCACACAGTGATCTTCAAAAGATTTCTGAGTATCAAACTTTTATTGGATTTAAGGGCTAACATCCCAATCCAGAGAAGCACTGTATAGTATCATGTGGTTTTCTGTGAAATCCTTCACAGGATTTCAACTCATGTGCTTTCCTTTCAGTCTATAAAAATGGACAGAAAACTGCAAGAAAAGGTCAGAAGAAATTCCTACAAGATTGGGAATCAGATTTTCCAAGATCTCATGTTGCTGTCTTAAGTGCCTGAATACCTTCTGCGCAACTCCAGCTTTAGTTTCTTTTTAAGCTTATAGAGACAGAACTTCAAATGTGGCTCTGACATACCATTAGCTACTTTCCTGGCCATTCACACCACAGCACTGAAAAAACACAATTATGAAGCTTTCAATTTGAACTTTCAGGAAGAGAACAGAGATCCAAATAGTAAAAGAAAATTATGTGAACCAGCTGCAAAAATCACCCTCTAGAAGAAGGGGGTGATGGAGTCTTAACTCAGTTCAAGAATCATAGAATAGTTGAGACTTGCACATATCAGCACTTGCACATATCAGCAGATCATACATTTGAAAAGTTGTAAACTGGTGTGACAAACTGAGGGAGAAGTGAGGAGAACTCTTGTATCATTGTGTATAAACAAATGGCTTCAACACACTGGTGCTAGCAGGTAAGCCTCAGAAAGATCCTACAAATTCTTATGATTTCAACCTTCTAGAGACAAGAGTAAAATGAAAAATAAGAAACATTTGTCAGAACAAGCCTCAACTCATCTGCAAGCCTGAGCACATCCGCAGTGAAGAAGGCGTTTTGCCACAGTAAGGAGCCATACCACAAGGACAGTGGATGAAGGTGTAATGGACGATGCTAAAGAAGGGGAAGGTTTATCCTACACTTTGCAGGCTTTTAAGCTGCTAAAAGCACTTTATAAATTCCTCTGGCACCAGGAGCTACATAAGGAAAACATAAGTTGTTCTATATGAGTGTAAGAGTTATTAAAGCTTTCAAGGAAAGCTCAAACTCAGTGCTTATAATACGTTTCCAATAAAAGGAGAGATAAAAAGAGAGATTTTTGTATGCAACAATCCTCATTTCAAGCCATCTGTACCCTCTGAAAGGACTTGCTCTACTTACACAGGCTGTTTTTCAAATGCCATGCAACCCAGTTCCAGGCAATGGGATTGTCACTAAATTTTGCAACAGTGCACTAAAGAAAATGCCAAAAAACCAAAATTAACAACCATCTAAAATGAAAAAGGCTCACACCTATCTTTGCCCTCTTACTTTGTGGCACTCAACTCAAGCATATGAAAGAACCTAAATTTTTAAACTTACTTTCTACACAACCCCCGCTCAGTTCATTGCACCATCTTGACTATGCCATCAGAGCTGACGTTTGCATTTCCAAGGAGAATAAGTTTGTGGGAGGGAAAAAAAGTCCCAAAAAACCCAAATAAAAAAATAACTCATTTTCTGGGATTTCTGCAGAACAGTTGTAATCTGACATTTAGTTTGCCTGCATTGTGTCATACAAAAAAAGCCTCAGCTGCTGTCACTGGCTGCATGTAATAAAGAGAGGCTGTGTTTTGCTCTGTTTAGACACAGCTACACCAAGCTGCTTTAAGCCACTGTAGAATTTAACGTCAATGTGCATCTTGGAAACACAATAACACCATAATTAGGGCTGGCAAATCACTTGCTACTCATTAGCTAAGAGAAACAGAAGCAAACTTAAGTTGTATTTAAATTGAATGTTGTGTATTGAAAGTAAGCCAGCTATTCTCACCAGTGGGAGACAAAGTCTACAGACATAAATAATATGCATTAAAATGTTTATTTATGAACAAATGCATGGACTTTGAAACAAAGATACCTCAGAGAACATTGCTGACAGGCACTACATATCCTTCTAACCTTGAAATAACCAAATGCTAAATTCAGTGGCCACATGCTATTTTTAATTCTTAAAATACAACATTGACCACAATTAATACATGTGTGTACAGATGTGACTAAAGTTTAAAATTTAAGAAGAAAAAAACACTTAAGAATAAAGAAGATGGGTTTCCATAAGAGTGAGGGCCCAAAATATTCTTTAGCAAGAATTATAGGTGACCTGAGACAATATGACTTTTCAAAATAATGGGAAGTGTGTATAAACAGCAGTAACTAAGTAGCTGTGTTACTAACATATCAGTCTCAATTGTTTTGATATAAACATATTCTTCTTAAATAGTTATTTGATTTCTACTTGGAAAATATCTATTTGTGGTAAACAAAGAGCTTTTAGACAATGTGTGATTAAATTAAAATCAACTTCTAAACTGGAAAATCTTCATTAAGCACACATAAAAAATTAAGATGCAAGTAGGTCACCCTTCACTCTTACAAATTTCTCAAGCTGTCATCCAAACAGCACATAATCAGGAGTGCTGTGTTTCAGAAAACTAGACTCCAAGAAGGAAGACATTCAAACTTTCAGGAAACTGGCCAAGGCTTGCAAATATGGGATTGATTTCTTGCTCTCACAAGGATTTCCAGTGTATCTTGGCTTACATTACCAAAGGGATTCCAAAAATCTAAAAATCAGACTTGGTAACAAATTTAGCATCAAATATTCATCAGAGAGTATTTGCTTGACTTGGAAGCACCTAAGACCATCAGCATGTATGCTTCCTAGCTTCCAATTAATAAAACTCTCTGGTTTAGAGTAAAACAATGACATCTTAGCCCTACCACAGATGGACAACTATCTTCTAGTGGCACCCCCAAGGGACAGCCTCTGGAAGCCTGGGCAGCAAGCTTCCATCACCCACTCCAAATGGTGATCCCATTCCTGCTTTTCTTCCATGTGCTGGGGGTGGGACACACAGACAGACTTCCTGCACACATGCAACAAAAGTAAACTGTACCCATGCTTAAATTGCAGTTGCCACACAAGCTCTGTGGGGTCTGCCTTGCACTTCCACACCACTGTCTTGGAGTAAGCAGAAAGGTCCAGATGAGATCCTCAGGTGCTGCAGGAATAGGGCCACACTACACAGATGGAAAATATCCCCATTTGGGATACAGCCACAGAGGGAAAGGAGTGGAGAGTCTTGTGCAGCAAGTGTTTAGAAACTTTTCTAGGTCATGGTCCAAGGGGAGAACAAACCCTGGGGATTGTAGCATTTTCTAGCAGAAGAAAATCCATCAGTTGTATAAAAATGTCCTGACAGTTTGGCACACCCGTAGTTAAGGACTTCAGTGAATAACACCACTACACAGTAAAATGTGTTTTCTATTGTGTTGCACGAAGCCAATATTTAGATTAATTTTACTTGACATTTTCCACTTCATATCATTACTTTTTTCATCAAAATGGAAAAAAAGTAATAAGATGGATTCCCCTGAGTAACATTTTTCCAGTGTGAAGAATTTGTATAAGGGATTCTGGCCAAGGTATAAATTTCATATAAAACAATTGAATGCAATTTTACCTGCAGCTTTCTACCCTCACCACCCCCAGCAAGCTGAGGGTAGTCCTGGTTTTCTATTTCCTTCTTCTCTGTCCTATCTGAGGTACTACCACAACCCATTGTGTTATGAAAACAAATGAGCTCCTGGTCTGTTTGACCTTCTTTTATCTGTCCTTCAGCTCTTGTGAGGTTTTAACTGCAGCTCACATTAACAGAGAAGATAAATCCCTATCACTACCATATTCCATTTTCACAATTAAAGCACAAAATTAATAAACAAGAAGATAAAACACCAACAAAAAATATTCTTATATTCAACTTTTCTTTTAGAACTCCCTAATTACATTGTAATCTCTCCCTGCTTTATTGCCAGATGGACTGTTGGAGCCCCTGTAGGACAATCAGTAGTCAAAAGATTTTTCCAAAAGAAAATGTCCTTTTCTAATCTTCCTTTGCCTTCTAAAAACCATGAAAGATGAACCAGTTTTGCTAGGCCATTTTGAAAGTCCTAACATGGATGTGCAAGAGCAGTCAGGGATTCTAGCAAGCCAACAACAGAAATGCTTGTTAGTAACTCACATTCATTTTCAGAATCACTAAAAGTCCTAGACAACTGTCTTTTTAAAAATTTTTATTCACTTATCTGTTACACAAATACCACGTGTTAAAAGGGATATTTTTTTTTTCCTTTTTTCCTGACCAAGCGAAATCTGGACACACTTTGTATGTCTGTCCCATATGCCTGGACTCCTTTAGATGCAGAAGAGGAAGGAAGAATTCCACATGCCCAATTCTAGCCCAAAGAGGCTCGAAATCAGCCAGCTACATAGTGTGGCATGGTAGCTTGTAGGCCTTCCAAAGATGTGCAGTTTAGACATACTTTTAGCAATACAGAAGTACAATTTCACTGAGAAAAAAAACTCAGCAGCCTTAGCCAGATATTCAGGAGTGGCTATGGATACTACAGGTACAGCTCTTCCTCAGCTATTCATCCAGAGAGGTGAAAAGACATAGGTAAAAGCTGAAAAAATTATCAACTCAGTGCTTTGACTTTTCAGCTGAAGTACTGCTGGGAATTCCTCATGTACACAATCAATTCCTGCCAGTTTTAACCAGCAAAGTTCTGTTATTTAAGACAAGTTGGTTTCATTTCTCCTTATAAAATGGTGATGCAACTTTGTGCAAAATACCAGTATTATCTCTTGAAATAATACAGTATATTTAGAATAGATTTCAGTAAAAGACATACAGTTACTACAGGAAATTGAAACTGCCCTACTTTAACATACACAAAAATTTTGTGTGTCTCCTTCTCAGTCCAGTATTAGTCACAAGCAAAGACAGAGTACCAGAATAAAGAGATACATGGTCAATTTCTAACCCAGATGGCCATTTCTAAGTGCTCCTGTGTGACAACTTTCAACAGCAGAAAAAGGCAATTGGTCATAGTTTTGTACGTATACAAATCATTAAGATTTTTACTTGCACTTTATATATATTAATCAGTCACAAACAGTCCCAACAAAAGCCATGATCAGGAACAGAATTCTCACACTTGAAAAAGAAGTTTCTCCTTTGAGCTATCAGCAGCTCAAGAACATACCAGGAAGTGGTTATTTAAAGAGTTTTCTGATCTTTACCGAGAACTTCGCTGTTAAACGAAAAAGAATGTACAAGCACAAAAGCAGAAGTGCTTTTTGTTACGGTTACTGAGGAAGAACAGACTTTCCTATTCCTCCTTTTTCAGTGAAGCATCTTCTACACTATGTGCAGTCCAGGAACATCTCTGGCACTGACATTTTAATGATCCTATCCCACAAATTATTCCCTTAACCGATTAACCTTATTGTTGTAACACTATACTAGTCTAATTTCACTTCTAATTTGGCGGAATTTTTCCGTCTGCCAAGACCACTCGTTACTTTGAAGCACTGTTTGAAACTCAGCTCCAACTATACAAAGAAAGTTCTTAAAATAGCCCATGAACTGTGTGAGGTAATGCCAGAATGAAATCAGATATTTGCCTGTGCTCTTCCAGCTACTTTATTTGATGTCTACTGAGAAGAACCCGAAATCTGCATTTATTTACTATACTTCATATAATGCCTAGCTATGGAGAGATGGGCTGGATGGATATATATATCTGTGGTAATCTCACCTCTGAATTCACAGAGGACAAGATTATGAGCACTCAGTCACGTGAATGTTCATTTTTTGTATTGCTAACCAAGGGATTACCTCTCAGCACAGAACCCTGCGTAAAGGGAGAAAGCAAATACACACAGCAACAGATATGAATGAAATAAAACCAGTGATTCAAAGCACAGTATCCAAGGATGCAAGAGAACGTCTAGAAAGACCAGTGCTTCTAGGAAAGAGATTCTGGATGAATCTCTACTGTTGTAACTGTAGGTGTGTCAGCTGTTATGCCAGCAGAGATCTAGAATAGGGTCCTTTCAGCTGTGTAGTCCCACAGGGAACAAAAATAATCCTTTTTAGCTGAATGATATCAGAAACTTTTTGTTCGGCTGGTTTTTTTCAACTGTGAAGGCATTCTGAAACCAAGGATTTTGAAAGAAACTGAAATTTGCTATACATTAATTCACAATTTACTCAGGTAGTCTAAAGTCTATGTTTCAAAAAAGTTTACACAAACAAAGCTTTAGCAGGGTACATTTTCAGGATGCTGCTAGTATTTGGTAACACTGCAGGATGAATAAATAAAATGTAAGCAGAGATAAGCCTGACAGGGAAAGTGTAATTTATGAGCAGTATGTGGACACTAATCACAATGCTTTAAAGAGGTCATGTAACCATAAAAAGGTTTCAGAAAGTGTGAATTTTTGAAAGATGCAACATCTGGTAGAATTTCTGATGACACAAGGCCCTCCTAACCTCTAGAATAATCCATAGAATAAATAATGCCAAAAAAATAAAATCTGGAAAAAATATTTTAGAGAAAGAAGTAACTCTACATGAAGACATGAATTTGCTATTCAAAATCTACATTATTAGCTGTTAAGTTGGAACAACTTTTATTTCTTCAGATCAAAACTCCTGGAATTCTCCTAAAGATACATCCTGGGTAGATAGCAATACTCTATCACCACATCATTACACTACTAAATTAAAATAAGCTGTATAATGTCAAGTTTCAGTTAATTACTTTACCAAAAGCTTGCAAAGCTACCCTTTAAACTAATGGGGAATTACTTTTGGAGTCTTCACTAGAACCTTTTCTGCCTTTTTGATTCTCAAAAGATTGAAGAAAGGGGGCTTTGGGGTGGAAATTGGAGGTAAAACTAATAGTGATGCATTTTGTCCCAGCTAGGAATGCTGCCTGGTGAATCTTTCAGCAATATAGGAAAATTGGCAAAAGTCTTTACTATCCCCTGAGAATGTCATCTGGATTACATCCTCTCTAGCAGTGAGATTAAACTGCTTGTAAAAAAAAAAAAAAAAAAAAAAAAAAAAAAAAAAAAAAAAAAAGATCCCTTTTCATTATTTTTAAAATTTATTTAAAGAGAACAACTATAAAACTAAACTCCTTAAAAAAAAAAAAGGAACATTTGTGTGGATTTCTCAAGACCCAGTCTGAACTTCACAAGCTCTTCAGAAGGACTAACTGTTTGGTTTATATTTTCAATGTGTTGCAAGAGTCTCACTTATCCATGGGTCTCATCATGACATTCCTGTGGAGCAAAATTACTAAATGGTGACAACACAACACCAATAATTCTGCAAGTATGAGGATGAGAATATAGGGTCCAGCACTTACAAACAGAAATCTATAATCTCCTGCCCCGCAAAAAGTTATTTTGTTGAACCTACTGAGAAAGGGTCTCAGGTGTAATCAATAATTGCCCAATACAAGAATTTTGAAGACAGATGCTAAATATAGTAAGTAAATCACTACACTCTGTAGTTCTTCAGCATTGACCCTTTAACGGTATCAAGAGAAAGGTTTGGGGTTTTTTTGCCTCTGCAACTCCAACTGAAAAGTGATGATTTTGGCTGCAGTTTAAGCACACCTTTGAGTAGGATTTGGGATGTCTATAACCATAGAAGACAGAAGTTTATAGCTCCAGCTCTGATCTTAATGTTGGTTTCACAAAGGCCTGTGGGAGATCCTCTGACAGCAAGCAGGTTTGAAAGCAGTTGTGATTACAGTCACTCTGAGGCTGCCAAACATTGCCTGTGGGGTGGGACAATGCACCATTCAAATTTTCAGCATGTTTTCTCCCAGCAGAGATTTTACATTTCGATAGCGAAAGAGCACAGCATTAAGACACCATACAGGAGGATGGGCGGAGGAGGAAATCAAGAGAAAAAGCAACCTTTGGGTTTTTTAGCAGCAGCATGGTATGAACCAAAGGCACATACACTGAAAAGCCATATGAAACGCTACAAGACATTTTAGGTACACAAAACATGGTGATGCTGGGAATCTAATAGTAATATGAGTATCGAAATTTACAGCAAACTCTTCAGAGGGCTCAAATGCTCCCTCTTTCCAAACAGAGTTTTCACATCATTGCTTTCTCTAGCAGGCAGGTCACAGCACACCCTCTCTGCCAGCATGCCATTCCCAACAAACAGTGCTTTGGAAGAAGTACACCATGTCACACTAGCACCGTCTGCTCAACAATCTGTCCAGATCTCACACACATCATTTAAAAGGGACCTACGGGGGCACTCTGAAATAAGCTGAGCTCTTTGCTGTCCACAGAGAGAGATGTAAACTACATTTGGCATGGTTCTCTGACTACATGCAAACCATCTTCCCCACTCCTCTAGACTGGATCCTGACATTTGATTAATTCGTAGCACAAATGCTCTTTATTAATCTCTTCTGTAATTATTTTGCAGTCATCGCATAGCCGTGTGTCAGGTGATGCAACACTTTCTGAATAGCTCCTCGTGGACTTAATCCAAAATAATAATAATAATAATAATAATAATTGAATAATCAAAAATTATTTCTTCTCATTTGAGCAAATTCTATTTATCTTATTGAGGAAAAAATCTACATCAGTGTCAATGAGTTAACAGAGAATGTTCAAATAGAAAGATAGAAGATTTGATTTGCCTTGTTTATCAAGATGGCATTATTTTGTCAAATTATGTTGATTTCGTTTGGAAATCCTAAAGAAGTGAAGCACATGAGCAATGTTACAAGAACTACAAATTAGCCCGTGTTGTTTAGTATTATTTTAATCTATCTTAAAGTTTTATAAATGAATTGATGGCAATTTATGAGAAATTACTTGCAATGATGAATACTAATAAGACAAGGAATGTATACAAAGAATCTGTGCTAAAAATAAAATTACTGCACCCTAAATCCATGTCAGACCCCTTAAACCCTTTACTTCATTTTCAGATGTTAGCTGCCCATGAGTTTCTATTATCTAAACAATTGCATTTTAAGTCCTATACAGGTATGGCAAAAGCAGAAATGAGGAAGACATGTCTCAGTTCCATCAAGGGAATGCTTTGGATGATAGTCTTTGGCCAAGACCTAGACTCTACTCTGTCTGCCCATGCTCACTTGTATCAGGCTCCAGTTTTTGTACAGCTGACTCCATTTTCACCTTAATACTATTTACCATATCTTTGCTATAAATTTAGAACTACAAATAAAAAGGATAAGATGACAACTCAGAGAGAAAGTACATTGCTCAACATTGCATCTCTCAGTATCACCCCCACTGTCAGTATGATACTGTAATTCATGATCATGTCATGTAAGGGAGCTAAAGGCTACATTCAAGTTGTTATATATAGTTGTTTCAAATTATCATATGCTGTTTCTCAAACAATGACAATGGACTGTGACCTGCAAATTAAAAAAGCTGTATTATAAATGCAACACACTTCAAATAAAAATAAAAGACCCAAGCCAAGTTTAACCATGTTACTGAGGCATGTCTTTAATATAATATTCATCTGGAACAACAATGAACATGGATAGCCTTTCATTTTCTACTGTTTGTTTGGCAAAATCCTTCATTCTTTTACCTTAGTCATGAATGCTTTTGACAACAGATACTTGGCTGAGAAGCTGAAACTCAAACTGTAAGTACTACTGTATGGGGTTACAGACAGCATCATAATCTTTCAACAAAAAAGTATTCCAGCTTTAGAGTGCAATAGCAGACCTGTCTCTGAGATCACTTCTCATCCTTTGTGCAGGTATTGTACTGTTTCAGTACCACTCATTCCTTCCTGAAGCCAAATTAGAATCATAAAATCATTTAGGTTGGAAAAACCTTCAAGATCATCTAGCACAACCATTAACCAAGCACTACCAAACCCCCGAGTGCTGCCTCTACACACCTTTAAAACATGTCCAGGGTTGATGACTCCACCACTTCCTGGGCAGCCTGTTCCAATGTCTGTTCCCTCTTTGGGAAATACATTTTTCCTACTATCCAGTCTCACAGGACTCGTGCTCCAGACTCTTCACCAGCTCTGTTGCCTTTCTCTGGACACACTCCAGCACCTCAATGTCCTTCTAGTTGTGAGTGGCGCAGAACTGGACACAGCACCTGAGGCGTGGCCTCACCAGTGCCCAGTACAGAGGACAATCACTGCCCTGGTCAGCTGGCCACACTATTGGTGATACAGGCCAGGATGCCTTGGGCCTTGCCTACTACTACAGTTCTCTACTGATGAAACAAAACTATCATCTGTAAAGTAAAACCAGCAGAGATCTTGGTCCTTTGTCTTTCAGTATCATGCAAGTATCCATTTAGGTCACCAGGACAGACCTTACTTTGCCTCTGCCACCAAAAGACTGCACTCTGCTTGGTGGTTAGGTTGCCAACACCTATTTTAGTACACACAGATACAAGAGTGAAAAAGAAACTAGAGTAGTCATAGCTCAGATTTCTAAAGTTGCCAAATAGAGTTGCATTTTCTACTTGATGTGAAAATAAGAACAAGACAGTCATCCACCCTCCAAATAATAATTCTGCTAGTTAAATGACTGCCTTTCTTCTAATTTCACTTCTAAAGTTCCCAGAATACATCCTTTTGCACACAAGCAAGCAAATAGATGCTGTAACAATTGCCACTGATTGTCAAGAAGCTGCTTCTTGCCATTTTTGTCAGTTCTCCAGTGCTTGCAAGAGTTTTTAAAAATGTGGTTAAAACACCAACATTTTTGTCACTGAAGCAATCAGATCTAAGTACAAAAAAAACCCCAAAATCTCTATGATGTGACAGGAGTGAATTTCAGAAGCCCTGAACTCTGAAAAGATCTGTTGAATTCTGGGACAGACACGGTGACGCCTTTGTCTGTGCTTCCCCCTTCAGGCAAGTAGTGAAAAAATCTTTCTAAGCACTTTTCATGATTAGCCCAGGTTTACCAATGGCAGAAAACAGTCTCTGGCACACAAGTGTCCAAGGCCATCCCAGGATTAGTCATTACTACTCCACACTGATGGGTAACTTTGCCAGCAAAACCCTGGTGGAGGCATCCATCACAGCAACACATACCTGAAAAAAGCCCTTGAAGTGGTACTAAAGCACTTGTTTAATACTCATTTCATGGCAATCCTCACTTTTTTTACTTTACAAGACGCATTACAGCTCACTGCTGTTCTTCCCTGAATATTTAGGTTGTCTTACAATCTCTATTCACAGTAACTTTGTCTAGTGAGGTACCCAGTTAATCTTAGATCTAGTTACAAGGTATACCCACTATACATAAAAACAACATAACTTCTATTAATTCTTTGCTAGAATCTGAGAGTGAAAATGCTCGAATACTTTCTAGACATCACAGGGATCTAATACCTTCTTCAGAAATAAAAAAACTCTAACAGATCAATTCAAAACGATAGAGCCACAATCACCACTTTCATAACAGCTTTGTTTGAACTTTGCAGTTATTCCTGACATATTTAGTTCACTTTTCACTTGATATATAATACATACTGCTGTTTCAGGCTGCCATGCCGTGCTGGCTCTCTGAGTATTATATATATTGTATACTGCCAGCTATGAAGCCATGCTAACATTGTGAAATACATCAAAGCAAGGACATTCAAAGTTTCTTCAGGCATTCTCATCTAATTTCCTCCTTCTCTGCTTTAGTTGCAGTTTATATTGCACTACATTGAGGCATGAGCTGGAGATTCTGGTAATCCATCAAAAGAACAAGATGCAGACTTTAAAGACATTTTTCAGAACTACTGTTAGTGGGTGAACCTCAAAGGCATGACTGAAAAACACCCAGTATATTCACTAAACCTCAAGTCTTTGTGACAGTCTTTTTGGAATCAGCTGGCATCTTGCTTTTTCTTCTCCTGAGTAATATGAAATATTTCAGGCTTTTGGAAATCAAAATGTAGTTTTGGTGGTCATTTTCTTTGGTTTGTCGTTTTGGGTTTTTTTCAAACAGATGAAACTCCTAGTGGCTACATCTCCCTTGTTTAGCATTACTTGTGACAAACATTTCTTGGGAAACTTGGATATGAGTAGCTACAGTAATTTTTAAGAGTTTACAACAGCTTTTAGGTTACTACTTCAGCTTTTTTCACTTACAGGTAATATGCTGCTGAAGCAGATCTTTTTGTCACACCACTAAACAGCCTAAACGAGCCATAGTTGATGCTGTCCAAACACCACAGTTAAATTCTATATTAATTTTTTAACCTGTCTCATTACCAACATGAAGAAAAAATATTATTCCCTGCCTCCGTGCCCACCCTGAAGCCCCCTGGCTTCGCCTGTCCACCAGAGGCACGGTCAGCTGCAGGGGGCAACTGCCCTGTGTCTCGAGGAGAGTTGGGGAGCGGCTACGACAGAGCGCTGCGCCGTCTGCCTTGTATGGAGGAGAGGTGGTGTCCAAGGAGGTAATGAGGGAGCCGACTCACGGCCGGGGAAAAGTCTCAGGTTTAATCTGAGCTCCAAGGAGCTCTGAAGGCCAGAGTATCCGACAGCCGAAAGTGCCCCTGAGGCTTTCGCAACAGCTCAAATACCAGGGCGGTAACCAGGGGGAAGGGACGCCCACCACCAAATGGGGGGATTTGGGGGAGTGGAAGGCAGAAGGACAGACAGACACACAAACCAGTGGGGGAAGTTTAAGGGAGGGACCCCTGACCCTCGTCCACTCACTCAAAGCCCAAAGTGGAAGATTCTGGGAGAGTGGGATGAGGAGCCGAGTGATGGACAGGGTACCAGGGAGGGGACAGGGGAATGACTGAGCATTTTCAGGGAGATTGGCATTGAGGGAAAGGTGGGAAAGCTCGGGGTGGAACCACCAGGAGAAAATGGGGGGTGAAGGGGCAAACCATTACAGAACTATTACAGAGATATAACAACACAGTACAACAATTCCCAGTTATGATGTTTGGTGATTTTTTTATAGTAAACATTTAAGCTGACACTAAGTTGCTTTAATTGCATTATCAATATCATTGATTTTTCTAATTAACACCTTGTGTTTGCAACAGAGGAAGATGAGAGGTCACAGAGATCTTGTATTTGCAGTACTGATCACCTATGTTCTGCTACTTGACCAGTTTGCTGAAACAGCATTGGTCATTGTCTTTGTTTCTACAGTAACTCCAAACATCTCCTTCACAGGCTGTTACCCTTTTCTTCTAGGAGCTTCTCTTCTTTCTGTCAAGAAATCCCACCTGTGGCTAGGATGCAGCCAATGCAAATGAAGGAGGTCAATCAGCACTGAAGCTATGACTCTTCCAATTCTGGTCTTACTGTTGTCACAATCAAGGCCTTGTCCAAAGCACATAAAGTGACGTGAAGAATTTGCTAGTGGCAATGACCAAGAATTTGGTGGAAGCTCCAGAATTATTTCTGTCATATAGCAACACAACTCTCTTCTGGCTTTTAGACAGATCAAGCAGTAACTCTCTATTTCCCTGTGGCTCATAACACTGCCATAAAAGAGAAAGATACTGGAAGAGCTCATGCATTTGCTCTTTTGAGGTTTCCAGATGAAAGAGACTTGAAAATACTAAGATATGTCTGTACTTAAGCTGTGCTCTTGCAAACTAGTTCCTATGCCAACCTAGCTAAAAGACCACTAGCTTTATGGGATGCTGCTTTCTACTGCCTGCAACTTCCCTGTTCAGTTTGTTTCCCTAAATGTTGGCTCATTGGCTGGTAGTGCTTTGCTGAGCCAACAAATATCAATTAAATCCATCTCTCTTGCTTAAAAGAAGAAATAAAATTAAACAGAAAAGCATTTTTTACTCTGATAAAAAAATCTAATCTATTCATTACGAAACTATCATTATACACTAGTTAAAAGAAAAAGTTTACAAGCAACTTTTCCTCAGAAGACACTTGGCAGCCTATTGTATCCTTACACACTCTTACAAGACTCTTCCACTGCTTAAAAAAAAAAAAAAAAAATATATATATATATATATAAAGTTACCTGAGATATTTCAGGTTAGCAATTATACTGGTAAGACAACTTCTGCAGCTGGCATAGTTTAAAGGCTATTTTTTATTTGAAATTCAGCGACCTAAAAGAAAGAGCACAATGGCAGCCAGACTTTGATTCACCAATCACTCATCAAAAATTAAGAATGACCAGCCTCTTTTCCTTCCAATTACATAAAATTCTGCAGGAATTCAACTTTCAGGAACTGGATGCATGTACATTTCTGGGGGTGAGATTTGGCTGCTTCAGTAATTCCCCAAATAAAATACAAAAGAAAGAAGAGTGTATGGGCTTGGGGATTTCTCCCCTCCCCTCAATAATTTCTAAACAAATGTAATTAGTGGTCCCAGATGGAGTAGATGGAACTGTTACCCACACTCTCATTAGGACAGGCTAACACTTCTGCTAATGTGTTTTTGTGTGCCAGGACTTTCAGTCTACCACATAATAAACCCCAAAGTACCCTGGAGCCAGGCTAGCCAGCCAGCCAGAGTCCCTCTCCTATATGTCTTTTTTGTGGCAGCACCAGCTCTGTAATTCTCAGTCTCACATCAGGTTCACAGTCCTGCTCTACTTCCCAGCTGATTTACTCTTGAGTGAATCCAAAATTTACAAAAATCCTCACTCTCCCTTGTTCAGCAAGTGACTGCGTCTGTCCTCTGTAATAAGAGGGGACTGATCTTTTGTTTGCTTTCCAAGAGTAACATTGTATTTCAGCCATTCTTGAGGCATTTCTCAACATGAAGGCAAACTATCATGTTATTCATTGATTGCTTTCCTAATTTCCTATTAAAAGCCAACATTCTGTTTTTATTATGCAATACAAACAAAGGCATGGGCAGTTGCAGAGAGCATGGGGGTGGTGATGGTTTGGGGTGTTTTACTTTCTTCTCCTCCACTCCCACCATTTTTTTTTTTAATAAGTTAACTAGACAAATATCATAAAAATTCTCCTGTGTATATTTAGAAAATTAAAAAAAAAATCTAAGATCTAATAGAATTTGTTATTCTAAAAGACCATAAGGAAAATGCTATTGTATAGTCAGCTGGAATGCAGAATTGTCATTGCAGAGCTGGAACAAATACTTAAACTCCAGGTTTTTTTGAACACTGAAGTCATGTTAAGTTTTCCCATTTCTTTTCCCTCTCTAAACACCAAGTAGTTATTTGCATCACTATAAAACAACATAAAACAATGTCAAATGGAGACAAAGATAATCCAGTGAACATCAGGGTTTGACATGGGGTGTTTTTTCCCAGTATTCTTTAAGCCAATTTAGAGCCATTGTTGTTTTTTGAACTATCCATAGAGCAGGGAACTGCATGAACTGAGGAAGTATTAATTAGCACTTGCATGAACCAAGGATTAACAGTTAGGTCACAGGAAACTCTCCCTTATTTGAGCTACTCTACTACATTACACCTAATTAGTAATAGCAGCTATTTCCAAAACTAAGCCACCATAGAGAGCACTTGGTCCCAAAAATGGTGCAAGAAGAAATACATTCTCTGCCATTTTAAAAAAGCTGTAAGTCCCTCTAAATACCAATTTATTAAAAAGTCAAAAAACCAATAATTGCCACTATTTGATGCACCACACCCTGCAAATATTTACTTTTTAAGGGACAAAGGCAGTCAAAGCCATAATCTAGCAGCACATTCTTTCAGAAGGAATATGTTCTCAGTTGATAAAGATATCCTTCAGCTTGTTTCACAGTCATGAAGTATCTATACAGATGTCTTGTTCATAAAGACTCAGGATACGTGTTGGGATTCACTATGAAGAAGTCTTCAATACAAGCAAAATACAGCCTTCTACTGGCAGGAAAACCATGGAGTAAAACTGTCCCCTCTGCCACAAGTGCCAGCAGTAGGACCATTTGTTGTGTCTTGCTAAATCAAAATCACTTAGAGAAAAACGTGGAGTTAGAGAGGAAAAGAAAAGAGGAAGAACAGATTTGGGAAATCAGTTCTAGATCAAAATGTGGGAGGAACACAAGTCAATTGCCTTTGATAAATGCACTTTAATAAATACTTGAGATACAGAAAATTGCAAGGCTTGTGATTTCATCATACCTGGGCCTTCTGAGAAACTTTGAAAGGAGACAGTTTTGTAATGCTTTTTACTTTTTAATTGAAAAAAGTCCTTGAATGTGTCAGTTTTCCATGTGCATTATGTCTATGGCTTGAGATTTTTTCAGTGGCACAAACTGAGGACTGAAGCTCATAAGCTGCCCTCAATACTAAAGAAAGGAAGCATCCAAAAAAACCACATTTTTAAAATTCTTTTTCTTGTTTCAAAGAAATTGAATATGATCAAGCATGGTTTCACAGGCAGAAGGTTCCTGTAAACAACTGTGAGCCCTTACCACCTCAATATTTCTCTACAGTCATACACAAAAAGTAAAAGCCAGAAAGTTTCCTAGCTTTTTCTGGAGAATCCGCTTACACCTGTCCCTCAGTATGAAGAGCAAATCAAGAATTACATATTAGAATTTGAATTAAATATATTCCTAAAAGAGACAGGAAGATGAAATAGCATGGTTTGTGTGTTATTTAAAAATAAAGTGGAGGAAAGGAAAACCCCAAAATATTTCCACAATTACAACATCACTGGATGTGTGTGGCAAACAAAAAAATGGATGTCCACATTTTGATGGCATTTCAGCTTCACTTGGAGGGAATCAGATGCTGTACCCTGTAGCAACACAAAGTGTGAAGCTCATAATATTTAGTTTAGTAATCTTTATGCATTGAACAGGTCATAGGATATAGTATAACTTTATGTTTATATGAGTATATAGAATAACTAGTATAACACTGTTAACCTACATTCTGATCCTAGGATTAATTAAGTGGTTTTTTTTTATTATTCAGTGCAAGTACATCTCCTTTCACGACCGATTTTGGTAATAATGTATTCAAATGAAAATTTTAATTATATTAGTTAAAATGCCAAGAATCCCATAACCTTGAGCCTTAGAAAAACTAGGGTAATATAGAAACATTTTTTGAAAAAAGGTAGGGTGAAAAATCTTTTAAGTAAGTTCAAGTGTGATATTTAGCAGGGTTACTCCTGACCAACAGCTGTTCATAGAAAACTGAGAAAAGTATTTACTACTAACAGTAGCACTGGAGACACCAGTCAAATAGATCCTGCATATTTGTTCTTCATATGTAAAGTTTCAGAGCATTCCCCAAGGTTATCTGTACTTAATTAATGTTTTTTTTTTTCTATACAGACATTGCTTTTGACCTAAAACCAATCCTTTTGAAGGTGGACATGGCACCTTTTTAACCAGCATGCAGCAGCAATCCTTTAGAGACAATTACAATCAGAAGAAGGTGGTAGACTACTAATGCAAATCACAGATCAGTTGGGGGAGTTAGAGCAGGAACTTCATCTCTCAAGCAACCTGGTTCTCTTCTCACAAGGAAAGAGCTGTACAGGCCCTGTGAATGATCAGCTCCACTGCAAAGTCTCTGGGGTCTTGGTGGACAGGACTCTAAGCATTAGTGACTTGTGATCTGGCAACAACAAAGGCTAACAGCACATGTGGCTGTACCAACCAGAGAATGATCAATTTTCTAACAAAATTATTAAGTTTCCTTAATTATGGAACTTCCAACTGTCTCTGAATTCATTGTTGGGCAACCTCCTCAGGTTCCTTCCAACCTGAATGATTTACATTAGTGTCACCAGATTGTCAGGATGGTAATTAAGAGATCACTTCTAGTAGTGCAGCATCTCTCAAAATAAAAAGCATCTGCTTCTGCAAACCTTTGTGTCCAGAAAGTTTCACATCCAAGATTTAGCTTTACTTGGCCCTACCTTGCTTTGAGATCAGACAAGATATCTTTATTATCATTAGATATCATTTCTGAAGAATAGCACCTATCACGCTAGCCAAGTCAATCTGTCTTTACAAAATCCATGCCAGCATATTTAAAAGATTACATGTATGAATCATTCCTTTAAAGCAATTACTGTGATGTTTTTACTGGAAAACTCTTGCATTCCTCAGATTCTCAGTGCTGTTCCTTGCAACAAAACCTACAAACATGGAATGTTGTTTCTTTTGTTTCAAATCACCAAAGTAAATACAATCAACTGAGTGAGATTTCAAGACTGTTACCAAGAGTCAAGCCAGATTATCTTGTGAAAGGGAACCTCACCACGTTTATCATAATCCTGATAGAAGGGGGGAAAAAAGAAAAAGAAAAAAAAGAAGATAAAATAAAAAAGAAAGAAAAAAATGAAAGAAAAAAGAAAAGGAAGTTACCATCCCTGTAGTAATGCTTTTCCTAAACCCTACAGCTGAACTGGGGAGAAAGTTACTCACTATATTACTATACTAGACCATTGGTTTATATTGTCTAAACATACACATTCAGCTAAAATATTCTTCTCAACCACCATTCACCACCAACTCAACCATACATGATGCAGCTGTGTCTATGCCAGGGTTGCTTCAGGAACAGTAACATCCCTGTCCCTGGTAGGATGGGCAGGGAACAGAACAAGGAGGAAAAATGGCATTCAAATATTCAATAGCAGTCAAAAAATTGTTAAGTGAGATTAGTACATTGCAGCTAATAGATAAAAATTACTTCATACTTCAGGCATCTCAGAATGTTTAAAGGCTTACAATAGGTAAGTATTACTTTAAGGAAGCACCACATGGGATCACTTATTATGAAATCAGACTTCAAATTAAACACATGGAAAAGAGAAAGACTTTGGTAATTTACTCTACGCCTACCTCTAAAACTCTCTGTTTCATCTTCCGCTGCCTGCTCGGTTCTGTGTCAAATTGTCTCCTAATGTGCTCCTAAGTCCTGCCTGTCTCTTGTTACTGCACAGGCGTGTGCCAGGCAGCAAGCCAGCCAGAGGCATATGTCCTGCTGGCTAACTGATACCAGCTGATTCCCTGCCTCCCAGAGTTAGTGTGATCCACCGAGGCAGCTGAACTACCCTCACCTCCACACGTTAATCCTGAGCACACCTGCATTATGCCAATTGCAGGAACTGGCTTTCAATCTGGTGCAACTTCATCCATAATAAAGACCATTTCAATAGTTAGACTAACTGACTCCAGCCTCAGATTTTACATACAAACTTCCCTTTTTCCTTTAAAGTTGGTGAAACACTTTCTTCTTTGTGAGAAGGAACAAAAAAAATGAAACTACTTATGGAGTTGGCCTATTTGCATAAATTCAAAATGAAGTGCATACAGGAGTTTAAAATTACATTCTTTAATCATTTCACATCCATATGTGGCATTCTGAGATCAGCATGAGTAGACAAGGAGTAATTCTTTGAAAAGCAACAACTTTCACACACACCAGTAGAGGTTCATTTTTGGTTTTGAGCTGCATCAGCTCCTTCACCAGAGAAGTCCATGGTGAACAGTGAAGACTATAGCAGCAGACATTAACTACTTTCCTCTAACAGCTCCACCACAGCATCACTGGCTTTCTCTTCCCTACATATCAGCAGATACAAAACACACAGCAGAGCTTCACATACCTGTAAACACCAAGCCCTTTCAACTCAGTACCTCCAGGACTGGATTCATCTCTGTGTCACTAGTGCTCAGGGGGAGGAATTTAGTTATATTGAGAAGATAATATGACATATATTCATATTCTGACAGTCCACATAGCAAAACACGTGAATGACTTAAAGCCACACAGCACATACAACCTACCTCAGAGTGGAGCTTGAAAAACAAACCACTATTCCTCATGCAGACCTAAACCAGTCTCTCTGCCAGGTTTCAGTTAAATATTATGGCAACCAGGCCCTGACACAATCTGGCCTTTCGAGAAAGGCTCAAGAAGCAGTGAGGCTGATACTTTCCTCTCCTCCAGATTTCCCCCAGAACACAGGGCACATATACACTGGATCCATATCCAAATGACATCCGTATCTCCATAAGAGCCCAACTGAAAACTGAGTCATCAACTGCTTCCCCAGAAAGCTCACATAGCAATCAGAGAGTGGATGAATTTCTTAGACATGCACAGAAACAGATTCATTGAAACTCTCCCAAGCCTGGACCAAAAAAAGCTTTTCTAATCAGATTTAGAGCCTCTAAATTTCAATACATTCAGCAGAGAATCAAAAAGGCATTGACATATTAAGAAAAACAGGGACAAATGCATCTTCCACAGGCAACAAGTACCATAAAATACCAATATATTTATGGGGATCCGCATCCTTTTGTGCGTCTATAAGCAGCAAACAGGATTTAATTCCCATATCCTCCATTTAACCTATGAAACTCCACTTCTCCACTATGCCAGTCTATCTTCTCTTCTTCCCCAGCTTACATCTAGAACACTCCTTCATTCTGTACCTTAATAAATAATTTCCACACCCCAACAGAAACTTTGTTTCAGCACCCAGGCACTCACCTCCATTATTCAATGCAGAAAATCAGAAGCTGCTGCTCATCAGAAGTCACCTTCTCTTTTAGTTCTGAAGTGTAAAAGAATTAAAATAACTAATTGTACATCAAGCATTACTGTAGTTGTTTAGAAAAAAATCAACCCGTGCAGAACAGATCCATGCTCACCCACACTCATCCTCATAAAAGGGAGCAAAACCTTCCCATGGCATGCCAACAGCAACCTCATTTGGATTCCATCACCTGTGTTACACAGGTGGTAAGGATCAAAGCCTACATCACCACTCAGTCACATTTTTGCTGGCTAAAAAAGATGACAGCATCGTATCAACAATGCTTTACAGCTGCTGTAAATGCTTCTGTGCACACCTCAACACAAATCACATATTTTCTTTCTATTGTTTTATTTGCTAGAGAATTTGAAAATTCTTTTCTTTCAGAAGGGAAGAGAGGGGGACTTCCCTCACAGATTTCTAAATTCTAACACCTTTCCTTGGAACCACTTGGTGTGTAATCTAAAGAAAAACATTGCAAGAAGGCTATAGATTTTCTTTTGGGCTTCAGGTTCCTTTCTCCAGCAAATCTTCTCTTCTATTGTCTGTCCGCTGTTCAGTCTAACAGATCTGTGCAAGAGACCAAAGCCATTTAGTCCTCTTCTTCTTGTACTCTAATTCCTATTCAGCTCAGTCTGAGCTGCATTTCTTACACTCTTCCCTACATCCCTTCTGATGTAGAAAACCATGGTCATGTAAGAACCTGACAATTGCTTAAAATGTATATTTTGTTGTCAGCGATGCTTTTAACAGAAGGGTGAAGATTATATGTTTTAATACTCTTTGTGCTGTATGATAAGCGTGAAAACACTGCCAAAGCAGCAGCACTAGAAAAGGGTGTGAGTGCCATGGAGCAGCATGTGCCCAGTTCTCTGCTGTTCCTTCTCGAAAGGCTGGACACTTCTCCTCGCTTACATGTGTTAAGCTTGATGGATTTTTTGCTGGAAATCGTCTCCTGGAGTGACTGAGAAGGGGCATCTTTAACGTAATTTGGAACAGTCAGTGTTTTACAGGTCCAAAAGAAATTAATACAGTCCATCAGGAGTCACCAAAGCTATTTCCATTGGCAATCAGGAATGCCATTAATAACATTTCTAAAAGTACAAGTAGAATCCCATCTTCATTACCTCAGTAATCCTGGAAGGAAGAGAAGCCAAAAAACTTGTATGTTTAAAATTTTAGTTACGTGTTTTCCTTCATGTTTCTCAAGACACAAATCTGCCTGCCTTTTTCTGTGTAGTATGAGAGCCAAAGTTTTCCCATGTACTTCATTCCAACTTTGTTCTCTATCTTATACCTTCATTAGTATATATAGAACCTCTGTGGTTATATGTGGTTGTACACTACAGTTCATTGCACTGAACTATGCATTCTCACTTTTACGAATGTCATATGAAAAAAAGGTCATGGGTCAGTCTTAAAATAAATTTTAGAGTAAGCTGTTCATATAGACACATGCTATGCAGCTTGAATAGCAGACATACTATGCTTTGTCAGCAAAATATATCTTTGGTAGCAGTTCTGCTCCTTAAAACTGAGTTTCTAGAGTTACCTCTCAGCATCTGCTTCTCTTTTCTTGCTATCTATAAGCTGATGTCATTAATATATAGGTTATATGGTTGTACATTTATTCTGCTGTTCCTACTTTTTTTTTTTTTTTTAAGTAAGTTTCTGATATATTATATGGTAGGAAACATGGTAGAAAGTACCTGTGGTTACGCTGAAAAAGAGAGGTATTTGGACTGGCTTCACTTTTATGCAGAACACCGTGGAAAGGGCACTCAGGAAAATGCTTCAGGTGCTGAAGCCTCTCAAGGCCTCTCCTCTTCTTCATTGACTGAGCTCCTCTTACAGTGTTGCTCCTTATAAAATAGGAACAGGCCTGTATCTGAAGTACAGCCACCTATAAAGGGAACAAGGCTAGCAGCTGGAAAGCAGCAATTCCCAGTAGTTAGAAATTGTTGGAACAAACACTTTCATATTAGCAGTTTGTGCATGCTGAAGTTCAACAAAATAACAAATTTCATGCAGACAAGTTTCAGATTCAATTGATAAGTTATATATTACCTTGACTACATTCACAATTATTTTGTCCTTGAACTCCTTGCTATTGACATACCTTTCTGTTTTACCTTGTTTCCTCTGCTCTTTTCTACTTTCACTGTGTCCTAGGGTGACATTATGGTGCTTGTATCCCTAATCATGTGTTCTGGTTATGCTTGATGTTATGTTTTGTGCCTTCAGGACTGGCTCTGAAAAGTGAAGGTTTGGTTTGTCTTGTTATCAGCCGGCTCACCTCCCACCACGGTCAGTGTCTAGGAGAGAGGCTAGGGCTTGCTGGCTTTGCTTTGCTCTTGCTCCTGCCTTTTGCTTTTGCCCTTGCTTTTGCTTTTTGCTTATTAGTTAGTTTAGCTAGGCAGTCCAATTTTTCCCTGGACTGTTTTCTTTCCCTTTCCTGAATATCATTCGAACCTGCTCCAGACTGGGATCCGGGAAACACCAAGAACCACCGAGAGCCTGCATGTTGTGATCTGCAGCAGCCGGAGACCCAGAACTGGGTGACCACTCCCAGGAGAGACTTTCTGAATTTGTCATCTCTTCAGAGCAGTGAAAGAGGTTTTGTCATCTGGTGTTGTTCATTTTTTTTGTGCTGGGGAGTGCTTTGCCTGTTAAATAAACAGTTTTTTTCCACTACTCTCTGAGGAAGTTCTTCCTGAACCAGGTGGGGGGAGGGGCCGTGGGGGTTTACTTTCTGGGGGCTCCTCCCGGAGGTTTTCTCCCACATTTGCCCAAAACCAGGACAACTGTGTCTTGCTTAAGCAATGCCTAATTTTCCAACAGAGGTCCGGGTCTGTTGGCATCTCCTGTGTGTCCATTTATTTCACAAGACAAGGATTCCTATCAACTACATCAGTGCTCTTCAACAAGCAGCCTGTTTGTTGCTATCTCATGGCTTGTAGTTCTGAAATTTCACCTTTTATTTCAGCTAACTGAAATGAGAGAAATTACTCTTGTCATGCCTGTGCCACTTCTTTTTAGAATTTATCTCACTCTTAAGGAATCTCTTCATTCTGTGAGCAGAAACAGAAACTGGTTTAGTTACAAGACATTTCCCTACAATCAAATTAAATGCGAGTTTTCTAGTACCACCAAATAAAGTATTTACATTCCTTTAAAAACCACTTCATAATGAGCTATGTCCATCCCATTAGTGGCTTCCAGTTGCCCCTGAATTATGGTTCAAACTAAGGTATTGATTTTTTCTTTTGTTTAAAGCACTGCACAAAAACAGGATGTCTTACAAGAACTGGCAGTGAAACCTGCAATCATTAAAAATCCAGTACTACATTTTGCAACAATTTTGATGAATCACTGGATAAATATTTGGCAAGAGCATTAATTCTGCAAGCTTGAATTGACTTTTCTCACCCTATTTTCTTGTCCCTTGATGCTTTGATCTTGTGTAAAAGGAAGAACGGACAATAAAAACACTTACACAGATATTCTGGTTTCACAGAACATGCCTTTTTAATTTTGACAGCTCTTAATAAGGTTTCTGATTTCTTGAAGAACTGTAAAAAGAGAAACTGTGATTTTCCAGAGACGAAAATAAAGAATAAAAACAAAAGAAAGATATCCAAAAGAGTTATAAAATAGATTTTAGGATATTCCAGTTAAAGTTCACAAAAAGAAGTATCTCAATATGTACGTTATGAAATAGATATAGGCTTTATAAAGAATAGCTATAATTGTACACCGAAAACAGAGGATTTTTATCCTGTCATAAAACTACACTTAAATAAAAATATCTACAATGAATGCAGAAAATTTGCTGAGAGTGGGGAGCAAAAATATGAAATATATTAAACAGATGTTAAATAAAATAAACCCAGAAATTAATTTTGAAGTTAGAAAAATGAAAAGACAGCTGAAACTGTTTGTCAAAAAGTTTCTAATTTTCTTAATTAAATAGTTTTGCCTCCAAGTTTTCTATGGGTCCTGATTTGTAATACCTGTCCTTGCAAAAGAATCTTGAGAAGAATCAGTCACACATAGTGATTCATCGTTTCTAAAATGGGAGCATTTTTCTTGGCACCTACATATAACTAAAAACATTGTAAAAGCAGAATAGATGCTATCACGAAATGAACAGCATGAGGATAACTCTTCATATCTAGCAGCCAATGTTCATGTGCCCTGGCAGGTAAGAATCCATGGATTTCTTAGCTGGAACTGTCTGTCAAGCAACCCAACAGGGCCAGTAATTTTCCCCAGTGTATATCCAAGACAAAGATTCTGTGATGTGAACCACTTTCTTTGGGTCATGACATACAACACCTAAAGTTATTCCAAAAAAAAAGAGCAAATGATCATTTGTAGCAGGGACCAACTCAGCCTCACAAATTGCATTAATCTTAATGAGATATAAGGAAAGGATTGGAGGGGTCAGTGATAGACAGAAGCAACTTCTATTTGCATTGAGAGAAAAAACAGTATTCATCAACACACAGAGGTCTCATGACATGAACTGCAACACTTGATTCTCGTCAATATTGATTACAACTTTCAGATACACAAAGTAGGAACATGGGAGAAATCCTTTCTTTGGGACCACCAAGCAAAATTAAACCCTTGAGTGGAGGAGTCATGAAATGAGAACTTAATAAATAAAAGACAAAATGTTCTTTCTTTGGTTTAAAAAGCTGTAAAATTTATCTTTCTTGTATGCCATTCTCACTTACAGAATACCAACACTCCTTGTTCTTTTGTAAGCAGTATATATGATCTAAAAGAAATGAGAACCAAGGGGGGAAAAAAGCACTTAAAGATACTGGCTTTTTATCAGTGACAAAATATTTGTCTCCCCTTTCTTGAGAAGTTTAGTAGAGTGCTGCTTTTTATCCTTTCAATAAATATTTTTCTCTCTATTTATTCAGACTGTTAAAAATAATAAGAGGAATATAATACAACTTTAAATGAGAGTTTATATATCACATGCTTTATGACAGCTGCTTTTATTTCACTTTAGATTAACAAAGCCTTTATGTTGAGACTTTGGAGCTGACCTTACAAAGAAGCAATACCATTAGCCCTGAAGCACATGTTTCCCATTTAATGTTTCTGAGGTAACATTCTTTGTGAAAGTGGGAGAAATGAGAACGCAAACTTGCGGGAAAAATAAAAGTTTGACTGTCCTCCTTTTGAACAGAATAAAAGTCAGTTTGGACACTTGAAAATATGAAGTGAGAGGCCATGGCCCTACAAAGAGTTTCTCAATGCAATCCCAAGATTTACAATGCTCAGCTTTCCTTTAGTCTGCCATAGCTCTTTGTCATTTCCTCTCAAGAGGCTGAACATATTTTGCCATCTCAATTTGAAGTGAAAGGTGTCGCTTACATCAATGTTATTTCAGTTTTAACCTGCACTACTCAAATGATTTATAAGCATGCCCAAGCAAGAGAGCACTATAATGGTTAAAGCAAATGAAGCCAACAAAGTTATTTGGGGATACAGCAGAAAGGAATTGGATCTGCCATATCTGAAAGAGCCCTAAGTTACTGTTATGCTTGGAAATCAAATTAATCTTAATGACATTTTACCATTGCCATGTTCCACTGGTTCAGTGCAAGAGCAATGCACTCTTTTTTATACATCAATAAACTTAACAGTGCCTACCCACAAGTCTTCCATCCTTGTTTGATGCCTTCATACATTAAAGTCTGTTCTTCAGCTACTGCCACAGTCAAAATTTTATGCTTCTAACCCTTCTTAAACTCTTTTCAGTCAGTGAATGTGAAAATCTGCAGACTAGAGTCTACAAGGTTCAAAGCAAACTCAAGAGAATCTGAAAAACACAGGAAAGAGTTGAACAATGGCACAGTTTAGAAATCAGTGTATGCTCTTTGTATTTGGGGCCTTGCCAAAGAAAAGAAAAACCTGCATGCACAAGAAAAGGAGAAAACCCCTGTGATTTGGAGGAGAAGCTGGCAAATTCAGTACTAGAATTGTCATCTATGCCAGTGGAAGCTGGACTGAAGTTCCTCTAAACATATGGCCTTATGCTCCAAGCAAGCCTCGCCATTTAAATACACTTATGCAAAGGCTTCCAACAGAAATGCTGCAGGATTTGCTGGAGGTGCATCCAGATTCCAAGAGAACACCTCTGCACAGGTAACTGGGACCAGTTAAGAACAGAGACATGGGACTTTCTTTTCTTTTTCTATTAATCTTTTTTTTTTTTTTTTAAGAAAGAGACAAAAACATTTGTTTCTTAAATCCATGTTTAAGCACTTAAATTCAAAGTTCTCATTGAAAACGTCTACTTTTCTCTCTTCCTATAGACACAAATGAGAATTCTTGGAGGTTGAGCACTTCTGAAAACTAGAGATGTTATTTTTCACAAAAGACAATGAAGAAGCAGAATGCTTGGAGCATCCCTGTAATGCTCTCGTCCTAAGCCTCAGGGATTTCAGCTGCTTTTTGCTCCAGGACCAATATTCTTTTCAGAGAGCCCACTGTAATCTGTGCCTTAGGAAAATACCTTTTCCTAATCTTGCAGTGAATATGAATTTACATTCCTGATACCAGATGCAAAAAGACACACAGGTTTTCTAAGGCTTCCAAAAAGAGGTTATTTTAACTTACACTAAGCAAAGATGTACAACCTTGCTATTTGCTTCACCAAGTCCATTCCCTCATATGTACCTAAGGTTAGACTCCTCCAACGAATAAACTAACCAGTGTTCAAGAAGCTCCTTCTGCCCTGCTTTTTGGTGCCTTTTCCTCACCAGTGGAACACTTTGTCCTGCACTTTGACTGTGTGCCATATGCCTGAACTCTTCCCCTTCAGTTTGGGCAACCACTCCTTTTTGTTTGTTTGTTTGTTTTAGTTTTTGTTTTATGCTGCGTAAACCCAGTATTGGGGAAAAAGAAATAAGAGAAGTATGCTCACATGATATTTTTGCCATCAGGTATCTGGTATTCCTTGCCAATATTCCATGTAAGAAACTACCCTCTGCCTGTACACTTCTCCCATTTCCTCTGATATATTTAACTTCTGACTCCAAACTGTTGGTTTTCTGTATTACACTGATGACATAGCTGCAGTTAAGGGAACCCTATGTCTAAATTTGTATTTCAGTAAGGTTAGATATGTTCAGATACAAGAAATCTGAAAGGTGAAACACTAGAAATAAAAATCACTCATGTGCAAGTGCAGACTTAAGTACCCAATATGTCTTACTGCAATGACAGTCTGAATTACCACATTGTACTAAGGCCTAAGTAGGCTATTTTCACCACATTACAGTCCAAATTATAATTTACTTTTGTCCATGATTAAATATGAACTCTGGGGAAATCTTCCCTTTCTTTTTTCCCTTTTTGCTTTCTTTAATAGCTAGTCTTGATATCATTAAATGGCATAGAACAAACCAATATTTAGATTTCTGTTCAATTTTTTGTGTTTGGTCATTTTGACTTCATTCTCTTTGATGTCTAGAAAATAACTTTTCTTCATGCTCTTTGTATTCAAGGGCAAAAAAAATCTGCAACTCTTTTGGTGTGCTAAGAATAGGCATGGATATGTTGGGACAGGAAATACATACATGCCACTGCAATTAAAATAGACTAATTTGCTAGCAATTCCATAATATCCCCCAAATGCAGAAATTCTAAACAGTGTTTAGTCATCTGGGTAACTCCTCTTTTCTGCTGCCAGGCTCCACAAGCCAAGTCCTCCATAACAGTGAATATCATGGGGAGAGACAGCATGACAAGTTTTGTGGACTAATATTGAGCACTGCAGCACCAGCCAGTATGATACAGTGCATATTTCAGACAGTACCTGAATCTCTGAACCTACTAAAGCTGACTCCTTCCTTGCAAGCTCTTTCCATTTTATGATTTCCCCAGCTTTCTCTGCATGCTCTCATAAAAGACCACCTTTCCTGACACATTCCCTGGATAATTTTTCCACTGAATTCCAGTTGTATACATGGTAAATAGAGAGCACTTTTTAAAATCAGGATGGATTTGTCCTCTTGCTAGAATAAGAATTCTCAAAACCAGTCTGAAGTCCCCAACTCTCCAGAAATTAACATCTAAAAGATGATCATGAAAAGCAATTTTAGATGCATCTCTCTGACAGATGTTAAAAACAACACATCTTCTATGTAAATGCAGTAAATTTATATATATAATCCTTCCATTATTCCAGTCTAAAACAAGAAAAACAAAATATTTTCTCTTTACACCAAGATTATAAATTAGAACATGACAATTGGGTCTTGTGAGGTTACAGAAATGCTAATGGCTAAAAGTTTTTGTTCCAGCATTACAGTTTCTTTTTTTTTTTTTTAATGAAGCCTTTCTCTCATTTGAGACAAATGCCATTTCTGAAGAAAGAAATGTGGGTGCAAAAAATTGCTACTTTTTTTTTTTTCTTCATGGACCTTTGATGATTTTTTGCTGACTCTAAAGAGAAGTTTTATATAATCTTAGCTGCAACAATGAACAAGCACTGTTAGAGCTACAAGGGGAGATAATGCAAGAATATAAATTCACTACATAATTTTATTTTTCCAATTCAAATCTGTACTTCACTTGCAGCCCTGAATTATTCTTGCCGGTTCACTTAACTGGGAGACAGAACTTCTTGGGACTCACCCTTTGGTTTCTGCTCTACAGCTGTCCCCTGTACACCTCTGTTCTGAGAAAAGGCTCTGGAACATTGCATGACAGCAATTTATAGCTGGATTTCCACCAGCAGTGCTCCTCTTGCATTGCACTGCAGATGGAATACTCTCATCTCTGCCACAGAAGTTATTCACAGCGTGATGCCACATTTTAAACTCATCTCATGGTTTTGTGCAGTTTTATTGTAAAATACATCAGAGGCTTAACTATTCAGATAAAAAACAGAGCTGAGAACAGGAAGGGGACACAATACTTTCACATACTTTATCAGAGTCCATGAACCTGACAGTTGGTTAGTGAGGCCATGTAATCATCAGTCTTCCCTTCTGACCCTTTATCCCACTCTGTACAGGGAGCTCAGGTTTGCATCAGTACTGGAAGCACCCGCAAGAAAACTTCTTCCAGGATACCAGATGTCTGATAGTGGGAAAAAAAAAAAGAAAAAAAAAAGAAAAACCCAAAAAACTTTTTTTGAGGTGGAGAGGCTGGTGTCAACTAAAGAATCAAATGCACAAAAGTTGCACCCATCTCTTTCTGACAGGAAAGACCATCAGGAAACAAGCCAAGTGTGGATGCGAAGGGAAGCAGGTGAAAAGAGGGGGTGGCCACAGCAAGACTTTGAGGACCTGAATCCATTTAATTTGTAGTGGCAAACTGGTTTGTAGACCTCAAGAAGGGAAAAAAAAAACCACAAAAAACTCCTGCCAAAATAATAAACAATGTCAGACTTCTGAAAACGTTCTTCTAGTCCATATTTGTTTCTCTGTGTACCATTATTACCTTTAACATTTCCAGGCTTGGTTTTGGTGACTTAACAAAAGGTGTAGGATGGCAGGAGGATCTGGGTTCACATTTTCTGTGTGTCATGTGTAGTGCTAGACCTGGGCTACTTTATCTGAGGATACTCAGCAGAAGGCTTCCACTGTGTGTAGATGATGAAGTCTGTCAAGCACTGATATAAAACCATGGAGGAACTCAGGGGAAAGTCCAATCATCCTGCAACTTCTCAGGCCTCTGCTGTATCTGAAGATCAAGTGTGACTTCCATTGCTCCTAGTTGTGTCAGTGCTCTCTGTATGTAGGCTTCAGGTCTGCAGCATTTGCACAGATTCATTTTTTTTTCTCTACCGACAAAACTTTAATTTCAGGGGAGTGGGTAGTGATGCAGCTCTGTATTTTCCATCAACAGCAAATTCCAGCTACTGAATAAGGTAATGGTCTGTCACACTTCAAGGACTGAAAGATCCTAGACACATTCCACAATTTATAGAGGTAACACATTCCTGAATGCAGCACATTACAGATGCTACAACACACACAGCATTGAAGAAAGGAAATATTCTGATTCCTTATATTCTTTCCAGTGTGAAAGGCAGGTAGAGATTTTTGTTCCTTTTGTCTCCTCACGCAGAAAAGGCATCAATTTCAAAAGCTCCAACTTCACAGTATTTTGTGACAGTTAATATTAGAAAGTTACAAGCACTGAAGTTAATTACCAAGTGTGGCAGTCTCAGTTCCAAACCACATACCAGCTCTGTAGCCATCTACTTTCTGCCCCTTCCTGATTAGAATTTTAATGAAGTATCTACAGCAATTTCACTTTTCCAAACAAGTCTGTTTCCAAAGCAAGCCACATTGTCTTTTAAAGCAACTTTTACAGGATAATTCTGACATTGCACGTTCAGTGGCTTGACAGCATGAAATTTATTGAAAGTTGACCTCGGATTCAGCTTGTTTGAAATGTTTTAAAATAGAAAAAGCACCTGTGCAGGTTTGATGTCCACAAGTACTATGATTATAAAAATCAAGTGTAGTATTTCTAATTAATAGTCCACTTTCTTAGACTTATATTTCTAAGAAATGCTCTTTGCTATTCAGCACATTGCCTCCAAAGGGTAGGTATACAAAGAGAAGACAGGAGAGATTTGGAATCAGAATAAAATATAAAAAATATCAAGTTGCTATCTATTGTGTATTTTAAAAGAAGTCCTCAACATATGTTGTATATATAGAAATACAAATACCCTAGAAAACCTGGAAAATAAGAAAATAAAGGAACTGAGTAATGAATCTGTCCTGAATACACACAGATACCCGTGTTATTGAGCAGAAATGTGTCATTTTTACACATCCTTAAGTTGAAACTTTGTAAGATTCATATTACTGGCACTCTATGAAATATCTCTTAAGGATTAGAGTGCATAAGAGTAACAGTGTGACCAGTTCAACTCTGTGCATCAGTACAACTTCTGTGCATACTCGTGTTACAACGATTATAGCCTTTCCAGGCATCATGAGAATATTTTTGGAAAGTATGTCTTCAGTCCCTACAGAGCATCCTACAATATGATAAAAACACTTTTTTCTTTTTAATGTAAGAAATGCTGTTATTGCTGTACAGAAATCTGTTCCCATCAGCTAAATCACTCCCACTACACATTTTCAAAAGAGGTGGATACTCCCCATATTATTTAGATGAGGAAACTGAGAAACTGTGCAGCTTCTCAGAATTAGGGAATGAGTGTTACAGAAATAACAGCCAGATCTGGTTTTCCTGAGCTTCCAAATATGTTCACTGTTCACAGGACTTTTGTCTCAGGGGCAAAATGCTTTTACACATGGACATATTTTGAGGCTAAGCACAAGAAAGTGAATGAGTCTGGTATCCTGACTCATGTGCTCTCAACAGGAGATGTATGAGGCAAGTCACAGAATTAATCCAACTAAGTATGTATAAGGGAAAAAGGAGAAAAAGGAATCTTAAATCTGTATTTTCATTCTTTCTGCTTATTGCCTCTTTCCCAAATATGTGCCTTTGAAATCAATAGTTTATTAATTTGGTTTGTTGGTGGTGATTTTATTGTTGTTGCTTTTAAATATTATTTATATGTGTATAGTCACCTTGGTTTCTTGGCCTGTTTTCCATTTTTCACATGAAGCTGTGAACAGACACAAACACACCTGCCTTGTGGCACAGTCTTATAGCCAGACCTGTGCACTTATATCCAACCTTTATATTGTGGAAAGCATTTTGTGGCAACACAGGTGAAAGCAAAGTAGTTGATATATCTCTAAGTAACCTGATCAAGAGACAGAATAGCAAAATATGGTGTATTAAAAACAATCCTTGCATATTAAAAAACAAATTTATATGGTGCCATGGGGAAAATCATCACTTAAATGATGGAGAAGGTGGGGGGTGTTAAGAGAATTAAGAAGCTGGCAGCCTGCAGCAGTAATGGACACGCCCTACTTTACATTGCATTCTCCCACATTTTGAAAAGCCATGTCACACCAAACCATACTAACAAGAAGAGACTCTGTTCCTGTGGCTTGTTACAGTGCTGTTCTAAGCACATGGAGAAGCAGAGTGCTTAGAGGATTATCATTCCTGCCAACGCAAGGAATTCCTGCACTACTTCCACAGCAGAGTCTTACCAGATGAGCATGTCAAACACGCTGCTTTCTAATCTGAAGTTGCCTATTATTTACAACAGAAAGACAAAGATATCTTCTGGATCTTAGTGATTCTTTTGGAGAATAAAGGCGGGGGGGGGGGGGGGGGTGGGAAGTCCAGCTGATGTTTTTTCCCTGCTCTGAGAGTTCTGTTTGGTTTTTTTTCAAAGACAAAGTGAGTCCTTGACCTGCCTTTCTGCAAGCAGTATTTATCCTGAACCCATAATCCATTGTAAGAAGTACAGTGGGACCTTGAGGAGCTGCTTCCACAGTTGTACCAACAGACAGCGCCCAAAAGCTGGTGCAATTTCGACTTTAGTCTGCAGCTACATGCCACCTTCTTTCCCCTTAACAATGCCAATGTAGTGGCACACAACCTACATAGCCACCTATACTGCAAAAAGAAGAATGATCTTGTAGACTGCTGATAATTGATTACTTATGTTTAGAAATACTATGGATACTAAGGACTGCATTAAGCAAGGGAAAAAATAATCATCTGCTTCCTTTGGAATCAGAAGATTTTTGTGTGAATTAAGTCCAAAAGGAGAAGAACACCACTAAATCTGTCCTATTTCTCTCTCAGCAGTGATGTGCCTGCTGTATCTTAGAATTTACACATCTAACAGAACTGAAGCCACACTGACTATGTGGACTGCATACCTTCCTGGATTTCTCACATTGTTTGGGCAGGCTAAGAGCCTGTCTTTGTGTGTGGCAATCCATAAAATGGCCTCACTGGGTTTCCTCTAAGTAAGAGAAATTCATCAAAGCACATCTTAAATTACTTATTATGGCATCATCTAGGGCTAAAATGAGAGCCCACATCAGGAAAGAAGCTGTAAGGGATGGGAAGGCGTGGGAACTGAAAGACGACACATGGTAAGAGATACCATGTGCCTAAAGAGAAACTGCTCTTTCAGTTTTACAAGATCTAGCCTGCTTGGCATACCCTAACAAGCATCATGGAGATCTTGTTTAGGGTGTGTGCAAACCAACTGGATGATCACAGGGATTACAACAGAACAGCAGCTGACACACTAATGTGACTAAAATGCAACCCTAGTTAACTCAATAGATACTAAACTAATGGCTACTTGAAAAGTATTTTATCCTTGTTTTATTCAAAGACAAATAAAGATGATAGATACATAAATGATCCTTATGTTTAATTAGATTAAGAATTTTACTTCCTTAGATTCCTGAAAATTCCTCACTAGACTTGCTTGGTATTTCCATGGGAGCAGTACAAGGCTTCCTTTATCAGTTGCGAGAACCCTGTCTGCCTGCCAATCTGTAATAGGCAGAGTTTTGATTTTTCTCTTTGCCATTTCAAAAATAAAGAAATACAAAAACAATGCAAACAAAAAAGATAGGTTACCCACTGGAAGCAAGCAATGCTAAAAAGCATCCTAGGCAATTTTATTGTACTCTCTACAAGATGATGTTCTGACGGTAGATTTTAAGATCTTATATCTAAAGCCTCATAATAATTGTCGCTGACTCAAAAGCTAATGAAAACAAAAGATCTTGATTTTCAAGAGTCATGTAAGGAACAGTGAATAACTCTTCTGTTTCCTAACTGCTACCTTTCCATTACTGACATTCAAATTCATTAATGAAGGTGTTACTGTTTGTATTTTATATGTAAATTTAAAATGTTTCTGCTGACATAAGAGAGAAAAATGCTTTTTACATTTCTTATCTCAAGAGATGCTTGAAGAGTCCTGTAATTATCCTGTGTTTTCTAATGCTGTAGCTGATTTCTGATCTGGTATTTTATTTCAGCATAGGACTGCAGAACAAGGGGACCCCAGCTGACTTTTACAGTACCTGTGGAGCAGGCTGATACTGCCACCTTGGGGAGGACTTTTTCCATGTTTCAGGAGCCCACGCAAGTGTCATGTAAATCAGTTTGATTTTTCCCTGTCATATCCTCCCAAGAAGACAACTTTTTTAAATCCTCTGCCCATGCAGTTGTAAGACCTTCCAGATGTGTTGCAACTTGGATTGTATTCCATTCACAATAATAGTGGAAATAATTTTTTTTTAATTTAGCCAAGTTTTAGAGCTCATTCTGGTAGTGCCTCTTTTACACCACTCTTAATTTTATAGCCATCTTGCCATTATAAAAGCCCTGTTCTGCATCTAGCTGGGCAAGCTGTGTTTTGCATACAACACTCCCCTGCTTCTGGTATTCTAGTTTTTTTGGTAGTCTAAATCCTTGTCCATGCCAGTTTAAATTATCTAGTTGGATGTGACTGCTAGGACATATATGACCTCAGATGTCATAAGGGGCATTACTGTGCAAAGGAGCAGGCCAATGAAAAACACAGATCTAGACTGGCAATTTAACCAAAGTCAAGATCCATAATTTTATGAAACTTACTTTGAAATTGAGTGACTCTATCCAGTCTTCTTTAAGTTTGTATTCACCAGCACGTGAAGGACCTTGCCATACTCTTTATACATAAATGTGCCTTGAGACACAAAGGCTGTGCACAGCACAGAGCTCTAATGCGGTGGCAGCTATGAGAAGTTGCCTCAGGTACACATAATACAGGGACAGCTTTCATGTCTGACTTCTCACTAGAAGAGCCAGGCCCAAGAACACTTGTCTATATGTTCTTAAAAACATTCAGTAACAACATTTTTTACACAGCCACCTTCAGCCCAGTAACCCAAACGATGAACTCATTCATGACAAAAGATGTGAATTTACATGAGGAGCTCCTGCCTTCTGCCAGAGCACTGGTTGTGCCTGTGGCTCCACAGCAGGACACAGCGGGCTTAGAGAGGAACTGCAGCCCCCCTTCACTGCTGTGGCTGGCAGGAACAGCCCTGGAACTGTGGTAAACCAACCTTTACAAGCTCCCACATGGAACTACACCTTGGAAGACAACATCTCCAGGAGGACTGGGCTCTGGAAAGCACATTCCTCTTTTCCTGCCACCACATACAGCTTGCATACCAGATTTGTGTTCTTACTGACAAGTTTCTTAATACCCTTGGAGTAAACTTGTGCCTGCACCCCTGGGATTTACAGAGAGATGCCTGATCCTTGTGAACAGACAGGACAGGCTCATCCACTCTCCCATTCTAAAACTACAACCTGGTCATTGAAGCACAAATTTGCATTTATTGTCTAATCAGTTACTTTCCCACTTGTGGAAAACTGGAAAAAAGCAAGTGATAGGTCCTTCTGGACAATATTCCATCTCTGGTTTGAATGCTACTATAATATGGTAAATAATGATGCTTGCAAGAAAAATTACTAGGCTAACAGCCAATAGCTAGGTGCACATGACTGGCAGTTCTGCAAGAAGTCTTCAGTTTTCTTCCTGGTTCACAAATAATTTCTGTATTTTAATATTTTTGTTATTATTTTAATCCATCTTTGTTAAGCAAACATATTTATATCTGCAAATGATTTACACTGTGCTATGAAAATATTGCAATTAATAATTCATTGCAATAATAAGAGAGTGCATTTGCTATTCACATGCACATATGAAGACACATTCAAGGACTTGCAATACAAAGGAATCCCACTACTACATTTATCATTTGCACGTTTAACTGCTGGTGGAATTAATTTACTTTTAAAATATCAACGTCATGCAATCACTGAAGTGACTTCAAAACCAGTATTTGCAGCTACGTTACAAAAATTCAACCATGCCAATTACTGACCAAACATATGCAATTGAATGAGGAACTATCAGTAATAAATTAACCAGATGAACGTGTACGTAACAGTCTCAGCGTGGTACAGTGCTGCTGTTAGTTTCAAAGTTCACATATGAACTTCTTTTTACACTGCACATGTGGTTTATGAATGAAGCCTAAATGAAAGAAGAAATTAAGGGAAAATAAGGTAAGTGACCCAAAATGAAACTAATCTAAGTATTTAAGCGTAGTCTGCTTACAAGGAAAAAACCACAAATCTTTGATTAAGATTTAAAAAAGGAACGGATTAATCCATGTCCACTACTTCCTGTCATTATGCTACAAAATGCACAATGCATATCTAGACTGATGAATAACTGAAGACAACCATTTCATAAGATGTCTTTCTTAAAAGGAAATTGATCATTGAAAAATCCACAAAAACCTCACTGTGAATCCAGTAAGGAAGATTATCAGATACATTTTCAATGCTGACTGTAACAAAATTAGTATGTTACTAGCTCTTGCATCTCTGGTGCTGTACTGAAGTTATTTCAAAATATTGATTTAGGCATGTAATTAATATGAGAGAGGAAGCTTAAACTGCACAGCAAGAATCTAAATAAATTAATCACAGGAAAACTCAGTCTGAAATTATCCATGATCTCTCTATGAGTACCTAAACATACTATCAAAAAAAACCAATTTCTTTCTGAAGTTCACATGTCACAGAAACTTAAAATCCACTGTTTGCCACTATGGTTTTACCTTTTCAAACACTTCTCAATTTATTCAAATAACAAGTTTTCCTGTTAGATGATCAGCACACACCAAAACCCCTTCAGATACTGGGTTACAGAAAAGTACAAAGAGAATGAGAGGTCTTGTTTATTAACAAATAGAGTAACTGGAAATTATACCAAGCCAGCTCCCTCTCTATCCACCAGTTCATGGCTTACTTTTCCACTTACTGTGCTAATAAGTTGGTTTAGTATACATTTCCAAAATCTCATTTTCATGAGATTGGCTATTTCAGCTCTCCTTATTTTTTTAAATTGAGATATTTTTCTGCATCAGAAAGCCCTTTCAGACTACTGTCTATTTCGATGTCAGTGGCAGCTGATGAAAGACGTATTTTAAGCTGTGAAAAAGTGCTCCCTTAAAATCTACTTCTCCTTGATTATTCTTTTTCCTAAAACATGTAATATTTACATCCTGAAACATTGTCACTTAATAACAGCAGCACCTATTTGTACCATTCTCTTCTTCCTTCACTAGTTTGTCTCCTTCTCCTAACCTACTACTGTCCCAGAATGGCAAGAGTGTTTTCCACAGTTGTTTCCCAACTCCTCCCTTCTCTGCTGCCTCTCCACAGCACTATTTGCTTCTTCCTAAAACTCTTTTCAGATTTCAGGCAGGGAAAAACTCAAAAGGCATTGAATATGGGAAATTGTTGCCTCTTCTTTCCCCCCAGCCCCCGAAGCTATCTGAAGCACCTGATGTTATTTGCACTTAGTGACAGGTTTGTGGATAAAAGCGCAGACAATGGCAGACAGCAATGAGATGACCATCAACCTTGTTGTCCTTGGAAAAAGTCAGACTGGCAAAAGTGCTGCTGGGAACAGCCTGCTGGGCAGTGCAGACTTTGAGAGCCGTCTCTGCCCCAGCTCTGTGACTACGTGCTGCAGCCTGGGACGCAGCGGCCGCATTTTGGGGCTCATCCGGAGAAACGGCCGCGAGTCAGCTCTCTGTGTTCGAGTACTGGACACTCCCAGCTACCCTCACAGTGCTCTGAGCAAAGAGCAAGTGAGAGACATGGTGAGAGCAGCCCTGGCTCAGCACTTTGGGGTGGAAGGCCTGCACCTGGCCCTCTTGGTCCTGAGGGCTGACCTGCCTGTGTGTCCAGATGAAAGCGATGACACAGTTCAGCTCATCCAGGTAACCAAAAAAAATGTAGAAGTCTCTGCCCTATTAGCAACTCTTTCATCTTCAGGTGACAATAGCTATAGCAGAGTTGACTGCAAAAGTGAATTATTTTTTTTCCAATTAACAGCCTAATGCATTGTGAGTGGCAGGTATTAATACCAGAACAAAGACTGTAGCTGATTTTGAGTCCTCAGCAAATCAAAGCTCCCTCCTCTCTTTGTGAAACTGGTAACTCAAGACGTCCTTGGGCAGCTTAAGGCAAAATTTTGTATGTGTTTCATATTTTTCATCCCTAGTGTATAAAACAGATTAATCACTATTAATACACCAGGTGTTTTTGACACCCCATTTACCTTGGAAGTAGACAGACATCCTTTAAAGTAGTTTTATATACCTTAGCGTTGAGGTTACAGAGTCAAGATCACTGCAGTGTCCTTTATCACCAAGGCAGGCTTCTCGTCATACACAGGAGTTAGCAGGATTGCACCGAAGTCGTAATTTCATTTACACCTGTAAATTAAAGCCCAACCTCTCTTATTCCTATTAAAATTTTCTGTAATTTTTTAAAGAAAAGCAGCTTGTTCTCTCCATTCTCCTTCATCAGATAAATCACAGAAGCTGAAGAAAAGCTCTCTGGCCCATTATTTAAGATGTTGCATTTGATTTGTGTTGTTCCTGAATTGCTGAAAATAGGTCAGTTTTATGGATTACAGCTGGAACTGAAGTTGATGTTACATAGAAATTCATCATTTATTTTTTCAACAAAAGGTGCTTCAGTGCTTTCAAAAATTTATTTTTGAAGAGCTCTAAACAATGAGGCAATATGGATATGTGGTGACTACCAATTTCAAACTAACATGTGACATGGCTAAACAACCATTCTTCCTTATTTCCATGAACACTTTTTAACTGGAGACATTCTGTTAACATCTGTAGCCAGGGAACAGAGAACTGCTAGTACTGCATGATCACATTATTTCCACTGAAAGTGGATGTCAATGTCTCAGAAAGGTGAAAAAAGACACAGAAATTTCAGCAACTTGGATAGCATGAACTGGATTACTGCCAGGAAAAAAAAAAAACATACATGTAAATGGTCTGGTAATGTACTAAGTATATGAAATGGGAGTGGGGAAAAGAAATAAGTTAAGAAGTGGGATTTCTTCTTAACTAGTTAAGATTTGCTTTTCATTACAGGAACTTCTGGGTCCCACATGGAAGGATTTCACTGCAGTCCTACTTACTCATGCAGACAAGGCAGAAGAGGCTGGATACAGTGAGGAAACGTATTTGCACAGCGCCTCAAGTACCCTGTTGTCACTTTTGAGCTCAGTACAGCATAAATACATCTTCTTAGACAACCACAACAGTATAAATAAGGAGGAAAGAAATATTGTCCTAAAAAAGCTCTTGAATTTTATACGAAGAAATAATTATCAAGTACTTAAACACAGCAAGGAATAAAATTAGCTTTAAGGTGCTCACTTGTCTATTTTCTAAAGTAGGTAACATCTGATAAAAATGTTACCTACATTTTGTTACCTTTTAAAGACTAAAAGCCATCAACTGGAAAACTCCACAACCATACCAAACACCTTTGAACACACAATTAGAAAAATCTCTTTAGCTTATCAAACTACTTGCCTTCCACAGAGTACCTCACACTACTGCATTCAGAATCCTAGGTTCAACCACAAAATCAGAACAAGCTCGTGCTCCAAAATCATGCTCTTAATATGTGTGTAGTTACAAATGGGATTTTGCACTACACCAGACTCTATATCCCAGTTCAGACAGAATAAGATCTGGAAGAATAAAATAAAATTTAAAAATAATAATAATAAAAAAAAAAAAAGTAAAAATAGAAGTAAAAAAGGAATGAGTTCAGACTTGGGGGAACTCTTTGCTCAATTCTTCAAGCTTTCAAAAGTTCCTCTGAACTTCCATTTCTAAAAAGGAGCTTTCTGGTACTAAAAGCTAAGAATTATCTGTTGTAAAAGCATTCCCTACAATGATTCAAGATTAGTTATAATTGAGTTCTTGAACTACAATGATTTTATTTAATAAGACATTACAGGATATACAGTTTACAAGGCAGATAAAATGGCTTCCATGTGCTTAATGCTATTCAGCACATTTAAAAGAACTAATTACTATTGCTTATTGCCAGATGCATGAAAAACTAACAGTTTACAGGCACAAACAAAATTCATTCAAAAAGAAAATCAGTTCATCTCCTCTTTATGCATGTTCCTTTTAATTTTATATCACTGTCATTTTGTTTTCTCTCTACTTACTGGATGAAGTTCAAAGCCTGCGATATTTAGAAAGGCTCAAGTTTGTTTTTAATTTCAGTAGTTAAAATAGTATTTACTGTTTCAATAGTTATACAGCAACAATTTAATTTAATATTATATGCAAAAATATCTGAAGTATCTCTATATATTTTATATATTCTATATACTTTAAAGGGTTATTGTAAATGGATCCAAAATATTTATTTTCATATTACTGAAAGTAAAGAATTAAAAGAATTAATTTGAGGCTAATAGCCTAGCAACATGACTATTTGTACATTACTATGTACAAATACATAGTATTTTCATTTCTGTGAACACACAGTATTTTTATTACTATGAAATAATTCTAACTCTAAAAATTGAAGAAGCTATTTCTGTTAAAACCAAAGCACTTTTCATATAAAACATCATTGCAAAAAAGCACATTGAAACAAAACCACAAAATCAAATTTTATACCTGTTTGAACAATGGAAATGGAATTTTTTGTTTGGTTGCTTTTTGGGTTTTTCTGGGGGTTGGTCTTTTGGAATTTGAGGGTTTTTTTAGTTTTTGATTAGTGCCAGAAATCTGTTATTAATTATTTCTTAGTCCTATCTATCGGTTTGGAAGGATATACCTAGGTAGACTAGATAAAGAACTACTCTAGCAAAGTGGCAGCTTTGATCTTAATGAAATTATAATGGCTTAGTTGTGGGGACATGAAAGTGTGTCCACTTGCACATCCAAGGGCATAAACCACCATAGTTTAATCTTCCAGTTACAACTGATTGCAGACTAGAGAGAGAACACAGGCAAGAACAAAGGTGCAGAGGCTTAAAATACATCTGAAAACTGCTTGGAAGAAGAGCAGAAAAACTATTACAAAGTGACTAGAAGAATAAAGACAATTGTGGTCTTCCCTAACCAACTGCTAGTCCTGCAATTAGCACACAAAGAACATGGCAGAATATTTTCCTTATTTCCTTTAGCTCTTGCTAAATAGGAGCTCTACCTTCAAGCTGTCCAGAAAATTTACTTGCCTGCCAGTGGTCCCACCACAAACAAGCCTTGGCAATTAAGTTATGAGCACTGAGTGGTTAATAACTGCTGACAGCACACAACCTCAAGGACAACAAGCCTAGTGAATGAGTGAATTGTCAAAATGTTGGAGATGTAACATATTATGGAAAAGAAGTCAAACAAACAGGTCTTAGCCATGCATTTCATATTTTTTATTTTGCTTGCATCAACTTTCCATTTCAACATCTGTAAAAGTTTCTAATAACCATTTATTTATTTAATTCCGCTGTTTGCCATGGTCTCTGCCCTGCACACTCCTTTCCCTTTCACTTCAAATGGAACTCCTTTGTATGTAGCAACACACTGGTCATTGGTATGAAGATCAGGTTGGATTTGCTCCCAAATCTTCTTCTTTGGATTAAGCTCCTTCTCAGGATCTCCTGTTTCAAAACAAAGAATAACCTCATAGCACACAACTCAGAGCAAGAGCTCTATGTACTTACACATCTGTGACAGCCCACAGAGCATCACTGCACACACTTTTAAGGGGAAAAAACCCCAACATTCCTTTTGATTCTCAAAATGAAAACTTTAATTGGAATTAGGAATTGTCTAGGAAATGCCTCCAGAACCTGTCTGAAAAAGAGAATCTTTCAAGGTAAAAATGTTGTATCAGACAACAAGCACTGTCAAAAGGAAGAAATTAAACCACTACTGTTAGTTTATACTACAGACCAAAAGAATTCCCAAGAATTAAGTACATACAGACCACAGAAGTACACTGTTCACCAAGACAGGTTTGTCAGCATCTTAACTTTAGAAATGAATGATGTTTTTGTAAGTAATTAAATGCATTTAGCAGATGCTGTTACAGTTGAGGAGTACTGAACTTAGACAAGAATAGTCCAGAGGTAGAATATTGACATATAATTTTAGCCCCAAGTTACACACCGTTCTGCTATGCTTTGTCTTGTTTGATAACAAGTTTTGGTACTCAAAACAACAGAAGCAGTAGAAATTAGCTAGAGTTTCAGCAATTAAGAGTTTCAGCCTCAGTTTTGATAAGCCTCAGTTTCCTGTTTCCATGGATACATCATGATAAGACACCTACACCCTAACAGTATTGACAGTAACTGACAACATTAGCAAATCTGATTATTTAAGGATCTCTAATGACCACAAAATGCAGGCTTCTTCTATTAATGTTTTGAAATATTGTCAACAAATTAGATAGCATAGTGAAGGATATTTTTCCTATTTTTTCAATAAGCATGAAATGCAAAGTACAGATGCAGAAGATAACTAATTTTGCTGCAAAGATTAACTGCTGCCTACTGACATAATCTAGGTAAAACTAGGCAGCCAATTCATTGTAGTATTATTTTCTGTTCAAAGGTGAAGTAAGTTTAATCTCTTAATTCTAATACAATACCGATTCTATTAAAATTCATTAAAAAGAATTTAATCATAAGACTGTTGGGTGCTTTTGACTTCTTGCGTGTCACACTGGCAAGACAAATTAAACACCCCACAAGAACTGCAGATTTAAATGCTCAAAGAAATCTCATGCTATTTCGTTGTTGTTACACTCACTATGTTTTTACTTCCTTGTAGTGCCATATTGGCACCATTCTGCCCAAACGATCAAAATCAAAAGTTCCAGAACAAGCAAGAATCAAAAACCAAATCCTAGGAATCTTACCCTCCCTGAGATCCTCTCTGAGGAAGAGCCCTCCAAGTGAGCAGAAAGTCTAGTGTTGCACTACAAAGTGTTCCCAAAGGTTCAGGAAGAAAAACTATAAGACTACAGGGATTTTAACATATCTTTTTCTAGTAGTTGGTTGAAATTCATCACTGCTTGGTAAGTCCTGACTGACTGACCAACCAGTGGTTAAATAAACTACTCTCATTCCAGCCTGCCTTATGCCTTATTGGTATTCTCCTTTAAATGTTTTCCATAGTTCAGCCTACTCACATTCTCAATGCCTGCAAACCTGAGCTATTTCTGTCTGTATGGGTATTCTGCAGTGTCTGGGTGTCTGTATTCTGTAGTTTCTATATATGCAAGAGAAGCAGACTAAGCCAGATTTCTCTGTGAAGTAAGCTAGCCTCAACAAAGCAGTATTTAATAATGCAGTCAAGTTATTTCAAAACCTGAGTGCATTTAGTATTTCAAAGAAAAATCAGTCATAACATGAATAATTTTCTTTATATAATATTTATAATTAATATTAAACAAAGGAAGAAATTTAAATACTCTAATTACTTAAATAATTGCACTATTAAATAAAAATTATTAAATGTTTACAGCTAATTGTGCATTTTCACAAAAATAAATTAGCTTAATGCTCAGATTCATGGATTTAGACCACAGTGAATGCATAAAACTAATAAAATCATTAAACAGAATGTTAAGAGATCCATTGTACATTTTCCTTCCCCTCGTCAAATATAAAAAGCACATGATTTTTTCTTTCCGTAAGAAAACCTCCTGACGTTTATTATAAAAAACACACTTTGGATGTTAATAAGTTTCTTTGGAATCCTGTGTCAAGCTCCCTTGGGATCTGTGGTGAGCTCATATTAGATTAGCATAGGCACCAATTTTAAACACTACCAGAGCTTTAGACTGTGCATTTTCCTATGCCTTCTCCTCACTGCATTCCTTCTTCCCAGAAAATATTCTTTAGAAGAGTTTCTATAAATAAAATAAATTGAAGCTTTTAATGGTTTAATCAGCTTTCCACTCTCTTTACCAAAAATGGGCCAAATAAGAGGTCCCAAATTTTGTTAAACATATCATTCCATCTCACAGCTTTATTAAAAAAAAATTTCATAATAAGCAAGAAACCTCTCCACTTTATAACAGTTCAAAAACTGCTGAAAGAATGTATCTCAGCACAGCAAGGGGCAAAAGGACACAGTGATGTGTGACTTTACTTAATGCCACTTACCCCACAGTGGATTGTAACCATGCAGCTGAAAGAAACCATCCATACACTCTAGCTTTGATTAAAAAAACGTGCTAACTACAGGCTAACCACTGCACTCCAGCTTTACCACTTTTTATTCTTTTAAAGAGATAGTAATTCACTAAATTGCTAGTGATTCTTAGATCTGAATGATAATTTAATTATATAATTTAAGTAATAGATTTTTGGTTCCTGTGGCATCAAATTATCTGATACTTCTATCAGAAAAGAGATTTCACAGTTAGCTATAAATCTTCAAGTATTATTGCTCTCTTCAGGCAATTACTGTGTAGAAGGTCATAGAATTTACACACACATGATAGAAGAATTCTTCTATGGTTTAAAAATCAGACCACTCCAGTAAAGATGGATAAAAATTTGATAAAGTTCTTAATGCAAAAAAGGCTCAAGAGACTTTGAAGATTCATGCACTGGAGTATAAAACACTTCAGTATTAAAATTTCCACTGAGGGCAAAGACATCAAATAAATAAACAAAACAGAACAGTACTCTAGGCAACAACATTCCTGATCAAATTACTCCTCTATAAAAATCAGGATAATTCTAGGTAAACACTCCAGTTGCTACAGAAAAAAAAAAATTAACTGGTTTCAGACAAGATATCATTTGTTTACTTTGACTAAAACGGCCAAAGAAAATTAGTCTGTATCTCATGAATATTTTGTATAATGGAGAGAGAAGACTTAAAAATAGCTCAATTCCAAGCTGTTTGATAGACAGCTGTGTGCATTTTAGAATTGCTTTATTGTTGCTGGTGGTGCTTCTGTTGCTTCACAGACTTTCATACTTCAAACTTAAATAAGACCCAGCTGTCCTTTCTATTTTAACTTCAAGGACTCCAACTGAATCTTTATGCTTTACAATTACTTTTTAAAACAAAAATTTGATCAGAATATAAATGGTTACAATTAAGCAGTGAAATTAAATGACATCTGACACAACAAGGAGTCTATCCTCCTGGTAACAGCATCAGGCAAGTACCAGATGGTCTTTGAGGAGACAGCAGCAGCCAAGAAGCAGAAGGTTTTAACACAAAAAAGGTGAGTAGAAGATAGATGCTCAACCCCGTTAAAAACTGAGAAACAGTTTTCCAGTCTCCCAGTGAGTTTCCCCCTGACTTAGTTTACAATAGCAACTTTGAAAAGACAAGTACTCAACAAATAAATTTACAGCAGCAGATGTCACTATGATTTTGTAGGTCTGCATCTACCAATATTTTCTTTTGCATCTTCCTACTCAAGATAGCAAAATCACAAGTCTGAGAATTCTTTCAAATAAGTTTTATGTAAGAAGAAGATAGATCACTCCACTTGGTACTATTAAGCATTAGGCAAATTTTCAAAGTCAATGATTAGCTTAAATCTCCTCCCTACAAAATTTTCCAAGCAGCTCTTTCTGAAGCATTAGAATATAGTGCCACATTTCAGACTACAATCTATAGCCCTGGATACATACACCTTGCAAAGGAGCTGTAAAAACCTTCATTTGGCACTTACCAGAGCCCTGTGTCTTTGGTTCTCCACCAGAAGGAAACTGATACAATCCACAGAAAACCTTGTCTCACTGGCTACAAGTTGTAACTTCAGAACTAGAACAACTTGGATACCACCTTTAGCTTATTCTATATCTTTTAAGGATCAAAATGTCAACATGGTGTCTGCATACCATAACACCTGGTAATAATTTTAGAACAAATATTTATATAACTGATTGCTCTAGGAAAAGCTTTTTGCCACTGTAAAAATAGTTAAATTATTTTGATAGAACTCACTTCAGTCATGTGCAAGAACAGCTATGCTGGTGGACAGAAAACAGCGCTACTACCAGCTCTCACATTTTCAAATGCCAGGCAGATGAAGGTACTTGAGATGTAAGTTTGGAGGAAGGCTGTATCTTAGACAAAAGCCAACAATAAAAGACCCTCAACCTGGGCAAAGAGCATTTTTGAGGGGTGAACCTGTACATCATTTTCCAGGGCTTATGCACTAGAAGTGTTTATTCTGCAACTTGATGCACTCTTGCACATCCATTTCCACAGCAACAGATAGCAGTGTGAGAGTGATTCTTGCAGGTAACAAAGTTCCAACATTTAATCCATCTTTACTCACTATATGTGATAACAACTAGAAGCCATGAATGAGTATTCCTACAATTTAGTCAATGCAATTGACTGCTGAAGCATTTAAGATTTTAGTACAGCTGATGAGTTCTGCATCTCAACCAGCAAGCTTGGTATGTTTTATATACAGGAAACTAAAACTGAAAAAAAAAACCTGCCAGACTGCTTTCTTTTTAAAACAGTATTATTTTAAAGTATTTTCAATTGGAGCATTAAATCACAGCAAGCAGCTATTTTTCTGTTTCATAAAGCACCTAGATAGAGCATTGCTTCCTTTATCATATTCTAACCAAAATATATCTTTTTTTTTTAAAGCATCACAATTTCACTCTTGAGAAGTATAAATATGCATATATACATACATATGTATTCCTGAAAGGTATTGCATTGCAAATATGTTTAAGCATAGAGCTTGCCAAGAGGTTCATAAATCAAAACTCTGTTGTACAGCTAGAAATAGTCAGAAGTGCAGTAGTTTATAAAGGTTCATATGGCTCTGTGCAGAAAATAAAAGTTACACCATTTTCTCACATGTGAAAGCCAACTTTTGAATAATAAATTCATCCTGAAGATGAATACTTAACTGATAAATGCACACACATACACTTTCACCCAGTGTGGGAAATACTGGGAGTTGGACCATGCTCTTTCAAGTTTAAGTGATGGAGTGATCCTGACCAGAAGAGCACTGTTCACCAAGACCTCTGTGATCCACTTAACAGCTGACTTGAGTAGGTCTGGGCTTGGGCTGTGCTGAACAAATTCCTAAATTCCTAGGGTGCAGGATAAACCCAGGCAGCTGATTGTAAGAGAGGAGTCTACAGGCCTACAGGCAGCTCCCATGTGGCACGAGCAACTGAGCCACCGGCGTGTCCTCACCTTTATGGAACAGGGCAGCACCAAGTCCTCACACAAACTTCCTTTATGATTGACAGCCACAATGAGTAAAAAAACACAGCAAAAACTCTAACAACGGAAAGGGAAGAAAGTCCCCTTATGCACAAGGAGTGCACAGCATGCTGCAGGTGCATTCCCCTCATCTGTGCCATGTAAGATTATTTATACTAGTCTCTCTTCTCAGACTCAGCTCTAATAGACAGCATTTTAAAAGGCACTTTAGAGTATGAGTGCCCTTTTTATTGGGATCATAATGAACCAGCACTTACTGATGAAACCACTCATAACCATTATAAAAATAACAAAATAACAGTGCTAATAAATACAGCAACAGAAGAAGATGATCTGACTGTATCCCTTTCAGACTGAGAATAATGAACTGGCATTTGGGTAGGAGGGAAGCATTCATCACCATGATAAACCTATGATGCTTTCTTTGACTTCCCAATATACAGTCAAAAATTAATCATTTTTATAGAGAAGAAATTGAAAAATGGATGAAAAATTATCTTTAGATAAAGTTTAATTTGGTAAAATTCTCATTTATATTCTGAAAAAAGATGAATTTGTTGATTTTATTAAGTCAAATATTTCTCTTGGGAAACCTAAAAAGACATTTTGTCCCAGACAAACAAACAAAAAACCCCTAGTATTTTGAATATTACAGGCTCCTCTCATGAATAGGAGACTTCCAACCCCTTCTACCCCCTCCATCCCTTCTTCCTCAAAAAAAAAAAAATCTACTCAAAGTTCTGACACTTTCATTACAGGGAGGAATTTAATACTTTATCACTTCCACTGAAACACTGTGAAAGATGCTTTACATTTGTTTGTTGTAATTTGCTAAGTACAAATATGTTTATCCATATATTTCAAAACTGAAATACTTACTGAGACTTAAAGCTCTATACAACTTTATCAAGTTAAAAGTTTTTGACAGACGAAAAAGTATTTTCAATCCTTTATTTACACAATATTAGCATCGTAATAAAAAAAATTTAAAACAAGAATTAATTCAGAAAATTTAAATAAAAAACCCAACCAGCTTTAAAAAAAGCTGGTTTATATGCTTCAACACTGAGGTTACTTTGGCATACTTGTTTCTACCATTTTCCCAACTACCTACTTACCAGGAAAACCTTCAAAAGTGATTCTTTCCCCTGGTACCGCTCCTGGTGGGGGAGCCAGAATTTCAACTTTTTCTGGGGAGCTGGCACACATCACCATTGCTTGGGATACCACTCCTCTCATCTTTGCAGGCTTCAAGTTACAGAGTAGCACTGCCATCCGATTCTGCATCTTGGGGGAGGAAAACAGAAGGATGTGAGTATTTAAAAAGGCATGTGGCTTTGGGGACTTCTATTATTTCATTATAATGAAAGAATTACAGTGATGAGATCTTACCATGACAAGTGAAGCGTAAGACAAGCACATAGCAACAGACTCACAATTTTAATGGCTGGATACCAGTAAGTTAACATATAAACCCCTTAATAGCTGACCAGTGAATAAGGGATTAAATGCTTAAATGTGACATATTTATCAAGAAAATATAAAATATGCAATTTAGAAAATTAAAAACCAGGCGAGGCATTTCACTCACATTCCATCTTTATTCATTACAGACCACCACTTTAGTCCACTTTCAATATAGCACAATTAACTAAACAATTTCTATTTAATGATAATAATAATTTAATGCTGGTAATAATAAAAATAACAACAACAAGTCTACAAATTAGGCCTATAGGTAAAAATTTCAGACTGTATTCTGGAAGCTTAGAGGTCTTTTACATAATGAGCTCACTTGAATCTTAAATTTTATCTTAGTTAACCCAAATGCCTTGAATGTTTTTTAACCACTGAAAATGGCTGTATATACTGTACCCTGAATTTGTTAGTGCAAACCTGTAAAACTAAGTTCCTCCACTTGTTGTTTTATTTTAATAATTACAATAGTAAGCCAGAGAAAATACTCTTTGCTCAGAAAAACTGCCACACTTTAGACTCTAAAACAAACCACACTTTCAAATGGAATAAAAATTAAACCCTGAACATTCTTAAGAGAGACAAAGTAAGGACATCTTAATTCCCATGCTACTAGTGCACATTATATCTAAGTATTTAATATCTCTAGATTTTGGTCTTTGTGTATCACAGTACAAACTTTGAACAAAACCTGCAGGATTAATAATTACTAAAACTCATATGACCAGCTATTTCAAACACTGCATATTTTCCAGGGAGAACACCTTAAAAAGCAAAAACATAAACAGCCAAAACAAAGCAGTTGAGAAGAAAAAGTCATCTTACATCAGTTTCAAGCCAGCCCACTGACTGAAAATTTCTCAAGTTATTGCTATGGAAATAAGTAGCGCAAAACACAAAAAAATGGTTGTAACATGTCAGTGACTAAAATGCAAGCTGTAGCATTATCTAGCACTGAATAACAATTAATGAATGGAAAGCTAATTTTTGGATGGACATCACAATGATCTAGAAAAAGAAGATTCCAAGGCATCTAAGTTGAAGAAAAGGCTTTTGCTACAAAGATCAGAGTGTATCGTTCATAATAGATATAACTGTAATGTATCCTCTTACAACAAATGGTTGTAGAATAGCATTTCTGGAGGATGATGGTGGCCTTTTCTCTTCTTGTTAAGTTTAAGATACAGTCCCTGCATTCCTGTTCTTCACTTCTGATCACTGACATGAGGTTCTCTTAGGTTAAAGAGGAGGAGTGACAAAAAGTGGCACTGGAGAATTGCCTGAATTTCAAGAACAATTGCCTGAAACAGGTACTGATGCTAGGAACACACAGAGATCCACTTCAAAAAGCCAAATGCAGTGGTGGAAAAGGTGTCAATTCCTTTTGACATTTCAGAAATTTCCCCATTGTCCCCAGCAGCCAAAAACAGCTCAGCAATGGCATGGTGCACCTTGTGCCAAGATCCTTCCATATCCCTGTTACTTGTGACACAACTGCTCATGACAACAGAGGGCGCAACTTCTGATGTGGCTTCACCACCACGTGAAAAAAACCACAGCATTTCACATATAAAGTGGGCATGCCAGAAGTTTTCACACCCATAAATAACTTGCACTGCATACTGAAGTGTTAGTGAAGATACATACTGTGTTTCCTAACCAAAAGTAAAATCAGATGATACAAATACTACAGCCTCAAACACTGTTAAATTACCACATCAAACACCAAAATCATAAACAGCTGAATTTTTTGTGAAGAAATTTATGGCTATGGTCCTTGATCTGATGTATATATTTTTACTTCAATATATGGCAGTAGACACATGCCAGGCCTTCACATTTTTGAGCACTTCAAAAAATACAAAAAGATGGAAGCTTGCCCCTAAAAATTTACTGTCTTAATAGAGACTTGCCAAAACCGAAGACAGACACGCAAACAAAAATGTTCTCAAAGAACATGCAAGGACGATCCCTAATTCTCTGTTAATGAGTACCTCAGATTATTTTTCCACTCAGAAAAAAGGTCAAAGAGAAAAGACTCCTGCTGACATTTCATTCTATACACTTCATATTTGTTAGACTATTTAGAATGGCTTTTAAGATGTTTTCCTCTACATGCTTTCTTGAAAGCAGACTGCTTAAAGCAAGAAAGTTGAGATTTTGCCCAGTGCAAATCCAGTAAGTGGACACCATCAGGTGATCAGTGCAGAATAGTTACTATATTCAGGTGGGTTTTTTTGTTTCAGTAACTTTCTGTAACATAAAAAAAGCAATCACAATTTTAATTGTTTCCTATGCTTACAGTCTTACCATGGGGACAGTGTGCAAATAAGGATCGAAAAGACATTTAAGAAAGTGGAGCTCTTTCCCAACTAAGATCAATTCCTTCATGATGCATTTTGCAGTTGCTCTACACAACAGTTTTAAATGCCAAGCTTGCATTTGAATTTAGGAGCAGCCTTCAGTCAATTCCTCTCACCCTCTAGAAGAGGTGTGAAAAGAAAACTAAATCTTGAAGTCTTAGGTTGTTTAAAGGCACCCATAAACCACCTGTGTCAAACAACAAAGTATATCAACAAAAAAAAGCATAGACACACATTCTATTCTGCACAAGGAAGTAAAAATACGCATTTACACATTTTGTATTCCACTGTTGTTTAAGCTATTCATTGTCAGCTAAATTGAATTTACATGCTCTCTGCTTTACTTCATGCCAAAAACTTCAACAGGCTATAAAAGAGAATTGGAAGGCAAAGGTTTCAAAAGTTTGGATTATACAAAAAAGTCACTATGATTTCTCTTCTACATAGTAGGAAACCTAAAGGAAGAGTAACATCTGTTTAGTTTAGGAGTTCACTGTGCATCGCTGGCAGAGGAATTGGAATAAGATCCCAGGATAGAAGCACTGCAATCAGAAACTGATCTGGGGTAAGGGTACTTCTCTGGTTTCTGGCAAATGTTGTTAAGTATTACTTCCATCTGCATTTTATATTTGTTTTCATGACTGTACAAATCTTGTAGCAAAATAAAAACATATCCTATAAACAGATGAATGCCTTAAGATACTTTAGGAAAGGAAAAGCTATCGGTAAATAATTTTGTCAATACCTTATCCAGAGGAACATGTTTCACTAAACCGCTGACAACAGTCCTTGGGCTTGCTTCACCAACATCCACTTGTTCAACATACAGAGTGTCTGCATCTGGATGCTTTTCAGCAGTAATAATGCAGCCAACACGAAGATCCAGACGAGAAACATCTACAGGTTTCGCATCACTATTTCCAGCAGCTGGCTGCTGTTTCTTCTCCTTCTTTTCACCTATTAGAGAACATTTTGTTCCATGAAATAAACATAAAAAAAACACAACATATATAACTGCTGCAAGGGAAAAGTGAGCTACAGTCTCAGAAATAAGCATAATTTCTGTGCAAAACACAAAAGAAGAGTAAAGAGTTAGCACCTCTGTTACCAGTTTCCAGTGGTGAATTGTCATACACACTTCAATTTACGTCATTACCTCAACTAATTACCACCTCTTGTTTGTAAAGTCATCCTGAATTTAAGTGCTGCTAACATGTGTAAGTGACACACATACTTTGACAAAGGCCACATCAATTACCTGATCATGCCATTCGAATAATTAGCAACTACCAGTAAGTCTTGTCATGGTGTTTCACCAGCGAAAGGAAGCTAGGGAATCACAGTCCATCAGGTTATGAGTGCTTATCAGCGTGGTACACAGCCAGGAGCTGTGAAGTTGCTGCAGCTGCACTGTCACAGCTGCAATGCAACCCTTCAAGATGACATTAGCCAACATTCTGCACTTCCCAAACACAACAGTGCATGAAAATGCTCATGGCTTACAAGATTCCCTTGGTGTGGTGTCTTTAGCCCATGATCATCACACACACAGACTGTGTAGTATAAAACAACAGTGAAGCAACACTTCCCATACACAGCTGCTTGTATAAATCATAGAATCATAAAATATGCAACATTCCTTTCAAGATGAGCAAGTTACGTCCAGTTTATAGGTAAGACTGTGCTGTTTAGGAGATGTTCAAGACTTCTTTAACAGCTATAATCTCTGGGAGATTAAAAAAATCTAAGATGTGCTTACTTTAAATAAGCATATTCTGTTATTCTTTCATCAAGATAACTTACATATTAATGTAAATTAAACTCCCTTCTTAAAGGAGCAAAAAAGGTAAAGTGGATACATAATGCAATTTGATTTCATTCACCATTGTTCTAGTACAGGCATGAAATTAAATGATACAGTCAATAATAAAAAAGCAATATTTTTAATACAAGCAACAGCTCTGCAAAAATATTTGTTCAATTATGATGAATGAAAAGCTCTAGTGATTATGACTTGGGTTTTTAAAGTAATTGACAATTTGATTAATAAAATCAATTGTATATACAATACTATAAGAGAAACTGGATAAAAATCCCAATCAAAATAGCTAACATATAATATCTAAGATCCTTAGAAAGACGCACTAAGTTTATCCTTGGTATAACTCCACACTGTTCTCCATGACATTTCTCTACAAGAGAATTAACTCTTTCCTCCAAAGAGAACAAAGCAAATGTGTACATGGCCTGTATACATACAGATAGATAGAACATATCCATTTCAGTGCCAGAGGCTAAGGAGAAAAATGCACTCCTCTGGCCAGTGTCAGTCCACAATCAACATACAGAAAAATTATACAGATGAGGTTTGCAAGAAGTAGAACGAAGAATATTAAAATAATCAGAGAGGAAAGAGATTACATAGGTGACAGAAAGCAAAGGGATTTGAGACAGTCCATCATTTCATCAATTTCTAGACTTAAAAACAAATTTTACATTTTGGTTACTTCAACTGTTAAATGCAATACCTTCAACAGATGCTGAACTCCACGGAAATAGCCTGTGCAGGGCTACTATTTAATGTTTGTGCTTTATTTCAGCATAAGGCAAAAGTCTCTATGCTTTCCATATGAGATGAGCTGTGTTGGTCAGAGCATGGTGGTAGTAACACCAAATTTGTGGGTTCAACCCCTGTATGGGCCATTCCCTTAAGAGGTGGGCTTGATGATCCTTGTGGGTCCCTTTCAACTCAGGATATTCTGTGATCTGCATTTGTCTGACTGAATTTAAGCTACTTGTATTGTACTTCCCCTCATCATATATAGAAAGTTTTATTTTTCCTTACCAACTGAATACTTGCTCTGTAGCCGCTGAATACTTGAGAAAAAAATTTAAATCTGCTACGACATGTGGCCTCTGCTTTTGTATTTACAGCTCTGTGGAATACTAATGTGTCAAAGGCTGAAATACATTAAAAAATATAAAATAGCTTATAAGTCACTTTACAGCTCACCAGAAAAAAAAGAGACAGCACACTATCATAATATCCAAATTCCGAAAACATGTACAAATCTAATCATAGCAAATTAATAATAATCTGCATAAGAGAATGATTGCAAAACATAGGTTTAAGTTACAAGATAACTTGCAAAGAAGTACAGGTGTCCAACAGACATGCCCTGTTTTTTGTTGGTGGTGGTTTTTTAAATGAGGAAGTGCAGTCACATTAAACAGAATTTGGCATGTATCCCATGCAAGGAAGAATCTGTAGCTTACCTGACAACCTTCATTAGCTTCTAGTATTTTCAAGATTTAAGAGCTAGCACCATGACTCTTCCTACCATAGCTGTATGAAAGCTTTATTTTTGTGCTCAAAATCATGCAAAGGCATTTGCATAAATTAAATACCTCAAGTGTCTATCAGAGATAAGTAAAGTGAAATACCTTTTTTTTCTACTTTTTCCTTCTTTTTCTTTTCTTCATCTTCACCTTTAATTTGATCTTTGGAACCAGAAGATGCTGTAACTGCCGTAGGTTGTGGAACATCCTCTGAAAACGAAGCTGTAGAAAGGGTTGTACCAGGCGGAACTGCAACCTGCTTTACTAAAATCAAAACCACAAAAGTTAGGGGCAGTACCAGAACTTTGAATACTGACATTTTTAAGTTCACAACATAAATGAAAACACAGAGAGAACTGAAAATTTTGCTTAATATACTAAACCACAACTGCTGAGTAGTGAACCACATTACAAAACACATTTCAGAACTTAATCTATATATGATTATGATCAATTAAAACAAAGTGTTTGATTAGATATTTTTAAATGTGAAAGAGTCCTAAATACAAGAAAATATGTAAGCAAACAACATCTCTTATCATAAAATAACATCTAGTTATTTTTTCTACCAATTCCCTATTTCCCATTTGTTTAGTTTCAGTTTCTAGCTACTAGCTCTTGTCATACTGGAGACTATTCCATACATGAGTTATGCACAAAATCATTTTTATAGCATATTCAGATCATCCATCAACTCTTATGATTAACTTCAGAAACTGAGCCTGAATAAAACAAAATTACCTGTAGCCCTAATGTGATCTACTGGTTTCTCTCTTCCCTTCCCTAAATTCTCCACATTACCTTTAACAGCTTTTTTTAAACTGCTGATACATAATTCTGGACATTGCACTATCAATCGTAATAGACAGAAGTGTAAGAAGCACCTCTCTTCTACATTCTGCTCTTCAAGAATCTCATCAAGGCTTTAACCCAATAATTGTACAGGGTAAGCATCATCAGTGCAGTAGGCAGTATCATCAAGGCTCCCTTCCTCAAGCAACGATAGAGGAGAGGATCTTTTGAAGTTCCTTTCAATCTGTTCAATGTTTTACCATTAACAACTGACAAATCCTTCTGATGTCACCATGACAGAATTCTCCATTCTGAATACATGTTTTGTTTTGCATTTCAGATATTTACTAACTTTCCTGAAGAACTGCATTTTGTTAGTTGATGCCTGTCCTCTTCAACACGGAAGTGATTTGCACAAATTATATTCTTATAAACAACTTTCTAAAATCATTTGAATATGAGATTTGTTGTACCAACAACCACTTGCTTGCTAGCTGGGGAAAGTCCTTGTTTCTCAGGTTTTTGAAAAAATATATTGTGGTATTTTTGATCTTCTGTGTCCATCTAATTTCTGTGCTCAACTACTTAATCCTTTCAAAGCTAACAAACATCTTATTTCCTTCAAAAGAAAAGATCTGAATTTAGTCCTACTACCACTTAGATGAACTAGCTAACTAAAGGAAGATGCATATCAAGTATTTCCTTTGCCATCTTGGACCAATATACCTTGAGACCTCTCTAAAGCACAACAGATTCTGTGAAATATCCTACACCTGTCAAGAACTGTTGCAGACTAAGAGACAACAGAGAAATGTAAGTAATGGTTTGGTTTAGAACACGAAAAGGCTTTATTGGTATCAAACGGAGAAAAAGAATTCTCTGTATTCATATGTTAATTTTTTTTTGAAGACTGAATGTGCTTTTACACCAGTAAAACATTCAGTGCAGTTAAATGCCAGCATCCAGACACACTAGATACTATCTTAAACAATTTAGAATGCTGATAGCATGGGTTAACAGCAATAACTGTTGAGGGCAGGAGAGGATTTTTTGGCAATAATTTTAAAAGACAGCACAGTGTATCTGAAACACTTCAGTTTTGGGGTTTTTTTCTTCTTTTCTTTTTTTAATATGAAGTATATAATGATGGTACAAGCTGAATAGAACTACATAGAGGACAGCAAAGAAAGAATAAGTCCAATGGAAGGCTGGTCTAAAGCGTGGAATCATAAATTCAGAACACATTGTTTCTAAATTTACATTACCATAGCTTTCCTAGTAAGTCCCTGACCATCTGTACTTTGCACCATGGCTTGATTTTCCCTTAGTGATTTTTCAGTCATGCTAGATTAAACATTCAAAGTAGCAAGAAGAGTTAGACATGTAGCAATTTCTACAGTATTACAAGGAGTCAATGTCATCAGTGAGGTTCACGTCTTACTATGAAACTCTGAACAAAAAAATATAAAGAACTAGTTCCATGTCTGATTAAGTTTAGTATATGGATTTGTCAGGCCTGCAGCTTATTAAAATGTTGGAATCAATTAACTTGTCATAAGCATGGAATCACGGAAAATCTAGAATTCGTAAGAAATACCATAGAGGCACATACAGAACAATAAAAATCAAGAAGAATTAAGACAGTTTTGTGCTAACTACATCAATATTGTATGAGAAGAGCACTTTTTTTCCCCACCTCCATTTCGAATTTCAGCCTGAATCAGCTCCTGTTTCAGCCCTTCAATTTCTTTCTTCAGTTTAGCATTTTCTACACGGAGCTTCTTCTCTTCTCGGAGAGATGCTTGCAAGACTAGAGTTGACACATTTAAAAAAAAAAAAAAAAACAGGTTTCAGTAACTAGCATTCATCACTTTGCACACAGAGGCTTATTTTTAAAGAAAAGTGAAACATGGTGAGCCAAACAGCACAAAAGTGAAAATGTTCAAGGAATATATAATCAGAAATACTTAGGAATTATTTTCTTTGCTGTTGAAATAGACATTTTTACAATACTTATATAATCAAATTGCCTCTCAATATACTATCTTCTCAGTCCCCTAAACAGAATCACAAGAAATGAGAAACCTACAGAAAAACCTTGACGAGGTTTGTAATACAGAGCACCTTTATGCACTGACACAGTTAAGTACAAAATATCGAAGTTGAAGGTTGAGAGAACCACTCTTGAGAGAATGCCATAGTTGTGAAAAAACAGTAATAAATTCAGGATAAGGCATAGTCTCGTATTCTTTCCAACTCCCTTGCTCCCCTCAGACAGAATCATGTCCTATCAAATTTCCATAATTTGTGTATTAATTCTTACTCATCCATACCTATTCTATTTCAGAATAAGCAGTTTCAAAAAAAAACAAACCAAACCAAAACAAAACCCCCACAACCCACAAGACAGTCAAGTAGGGCTATGATTGTAAGGTTTCTCTTGGAAAACATGAAACACGTTTTAAAGGCTGACACACCACATTTTCTCATTTTCTCTTATGTGCATTTACTGTTAACCATCTGGTTAATAGGTTTAGCATAAGATAGGTAAATTCTTACTGGCTTTTTCCTTGAGCAGGGCAACTTGCTGCTTGAGGTACTCAATAACTTGATCAGCTTCTGCACCCTTCTGCTCCAGTCTGTTCAGCACTGCATTGTTGGCTGCCATCTTTACCAAAAAACGGGATAAAAACCTAGACAAAGAACAGCCTAAAATTAATGACTTCTTAATGCAATAACATTATTATCTCTTACCACGTCAAGCAGTTCTCAAATCAGTTGCTGAATAAAAAATTTTTTTAAGTGAGAAGCTGGGCTCCTACCTCCGAACGCAAAGTCCAAACAAAAAGCAACATTAAACAGAATCTGATATTTGACAGCTGCTTTCAAGTGTTTTGGAAGAAAAGCTATTTTTTTCACAGCAGCAGGAAATGTATTCTTCCTTCATGAAACAGAAAAAAAAAAATCTACCTTCTCAGAAAGAAAGGTATGAATACATGGGGGAAGCGGGGGGACACTGAAGAAACTAAAAGGAAAAAGATTGGACAGGAAAACACTGTATCCTGGGCTTAACTAAAAAAAAAAAAAATTAAGTGTATATCAAATTTTATTGAGACTAAGAAAATGGAATCATCCCACAAAAATTTCCAAATGTTTCTAATAAATTTATTCAGAATATAGTGAATACTTCATAGATTGTGCTTGTGCATATATTAAGACTTTAATGTCTTACTTTTAATACTCATAATTCATGAGTATTTTTACTTATCTCAGATAAAAAAAAAAAACTTTTATTAGAGGTTTACACCTTCAGAGTTATTTTAGCACAAATTTTGATAGTTTGATTTTGCATCCACTGAAATGGAAGGGCCAGCACACAGATAACAAAGAAGGAGGGAACAGAATAGACCAGCAAACAGCACAAAAAAATGCTGTCTAACCTTCTTTTATGGTATTCACCATTTACTAATGTTTCACTAATGCCCCAGAAAGTAGTTATGCCTTGTGTACAGCCTTTATTTTTTGAAAGCTACCAAATCTGGCCTACCTTCCTCCTCAGGAACACTTGTGTCTAAACACAGGAGCTCAAACAGTGGCAACAGAATGATGAAAAACAGTTTCAATCACTCATATCTGCAGCAGACAGTGCTTTTCCCCTCCCACTCAATATCTAAATGAGAAAAGAATCTGTACTATCACCTGCCTCTTCTGTAAATCAAGAAAACTCGTTACAGGTGGGGAAAAAAAGATCTTTACAAGCAATGGTGATTTAATTCCTGTGAGGCAATTCAGTTCCTGTAAATTTGTCCATGAACTGCAACAAATGAAAGAATTAATAAGAAAATGGATATCCAGGCACATGTATTGGCTCCTCAACTTTATCAAAATCCAAAAATGCCTTTTCTTATATCAAATTGGCAAATAACTTCCTATTTTATTCCAAGACTATTGTAACACTATGATCTAAATCTGGTTTTAACATACAAATAATATTCCCTATTGGGATAGGCAACAAAAGTCATGCTGAAGAAAAAAAGAGATTAGAAATAACTGAAAGGTGAACAGCTACAATCACACTCATGCCAGGGTTAACATACTGCCTCTGCTGCACTCTAAAAATCAACACACATTTTTAATCTGATCTTATGTTATAAATAACTCAAATGTCCACAGAAATATATTTAAATAAATAAAAAATATAGTAAAAAAAACCCCAGAAAACTAACTACAATTATTCAGGATTGGTGTATTTAAAAGGAATAGTGTATTTAAAAATTCCCAAAGTAAAATTCCCAAAGCCAGAGAGAGGCGTAATAGTCAGATGATGCAAAACCAGAGAGAGGCGTAATAGTCAGATGATGCATGGGGTATCTTGCAAATGTGATGCATGAACCAAAATCTTGCCATCTTTGCAATGCAATACAATCAAAGCCTGTTTTACACACACTGTTTCACTTAAAGATGTGAGAGTATTATGGCCATCACACCTTCCACTCACCCACAACAGATTTTTATTTTAAAAGAAAGAAACTCTCTTGGAGCAAAGAGCAGAAAAATCTCCCCAGGACAACTAAATTAATTTTTATATTCAAATTAATGTCTGCTAACAAGAATATAATTTTGTTTTCATGGGCAGACTGAAAACAGAGAGTTTCAAAAAGGAAAACAGTGATTCCAATAAGTTCCTAATTAAGATGTCAAATGGAAACAGACATAAAACTATTATGGCACAACACAGCCTAATACAAAGCTGGGGATATTACAGTCTGCATACCAGTAAGATTTCTTGCAAGCTACAATTTCTCTCGGGGAATACAATACTAACAGTGGAAACTTTTCCAAAAACAACAAAAATGCTACTAAAACTTCAAAGTTAATAGAATTGGTACATTTTATAGATTTTAGCCAAGTTGGCTAATGAACTGAAGATCTGGAAATGAAGTTACATGATTACAATTTTCCCACTTGTCAAATAAATTTCTGCAAAGCTAGTATTGTAACAATAACACAAAGGAATAGGTATTTCCGATGCTAATATAAAAAGGCAACAGGCTGAAATGAACTGCTGCAGGAACAAATACAGGAACCCACACAGCAGAGTGATAAAACTGTAACCAAAAAAGGGCACATGAAAGAAAAAAAGTAAGATCCATGCTTTATTATAGAATAGAAAACACATTAAAAATATGAGAACTGCAACTATCAAAGGTTACAGTCAATCTTCTTTTTTTTATTTTTTAACCTTTACCCTATTTTCTTTGCCCTTTACTATCCTGTCACCCTAACACAGAAAAAATCCTCTAACAACCAATCCTTATTGGTGATACACAAACTAAAAATTGGAAAGAAAACCAGAAATAATACAGCTTAAAAACTAGATCATAGCTTCCTGGCGATACATTCTGACCTGCTTAGGAAAAAATGTCCCAAAGAGCAGCTGAAAGTAAAGACACTTCATCCAATTGTGCCTAATGAGCTCCTTTCCCTTGCTTTGAAAAACAGGTATGGCGTATTTATATTCAGACATTCTGGAAAAGTCCTTAAGTTACCTGCTTGCTTAGCTAAGGCAAACTGTTTTATCTCAGACCTCTAGGCACTGCTGTGTTATTTGCAAGACACTCAGAACCACTCCAAAACCCACTTGCTCCACTCAATGGAACTCAATCTTGAAATGAAAGACTCAAGCTGTACAGTTATGCATTATACTGCACATCAACACAAGAGCTGTTTAATTTCTCATCATTCTACCTGTTGATTAAGAGAGTTGCCCATCTTTTTTTAAACTGAAGGCACTGTCTGCTGCCGTCTTCTAAGTAGCTGCAGTACCCTTGCAGGAGAAAATAGGCACTATCCCACTTTGTTGCTCAAAAACAAGTAGTGTGGAAGTGTCCCCGAAGTGGCAAACTCTCTGTAACAAATCAAGACTTCTCGTACAGTATAAATTACCCCCAAATTTTAACATGTTTTACAAATACTTTATCAACATTGGCCTCAACCTTAGCATATATCCAAATCAAAAACTGAACAAAAGACACTAAAAATAAAAACCTGATTTTAGCTTACTCTTCAATGTTGTCTATTGTTAAAAGCATGAAAAAGCCAAAATCCCTCTAAAATTAATGACAAAATTTAAAACTTAAAACTCTAAAAATTAGTTTTGGAATCTATCCCTAGTCCGAACATGGAACCAATTACTGTCCACTATTGGAAAAGCAACCATTAAACCGAAAACAACAACAACAACAAAAAAAAAAAAAAAAAAAAAAAAAAAAAAACAAAACAAAAAAAAAAAAAAAAAACACAAACAAACAAGCAAAATAAAAAGCAACACCTTTTGGAAAACAACTGACTGCTAAAGCCTAAAACTAATAGCTCTGAGCATTCCTTTTTCCAGCTGGTAGTTTTAAAAAGCTCAGTACTTTGAAGCTCTCAGCTTTTTCTTGCAATGCTTTGCTAATATCAACACAGAAAGATTACAACTGCAGGAGATTTAACCACAAGTGCCTCCTTCTCCTCTCTTCCTCTCCCAGTACACACTTAATTCCTTCACAGTAAGAGGGCAAACTTTGACAGCCCAACACACCTGGACAGCATTCTCCTCTGCATGGAGCTTTGCTCTCACCCATTGCTGCTCTGTGCTTGCCATGGAGGAATCAAGTATTCCTATAGCAAATCTAATTCTATTAATCTTTAACAAAGAGCAGGTAACAACCACACAATGGCCCAGGTGGCATTCTCTGTGAGGCAAATGTTTATGGTATGTTAATGAATGGCTGCCAACCAAGACCTAAGATTTCATTTTCTCACTAGAGGAAAAAAACAAAGATCTGCGAAAAGACATGCTGGCTTTTCAATTGAGATGATCTGTTCAAATCAAACAGAACCAGTGGCATATTATAAAAGTTATCAACACCACAAAGGTAATTTCTCCAGTGCTAACTAAAGTTCAATAATTTAAACTATATAAAAGTACTTAATGTTAGTTCCTCTTCCTAAGCTTTTGGTCTTAAATCCTAAGGAGATCTCAAATTAAACTCTTTTTCTTCCTTTGCAGAATTGTGACCAACTTGTATAGCAAAGTATGCTACTCTCTGTAAAAGAACAAGTACCAACAATCACTTTGTTTCTACAAGAAGTGTGTTCAAATCCTTCTATCTGAGCATCTTTTCTGAGTATGGTCCTTTCTGGCACACAATCTTACAAAAACCCATAAACATAACAGAATGTGCCAGCTGTTTGCCAGATTCTGCTTTCCTGTGCTTTGCAGTTCTATGAACTGTGAGGATACAGTGAACCAGATTTGAGAAACTCACATCACACCTTTTTATTCTGCAAGGGAAGGAACAACAGTTAGCAGATCAAACCAGAAGAAAGCAGACCAGAAGTATGTTTTGTTTGGCTGAACCAAAGTATCACTGCAACTAGGCAATTGTTGTAACTCATCCCATATTTTCTCATCTTGGAAAACAGAGATCCATGCTTTATAAATCAAATCTTTCTTAAAGGTTCCTTCTAACTTCTGATAAAATGTTCTAGGCCTGATGCTGTCAGCACCTTTTGCTAAGATATAGAATACTTGATTTGATGAGTTCACATTTTTGGAAGAAAAACTTAAGACAGTTTTTAGTTTTCAAACCTCCAAAAATTTAAGGTATATAAAAAAATCCAAGCCAAAACACAGGAGAGCTACAACTAATTAGTTCTGAGATCAAATCTTAGTTTTCACTCCATCACCCCCACACTTCACTCTAAGCAATGCAAAAAAAAATCAGCAGCTGTTCCCCACTTGTCTTAGGGAAGCAATAGACTGTAACACTTTGTTATAAATTTTCAGTTAAACAGTTCTGTTGCTAGGACATTTTGGAAATCAGGTACATTTAGTAAGTTTCATGCACTTATACTAATCACCACCACAAAAGGCTGGGTATTTCACTGGCTTTATACCTGTTATATGTTGTAAAACACAATCATGGCCTTTTATACCCATATATCCCTTCTCAGGAAATGAAGTTCCAAAAGATCATGTGATTCCACCCTTAACAGACGGAAAACAATCATATTTATTTATTGGAAATGTAGGTTTTCCACTGTTTTATGTGTGGAAATAATAAATAATAATTTTTTTCAATAAAAAAAATTCCTCAATCAAAAACAAAGTCAAATATGGAGCTGTTCATAAACAGTTTTAAAAAATGTGCCTTTTAAATCCATTTACAAATAGGCAAAGCTATCAATAATGACCAATATAATGCTGAGAGAGAAAACAAAAGAATTTAAAGTATTATGTACTTTTGCACTGCATTACTATCATGTAATTTCTTCGTTATAATGGAGCAAAAAAAAGACATAGTGCACTTACACTTAAATATCATTTCAAGCACACTTGAGGCATGCACATATCAGTGAAGATTTAACTACCAGCTCTTTCCGAATTAAGTTTATTGTTAGCTCTGTAAGGGAAGAATGTATGTTTCCTGAATAGCACAAAGTTCACACATCTAAAAATACAATCCTAGGCCTTAAGCAAATATGTGTAAATATTCAAAATGTAGACACTCACCCAGGTCCTTCTCCACATATGCAAAGGAGACCTATCAAAACATTTTTGGCAGAACAATGGCAAACATTTGAAAAGCAACAGCAAAATTCAAATTTAAAAAAAAACAACAAAACAGCCAAACAAAAAAGCCACAAAACAAAATGACCCTCAGAAAACATACAAATAAAAATCACCCCCAAAAGAAACAAAAATAACTTACAAAAAAAATTTAAAAGTAAAGAAAAAAATCAACAAAACAAAACAACTCCTAACCCTAAACCCAAACAAAAACTGGTTTGGTTTTGGGTTTTCTTCCAAAATTTGAGTAGTATTAGTAGATTGAAGTATAAAAAGTTGAAACCTAGAAATCATCAAAGGAATCATCATGAAACCTGATTTTTGACTCATAGTACTAGACCAGCGATACCCTGCCAGGTACTAGAGATTTGGGTACAACAAAAGATCAAATGAATTTTTAACTACTACCCTGGTATTTTTCTAAAAAAATAATTTTTCTAAATTTTATTAGAAAAAATTAATTTTTCTAAAATAAGAATGGTCTTTTTAACATGAACAAAATGAATTTACAGCCTAAAATGATAAGAGGGTGTTACAAAATACGTCAGCACAGTTTTAAAGATTCATAATTAAAGAAAGACATCAGATCTTGTCTTCCTTTCTCCCCAAACTGTGACTGCTGTAACTGGGGCTTTAAACAGTCAAACAACCCAGTTTAGTTTTTTTTTTTTTTTTTCTTTTAGCTCTTAAATACAATTTATTATGCATTCCCTGTCTATAAGCTTCTGTGTGGTCAGTATTGAAAGGAATTTGCCAAGCACCAAATTAGTAGGCAAAGTTGCACATTTTTGCTATATGTTATTTCAACTCACATCTTTGGCACTGAGAAAGTTAGAATAACTGCTTTGCAGATTTTCAAACACCAAAATGTTTAACATAGTCCATCCAAGTAAGAATGTCAGCTCTGTGGAATGATTTGCTAGCTCTGGAGACTACAGTCCAACCCTTCTGGCTGCCAGATAAATCAGGCTCATTCCCAGCTGCAGACAGGTCCTTTTAGTAGTCCTAAGAGCCTACCCCTCCCAATTTTAAAGGGCTGTAAATAGTAAAAACACAGAAAACTGAACTTTTTCATACTGAGAAACACTGCAGCATGAAAGAGATTTTTGAAACATATGATGGAACATCACACAACAAAAGGGCCATCCGCCGGTACCAATTTTGAGACAACAGAAGTTACTTACTAATGACTATTTTTAAACGTGAATACAAGCTGCCTTGAAAGGGAGTGATGCACCAAAGTTACGAGTAAGTCGTAGCATTAATGAGACAGGCAAAAATCAAATCTATGAGAAGCAATGAATGAGGAAGTAAGGCATACATTACAAGACATAATGAATGAAATTGACTGGCCTAATTTGCATTAAAATTCATGTCTTGGATTGATATGGTAGAGCTCATTAGAAACTCAGTCAGAAGTAAAACACATTTTCATTCAATTGCTATTTCAAGACTTTAGCTGATGCCACATTGTATTAATAAACTGCATCATACCTTAACACACTACAGCTGCAACACCCAAAGGTTAAGAGTACTTGCAGCTTCATTCACATCCCTGATGTAAACTTGTGCTAAATGTCTATTCAGGGAGAAATTTCTTCTAGTGCTTGCTTCAGCCCAATTCTGAATCAACTTTGTGTTCTTTCCCACCTCTGAGGAGACACTCCAAGGACTAAACAAAGCAGAGACATGATCACCCTTAAGGAGTTCTGCCCAGGTTAAGACAGCAGTTAAGCATTTGGATGCAGTCTGTAACAAAATTTACACCTTAATTTATTAACCTGATCAGTCTGCCCGGTAATTGAGCAGCCAAGGATGGCTCACAACACAGCTCAAGGAAAGCAATTTCTTTGAGCTGCTCGACTGAAGTCTCACCAGGTTCCACATCCACTGCATCTGCCAGGTCCCTGCAAGTGCCCTAGAGATTCATCTGGCTCGGCTTTGTAGTGCAGGCTGCAGTTTAAGTAGCAGCTCATATGCCAAAACAGTTGGACAGCCTTATGTATTTTTCAACAATATTATTCTTTCGAATCCCACTGCCTTAATATTTTAATAATACTATCAAAATCTTTCAGTAAATGATCACCACGTGCACAAGAAATTCCCACAATAAATCCCATGATGGAAAAGATGCAACACCCACAACATGCTGCCTCAAGTCTTTGTAATGACCGATTTCCAAACACAAAATACATCCAGGTCTTTGGAACAGAAACCTTACATCAAAAACTGACAAGGTTTTTGGTTCATTTTGTTTTTCGTTCATTCTGTTGGGTATTTTGGTGGTTATACATATATGTGTGTGCATATACAAATAAAAAAATATATATTAAAAAGTATTTGTTATCCATGTCTCAAATTATCCTCATAAAACTTCCCTGACAGGTGATGAACTTTACAATTACAGACACACACATATGCCCATAAATTCAGAAATTTAAGAGGACTCAGCTGCATCTGGACAAGTCTGCAAGGTCAGCATATGTCACAGGAACTCAAAGAATCTGTACTGTGGTTCGCCCTCTGGGGTTTTACTGGGAAAGTAAAGTGAAAGCTTTAGATTACTGTTGTAACTACAGAGTAAACTACTCATAAATCAGAGAGAAGAATCAGAACGGCACTGAAACCTATCTGTTGATGCCAAGTAGAACAGTTTCTTAGGCATTTTACTGATTTTTGTAACTTTATCCTAAAAAAAGGTGAACATTAACACTATTTCCTTAATTTGGAGTAAGTAGAGCAGTTACAGAAAGGAAAAGAAAGAAAGAGCTGTTTACACTCTCTCCCTAAGAGAAGTCTCAGTTGCAAACAAAGATGTATTTTTAAAATATCCCTCAAAATCTGGTATTCATCTTTTGGGTCTGTCATAGCAACAAGGATAAAAATCCTTGTCAAAAACCCTATCTGCTAAGAAGACACTACAAAAATATCTTTTCCTTCGAAACTTAAAGTTTGGGAATAAGAATATCATTAAACAATGTATTTTATGTCTGCAAAATAATAGTATTGGTTAGGTAGTTCACAGAAACATTGATCCCCCTGCTCCATTTCAGTTCCTAATGCTCTTAATATCTGAAACCTGTCTGCTAGTTATCTTACATCATCCAAGTGTGTTAAAAAAGAACCTTGAAATTTACTATTTTTACATTAGTATCAGCTTTTCTACATGTAAAAGTAGTATCTTGTAGCACAGCCAAAGGAAAACAGGATTTAACCATTCCATTAAAACAAGTGCTCAGGTTAAAAATAGCAATTATTTACTCACAAAAGCACTGAGCAGACCTCATGCAGATTTATTTCGAAAGAATCAGTGTCCTCTAACTTCAGACACATTAGCAGCTGGTGGTATTTACAAAGGCAGAAACTTTAGGCATTCTTTATGTGGGGCAAATAACACCTGAAGAAAAAACTGAAAATGTGCATGTTTGTGTGCACATCTGTGTGTAACCAATGTGTGCAAACATCTCTTAATAGGGAGCAAAAAAGCTGTCAAACAAAATTTTCAGGGTAAGAGCAGTCCTTGATGAACTTTGAGCCTGCAGCTGCAGCACCTTATTTACACCAAAAATACCCTCACACATCACAGGTAATTGTACTTTCCAATGCTGAATTTACTCACATAACAGGATGATATTTTAATGAAAACCTACAAAGATACTAACTAATCCTGTGCAGAGAAAATTACTTATTCAGCTGTGGAATGAAAAGTCTAAATGAACTTTTGTACCTAAAGTGGGCTGACAACTAATCCTCAGCAGCCAGAAGCAGTTTCATGTCACTTCAAAACCACGTGCCAGCATTATCTACCACTTCTTTGTAGTTGTATGCACTGAGAAGCACTTGAGGTTCACAGCTTTTAAAACTTCTAGAATGAAAATTATTTCCCCTCTTTTAATGCTGATCTGTGCAGCGGGAAATAAAAATTCACAAAAGCTAACTAACTCCCTGTGCACTCATCTTGGATGTTGAGAGGGCTGATGTCAGCTGTTAAGACTGATAGTCTCTGACAGAAGAATCCTCCAAGTAGCTTTTGGGGAATAGCCATTTTTCAATTTTGGATTAAAACTATAGAAACAAAAGAAGTTTTAAGACAAGTCAGCTAAATTCTAATTTTGCTGTGTTCCAAATTCTTCAGTTAAAAATCCAATAATTTTTAAACAATTATTTTCAATTGACGTATGTTGGTTTAATGACTTCAAAAGTGCTAATCTGCAGGTAAGTTTTCAGTAAAATGCAAAGGAAAAGAAAAGATCTGTGTGTGCCTAGGTCTTATCACAAGCATTATTTTATAGAGGGTCATTTGGATGTGAAATTACTTACCCACTGTGATGCAGCAAGGGCAACTGAACCCCTAAGAAAAGATTAATTTCCCTGGGGTACGATTCAGTGTCATATCCTCGTTGGCAACATTGACTTCCTCAGTGTGCGACTGTTACCAATTATTAGAGCCCTTGACACAGAAGGTTTCAAACCTTACAGTAGGACTAGCAGATGTGTTCACAGGGGTGAACTTAGGGCCTTGCCTCCAGAGCAGCTGCCAGCTAGCCAAATGCAAAGTCTCTTGCATGCCATGCACCAGCTCCTGCATTCCTGGGGGAACAGCAGTCCCCAGCTCCCCTGGACAAATGAGCTGCTGAAATGATCTGTCCACTTATCTTGACAGTCTGAAACAAGATGCCACTACAAAGCTGTATATTAAATTGTAACTGAGAAACACTCTGGGATAGAAATCAGATCCAATAGCCATAGATAGTTTCTGAGAGAGGGTCCTGAAGTCACAAACTAAGCTTTACACTATTAATTCATACTCAGCTATGTTGGGAAAGCTCCTGATGAGAAGGAAATGGAAATAGAAGGCTTTCATAATAGGTGGTTTTATGCCAAAATATTGAAACAAATGACCTTAAGAATACATGTACTAACTTGAGGCAATTTTTGATGATATTTAATGTATTAACAGCTGCAAAGAATTCAATTTTCTCCTAATCCTGAATAGAATCTCTGTCAGCATTTAAGAATTCTGAGGAAAGAATGAGTTCTACATTAATTGTGTTTAGCAGACGATGATTAAATACAGTACATGCTGTTTTCTAATAGGAATGCAAGTTTAATCTTCCCTCTATGCAGTTCTGGAAGTCAAAGAACAGTTTCTAGGCTGTTAATTTATATTAAGTGACATAAGAACCTAAGAATTGAGAGTGGTGAGACACTGGCTGAGGTTGCCCAGAGATTTGCATCATAAGCAACTGTTCACTAAAAAGAACAGCAATCTGGCACACTGAACTTTGTAATCAAGACTGACAGCAACTGCCATGCCTAAAACCAGTTATAACTGCCCAGAAATTTCTAACAGTACTGAACTTAAAAGCATTTGCTAGAAGCACAGAGCATGGTCAGGCAAGGAATTTTTCGTATTTAAATGTAAACATGGATGTTTAGAAAGTTTAGGAATACAGAAATGGACATGGTGACAATCTCAAAACATTTGGAGTCATCATGCTACCCAAGCAAACTAGCACATTTTTATTATGCTCAAAAAAAACATTTTCTCTTGCTTCATCTATCAAATCTATTCAACTGACTGAAACCACAGGGGCTGTATTTTCAGGAGGAAAATACATTCTTGCAATATGTTTCAAGCTTGTCATGGACTTCATCATTAGAAAACTTTATGGCCCAAAAGGCATAAAGGCAACTAACAACTCAATCAATTAACACAATATTACCTCACAAAAACTACAGAGAACAACTTCTCTCCTGGGAGTCTATTACCCTGCCACACCTGTCTGCTCCAGTTTAAAGAAAAAAAAAGTTCAAAGTTCTAATTTCTCCAGAAAGCAAGTCTGAGGGACACAGGATGGAATAAGGGAGAAGCAAGTCAGGAAAGGCCTGACCAGCCACATTTTATTTATAGGTAAACTGTCTCAGCTGCTCAAGAGGCTGCCCAAGCAATACTCACATTAAATTCATACATACTCAAGACCCCCGACAACTGGCACAGAGATTTGCCTTTGTTCAAATTCCCCTTTCCTGTCTCGCAACTTTTTCAAGACACTTCAAAGAAGATCAAAAAGCTTGAAAGAAATGCAGTTGTTTAGTCTACAGAAGAGAAGATAAATGGGAGACCTGGTCTTGTTCTTCAAAGACAAAGCAAGTTGGTACGAGAATGGGACTAAACTGTTCACCAGGTCTGATGCAGACATGAAAAAGAAAGCAAGATTTAAGTTTTGGAAAACTTTCAAGTAAGAGTAATAGACTGAACAGGCTGCCTTTGGAAGCTGTGGAATATCCATCACTGGAAGGTTTTAAAAACAGGCTAGGCAAACATCTGTCAGAAGTGATTAAGCTACAGTAGATGAGAAGATCTTTTGCTCCTCTTCTGCTAAGGTCCTTTTGTTACAATTGGTATTACAAACCCAATCACATTTCTGTCTTTTACATGCCTGTGTTTTATTTAACTTAAAAAAACATGCAATAAAAACCTGCCCTTCTGTGATATTTCCACATATTCAAGTGTGTTTATTTGGGACAACATAATAGACATGAAAGATTTGTTAAGTGTGAAAGCAGGATAAAGAAACCACCTGTGAAGTAAATTACAAATGTATTAAATTTACACTCACTCTGAATAAATTAACCTCTAACATCATAATGCAGACAGCACTGCATTTTTTTGTCCTTTAAGAGAAAAAATTGTTAAACTGATGACTTACTGATCTGCAGTCATTTTAAGATTTTCCTTAAAGGATTTTTTTATAAAGCACAAGCTTTCTTTCCCCCAAGCACAGCAAAATATAAAATTCAATATTACAAAATATTAATAGAAAAAAGACAGCAGAAGGCTGCTTTGAGAAGTATCCAAATATTTTTAAAACTATATTAAATTATGAGTAAGGACGGCTTCCATTGCACTGAGGAAAAAAAGCCATTGGAGACCTTTTTCCTCCCCCTGCTGTTTAATACTAATGTAACCATAGAAATGAAAAATAAACATTGATTTCCCCTCACCCCCAGCATGACAGGATATTGAACAGCAGAAATGTTTCTTGGTGAAGGTAAGATCTATGCAGGTAACTGTTCAGGAGAACACATGGGTTTCTGGGGTCTCTGCTGGACTGACATCATATAACTCATACCACTGCAGGAAGGAAGAGGTGCTGCTTGCTTTGCTCACATCTGATGTTCCTACCAGCTGCCCTCTGTGCTGACTCCTCACTTTTGTCTATGTTGGCTAACATTTGACCTTCTCTAGGTTTTAGGTAACACTCCCTTAGAAGAGACAAACATGAATTAACAGCTGTGACATAAAGCAATCAGATCATAATCAGGAAACTTTAAAAATATTATGGTCAATATCAGATTTGTCTTTCTGTGACCAATGTGTCTTTTACCTGACCAATTCCTCTAATGACAACTGTTTTACATCATTTTTATTATGTAGGTATTTCCCAAGTATGTTCATGGGAACTTGTAAAGTATGTGGGATTTGTAGGCACACATGAACTCAATTCTTCCTTTCATTCTTGGTCTAGACAGGTCTGGGATAGAATTTATCTCCTATTTTGCATCTCAATATGTGTTTTTTCTTGTCAATTCAAGATCCACCCTTCAGTTTGATATCAAGCTTTTTCAGAGTAACATGACATCCATAAAATTATTTACTCTACTTTAATGGGGAAAGGGCAGGGAAGCTGAGAAACTGATAGGAGTAAGAAAAATCCATAGACTGTTTAGCCTCCTTCAATAAAAAAGACCCTAGGGTAACTTACCACTAGTAAATTCATACTAAATTAGAGTTACAACAATATTAAGGCTATATCATCATAGCTTTCTGCATTAAACTTATTTTTCAGATTGTTTTCCCACTCAAATATGCTTCATTATCAGAAGCATCAAGTCTTCAAGGCTCTAGGCAACTCGAGTCCTATTATTACAATCTGATGGACTATTTTAAGATTCGCACAAATTTTTTTTAGCAAATATCCTTTTTCATTTAATACCATTTTCTTCACACAATCGACTGCTTTCAATCTGGAGAATGAGAAGTTGTTTCCTTCTCTCTTTACATTTAAAGGTGCAAAATAAACAAAGATACCTAGAACAATGTATGGAAAATATGTATATAGTTACAACAGGAAAGAGATATTCTAGAGCACAAATTTGCTGAAACTAGTTTTAAGAATAATTTCTGCCTTCAACATCCTGGACCTTCAGGATTCAGTGCTGCTAAAACATCAAAGTAACTCACAAATATATTGCATAATGTTGTCATAAGTCAAAATTACTGCAACAGGAATATATTGTTAAGGAGTGACAGGGTGGAGAGGATGTATTATGATGAAGCTGTATTGATAAGCAATGACCCTTGAGACTACCTATAAATATACAACACTGCCCCCCTGCAAAAATTAAGTCAAAAAAACCCAAAGCTAAAAATCCCACTTTATTCCCATCTGTCAAAATTATTTCTGTTAGTCATTTCTAAGGCCTTATACCTTTTGGTAACATCCAGTATTAAAAACTCACATTTCAGACTTTGGTTTTGCTTAATTTTATAGAATTTGGGCTTCCTTTCCAACAGGGTGTAATAAAATTTAAACATAACTGGAGGATAATATAACAAGTGAATGGTAAGGACATACCAAACCAGGAGGCTGTATTTCCCTACTGCCTCATCTTATTGCAGATTTCATCTAAGTATCCTGAATCCCAGAACTATTTGTGAAAAGCAATGACTTTGCTCAAAAGAAAATAAAAATCTGAGTTAAAGAAAGAGAAAGAGCAAGAAATGCAAGTATTACTCAGTTTGTAGTAGTATTGCTTTATTGTGCCAGCGGCTAAACCCAGCTCAAAACCACTTATTGATGAGCCCCAGGTACATATAGAATGTACTGATATCGATTGATTTAATACTGATAGATACCAACAGATACAGTGCTTCAGGAGTGGTGCCATATGCTGGGCGGCTGTGCTGGCAGCATAGCCCTAAGCTCATCCCTGTCGATCCAATGCAGGCATCCCTGCACAGAACACGTGCTGTATGCTAAACCTCGTACCTCTGCTAGGATGGACCAAATACCGGGTTATTCTCGGATCTTCACACAAGGCGAAAGTATAACTGCTATACAATTAACCAAAAGTGAGGCAGCATCTGCGTTTCCTTTAGTAATAGCAAACGTCAGTGGATACTCTGTGCATGCACTTTCCAGGCTAATACAGCATCTCCTCGCACAGCCCCCCAGCCTCCACCGCTTCCAAACGCTCATCCCAGCGACAGCACTGAATAAAGGACCACAGCCGCTTTGAGATGAACGCTTCACGTGCGGCCGCGTCCTCCACGCAAAGCGCGGGATCTGCATTTGCAACGCCGCCCTACGGCCAGAGGGCACCTCGAGCCCCGGGATCAAATCCCCGGCATGAATTGAACCACTCGCCGCTCCGATCCTGCCCCTCCGCCGCGGGGCACTGCCCCACAAGGGCGGCCGCGCTACGACCACCGCCACGGGGCCCCCGCGCTGCGCCGGCGGCTCGCGGCACATTAGCAGCGGCAAATTAGCGGGGCCCCGCCTGGCTCCCACCCACCGCAGGGGCCCGGCCCGCGGGGCAGCCCCAGGGCACCCATAGCGCCGTTTCGCAGCGGCTGCCGAGGGAGCACCGAGGCGAGGCCACCGGAGCGCGGAGAGCGGCACCGAGAGCGCGGTGAGCGCCGAGCCCGCCCGGCCGAGCCCGCCCGGCCGAGCCCGCGGCCCCGCCGGGACACTCACATGAACCGAGAGCCGCCGCCGCTGCCCGCCCGGGGAAGAAGGACCCGCTCCCGGGGCTGCTCCAGCGAGCGCCTGACGTTTGCAAGAAGGCTCTCGGGAGAGCCTCGCTCCCCGCGACAGGCACAGGGCTTAGGCGCCAACGCGTCTTTCCCGGAGCACTGGTAGAGCACGCACACAGACGGGGAGAAGGGTGTTAACCTCTCTCCCCCTCTCTCGTTTTTTGTTTTTTTTTTTTTATGTTGGGTTTTTAAATTTTATTTTCAATAACCCGATAAAAAAAGGAAGCTCAGGCACTGTGCAGGTCGCCCCTATGGCCCTACAGCGAGCGGCTGGCGGGGAGCAGTGACATCACTGGGGGCGGGCGGGGAGGGGCCGGGGGCGGCGGCGCTGGCGCAGGTACCACCGGAGCCTTTGCCTTTCCTCTCTCCCGAGCCTCTGTCCTTATCCTCGTACCACCGGAGCCTTTGCCTTTCCCCTCTCCCGAGCCTCTGTCCTTATCCTCGTACCACCGGAGCCTTTGCCTTTCCCCTCTCCCGAGCCTCTGTCCTTATCCTCGTACCACCGGAGCCTTTGCCTTTCCCCTCTCCCGAGCCTCTGTCCTTATCCTCGTACCACCGGAGCCTTTGCCTTTCCCCTCTCCCGAGCCTCTGTCCTTATCCTCGTACCACCGGAGCCTTTGCCTTTCCCCTCTCCCGAGCCTCTGTCCTTATCCTCGTACCACCGGAGCCTTTGCCTTTCCCCTCTCCCGAGCCTCTGTCCTTATCCTCGTACCACCGGAGCCTTTGCCTTTCCCCTCTCCCGAGCCTCTGTCCTTATCCTCGTACCACCGGAGCCTTTGCCTTTCCCCTCTCCCGAGCCTCTGTCCTTATCCTCGTACCACCGGAGCCTTTGCCTTTCCTCTCTCCCGAGCCTCTGTCCCTATCCTCGTGCCCGTCCCGCCCCTCTGTCCTTATGCTCACCCCCTTCCCCTGTCCCAGTCCTGTTGCCCATCCCCATCGTCCTTTCCGCATCCCCCTGGCCTTGCCCGTTCCCGCCCCGTTCCCCCATCCCCTCCCTTTCCCCAGGGGCTCTCTGGCCAGTGGGTCTGTAGCAGCACAGGGCTGATCAGGGTTCCCAGCATTTCTGTGAGTCCTTTAGAGAACCGGGTAAAAGTGATTTCTCTGGTGCCAGGTTTAGTTCCTGAACAGACGTGTGTGTCGGATAAATCAAATGGTGACAAACCCCATTTTAGGTCTTCATTAGGACACTGATGTAGCAGAATTCAACTTTTCTTCAATACTTCTCCTGCATTTTAATAAACTTTGTGAAATCACTCAGTTTCAGGGTTTTTTGTGAAGTAGTAACACTAGTTAGAATCGTGTATTCTATTTCAGTTATTTTATCAAATTAATAATTATTGTAGTTGTAGCAGGAATATTTTAATACTTAAGAGCAAAGTTACTTTGTGGAAGAATTTCTTCCTATGAAATGGCCCACTTTGTTTAACATACCATGATTTAATGGAAAAGTGTTAAGTATAGTATGTTTAGATTACCTGCTCTCCTGAAATTGCTCTCAATTGCTTTAAAAATAATTTAATAGCAGTATAATTATCTTTTAATTCAGAAAAGCTGCCTTCATAAGGTGAGGAATATTTACACCTGAGTACTCAGGAGGCATTTAAGTAAGTAGGCATTTCAAGTTCCTAATGGGGCTACTTGCCATTATTTCTGGATGTGGATGCTTTAGAAGTTTATGCATGTGTTTCACTGGATGGGCTCATTCATGTTGGTCTCTTTGTATGTGCAATATTTCCTTCTGAGAATCAGATTTATTATGTTTTGACTGTTTTTTCCCTAAGGGCAAAGTTCTTAGTGTCCCTTAACTCAGTCACCTTAGCATTGCTGCAGTGAATAAGTTGGAAATGATGGTTCTAGAAAAGTCTGACTTCTGAAGAAAAAACATTTTTTCCTCTGAAAGCAGTAGATATTTGGAGGAGCAAATAAATTGCTGAAGAGGTGGAGTTCCACTTTGTATTTTATTTCTTGTTTTTGGACATCAAAAAGCAACCTACAAGATTTTCAAAATAGTGCTAATCTGAATATTCAACAGGAAATTCTAAAGGTCTTTTTTTTTTCTGATTTGCTGAGAATGTTGTGAGTGGTTTTGTGTACTATAAAAGTTTAAAGGGGGATTCGGATGAAAGTAGGGAGCTGAAGAAAGCTGTTCAGAGGTGGGATGCAACAAATCTACTCCTGGAATTGTAATCTTTATGCCAGACATGTTTCAGAGATGTGACAGACTGTCTCTCTTGTATGCAATAAATGGTGCTTTGGAAACAATGACTCAGTAATTTTAGATGACACTAATAAGACAAGTTTTTACTTCCTCTTCCATCCTTACTGGTTTGGATTATCAGAATTGAATTTCCAGAATTCAACCCCAAAATTGAATTTGTGTTAACTGGTTGTGGTGTCAATTTAAAATAATGACTCTTTCTTCTCCTCTTCCTGTTTTTATTTCAAAGTTATGGGGAAGTTCTGCAGGATATAATTAATTCCTTCAAATCATAAAATTAATGCAGTATGTGTCTATTCTATATAGTAAATGTGATTTTGAGGTGTAGAATTGTGTGCATTGAAGTAAGGACAATGTGTTGCACTCTCCTTGTTTATAGTTCTGCCAGACTTTAATGTGGAGTGAAAAAAGATACCAAAAACAAACAAGCAAACCTCCTCAATTTAAAAAAGAGAAGAGCTTTTTTCAGAAGAACTTTTAAAATATCTATATTTTTCTACATCATTCCTTTGGAATTTAGAAATGTCAGTAAGTCACTAGAGACGTGTTGAGACTGAAAAATGTTTGTTAAAAAAACCCTTTTCATTTAAGCTGTAATATGTGTCCCTTTCTAAAGGTGGTGGAAGGCTTAAGTTTGGGGTTGTTTTATTTTTCAACTCGATCTCTGGAATTTATGTAAATTGAGAATTAAGGAGCAATCAGAGTTTGACTGTGAGGGTAGCAATTGGCAGAACTGGCTGCTGATATCAGAGAAAACCTTTTTCATTGCTTTCATGGATTGCCTGTAATTAACTCTGTGGTAAGAGAACATGTTTTATTGTATACATGTTAAAATTCTTTATTGATTCCTTTAGGTGGGTGACAGGAAGGGTTGTTTGCTTATCTCATGTCTTGCTTTTTGCCCATCTGGTTTCCAGCTAAAGGGGGCAAGTGATAAGTGTGCAGGTGCCTACTTGAACAAATTCCAGATGCTGTAATTCCTCCTTGTAAGCCAAGTGATCTGGAATGCAAGGAAAGTTTAATCACTTAAAATGGTTATTGAATTGATGGGATTTAATAATCCTTTTAATTAAAATTCCTTGCTAAGTGTTCGCTGAATGCAGGTACAGAGTATTAGAGAAGTATCATTAACAGTATTTTTCTACAGTAAAAATCAGAACATTTTACCTCAGTAAATATACTGTACACTACATATGTACCCTTTTTAAGACACGATGCATCTTGCTGCTAGGCATAATCTTACTCCCCCTCCCCTCCACTCTAATCTTAAAAACTTGGTTTTCTTCTATTTTAGAGCAAGCATTAGAGGATCATTGTACTAATTATACAGATTATAATTTAATCTGTAAACTACGCTATTTTTTCTAAGTGTTTACTATATATTTTCTTTCTGATGTTGAGTAGTTTATTTGGCAGATGTTTTTATAGGAATGGGGGTTCTTATTATAAATACACACTTAAGGGTTTCCATTTGGAACCTGCTACACGCCAGTAAATCTTTGTGCTTGCACTCTGTCCAACTGATGTCTTTCCAGTGGAAAATTCGAACTGTAATGTGCATTGTTGACATCCTAAAATAAATCATCTGCAAAAAAATATGAAATATTCATGAGATATGAAAGTATTGTATCTTTATAAATAAGACTTTTAATACAAATACTAATATAAATATTCCAATGATCAAAGCTGTTTTGGATTTTTCTTCTTTTTTAAGTTTGCTTCTTTTACACTGTACATTCATATTCAATATGATTTATTTTGATATGTATTAGAATTTAAAAGTACATATCTCATGTCTGTGTTTCTTCCGGGGAAAAAAAAAACCACAAATGAGATCAGTCTTTTATGTTTGCTTTACAATCCTAGGTTGAACTATATTAGTTAAAACAGTAGGTATCTTTTGTTATATCCATTTGTATAGACCTAGTAAATGTGTTTAGTATATAAGGATCTTTGTGCAACCTGTATGGAGTTGCTGTCAGTTGGTATTCACAAATAAATTTAGTATTTTTTTACTGGTAATTTTGTGCTTTGAACAAGATTGTTCCCTTAGAGAAAGAATAATTTTGAGACCAAATAGTTAAGTCTTCTGTTTCTCCTGTGTGACTTCCTGAAGGAAAAAAAAAACCAACTTAATTGTATTATTTTGTAAACAACTAGTAATCTGAGTCTGTATCTTTTGCTGATAAATTTTTACTCTGTGTTCTCTATTGAAGGAACACGAATTGCTCTGAAGGGCTTAAGATTGTGTGAAAAAGATGTTTCCTTTAAAAGACACTGTGATGGGTGCCTCCACCTTCTTTGCCTCGGCTCTGCCACATGATGTCTGTGGAAGTAATGGCCTCCCTCTAACACCTAACTCCATAAAAATTCTGGGGAGATTTCAAATCCTTAAAACAATCACCCATCCCAGACTTTGCCAGTACGTTGACATTACCAGAGGTAAACATGGTGAGTATCTGTCTAATAAGCAAGTTTTTTGTATGATTACGGTTTTGGGGTTTTTTTGGTGACAATATATTTTAAGGTGTCTGAGCAGAATACTGCCTTCAAAGCACCAGCAAGTGGCCAGTTTTCAGTCTCCAAATTCCTGAATACCTTTGCTATGACCATCAGTGTAGGCTCTTTTCCTTCTCTGTAGACTCAAAGCAGAGATTAGTTGTCTGTCCTGTCTTGTCGTGTTACACTAACGAATAAAAGCTTAGAACTTCCTTCTTTTTATACCTCACTGAAATTCCTGAACTCGATTGCTCTGCCATTTCTGTGTGTAGAATATAGAAATACGAGTATTTTTGATGGTGTACTCCTACACCCATGTTCTAATCTTGGGAACATTTTCATGTGATGGCTAGGTTTCTTGTACTTGCTTTGCAGCTGGTGTCATCATCTCATGTCCTGGCTGTAAGCTTCCTCTATTATTATCTTTTGATTTCTTTAAGATTTCTCCCACTAGTGGTTACTTTATTCTAGTACAGTTTTAAAAGGTTTTTTTCAGTACCTGTTATTGTTAGCTCAAATAAATCTTAGGTTCTTTCTTTCTGCTCTAGATATTCTGTTGCAAGCTCAGCAGGACTACAGCACTTAATTTCCACAAAAAGGCTGCAACACCTGTGACAATTTAAGTCATTGCCACCTTTAACTTTTAAATCAACACTGTTCTCATACAAAAGTGCATTGTATGTATTTGATTAGCTACAGGGTCTCATAAAGTAGGGCAGGTAATTTTTTTCCCTTTTAGAATGCAGTATGATGGAATGTTTCAGATTTTTACAAAAATAGGATATTGCCAACTCCAGATACTGAAGTATTCTGTAGGTCAGGGAGTTCCTTATGTGTTTTCCTTTGCCCTCAAGCATGTAATTTTTCACTTACACAGTCAGGAGGTCTAGAAAATTTAATAACTTTCATTTGTATTTACTAGTACTGCTTGAAAAAAACTCTGCGATTTTCTTACAATATTGTTTGTGATGAAAGGTTGAGAAGTATTAACTAGCATAACATTTAGTAAATAAAAAATAAATAGTAAAACATGGCCTTTTTGATTACAAAGAGTAAATGACATGAAGATTTATGTGTGTGTATAAAAATGAGGGAAAAAATTCCTTCTTATAGTTGAAGTAACTTGAAGGATAGTAAATAAAATGTCTAACCATGAAGTCAGGAGAGTGTTCTGTTTTAACAATGGTTAGAATGCTAGCTAATAATTTTGATTATAATATGGGAAATTTGGCAGTATATTGTATCATTTTGATACTGGCAGAGCTTTCCATGTGTCAGTTCTATGCCTAATGATTTAATGTTTCTGGAGTTCTGCTTGCAAATGTCAGTTCCTACTCTTGCACAGAAATGTGAGAGCAGACTAGGAAAACAATGCAAAAATAAATTAGATGTATAAATTCTCCCACAAAAGGCTTTCAAAGGGGGTATATAAAAATAAAAGAAATACATTCAAATTGGTTTTTTACAAAATTCAACTTTTTTAAGATCTATGCTAGCTTTGTAGATGGCAATCTCAATTTTTTTTCTTCCAAAGCAAGCTTAAATGGCCTTTTGAATGGAAAAAGGAAAAACAGAGTTGAGTAACAAGCATTCCAGCTATAATGTGATGACTTGTGTTCCTCAGTTTTCCATCTTTATCTTACTGTAACAGTCATGTTACAAAAATGTTTGGGATAGTTTAGTTTGATTTGATTTTGAATGTGAACACTGACTGCTAGGTTACTGAAAGTAGCAAAGGTGCTTTGGGAGTTTCCTCACATGCCCCTGTAACATCTTACACCTTTGTCTTTTCCTACTGTGTGGTTGTTGTCTTCAGTGCAACAATAGTTTTGGTTTCCCCTCCATATTCAGAGGCAGCCCATCCATCTTCAGAGCATCCCTACAGCTCCACGTTGGGCAAGAGGTGCTAGAGCTGGCAATATGCTCATTGGTCTGTCAGGACTGAAGCTCCTGTGCTCACCCCGAGTCCCTTTTCTCAAAGCTGGGCTTACTTTGAGTCTCTTCATCAACCCAGCCACGTATTTCTGCAAATTTATATATACTTATCTTTGAGACCTCTGTTCTTTAGTTGAATCTGACTGACATTGGCTGAGGGCTTTGGTATTTTTTAGGAGATTACTGGATGGTTGGATTGACAGTGCTTTGCATGAGGAAACTGAGAAGATAATTTTCTGTATTTCATAAATAAAAAATAGTGGTGTTATCCATAAGCTGTACATCTTGTAGCATTTAATTATGTGTAATTTTCGGTACAATGTATGTCCAAATCCTTCAACATCCTTCAACATTGCCAAATAGGTAGAAGAAGTCTCTACTCTCAGAGTTTCATTTGGATTCCAGTCCTCTTATACTTTTTTTTGTTCTGAATTAGAGAGACTGGTTGTGGCAGCTGAACACTGTGAGAAGAGTCTGGAAGATTTGCTACGAGAAAGAAAGCCTGTCAGGTGAGGTGTCAAGCTAACTCAAATCCACTCATCATTATTTCGCATATCATCATGGCAAAATCCTGGACCATCTTTTAACTTTACTGGTTTATCTAAATTTTATTCTGTTAAACTCTCTTAACCTAAATGCATTGTTTAGCAGATAAAAATATGCACCCAAAGAGGGAGTACTCATTTCTGTGAAATTTTGTTATGGGGAACTTGCTTACAATTGAAAGAAATACTTTGTAATTCAGAAAATACTGTAGTTTTGGGGTTTCCTCTTAAAAATAAAATCAGACCTATGACAGGATATGGAACTTTCTAAGAATTAATGTGAAGGTTAAGAATGCTAGGTGACGAAATACAGCTTTCACTAGAACAGCTGGAATTTGATGTGTGTTTTTTATTTGTAGAAATCTATTAATTTATCATCTGGAAAGTGGACAAGATGTCAGATAATATGCCCTGTGTTTGTGTTAGCATTTTGTGGACTTGTATGACAGTGAGTGTTGCAGAGGGCTGTGGCTTGAGGAATGTTAGGGAAATTTAGCTTCTATTTTTTCTTAAAATAAAGAGTTATTAGGTGTAAAGGGTTTTTCATGTGTGATATATAGTTCTTCACAAAGTTTTGCATCAGGTTCCTATTGTGCAAAGTTCCAGAAACAGTTAAAGCAGAAATTCTTTTCATTCCTTTTTAATTCAGTTCTCACGCTGTTCTTTGAGCATGTGTGTCTTGGTGTCAGATGAGAAGCAGCCCAGACTGCCTGCTTCCTTCTAGAATGTTTTGGAGAAAACTTCCATGTAGCTATTTTAATTTGCTTTGAATTGCATGATGCAGTATACTTACATAGATTCTCTTACAAAACTTCCTCAGATAGCAGGTGTGGTCTATATGCACATCCATGATGCCCTTTTATACTAGCATGGCTTTTGTGGCCTCCAGAAGGGCTTTTTAGATCAGTTGGTAAGGTATGCAACTTTGGGTTTTGACCAGTTGAAAGAAGTTACTTCCTTAGTTTGTGGTGCTACCTCAGCTCTTTGGGCTGTGGCTCTGTTAAAAGTAGTAGCACAAAGCCTGGCTTTATTTTTTTTTTTCCTCTTGTCTTGAGAGAGTTTTTGCTGTAGTAAATTGTTCTACTATTGGATCTTTCTTTTAATGAGCCAGTTGGGATTTCTTCTGGATGTTGTAACACTTGAGGATAAGGGCTACAATATAGCCTGTATGCATATCCACAGTTTTTAGAGCCATTAAAGTTTCATCTACTGTGAATTACAGTTTTGCAGTAGTAGGATAAATTATGTAAAGGATAAATTATATTCACTTCAAATAATGTTTCTTACAAGACTGAAATTTTCCTTTTTCTCTTCCTATGGAGACCTAGAAACTTCCAGAAATAAGTTGGGAGGACTAATTCCCACTTATTGGTTATGTGATCTGTCTATATCAATTACCTTTGGAGGGAACATTTGGCTATTTTATGAATTCTCATTACACTGGTCAGTGATAGCATAGCTGGCTACACATCCGGAGCTGACGCGTGTGCTATTGCAATTAATTCTTTAAACTGTTTATGGAATGTGAGAAACTGCTCTTCTGGTTTCTAGATTAATTTTCCTTATGCTTGCCAGTAACCTAAGTCTTTTGCACCTGTATTACAAGCTGATGTAAAGTCAGCAGGAAATCTTCTATTATGTCAGTGCTGAAATTCAAGACATTACATTATGGACAGTCTATCGTTCTATACATTTTGGAAAACAGGCCATACAGCTGTTTGATAGTTATTTGCAGTTAATCTTTGCTGAAGTCATGCATCAGGTGTAGCATACATTCCTTAATATATGAATTATATTTAAAAAAAAATAAATGTAGCCATGTTCTTTCTTCAATTATCTTCAGACTTTCCCCAGGTTTTCTAGTTCTAATAGATCAGTTGCATGTAAGTGCCAAGTACTGGAAATTAGAGCTTCAAGTGTTTGCTGCTGTGTTCTGTCACAGTGCAGAAAGTCTTTTTACTGAGCATACCATCAAACGTTTGCTAGAAATTGGAGTTGTGACATATTCAAGGATTCATTCATTCATTACCTAACTATACTGTGTCAGCAGTCCCCAGGAATTGCAGGGATTGTTTGTCATTGTCCTCAAAGTTAATACGCTCAACTTCATTTTCAAAGATTAATGCAAGTAAGTGTTTGGTAATTTATGGCCAGATTATTTTCTGCTTTGAATGTTGCATATTTGGGATCCTGGAATAAGCTATGAGAACTCTTCTCAGGTAAATTTTCCCTTTTGCTATAAAAACTCTTATCAGGTAAATTTCAAGAGCTGTCAAAGGGAGGAAATTAGTGTCAGCTTTTTACAATTCTTACCACAAGTAAGCAGGTACTGAAAAGGAATTTATTACAGCTCTCTAATGTTTTTTTTTTCCAGTGGATAGCCATGTGGACATAGTAACTGCAGTTAATGCTTCTAAAAGTGACATTAATCCCAGTTTTTTTTACTGTGCTTCCATTGGGCATCACTGCAACAGCAGGGGAGCTCTTTTGGAGTTGTGTGCCACAGGAAATTCAGGCTGCAACCATGGATAAGAGGGTATGATAAGGGTAGGATAAGAATTTTAGGTAATGATATCCCATTTTTCACCAGACTACTGTCCACTGTCTCCCCTGAGAGAGATTGTAGTCCAGGTCATTGTTTCCTGTTTGCATATTCTCAGTTTAGTATCCTCATTGTTGTTGTGCTCACTGAAAGGATGCACTTAATTTCAGTTTATAACAGTCACACTAGTGCAAAATCAGCTCTCTAAAGTATGTTCAGGAGTCAGTTAAATGTTTTAAAGGCTGAAAATGTATGTACAGTCACACAAAAATAGTGAATACCTGATTTAAGCTCACAATGGTTTATTGCTGTTCAGAGATTTGAAAATGTCTCAGTCTAGCTGGTTTCCTCTGTCTTCCTGTGCATACAAGGATTTTTTTCTTGTGAATGAATTGAAACTAAGTCACAAAAAATTATGGTGGGTAGATGTTTTATACTTTAACAGTCTCATTCAACTGGCAATCAAAATTTTAGTTTTTCCATGTTGCTGGTTGTTAGTGTTGCTACCAAAGACCAGAATGTAGGATGTACATTTGTCTTTAAGGTTCTCCATCTTTTAAATGCATTTCCAACTACTCTTTTGAGATACCTTTTCCAGACAGTGTTAAAGGAGTTATTTTCTCTGCTCCTGTGCTGTTATAAAAGGAGTTGTGAGCACTTCCTTTTCTGTCATGCTTCAAGTGTGTTTCTTCTTTGAAGAAGTTGGTCTGCACTTGTATTCATAACAATAAAAATGCCAGAAAAATACTGACATTCAGCAGACTTTTGGCACCTACAGTACAGTTTCTGGGTTGGTCTTCAATTTGTGGTTTGGACAGTCTAAGTCCATTCCTTTCTTCAATAAAATATAGTTGTCATATGTTTTGAAAGTCATGGTATTGAAAAATTACTAGTGAACCATCAGATACAAGGTATAGTTTGTTATACATGGAACATTTGATGGGAAGCAGACTGTGTCTGCAGCTGTTTACTAGTTTGGAGAAAACATGATCTGATGGATTTGGATGAGTACATTTTATTTGGCTACATTAAAGAGTTGTCTGTTCACTGATTGGACTAGAATTCTTCATGCCATCGTTGCTGTTAGTGTGCTTTTGGCAAACTTCAAGTGAGACTGTGGTACAGAAGTTATTAAGTGGGGAGGAAAACAATTGCTGAGTAGCCAGGCGTTCTTCAAAAATGTTTGTAAAACAGGTGCAAGTCATAAAAAGGCCAAAGGTTTTACATGATTTGACGTGAAGAGCTGCATATGAGCAGAGCTTCATGGGATGAGTGTATTTTGCTTAGAATCAAATCTGTGTTGGAATTTCACATGAGAAATCCATATATCACAATAAGGCTGAATTTGGCAAATGTAATAGTAAAATGAAGTAGCATTAATAAACAAACTTAAAGGGTTTTTTTCCCTAAGCATGTGTGAAGTTGTGTAGTTTGGACATTTAGTATTTATAGACTTTTTATTTACATTCTTGATAATGCTTTGCTTGCAAAGGTATGATTAAAGATTATCTGTTAGTCTGGAATTGTTTATATATTGTCCAGTTATGCTTTTCTTCATATAGAAGCACTGGTTTATTTCTGTAAGTAATTTTTAGCCTGACTGCAAGTCTTCCTGTAGCATTCCTTTTAGCCTAGGTTGTCTCCTGTGATTGCCTTTACTCTCACAAGAAAACAATTGTTTGGAATAGAAAAGGGGTGCAGCTTTCATGAGGCATTAGAGTTGAACATTGTTGCTCGAGATGTTTGAGTGATCTTTTTAGGTATGGAACCAAATTTTTTGCTTGCATAGTTGGCTGCACTGTTTGATGGCAGCACAAGGACATTTCAGAACACGTTTCCTCCTTATATGAGAAACATAACAGTGAGTGCATGCTTGTTTCTTATTTGTCTTCTGGGAAAAAAAAAAGTGAAGAATCCTACTCTTTGAGATTGGTAGTGTCTGCCTCTTGCTATTAAAATGTGGATATGATAGCTTTATGTAATGTCCTGATTTCAACTAGGGTAGAGTTAATTTCCTTTCAGTAGCTGTTCCAGTACATGTTTTGGATTTGGAATGAGAGTGGTGTTGGTAACACTGATGTTTTGGGGTTTTTGCTAAGTCATGTTTATCCTGAGTCAAGGACATTTTACCTTGGCTTGTGCTCTGCCAGTGAGAAAGTACACAAAAGAAACTGGGAGGGGGCAGAGCTGGGAGGTGACCCAAACTGACCAGTGGGATGTTCCACACCACGGCATGGCCAGCATCAGCTGGGGGAGTCACCTGGAAGGGCAGCCAGGGTCCGGGAAGGGGGCCTGGCATTGGTCAGTGCCTGGTGAGCAATTGCACTGTGCATCACTGGGTTTTCCCATTTTATTACCAATATTGTTATCATTTACCATTATTACTGTATTTTAATTTATTGTCAATTATGCCACTAATCTTATCTCAACCTACAAGATTTACTTTGATCTTCTTCCCAGTCCACTGAGGTGGGGGGGAGAGAGGGAGGCTGAGTGAGTGGCTGCATGGTGCTTAATATCCAGCTGGGCTTAGACCATGACAATATAAAGTCTGTGGATGGGGGAAAAGTATACGATTATTTCAACCTTTTGTTCAACTGTGCTTTTTCTGTAGTTCTTTGTAGACACTTCATACAGATTTCCGTGCTAAAAGCAGTATTAAAGATCTTAAGCACAAGATGAGTTATGCTGAGTTAATTGAGAGCAAAAGTACTGGAGGGTTTTGAGTCTACAGTTTCTAGTGAAAGAGAATGTTGAATTTCAAACAGACAGAACACCATCCTCAGCAGGAGGGTGGCTTCATCCTGCAAAAATATTTCTGCAAGGAATTGTGTAAGAGTCATGTTAAAATTCCATTCTGCATTAATAAGCAAATTGGTACTAATGAGCTAATGGCTGAAAACCCAAAAGTCAAAGTTGTATTGTGCAGATCTTAGGGGATTTAAAGCACATTATTAATCCTAATGTTGATTTATGATAGTTGTGTTTAGCATAAAACTTGCTGTAGACTGTGAGAACAAGATGTGGTTAGTATATGGTTATTCTAACAAAATGCAGTGTTTGACACTTCATTCTGCTTCTAGAAAGAAAAAAAAAAAAGGAAAAGTAAGTGCTTGTTAGACTTGCTTTATAGTGCATCCTTCTGGAAAGGGACTTTATTTTCTTAAGTGCAAGTACTTGCTTTTAGACTACTGAGAAATGTCTTCAAGGGAGCATTTGTCACAGATTAGGGATCAGACAGCTGGTTTATTTAGAGGCATTGATATGCTTGCAAACATCTCTAATGTCACTGTGGTTTGAGATTTGTTTCTTCTCTGCATATGGATAGTCTCTTCTTGGGTACCAGGATCTTGGATATTGTTGTGATGGGAGTGTTTTTGGAAGGCTGGCAGATCAGGCTAGTTTTAAGGTTTCATTCATTGATTAGCAATACACATCTTACTAAAGGTTGTCTCGTGCATATTGTTACTCATCACTCTGTAGACAGAACTGATATTTACTGTAAATTAGCTGGGAGTATCCAGTACCACGGGACTGGTGTTGTGCAGTCAACAGTGGCAGCTGTGGTTCTTAAAAGTCTAGGTGGTAAAGCTTGAGAGGTTTTCAAGCGAAGCATGAGCTGGTCTTTATTCTACTATTATCTAATGCCTGACATTTTTATGTAATCAGCATTATCCAGCCTCTGCAAAGTGTGATTTCTTGTACTTCCAGTAGTGCTTATTTTATGTTTTGCCAGTCATCCTTCCTATGTATTTGGGAGTATGTACTGCATATTTAGAGTTGGTTCTGCTTCTCTTGCCCTTTAGTCTCACAAATATTGGTATGTGGTTTTCTCCTACATGCAACTGCAGCCCTCTCTATTTCCCCCTTTGGTGAACACATTTCTCTTATCACTTTGAAGAAAATTTAGTATTAATTGTATGGTGATTGATAAATTCCTAATTTATAGTCACAGGCATCTGCTTTGTCTACACGTAAGTTTATGGTTACCTCTCCAGATAGGTGTTTCCTGCCTATTGTGATGATGTGCACTGGTTTTTAGATCAAAGTGATGTACTTCCTAGCAGCTTTTGCAAGATCAGTTGTTAGCTGTGAAATTCCTAGCAGCACCACTGCTTATTGGCCTAGTTGTGAAGTCCCTTTGATCACTTGAATTTGCAGGCTGGTCTTCTTGAAACTTCCCATTCCATTTCACTTTTTAGCAATGTCTATACCATTTGTAGAGGGATCCAGATTTTTTGAGCTAAACACTAAAACATAATTAGGTAGGCTTTTGACCTTAGATATTTTTTTTTTTTTTTTAATATGCTACGGCCAAGTTATTGGTTAAAGTAACACTGTTGCAACATATAATTTACATAGAGTGCCTGGCTTCAGAAGATCTGTACAGTGTTGCAAGATTTGTTCATAGCTTTAAAAGTTCTGTTGAAAATTTTTTAAATGGGTGAGAAGGGGTTTTAATTAGGAAAGTGGTCTGTTAATAGTGCTTAATCCTCTCATAGAGATGCCAACAGAAATTAATTTAAAAAAACCAATCCTGTCTGACTGCAAGGAGAGCATTATTTATTGATAGCTAGTTATGATTTCTAGAGCTGTCTGTTCTGTTTGTACTGCCACACAGCTGCAACAACGTTAACTGCATCAATAATTACCCTTCATTTTCAGCTTTTATTTTAAAATTTTTCATTGATCAGGTTTTTCTGATCCACCTAGGGCACCACAGTAAAAATGAGGGAATTTATCTCCTTGTATGCTGAGATTAGGGACCCATCACTTCTCTTGCACTGTGGAGGAGAAAGTCAGCATGGCTGATGTTAAGTAAAACTCTATTCTCATACCATAGATATAGGTCTTCCTTAAAAATTAAGTAATATATGCAGTTGTACATTATAACCTCAAATGGGAGAAAGCACTCCTATGATCTTAAAATGTTAGATCAATACCTTACCCTCAGTTGCAGCAGGGAGAATTGATAGAGTATCAATCACAATGTAGAGCTTTTTAAAGGTGCATGCATTTGTTCAGAGGAGTCCAAAAGAAAGCAAAAACTTTTTGGAGATCTGACCTCAATTGTTCTTAATTCTACTACTTTTTATGTGATCACTCCTTTTGGAAAAGGAGAGGAGAATGTGAGATGTGTTGTTTCCTTCAATGAAATTTTGGCCTTGTGACATATAGTACGTGTATATAATGCTGTTGAAGCTACTTCTTTATTGTCTATTTTGAGGTCATTGTCTTCCCCCCCCTCCCCCGTTAGATCTTGTTCTTTTATTGCCACCTGTGCATCTAGTTCTATTATGTTACTAGTATCTAGTGTTCTAGATACTATTTGTATCTAGTGATTGAAATAATTTATTTCATTGCACTTTTTGGTCCAATGTAAAGTATCACTATTACATGTTTTACATATGAGCTAGCTGAGGCTAAGATGCAAAAAAAAACTTTTAAAAAGTTGATCAGGGGCAAGATCAAAAACTAGGAATGTGGATTGTCTTTCCCGTTCTGTGCATTAAACAGGATGGCACTAGAAGTTTCATTAAAGTACTGCTTTATAAGGTGTACTTACTTTTCAAAACTACTTTCTTCATTTGGTCTCCCTTTTTTTGGATGAATGCTGGATGTGCAAAAGAAATTAAGGTGCAATATTTGAAAATTTTTGGTTTATGGCTTAAATCATTCAAAGTGATAATGATCTTGAAAATCACTGGTCTGATAAAATTGTTATATTCAATCTGCTCTGTATATAAAGTTGTTCTTTATCTGTGCTTTCATCTATTGTTTCATGGACTTTTATCATACATTGCAAGTTGAGACCTTCATAAAAGTGTAACATCATCTGTGTTGCTTTTAAAGTCATGCTTGCAGCTTAGAACTTTAAAAAGGAATGAAAGGGATTTCTGAGTTTCCTCAGGTGAGTGATGAACTTGTTGAAGATATCCTGTGTGAAATAGTCTTGTGAATGAGTTAGAGACTTCTGAGGACTCTGTCTATAAAATTCTTTTTTTGTGTGTGTGTCTTATTCTCTGTTTGTTGCATTCCTTTCCAGTTCATTTCATTCTGGTAATGTGAATGCATTTCCAAGTAAATTGGCAGTGTTTACAGTCTTGGTCCCCAGTGCCATTTTTTAATCAAACACATAATAAAGTGCTAAATAAACCATTCCCACCTGCATCAAACTCTTTATGTTCTGTATAGGGTATTTTGTAATTTATTTACCCAGGAAGACCCAATTTATCTGCACATCTGGTTTTCAATCCAGTTCTGCTTTTTATCCCGTTTTCCAGCTGGTTGATTGAGGAATAAAGAGGTCAGATGGCTTTCTTGAGGTCAATGTAGTGATTGTCTCAGCTGGGATTATACCCAAACTTTATCCTTTGCTGAACCATTTGGCCACACCACTTCCAACCAGTCTATCCACATTGTTGGCAGTAATGGAACTAACTGCAAATGTCATTTTTTTGTTTTATAGTTTTGCTTGTATTGAAATATTGTCACTTTTATGAGTTCAGAAACATTACATCTGTTCACAACCTGGTTCCCTTTCACTTTGAACAGACGCAGTTTTTTGTGATGAATCTCCTTCCTGGATTCCAAATGTGTATTAGTTTCACAAGTTCAGGGATAGTGATTGATGACGTTGCTGGTTTGTGTTGCTCTGGTGTGCTTCCTCAGGGCAGACCCTGTCTGACACTCTGCTTTGGGAGAGGAACCCATGTTTTCTCACCTGTGTATCAGTGCTACAAGCTTCTTAAGGCTCCTGTTTGTTGAGGTTCTCTTAGTTTAGAGTTGACTTTTTACAGGAATATGACAATGTTAGAACAAGATGCACCAATTTAATAAAGGATTTATTTAAGCATGCATTGCAGTGTATGTACCCGTGAACTGTAAGTCTAAAGAAAAAGAAACTTAGAAACATGGTATCATCAGCATACTCCTCCTCTGTTTGGTCTTGCTCTGCCTTCCTAAGAGAAGTCAAAATTATTCTGGTTCCAGTTTTTGTTATCAATTTCCTCTTTCCTTAAATTGCCACTGCAATAAACATGACTTAGTACTAATCCACATACACATCTCTAGTACCTACAAAATTACAGGACTCTGTGCACTTAAGTAGATGATGAGGAGGCTTGCTTTCTGGTACCAGTCCTGTTTTGTTTTCAGATTCTGGTAGGGCCTCTGTTCACTTCACTTGATGAAACATTCTTATTCAAAATAGTCCAGTAAGTACTGAATGTACTTTCCAGGCAAAGCTTGCTTCCTTCTAAAAACTGGATTGGAAGCTCTGTGTTGACTGATACAAAAGCATAAAAGGAAATTAAATTTACAACGGGCCATAACCAGTTAAAAATACCACAAATATATTTGAAACAGCCAGAAAAATTTATTCTTTCCTCAAGATTTTGCTCCTGCCTTCATTTTGTTCCAGCCTGCTGTTTTTGCAGTACAGGTCCTGCTGTACAGGTACATAAATGTGATGGGTTGACACTGGCCAGATGCCAGTGCACCTACAAGAGTTAGCAGAATTGATGCCCACATTCTTCACCAAAAATTAACTATTGAAAAACCAGCACAATCACTAAATACTGATTACCTACACTGTAATAGCTGCCTCTGCATCAAAAGGGGAGATGATGTAGTCTAGAAAGTAGGACAGAACACAGTAAAAAGACAGGAAGATCTTTTGAGATACCCAATTACTCTTTTCAGTGCTACAGTAAAATAGTTTAATATGAAAAGATGGAGAAGATGTATTTCCAGTTAATGCCATGAATGCACTTCTCTTAAAAATAATGGAGTGAATTTGTATGCGGATTGGCGTTGATTTTCCTTTAAACTGGAGGGAAACTGGATTTTCCTTTAAACCTGTAACTTCCATGATATTGACATGAGTGCTGAAAATTCATCACTTCATTGTTTCTTTTCTCATGTTGGATTTTTTTTGATCAGATAGTTTAATAAGTCAAGCCTCCTGACCCCACCCATCTCTGATTTCCAACTGTGTGATCTGCAGTCCTCTTGTTCTTCAGTATTCAATATGTCATGCATGAAGTAGTTTTTATTTTTCCTTCAGCAGTCTGTGGTGTATGTAGCAACTACCATACTGCTGGCTGTCAAATGCATTTTTCCACAATTGCTTTTCCTGCTCCAGAGTCGAGCAATGATAAAATAGCTAGGAGATTTTACCAACAGAATTCTTGATGGCTGTGGAATGCCACAGGATCTAGTAGATGATATTACCAGACATGATGTTCAGGAGGCAAACTTTTGTTTCACCCAGAAGAAATCTTGAATTAGAGGAAGTTGGAAGCCAGGAAAATATCAAAGAAAATTTCATATGTGCTTGCTTTGTATTCCCTTTCTCCTAGGCATCTGCTTGCCTTTTTTTTTTTTTTTTTTTTTTTTTTTTTGGAAAAAGGGTAGTGGTCTGAAATAATTTTTAGTCTGAGCTAATATGACTATTTTTAGGATTTTGGAAGACCAGTAATTTTGTTTAAAATGGAAATAATTAGTTGCAGTAAATTGTTTGTTCCTAGAGCAGCCTATCTTGGAGTCCAGTTCCCACTTCTGCAAGCAGCTGCATTATCATTCCCATTAATCACAAACTATAAGTTAAAAATTAGCCACTGAAACTGAGTAATACATAGATAATATTGTTGGGGTTATTTTAGCAGGAATTCAGGCATACCACATTTTTGTCGTAAAGTTTTTGATTTCTGAATAAAGCTATTCTTTTGTTTGATCTTGTGTTTCTGTTGACCTATGGCTTGGGCAGTCCTAATCAACACTTTCTTCCCAGATATGCTGAGACCCTACAGGGTGAGTATGCTCACTCTTAGCTCTCCGATACCCTGGTTGTTTTCAGGGCTCATTGTCTTTACTTGGTTCCTGATAATCCATCTTTCTCACTCTCTCTGCTAAAATCTGATCCTTTTGAAAAAAGTAAGACTCTGGGTATGCCAACTTCTTCTAGTACTATCCCTTTCACCCTGGCTCAGAAGCTGTTCTCTTTCGGATCAGGGAGCGTAGTGGGTGCGCTAAGAAGCTTTTCTTCCCCACCCAACCAGTATGAATCCAAAAAGTGACAACAGTCTCCTAAGCAATCAGATTATTTCATCAGTGGGTTTGCAGAACCACAAGAGATTGAAACTCTGCTGAAACATCTGTTTCTTGACAGGTTAGGTTCATTATTCCTGAATAAACTTCCAGAAAATGTTTTTGTGTCCTTAGCAATAAGAACTCAATAGACTGGAGATCAGGCTGGCTGCTAAGTGGAAAAGGTAGTGTTTTTTGTGAAGGCACAATGCAGCCATCTGTGTACTATTACAGTGTGGAAATTAGTAATTTGTCTGGTATAGCTTTTGGTCTGACAAGTTCTAGAGGTAATAAAACAATCCTCCTTTTTGTGGGTTTTTAACTCGACTTCCCTTCTCTCTCCACCCACAAATGCCATGCACGTGCCTCTTAACCTTGCTGGGTTTTGTACTGTTGGCTGAACTTGCTCATATCAACTTGTAGAGAACTTTTTTCCCTCATCCGATTTAGAGGATGGATCTGAGGGAGGAATACAGTTCTCCTTAGTGCTTCCTTTTCTATGCATTAAAGTTATATGCCCCAAATCTGGTATGGGTTTTAATCCTTAAAGTCTTTTAATTCATGATTTCTAATATGAAGGAACACAAAATAACCGCTTTTCATGGCTGGTTCTTCTCCAAACCAGGACAACCATTGAATTTAACCAGTTTGATTTTTATACCTGTGTGCAGTCCTTTCTCTTGAAGAGAGCCCCTGTTCAGAGGCCTAGCTGACTAGGCTACAGCTGAATAGATTGTTTGGTATCTAGACTGAGGATTAAAATGCAGACAGCTTCTTGAACATGTGTTCCTTTTGCAAAGAATTTTATGTTTCTTTTCTTGCTGGTGGGGAGGAAAATAACCTTAAAACAAGTCTTTTTGGAAGAGCTAGGAAATTCCAGTGCATCTCACACTTTTGCTTTCCTTGCTGCATCCTAGAGTATTGCCTTAAGAAGGGGAGTGATTTGTTTTACTGTAATGTGAAGTCACAACCATGATCATCAGCTGTTGAGATGAAGAGGCTGCTTCATGCCACACAGCTGCCATTATGGCCCTCCTTAGGTCCACGGTGTAATTGGTGTCAAACCTGGCACACTTGTATTTGGCCACTTCGTCTCCTGTGTTGTTTCTAGTGCTTTTGCTGTTGTTGTTTTGGTTTTTTTTTCCTCAACCTCCTGCTAAAGGAGGGTACTGATACCTCTGCAGTTCAAGAGGCCCAGTATTTAAAAAGGGCTACATTTATTGTAGTTCAACAGTAGTTAGTCTATTGAAAAACAGACTTCCAGCTAATTGGCAAAAAAGTTTCTGAATGTGCTCAGAGCTTCCCACCAGCACTGGATTTTTATAAGTGACCTCCTCATTTTGAACAGCATTTTCTTTTTCTGTTTACAGGGGCTTTTCAAAGTCAAGTTACACTGCAGCCTGGAAGCAGCTTTAGGAGTGTGCCTTCTGCATTTGCCGAAGGCTGATGAAATGCTTGCAGTGTTGACAGTGGCTGTAGAAACTGGGACAGAACTGAGACCCACTGAAGCAAGGGGACAGCCTTGGTAGTGATCTCAAGTGAGGCTGGGAGCATCTGCTGAACTTGGCCTTGGGGAGTATAAAGGAGAAAAATCTCTTGGGCTTGATAACAGGAGTAAGTGTAGGTGTCAGGCCCTTTGGAATTAAATGCACATCTCATGGGTTGTAACCACACCATGTGTTTTCCCTAATAAATAAGAGCTACACAAGGTGCAGCAGCACAATGCAGAGCGTGCTATACAGAGTTCTCTCTCTGCTGAACAACCAGTGTGAGGTACTTGGCTCTACACTTCTGCCCAGCAGGATAGCATCAAGAGCTTAAGAGCACTGAGCATTGAATGCACTTTGAAAAATAGTTACCACTCCTGTGTTTCTGGTCGTTGGAATGATGGGAAGGGTTTGTCTTGAAGAGCAAAGAATCCCAAAGCAGTATTTTCATGTATTTGCCCGAGTTTTGGGGTGTTTTTTAAAATGAATTGCAACAGAACATGGAGAATAAATGGGTGTCTGAGGCCCCCTGGTGCCAGTAGAGCACACTGCCTGCCTCCAGCAAACAGCTACCAAATTTCATTTTTATTAGTTGTTACTTCTAGTTGGTTTTTTTTTTTTTTTTTTTTTTTTCTTTTAATATGCCATGTTTACTTTTATTTTTTAACACAGAGAAACAATGTTTAGGCTAGAATACCTCATGATGTACTAATTGTTCGCATGCAATTGTTTCCTTACTGGAAACATGAATATTCCATAATTTATTTTTCATGTCTTTTTTTGCAAAACTGGGCAGAAAATGAGAGAGGGGATTCTGTTTGCCACCATTACTATTAGTATTTGCATTGAAGGCAAAAAAAATGCATGAAAGCTGCAGACTTGTAATTTTTTACTACATTCATATTTCTGCCCAAGAATGACTGAGAGGAAAGGTACACAGCTAATAGGGTCTGATGCTGTGGTATATTTAACTTGTGGGTGGGAGGTGCTAGGGAGGGAGGAACTAAATGGCTGTGGGGTTTTGTTTTGGTTTTGTGGTTATTAGCCATGAGGTTTTGATCAAATTGCTAAGACCTTGAGAATCACTTTCAAATACTATGATCTAAGATACAGCAGCATGGACATGTTAAGAATCAATGCCCTTTGTGTTTAAAATTTATCTTAAAAGTATATATTCACAACTATTGTGAATTAGTACAGAGATCTTCTGGGAAAAAGGAGAGAATCTAGAGAATAGCTCCATGCAGGGTCATGGCTTTTTTCTGTATTTCTGTATTGCACTAGTCTCAGAATTTGTTGTGTGACTTTTGTCAAAATCTAGCTATTTACTCTTGTAAAAAAAATTTTTGTCATTCCATCAGGTATGAATAGCAGCTGATGAAGTTGAATAAATAAATTACTTTTGGTGTTTAGTCAGATAGTTGGCTTGTTGCTGTCATCAGTCTGAAATATTCCTCATTTTTCAGTTACACAAGTTTTTAATAAGCAAGAGAACGTGTATGTTATCTGTTAAGACTTGTATGTTATTCTTTAGCAATGAAATACAAAAAAAAAATGGGATGTAAAGTTAAGTCTTTATAATCAGATATGCTTTGATTTTTGGACATTGTGTAAAAACCAGTGCCTGCAGAGGAAAAGTTACCAAAAAGACCTGAAATGGCTGAGAGGGAGTGGACAGAATGAGGAAGAATAGAAAGATAAATAGAATCTCTCTAGGTGACATGAGACATGAGATCTGTACATTTTGTTCTTATTTAGAGTGCACTTTGGAAGCCTGTTATGATGATGTGTACAAATTCCTGATCAGTTGTTCACAGAAACTCCTCTTTAAGGCCATCAGTCTATGGAGGAAATGGTAATTTTTGTCAAAATACATAGTTCTGTCAAAATGTTTTGCATGGTAAGCTTTGTTGTTTCTCTACGAAGATGGTAAGGTTGTTTCTCCCAAGGTTGTAAAACAAAATGTGCTGAAAATGCAGATTTCTGCCTTTTTTTTTCTTATTTTAGATTTTGAGATGACTGAAGACTATAGGTACAATCTAGTTAGGCCTCTCTGCTGTCTTCTGAATAAGCTCTAGTTCCTCTCCAAGTTTTGAAAACCTTTTGTTCAGGTGAATTTTTTATGAATATCAGTAGGAGACTAAAGAAGAGCAAATAAAAATAAGAGAGGGTTGAGATTTTTTTTATTTCCCGATTAGGTGAGTTTCTGTTGAAGAGAGTATTTTATACTTTGTCAGCATTTTCTACACTTCCTAAGGACCAGTTCAGTGTGAAGAAACCTAGTTGTGGGATTTTGAGAAGATGTGTGTATGGCACTGAACATACCCCACCACATTCAATGCTGATCCCTTAAACTGTTCTGGAATTGTAAATGTCTCACTTTTGTTTGGAATATCCGTGGAACACTACATTTTTATGGATTAAAAAGGAAAGCATTCACTATAACATGTTGTTGGTTTGTTTGGTTTTTTTTCAGTTCTTCAAGGATCTTATGCATAGCATATGAGGTTTTGGAAGGTTTACAGTATATGAATAAGCATGGAATGGTCCACCGAGCACTCTCCCCTTGCAATATTCTTTTGGATCGAAAGGTACAGCTACAGGAATAAATCTATGGGTTTGTTTGCTGCTAGCAAGTGCTGTGCTTTGTCATAGATGGAGACTGGACAGTCAGAGTCCTTTCAATGGGGAAAAAATTACAGCTCTGGAAAGTTGTTCGATTTGTTTATTTTTTTTAACTACAATTTTCCCTCATTTCTTAAGTTTCAAATGTTTTGCTGAATTTATTTTTCTGTTCTATCCCAAACCACATTTTTTCTCTCTTCTCAAAGTGGTAATCTAAGTCTACTTGTCATCATTAACTACTCACAAAGCCTTCCTAGCTATTTGAGTAGAAGAATACTTCTCATGGCTAATTAGCTGTCAGTAATATTTCTTGTGTTCCATGGTGATATGATACTTGCCTTTTAAGAAACCAAGATATTTTTTTGTTCTTGTTAAAATATTCAAATTTAAGTATCTGTCAATTCTGTTACCACAGGCTATTGAGTTGGCAGAGAGGAATACAATTTCTGGTCATAAAAGTTGAGAGAAATTAATAGCTGCTGTTGTCCTCAGAGCAGTTTCTTCATCAGAACCAACAGCTAAAGAGTTTAACCTATGTGTATAACTCCTCTGTCAATCCTTTTTTACTCACTTTTGGTAGAATAACTAGATCCTCCCCTTGGAAGACAAAGAAAGGAGAGGACAAAAATAAGGAACACCAAAAAGAAGGAATACATATATTTTTGTATGCTTGTAAACAAATGAAAATCATAATAATGCTCTAACATGCAAAAGTATTCTAGGATTTTAAGATACTCCTAAAATCAATAAAAAAAAACAGAAGAGGGCTGTGAGACAATAAACTTCTAAGCTCTCTCCTGCCCTTTGAAAGCTTTCTGATGTAGCCTTCTCTGTTGCACCATCTGGAGGCTGGCTGAGTGTAATTCAATATTCAGCAGAAATAAGGCTTCAGTTTAACTTCTGTGCCTAATTTTTTGTTGTTGTGGTGTTAGCTTTCTGTCTTCACAAATGAAAAGAAAGTACCTGGAAAAACTGTTTAAAATACGTATTAATACTGTTAAGGGGAGCAAGATGGTAATGAATTGATGGGAGGTCTGCAGAAGCGAGGCTGGGTAAAGGGAAGAGCTGTGGAAATACTGCTCATGTTTAGGGAGTTCTGGGACTCAAACAGGATTTTGAACAGTTTTCAATCAAAAAAAATGTTCAGTGGAGTATTTAAGCCTTTTTAATTTACTGAAAATAATGCTGTAACTTAAAAAGTTCTGATGTGGTCCAGAGAAAGTGATTACTTAATGCTCTTGAGAAGTAAAAGCATTAGAAATAAACACCTCTTTAACTTGCATAAGAGATGCACTTCTGCATAAGAGATGAGGCAGAAACGTAAGAAGGTGCTTTTTGTAGGTTTCTGTCCTCTGACAGCTAACACAGCTTGAAATTATTTTTTAATTTTGTTTTTACCGTTTTTTAACTTGAACACAGATTCTTCTAATGTTGGATTCTGCTGCTCTTGATCATTTATTTTTCCCTTTGCAGGGACATGTGAAGTTGGCTAAATTTGGACTCTACCACATGACTGCTCAAGGTGTTGATGTTGATTTTCCTATAGGGTAAGGATGTAGCTACACAATACAAATATATCAGAGATTTAATTTTTCAGGAAATAAATCCTGTTTAGATCACCACTTATACAGAAGCTTCTGATAATGTGACTAAAGAGGTTGTCATCTGACTAGGTGAGATGAATGAAAAATAGAGAATGTGTACCATGCCAGTCTGTTAGCCTAACTCTGTGATGTGAGTCTCTATTCCCTAGATTTGCCTTCAGATACTAATATTTCCCTATGACTTGGATTCCTAATTTCAAATTTAGGAAAATGCACAATTAGTGCTTCACTGTTGCCCACCAATGTACAGTTTCTGTCTCTTTATAATTTTATGATTTATTTTCATGTGATCATACTGTATTACAAACCACTGCTTTGTTGCAGTGAGATTTTTGTCACTTTTTGGTTTTTTGAGGTGTCATGTTGTTTTCAAATTAAATACTGAGCTGATTCCTAAACACATGGCCAAAAGGAACTGATGTTTCCTTTCAAAATGTGATTGCATACTTTTTTTAGGTATTACACTGAAGTATTGACAAAAATAATAGTGAAAATATTATTTTTAAATCATCCGGTAGAAGGTAATATATGTCCTTAATGTTTTTTGTTACTTTTTTTTGCAAATTCAAAAGTTATTTGATGGGAATACACTATCAGTGGAAACCGACTGCCACCTTCCCAAAGTATGAGCCTAGGATACACTTATTTAATATCCTAATGCTGAAACTCAATCTGTGTTTTCCCTAAGATATAGAAATATAACACTTTGAAAGCTGAGGTTTCCTTTCACAAAATGACAGAGCTAGTGATTGGGATTTGACCTTTTCTGTAGTAAACACTAAGCTGGAGTGAAATTTTGCTGTGATGCGTAGATTTTGACTGAATAAAATAGGCAGTATTCTGTTTTCTCAGAATGCCAAATTATTCTGATTGTATAATGGGAAGTCACACTTTTTGGACAGAAGGATAGTATCTAATGTTGCTACATCTTTCTAGGTACCCATCATATCTGGCACCTGAAGTAATTGCACAGGGAATAGGCAAACCAAGTGATCACACCCAGTGTGAGAAGCCTCTGCCTTCTGGCCCTAAATCAGATCTATGGTCTCTTGGTATAATATTATTTGAGCTTTGCATGGTATGTAAAAGAAAAATTCTCTTGATTTTGACTCTGGGGGAATAGTTTCAGTAACTTGATTGCTCTTGAATGTGGGGTTAATGACACCCTGCCCATCACCCAAACCCACATATCAGAATATGCTAGCATTCCTACCTGGACAGCACTGGTTGTTCAAGGAATAGCATGCATTTCAGTATATAGGATACTTGATGTATGTGTTAACCATGAAGGATAGTTACCTGTGGAGCCACAAGAATTTGGCTGCAAGGCAGTTCCATTTAAGAGAAATTATCAGTGATACATTTTTGCTATATCATGATGTGAAACTCTTTCTGCCATAGTTGGGGTAAATAAGGTTTTTTGTTCTTACATATAGTTTTGATATGTCTAAAATTCACATGTGGAAGCTTATTTCACTGGTTTTGTATAAAGATGGGTTACAATGTTATCTAAATATTTTAATGTAGTAACTGTTTCTTTCAAATTCAAGTGTAATTTGATTTTGTTGTTTTTTAGGGGAGAAAGTTATTTCAGAGTTTGGAGATAGCAGAAAGATTGAAATTTATACTTATGTTAGGTAAGTAGCACAAAATCAATTTTACAAGACTAATCAGCTTATGATGGTCAGACCTAAAGCACTTTACCTTTGTCATCTTTCATCTACAGATTTAAATAGACATTTGTAGAGTGTTGCTTCCCTAGGGGAAGTATGGAGCTGGATGCCAGGGAAAAAAACTTGGGAAGAGCTGGCAGTATATTAGAGTAAGGGCAAACTATTAAGGAAAAATAAAAGACAAGAAAACATCCTCAAGAATGATGGTTGTTTTCATGTTTATTTGTTGGTTTGTGTTGCAGGAGGTTTCTGAAATGAGTTAGGAATTGAGGAAAACTATCTCCTACAATGCCTGTGTAGTAATGGCCAAGTAGGGAGAAGCAGGACTCAAATAGGAAGACAGAAATAAAGAGAAATGAGAAGTGCTTTAGTGAACTCAGGCTTTTGTCTCTGGTTTTGCATTCAAACTATAAAACATCACTGCACAAGTGAATTTTGGCTTAATGTAGATGAGTCCAGAAGTAGGACTATCCTTGCAGCTTTTAAAACTTGATTTCTGGTGGTATTTATGTATAAACCATGGGAAGGGGAAAGGCATGAGTTTGCAAATTGAAGCAGTTATCATTATCCAGGGCAAACAGCAATACTGTTAAAATTAATTGCTCTCAGGAGAAATATCTTTTTCATCCAGCAGCTAGTGCGTGAGTGCTGACATTCTGACTGTTTTGGGGTTTTGGTAACAAGGTTTCCTGAGGTATCTCCATACACTTCAATCTGAATTCAAGTTGTTGGTTTATCTGCTGAAAAGCATTCAGGTCTTGACTTAGGAATTATTTGTTCAATAAAATAGTGCCAAGAAATTCTAAAATACTGCTAATATTATCTGCAAGGAACAACACAGGCAAAAATTACTTCAAGATTCATGTAGCTACCCTTAAGTTCTTCCAAGGATTTCTTTTTTAAAAAATTTTTTTATTTATAAGTTGAAAGACTGTTTTACTTTATTTGGCAGAGACTGACACTCTGTACTAGGCCTCTGTAAATAGGTACTCACTGTTACCTTAGAAGTGCTACTTAACTTTCCTAGGCTTCTGTCTGCATAGGTTATAAAATTTTTCATTTCTGATTTTGATAATTCACTTTCAAGTGATGTGGCAGCATCAGTAAAAAGCCAAAATTAAGTGTTTTTTATTTGAGGGGGCATTTATTTGTTATCCTGCTTAATTGTTATCACTTTATTAATAATCTTTAACTTTTTGTTGTTCTGTTTGTTTTCCAAAGGCTGTGTAGATGATATTGTAACTGTGTTGGCTGAAGAACATGGTTGCCTTGATATTGTTAAGGTTTGTGAAACTCATTTGCTTTTCTACGCTGTCTTACCCAGAATAATTTATTATTGCTGCATAGTAATTTGCATATTTATTTTTTTAATTCATTTGGTCACTTACTGTATTGCAGTATGATGAAAAATTTTTAAGTCCAAAGTACATACCTAAGATCCTTTCAAATAGCCAGCACTGGTAATATTGTTTCTTAAAATTGCTGTCAGTCTCAGTAAATGTTAATGCTGAATAGTTTAATAAGCTATACATTTTCTTTAAAGTTTTGGTGATTATGTATTTTTCTTCCAGAAATTAAGTCTTCTGTCTGGTCCACTTTACAGATTCTGATAGTGTATGTTTATATAGTTCAACATTTCCTTACCCACAAAAATTATTACTGAATTTTAGTGTCTGTATATTTTGGGACCTTATATGAAAGAGTTCTGATTGTTAGCAGAAGGAAGTGGTGTGGTACTGCATTGCTTCCAGCAGGGAAAAGAATATCTAAATTAGAAAAGTAAGTAAAAGACTGCATACATTGCAAATTTTTTTCCGATTTTTTTTTTCCCCCTAAATGTAAGATTAGGAGGTTAGAAGAATTGCTTCCCCAGAATTTTGGTCTCACACGGCCAACCTCATGTGCATAGGTGTGAAATTTTATTGCCCTCAATGGAATATCCTGTATGTTAAAAGTTAAGTATGAGCCAAGTGACGTGCTGAATTAAGACAGTAATAAGCAGACCTCCTCCATATTTTTCTTATGTTCCAGGACCTTTCTGAAAATGTCATAGCTCTACTGAAGAAATGCCTTACGTTCCAGCCTTCTAAGAGGCAAGTATTCAGTCCAAGGGCCTGGTGAACTCTGTGGGTTACTATGAAATTAGAAGAACTATTGCTGAACCTTTTTTTGAAATACTGAATTTGGGCTACCTATAAGAAATTCTCCGTTTTGTGCTTTGCAGTGTTTAAAAGAGAAGAATTAGAGGTCTGAATTTGAGCTGTAAACAGACTAGTTTGTTGTGCTGCATGAATTGAAAAACGTTGGTAGACATTTTTTGCTATTAAAATTTCTGAAACCCAATATAATTTAAAATACCTTGCTAATATTCATTACTGGGGACCTTTATTGCTGAAATGCAATGTTTTTGGGAGCACTTTGCTCTAATTTTTTTATCCTCTTCTCTTAACTGAAGGCCAACTCCAGAGGAATTGCTACATGACAGTTTATTCAGTGAAGTATCCCCACTATATCCTCCCTTCCACAAACCTGCTGGTCTGTTCTCATCTTCTCCAAGGTGTGCCAATTTAACACTACCTGAAGACATAAGTCAATTATGTAAAGGTAAAAGCAGGTAGTGGGATAAATGTCATTGGAGGGGGAAGGAAAATAGTGTTATTGCATTTTCTCTCCAACAAATTATTGACAGAGACTGTTAAATGTTACAATACTAGATTAATGGAATGAGTTGTTTAATGGAGGGAGACATGGACAAATGTGTTTTCAGGGATGCGTGCAAGTGAAAGGCGTCAAATCTTAATTTTATGCTTCAAACTCAGGGGAAAAAATAACATTAGTATTCAAGTCCATGTTGCAAAAGCAGTGTCAGAATTTGGACACATGCATGTATAAAGTCTTTTTTTTTCTGCTATTGATAATTGAATTCTGCTAGATCATAACTTAAGGTGATTTTTGGAAGTACTGGAAAGCAAAGTCATTGTGAAAGAGGTCACATTCTGGACTAAAAGATTAAAGTTCTAAGTTTTAAACTACAGTATGTTGAAAATGTTATGGCTCTTAAATTCTGATTAGTTTATTTCTTATGAACTTGGAGATGTTTAGAAAATCTCATCTAGACAAAGATTTTTTGCCATGTTAGAGTGAGTGTGGTATGTGAAGGGAAGAGAGGTTACAGCTACTCAGTAGGAATCTCTTGTTTCTTATTTTAAGTCTTAGTGCTATGTACAAAACACTGTTACATTTTTTTTAAAACCACACAGGAAGCAAAAATCCACACTCAAGGTATTCATGTAAGGGATTCATGGCAAACTGCAGAAATACCTGCATTTTTAATGACTTCTTTCCTCAAATCTCCTTAAAGAGCACTTGCAAAGGAAAGATCACTTTTCCTCTAACTTCACATTAAGGTTATGACCTTTCAAGCAGAACAATTTTTTTTTCAACAGTATGTGTTTAGAGTTGTAGAAAGAAGTACAAACTGCCTAAAAGGCTGTAATTTATTTTTGTGTCATTTCTCCCAACAGATGAAGATAATGATTACCTAGCAGAAAGATCAGTTGAAGAGGTTTATTATCTCTGGTGTTTGGCTGGAGGAGACTTGGAGAAAGAACTTGTCAACAAGGAAATAATTCGATCAAAGCCACCTGTCTGCACACTTCCCAAGTAAGGATGGAGAAGCACTTTAAAGGGATGGATGGATGGATGGATGGATGGATGGAGAACACTAGTGATTGCAAGAGAACATACTTAAAGACCTGTAGATATGAAAAACACTGAAAATGGCATTTTTGAACTGAAGGAAACTTACCTCTTACCCAGTCTAAGGCAATTCTTGAATGCCTTGTATCTGTCACCTAGCTATTGCTTTTTGAGATTTGAAAATATGCTAGTGAAGTGGAAAATACTGAAATGGGAGTCTCTAAATTTTTCACACTTTGCAACAGCATTAAGTTTTAGTAATAATGTCTCACTGTGCTTCAGAGGGATATTTATCATTTAATGTGTTATCTAGCGAATTCTCATATTCTGAATTCCCTTTCACAGAGCAGCATTACTGAATGGAGAGCCCAGTTATTCAGCAGATCAGCTAATTACTTTTTTCAAAATGCTTTGTTTTATGGCTTAGAACTCCTTAACAGCATTTTAGTGATTGCTACTTTTATCTTACTGCTGCACATGTTGCAATTTTATGTAGAACATCGATGTTTTAATCCTATGATCTGATCTTAATAGCAAAATTAAGTATTAAGTGCTCATATATATCAATTTACTGTTTCTGTGTTTAAAAACCAGATGAAGTATGTGTACAGCCAAAATGCAATATCTTTTAAAAGAAAAATGGTGGAAATAGATTTTAAGTGTTATTTTGGTATCAAAATTAGTGTGAGATTTTTGAGGAGTTGCTTATTTCTTTGCCCATAAGTGAATGCAGGTGCTTTTCAATTTTGAGGGACAAATATTTTCCACCATACTATCTATCTTGAAGATGAGGAGTTAATTTCAGAAATGCAATGTATCTCTAAGTGACACTGAATGCTAGGTTAAATTCTGAAAATCTCTTTCATGTGGTCTATTTTAAAAATATCATAATAATGGAAAATTTCAGTACACTCTATCTTGGATACATTTGTATCCTTAGATGGACCGCAGGTGAAAAGGTCAGACTTTTGCTTGGGGTTTTTTGTCATGATGGGAACTGCCTTTCATATGATAATAATATTTTATTTTTGCTTTTCACAATAAATGACAGGCCTGTTCTGTGCGAGATCAAGGCATAAAAGGGGTTATTAATCCCGTATCTCATAACTATTTCTTTATGTGCAAAGCAAAGTTATAGAAAAAATGAAATGTGCCATTTTACAGGAAAAGCTATCCGAATAACTTAAGGTTATTGTACATTCCCTAGATAGCAGGTATCATGCCATGCAGAGTCAATACAGTATACTTCTAAGACCTAATACTTTGTTTTAAAGAGGAAACTTCTTGATGTAAGAGATTTTTTTCCTAGCTCAAGTCCTGTGTTATAAAATAACCTGATTTTTTTGTTCTTGTTTTTGAAGCTTTTTATTAGAAGATGGTGAGAGCTTTGGGCAAGGACGAGATAGAAGTTCCCTCCTAGATGACACAACTGTGACTTTGTCTCTGTGCCAGCTCCGAAACGTACGAGTGATATTGTGCATTTCTTACATTCTTCTCTGCAGAAACATTTCTTTAAAGGGAATGTGTAACAGCAGCTCCTACTGCTGTTTCTACCAACAGAAGTGCCACTGATTCCGAGAGAACACTTCTTAGTGTCCAAGTCAGATTCTGGTTTGTGCTGTTAAATTGCTTTGCCTGCAAAAGCTTAGCAAATTTGATTTGTCTTCTATCCCTCCCTTTCCTTTTTCTGTTACCTGCTTTGTCCCAGTGTAGTGCAAATAGTTCTGTACCACTTGGTATTCTCCAGGATTGCAACAACTATTTGCTCAGGGAATGTCTTCTGTATGCTTTAATTGCTGTCTGTCAGTGGCTCACATTATCCAAAATAAAAAATAAGCCAATTCATTTCAGTTTCAGCTCCTCAAAAGCTTTATACTTAACATTGGATACCAATTTTCCGCTAGTTGGTCATTAATTTTTGGAATATATGGCATGAAATGGCTAGTTCAAAAGATCTCCTCGAAGCATTTTGCAAAAATACTGTAATGCTGTTTTCTTCATCTTCATTGGGAAAATCAACACATGATAACTCATGATTTTGATTGATGTAATGATCAGTTACAAGAAATACTGCATATATCACTGAAATGTTTTCATTGTTTACATGGCTTTGCTCATGTAGAGCTTTATTGCTGTCAAATTGGGAAACTATACTGCACTGTTTGCAGCTTGCTTTTTATAGTAGCAAATTCAATTCTGTCAGGTTCTTTTTGAAAAACCCTTTTCATAATACAGGGGTTAGGACAAAAAAGAAGGCGACTCCTGACTCTGCCACCTTAATATTGGAGGTAGTGTGTCAAACACTGTGTAAACACATCTCTTCAGTAGAACTTTGCACTGCTTCAGACAAATGCATCAAGGCAGACCAAAGAACTGAGTTATTTTCTTCAGTTGATCAGTGGGGCTTGCAAGGCAGGAGGGAGGTTAAAAATATGCAAGATCTATTTTAAACATAATACACACTGCAGCTTCTGCTGTTGTTCTCACTAGAGGGCAGTTTTTAAGGCTTTTTTTAAACATTTTGATCTGTGATTTTAGATATTGCTGCCTACTTCTATAAATGCAACAGGAAATAATTACATACTGAAGTTTAATTTTGTGGAACATGCAAGACTGAACCTTGCAGCTTTAGTTGAAATAAGTTTTTCAACTTGTGCAATTTTTCAGACACCTTTTATAGGGCAGAGCATGATGCTTTTAATCAAAAGAGGAACAGTACTGAGTGAACAGAGAATGAACTCTTCTGTCAGCCCCAAGAGGAGCAGGCTGTGTGCTGTGTGCCTGCAAGTTGAGGGCTGAACTACAAAACAGAGCACTGCAGGGAGCATGTCATTAAACATTAATCATGCACCCTAAGAGGTCTGAAAACTTCAGTCAAAAATCCAGCCATGTTTGTCTGTCACCTTTGCTGAGTGTATTTCCTACAAGGAATTCAAGTTTGCATAACTTCTGACCTGATTAGAACCATAAAAGCAAGTTGGCAGTTGCTTTGCAGCTACTTGGATAGGAAGTCGATGTAGAAAAATGAGGAAATAATGAACTGTGTAATACAATAGATCTATTAATCCATGGTGCCTATAAATGATTTTTTGTGTGGAAATAGGTTTATGGATATCTTTAGGCAGGAGAACTTCCATCAGCTCCGAAAGCTTGTATTAGCAAAAGGTTTTATTGTTGAATGGACAATACGCTTCATTGCTGGCAAAGGACTGAGCTAATGCTTGGGTCTCAAGGCAAGTTATTGAATTTGACAAATTAATTGCTATTTAATAGCTTTTTTATTCCACTAAGATTTCCACTTGAATTCTGACCAGCATTCTGATAACAAATTATTTTTCTTTCTCCTTTCAGAGACTGAAGGATGTTGGTGGAGAAGCATTTTATCCATTGCTGGAAGATGAGTAAGTATGTTTGTAAGTTGGTAACTGTAATGTTTGTTAGCTGGTAAGTTGGTAAGTTGGTACATCTGTAACACACTGAATTTTGAGTTATTAGTTTTATTTGAGTGGCACACTGCATAGATAAACGCATCTGCCTCCCAAAAGCCAAACTAACATGCCTTTGTTTGGCTCTGAAAGTCAAGAGCTGATAAACATGCTGCACTTCAGGCCCTGATACCAAACTGAGGATCTTAGCCTCTGTCCTGGAAATCAATTCTTTGTGTTGAATATTCAAAATTATTAGTTTATTCTTGTTTCTAACTATGAAATGCTTCATGTATTAATTCTTTCAAGTGATTTGTTTTGTCTTGCTGTTCACTATTACTACCATTTTTTTCCAGCCAGCCAGCTTTACCTCATTCCAATAGTAGCAATGAGCTCTCTGCAGCTGCTACTCTTCCTCTGATCATCCGGGAGAGGGACACAGAGTACCAGCTAAATAGAATTGTCCTGTTTGACAGGCTGTTGAAGGTATGGAGTCCTTGTGATGCTGGATAATTGCATTTGGTCTGTTAACTGGAAGATTTAGAGAGACCAAGTAATTGTAAAAGGAAGCAGAAGTACAAGAGACCATAGTAGAAAAGAGGGAAGGAAAAACCCTTCCGAAGTATAAGAAGATTGACAATAAAAATAGAACAAATTATTCTCAGCACTGGTGAATATAAAAGTGTATTTTAAGGTATCCACATGGAAATAGAGCTGCTGCTAATACTGTTTATTTACTGATGAAAATAATTTTACATCCTTTATTTCATAATAGACTAAGCTATTATAGGTATAAATATGTCTGTAACTTTTCTGCATTTCCAAGCAGTAAATGGCAAAGGCATGGCAATGCCATATTATAAATGTGAGGTTTATACTGGATAAAGGAATAGCAGCCCCTAATTTACATATCTGCAGAGAGATAGCCTGTTTAAGAATGAGAGAGCTGATGCATATTATCAAGGATAAACTAAAAATGTTTAATAAAACCAAGATGGATATATATTATGAAAAGAAAGATAATGAAGAAAAAATGAAGAAAATTGTACAAATTTGGATTACTAGATCTATCTAGTATATACCAAAGCACATGGATCCATTTATGAGAAAGAGCAGATATTTTAACATCAAACAGTAGTCTTTCATCCAGGCCTTCCAGTTAGGGATTAAATTCACTTCTTGTGAAGCTTGTATTTGCTGCTTTCATTTGGGGAAAGACTGTCCCAGGTTTGGGATTTGAATTGTTTCAGTTACCTGATAACATTTTTTTTTTTTTGTGGTTAATCTCTTCTCTTTGAAGGCCTACCCATACAAGAAAAACCAAATTTGGAAAGAAGCCAGGATTGACATCCCTCCCCTTTTGAGAGGCATAACCTGGGCTGCCTTGTTGGGTGTTGAGGTAAGGGTGTTCAGAGAAGTTCCAGTACTGACTGGGGATGGAGTGCATTAGGAACGGGGTTGACAAGGAAGCTGGAATGTGTTTAAAGATCTGGCAGGTAGGTTACTGGAATTTCAAACAAAATGAGTAATGAAATTTTGCAAATAAAGTAAGGTTATTTGATTTCAGAAAGCGTATGTGAACTCGACTGCCTTTAATTTTGATTATTATTTTCAGTGGAAAATAATATCCTGACATTTGGTAGTTAACTGAGGTTTTTTGTTTTGATTTTTTAATATTTTGACAAATGCAGTTCACAGTCTTGCTCCAGCAGTAGTTGAACAAAACAGGAGAAAACACATGAAATGTCTTTTTCTTACCTACCAATCAATACACTTCCCAGAAAGAATGGAGAAAAAGTCAATCAAATACAGACAGTTCTTTTGGACAATGGAATGTCCCAAAAATAAGGGGTCCTCACAGAGTTGCTGGACTACCCAGCTTTTGGATTTACCTTGCTTGCAACCCTGCAGCGGCAGATCATAAAGATTCTTAGAGATAACACATCCTAGGTTATTCAGGAGATTTAGCTTAGGATGTGATCTTCTGAATACTACATAATATGATCAACAAAAAAAGCTGTAAAGGTGAAGAAAAACTGCTGGTCGGGCTTGTAACCTGCGTCTTAGGAAATGAATCAATTCTCATGCTTCAGCAACTTGCCATCTGTAAAATATGGGTGTTTTCCTGTCCCATAACATTAAAATGGACTTGTTAATATTCGTGCCTTGGGTTTTATGCATGGACTGGCTACTTAAGTCAATTTGGCAATATCAATTAACAGGCAGCTGGATTCAGTGCCTTTAGAGATGATGCTGAAAGCCACTTGCCGGTGGCTGAGGTAAGCACTGTATTTAAACTGAGAGCATCTCTTGACTTGAAAATGGGAAACTAGAAAGTGCATAGCTTTCCGTGTAAACAACTGAAAATGACTGAAGATCGTGCTGAGGAGATCTATATAGGAAGGTCTGTATGTCTTGAGTTAGTAACAGAATAAAGATGGTTTCGTTGAAATTAAGCTGTTGGAATCTTCTGTTCTTCTGCTAACTAAAGTTCCTAGCAAAAACAGTCAGCTTCTCATATCAGCATGTACATTGTCATATGCACTTATGTTGGCAGGGGCTTTCTAAATTCAAATATTCTTCTTCCACATTTAGGGTGCCATAGAAGCAAAATATGATGCCATTGATAAAGACACACCGATTCCTACAGACAGACAAGTAAGACAATGTTACCAAATACTGTCATTTGAAGATCTTTCCCACTCAACACTTGCCTATTGCAGCACACGTGGTGGATAACAGCAATATGGTTCCCCTTGCCCTCCAGCCTTACACTCTAGCAAAAATCTTGCAAAACAGATCAACACAAGTACTTTAACTCAACTTGCAAAATGGGGAAGCTGAAATCCCTTTTTACTTTATATCACTGTTTCTGTAGCAGCAAGCAGTGTAGTGAACAATATTCATGATTTGTTGTTAAAAATCCTGGGTTTACCAAATGCTTGTTGTGCCTGTTGGACCTTGTAGCCATAATGCTGAGGTCCTGTAATGTGAGCTGTACTTCATAGAAGTGGGTGTTTGAGCAATTTGGTTCTCCAAGAAGAGAATGTTCTCAAATGTTCTCTTACCAGACACAAAAAGACATTACAAACAACAACTGTTCCTTTCAGCTGGGTGAAGAAAAATTTTCCATCAAATTGGTTGCAACATTGAGAACTCTGACTTGGTTACCTTTCAGAGCAAAGCAATATTACCACCTATAATGAGAAGTAAAAAAACTGTAACTGTCATCTGTTTTCTGCCTTTTTCAAGGGCTAGAACCCTTTAAAAATAAGAGTGTAGAAAAGGAGAAGAAAAAGAAATCTCTATTTTTAAACTTTGACAAGTGTGTTAGGTTCCCTGTCAGTTTTGGTTTTGAGAGTGATGGAGGAAGCAGATCGTGTATGATGGTGGTCTGACCTACATATTTTGGCTGACTGCTACCTCTAGTATTGCAAGGTTGCTGTAGTGCTGCCCCACTCATCCCAGTTTCTCTTTGTATGCTTGGCTGTGGTGCAGATTGAAGTTGATATTCCTCGTTGCCATCAATATGATGAACTGCTGTCATCACCAGAGGGTCATGCAAAGTTCAGACGTGTATTGAAGGCCTGGGTTGTTTCCCATCCTAATTTGGTGTACTGGCAAGGTGAGTTTGACTGGTTGGCAAGGGCAGATAATTGAATGGAAAGCTTTGATTGACTTAAAAGTACCTCCTGCTTTTCACCCCCACAATAAGCCTTTTTTTGGATGCTTTCCTTTCTGCTTCCTTTGAAGAATGAATCTGTGGGTTATTGCAAATTTAAATCCTAATAACTTATATTTAATTTGGAATAAAATATTGCCCCACTCTTTGTTATATATTCAGTCTTCATAAGTTTCAGTCACTTTATTTTAAAAAGAAAAGTCTGTTTCTTGCTAGTAAGCTCCAAGATAATACTGCAAAAGTTGCTGAGTTCTTGGAACAGTAATTGGCATTTCTTGGATGCCTTGGCAGAATAATCAATTTGGCAATATAGCTGAACAATTTGAAATCCTTGCTGTTTTCATGCATATATTTCACAGTTGTTCTCACCATTACTTGTGAAGGCCTGATAATGCAGAACCAGTATCTAGTGTGCAAATTTTCATTATAAATTAATGTCTTTATCTTGTGCATTAAAATAAATGAACTCTTTGTGCTGTTTCTTCATGGCTCTTCTCTCTTTAGGTCTTGACTCTCTTTGTGCACCATTTCTGTACTTGAATTTTAACAATGAAGGTGAGTACCTTTTTCTGCAGTGAGTGAAGAAAAGCACAGTCTCTCATCTGTATCTATGTGCAGACAGATGTGTGAATCCACTTAGAAATGGGAAGTTTCTGTATCTACAAAGGAATTTTAAAGCTCTTGTTGTCACAGGTCAAAAGAAATGGTTGGAGTTTTGAAAACTGCATGTGGTGTACTGCTCTTCAAGCAGGGGTTCAAGTACTGTTTGTTGCCAAGTGCAATAATGATATTTTTTTTAAAGCACAAACAGTCTTGAATGGAAAAAGGAAGAAATGCTGCTGTAGCACTTGTATTTTTCAGTGAAGCTGTAGTTCAGCCTTGCTTCAGGTGAATGTATTATTTGGTAACCTAAGTGTTAAACTGTCAGACAGCTTTGTTCAGAAAAGCTGATGGTAGTTTTGCCTGAAAGTTTCAGATCAGCTTTAGATATATGACCTTTATCTTCTTAGAATGTGATTTGTTCATAACAGGTGTAATCCAAGATTTTACTGTCTTGTACTTGGCTTTCTTTATATAAGGTCTCTGTGTGGGAAAACTAGTTTCTTAGGACGATGGCTCCTATTATACCTACTGTGCATGCAATCATTTTTGTGTACAGATTGATTCAGATTGATTTAAGAATTTATGCTTATTATCTGGTTAATAATTAACTTTTTAAGGTGTAATTAAATTCTGCCTCTGTCATTGCATCTGTTTTTTTAATTCTTTCAGCTCTGGCATATGCCTGCATGTCTGCTTTTATTCCAAAGTATTTGTATAACTTCTTTTTGAAGGATAATTCTCATGTTATTCAAGGTAAGTCGGTCCCTTTATTTGGTGTAGTTCTAAGAGAAGTAGGATTGTTTCTGGATATGTAAATACACTTTTTCAAGGGGTTGCAAAACTGGGATGCAGTTAAAATCATGTAACTGCTGCGCAAGAAAATTTGGAACAAAGTGTTAAGGATTCATTCAGTCCATCCTGCAAAGTTGTGAAAGCAGCAAATAGTCTTTCCAGTGTTACATTGCAAAGGCTTACCTTTCCGGTGATCAGAGTCATCCTGTTAGAGGAGCTGTTGGACAATAAGGGAAAATGAAGAAGAAGAGTACAAACTAGGGGTTCTTCAGAAATTGAAAGTTATAGTATTCAGGAAAATAGGGATTCAAGGGGAATTTCTTATTGAGCAGCTGATGTTATTCAATACAGGACAGGAGTTGGAAAACCCTGAGGAATAATGTTCCATAGTTTAGCCTTCAACAAGTATATAGGTAACTTAGATAAATTAAAACAATAGCTAGGAATGTCTGTTCTAATTGAAAAGTTATTTTAAATTTCATGGAAACATGAAAAAGGAATTGTCTCCGCCTAGAAAGTCACGTTGGCACAGTCTGTGTTGGGAAGATAATTTGTCTTCCAGACAGTCTTTAAAAAATAAAAGAAGCTGTTTCAAAAGCCATTAGTAATTAAAAGAAACAGGTGGTAATTAATGTTTTTAATTACAAGCAGTTATGAATGTTTATTGCATACTGAGTATCAGCATGGCTTGCTGTCCTTGTATTTCTTTTAAATAAATTCTTTAATATATTTCTTGTGAAACTTGTCAGCTTTAAAGTGTCTGTCATTTTTGTCTTCAAGGAAGGTAATTAAGAACTGATCAACAAAACTTTAAAGGCATTTACATATTAGATAATTGGGAGAGAGCTAATGTAAGAAGAGAATGCCAGGGTTAGGAGAGTGTATGTGTGGAAGACAATGGGTAAGAGGTGTTATGAACTGAATAAAAAATTAGGAAAAATTATTCCAGAGAACTTGTTTGCATCCTTTTGTCTGTAAAGAAAGATTGCTTGCAGCAAAGGTCTAAAGATGAAAAGAATAAATAAGTTCCTCTGGAGATGACTACTTTAGACTTCAAAATTAATAGCTTGGTAAAGATTTTTCTCAAGAGGTTATACTGTTCCATAAAATAATACTTTTGCTCTCTCTCCCCCTGCTCCAAAAAATAATACTTTTTGCTGTCCTGATGATCCATACTTTTCCTGATGTTGTTCCTAAGGAGCTTTGCAAAAATATGTATCAGCCAAAGTTAGAAATACAGGTCAGTAGAATTCTGTGAAACAAATTAGTGTAGGCATTCCTGAGTTCCTGTTCTACATCTGGCATCATCAAGGTCTCAGAAAGATTGGACCCTTTAGGTTTCTTTCAGTATTCCAATTAATCCTTTCTGGGGCTGTATGTCAAAAAACAATGTATAAATAAAGGTTTAAAGGAAGATGCTGTGTCATTTCCCTGCCTTTTTAAGGTAGAGGAAAGGGTTAAGAATATGTCATTCAACTACCCACTGCAGTTTTAGCTGCTATGTGTCTTCTGTGTAGATACAAACTATGTGGAGCATTGAGATGCCAGCACGTTCTGGAAGCAGAGTTTGCATTCTCTGTCTATTGCTCCCCAGGACTGGTTGTCCATGCCCTAACTGCTCTGTTCTTGGGAACATGGAGGAAAAGGAATTACCATCTGTTACAAAATTGCAATTATTGCCGCTTCAGCTTTCTTTTAACAGAGTGTGTGACAGTGTGGACAAAACTGGGAGAGGGGCAGATCAGAGAAAATCTGTCAGTCCTGTGTTCTGCTGTTTGCTTCTCTTCCAATTAAAAGCAAGTGTTATTTAGACAACTTAATGAAATTGTACCCATCGACCTAATAGGCCAGGCTGAAGATGTAATAAATTTTATCTTTTATGTGGGTATTTCTCCTTGCTGCTTACCTAACAGTCTTTAACTTTGCATATCAAGCATACATTACAACCTAAGTGTGTGCCAAGTTAAACCATTGTTAAAAATCCAAATTGAGAAGTACTAAAGAAGAAAAATTAAATGTTTCTTCCTCTGTATTTTATGCAACGGTAACAGGGAGTACAACAGTGGTATTCACTTGCTATTTTATTGTAGGTTTAGAATGAGTGGCTTTCCTACAGCTCTGTTGTGAGTTAGCAGCATGTGATGGCTTGTGTTTTTGACAACATTCTTGGATTTGTCATTTCAGAGTACCTGACAGTGTTTTCCCAGATGATTGCATTCCATGATCCAGAGCTGAGTAACCACCTCAATGAAATTGGGTTTATTCCAGATGTAAGTGCTAAGGATCCTTATAAGTATTGTCCAAAGGAAATAAAAAATGGAAAATGAGGGAATGTGGGATAAGATGCCTTTCCAAACTGCTTCAGTAGCACTTTGACAAAAGTGAAACTTCCATATTAATAGACCTTCCTGAATATGCTGATAAAATGGTAATGGTTTGATTCTTGTTTTATGTGCTTTAGTCTTTTCTGTTCTGCTGGGATGGTAAATACAAGAAAAATACTACTAGCCAGTTATTATAACTAAGATTCATCTTAAAAGGTATATATGCATTTATTTTTGAAATTTGGGTTAATATACAAAAAATTAGTGTACTCATAAAGTGCTAATAGCAAAATTAGTGCAGCTAATTGAATGCTGTTGATTAGCACAAATTACACATTATTTTGCAAGTTATAGAAAATGTCCGTGACCATCAATCTTGTAGATATGTCAGACCCTGGAAAATGCTAAGCAGTCATTTGCTGGAGTGTGTCTCAAATATGGGACAAGTGCATAACATAGACTCGAGTTTTATAATCCCATTGGAAAAAAAAAAATCTCTTAGATGGAGGAAAATGAAAATTAAGAACACAACCAAAAAATAGTGGAGAGGATGGACTTTGTTGGAAAAAGCAAAACCAGGCCTTCTTTAGAGCCTCACTTCTAGTTATCACCGTAAATAGTAAACTCTCCTCCTTTTTTTAGAAAGGTGTGTATAGTCAAGAAAGCCAAAATAAAAATGTTTGTCTGCCTACAAGCTTTGATGTTTCTGAAAAGCAGATTTAGGCAAAGCCATAGTGGTAACGTTAATTGACATGGTCTATATCATTCTATATTTGGCATTTAGAAATTTGGTAATTACCAGTTGGTCATAAGAACAGATGATGACTGAGAGGTCAAAATGGAAGAGGATAACTGAATGTAGGAGATGTTGATGTAGAAATGCAAATTTCATAAGTAAGAAATTTATATGCTTTACTTCTATAAGCAATACAAAGTTTAGCTTATCCGAAAAGCATTATGCTTATTAGGAAATATTTTAAGTTAAAGCAGCAAGACCAAGCCTCTGAAAGTCCTTTATTTTACATCATTCCTAAAAGAATTTGTGGGAGTTTGAGACTGGCAGATACTCATTATCACTTATTGTGATATTGTTTATTAATATTGTAATAGAAAAGAAAGTACATATTTTCATTTGTAGAGAGTGTTTTTAATTTAATAATGTTGTTTGACTAATAAAAATTTAGGACATACAGTGGAGTTAAAATGAGCAAAAGAGAAAGCCAGTGTATTGCCTAATAAAGAGAGGAGTTTGAGAAAGCCACATGTATTTCAGATGACACATCTGAAGAGGACAGGTGGGAGGAAAATGAAAGGAAAGTGAGGAGAAGGGGGAATATTTATCTGCAGAAAGCCTAAATATTTGGGTAGATGAAGTGCAAGGGTTAACAGCAACATTTAAGTTCCTGAGGGAGAATCAATTTTGCGGCATCACTATATAAATGCATTTGATGCTTATTTTTTAGAGGCTGCAGATGACCAGAACAATTATCCTGTGTATTTTGTCCAGGATGCTAGTTCCCACCAAAGAGTTAGAGATGTACTTTTCCTGACCACCTTGCAGGTCCTTGTGTGGGCTACTAATCTGTGCCAGAGCTCAGCAGCAACCCATCTTGGGTCTTATCTGATATTTCAGCAGCTCCTTGTGTCTGCCTATGCAGTTATAATTCTGCACTGAAGCCTTCCAAGGTACAAGTCAGACGGAATAGTTTGGAATCACGTTTTGCTATATTTTAGTTTCTGTTCTGCTAGTCATTGGAGAGTACATAGTCGTACATGAGCCTTGTATCTAAACCTGATAATCTATAGACAATTAGGTAATATAGTAAACAATTGCAAAAAAGGAATATTTTTTATAAATACTTGCATTGAATAAAAGTGCAAGTTCTAAAATTAACCTCTGAAGAGAGTGTGTCCTTTATGAATTATCTGTCAGGGTTCAGGTTCTTTTTAGTAAGTAAAAGTTGTTCTGCCTTTTAGATTAGTCAGAGAGGTGATTTTTTGTGACTGTAACAAGGCAGCACAGGATCCATCAAGGTGAAGGATATGCACTGTAGTAATGAGATCTGAACCAGAGTTTCGTGCTTGAGTACTAATCCTATCAAAGTAAACCCTGATTAATCTTTCATCATTGAAGCGCAGGCTCTGCTGCAGGGAAGATTGTGTTCCTGGCACCCTTCTCATTTGCTTCAGGTCACGTAGCTCCCAGAATATTGAACACTGCTGAAGCTTGAGTCGTGAATATTATTAGCTGATGTGGTGCCTGGATTAAGTACATTGCTGTGGCTATGTGATTTACATATAAATAGAGGGATAATATATACAGTGAATCTTACAGTTCTCCTTTGCTCACTTTCTGGAAGTTTATACTCTTCCCCACCCTATAGAATGCTGTATAACACATTCCTTATTTTACTGACCAATTCTGACCCTGAACAGCAGACCATGTTAATGAAGAAAAACAAAGAAGTGTACAATGTTCCTTAAAGTGTAGCGATTGCCATAAATTACTCTAAAGCACTTTCAGCTGTGAATTATGGAAGGTAGACCCAGTTGTCATCTACCCACTAACATAGAAGGCAAACTGATTGCAGTTCCTTATTATCATTGTGCTGAAGCTGCTTGGCACAGGTAGATACCTTAGCTTGGTTTTGGTGATACACACGAGGTGTCAGTGTGTCAGTAATAGGGTTTTTATCTTAAAAATCCTGCCCTTGAAGTACTCTCTCTGTCCTGTTACACAATTATCTGAAAATGAATTGCTGATATTTCTATCTTGTGAAGAACGTGATCATTCTTCAAATTTTGTTTGTGTAGGTACATATAGGTGGGTAGAATCTAATACTAAAAATGTGGTTCAATTTGCCTTATCTTTTGCACCTTTCTGAAGCCTTTAAATATATGATTGTCGCCATATAGGCACCATATAGGATTGAAGCTAAGTACATGTGTCTGGTTTTCAAATGTGGAGCAGGAAGGTGAAAGATGTTCATAAGAATAGACAATTTCCTTTGGAAAGGACCTACAAGGCTTGCGTAGTCCAACTGCCTGGCCACCTCAGGGCTAACTTAGTGTGCTGATAAAGGGCATTCTCCAAATGCCTCTTAAACACTGACAGCATTGGGGCATCAACCACCTCTCTAGGAAGCTTCTTCCAATGTTTCCACCTTCTTGGTAAAGAAAGGCTTCCTAATGTCCAATCTGAATCTCCCCTGGTGCAGCTTTGAACTATTCCAACATATCCTGTCACTGGATCTAGGGAGAAGAGCTCAGCATTTCCTTCTCCACATCCCCCCTGCCCCCACAAGAAGCTGTAGAAAGCAAAAAACTAGTTTTTATTAACAACTGAAAATTAAAGCAAAAAGCAGCAGTTAGGACAGTTGTTAGAACAACTCAGCAAAATAAAATTCCGATTATTGTTGGACAACTCTGTTTCACACATGCATCAACAGGAAAAAAAAGAAACAGGCATTTAATAAACAGCAGAAAAAAAAAAAACCCCAAACCTCTTTATCTTTGGATTTGGCACCTCATATAAACTGCAATATATGGTACAGCTAAAGTATATAGAGAAAAAAAGAAGTTATGCTTTTTCTGTATAACTTATTGTTGAAGGGAGTTTTTCCTCTGATTTTAACAAATATAATGATTTAAGACAAGGAGGTGTTTGTAAGCCTGAAGAAGTTATGAATGCTATTAGTAAGCAAGGAAAGGAAAGGCAAAACATGGGTGGCATTACTCCCTGATGCAAAGCAAAATTATAATTATGGCACTGTTCCTCTCAAGGTCTCTCTAAGAAACGATGTGTTGGTTTTACAGGCTCTTTTTTTTAATGTGGATTACTCTCAGGCTGCTCAGATGCTACTCTGATTACATATTAGGTGTACTTCCCAGCTCCGGAGAGTTAAGTGTCAAGTAAAACCAGAGCCCCCTTGGGTTTCTTGGTTCAGCACCGAAGGGTTGAGATGCTCTTTTCCCGGAGCTCGTTGTTCCGAGGCGTGGCGCGCTGCTGTTGCGGGCTGCGGCCGCTGGAGGGCACCATTGACTAGCGCTGCGTGCGCTCCTGGTCCCAGCGCGTCCCGAGCTCCGTGCTGCGGAGCAGTTCCCCCTTCCCTTCCCTTCCCTTCCCTTCCCTTCCCTTCCCTTCCCTTCCCTTCCCTTCCCTTCCCTTCCCTTCCCTTCCCTTCCCTTCCCTTCCCTTCCCTTCCCTTCCCTTCCCTTCCCTTCCCTTCCCTTCCCTTCCCTTCCCTTCCCTTCCCTTCCCTTCCCTTCCCTTCCCTTCCCTTCCCTTCCCTTCCCTTCCCTTCCCTTCCCTTCCCTTCCCTTCCCTTCCCTTCCCTTCCCTTCCCTTCCCTTCCCTTCCCTTCCCTTCCCTTCCCTTCCCTTCCCTTCCCTTCCCTTCCCTTCCCTTCCCTTCCCTTCCCTTCCCTTCCCTTCCCTTCCCTTCCCTTCCCTTCCCTTCCCTTCCCTTCCCTTCCCTTCCCTTCCCTTCCCTTCCCTTCCCTTCCCTTCCCTTCCCTTCCCTTCCCTTCCCTTCCCTTCCCTTCCCTTCCCTTCCCTTCCCTTCCCTTCCCTTCCCTTCCCTTCCCTTCCCTTCCCTTCCCTTCCCTTCCCTTCCCTTCCCTTCCCTTCCCTTCCCTTCCCTTCCCTTCCCTTCCCTTCCCTTCCCTTCCCTTCCCTTCCCTTCCCTTCCCTTCCCTTCCCTTCCCTTCCCTTCCCTTCCCTTCCCTTCCCTTCCCTTCCCTTCCCTTCCCTTCCCTTCCCTTCCCTTCCCTTCCCTTCCCTTCCCTTCCCACGATGCCACCCGCACTGTGCCTTCCCTTTCCTTGCTTCCTAACAGCATCCACAACCTCTTCGGCCTTACCAGCACCTCCTTGTCATAAAGCATTATTTTTGTTAAAGTCAGAGGAAAAACTCCCTTCAATAAAAGCTCGCCTGACACCTTCTACTTAAATTGTTTGACCTACTTTTTCATGTCACTGCTGATAGGTTTGGTGGGGGTGGTCTGGAGAAAAGCAGTGATTTTCCTTGTGATTACCTTTTAATAATCTTCAAAATTTCACATTTCATGTATTTTCTTGTTTATTTCTATGTAAATGCATGCATGATAGAGGTATTTGTGAAATTAGGAGAAAATGAGGATCTGCTTTGGTAAAACATTTTATTCATATATATGAAAAGGAGGAAATAATTGCTTCTAAATATCAAGGAAATAAAGTGGTTTATATAATAGGTACCTCCGAGCAAAGAGGAACCTCAGGACACTCTGTTTTCCTACTGCATCAGGTATTGCATGAAAACATGTAGATAAACAGGTATTATCTGATCACAACCACTGCAGGGGATATTTCAGGGAACAAGATATGTTATTATTCCTAGAATGCCATCTATTTAAAACATGACATAGATATACTCAGGGAAATAGTATGATTGTATTATAAGATTAATATGGTGATAGAAATTGATTTGGTTTGGATTTTGAGCATTTAAAATCAATTGGTGGGCTGGAGGTCAAGCTTCATAAAAGCCTGCTGACTGTTAAAACTGGTGAACAGGTCATTGAACCTTCCTTAGCTTAGGGAAGGTTCAGATCTCAGTCACTCAGATGAAGGCATAGGAATATAATTTAGAGCTGTGCTAAGAAGGTGTTTTAGCAAATGTGTACATTATTTAGTCAGAGCATAACCCAGTTCAGAGTTTATGGAATAAGAAGTAATTTATTAACATAATATCAATTATGTTTTCTGCTACTCATTTGTTTACTTCCAGGAAAAGCTCAATAGGAGGATTAATTTGCACTTTTTTACGGGTTAAAAAGTAATATATTAAGCTTTATGTTTAACTGTAAATCTTCATAGCACATGAGCTATGTATGAGCTGAGTAAAATTTAACAATTATCGTCTCGCTCTTGCATTCCTAATTTATGGAAGCTTTCTGTGCAGTTTGATGTTTCAGGAAAATAGATCCTCTTGCCTTTGCCTTGCTAAATGCATCATTGAAAAATTAGAAATTCTTAAGGTGTCATAAATGCTTCGCTCTTCCTCTGTATGATGTCATGAGTATGAAAGTTTGCAGACATTAAAGGTTTTCTGTAGCTGTTGCAGCAGCACGGGCCTCGTAGGGGTGTAAGTGCTGAAGCAGGACACCTCTGGGTGACACTGCCCCAAAATGCCTGGATGTTAGTGAGCATTTCCTGAGAATGAGACTGTCCTTAATTTCTTCACTGGCAAGTATGCGTTTTAATAAATACCAGCATAGCAGAAAAAGACAGAGGTGCTTATTTTTTCTCTTGAAAATCATGATTTGAACTTTTAGTTATTTCTATGAAACCATTTTCTTCCATAGTCAAAAAGATATAATAAATCAAATTGGTTTACGCTTTTTCAGGCATCCTTGGCTAATTTTTGCTTATATTGTTGAGAATTGCAACAGTTTAGTAGAGCAGGTTTTTGAGTTCTTTAAGACTTTGGAGGCTATATTATGCAAACCAGCCTAGTAAGGGTGGTGATTGTTTTTTTACTGTTTTCAATACAGTGTCACAAACTAATAATTTGAAAAATTTGGGGATGAAAAAAGTTTCTGGGAGGCTAAGAGTTGTGTGATAGATCTGCCACTGCAGTTATTTTCCTTTCTAAATGAATTAATGCAAAATAGACAATTTTTAATGTAGTTGACAACTGCCATAGACAACTTGAGTTCTCAAAACTTTTTTTTCTCTTCTTGCCCCCATCACCACCTTTGGCAGCTTTATGCGATTCCTTGGTTTCTTACAATGTTTACACGTGAGTATGCCTTTTTTCCCTCTGATTAAGTGTTCTTCTATTTCTTAAGCTTACTTTTTCTCACTTTTCCAGATAAAGCCTTTCTTAATTGGTATGATAGGTCATTTAGTAGGCTGCTTATAATTTTCAAGGATGTGTTGTGGAAAACTCAGCAGTGGCTGTCACTTTCTGCCCTGATTTGGTAATAATTAGTATTTCTCCTGTGGTTTTGAATTGTTTTTATTGTTAGATTATTATATAGGTATTATATTGTCATTGTTATTATTGTCTGGATTATTTTACACATGCAGTATTTAGGGTGTATTCAGAGGAAGCTGTTATCTACTGGAAAAAGATGTAATAATAGTTAAAAAGCAAAACAAAGCCACACCACCATCCCCTGCCATCACTCAAATAATGTAAGAAAGAGATTGACTTTGTTTTTGAAGATAATCGTATTTTTGTTGCACATTGACACGCTGTTATTCTGGTAGCACTAGTTTACTGTATTTGTGCACGTATATTAGGAAAAAAAGAAGAGCTTTCTAATTTGGTGTGTTTTAATTAAAAAGAACAATAAATCAAGTATAGAAAGCAATTTAAAAGCTTATTTTCTCAAAAATCTGATTTTTTTCATGTCATATCAACATTGCCAGATGTTGAATTTAAAGTTTCAAAGAAGTGACAGAATGAAGAGCTGATAGATTATTTCTCTCATGAAATATCAGAGAACTTAATGTGAGATTCTTGATTGCATTTTCTAAAGATTTTGCCTGTAAAGCCCTGGTACTTGCAGTTGTTCCTGTTTCTATACCCTTCGTGAGAATCGCCACATTTGGAAAACCAAGGAGATGTTTTCCTTAAGCAATCAAGTGCAATAAAGTCTTAGAACTATTTTGTTGGAAGATAGCATATTTTAAGAGAGCCACCTTCAGCTTTATATATAAAATCTTGCTATTTTTAATAGGCTTTTTTCTTTGTCTTTCTTTTACTCTGCCATTTTTTTCTTTATTCTGTTAATTTTTTTGTCTAATTATAAGAAGTTGATCTTATTGATGAACTCATTAATGTCAACTTATTGTGAAAAACTGATATGCATGCCTTAATACGTAATCGTACTGTACTAAAAGAAAAATAAATTGCCTAATTCTTGACATACTTGAAATATGAAAACTCACATGCTTCCAAGTATTCATTAAGAAAAGAAGACTGTTATTTACGGAGTAATCAAACTGCATGTGAACACAAACATGATCCTAAACAGGTTGAGTCCTCTTTGCTCCCAAATAAAAAAGAAATCACTCAAGATGGGAGAGGAAAGAACTACATAGGCAATTCAATAACTCTGTTATTGAGTGTATATGCTTATAGAGTTTTATTTATTGTGCTTATTCATTTTGCAGATGTCTTTCCTTTGCACAAAATTTTTCACTTGTGGGATACATTACTGCTTGGAAATTCCTCCTTCCCGTTCTGTATCGGAGTTGCCATACTTCAACAGCTGAGGGATCGTCTTCTGGCTAATGGATTCAATGAGTGCATTCTCCTTTTTTCAGACTTGCCAGGTACAGAGAATACTGTTTCTTCCTTTTTTCTCTGTCTTCCCCAGTGTGTTTCTAAATATATCCTTAGAAATCATGGTAGGTTTAGGCAAACTCGCTGCCAGAGTGTGTGGATCTTAACTACAGTTTATTGTAGTTAGTTGAAGTCTTTTGCTGTCATCAGCAAGAATGCAGTAGGATTGTTATTTCCAGGTGAAGATTGGAGTATTTTGTTGTGAAGTTTAAAACTATTTAAACTAATTCAGAAGCAACTGTTTGTAGTCATGCCACATGCAGACACAATCAGTTTATATGAATTTTTAAATAAATTGAGTACAATTCTGAATAGTCCTTTTCCTCTTTGGTGCTGGTTTTAGCCTATTTTCCCTTTGAACATAATTATACTGTGGAAGTAATTAATGTAGAAGGATTAGGGAAAGCAGTATAGGAAGCCATTGGAATTACTCTGTTAAATATTTCCATTTGAAATTTAAAGCCCTCTGAATAACTTTCAAAACTGTATCAGAGTCTGCATGATCATTGTGCAGACATTCTGTGTCTTTGCTCAGTGGGAGGTGATTAACCTATCCATACAAACTGTTCCCTTAGAAAAATACATTGCAGTTAACCACAAAGTTTGGAGCTTACTTCTGAGCAAGTACCTGCTAAGACAGTAGAGTGCATTTGAACTGAGTAAGCCATGTCACCTGAAAGATGTATTTCAGTTTGTAGTAACACAAGTAGGAATGCTGGGGCACTCAGAACGTGCTTGTATTATGTTCTTGTATTAATTCCCTCTCTCCTGCTCAGGATCTTAGTAATGTAATACAGGTCTTAGGTAAGAGGTTGGCACTGTTTTAAATATGTGGCTTTTCTTTAGATAACTCTAACTTCAGGGTAATTCGTGGGCTAATTATGGATTTAGTGAACTTTATTTGAACATCCATGTGTGCAATTCAGTAATTCATAATTCATTTAAACAGAAGTTGTTCTTCTTCAGATGAACTGAAGGAGAGAATGGAGTTTGGAGGAGAATTTAAAAGGTCTTCTTAAGTGTTGCAGTCTCCACAACTGCAGAGTTTACAGAGGTTAGCAGTACTCTAGGATATGGTACCGAGCAGATGAGGCTGAGTTCACAGTTGCATTAGTCAGTAAGTTGATAACTTTGAGTTATCATAAATGAAGCTCTGTGATCTCTTTAAATACTGTTGTCACAAATTGTCTTTCACTGTAAACCCTTCCATATAGCTCTGGATTTCAAAATTTCTCTCCTACTTATTAGTCTGTATGTACTATGTATTTGCTACTGTATTTTTCAATTTATAAGAAATTTATTTTGGCCATTTCTTATAGAGTAGAATTTTAATTTTCAATATGTATGTTTAGTCATTTCAAATGTTCATGGTAGATTTAATGGGATATCTACAGATGGCTGAAATGTGAGTGCTAAACTAAAAGATTGGTTCTCTCCCTGCCCTCTCCTCCCCCATGTGTTAGCTGTATGTCCTAGTTAAGTACAGATCCACTAATATTTAACTTATTTTCTTGCCTAAGGTAATTTCTCCTTGTTTCTCTTCTTCTTGAAGGGTGCTAAATTATAGATTCCAATTTATCGCAAATCAGCTGATTTATTGACAGTGGATGTATTTTATGCTGAGGTCATGTATAAGAACACATTAGTTCTTGTAATACATATGTGTTCATATAATAACATCACTAAAATCTGTAGTGATATAAGGTACATGCATTCTGCTGGTTTTAGGTGATGATGGCTTTGCTGATACTCTGGTAGGAAATACAGGTTTCTGAAAAGTTTTTGTGGTTTTTTTTTGTTGTTGTTGTTAAATTGGTGATGTCTGTGATATTTAGGATGTCAACAGTGGCACAGTTGAATATTTTGAGATTAAACTAAAGCATACCATAAAATACTGCTAGTAAAACTACTAAGGGAAAAAAGAATAAGGGTGAAAGACAACCCTAGTGTGTCTTGAAAGTTAAATGTTGTTGGTCTAGCTTAATCAGTAACGTTTTCAACATATAATTCGCATGGCCTTGTGCCTTTTCTTTCTGACCTGAGTCCTATTTCTGATTAAAAAGTATTGACTCATTATGCATTTTGTCACTTGTGTCTTCCAAACAAGACTTCTGCTATTTTGGTTCCGATAAGTTGTGTGCCAAGGCTGAGAATTTTCTGAAAGTAATTTACAAATAACCTTCATCTGAAAATATATCGCTCCCAGGAAGAGATTATGTTGTTCAAAACATTTATGATAATTTCAAATTAAAATCAATTGTTGCTCAACAGTCTGAAACTCCTGTAATTTGTAAGCTTTGTGTGCACTGGAATGGCTTATTTCAGGCTTCCAGTGAAAGCAACTTCCTTTCCAGACTGATAGAGTTATTTTACTGCTTGAAACTTTGTGGAAGACTTTTTCAAGATTTCTTCTTTTTTATAAAACAAAAACCCCACTGCCTAATTTCCAGTGCACAGTATATAACACAATTGGAATTATTGTTTTAAAATAATAGTGATGTGAGGAAAATGAAGGGTCGTTGCGTCAGCATTGATTACTTGGTTCTGAAAACCCTTTCTAGGACTTGTCTCAAAGCTTTGGCCATATGTTACCTATAAAGCCAATACAATTGGGAAATACTTGCTATTTTTTGAAGCTCTGTTGAAAATTTTAATTTATTTTTATGTTGTTCAAACAATGTCCTAGCAGATTAGGAAAGATATTTGAAGATTTTGACAAAATAATTGGCTAATTAAGAATACTGGGAAATCCTTCTGCAACAAATGTCTTAGTTCATTCCCCATAGAGCTGTATGAAGGGGGCATATAAGCAAATAGAATTAAATAGAATTAGAATAGAAATACTATCTAGTATCTACTATACTAAATAAATAGAATTAGGTTGTTTAGGAAATTACTAGCCCAAAGTGCTGGGGGTTTTAAATTTAAATTCTCTGTCATTTATTCTTTCATATTTTTTCCTTCTGTTTAAGGAGTTCTGTTAAGTACAAACTTTATTCAAGCAATATAGATTCCAGAGAATATTTAGGAATATTTGAGACAGACAAACAAATCCAGCCCTGGACTTGCTGCTAATATTTTACCTGTAGTTTTGAGACTTAGTAAATTTTGTCTTATTCAGGTGATGCAGAGAGAGCAAAGACATTATGCATTGCCTTTGTTTTTCTTGTAAGTCTGACATGTAGCAGTATGTGTCAGGAATATGAAAATGGTGTGGGTAACACTACTATGATGAGATTCCTGAGGTGCCAACAACAGACAGGACTCTGCTTTCAGACCAGTGCTTATTTGTACTAAGCCAGTCTGGCTATCCCTTAACCTCATATGTCAGCAAATTTACAACCCAGAAGGCTTTTCATGCCCTGAGAACCAACTGTATAAGTTTACTTTAAAACATGCAGTTTTGCTTATAGCTTAGTCTTTAGCATCTTGCCATAAGTTTGTGTGATAATGTCCATTATTCAGCTCAAAAATTATGATTATTGCAGTTTGACTCAATTACAAGTTCATTACCCACTGTACAAGTAGTACAAAGTCTACTGCAGCTTTTGTTAGGAAGCATCCAGACACATATACTGCTCTTTGCAGACATTTGAAGGATCCTTAAACCAATCCACTCCCACCTGGAATGGCTGCAGTATAGAGCCTGGCAAACAGATCTTCCTCCAGTGATCACTGCCAATATCAGCACTGACATACAGAGATGAGTTACGGACTTCTGAGAACTGATGAAAAGATGGGGACAGGTGTTGTTAGACAATAGGGAAATACCAAGCCTAAACATGAGATAAAACATACTCAAACAAACCCTTTATGTTAGTTCAGTAAGCTCATCTTCTGTAATTTTGGAGCAAGAGGAGGGTTCCTTCTTGTAATGCTGTACACCTTAGGAAGGTGTCTTTTTGCTGACTCCAGGATAGTCAATGCTTCCAAAGGAAGAACCTTGGCCTGAGATGGGAAGTTCATACAGACTGACTGTAGAAAAGCAATCCAGTGCAATGAGGAGCCATAGTAAAATGGTTGAAGTTGAAAACTTTGTGAGACACAGGCATGTAGCTTTAAGATGCAAGATCTGCCTATCGTCAAACCACAGACATAAATGATTCTCCAGGGAACAGATTTTCTCTAATGTGGGAAAAATTATTATATCCATTGCCATTCCAGTAATATGCCAAAATGCTGAATCCCATGATGGTGGAAGCCATATGAATGCTTAGAAGGATTGCATCCAGCTTATAAATGGACTAAAAGTTAAAAAATAGTGGAAATTCTCTGCTAAGATTGTATGGAGCAATTTTGAATAATGTATTTCTGTTGACAGCAGCAAAATTAGACGCATATCAGAGGGCTCTACTTCAGATATGTTTCTGACCCTGGGTAGCTACCATTTTACTTTCTGCTGTTTTGCTTCCTAAAAATCCTTTGTCTGCCCACATCTGTGATCCATATGCTTTTATAGTACTGGAATTTCTGGTGGTTCAGCATTTAGCTAACAGAGATCTGATAAGAGGAAAAAATGACAGTTGGCCACCGAGTCCACATTGAGTTTGTGGGTGTTTAGTGCCTGTTCCCATTTGTTTCCCCTCTCCTCCATGGAAAATGTAACTTCAGAGATTAAAACACCACCTTCAAAGAGACTTACAGAGATACAGTGGGTTTTCATAGTCCAGTGAGCTGTAAGAAAGATAATACAATGTTTTGATTAGGGTTTGACTTTTTTCATGCACTTTTGAAAATGATCTTATTGCTTAGATTAAGGCTCTGAGGAATAGAAGCCATGACAGCTCTTCTAAAACGAAACTTTTTAAACTTCAGCTACAAAAGTTTGACATATTGCTCTGTTGTCATTCATGGAATATGGTTCTGGAAAGTATTTTGCTGCAGAGCTAGTGAAGCTGGCTACTTTTTCAAGTTGCAGTATAGCTGAAGAAAAACAGCGCTTTGGTCTCTTTCACATGATACACATGATAATGGTGTTGTAACTATGACAAAAATATTGATTGGAAATATCAAAAGACATTTAAAAGGGAGTCACTTTTCCTAGTTTTCTTTTCTTGAAATATGTAGGGCAGGCTGATATTTATGGAAGCATCTTTTTCTGAGCATGGTGCTCATCTTTGCTATGTTGGATGGCTTTTTGGAGATGTAGGTGTATTTCATGATGCAATTCCTCAAGATTATTGGTTTTGGGACAGAAGCAGAGAGATTTGCTAGGGCACACCTGCTCACCAAGGCTGTCTGGTAGTGTCAGACTCTCTAAGATTGATGTTGTTTTACCTGGAGCTGTGAATTCTTTAATTATTCACCTTTTCCACTCCTTGTGACACAAAGAAAACAGTTCTAGATTTTATATTCTACCCTCTTGAGGCTAAAGAGAAATGCTGGTGTGGGCAACACACAAAGGAAAAAAGTACTGAAATAATTTACTGTAGTCTGTAGTTGTCACTGGCAGAAGGAAATCAAATATATATCCTTTAGCAAAGGGCTGTCTGCCACAAGAGATGGTGCTTCATAAAAAGGGTGAAAAGTGAGTTCCTCAGTAGTACTTTCCTAGTCCATGTCTTTAAAACAGTCTGACTCACAGCTTATGCCCCCTGTTTTTTGAAAGCACCCTGATAGTGCTCTCCATAGTGAAAAGGCACTTCAGAAAATAGAATAATCCATCTGTTAGTCATGTAGGATTTTGTAGATATTTACACTGCAATAAAATGTAAGTACAAGAAGGTAGACTATCAAACATACTAGCATTTCTAGGCATGAACTGACAAAAGTCTGGCTGCTGTTATCTGAGCTTTGTTGCTAGATGTGGTGATTTTTTTTTTTCTTCATTACAAAGGTGTCTTGGGAAAATATTTCCTTTTTTTCCCATTGAAACTACAAGCATAGCAACTGATTCTGGATTAGACTCATGCTTAGAAAGCAGTACTGAGTACTAGACTTTTTTCCTTTCACAATTGCAGAGAATGTTGCTGACAGAGCAAGGTGCCTCATAGGGTATCTGTTTATAATTTTGTTATGCTAGATATGTTTGTTTGCCTGTACAGGTATAATTTTTATGCTCAATAATCTTTAGTTCTCTAACTGTTAATTGAGGAGAATTTCTAAATGGGCTGCACAAATAATGCAGTATTAAAAATTCTTGATTGAAATGTACATTATCACCACATTTCTATATGATTGTAGATATATTTGGGGAGTGTATGTCTGGCACTTTAATAGAGATACACATTACTTAAATACAGATTAGAATGGCAGTGTAGGCTGAGAGCCAGAAAAATCTTTCTGTCAAAATAAGGACTTTGAAATGAGGTTAAGTGAACTCTCAGTGCTCTTATACTTTGGGATAGCTGTCAATTCCCTTTGATTTACTTTCACATAAAATTTCACTTAAACTCTTGCCTTTATAAAGCTGCATGAAGCATTTGATTCTCTCTGTCCAAGTTTCTTCTTTCCTAATGTCCTAAGAGTATTCTGGAGTTTAGCAGAAATCAACAGGAAGACCAAAACTAAATATGGAGAACTAGAGCAGGGTTTGTACCTAAAGGTAAGACTTTGTTGATACTGCAACCTTGGAATAAATTTCAGGACTGCATTGTTAAAATTGAAGGGCAAAACTTGTTCAGGAAGGGTAGGTATCCCAACTGGGAAGAACTCCCATTGTATGTGAACAATGTTGCCTGCATTCTGAAAATGCTGATAAATACCTGAGTAACCAGCAGGGGTGTGTCAGGTGACACCTCTGTCACTTCAAAAATGTAAGAAGCATAGACAAGCATCTGTAGGAGATAGAGGGGAGAGGCTGGACACATTGCATTCCACTTTAGAGCAAGGCAAGGAGCTAGACAATCTCCTGCTAGTTCTTCAGTCTTCATGCTAAAAAAAGCATAGCACCATTCTAAGGAGACAAATCATGTAAGCAGTCATGTAAGCTGGTAAACCACAAACTTGTCTGCTGGGAATGCAACCCTGAAATGACAAACTTTTATGTCTTGAATGTACTTTAATGCTTTCATGTGTAAATTCAAATGGAGGTGTTAACAGCTCTTTCACAGAATAAGGGAACTTTTTCCTGTGGCTTATGAGTAGTTTAATTATGCTACAAGCTTTAAATTACTCAGAAAATGTATACTGACAAGGTTGGGCTGCTGTTAGTTACTTAAAACTATTAGTTTTGCTATGTGAAACACTAACAGACTTGACTAGTAGTAAACACGGGAAGTTTTGGATCTCAGTAAGTTGTCTACTGCAGTGACAAGTGGCTAGAGCATTTTTTTGGAAATGAAAGCAGTTTTAAGTATGGCGACATAAGCAAGATGGTTATCCTTCCTGTTTACAGTTGCTGTATTTGTGGGAAATAACATTTCAATCCTGAATATGATGTTGCTTGCTCTAGCAGTTTCAGAGTGTTACATGGTTCAGGATACTCATTAGGCAGATCTAAATACTCTGTTTGTATTTGTCTTTAACCAGAGTTTTTCCATCACTGGTATGGGAATGAACAGGTAAAATTAAAGGCTTTCATCCTTTATTCATGGCAACAGGTACTCCTTTTCAGGACTATCTGAATTTCCTTCTTATTTTAAAAGCAGAAAATCTGAATTACTTCATGTTATTTCTTTACAAATTTCCTGAAGGCTAACAGGAGAGCTAATGCAAAGGTCTTCTACTTATGGCTCTTAAGAGAGTCATCAGCTTTATAAGCATTTGGCCTGGTCACAGTTTCTGACTGTAGAGTTTTTTACAAGTTTATACCCATTACACCTGGGAAATAACGATGTAGCTCATAGTTACCACCCAGATGGAAACCTGTAACAGCATGATCTCTATTTTTGCTTGCTGAGTTTCAGTATTTTGCATGTTATTTCTGTGAAGCGAGGATTTAGGATAAAGAAGGTAAGTTTCACTAGTATTTCAGATTCTAAAACTGACTTAACAGATATTTAGCAAATATTATAACAAAAAGAACAGAGGAAAGCCGAAAAAGCGTTATTCCTTCCAAAATTGACTGTTGTTGGATGTTGTGTTGGTGGCACCATGAGTTTCTCCTCTGAGCTGATCCCTACAATTTTGTAAACCTTTCTTTTAATGTATCTTTTGGTTATTATCTCTCTATGAAGTAATGTTCATTTTTCTGCTGAGCTGCTTTATTTCCCATTGTGTATGTCTCAAGTGTTGCATAGTAGCCTCCTTCTGACTATTTCCATTATATATTGGGAATTCCTATGCTTCTGTCATTGGCCAGTGTCCCACCCTGTGATAGGACTGCTCCAGGTCCTATCCTAACAATTTGTTTTTTTGTAGAACTGGCTGTTGTTCAACAGCACTGGCACACCTCCTAACAAAGTTTAAAAAGTGCTTTCTTGTCAGAGCTTAGCTCCAGTCTTTATTTCTGTCTTTCTCAATGAGACATAGCATGTGGCGTTTGGTGATTGACTTACAGTAAAGCTTTACTCTTAATACAATCACTTGGAATTCTGTGTCTTCCCTGCTCATGTCAATCCTGACACCATCACGTTTCCATACTGGAAGGTGTTCTTTAGCAAGCTTTTCCGGTGAACTGCTGAGTCAGAGGAACTTTTATAGTCACAAGTAAGAAAAGAATCTGTGTTTGCCCTTTATGCACCCTAATGTCTAGGGAATAATTCATAGTGGTTACTGCTGCTTCTCTCTACTGCTGTCCACAAAAGTATGGAGTCACACAACTATCCTGCAATGCATGAAATAAATAATGTAAAAAGAATAGTTCTGCATTAACCTTTTCCTTTATAATAACCTTCTCACAGTAATAGATACAGAGATGTGGGATACAAATGTCACTTCTCTTCCTAGATTTGTCCTTTTAAATATGCACACTCAGTGTGTCTTTTTTATGTCATCAGGAAAAAAGAGTTTATGGCCTTTCACCTCTGTTTCTTCTAAGAGCAGGAATCAGGAGGCTGAACTGACTGACCTATTCAGTACCAGAGCATTCATAGCACAGAGATTTTCTGGCCTATTTATGTGGCTGTGTGGTGAAAGCTGATGTTGCGTGGCAGGGCAGTAATAAAGTATTTGTGATGGAGATGTCAAACCAAGCTCATAATTCTGGTCTATTCCCAAAATGCAGAAGCAGTTTATTTTGGCTGAGTTTCTTAACTGGTATCCTGTTACCCAAGGAAAAGGCTCTGGAATTGATTAACTGCACACAAAGACTTGGTCTGTGTGGATTTTCATTAGGAAAGAACCATTCATCTTACATACTTTCCTTCACTTGCTGTGAATGACTTATGCACACCCAGTTTTGCTGTAAAAATAAAAAATTCTGTGTGCTTTTGTCACAGGTGTATTGCATTTAAACTGATGTTTTTTTCAACATCTGTTTCAAGTGCAATCTACTTCTCTCCTCTATCTATAATAATAAACTTACATGGCTTTAAAAGTAGCTGTGTCAGGCTGAGCCATCCTTTTCAGTTGAGGCTGTGGATAGAGGCAGGCAGCATCCTTGGTAAGAAGTTACAGTTCAGCATGAAAAAAGCAAAATTAAAAGCATCTTAGAATAAACAGTAAGTTTAGTTCGGAAAAGGAACAAAACATTTCAGTAGGCTTAATATTAGGATGGGGCCATGGCAAAACCAAGATGCTGCTGTTAGATCACTTTTCTTTCCCTTCTCTACTCCTGCCTTTATCAGCTGCTGTATTATTTGCATATTTAGAAATGTCAGAGACAGCCTTTTGATGCTGAGCAATAGCTGCTGCCATAGGATTGTTTCCTGTAAGGCTTGATTGCTGCTTGACTGTGAAATACTTGAGCTCATTTGAGCCAGAATTCCTAAATATAGTGTTTGATAGTGAAATTATGACTTTGGTTCCTAAGATACTTGGGTTCCAGCTTTGACTTTTTGAAATATAGGCACTCTGCAATTTTTCAAAAACAGTTTGAAGATGTAGTAAGTTTTGAAATGATAACTTATATTTATAGTATTTTTATTATGTTTTAAGTCAGGCTTAAATTTTTTCCACACTTCATATTTAATGACACCATGTTATTGAGCACGTTTTCATTACATATTTTCCAATGAAATAATTTGTCTTAATAAAAACAGAAAGCACATAATTTTTAAACTACAAAATACCCCAGTGTTGGGATCCTGGGGAGCACTGAGGTGTTACATATACATCTCCATGAGCGAGCATGCCCTCTTCATCCTTTCTAAATGTTAGTTTCATTTGTTGCTCACACCTGGAGATTTATGCAGACCCTGCTCTCAGAAGAGTGTTCTTCTAAGTTGTTTGCAAGTGTCAAGTACTCTGGTGTTCTGCTGAGGTAGTCGCTGTTCATTTGTACTGTCCTCCTGTTCAAGAATCTAGGCTCTGACTTGATATATTTATGCTTCTGACATATCAATGGTATGTATCTAATAATGTGGAAGCTCTAATGTTTTCTGGCTTGTAATGCAGTGACTTGGGAGCAGGAAGAGTGCAGGCAGGATTAATGCTGTGTGAATGCAAAGTCTTGGGGAGATAACAAAAAATGGACATTTCACCAGAGACTGACTCATTTGTCATATATTTGAAAGGGCATGGGAAGAAATTGGGATTGAAGTAGTGCAGCAGACCCTTACTTATTAGCCAAAAAGAGGAGAAAAGATCTTATCCAGCAAGGGTGCACAAGATTGCAATGCATTTCAGTTACTGACGGGAAGTGATTTTTCTTAAACCAAATTTGCAAACAAATCATGAAGAAGGGCTTGAAGGTTACTCAAGTGTGAAGCCTGTTCATGCAACATGACTAATAAGTATTCTGTAAATATTTATACCAGTTTAATGTAGTCTTAAACTCCAATATCCTGAAAGTAATTGTTTTTTTCAAAAGAATGTGAGTAAATTGAGTAAATTCTTTCACCATCCGTAGTCTTGTCTCTCTTGTGGGTGCTAGATTTTGACTGTTCCCATATTATATGCATGCATGTGCTTATGATTTGCACATTGTTGGGGGGCATTGTGGGGCTTTTTTATTGTTACTTGTGGAAACCAAAATTGCCTTGTTGTAATTTTTATTTTGCATTACCGAGAAGCAGATGAATTAATTGACAGCTTGTGAATTTGTTTTAGGCTTTTAATTGACAGCCTGTAAATTTGTTTTAGGCTTTTGATGGCTTCCCCCACAAACCATTAAAAATTCTCTCTTGTTCTATGGAGTTTCATTTTCAACCATGCCCACTGTCCTCCTGAAATGCTGCTTGGAAGAAATGAGAAACCAAGCATTCCAAAATCACAGAACAGACTCCTACATTTTTTACTTACGCCCTGATGTGTGAGAACTGATTATGTTTTTTACAAAGACACACACAGTTGGAAGGGATCACAAGGATCATTGAGTCCATCTCCTGGCCCTGCACAGGATACCCCAAGATTCACACCATGTGCCTGAGAGCGTTACCCAAATGCTTCTTGAACTCTGTCAACTTTGGTGCTGTGACCACTCCCCTGAGAAGCCTGCTCCAGTGGCCAAGCCTTTTTACCAGTTCTCTGAAATGGATTTCTTTTGGAATTACAGAGCTTGTTTCTAGGAAAAATATTTTGACCTGTTTCAGTGTTTAACACTTTCAGTCTCGATTTCTGCTTTCAGCTTTTTCATAGCTTTACTGTAAACAGTGTTCTTATTCCATCCCCCAGTTCTGTTTTCAGTTTCAGATATGTGTTGGCTATTATGCCCTCTCACAGCCAAATGCTTCTCCTGCTATTAATTATTGTTGTTCAGATTTTTTTTTACTAGCTAAATTCTACATTCATATCATTTATTCTAGAAGTACTACTAATGTTTCCTTAGCTAAGAATCTCAGGAAATGGGGCATATAACTCAATTACAGCAGTCTCTTTAAAAAAAAAAAAAAAAAAGAAAAGAAAAGAAACCACAGCCCCACTATAAATGTACTACAGTCGTGAACTGGAATTCTCAACTTTTTATAAATAAAATGAGTTTTCAGAAACGTAGAAAAAAGTGCAACAGAAACTATGGTGCTTTTGTGTGTTTTCTGAGCTTGAGGAAAAATAACCAATGGAAGGCATCTCTTCTCTTTACCTGAATTAAGAAATTGTTTGAAATTCTCCAGTTGTGTGTATTTTCCTTGGGAATGATGCTGAATAACAGCCTTCTAATACAGTGTAGTTGAAATGAAAAATTGTTAGCTGCTGTTGAGACATCACGTAGTCCATTTATCTGTGACACCTATTATCCCAAGCAGCTAGGGAACCTGATATTGTCAAGCAAAATTGCGATTTACTTTCACACATCCACAAAAAGGTTTTTAGAGCTAGAATTAACATTGGGTAAGCCACAGATCTACTCTCAGACTTTTCAGAATTGTAGAAGCAAGATAGCACATAAGCATCCTGTTATTGACCAGATTAAAGCATCAGCTGCAGATTGTATCCTACCTGAACATGGATAGCTTTTTGAATGGGAGAGTAATAGGTCATATCTTCCACTTTTTAAACAGTCAATAATTTCATCCAACTAGATTATTCTGCCCGAAGCTTCAAATTCAGCTTCTTCTGCTCACCACCCTGCTAATGACTGAGGTTTCTGGAGTAGCTCCCAGATTGATGGCAAGGCATCAAATCCACTGATGGCAATGAGTGATTGATGGCAGTACATCAAATCTGTTTGAGATCTACAGATAAAGCCTGGCTACAATGCCTCTGTTTTCTTCATAGAAGCTGATGCTTTAATCTAAATTTTGACTGTTGTAATGAATCACACAAGATCTTGGCACAGACACAAGAAGTACTGATATCCCTGCTGTTTGGCTGTCGCACTAGACCAGTTTTGTCATGAAATGCAAGCTAGGATTGTTTTTGCTCTTCACGAGACCACATACAGGAGGTGCAAAACCAACCAGTCCTTTTATAGTGGTAAAAGAGAAAAAGGCTTTTATGTTACATCTTGTTAGAAGATACATACATGCAGGCTGCAAAAGATATGTTTCCTATGGGTTTACTTTTTTTTTCTTTGACATATGTGTTTCATTGTACCTTCCTGCTTTTTAATTGACCATATCTAATTTTAGGATGCTTTTCATTTGATAGGTATCAGTTTTCCTTTCAAGTTGAGTAATATATTATCACAATGGTACTTCACTCTTTCAGCTAGGATGGTTCACTGGGAATGTCTGATTGGGTTTGGGACTGTATTATTTGTTTGTTTGTTTAAAAAAATTCTCTAAAATCTTTACAACAATCCATTATGTTTGCCATCTAGCACAAATTAATGTTGAAAACCCCTGTTTTTCCAGCAAACAGATAACATGTAGCTTTGTCAAAATGGCAGGCGATGCAAAATTCAGTAGCTGAAAGCTTTCAATCTGGCTGTTAGTAGGATTTAACTGACAAATAAGACATTTAGTTGATCCAAAAATCCTGATGTCTGTGCACTGTATGAAATCTACTTTTGATGAACTGCACAAATTTACATTGAATAGTCAATAGTTTGATTTGTAAAGACTTTACATTGCCTTACAACAACTAGGTTTCAATTATTGTCCTGACTTTGCATTAGTTAAAGTTGTCATACACTTCCCTTAAACAGATTAAATTAATTCTTAAAATGTCTTTACTAGTTTTTAATAAAAAAAAACATGGAGTGTTTTTCTTTTTGAATGGGAAAATATTTGGAAATCTACATTTCCTTTGAGCAAGGGACAGAGAGACAGACAAAGGTATAGATGGGTATATGTGTATTTGGCAATGTCGTAGCTGGGTTACTTCATTTCACTGATATTTTGCTCTTGAATTTATTGCATTTCCTTTAAATCTCTTCCAGAGATCGATATTGAACGTTGTGTTCGCGAGTCGATCAACCTGTTCCGCTGGACTCCCAAGAGCGCCACGTACCGGCAGTATGCGCAGCCCCCACGGCCGGCCGCCGACAGCAACGGCACCAGGAGCTCTTCCCTGTCCTGCTTCTCTGCAGATTACCAGGAAGCTCCTCGCAATGACCTTGTAAGCAATGTGGGAATTGGAGCAGGGGAGACGGTTCAGATTATTCAGATTGCGTGTTTCTCCTGCCTCTGCCAACTCCTGCTCCTTCAGTTCTCTTACAACAGCCCACCAATGTCCACAACTCGCCTGCAGAACTTCATCATAGGAGAAAAGCAGTAAAAAGAGCAGTGTGCCAGTGAGAAATAGGTGACTGGAAAGTGATGCAGGCAGTTCTGGCTGCTTTTTCCATCTTGGCATGTCAGGTAAAGGATATGCCACACATTACTCTGAGAGTTTAGTAGGTGAGTTATGCCTGGTTTTATCTCAGCAAAGAGTAACTAGTATCTAAGAGAATATCTGCATTAAATAGATACCCAGTTTAGCAAAATTATTTTCCTCCTCTCTCTCTCTCTAGTACAATCTAATGGCTGTTTCTCTTGACAGCTGCATTATCTGAATACAGGTGATTTGAAATTAGTCCTTTCCTTCCTCTTAACACTATAAATCTAGTTAGTCCCTTAAAAATTAAATTTTATTTTGTTGGGGTTTTTCTCCTTCCACATTCTCCTGCAGTCATTTCATTCATGAGCATTCCAAAAATCTGGGAAGTATATATGGACCTGCTATGTCTATTTGGTGAATTGCGTTAGGTTTTAGTCTTTCCATTTGTTTTTCCTAACTACTAGGAAACTAATGTTGTTGTCATTCAAGTGAATCTTTACTTTTTAATCCTTAAACTGGAGCTTGATGTTCAGTAATTTTCTTGGTTTTTGCTTTTTATTTTATTTCTGTTGTAATTTCTGGAAGCCTTAGCTACAAATCCAGGACTGCAAGTGCAGATATGCAAATGAAGAATAAAACGAAATTTGAAAGATCTTACAGGATTTAAGAAACAACAGGTGAATCTAGAAAGGCAATGGTGAAAAAAAAAGAAATTCCAGGGGAATACTCGTTGTTGTCATCGAGGAATTATAGCCAGCACAACTGTTGCTGTGCTGCTCTGGAGATAAGTAGAGAGGCTTTCTGAAGGAGCCAAGGGCTGAATTTCATAGAGTAATTCAGATAGGACCTCCTAAGGTCATCTGGTACAAATTCCTGCAGAAAATGTGTCCCACAATGAATTCAGGTGAGTTTGCCCAGGGCTTCGATCCATCAGATCAAGAAAACTTCCGAGGAAAGTATTCAGTCTCTCTTGGCAGTCTGGTCAGATGTCTGACAGTGCTACCAGTGAAAATGATTTGGTGTATGTGCTAGCTTTCCCAAATGTTATGGCAAAAGAGTAATAAAAACAAGTCTTGTGTTTTCTAAGCATTTGCTTGTGCCTTAATGTGTAAAAGCAAGAGTCAAAGCACTTGGATATAGCAAAGAGGGAGATGGGAAAAAGCAGCCCTGGTCTGCTGAACTAATAAACAGTGAAAAGATTTGTATTTGTAATGGAGAGAAAAATCCTTATTTCAGATCAAGCAAGTTTTTTTTCAGTATTCTTCTGTTTTCTGAGAAATGTTTTGGGTGTTTTTTTCCTGATTGCATTTTATTTTCATTCCAGAAGTTGTGTTTGTTTATAAAGCCAGTAATTAGGCTCATCCATCCCATAAGTTCCAAGAAATTAAGCAAATGTTTTTAGTATGTTAAAGAGGAGATAAATAAATACTGGAACTTCTATTGACTTTTCTTTCATTTCTAGCTCTGTCTGCCTAACAGCAAAGACCTCTTCATTTACTGCAGTGCAGTATATGAATACTGCACTGCAGTATTCTGTAGTATACAGAAATACTTCTGTAGTATACAGAAATACTACAGAAATACAGTAAAAAGTATACTTTTGGAGCACAAGTATATTGGATCTTTTGGTTACTGCTGTATTTTGTTTTTTTAGCTCATCATATGAAAGAGAGCTGTATAGGTTCGGGGATCTATACAGAAATATGTTAGCAAAGAGGAAACTACTTTCTTGGACACAAGAAAGACTGTTCGTATCTTAAATCATAGTCTGTAAATGTATTGTTTGCTCTCATGTGCTGTATTTTTGTGTGTCAGATTTTGAGACAGATAGATGCAAGTCAAGTATGTCATGATTCAGTCAGGAGCCATAGATCAGACTTGGAAAGTCCTGTGTAACATGAGTCTATAATGAGCTACCTCTCACTTGTGACAGTACTTTTGGATGTTTTTCTTCATAAAATGACACTTCTCGGGGATTAGAGCAATATTGAAACCTAATTTGAAAAATTGAAAACCTAAATTGAAATTATTGGTGAAAAACACTATTTACACACAAAGGTGGTGTGGTTTGATCTTGTTTGGTGTTTTTTTAACCTTAATCCTGGAATTATCTCTTTCTTCAAACATGTCCTCTGCTGGTGTTTGCTGCCATGGGGAAACTTTTTATCTACTTGAAAGGGGTGAAATCTGAGCTCAGTCTTTAGTACACACAGTATCCTTTAATGGATTTTCTAAAATACCATTGTGTCCTTGCTCTGCAGTTTAGCTCTTAAAAAATAACTTTTCTGTTTCCTTTCCTATTTAGTTGGTCATTCTTTGGACAAGGACTTTACACTACATTTCTATCTCCAGTTTTATATTTGTGAGTCACCTCTGTATTTGAAAGTGGGTAGGGTACAAAACAATTCTTTGTGAAGAAAGTCGTGGGTTTCCTTCTGAAGGTAATTTATGACTTCTTGAAACGTTAAATGTTTAGTGTTTTTAATTGTAAACACCAGCTGTCTCTTACCTCTCTGTTAGTATTTTCTTTCTATGCTGCTTCAGTTTATTTCTTAAGTGCTTTTTATTGGCAACTTAAATATTTGTGTGTATCTGCATGTTACTGTGCTTTGGTTAATAATAACAGGAGAAGTATTTCCCCTCTGGGTGTGCATTTTTCTCTCCAAATCAGCAGTCAGTAAAACAAAACTGCTTCTTATCACTAGTATTGCTTAGTTTTTATTTTAGTGACATCTATTTGCAACTTTGTAAATAGGCTTGGGTGCTCTCTTTTTTCCTCCTGGACTTGTGTGTTGCTTAATCTTTTACTCTCTCAGCCAGTAAGTTTATCTACTGAGATAAAATCTCAAGGAGGAAATAGTTCCATAGAGAATGAATGTGCATCTTAAATGGGTTTGTATTGTTTATTTTGAGAAAGATAAAACGTCAAAAATAACAATGGAAAAAACCCTTTAAATTCACTACTGAATTTACATTACAATCTACTCAATTTTGTGTCTGTAACTTTTCGTTACCACCGTTGATTTTTTTTCTTCTTACTCTTCCTGAAACTTCCTTTCATACCCTGGAAACTCCTGGAGGATTTTTCCTGAATGTCCAGGAGTCACAGAGAGAAATAACACTGTAATATAACAATTGTCTGCTTGTATCTGTGTCTCCATTATTACACATATGGAAGACATATATTCTCTACAGCTACTTCCATAATTCTAAAAAAAAAAGGAGAAAATATTGCAGCTTCTCTATCAGTATCTGCTCACGTGTGGCAGGTGAACTCACAGAAATTCAGAGACTGATACAATTACAGCTTTGCCTTCTTCTTCTACTCCTGATTCTCTTTGCAAGGGTGGGAGTTTCTGAGAGATGTTGAGGAATTAGTGCATTCAACTGGAGAAAATTCTACCAGATGATTATTGATCCTTGCAGTAATTTAAATGCCAGCAGTTCCAGTTTTTTGTTTTTGATGAAGTAGTAGAAGTACCTAAGCAGCAACGTGTCTTAATGGTTTGATCAAGCAACACAAATATGAAAAACATGTTTTTATCATAAATGGTATGAGCAAATTTTCCTGATGATAACTTCCCTTTGCCAGTAATTAAGGATAGCTTGTGTGATAGACTTCCAACAGATGGAAATTCAGGCCTATTTGTCATAGAGCAGCACTCAATTGCTTCTGAGTTCCTGTCTACACCTAGGAAGTATTTGTCCATAAAAAAAAAATATTGGTTAGTTTTATATTAAGCCATTAAACAACTGGTGTGTAAATCCATTTATTCTTCAGAAAGAAGCATGGTCAGTAGTGTATACCAACACTTCTGTTCCAGTGTACAAGCTAAGAAATGTCTGTGTGATGCTCATGCTGTCCATAATGGCTGTTACTTATATTCTGCCTAAAGGCTCTTCTGACTACCTTGACCCATTTCAGGTTTCTTTTGTCTTCTGTTTTTGTGGATCTTGGTTTTGTTTTCCTCTTCCATTGTTCTTACACTTAATAGAAAGCTCTTACTCAAATTTGTCTTTAGTTCAAATTGTGTGAAGCATTAACTGATCAGGGTCTCACTTAATGCTTCTAATTTATTTTCCATTTGCCTTTGATGCTTCTGTTCTTCTGGTTGTAGCTGCCCAACAGCTTGAGTGAGAAGCTGGGGTTGTCATTTTTTAGAAGAGTTGGTTAAAATACACTTTCTATGTCACTCTCTTGTGAGTGAATAAACAGATCGCTGTTTAATTAGGCATGAGCCCATCATATTCTGGCAAATGCTTTAGCAATTGTTGCAGCCTTCAAAACGTTCTCTGTTTATTGGTTAGCTTTTCAAGGTTTTTCTGATACTCATAAGCCAGGCAGCCAGCTACGAGGAAGTGGGGAGTGTAGGGAAACCTCTGCTTCCAGAACTTCAGTTCTGCAGATTAAATTATTTAAAGGAAGCCATATTTAGCACCTTGTGTACTCAGATTGGGTTTTAAAATCTGTATTTGTTTTTCTATAGTTTTAAGACTTTTTCTCATAGAAGATGAGGCATTAAGTTACCAGAGTGGATAAAATACAAAATATAAGGCACAGGAAATAATTGATGTTAAATGTTAATTCAGAAGTGTCTAATGAATGTTGTGGGTTTTTTTTTTTTAAGTTGTAATACAAATTGCAATTATTTAAATTGAATGTAAACTTATTGAAACAAATATACTGCTGAACTGAGGCAGAATTAAAGGAATATGTTTGTAATGATTTAGATATTATTTATATGAGACTGTAATAGTTTGTGAGACAGTCACTCTAGATCATACTTAAAGATTCTAAGCTTGTTTTGCACAGACTTGGTTTTAGGATCTCTCTGGGATGCGTTCATCTGCTTTGAAAATAAATGGGGCAGTTGGAGCAGCCAGAGCACTCTCTGCTGCAGCCTTAGGCTCAGGTTCTGGATTCACTGATTGTCCACTAGTCCTTCCTCATAAGCCTTTGTGATTATACCCACTTTGAAGTTGAAAGCTGGATGCATTTGACCTTTTAGTCCTCCCACAATTGGGATTCCATGACTGATTAACAAATGTGAAGAGGGGGAAAGGGTAACTGTACCAGTAAAATTAATTATTAAAAAAAAAAAATCTAGCTGTTTCTTTCTCTCTGCATCTTGTAGGAATGTTCTTTTTAATTTTTTTCCCAAATTGGAAGTTGTTTTAAAATCAGATTCTAGGAGAATATTAGGAAATAATTACACACCTCTGTGTTTTAGTAATTTTTCAGGCTCTAGTGGTCCTGATTTGAAATCTGGGTAGCTGACTGAAGGCACAGTTGTTATTTTGTTGCTTTTCATGTATTTTACAACTGACTCCGTTTTTCTTTGAGAGGGAGTGCTACAGTTGAAATAAGTTATTTTAGCAACCAAGGCCAAACCCATGTTTCCTGAGTGAAAGTTTTATTTCATGCCTTGTTAAACAATCCATATTAAAAAAAATAAAAAGTGGCCTGCATCTAAAAAAGGGAAAATGAAAGAGCAGTACAGTGTTTATGTAAATTTACTTTAGGAGAGAAGTAACAGAATAACCCACTGAGTGTGGGTTTAGTGTATGCTTTAGGACCAGTACAGATCTAAATAGCTTCTGAAGCACAATTAGATACTGCAGTGAGGAATTATACACTTAGTGTTACATTTTTTATTTGTGTGCTTGTAGCATTAGAAGCAATGGAGTTTGGGAGAAATTTTTGAAGTCAAGTTTTGGAGGAGAAGTAGACTGAAGGATCTTAATGATTTGTCTCTCACACAAACATGCCCAGGTACACAGCTATAGCTACCTCCTGCCACTCACAGCAACTCTAATTCCAGCTTGCAGCAACTCCTGTGTGTGCCATACACTGCTGCTGTGAAAGTTAGGTCTTGGAGCACGGTGCTGTGTGCCTATGTTAGCACAAATTATATTATTATTATATATTATTATTATATTGTGTTATTATTAACACAAATTTCATGATGTGGGGAGGAGGTCTGTTATGTCAGCCTAAGGTGCCTTTTCCCTCTACTCCTCAGTCTTCTGTCCTGCCCTATTCATTTTCTCACCGTACTCCTCTGTAGGAGCCTGCCTTAGGCTAGTCTTGAATTTAGGATTCCTCACATTCCTTCCTTAGTGCACCTCAGGCCAGGCTAGGTGCTGTGTGTTTTCTCAGTTGAGTCAGGATGCAGTGTCATCACGATGTAACTTTATTAGGAAGTGCAGCTGGAGGATAGAAAAGACTTTCTGGGTACAGCTCCCTTACCTGTGTGATGGTGTCAACACCATCCTAATCTACTAGTAAAAGTGTTACAGCTCTGTATATATATTTACTCTTCTGACATTATTAGGTGTGGAAAATCTGATTATGAAATGTGTGTGACAGCATAAATGGAAGAAAGGATCCATACTGGTTGTAGAGTTGAGCCTGCGCCAAAGTTTAGTCATGGAGCCCATCCAGCAAATGTGAATGAGTACATTTTGGATTTATGGGAATAAATGTATCTGTTGATGATGATTTTCATATAGCTCAACAAAGCTTGGGCCCAGGTCTCTAAAATGGCTGGAATGGTGCAGAAATCCAGGATTTGTGTGAAAAGCACATACAGCTTACAGGGTGACTGTCTGGCTGACCATATTCTCAAAATTTTTGTAAATTACTCAAATTCAGTACTCATCTTAATAGTTACCAGTTAAGGGAGAACCTGAACAAACATGTTTTGACAAGCTTCACAGTGGTAAATGACTAAAAATGCCCTAGAGCTGTGCTGCCATTGTTAATGCCAGTTCAGAAAACAGGTATGTGAATAAATAGCAACTACAGATGAAAGAAGGTAGATTGTCTAACTCCAATGTCTCTGACCAAGTGAGATATGTGATCACATTATGAAGGAAATTCCTCTAGTAGTTGCAGTTTGCATTGAGATGTGTTATTAAATTCTGGTTGTTGGTTTTTGTTGTGTTTTTTTTTAAAGAGGGCCAGGGAATCTCTGTTTCTGTTTCCTAAAGATACTGTAATAATTTTTCTCAAATCAAAGGAATACAATTCCTTGTCAAAGAGCATCTGTCAAGAGGGAAAAAGAGGCACTGATGGAAAGTATTCAAGGCTGGCGAGATCATTCTTGCTCCTGCTTTTACTTCAGGTTTTATTGCACATTAAGTTATCCTATGGGTATTTTCAGGCATAACTGGATTATGTCTCAGCTTTGTCTTTTGAAATGGTTCTATGCAGTGGTGAGCAGCTTTTACCTTTTTGTGTCATATCAGGGGCAATAAGTGAGTTTGCAGCATGTCTGCCTCGCTGCATGCAGGGGAATATTGTGTCTTCCAGCCCTGCTGACTCAGTTTATTCACTCAGTTATGTGATTCCATTGAGAGGACCTGTCCTTGTGTTTCCTTAGTAATGAGCTGGTTTGGCCAGCTGAGCTCACTTCCATTTTTTGTAGACTGCCTATGAAGTTGTGTGCAGACATTTGGAGGATGTTTCTGATTGACAGTTGGCTGGAAGCTGATGTTTGCACTTCCCAAGGTGTGAGTTCTGAAGTAGGGGGCTTTGTGGGGGAGTCAGGATGGTGGAGGGGGTGGAAGAGTACAGCTTGCAAAATGAAAATGGAGCAAACTTAAATAGGAAGTGGAGGGAGGGAGAGAGGGAGCATAGTGAAGGTAGACACCAGTGTCATGACTAGGGAATATGAGAAGCAGAATATGATGGCTACAGAGGACTGAACTAAGTGTAAGAATCAGTTTTCTAGAGGGTAGAGAACATTGTGTAGAGAACATTGGCACTCAAGTGTTGAAAATTTGTAGAAAAGAGTTCTTAAAATCTGGAATTTTGGCTGTTCCTCCTTTATAAAGTTGCAGTTGAACATCAAAAAACACTGAAGCCTTTTTGCATGAGCCTTTGCTAGTAATTGTAATAAAAATGGTGGGGAGGGCAAGTGGAGAGCTTAAACTATTAAAAGTGTTTTTGAAATGTTTTCGTAGTCTTATTTCTGTGTACATGCATACACTGATTGCAGAAATATTTTGGAAAAATATGAAATTTTTCATCTTTCATGAAACATATTCCTTCATGAAGGACCTTGACAGTTTGAGTATTTTGCTTGAACCCCAGATTTTACTTATACTGACTTCCAGGCTGAAGTTACTAATATATTAAATAAACTGCACTAAGTTTTGCCAGCTTCAAAGACAAAGGGGAGAAACCCTGCATCTACTCAGATAAAGCTATCCTTTCCGTGGATAGAAAGTTCCTTAGAAAGTTCCTTTATAGCTTCTGTGTTTATCAGATGGGACTGTTAAATTCAGGTTCAGCAGAACTAAGGATCCTTGGCTATTTTCTCAAAAAAAAAGTGTATATCTTCATTTAATAGCCATGATGAAATGCCTGTAAGAGATTACAGGCTAATGGGAAAAGAGATAGGAGCTGTGATTGTACCAGCCTCATGTTCTGCAGTGCTTTAATCTTTCTGAAACTTGGCTTCCAAATTGAGAAGGGTTAAGTAGCTTTAATTCCTAATATTTAACAAAAATAATTAAGTTCTTTATGCCTATTTCTTCTTACTAAGAGCAGTAAATGCATATGGATTAGCAATTCCCAGGCCTATTTGAAAATTAATGGGGTGAGAAGAATAAGTGCTTTGAAAGTAAAGAACATAGGGTGTTGTCAGAGAAACTTCTGGGCAGCAAGGAGACTTCAGACTTCAGCTTAGGTACTCTTTCTGCTGTTGCCATCCTGCTGATTTAAGCAGTCTTCCCTGACAAACAGTTGCTTATAGCTCAGTAGTCTAAAGCAAGATTCATGCTTGTAGTTAGAATATGCTAAAATAAGTTTCTCTTTGCAGGAAAACAGATAAGGCAACTTAAGTAGTAAGCTCAGTATCCTAGCACATGTAGACTCGTGGATACATGGATGTGTGAAAATGTGAGTGTCTTTCTGATAATTTTTAGGTTTCCTAAGTAATGACAGCAAGTATGAGTATGCTCTGTATATATGCAGTTCTCAATTCAGTATTGTCAGTATACAGTTTCTTACACAATTGCTGAAACATAAGTTTGTAACTGGACTTTTAACTTTAGCACCTTCTGGCACTGTGCTTAAAGTAGAACTTTTGCCTTTTTTAAGAAAGTGCAGATTTTTTTAGAATGTATATACCATATTTGCCTTGGAAAAGAGTAAATAGATCACAGCAGGAAGATAGTTGAAAGGAAGAAACAAGCTTTTTATGTATGTGATAAGCTTCTAAGGTTTTTTTTAAGCTTTTCCCAGTGGTTATCCTGGTTGGGTTTTTTTTTTTTCTATTTGTCGTGTCTGTACTCCCTATAGAGTATTACTAGCATGGGAAATTTAGGTTGTGAGGTAATCATTATGCTTCATTGTTTAAAACAAAAAAAATTTACAGATTATAAATTCAGCAGGATATTGCAAGTAGCTGTCCTGAGATGTGCCCACCTGCCACTTAATGTAGCTGAAATCAAAATCTCATTTGCATACTACACCCTGTTTGCAACTTGTTGGGTAAACAATTACTAAGAGACTATCAGTGCCATAAACTTTTTCTGAGTGCAGCTAACCTAACTTAAAGGATTTGGTTTACAGTGAACCCTCTTCCTTCCTTCACCTACTTTTCCTTCTGGCTCTTCACAGCTGGAAGGCAGTGCCTGCAATGACATAGTAAAGCCTGAACAGGGAATTGAAGCAAATAGTCCTGACAAATGTGAAGACTCCTGCCTAAAATGTCAGCCTTTATCTTGTACCTCTCCATGCTGAGGTAAAGAGGGTAGGCACTGAGGTGATGATATACAGCAGCTGCAACACTGTTGTGTAGAGTGGGAAAGGTGTTAAAAGTTCAGAAGAATCTGCAAGATTTGTGTGTTCAGTGGATGTGGCAGCCTGAAGAGCTGTCCCAACTCAAGTCCAGTTTCTGTAGTAGCTTCTTGCAGTTTCAAAGTATCTGTAGCAGGATGGTAGTTATGAAGATGAGGTGTGAGGATGGGGTAGAAGGATCGACAGCTTGATGTTAACCATGTTGGGTTTGTGCAGACAGACAGTTCATTAGAAAATTCCTGTGAAAAAGTACCTGAGAGGAAATATAGTTGTTACCAGATACAGCAGATGTAGTAATTTTTTTCAGTAATTAGCAAAATTATTTTATAAGCACATGCATATATTTCAGTTTGCAATTTGAAGGAAATAAATTAGTCTCATTAAAAAGTTGTTAGAGAAAGAATTGCTGAATCAATGCTATTTCCAGCAAGTCTGTTGAGAAGCTTCAGCTTTGTTCATAGCCTATATACAGATGTTGTGTCACTGAATCTACCATTAAGTCAGATCTGGACATAGTAGGTCAAAGCAAAGATGGTTATAAAATTCATAGCTGAATGTGTTTCTCCTTAATTTCAATCCAGTTAAAGGGAAAGAATGCTTGTCCTGGTTATTAAAACCTATTAGCAGGACAGATAGTGTGTACCTGTAAAACACTTTGTATGGCTTTATGCTTTTAGATAAGAGAAAATGTTTTTATATCAGATTATGGGAATTTTGGTTGGTTTATTTTCTGCTGTAGATTTCAGGCTTTCTTCTTAAGGTTCCATTCTTTCCTGAGACATTCATTCCATCAGCTGAATAGACAAAAGTTGTATAAATGAAAGTAGGAAGTGGTTTTGTAATTAGAGTCCAATATAATGTGCGTGTTTCTCTGGTAGACTTAATTTGGGTCATCTCAGCCAGTTTCACTGAGTTCATTATCCAAGTGTTTATTGTTACCTGTAATCATGTGAACCTGCTTCAAGGACTGAACTCTTTGCAACAGACTTGCTTCCCTTCCCTCCTTGGTGTTGCTGCTCAAACCTGCTCCTGAGGCAGAAGCTGTTGTTTTAGGATAGCAATGTCTACCAGTTTGTCACCAGGCAAATGAAGCTGTGTCAGCCAAATCTGTATTTATGTAATCAGTATTTTTTCTACATTAATGCCTTTCTTGGATCTCCCAAATGTGTCTGCTGTGAATCCACTAGACATGGGACTGCTGAATTCCTTTGGCAAGTCTGAAGTTTGTGAGAAGAGCTTGACTTTTTTCTTCCTTCTCCCTTTTAATGCAGTTAATTTCCTTGGACTCCTCCTGGGAAAATTCAGCGATTCAGGTGGGAGGTGGCTTTAGGCAGCAACTGGGAGTTGGCTATGCCCTGTCATACTGGTTTTTTTATGGATACAGGTCTCCCTTGAGTCCTGACTATTCTGTTGAAACAAATAAGACATTATCCAGAAATAATGTATTCTTCTGATTATAAAGCATCTTGACTCTATTTTTCTGAACTTGGAAGGAGAGTATTGAGATTGGCAATTTGTAACTTCTTCTGTTTTGAATATTATTATATACAATGGAAAAGGCAGTTGCGTGAGGTAATATTCCCTGAAGTAGAATTACTGATTTTGTTTGTAATTTTTGAGGGCTTTTGGCTAACTTTCTTTACTGTGCTGGACTGTCTTAAGAAGCCTTTCCTGGGACATAACTAAAAAAAAATGTCTGTGTCTCTCTGTTTTGTCTAGCTTATTCCCTAAATTTGGACTAGTCCTCAGATTAGATGAAGAACTAGTATGTTTAAAAATTAAAAAAAAATCTAGGGCTAACAACAGTCAGTTGGACTAATAACAATTAGTAATGCCTCAATTTCCTTCAGAGTGCTACTCCTGTTCTCTTGAATCATGGGCTATAAGCAAATAATGTATTGGTGTCATTACTGCAATTTAAAACAAGATAACAGAAGTGGAATATTTTTTTTAGAAGCAAAAAATTGTTAGTGTGTTATTCTTTAAAAATGTGGAGTGTAGAAATTCTAGTACTTGTGAATATTTCTGGGATAACTCACAATGAATGTTCTCTTATGAAAAATAATTTCAGGTATTATCATGCAGTTGCTTGAGTACTATCAGGAGTGTGGTGTGTGGTGTGTCATAATCTGTCATGTTCCCCAAAATACATTTTTCAATCTAATATATAATTCTCCTGTTCCACAAAACTAAGGACAATTTTTTGTGATTATTAAAAAATTACTATATTTCTAGGTATAATATAAATCTTATATTTCTGATGTCCTGATTTGTGCTTGGTCTTTGGGCTGGGGTAATAACTGGTGTTTAGCTAGCTCTGTATCTTTTAGAGATATCCCTGCAATTTCTGTGGCAAGCTGCCATATTTTCTGCTCCAATCACAAGACATTTCAGTTTCTCTTCTCAGAAAGTGTTTTCTAGCCACTTTACTTAATTTCTCATGGTAAGAAATGTTCTGTGGATGTTGTGAGCTCATCAGCCACAGTGAATAATTCATTAACAAATCACAAACTGAAATCTTTTGCGCAGATTGTCAACCAGTTTTTTCTATTTTAACAACTTCTATCAGAAGATAGAGCTGTAGTAGTCAGGCATTTGGCACTTCTCTGGAGCTTTTCTGTATGGATAGTTAAACTCTAGTTCAGAGTTAAAAGAAAAAGATGTGTTTCCATCTAACCAGGTTGTTACACTTGGAGTTTGTCAAATAAGTGTAAGTTTTTAAAAAAAACCATAGCTCTAATTCTTTCACCTCTAATTTTATTTTTTTTTCTTTTAAAGTCTAGGGACTCCATCAAGTTGGATGACCTGAAAGCAGAAGTGTCCCCACGAATTTCAGCAGAAGATCTGATAGACCTGTGTGAGTTGACAGGACCTAGCCATTCCAAAACACCTGTAAAGAAAACAAAGCCTAGCAAGCCGAAGCTGCTGGTGGTGGACATCCGTAACAGCGAAGAGTATCCTTCAGATCTGAGTGCTGGCCTTGCTGAATCCTGCTTGTGCCAGTTGCTTCCTCACTGTCTGCAGGCTGCTGTGTTAGAATGGTGCATAATGGAGAGAGAGGGATCTGGTAGAGCTGGAGTGCAAGTGCTGATGGCCAGGGGCTTTTTGGTATGGAGAGGTCTGGTTTGCAGGGCAGAGGACAAATGTATTTTTCCCTTCCCACTGTAAGTTGTGGGCTTAGTGAAATCACTTTGTACCAGTAGCACAAGTGCTTTAATGTTACATTTTTCTTTATAACAGGTGCTGTCAGCAGACCGTCCCCATTTAAAATGACCAATATTTTGGAAAGGTGTGAGGCTTTCCAGTTAAATGGAAATGAGATAGAGAAAAATTGATAGCTGATGTGCTTTGCCAGTCCCTCAGTGGAAAATTGATTCCTGTTGAGTGCCTTTTAGCTATGTCAGGTAATGCAACCAGGTAGCCATCCTAACTTAAGTCCTCTAGTAGCTGATAAGCAGGAAAGATTTGAAGGTGTTTTGGAGCTGTGTTTTTACCAGGGTCACTACCCTGTCTACACCTTACACATGTGTTCCTTTTCAAGTTATTTATACAATTATACAGTTCTTTGCATAAGGACTATTTCTTTAAAATTCTTTGTTTTTTCCTGAAATAGGGTAATTGCAGGACTGGGATTGTTTACATTTAGGAAGGGGTAGTCCTTCTTAAAGATGTTTAGGTATGTTTGAAGTTTATAGTAGACTAAAATGTGCTGCCCATTATATAATATGTGGACTGATACCCTAATACCCATCTGGTATTAACAGGTAGGAAGTGCCACTAGAAAGGCAGCCTGGTAGTAGTAAAATTGCCCTTGAGTGTACTGGTTAGTATATCATTTGCAGAAGAGAATATCTGGTATGTAGAAAATTATCGAATTATCAGCAGTTTTGAACATAAATTGGAAACCAGAAGAATACTGCATTCAGTGTCCTGTTCATTCTTGCAATAAGGAAACAGGCTTTGTGTTTGTCACAAAATTTCAACAAAATAAGATAGGATCAGACTGTATGTTTCGTTTCTGTGGTGTGTGTTTTAAAATGTGACAGACCACTGTGAGGTGTTTCAAAAATATGATAATTTTGTATATTTTGGTTTTAGTCTTTTTCACCATGTATGTCTGTCATGCTAAACTTTGCTTTCGCTTTGTTTTCTCAGTGCTTTGAGAAAAGCATGAGAGGACTTCCAACAAGTATCAAACACGCTTCATATTTCATAATATGACCCACACGAAAGCTGACGGATTGTTTTGTAATGAATCTCATCTTGCAAGGCCAAGACCTACCAGCACTGTTTCAGTTGGCCAGCAATTCTTCTAAGGCTTATTTCATTAGGCATGTTAGCAGATATATTGGCAGCCTTCCATTCCTGTTTTGAAGTTATAGCTGCATATTTATGGTCTCTCAGTCTGTAGCACAAAATCCTGGCCTTTTTGTTAATTGTCTTAGCAATTAGAACTTATTTTAAAGACTAGGTCATGTTTCTCTAGCTGTACTCAGTAGTTTAAGTAACTAAATATATACAAAGTTATTTTCTGTCTAAATGATGATCATTTCAGAACCTGTTCAATAGCAGTGGGAGTTATGTGGTTATAAATGGGGTTGGGGAAATGGGATTGGCACAGGGGAGTGAAGGAGGGATATAATTTTCCCATTCAAAATAGAAATAAACTGACAACATTAATGAATGGTACATGATCATCTTTTGTTCTTTCAAATGTTTTTTATATAGCCATGCTTTTCCCACACTATAACAATGATGATCATAAAACTGAAACTGTTACATAAATAATGAGAAACGAATGCTAGTATTACTCTAAGTCAGTTAAGTCTTACCCCTATTTAAAGCAGCTCATTTATTTAATAGAATTTTGGGATTTCTTTATAAATTTAACTAGCTTTCTGCAAGTACAGTAATAGAGTGACTGATCTCAATATTTGACATTGTGTATATTTTTGCAGAACTTTACTGATTCCCACCTCTTCAAAGCTGTTTTTGCTTATAGCTGGGGAAAGGGAGTGTTCCAGGCATGTGTGTACAGTCTAAGAAAGTAATTCAGAGTTTTGTCAAGGCCATAGTTCATTTTCAAATTAATAAAAAGCTAGGTAGTAGTAGTCCAACTTAATTTTTATTTAAGAGACCTTCACATTCAATATTTGTTTATAAAATCTCATTGAATGATCATCCTCTGAAACTGAAGGACAGCTAACTATGGTGTCTCAGAGTTGTTTGCTTTTCAATACCCATTACACACTTGCTTTTAGTGGGACTGCAGATAATACACATGGTGCTCATTGTCTGGGAATCTGAGGTCATATACATTAGAATTTCAATTTGGATCAAAATAGTAGAGGACTTGTGGGGGTTGACAGGAAGTTGAGGATATTCCTGATAATCCCCGTTTAGTTTTGGTTCTCATTTTAAGTACTTCATTCTTTTTGCATAAAATGCCTCTGGAAGAGGTGCTTATTGGTATTTGGCTCCTCTTAACAGACTGGAGTTGAAGTGAAAGCCACAAAATTAGGTGTACTGGGGATATTGGCTCTTCAGTACTAAGTATTTAATTTAGCAGGTCATTTTCTGTAGTGCTGTGCTGTGTCCTTTTTTGAACCAAACAGCTCTTCATTCTGTGCTTGCTTTCATCTGTTGTGTTGGAAGGTTTTTCTCCATATGAGTAAACAGTAAATGAGGTTTGTCAAAATACTGTATCACAAAAGACCAATGGTGTTATATCATGGCAGCCAGGATGAAGAGCAGGTTCACCCTACAGCTATTCATGTTCCACAGGTTTCTCTGCCTTTCAGAACTCCTTAACTGATCCTCCTAAGCTTTAACCGTGGCCACATTTCTGGCAGCATCAATGTTCCTTTTGCATCAGCATTTACTGCAGAAGGGGATCTCATCCAGTGCCCAGCAACTGCCACACTGCAGAGCTTTAAAGGAAGAGTTGTGGTGATTGTAGGAAATGCAGTGAAGAACACAGCTGCTGTAAGTATATTGCTGTAATGTATGTTTTTATCCTTAGAGATACATCAATAGCATGCATATGGCAGTAATAAAATAAATGCCAGAGTCTGGAAAATTTAGATTAGAATTTTGTGACAGGATTTGGGGTGGTGTTTTTGTTGTTGCTCATTTCTGCTACTAGATAAAGACATTTCCCTTCAAGTGGTCCATTTTGAAATGAAATTGCTTTACATTTAAAATCTTTATTGCTGTCATGCCAGAGAAGGGACATCGGCACTTCTAATGTGCATCAGTAAGAGCTTTCAAAATTGGCTTGCATTCACTTTTTGTGGAGTTAGGAAGGATACATAAGGTGAGTTGGATGGGGACAGATTCATTATGAAGTGCAAAAGAAATAAGATATAATTCATATTCCTACTAGTAAGAAACAATGTATTCCCAATTTTTTAGAATCACTTGTTCCTGCAGTTGTGCTCAGTGAAGAGGAGAATGATCCTTACTGGTAACTTTTGTATGATATATTTATTGTCAGTGTCTTTAGCTAGACAGGAAGAATATTCAAACTTACCTATTCCTTTCTATAACAAAATATTTGATGGTGTTGAGAACTGCCAGAGTAACAACTGAAAGTGCATAAGTATTTATTTCACTATACTTCTCTCATATGAAGGAAAGTTATCCTTTTTTTTTCAGACACACTCTTAATTATGGTATACCTTTAGTTCACCCATTTCTTAAGCCTGTTTACACAAAGGACATGAACTGTAACCCTGATATGACAAGGAGGACTGTGAATCACTAAAAGGTCTTAATGTCAGGAGCAGCAGAAGCATCAACCCAGCACATGATGTTCATTTAGTACCTGTAGGGAGTTGTAAGTAGATGGAGAAATCCCCTTTATGGAGAAATCCCCTTTATTAAACTGCATTTCATCATCTAGAAAATTAAGTTGTGATATGTATCAGGTTTCTTAAATAGTAACAGAGATGGCATGAAAGAGACTGTAAACCAGCTCTCACACAGTTTCAGTAATTAGTATGTAGATTTGTGTGTGAATCTAGGCAAGTTCATCTTTTTTAATGTTTCAAAATTTTTGAAATTAACATGAAATGTTTCCTTTGCTGTGCAGCTAAAGAAATCTTGCCGTGTGCTTAGTGCAAGTACTTCAGTCACGTGGGAGGTGCTGTCTTATCCTCTAAGCCCAGATTTGCTGCAGCCAAGACAATGTTGACCCAGAATTGTCAATACAGAAAAGAAATGCTGCTTTGCCTCTTGATTTGCTTTTAGGGTTCTTGAATTCCTAACAAAAGAGTTTTGAGCTTTAAATAGTAACAAAATACTGGATTGACCAGTTTGACCACAAATTAATTGAATACTAAAGCCTAAATACTGGCTGGAACTGAGCACCTCTGTCACACTTTTAAAGTACATATAACACCAGCCTCAATTTGACTGTGCGGATAAAACCCTTTCTTTTGTGGATAATTTTTTAAGGCCAGTTTCATTTTTACTCTGCACAGCTGCATAGAACTGTCTGTCACACCCAAGCTGTGTAGCTCAAGGCTTGACAAGAGCAATAGTTATTACCTTTTAAATTTTACTAGGTAATCCAATCAGAGGAAAAAATTTAGAAGTGAATGCATGGAAATAAAACCAATTTTTGTCCATGTTATAAGATGCTCAACTTGAAATGTATATTTTCTAAACAGAGATATGTATTTCCAGATTAAATGAGATGAGCCAAAAATTGTACCTTCTGCCATAAGGGAGAATTTTTCACAACTGTTCACTGATATTTACTCCACTAAAAATTTGGAGATTGCTATATGTTTAGTTTAAATTTATATAGGACTGAGAGGCAGATGTAAGTGTGAAAAAACCACTAATTGTTTATGTGACTGTTTCTAATTAGAAGGTTGAATCTTCTAATTGTGCTTCAAATGAACAGCCTACTTGGCATCACTTAAAAATAATTTAAAAAGCAAAATGAAGTATACTGAACAGACCTATAGAAAAAGTCTTCTTGTACTTTTTTTCTGTTTCTATTTTTTACATTTGATTTGGTGCCAGATGATAAAAAAATTAAATTGGAAAGAAAATGCTGTCTAGAATTATTATATTCTGAATAGAATATGAGATGTAAGAGGGAAAACTGAAAGCTTCACCACAGCACTGTTTCAGCAAGAGGATAAGGAAGCCAGCAGTGTCACATGGTGCCTCTGGATCTGACAGCTCTGGTTCAAGTTGAACACTTCCTTAGTACAGAATTAAAACAGGGCAATCCTGCATGGTAAGCCATTGATGCTACTAACCCTAAATTTAAATTAATATATTAGCTGATGTACAAGAGGCTTACTGAATGCACCATTAGCAGCATGAAGATATTGCAAAAGAGGTATTGTGTGGTGGTGTTTGGCTCACACTTCTCTGGAGAATATTCCTTCCTCTCAGGTGCTTCTCACTTGGTGCCAGCCTTTCTTCTAGGTTTTTCTGGGCATTTGGTAACTGAGCAGGTATTTGTTTGTCTCTGCAAACAGCAGGAAACCTCCACATAAAGGGCATAATTTTGGAGTTCATCAATCAGATTCTATTTTGATCTTTAACTTTTGGATAAGTTAAATGGCAGCATCTCTGAAGTGAGTTGAATGCCCCTTTCCCACCTCCATAGACAGATAAGCACCTTGTAAATTCCATTATGGACAAAGAATCATTACAGTTGGGACTGTAATAGTTAAATGAGTAATAAGTGTTCAACTGTAGTTTCTTCTTTGGTCTAGGACAAATAACATGTCTCCTGATTTTTGTCACTTTGGAAGTCAGAGATACAGCAAGGAAAATGGTGGATTATAGTTGTGCATATGTAGAACAGGGATTATTTTAGGTCTTTTTAGGGAAGGGTGACATTACTTCATCTTCCCTCCTTCAGTCAGCTTTGATGTGCTAAGCCATTATCTATTTCCATTTCAAACTTTTGTCTGTATTACTGCAATGTTGACTGAATTTAGAAGAGGAGAAATGCCTTACCTGACACTAAATCATTCTCTAGCAATTTAATTTTGACAGTGGCATACTTCTACTTCTGTCACATGGTTGTTTAATAAATGTGTTTCCCCCAGTGGTTTAATATATGTGCTTTATTGTCAGCTAAATGCTATAACAGAATAAAATATACAGGATGCTTTAATCTGTCTAATAATTAGCAACTTATTTATGTTCTGCTTGGAAGAAGACAGATAAGCTGTAAGTCAAAGCTTAAAAAAAAATCTGTCTTTATACCTGGGAAATAAATTCTAAATTGTAAATTCTAATTGTTACATCGATTACTTTTTGTCTAGATAAGTTATGCTGCTATAAATTTATTGTCTAGACAACTTCTGTAAGTTACTGAAGCAAAGTAGTCATTCTTACTGCATTGCAAAAGCTAATAGATAAAATACATTCATTATCTCCAAAACAAAGACAAGAAGTTCTGATTTTACATGAGATCTTTCTGACCCTTTTCAAGGCAAGAGGAAGGGGGTCAAATTCAAAATTCTTTTTGTATAACATATTCTTACCTTGGAAAAAAAGTTTTTTTTCTATATGGATATAGCATATAGTGTTTCCTCTCTCCCAGCGCACTGTCAAAAATGCATTTCTTCTTATATGAAGACTGAGGTACATAGGTTAAAGTGTCTGGTTACTACTGAATTTGTGTGATTTTATTGTCATCTTCCCCAGGCCTTTTTAAAAGCCTTTGCCAGAGAAGCAAGTCCTTGCATGATTTCTTCAGTTATAAACTAGTCTTAAAACCACAAATGGATGCCTATGAAGCTTGATAGGGTGATCTGAAGATTAGGTATTGCACAGAATACTAAAGAACAGGTGCTTCTAAAGACAGATACTTTTATTTGGAAGGGCCTAATGAAATCTCTGGAGTGCAAGTAAACAGAAATTAGGCAATAAACTTCTGGAGATGTTTCCACTGTACATATTTTAGGCTCTGTTTCCCTGTAAATAGTTTCTGCAGAAAAGTGACTGAACAATTGGAATGAAAACTCTTATCTTTGAAGGGATGGAGGGGCCCCTTATGATTCCCAGAATGGCTCTTTCATGTTTGTTTTGTTAAGGCCCCATTCTCCCATCTGCATTCAGACTCAGAGCCTACTGGAATCATCAGAGCCTCCTTGTTGCCTTTAGAGATTAAGCTTGTATTTTGAAAAGTTTGAAACATTTTAGTTAATCAGCAACGATCGTTCTGGTTGTAACTCTCCCCAGTACATGGCTAAGTCTTCTTTATTTTGTTCTGTAAGTTTAGCCCTTTTTATTATTGCAGCAAGTGTAATGTATGCATGCTTTCCTTCATGGAGCGAGAGCAGCCCTGCTGCTGTTGCCAGTACATGCTCTCCACACAGCCTGAGAGACACTTGGGCTGCCAGCCAGGAGCTGTGGTGTGCTCTTGTCACTCTGCCCCTACCCCTGGCTTTGGTCAGTGAGCACTGAATGCCTCAGGTACAGCAGTGAGGACCTAAATCTCTCACTGTCACAGCCAGCTGTGAAAGAGGAAGGGAGAAAATGCAAGATTTTAGGGGCAGAATTTGTGTTCTTTTTTTCTCTGAAGTGCCAAGGAAAACAGGCTAATTCTAGAACTCCAAAATAGATTATCTTTTTAATTTTTTTACTGAGACCAGTGGTAGCAGCCACTGGAAATTTTAGTTATTTGATGTAGGAGTTGTTTGGCTTGTCTGTATTCCTTAATATGCAGAGGTTTGGATGCCTCTGGAATCATGGAGTTGATTTGCTTTACCTATGAAAATATGTCTGAGAGATGCTGGCAAGCAAGGTGTCAGCTCTTTTCAATCACCTGGGAAATCTCTTGAGGACAGGAAAGGTGGGAGAATGGTGAACCTGAATCTTGGAGTGGTGCTGTCAGGCTCCAGAATTTCTCCAGACATCTGTCTTGGCAGTGGTTATAGTCCTTGTGGACTGAACCTCTGAAAGAGTACTCTTGTCCTTGATGGAGCTTGCATGGATTAGGTTGTATCCATGTTGCTTAGGGCTACTGCATTATGATATAGAATTTCCACTTTCTGGAGTTGTTTCTCAGCTCTGAGACAGAGTTTTGTGTTTCCTGGTATTCCAGTTCAGAGAATCTGAAATGGTGATAACTGAAATAGAGATGGTAATGAACTACAAATATTTGTTATAGGTTTGGGACCTTGTGTAAGGATATACCAGCTAGAATGGTGCTGGTGAATTTGGCAAATACAATATCCATAGTGCTTATCTGGATCAATGTTGTTTTGCATTTCTCTAAGCTGTATCTGAGCCAGCCTTTGAATAGGATGGACTCACTGACTGACTGACTGCTGCAGGAGGGGTTGAGTAGAAACTGGACAAAAATTGCAGTTTGGGTAGTGTTAGGAGAAAGTACTACAAATCAGAAAGAAATGTTTTTCATTATCAAGTACTTATTTGACCATTTTTCAAGATCATAGACCTGGGGGGAGGTAGTAGAATCTTTCACAAAGACTCTTACTTCTTTTTTTTTTATATCCAAGCCAGCTGTTATGCCTCTTTTCAAAATTACATATTTATGTTCCCTAACAGCTTTTTTTATTTTGTTAAGTGAAAAATATAATAGTTTTCCTTCTGTATTTTCATTTTATTTTCCATTCATGTCTAATGTGTGCACTGTATTTATTTTGCTCAGTATAAATTAGCGGTATTACAACAGCTAAATATCTGCAACTGACTTTAATTTTCAAGTGCTCACTTTCAGCTGGGTTTTTTCAATGTATATAATTTCTAGGTGGAAAATTTAAAAGACAGGTTTTTAAAATTTTTCCCTTGAAGAAATTTGTGTTTACTCTTACTTTCATTCTCAGTAAAACTTATTCTGAAACCAGCTATTATTACCTGTTTATTTAGGCTTATTTTCAAATCTTTGCATCTAAGTACTTTAAGTTACTGCTGTGTTTTTGTACTGATGGAATGGAAAGTGTTCCTTTTTGGCCAGGTCTACATATAGAGAATTTTCCCTTGATCTTGTTAGAGCAGTTGGTTCTGTGTTCCACCCCGCCCACCCCCTAGTACATGTTTGCACTAAGTTGTCCTTTCTGTGTTGTTTTTTGTTTTAACTTCCATTCAGTTTATGGTAATACTACAACCAACAACTAGGCACTGTTTTGTTGATGTGGGAAGTTTTAGACTTCTGTCTTTTCCATGGTGTTCAAGTCTTGTTTCATTTATCTGGAACCCTTTAATGTAAGAAGTAGCTGGCTAAAAATAATCTTGTGTACTGGATCTGTGTTGTGGCATATGGAGAGTGTTGTTTAAAAAGTTTCAAACTGATCACTTTGACTGTTGAGCTTTCAGAGAGGTGTAGGTGAACTCTTGGACTGAAATCACAAAGCAAAATAGACTGCAATTCATGAGAGATTTGTGTAGCATGAGTTACAAGTGAAATCTAGAAATAATCTTGTGGAAATGAATGAATACTACAAAATTTGATTGATATTTCTCCTTCGACTTCTATTTTCCTTCTGACTCTTTCGGAGCATGCTGTTAATATTTATACCATGGTAACACTTGTCACAGCCAACATTTTTGGTATTCTGGTGCAGTATGTTACTCCTCCTTCCCTCCCAGTGTGCCCTTTAATTACAGCCTGTCACAAGAATGTCTGGGAAAGTGAATAATGTGTACATAGCAGCCCTCGTGGCTGGCCCGAAGGGTGCTGGGAGTGGGGCTGCTCCCGCTGTTGTGTTCTCACACTCTGCTGTGGACAGCCTGAAAACGAGACGTGCCTGGCATGAGACATGCAGCACTTGAAAGCTGTTCTTTTGCTGCTTGGAACAGAGTAGTAGAAACATTTTGATAAATTCTCCAATGTGCAGATCATTAAGGTTCTTGATGGTACTTAAAGGAGCAGTCCTGTTATGCCATTTATATTGAGAGCATCACCAAGGCAGGGTAAAATGTTTAATATTTGCCCAGATTTTGGTATGAATTTCCTGTGATCTTGTCTGGAAGCCTCACTTTTTGTATCTGCATGAAGAGTCTTAACTGACTACTTTCAAATGCAAATTGCAGCTTTCTGGCTCAGTTATACTCACCAAGAAGGTTGTTTTATGTGGAATTGATGGATGCATTAGTTAATAGAGGAACTGTGTTTCCAAAGTCTTCAGCAAAGCCATCAAATAGTAGTCATTAAAAAAGTTTCTCACTTATTCATCCTTTCAGATGTAATATTTGCTGTGAAAGCAGCAAGAAGAATTTCAATTTGGAAGTTCAGTTTAAACATTAGATGCAACCAGGGAAAGCACAGGAACTGAACTTGGGAATCTCATTTTGAGGAAAGGCCACCTGAAGCAGAAAGTAAAAAGCTGAAAGTCTTGTAGTATCCCCTGAAGCCTTTCCTCAGATAGGAACAACTCCCATTTCCCCCAACAAGTCGTCTTGTGTAAATGAAAGCAGAAGCATTACAGAGGAGTGTGATCCATTGGTGGTGTGGGGAAAGATATATTTCAGAAGTTATGTCAACATAAACATTTGATAAATTTGAGAAAGTTTAATCACATAATAAAGTACTGCTTATTTCTATTTACAGAAATATATTTCTGTATAATGGAATTTAATTGTACACTACCTTTATGTGTTTCAATACATCTGTGTATAAGATGTAGATGATTTACAGGTTGCTGAGGATGATGTAGCCCATGGGCTTATCTCTTCACCATGTTATTTTCAGTCTTAACAGCATCTTTGTAGATTGGATTATTTAGTAAACTACAAATTACGTATTCAGGTGCCTGTTAGTAAGCTTCTAGTTGACACTTTCTGTTTGCATTCCAGGATGGCAGTTTCTGCTGTAGAAAGTCTGGGGTATTCATTCAAAAGAACATTGGGATTTTTTTGATGCATGAAATTTTGCTCTTTCTGGATTGCTGATTTTTTTTCCCAGCTTTTTAGGAAATATTAATTTTTTTTAATCTTTATTTCTTTGATTCAGGCTAGTGCTATTTGGCATAACTGAGTGTCAAATTGGGGAGAAAATCTATGTAGCTATTTCAAATAGTCCTTCCTCTCGTGCCCCTCCATCAGTGTGTACACCAGAAATAACACTCCCCTGTATTTTGAAAACAGTGGCTTCATGGAGTGTATTTTGGCAAGGCAAGGTAGCAGGTGGTATTGGAACATTTCAGGCACATGGTGAACAAGTTCCTGTTCTTGTCTGCAACAGACAGGCTCCTCTGTCTGGGAGAGGGTGGCACAGACATGTTCAGAGGAACAGAACTATAAAAAGTCAAACCTTTAATAAAGAAGACTGCTGTGCCAGTAAGAGAATATTTCTAAGTCTATGCTTTGCCAAAAGTTGCTATTTCTACTTCCAGTGAAAAAAAAGGGGGGAAGGCAGAAGGGAAAACTAGGAATGTCTTTAATCAGCTCAAGTCCTGTTGCCATGTAACTTAAACCTGGAGTCTTCTATGCAGTGCCTGGGCAGATGTATGAGCAAAGCTCTTGGAGGCTGATATTGAGAATTGGAAGGAACCCTGAGCTTATGTCAGTGTACCTCTAGGTCCCTGACTCGCAGCTGATTCCCACAGAAGTGAGATACTGGTAGTAGCACATTTCCTGCTCAGTGGTTTTTCCCTGGCTGGATGTTCAGCTGCAATATTTTGAATTGTATTTGCAGCATTTCTCACTGAAACTAGGCAGACAGCAGCAAACAGTTCTGTGACAACTTAAAAAAAAAAAAATAAAAAAAAAGGAGCTCATCTTATGGTATATCATCTTAAGTTCATCTTATGGTATATAATCTTGTGCTTTCTGCCATCATTGCTATCGGCCCCAGATTTTGCTGTGCTTGCTTCCCAGAGGCTCTGCAAGAAGCAACAAATTCCTCACTATAAAGTTTTAAAGTAACCTTGTCATATGCAGTGAAGAAAATCTATTTTTAGACATGCCTTGGTTACTAAAGCAGTTCTAAAATACAGTGGGACAGAGGCTTTAATGCTCAAACCCCAGGTACAAGGCATTTTTTTGTGTATTTTCTTTTAAGATTACATTGAATGGTAGTTATATTAGGGTTAGGGCATTCAAAACACTTGGAGCAGGATTTACAGTTTATTATCAGCATTTTAAAGTTATCAGTAGTCAGAGAGTGGAACATCTCTGTTGACACATGGAACATTGTACTCAGGAAATAACGTGCTGCTTCCTGCCAGCCTGAAGGCTTGTTGTCATTTTTCATTGCTGCTGGCTCTGAGCAGCGTTGGTGTCTAAGGCACAGCACTGTCCATTAGTCACAGGTGGAGAGCACTGTGAGGTGACAGATATGTCCATGTGAAGTAGAGATATCTGGTAGGAGTATTTCACTGGGAATATTAACTATTTTTGCAGTTCATGGTGTGCACAGCTGAGTGCTATCTTTGTCTCTACTGCACACTGCATCTTTATGGACTGTGATTGTAACGAGGTATTTGGGCTCTCCTAGTAATGTCTCTGTGCATATTACATATTACACCACCTGTGCAGCCAAGTACCTTTCCAAAAGCATAGCATTTACTTTTCTCATGAAAGCTGACATCCACATATGGTGGAAGTTTACTGTCAGCTGCTTTGATTGCTGGATTGCAGGAATTGTTTTATTTAATTCTTTGACTCCTGTACTGAATAACCCAAACTGGTGGGGGAAGAGATGTTTGAACTTTGAGTCTTCCCTAGGCAGCCACCTGAAATAAATTTAACAGCCAAAATGTTGACAGGTAATCGTGTAGTATATCTAGTTCTGCCTCAGCACTGTTATGCTGTAATAGGTAATTAGGAGGAAAGCAAATGAAAAAAGAAATCCCATGTATTGAGTTTGATTGGGGTGCCCACAGCTGTTCCTGAGCCGGTAATTTAGTTGTTTGTGCAAAGGCAGCGACCTGGACATCACACTTGTTCTCAAATAGCATCACTAATTATTTTAGAGAGTCAAAAAAGGAATTGCAAATGTTTTACATAGCCCGTTGGAAGCACTCAAGGATTTTACAACTGGTACTGATTTGACAACCAATTTTGAAGAAACAGTCTCAAAGACTCGGATGGCAGAGCAATCTCTCACAGCTATTGGAAATGAAGTAAAACTATTAATTTCTCACTGATAAGTCCATTTTGGTGCTTGCTTTTTAATGTGTTGTAGTCAGTATATAGAAGGCAAGTTCAACATGTAATGCACAAAATATTGTTTGGATTTTGGTATTCTGAAACATAATTTTGATTTTTTTTTTTACTCATGATTATTTTGATATACAAAATATCTTTGTCAGTGCAATAATGTTTCACAGAGTTCCTATGTGGAAAGTGGCAATTGCTGCTTGGTTTATGGCACAAACTGCTCAAGGAGAGAGGCTTTCCATGGTGGGGGGGATACCTGCTCATACTATTGAACCTGCCTGTGGGCAGACTGGTGGGAGCAAGAAAGATTAGAGATGGTAGACCCCAAATTCATATCTGACATCTGTGAGATCAAATCACATCAGACAAGCTTGACAGGTAAGCAAGTGAGTTTACCCTCAAACTGTGATGCTTGTACCCTTGGGAACTTACAGAAAAGAACTGGGAGTTCAGCTAGTGTACAGAAGAATATTTTTTAGTTCATGCTTTGAAAGAGGCTCCAGTGATTGCCCTGAGATTAAACAGTCTTTTTAGAATGAGGTAAAAACCTGCCTAAGCAGAGATAAATAAAGTTCATTGTTATTAGTGTGACACTTTCATGTTTTAACTTTCAGCTGTTTCACTCTGGCCTGAGCTCCTGTGTTGGACTTGTTGGTGCAAAAAAAAAGAACTTCCTAGGGTCTGATATTTTTTGTTTAATTTGCCTTATGTAACAGAGTTATTGTCACTTAAGGACTATGAGATGCAGTGGGCTAATGATGTATCTGCTTCAGTTTGCAGCTCATCTAGTGAAAAACAAGTACCCAAGGGTCTGCATCCTTGATGGAGGAATCAACAAGATCAAGCCAACTGGTCTCCTCACTGTTCCTTCTCCACAAATCTAAGTGACTGTAAACGTTCAGGACAATCTGTCTCAAGAGGAAAGTCCTACCTACAACACAGATATCCTGAACCTAAAGGGCATTATGGCATCTTCACAAGCTATCCTGGTGATCAGTGTCTTATCCTGCAGCTGTAGAGCCCAGGAGTTTTGTGTTTGTTCTTTAATATAGAGCTTAGTTGGAACTGATCAAAGCTGAAGCTTTAAGCTTTCCAAGAAACCCCTTTCAGCACTGATGCAGTGCAGAAGTGCTTGGGCAAGTCTGAACAGAGAGAGAGGAACTTACCTGGCTTTTGGTGGCTTATATTTCTGTGAAACAAAATTAACTGGCACTTGATGCCTCTAAGGTGCACTTAGATTATTTGAAAAAGTATTTTACTGTGAATATTGAAAGTAGCAAAATGAAACTGTAACATGAATATTGTGTGAAAAAGTGTGTTCCTTAATATTTGAAAAGTAATTGCTGTATCTTCTGACTTGCTTTATTTCTGAAAAACTGTTTTTTTCATCGGGTTTGGAAATAAAGATGTGTCCCAAATTGAAAGTCACTGTAAGAGCAGCTGCTGATTCAATCCAAAATCTATCACAAGCTGGAAAATTTCTTCTACTCTGTGGTGAATTTAACAATCTATTTCTATAGTCATATCAAATGTAACAATTTCTGGAACAATTACAGTTAACAGAAAGGTGGGCTTTCAACAATACTGTGTCTTAGGAGTATAAATAATTTCTTCTTAAAATAATAATGTGCTTCCATTTTAGAATCTCAAGCCTTGGAAGGAAATACTGCAATTTTAATTTTCATGTGAAAACATTCTAGAATTATCAGTCTTGTATGAATTGGAAGTTGAGAGTTTTCTTTGGCCCTCTACTCTTTCAGCTGGTGATGTCAATTTTCTTGGGGATTTTTTAAGTCCTTGAACATGAACTTGAGCACTCACAGATTGGGACAGCCTGCTTTTGGACTGGGCTGCATGCAAGTGCTGCAGATGAGTGAAAGCAGGCTTCCACAAAGGACATAAGGTGGCTGTGCAGTAAAGATGTGGGAATTACTTTGCAGTAAGAAGCCAAAAGCATTTAAAGCACTGACAGAAACAGGAATTGGACTATCTCTTGCTGAGAAGCTAAAAATAAACTTGATTCAGACAGCTACAACCTTTCAAGAGATGTGGGGAAAAGAAACCCCAACACCCTATTCCTCCCCCTCAAAATCCCATGTTAAGTTTGCTATCTTGTCAGGTCCATTATTCTAAAAATAATGCTGGAGATTGGAGGAAAACTAGGAAAATAAAATAATCTGTCTTCAAGAATGCTCCTTGAAAATATTACATTTATTCCAGGAAAACTAGTTATGATAATGTAAGACTGTCAATATGGCACTGAAATTAAATGGGAATGTGGAAGAATGTGTTTTACAAGACAAGAAAGTGTTAGATTTATCTTTTTACATTTTTAAAGCTGGAAAAAACTGGTGCGACATGAAGCTTAATAATCACTGAAGTGTGAGGATTAAAGTGTATTTTGTAAAATTAACAAAATTACACCAAAACCTGTTCATCTGGTTACAGTCACATATCAGCTTGCATTGTAAATTTGACACCCTGCTCTTTTATTAGAGCATCATCTGAAACAAGGCAGTTTCCACAAGTTCACTGTAGGGTAATGGGGATTTGCTCTGGAGATGGGATTATTGTAGGCCTTATTTGAGAATTTTATATTGGGAATAGTTTTAATCTGGCAAACAGAATATTGCAGCAGCTAACTATTTTGTTTTTTCTGTCACAACAGGTTTCCAAAACTGAGAAGTCTGAGAGGTGGGCAGTGAAAGGTTGGGAGCAGTTTCTGTAAATCACAGGCAACCTGATCACTTGTTCTGTGGAGTTTTTTAATGTTGGTGTTTGGGGGTTTGTGGTTTTGGGAGGGGTTTTTTGAACTGAAACTGTGGAAGATGAGACTTTGTGAGAGGTGCTGAAAGAGGAAGTGTTCGTTCTCTTGGTGGGGCAAGCAGAAGGTTTGTAGAGCTCATGAAAGAATTCTGGAGGCTGAGTTTTCCTAACGTGCATTTCTAGAAGCATGGTTTGTCCAGCTCTACCATTCTCTGTTTTAGACTGCAATTGGATGCCATAAATATTTAGTAAGAGAAAAAAAAACAATGTTCCATGTTGGTGTCTTCTGCTACTAGCATAAAAATATCCTAACTAAATATTTCCCACTGTTGGGCCTGGAAAATGATCCTCCCTTAGTCTGTTTTTTCCTACCATTTTGAAAACGTCCTGAATCTGCCCCAGCCACCTGGGCCTATAGCTTCCTGCCAGGACAGCCATATTCCCAGAGGGTACCCATGTGGGCTTTTAAAAATGCAAAGGAATTAATTTTCTTTGGCGGCCATAAACATACTGATCATTTTAAACTATGAAACAGTTGCTGCTGACACTGGAGTGTCCTTCTTCAGACAGCATACAGTCCTTCGAGTCCTTTGAGCTTTTTATTGCAGCTTGCATCTAAGTTTCTTGGGATTTATTTGGTTTTTACAAGTGGATATTTGTCCTGTTTGGTTCACTTCTTTTGAAGCAAAGACTAAAACTATTTGTACTTATCCAAGAAACCTCCTTTCCTGCACCCATTTTTTTCCCCTTCATCATCCTGGTTTCTCCTAGGTGCCTAGGTTCTCTGTGACCAGGGTACCTTCCCTGTTCAGCACAGGAACAACTCACAAAGCAGCAGAAAGGAGGGAAGTTACAGTGTCTACTTCACTCTAACTTTCACTAATCTGGTTCACTTAAGGTATTTCTGGTTTGTTGATTTTTGAGGTGTTTTGTTGTTATCTCAATTTAGCATAAGTCTTCCCTTCCAAATTCTGTTCTTCCCACTGGTAGTCCTTTTTGGTAGAGTGTTTTGGTAGACTCTTCCTGGTATATCTGAACTAGAAGCAGTAACCATAGCAGGTAGGCAGATGCTGGTATGTAGTCTTTTATTTAGATAATTTATTTTTCTGATTTCCAAGGTGACCTCTTAACTGCTAAGGGCTAAATAATTTGTCAAAGTGGGTGAGGGTTAAATTTCCTTCCTTCATTTTCCCGGTTTTAATCTATCCTTAGGCTTACTGACAAGACCACTGCACTTCAATGTGTTGCCTGAGCCTTTGTGCATTCATAATCTGTGTAGGCATCACACAGTGGTATGATCTTATTTCTGTGACCTTCTGGATATCAGTATCTAGACTTCCTGTGATATTTTAGTCAGCTAAGGACAATGTTTATTAGAGTATCTCTTAGCTGGACTTCAAAACTGCATCACACAAAACTCAATAAAACAAAAAACCCCAAATGACATGGCTTAGTTTTTCAGCAGCTGCATCACTGATGTTATTATTGAAGGAGGTACTGTGAGAGCCTCTTAGTTCTGTGGCCTGAGACATACTTGCTGCTCTTATTTACAGGGTGTGAATGTTGTACAAAATATCACTTTTCAAGATTTAATTTATGTTTGTACTTTTAGTAGCTTATCAAGTTCCTTCAGTTAATATAAAAAAATTGGTATGTCTTTATTTAGCTTTCACAGTGTTCAGACTGAGTTACTAAGAGGCCTGGGAATTGTGTGGGACTGAGTATGGCCTTTTAATCTCCCATTTCCAGTTATCTTTTCATGCTGAGGAGTCAGACTGGCCTCTCCCATTGTTACACTAGAAACTTTACTGTCATCAGTCTTATCTTGCTATTTTTAATTCTTTTTATTGGGCCTAGCTTGTGAAAATAGACTGTAAGAATTATTATTCTTCCCAAAACTGTTTCTTATCAGGAGAAGTAATGAAACTTGATCTGTGCTGACTTAGCTAACATCAGATTTGTATATTTGACTGGCAAAATTACAGATTTTCCTTTCTCTTTGAATCCTAAACTTATAATGCTGGTATTGTCAATCTTTTAGGTTTCCAGACTTAGTAGAAAGCTGATGCCAGAAACTGCAGGCTTGTTTGGAACTCGTGTTTCATTTACTTTTCACGTAACCATGAAGTTTTAAGTTTGCCACTGGTAGTGTCTTTTAAATAATATCCCCAAAATACCTGTTGGACAATAGTCTCTGTTCTATGACAACAGAATCTGTATTCCTTTCATTTAGGTTTAAAAATTCTTCTTGTACTGCCATAAGCATTTGCAATTGAAGATAGTTTTGTTGTATGTTTCTCATTATATCAGCATTTAATAAACCATTGTTATACAGAATTTAAACTTTAAAAACATAGAATCTGTAGAGTACTATTACCACTGAATTAATTTGTAAGTATTTTTTGTAAAGCCTTTTCCCAAAATTTGTTTACCCATAATATAAATCCATGTTCAGATAAATCTCTAATCGTGGTCTTGCATGTAAAGGTAGAGAGATCCCAGTGCATGCAATCCTGTAATTCACATATTTTCCTTCCCTGGTTATAGGTCTTTATGTGCTTTAGGAGCAGAGACACCAGGTTTCCAGACATAGTAGTCTGTCTAAAAGAGCAGATACAGTAAAGCAATATGGTAATCATTGGATTCAATGGGAACAATCCAGGGAAAAGTTGCAGATCACTGGTTTAATTAATATTTCCTAACTAAAGCAGGATTAAATGTCTCCTCCTTGTCTATCTAGAATTATCTGTTATTACCTCATTTTAGAGAGAAATAGTGCCTGGTGGTATCAACCTTTTTCAGCTGAGCTGGGCAAAAAGAGTAAAACTGAGAGTACAGAACAGGTAGCTGTAATAGTTAAGTGACATTCTTGCCATTTTGTCAGTTAACTTGATTTGACTCGGTTCGGTTGCTATCCTAAATGTGGCGGTTTTTTCTCAAGTTCTTTGAAATTTGAATGAGCTAATATCTCTGATTTTACACCTTTGCTTTAAGTAAAGCCGTTATTTCAAACAACATTATTTCTCCAGCCTCAAAGAAAAAGGTGACATCGCATGTAGGATATTGTCCTCAAAAGAGGAACTTGCTGGTTTTCAAGTTTTGCATGTCCTCAGTGTGGATATGTCCTCAATTCAGTGGCGGCTCTTCAGCAACTGGAATGCCCATACTCAAGGTCTAGAGAGATGCCCCATGTACAATAAGTACCTGGAGGAAGCAACGTGGAGAACTTACTTATAAAACTTTATGGGTCTATATGTGGCTACAATGTGTGTATGAATACAATATAATTAGCAAGCAGCTTACTTTAAATTGACAAGCTTGTTAAAAACTGCCAGCTCTTTTTGGAGAATACTCTCAACTTAGTTAGAATAGCTCAAAGAGGTTGTAATAATTAAAATTTCTCCTTTGCAGTAATTGTATAGGTGTGCAGTGCACACATATTCACGTTAAGCCAAGGGCTTTACTAAACCAGGGAAGTCCTCTTGTCACTTCAGAGAGAAATTTGCAATTACTTTTCAAGGAGAAACCAGCAAAATGGACAGTTAGAACCCAGTGCTGTTGCAATGTGCCTGAGCTCGGTTGTTCTAATTGCTTCTTCTGAAATGTTTTGTGTCTCTTGGTCCTATATACACTTACCCTACATTTCTTCTTAAAGCCCTAAAGATAAACCATTATTTACCTGAGCTTCTTTGCTGTCATCCTGCCTGATAGTGCTTTTACTGTGCACTTTACAGGCTCTTCCTCTCTCCTTCCAGGATTTCATTCAGATTTTCATAGGGCCTTACCTTTAGCTCACCTTCCCTATTGGAAACATGTGATGAGTTTTCTTTCTCAGAAGAGTTTTTAATGCACTCATTGTGTTTACTGTTCCTGGAAGCTACTTGTTCCTTATTAGCAAATGCTTGAAGCCACTGACATTGGAATCCCGGGCTTGTAATGAAATGAGATTCCAGCTGTGCACAGTGGATGGGAGGGTGGGAGAAGTGGAAGATTTCTCTCAGTGCCTCCCTTGGAAAGCCATCACTCCCATGATGAATCACTGAGAGAAGTCTTCGTAGTGATGGATGTGAACCAGTGGGGACAGCAGGAGAGAGCTGAAGGCATCAGGGAGTTATTCTCTATTTTCTGGCAAGGTAGAATAATTGACACATAGAGCTCATGCTTCAAACTGCAGCCTCTTGCTCACTGCTCCTTACAGGGGCACCAGTCCCTCATGGACTGGGGCTGCTCTCGGGTGAGCACCTCCTGAGACTCTGTCATGAACTGTCACCTTCTCTTCTGGCAAAGGCAAGGTGCCTGCCTTTTTTGTTTGTTTGTTTGTTTCTCTTTTTGTTTTTTAAGTAGTGGGAAAAGACAGGCACTGGAAAAATTCAAGCAGCTCTACTGTATGTGTTGCACATAAAAGTTGTGCAATAAACGGTCAGGGTAGCAGTAATCTAAACATACTACATTTCATAATCTAAACAATCTAAACATAAACATAATCTAAACAATCTAAGCATAGCAGTAATCTAAACGTATCTAAACAATGGGATCTCCACTGTACTGTGTTGTCCTGTTGCAGAGCCTCACCTCTTCACAATTTACAGCACTTTGATAGATTACTACAGCACTGGATTTCTGTAGTTTTGTGCAGAAACATCAGACTTGTGTCTGTGCCATGAGGTGTGCATCAGATAAAGAAAAGGTTATTTCATGCTATAGAAACAGCTTCTTGTAACTCCTGGCCAGTTTTTAGAAGTCTTACATAGTTTTTAGAAGTTACTTACATAGAGGTCTGGAAAAATCTTAACCCTTTGTTAAATGTCCAGATGGGACCCAAGTTCCTGAAAATCAGGCCTCCACACTCAGTGCTAAGCATTTGAAAATTTGAACTTCAGCTTGGAAAATTTGTCCTCAAAAGGGTCAGAATTTACATACACTGTAAATGGTTTCAGTGGGAAATGCTGGCAGAGCCATCTCTGTAGTGTTGTTAACTTGTTTTGCAGACCACCCATTCTGCCTGCGCAATAGAACAAGCCTAAATGAGGCATTCATTGATGGCATTTGTCCTTACTGATCTCATTTAGTTTATTAAAAGAGAAAAAAATCTCCTGTACCTGTTCTCCTTGTGAAATCTTAGACTGATTACAAAATCCTCTTTAAGTCTCTGCTGACCCTGTTTCAGATTTAATCTTCAGGGGAGTGCTTTTTCATAAGAAACCTTAAGAAATTCAAATATTAGCAGGCATGAAGATTGCTTTCTTCACTATTTTAGTGATTCAGCAAGTTACAGAGATGATCAGAGGCACCTTCAGGTTCAAGACAATGTCATGACTCCTTGCTTTAAGTTCAAGACAATGTCATGACTCCTTGCTTTAAGTTAGATGTAGGTTTAAGTTCCTTAAATGTTTTATTCTGATCTGGATAGAAACAATTAGCAGGGATGAGCAAAACTTAAGCTTTGCCTGAATCCACTCAAAGACCTGAGGGATTTCTGCCACATTGGTGCTTTTATTAAGCCAAAAGTAAAAATACCTCCTATAGCCAGAGAGCCTTAATCACACTAAGGAATAGTTGTTAGAATAACAATGATGGTACTTCAAGGGAAAGAGGAGGGGGTAAAAACAAAACCAAAATGGAGAAAGGCCACCCACCACAGACATGTTGAAGGGATGTAAGCAGCCCTGAGAGTACACACACCAATCCTGGAACTTCTCCTAGTTAAGTAGCACATCCCATTTGCCAGCAGTTACTGTCAGAGGTCAGAGGAGCCTTTCTTGCCTGTAGTGATGGAGCTGCAGACTACAATTAGGTGATGTTTTGTTTTGTAGCACCTGCTCTAGGGGTGGTACTGCTTGTGTAAAGGCTGCCTTTACTCAGATTTAGAAGTGGCTTGTCTTCCAAGGAGAAAAATTATCTCATTAACTCTTGGCGAGGAGGTGGTGTGCAGCCAGAATGCTCAGGCAGTGCTCAGCATGGTCTTTGCCACACAGAGCAATTTGTAATTGCTGATTACTTTTTGGCTGATGTTGAAAGCCTGCCCAGAGTGCAAAACAGTAAGTAATCATCCTCCCCCACCTCCAGTCTCGTTCAGTGGGAGCTTCACAGAAGAGGCAGGCAAGTCTGGTTGAAAGAAAGGCTTGTAACCTTTGGCCATGTCAAACTCTCTAAAACTCTAAATTAAATTCCAGAAGAATCATGCTGTAAGTACGTTTCGTGTATGAATGCACACATATTTAATACATTTTAGAAGTGTTTTTTTCCCCTCCCTCTTCTATTTTTTTTTACCAGCTATTTCAGTGCCTGGACTTCGGGGCATTCTTTTGGGTGTTTTTTTAATAATCATCATGGAGCTTGGGAAATCATGGGATTTCTCATACATAAGTGCTTCCACTAGAAGGTTGTTCTTATTTTTAGTGAAGAAGTAACAATTATCCAAGCATATTTTTGAAATATTTAGAAAAAAAAAACCAGTATTTGGACCAAAAGCCATTATTTATTGTAGCTTTTACCAGTGACATACTAAGGAAGTTGAAGTTACATTGTGATTAAATTTTGGAAAGCTCATGTCAGTGAAAACAAAGGAGTGTGCAGAAGACAAAGATGCTGAGTAGAATAGATGTTCTACTCAAATTTGTCCATTGCTCAATGAAACTCATTCAGCAAATGCTCAGTCTCTAACCCTGGTTCTTTCTTAGGCCTGTCCTGCACACTCCCAGTTTTGTGTGTGAACTTAGGCTGTCATTGCCTGCCTACTTCCCCTGCCTCATTTTCCACCTACATGGAAGACAGCCTTCATTTTAATAGGTAGGTAAGAACAGGAATTTAGGGACCAGTTTCCCAAAGAGGGCAAATCTGGGAAACTAGACTGCCCAGTCACCAGGTTGTTGTTGAGTTGGCTCATACTGATGATTCCTGGGTTGCTGACATATGTGAAACACCAGAGCTGTGAAGAGAGAGCCTTGCTAATGCTGACAGATTGGCTCACATTGGAGCATCTTGTGGCAGGATTTGTTTTGCTGGAGGCTGGAATTCACATGTAGGCTGTAGGTGGCATATCTATTCTGTTTTGACAGAACCAGTGTGTGGGAAGCTCTTTGTACTTGCAGGCTGCATTATCAAGGTACAATGATTTATGATGATACATGGAGAGATCATTTGAACTGTAAAGGTTTTCTCTGGGGAAATCTCAGATAACAAGGTAAATTAATGCTTTCTGTAGAGATTAATTATACAAAATTATGCTTAATTAAAAGGAATATTTTACTGTAGCTTAATCAAAAAATCCAGTCTTCAGTCTCCAAGTGGGCCTCTTTAGATATCAGTAGGGCTGGAGAATATTGGCAGAGACTTGCAGTCAGGTATTACTGGAAAAGTTGGAACTTCATACCCATTCAGAAGGGAAAGAAGGGCTGTGGAAAATTAGGAGGCCTGCAAAGTCAAATGAAATGTTTGTGTAGGCATTTAGAAGATACTGTCAGCATGGAAGGGTTTTTGCTATTAAAAAAGAGTAGAAACTCTACTCTTTGTTCAGTATTCAGAGTACTTCCAGGAAACAGACAGCTCCCCACATTCTATCCATTAACTACAGACAACATGGGAGCAACTTAGTATGTACAGAGAACAAAGGGAGTAATGTCAAGTGTTGCTGAACTAATTTGTTATCCAGAAACTCTCAACTAGTGTGAGTCTGGAATGCATCCGTTCCCCCCAGTATTGCGCTTGTGTAATTATTTGTTTAAGAGGTATTCTTGTGTTTACTGCCTTTCCTGAAGCTGGTGTTTGCTTTGCAGAGCCCCTCAGGTAGGTCTGGCCTCTTTGAGAAGTCTAAGGCCCAGTCATGCATAAATGAGGGACACGTCTCATTAGTGAGCCAACAGTTCAGATTCTCGGAAGGCATCCAAAGCATGACATGCAGAACACTTCATGCCAAAGAAAAGATGATCAGATATACATTTATGTCTCATGGGCAGTTGTTTAAGTGTCCTGTGGCATACTCATGACATGAGGGTATCCTGAGAAATGAGCAATTTAAAATGTAGCAGAAATGAGCATTATAGAATGTAGCAGATTCTCTCTTTGGATTTCTTTGCCCCTCTTTTACAACTCTCAGCTATGTCAATTGTTATTCACCAGAAGTAGCACTGATGTTGATTGTGTTGATTTTTCAAGCCCAGGGTTTTTGGGCCAGCCACCTTTTATATCCTGCTGTTTCACTTAATGTCTTTAGGATTTACGTACAACTATGGAGCAAGACTTCAATGTCTTCCAGTGGCAGTCATTCAGCTTGGAGCTGAAAGGCTGGGTGTTAACTAGAATCCTGAAGGATGCAAGTATCCATTTTTCCCCTGTGACACAGATTCTGTTTTGTGCCAGCCAGTTATTGTCTCTCTTCTCTTTATATCACCTCCAAGGGTATAAATGCTGTTTTCAGTCAGCCCATGATCATGCCAAATTTTTTTACAGTTAAAATTGCACACAGGAAATCTGACATTAATGCAGCAAGCTGAATGTCATGCTTAGTGTAGTAGCTTAGACAACTGCTCAAACAGTGGAGTAAATCTGATAGTCCTACTCAGCAAAGATCCCCACCAAAATGCATTTTTAGCTGGGGACCAAGCTGGGCACTCTTCTTGTTAAAAACATTGGTCAAAAGCAGCAATGTAGATTTGGACACAGAAGAAGAAAAGTAAATTGAAGCAATCCAAGCTGGGTATTTGCTGGATGTGTCTCATACCCTGTGTCTTTTATAAGGATTCATGGTGAGTAAACAACAGTCACTTTCAGGAAGAAAACTTTGAGTCTGATTAGCCCCTGAATGAATACTGAGGCAATACTGAAGCTTATAGTAAATAACATTGTTTTGGCCAGAAGCTTCCATACTGAACTGTAGGAGGAAACTTGACTTTGTGCTCCCGTGTTTGATTTGTCTGTCTTTCCAGATCCTTAACACAGTGGTAGAAGTCATGTTTGTTCTGCGTGTCTTCTCTGTGCTGTTAGGGCTTGATTTTCTGTCATTGCTCTGATAGGCTGCTGTTCCTGCAATGAATTCTCCTTTTGTTACCTCCCTTTTTTGTTATCTGGGGTTATTATTTTTGCCATTTCGATGTGCATGCTTTCATGGCATTTCTTGGATGCATTTCAGGGAGTGTATCCCAGTGCAAATCAGTGGGATGATATGATAATCTGGCATTTGATAGCACAATCCCAGAGCTGAGTGTGAAATTTTACCAGACTGGGCATTGAAGAGCAATGCTGTTGCAGATTCCTGACTTCAGTGTGGTGTTTATCCTGGCTGACTCGAGGGCTGTTTCAGCGTTCAGATGTCCACGTGCAGGACTGCAAACAGGTATCCTCCAGAGCCGGGGTCCCCCTGGAGCACCTTCCCTCAAGGCTCAGGGATGAAAGCTATAGACAAAGCATAGCTCTTCAAGTTACAATGCTAACTGCTGTTAACCTGAATTTATGTGAGGAAGATTTTACTTGTGTTCACCAGGTGTCCTAGGTGTTAACCGTCTTCCCTTTTCAGAAGGAATCCTGTAGGTGTATTTTTTAAAAAGAACTATGTCTGAAGTCTGTTGGTCAGGATTTTTTTGTAATCTGAGAACATTGTAAGGCAATTTCAAAAAGAAACAACCTTTTTAAAGTAGTTTGGGGGATGAGACTCTGCCACTGAGCTGAGTAAATGTACGAGGTAGAGAGGGTGTTACTCATTGTGTGCTACAGACACTGTGCCATAAAGAGGTCTGATAGCCCAAAGGATGAATCAGTGGCAGCTTTGTGATGAGCTCATATATTCAAAGGACAGAAGTTGGGAAACTGCATAAAATGACTGACAGGCTTTTAAATCGCTTTTTTCTGTGTTAAAGACATTTTAATTAAATTAACGTTGTCCTAATGAGACACTGCAGTGCTGTCTCAGGGAGCAGCCGTGCTGCTGCTGGCAAGTGACATCAGTGTCAAATGAGGTGTGGCTGGGAGAGAGCTGTTGCTGGCCACCTGATTTACCAAAAAAGAAAACAACTGATTTGCTCAGCTTTTGTTTCAGTTGGGCATTAGTGTGGGAGCACGATGATAAGTACATTTCCTTTGCACTTTTGCCTCTACTTTCTAGTGGAAAAATGCACCCACTCTGCTTTTAGCAAGGAAGCAGCCTAGGGTAAAATTATGGTGAAAGCAAAGCTAAGTTCAATTTGGCTGAAAGACCGGATGCAGTGGTTCAATCAAATGGAGAGCTTTTCTGTCAGAGATTGAGTTACTCCACACTAGAAAGTATCTGGACTTGTTTTATTTTTTTAATCTTTGACATGGATGGTCGAGAAGTGGAGCCCTATCCAGCTGTATCACTGCTGTGTCAGATACATGGTTTCAGTTTCATTTAAGAATTGCCTCTTGCTTCTTTAAAATATACTTGTTTCCAGGTTTGTTGTTTTCTGGGTTGTTGTTTTCTCTTGAAAAAGGAATTGTCAAAATTGACAACTTTTAATCATTTATTAAATGTTTTCTGTATATGGTATAATGTCCCCATTAAATGTTTTTTACTTCCCCATGCAATGTTTCTTAGGAAATAGTCTTCATTAATTACAGAAGAACAAGAAAAATGCATCTCTCCTTAAACTGAAAGTGTCAAAGTGGACACTAGCTCTATGAACTCAGGGAAGAGCTCTCTTAAACCATACACATTTTTTCAGTTTTATCTTTTGCCAGAAATCTATTCAGAAGACTGCCAAGTGCACATACTGAAAGGGTGGGGGGGAAATGCTGTAACCTCCTCTGTGATGTTAGGTTAGCAACCTGATGCCCTTCCACTGCACTGCCCTTGTCTGGGAGATGTGAAATAACTGTCTGAGCAGAAGAATGGAAATTAATAGGTGATAAATTTATTTTGACACAGATGAGTTGTGTTATTCAGAGGAGGAAAATTTCAGGCATAATGCATTCAGGAAATACAGTGAAGCAGTCAAAACTCAGAAGTTTGTGAAGCATATTTAGATGTCAGCATCTCTGATAAGTTTCAATAGTTCATACTGCTACTGAAAATTAAAAAGAGCAAGTTTTTCCTTAACTGTCTGGAGGTTTGTTGGACACATTGGGGTCGGGACTCAGAGTTAACTAGATTTAATTAGTCTGTTCTAGCTTGGTAGTGCAGACAGCAGTAGCTGTACTGACAGTGAAATGCTGCAGATTGACACAAACTGTACAGATAGAGTCCAACCAAGACAAACTCACATCATCTTTTCATGCATGTGTTGGTGTGTGTCCTCAGGTGTAAAGTTCCTGCTTTGAGTTAACAGATTATTTCTATGAATGACTCCTCTTTCATTTTGAACTTAATTGAATAACCAAGATGTTTTGAGGAATATGTAGATCTCTGAATTATAAACATTTTTTTTGCCAAATAAAATGTACAGTAGATACATTTCAGAGAACGTCACTGCACTTTATCACTCTATCATTCCAGGCCAAACACTGAAAACTTATGGGTTCCTTTGGAGAAATGATAATTCAACATGATAATGGCAAAATGATAACAAAATTAAATATTGATAATATTGCTATTAAAGATATATCAATTTTTAAGGGGAAAACAGTGATTTTTAAGGAAGATATTCTAGGGAAGAGAATTCTTAAAATGGATCTCTTTCTGTTTTGGGGGTGAGTGACTGATGGTGTTTCTCTCAACTTCCCCAACCCTCCTTCTCCTCTGTTCCAGTCACTTAACTTTTCATGGAGGAGGTTGATGTGACAGCTCTTGTTCAGCTAAACCTTTGCTGGCAGCAATTCCTATAAGAAATATTGATTTCTTTTTGTCTACCGCTCTGAGTCAAAGTATCTCAGATTTAGAGAGAATCCCTTCTTTCTGTATCAGAGAGGGTAAGAACAGAGTAGCTGAAGAAAAATCCTGCTTGTATTCTGAAATCTGACATGATTTAGCATGTGAAACTTTGGATGTCATATTTCCCCATGTATTATATGGCAATCCTGAGGTGCTTAAGAGACCTCCCACTAGGCCATGAGTGGGGAGAGTATTTATCTTGCATATTGACCTTGGCAGGGCCTGAAGTGAAACTCTTGCACTCAGGAGAAAAACAATTTTATCATGCTGAATGAAAAGACCTTCAAGTGCTGGTAGCAGGCTGTGCTGAATTCATCTGAGTGAGGTTTCCTTTGGATGGCATTGTACCAGTCAGGACAGTATTGCAAGAGTCAAGTCTTTTTGGTTTTTTGTTTTTTTTTAAAATAATCTTTCCACAGAAAAAACACCCTAAAGAAGAGACGAGAAGACTGTTTTGGGGCTTTTGTCTGTTAAAGCAAATGGCATAGCAGTGGGATTCCCCTGGGAAAAAACTCCTTGTTCATATGGCATCTAGTGTAAGATCTCTCATGGATCATAATGGCACAGTATAAAAGTATTAATTATTGTAGCATCACCTGTTTGGGCACCACTGACTTTCCAAAATCAGTCTTTCTCTTAGAGTGGCATAGGATTTTCTCCATCAATTCTTTAGCTGTTTTCTAGTCTGAGAGCCCAATGCCTTCTCTCCTGCCACTTTGTGGCATCAGCACAAAGGTGGTGTGAAATGCACCCTGACCCATAGCTGGACACTTGGCATTCAGAGCATGCTGGTGTTAACAGTGATGAATTGCATGGTAGGAAGAGCAGCCTGGAGGCATTGCTAGGTGGAAGAAATCTAGGGCTGCTGCCAGCCTCTGGCACAGTATCAAAATATCCCAGAACTGTCATGCAGGAAGCCTGGTTGCCTGGCTACTCATTGCACAGTCTGTAGCCTTCTGTTATTTTATACAGTAGGGTAGGTGATACAATTTACTTTCTTTTCTTTTTTTTTCCTTTTTTTTTTTTTAATATAAAATGACATTGTGTAGTAGAAATCTGTGACATGTAGAATTTTCCCAGCAAAGAGACAGAATACTTATGGTGGTGGTGGTGGTTTACCATCATGTGGAAGTTATTTATCATTTATTTCTTGATAATTTTTTTCTTCTTTGTAGCAGTCCCTGCATCTGAGAGCAACATCAACTGTGGTGAAGTGAGCGAGCAGTTTGATTAAGCACGAGAGATCAAAAGAGCCCCAGGACTCAAGTTTGGCCACGTGATTAAGGCACAACCTGAACTGAACAAAGACATTTTGGGTAGTCTCCAAGAGGAGGAGCTTTAAATTAGGTAAAACAAACCTTCTGGCTGAAGGTCAGGAAAAGTAGTGCACTGTGATCCCTCCATCCTCTGTTTCTATCAGGTACCGCTGCAGGTGCCGGCTCTGCCCTGTTGTACCAGGCGCAGAAGAGGGGATCACTGGGGCTTTCAAAGCACACCAGGCAAGGCACAGGGCAGATACTGCTTTGGAGGAGTTCTGCAGGAGAGGGGGGATAGGTAGGATGTGCTATTAGGCCATACAAACTTTGCTTTCTGTGATTTTTGGCTTAGAGCAGGGTGGGTGTGTGTACGCACTCCGCAGGGTATTTTTAACTAGCTCATGTTATGTTTCATTGAACCATTTTTAAATGTCAGGAGACTGAAGGCTTTTGTTACAACAAGCAGAGCCTGACAAACTGCTGAGGATTTGCACCTGTGAAATGGGGAGAACCTGGCACTAGGGGAGATCTTTCCTTCTTATGTAGTGCCTGCTGCCCTAGGGAGCGATTTGGGCTGTCCTGCACTGACCAGCCTTGGCAATACTTCTCAAGTGACCCTTCTTACATGTGTTACCTGGATGCATAAATGGGTATATATTTTTTCATATATAAGGATATACATAAATTATATGCCTTGTTCCCCCTATATTAATAAATATGTAGTGTTGGAATTGATTGCCTGCTAGAGGCATGTTCAAATTGTTAGCTGTTGCACTTTATTGTAGCTTCTTCAGAGGAGGTTGAAAGTTGATTTTATTTTATTTTTTAATTCCTGGTGTCTTTGAGAACACATAAAGAGTCTGGAAATGTAGATAAATTGCTGGATTTATTGCAAAAAATAGCGACTGGAAGGAAAAAGTTTTTTTTTTTTTTTCATGGAATTTGGCTCTTTTTTGTTGAAGTCTTTTTTTCCTGTTTGCCTTCTGAAACTAGATAGAGGTTGTTGATAACCTTTGGTTTGTTGTTTTCTCATCCAGCAATTATTAGCATTTGGCTTTAGGGAGCTCTGGAACTCACTACCTCTTTTTTCCCTTAACTTTGACATGGAAGAAACAAAGTAAATTTTGTGATTCTGACATACATGAGAATTGAATATAATTTCCGACTAAATGAATGATGCTGGAATTCATGGGCCAGAATGTCAGCTGATGACCAAACAGCATGGTTTGAACTAAAACCTTTATTACTGATTTGCTGCCAGCTGAATTGCTGTGACTGTGCTTTCCTAGAGCAGCAGCAATGCTCAGCTTAGTTGTGCTGTCTCTGCAGCGCGAGTTCCAGGAGGGAGGTGACAAGGGTGGACTGTACTGATAGGTGAAGCTCTGACCTGCAATTATCTCACAGTATCTTGTGTTCATCACCTCCCTAGGATAGAGGTGGCGACTCTGAGTAGAGGGAAAAGAGCATTAACATGCAAGGAAAAAAATTTGAATTTGAAAATCTGCCATTGCCAGTTGTGGGACTCTGTGTGTCAGTAAGTTGGGTTTTACTTGAAAGAGGCTTTTGTCTAAGGTTGTGCTGGCAGTAGCAGGGGGAGTGTGACAAGATGCAAACCAGAGCCATGAGGGGCTCCTCCAGAGCTTGCCATGTCTTGTGGCCTCACAAACATTGCTGAGGGCAGCAGCAAGGGTGACACATGGCTGCAGACTTGGTCTGGCAGGTAGAGAGCATGGCAAGAGGCAATCCCTTCTTCATAAGGGTATGTTGTGCTGCCTTTTCTCTTGCCTCAGGCAGCAAAAAGGTGATTTCAGCATTAAGAGATGGCCAGAAGGCCAACATGTAAAAGGATGGAAAAAAAAGAAATGGGGTCAGGAGCTGGGAGTGAAAGGTTGATTGCTTGGGAGTGCTCTCCCCCAGCATGGACCCCAGCAAGTAGAAATAAATTGTGGGTATGAATATAAAATAGATGCTTACTGAGGAGTGTAATTGAGGGTTCAGACGATGAAATCAGGAAAAAGAGATATTTGTCCTAATTTTAATCTTTGTTTATATTTACACAGACTTAGAAAAAATGTTCTACATTTTATACCAGAGAACAAATACAGAGGAGAGAGAACAGCTAAGTGCTCTGTGTCTCTGCCTGCTATTTTAACAAGAGGTCTTCATGCTGATATGGGTTTGTATCATCATTTGCTGAGGATTCTGTGCTTTTTTAAAAAAATACTAGCTAGGTCACAGACTCATTTTACCTGTCATCTCCTGGATGAAGGAAACAGCATGATTGTTGAAATGATTGTTAAATGGCTGATGTTGGTGCCCCTTGGTCAATTTAAAATATTTATCTTACTTTTTTAGGGTATTGAGAGTGTTATTACATGGATGGGCTACAGTTCTTCACTTGGGTTTGGTTCACTGGTTTTGTTTGTTGAAACACTGGCAAAAGATACAAGGGTTTTTTGGGTTTTTTGTTTGTTTGTTTGTTTGTTTTAGTATATAGAAGACCCAAGTTGTAACATTCAGGACATGGACTTGTTGAAAATGTGATGGAGTCTTAGGGCAGGAACTAAGTTGGTTTTCTGCCAGATCTGAGCTGCTGCCTGGGGAAAATAAGCAATACAGGAAAGGCTACAAAGAGAACAATTTTTTTTCTTTTGACAGCTGGCTAATCTATCTGAATTTGGAAGGTCATAGTCAGAAGGCATAGAAGGAGTAATAATAGCCAAGTGTGTTTTAGAGAATGCCCTGCTGCTTTATGGCTATTAGGAAAATACCACAGGAATGAACTTTTAAAAATAGCTCAGCATTACAGGCACAAGGGGTGTGACTATGGCTGCAGGAAAATGTTCTAGCTTCTTTTTTCCTAAAGTCAAAAAAATCCTGTTTGCTTAATATTTATCTCGAGAAGTAAATTGGCCTCTCATACCAGAGGAAAACAGTGTTTGGGTTCAGCAAGTCCTCAGGCAAAGAAACTTTATTATTCTTTGGGCAGGATCTGGAAAACACTGCCAGGTGCAGGGCTTGATACCTAACTTGAATGTTCCTTGTAGATGGGGAGGCCTAAACTTAAAAGTATGCAGCTGAGGAGAAAGGCTTTGATAGCCTGTTTTTCATCAAAAGCTCAAGACCACAGCAGCAGCAGAGAGCTGGAAGATGGAGAGAAAAAAGTTGAGGTCTCGGAACAAACTGGAGGGTAAAATGCTTTTGGACAAACTCTGAAAGCTTTATGAGGAGGAGGAGGAGGAGGAAGAGGAAAAGTTAGTGTGGGGGTTGAGAGATACAGAAGGTGGGAAGCTGTACCCCCACATGGTGTGCTGTGGTGAGCACATGCAGCTCCAAAACTCACACACACATTTACCACAGGCAAGATCAGAAACACTCCAGCTCTGAGTTCGCAGCCCTGGCTGCTTGATCAAAGACTTGGTCATGCTGAGAAGCAACACCAGTGTCCATTTGCCTGCTGAGAGTCCAGTGCACCCCCAGCACCCCCAGCTCCTGCAGGGACTGCCCTGGCACTGTGGCAGGGCAGGGCAGGCCTGATGGGCTGTGTAAATTCTGGTGGTGGTGGTTCTTCATCGACTGCCCAGCTGGGAAGGCTCAGAGGCAAATAGAAATTCTTCCAGTTTCATTTGTAGAGACTTGGTTTGAATCTGCTCACAGCTGGAGGCTCCAGCCCTCACCGAAGCTGGGGCAGTAGTGGCAGGATTGGGTCCTGCCAAGAGTCAGAGCCTCAGCTGGGGCTGGTAGCGAGCAACACAACCTCTCCACCAGCCCAAACGGTCTGAATGACTGGAACTGGACGAGGCAGCTTGAGGAGGCATTTTACAGGTGAGAGTATTTCAAGTGTAGTGTTCATACAATTGCTGGCAGCTCTGTTGAAGAGCTTTTGATAGGTTGATGTCATTGTGGGCTAGGCTGGAAACTCTGCAGCAAAGTAGTAGTGTCCTGAAATGTGAGGCTGCAAGAGCTCTCCCTTTGTCTTGTCCTCATGGTGCTCTGGTTTGTGTTGGTGTAAGTGCAATGTTTAAAGTCTTCGAATATTGGTAGCTTTGTTTAATAGAAGAATCTACTCTGGAGCCCTTACAGTGGTCTGCATATGAGATAGCAATGACATGTTATACCTAGGTAGGAAGAAAATCAACTGTAGTGCACAGTAGAATGTTATAGAGAAGGGAGGGATGTTGCATTTCAATTGTTTGATGTTGGCAAAAGAGATTGTCTATTTTCAGATATAGGAGAAATAGGATTTTAAACAATATTTTTTACTTTGAGTCAAAACTCCATTTACAGCGTCCACTTTGAACTGCTGCTCGGATGTTTGTTTCTGGAGAACATGCAGTGAGTTTCCCAACTGCTTGGCAAGGGACAGGGGCCTGTTAAAAATTAGCTAGAAGCTGAGATAAATCACATACAAATAGCTCAGGGAGAGTGGTGAATTCATCAGTGTGTGATGTAGTTGCTTGTGTCATGACTGCCCAAGTTCCTTTGTAACCTGTTTTGGGTTTCTTAGCTTTGAGATGCCCTGTCCAGCTGTTCCTTCAGGAGACAATGTCAGGTGAATTTCTTTGAGCAGCATTTTAATGTCTTGCCTGACTCTGGTGGTGAAAAAGGGATGAGTGAAAAAGGTCCTGGCTTCTGGAAGTCAAAGACCTGTAAATAAAGTTTCTCCCCTTCAATAATGCTGGATAACGGAAGCTTTTAATTGTGTTACTGCTTTGAACTAGCTGCTGTTGCAGGTTAGGCTGTCTGACCTGAGTCTCTGTGGCTGAGTGTCAAGAGGACAGTGTGTGGCAGGAGAATTTATGAGTTCAAGTGAATGGCACTTGCCTACTCTGGGTGTACAATATAAGCATTTGCTCACTTCTCTTAACTGTCATGTGGGTGAGTTTACTCACCTTTTTTACAGCAATATGAAAAAGGGTGTGGGGACGTGCACAGGGAAAATTTCTACTCATCCCTTGAATGTGTTCAGGGAGCTCACAAGCAGCCTGACCCCCCCAACTGAAAGGCTGGTGGGCAAGGCTTGAGACCACTGGAGGAGCCTGTGCCTGTTCTGCTGCAGCTCTGTGCAGTTCCCTTATGAGGAACTCTGTGCAGTTCCCTTTCTCTTCCCCAAAGGGAGTTGTTGCCACTGAAACATGAAGCAGGGGTTGTATGTACTGAGTGTCAGGACAGAGCCATCATTCCAAGGATATTTTTAATAGCAAGGTTTGAAAATCCCCCTCAGATAATGTTTTGCATACTGCAGGATTACCTTGTAGTTGCTGTTGGCAGCCTCATGTGGTTTGGAGATGCTGTGTTCCCAGGCTGCTCCAGGCAGACTGGCTGTCAGAAAACTCACAAGTCTTTGTCAGCTCAGGACCAGAAATGGAATCCAGTTGTCTTGCAGTTGTGTACTGCTGAGTGCAAATTGCAGGGTTTCTTGCATTCCCCATTTGTGCCTCCTGTAGTTTCAAGCGTAGCTGCTTCTTGAATTGTCGCAGTTCCAATCTGTCTGCTGCATCTTCAGGATATTTTCTTATTTGGGGGAGTTTGTGTGTTTTGTTACCTGCAGACTCGGACCCAGTTGCAGTACACGGAATTTCAGCTGGAGCAGCAAGTGCAGAGGGTGGTATGGAATGGGGCTCTCTTTAGAGAGGAGGCAAACTTCCATATCAGGGAGGGAAAAGTTCCTTACCTTCATTAGGGCACATGAAAGTTTGAAGTCGCCCAGTGTCTTTTTAGTAACCTAGCTGATACCTCTGGCAAAACCTGAGAGAAAAATGAAGAGAGCTCCACACATTAGGGATGACCTGGTCACAGCCAGCCACAGAGAGGGGTAGTCATTGTTTGTGCATCGTTTTTGTTTGCTGCAATGCCAAGCACACTCTTTGGATGAAATGGTACCCTCGGAGGGGAAGGCTGAATGAAGGATGAAGAACAGTGTTATGAAGAACCTCTGTGAGAAGCTGTGGGCTGGAGCTCTGCAGCCAAGCTGTAGCTGAATCCTTACAATTCCCATCTAGCTCTCTAACTGCCAGTGTAATCTGATCAAAGGCCATATGGTGATGAAGGCATTCCTTGATGTACCATGTACCTTGAAAGTGCCATGTACTTTCTCTGCCTACTTTTTTGTATTAATGTGGTATTTCTTCAAGCCAGTCACATCTCTTTATTTGGGAAGCAAATTACTCTGAAAAAACCTGGCAGAGCAGCTCACTGTGAATTTCACAGTGAGTGTGCCAGGGCTGTTTGCTAATACACAGATAAGATGCCAGAATGCTGAGGTCTCCCAGCCCCCCACAAAACTGCCTGATGTACCTTGCAAGCAATTAAACATCACTCAGTTCTAAGAGGCAACCTTCAGTAATAGAGCTCACCCAACTGTAATGTCTTTAAAATCAGGACAGAACCAGTGGCAAATGACAGGAGAGTGACTGAATTGGTCACAGTTTAATGACGTCTCTAATGAAATACGGGTTCGTGGTTCCGATGTAAAATGATGTGCACCATAGAGTTGTGGACTTTATTATTAGTGAGCAGTTCCAGTGGCTTCAAACCTTGTGTATTCACAAATGTTTAAAGGAGTCACCTAGACTATTAGCAAGAATCATGCACATTTCGGAGAGAACACTCAGCACTTGGACATGGAAACTTTGAAGAGCTCCAACAGCTTTGGTCCTCCAACTGATCCAGGAAACTGAGGTAAAATAACAACATTCTTTGAGCCAACTCAGAACTTCAGAGGGCTGGAAGTCAAAGTGTCTCCTGGACACCCCTCTGAATCCTCTTAATCAAATTTCTTGCAGTTATTTTCCTAATTTAAAACATAACTGGCACTGCTCACTACTTATTTGCATTTAGTTTTCTACTCATTGTGCTGGATGTCAGGATGGTCTTTGCTGGGGATTCTGGTGGTGTTATCACCAGCTGAGGTGGCACGCATTGCATGAGTTCCCAAAGGAGGAGCTCTTACTTTTGTGCTAGACTTGAACCCAGGGGTATGAGAATCAAAGTCAATTTTCATTGGAAGGCTTTTTTCCTATTCTTTGCACTTCAAAGATGTTGGTACTGAACAGGAGTGTATGCATGCCACAGTAGTCCTGCTTCACACGTAAGGAATTCTGTCTTGAACCATTCTGATAGAGGAAAAAGTCTGCTGAGTCCACTTCTATCATTTTTTAACCTAAAATGGGGGCAGTGCAAAAGGCAAGTGAAAAGGTGATGTGGTCCCCTGTTTCTGCTGGGGCACCGTGGTATCAAAACAGTGATGGTGTCTTCCTGAAATTCCTTGAGATTGTCAATCTCAAACTTTAGCACTGGTGTTGCATGCAAATGCAGTAAAATCATTCTCTGAGTACAGAGAATACTTTGTCTTTACAGGTGTTTGGCAAACTCAAAATGAATATATCAAGAGTATTCAGGATAAGAGTCTGAAATAAGAATGTGGGCTGCTGAAATGCACAGCAAGTTAAAACCTGGGAGAAAAGTGTGATAGAGGACTATTCCTGGCCTGAATAGAAGGTAAAAATCCAAAGTATTAAGTTAAAAAAAATTCTGGCAAAGTGCTGTAGTAACTCATAGTCAGAGGAAAGCAGGATTTGGCTGTGCCACAGAGAGAAGCATCCTCATTCCATGAGCCAGATGGATCTTGGCTTCCTTGCTCAAACACCGAATACAGGTTTGGAAGAGATCACACAAGTGCACAAGGAGAATTGGTAAGAGCAGAGCCACTAGAATGTGATTTGATTCATTTTGGATTTACAATCCTGAAAACTTACATGGGGCTGGTTTCTGAAATCTAGAGGTGGTTCAGTCTGTACTGTTGAAAACTTGTCTTTGATGGTGTTTGGTCTGTTGGCATTTTAAACAAATGGAGCATTACAGACATTCCAAATGCATTTCCTGATGTATTGCTAGGTCTGCTTGATGCAGTAGGTGGGGTCTGAGAAAAGAATCTCCTCAAGCTTAGAAAGTTAATGCAGTGATCTTTCAAATCATTGCTGAAACTCACTAAAATATTTTGCATTTCTTTTTAAAGTCGCAGGTTTGCACCAATGCATTGTTCAACTTCTTTTTTTTTTTGTTTTTAATTGATGTGGAAAATCTGAAGTCGTGTGTGACTACAGGATGTCAGGATAAAACAGAAGGTAAGAAAGTGTTTAAAGCACCAGGAAAACTTTGATAATATGCTGTTTGAGATATAGATCTATATAAACAAAAATTTGCATAGTATTTAACTGGACCTCACTTGCTAATTAATAATTTTGTATGTGTAACATTCACAATTAAAATTTTAAAGACAGTTATAGTTTGTTGTTTCAAGTTTTTAAAAGCAGATGGAACAGTTTTCAAGGTGAGTGTCACAATGCATTGCTGAAATCAAGAGACTTTAGATCAAGCTATCTTTCTGATAAATTCTGTGCTTCATTTGTAAGGAGAAATAACTTCTAATGGGGTGCATAGAGACCCCTGGCACATGGGTTGGAGGCAGCTGCTACTGTGGCAGCTTTTCTCCAGCAGAACAGAGCAGGATGATGAAGGCTGCTGTCATAAATGTTCTTCTGTTCAGGGTTGTTGTCTTATGACTACCTGAGTCTTACGAGGGCAGTTATTGTAATCTGCAACTATTGTAAAGGCAATGTTGACGTCCAAGTCTCAGGTAATTTATTGAAGGAAACCTAGGGAAGCTTTTCTTCAGAATGAATTGGCTTCACTAAAATTACTCACTAGTGATTTAATGACATGGCTCTGATGAGAGATGAGGGCACTGGATAGAATGGAATCTAGAACCAAAAATCTTGTCTCGGTCCCTTCCATTCTGCAGATTTTGATGTCAGCAAATTCATAAATTCACACTGCCACTGGTCCCACTACCTGTCATTTATACAGAATCTTATTTTCAATCTCTTTGGGGAAATGAGTTAACATGTCTTTTAAGAACATTCAGTTATAAACTGGCAAGAGGTTAAACATTTGATACATTTTTTCATGTTAATTTAGTGTAATTTCTTCTGCTTGCTTAAGTATCTAAGCAGGAATTTCTATTACCTATTTACTAAATTCAAAACTATATAATCTACTTCATAGGAGGACCTCAGGCCGTATTTTCATCCCTTTCCTGTGGCTCATATGGAAAGGGCAGTCCTGGCTGAGGTGTATGGCTGGAGAGAGCTGCCTCACAAGCACCTGGAGAGCAAGAACTGGAGAAGGATCCTCACAACAGAACCTCTGAGTGACCTCACCTTGTCTATCCAAAAGATGGAGAGAAGGCAACACACAGAGTCACAGCACAACCAGCTTTGGAGGTGAGTGACCTACAGCCACAACAGCTCCCCCAGAGCTCAAAAACACTGCTGAACTCCTGTCTTTTCCTGCAACTGTCACAAGGCTCTACAAGTCCATGTTTTATTGTAGCAATGAAATGCATCGATAAAACAGAGACCTTAATCCTCCCCCTGTCATCTGAGTACTTATTGCTGTCTACCTTCTGAATTAATCCAGATTCTGGGTTCTAGCAAACATTTGTAAAAATGGTAAAAAACTGGCAGTCTAGCATCAACAGGAGTTCCATTTTATCCTGGGAATCTTAATCTAATCATCATAGTAATATGAGGAACCAGACTAAAATATGTCAATCTTATATTCCTTGGCATCTAACAGCACTTTGTGCTGGTTGAATCAGAGTGAGGAACTATGGTAGCTGCTCCTTCTTGTAAAATGGACATCTAATACTGCAGAAGCTCTTAAATTACCTGTGAGACTTGTCTTAAAGTTAGGTTGAAAATTGTCATTCTTCCTTCTGAATAATAAATATAGTGCTCTCTTCCTATTATAGTGAAATGTATTTTGATGTTTAAAACTGGTAATAAGAGCTATTTCATTCTAGGATTGTCATCTTTTGTTTCGTTTCACTGCAATGAAAATTGAGACTTTCTATCTAGAATGAAAACAAGATTCCCAGTTAGTAGCAAGTAACAGTCTCTTTTACTGATTACTTTAAAATAAGGACAAGGTATTTCAACTATTCACAGATATTTCTGACATATCACAAAATAACGTAAGAGAAAAAGATCATAATCATATTCGAAGCAAAATAGTTTAAAATTTAATGTTTACAAACACATTGCTTTTTTCCTTTTTGAAATGTTTCCTGATACAGCTTTGCAGGAGACTTTCTGTTTGATCACATACATTTCTGCTCTATACACCATGTTTTGTCCTAAGAGATGAATGGGAAAAAATATTTTCAGACTTGGTACTTTGTCAGGAACAGGGATTTGGAATATGACCTCTAATGGTCTCAAATTTGTGTCTGTGAACTTTATAAAAGACTGAACATGCTATGCAGCTGACATTCATTTCACAAAAGAACTGAGATCTATTTTTTAATAATTTTTTTTGAAACTTTAAGGCTGCATCACTAGCAGTAGTTTACCAATCTCTTGTCATTTTCTTAAATGTTTGAATTATTTTGTCAATTTTAGAATTGCTAGTAGTGATGATGATGCCCACTTAAAAAATTCCAAACCGAACAGAAGAATTCCCTGGGAAACTGCACAGCACATGCATGATACATAACTATAAAATTAGTCCAAAGTTTTGATAAATACTTAGTTCCCACTAGAGCTAATAGTTGTTCTAGTTCTAAAGAATAAAATGCTTATTATATACAGAAGGTTGGGCAGAGTATGGACATTTGCCAAAGACCACTGGAGTCATTTCATGGTCTGAATGGTTTGTACAGTGTTAACTCAGCTTCCCTTTTCCCTTGTGCATAGGCTTGTGCCACCTGTGGGAAGGGATCATTCCTGGCAGTGTCAGTGGGCTCAACCTTACAAGATCTAAGTTCCACCTCTACTGGCTGCTTCAGCTGAACCAGGAGCTTCTTGCAGGACTGAGAGCCCTTTAGGGCTTGCTTGTGAGCTGGATGCAAACTTGTAGAGCATTTTCAGATGCCAGTTTCCATCGGGTGAGTGTTTGGTCTTTTGCCTTCAGGACATTACAGCATGAAAAATGGCACCAGCATTTTTCAATGAGCACCATTAACTGATTTTGATAATTTGGCATGACCAGCAGTATTGAAGAAGATGCTGAACTTTTGTCTTGAACAAAAAGAAAGTACAGCTGCCAATTACCCTGCATCTACAGTCTGTAAATACTAGAAAATATAAATATGTTAACCATACACATATACACAAAACACAGCAGTAGCAATATTACAGGATGCAAGGCCTACTCTCTCTAACTGGTTTTGGTTAATACAGATGCAACAGCAAAATAAATGCTATTTCATATATGAAAAACCTTTCTTCAAAGGTCAGTGGCAGTAAGCCAAAGCTGAGGTCCAGGCTTTCACTAATCCAATGTGACTCACACAAATTAATCAATGAAAGATAGCACTATGGGATGATAATGGCTGTCAGTTAACACAAACTTTGAGATGGAGCTTTATTTGCTACCATTTGTAATTAATTCTCCCTTTTTCACAAGTGCTCTTTCTGTGAGCACTCACCAGACTTAACAAGGAATGAAGTTATTACAAACAATATATGATTTAAGGGTAAGGATTAAGAGAAAGAACCAGCCTGAGATTGGATTTCCTCAATCCTGGGAGGTGCTCTCCATGTATTTAAGTGAAATTTCCATGAGATTGCACTTAGCAGACCACTAAGAAGTTGTTGCTCTCCCACTTTTTCTTCTTTTCCATGCAGTTCTGTTTCAAAGTTTTGAAGGAATTGCATGAGAGGGGCAAGAGGAGATGACTGCTGGTCCATTGTCTTGGTTAATGCTCTTCAGAGCAGCGTCCTCTCCTCAAGATCACATCATCTAGTCCAATATCCCCAGTTCTTCCTTTCCCTTTCTCACCTCTGAAAATAACCTAGAAAGAGAAATAGAACAATTTGAGTGGGGGATGAAAAACAAAATGACACAGAAATAATTCATTAAAAAGTGTGATGAAGGATTCTGGTCTTCATTCAAATTTTCCTCAGGTTTCCAGTAGACTCCTCCAAAATCACTATCATTTAGTTGCTTTTGGGTTTTAATTAGCTACAAAATAAAGCCTCCACATTTTTTCCTGATTTCTCTTTGGCAGAGGCCTTCCCTGCTTAATTAAGAGGATAAGTATCTGATCTTTGGATAAGTGTCCCAGTGGTTCAGGTCAGCAGCCCTGGCTGCCCATGCTGACAGCTACTGCCAGGGGGTCAGGAGAGGCAAGGGACAGTGCAAAGGGGGACTGCCAGAAGTGAGAAATTTAGGGGGGGAAAATGGGTAAGAATATAGCAGATACATTGTTCATCTGTTACAAATGTCCTCATTCTCAGTCCAACTCTCATTTACAACTAACAAAGTCAAGTGTCTGTGCTACTGTTGCTGAGGTAAATTTTCTAGAAAATTATCTGCCTTAATATCAGCCTTAATATTCATTTTAGAGCTAGACACTGTGTATGTCTTGTAGCCTGCTCCCATCATGAACATTATGATGTGTGAGCTTTTCAGAGCACCTGATATTTAAGTCAGGCCCTGAAATACCCAAGCCACTTCTTCAGATCTGAAATAAAAACTGCCTTCAGAGGTTGAAGAATAACATGAGCTTTTGATACCAGTTTAATCACACAATGTTTCTAAAATTTCCAGGTATTAAAAGATTCTCTATGGCACTTCAAGTAGCTTCTTTTGATTGCACTAAACCATTTTGTGATGTGGGCATTGTTAGGTCATCATTCACCTCCTCAGTCTGATCAGCTGCAGGCATGCTAAAGGGCATAAAACCACGGCTAAAGGCTATGGCTAAAGGGCCATAAAACGTGATTGCACTTGTAATCTCCCTGCATTACCAAAAATTACTTATTTTCAGTATCTTTGCCCTGGTTTAGCCAGTTACTAATCCACAGGGGATTCTTCCTATTTTGTGGCACAGTATTATTCAAAGCATTGCTCATGAGCAATCTTGATACAGGTATTTTTTTGAATTCTCTATAGAGTATGCCTCTGTCCATGAGGCTGCTCTTTTGTAGGTGGTGATTCCCTTAAAATGGGCTGTACCAGGTAGCTCAGGAAATGACAGAGTAGCCTATACTATATTTTCTATAGCTGGGATTTCTTTTTTTGTATGCATAAAACTAATTTTAAAAAATGCACAATAACTCTCATCTGTATTGTGATTCCATTGGCAGGGATCAAAGTAGTAAAACAGAGTGAAACTGAACCCAGAAGATGAATGCTGCAGTGCTACACCATTTCAGTATCCTCAGCTTTTTCATGCAAAAACCTAAAAAAGCAACACAATCATCAGTACTTACACTCTTGATGCCTACTCCTCGTAATGTTATGTGTGTCTGTCTCCAGCCATGGCCACCATTTCTTCCCCAAACAGCTGGGCCGTGAGCACCAGTTTTCCTTACAAAGACTTGCAGGGCACCAGAATGCAAACCGGGCACCTTATGCCTAAAGGACAGGCACAAATCTCCAGCCTGAGCCATGTGACCCAACGGCAGGATAAGATGTGCTACTCCTCCTTCTTTGCCCTTGGGATCAGAGATGGTAAGGTACTGCCCCCCTGCAATGGAAAGAGCAGTTAGTTGGGGGGGTTGTTTGGCTTTTTTAACCCTACTAGGTTGCAGGACCAAATGCACAAGAGTTATTAAAAATAAATAAGTAAACAAATAAGTAAATAAATAAGTAAACGATACCCCCCTCTCCAAAACTAAAACCTCGTGTATTCCGTCATTTCTGACAACTCCTTGCTCACTGCATGATTTTAAACCCACAGTGACATTAAAGCATTGTGCAAATTCATGCACCTTTCAAGCTGCAATGTTTTGCTGTTGGATAGATAACAGAGACCAGAATAAACGCTATCATGTAATTGAGCTATGGTTCTGTCCCTTCCCTTTTGTTTGGGAACTGTGTTAACAGGGTAAATCTCAAAGCATATCCATTTGCAACCTTGATAGCCTCTTTTATTTAATTGTAATTTAAACTCTTAATCTGGATTAGATAGAGAAAGCAAGAAGCAGTAATGATTTCCACATGGCTCTTAACCCCAAATTCTAACAGTAGGAAGTTGTCGGTGAACATACATACTCAATTCAAAACCCTATTATTATCTCTTATCATGTATGAAGTAAAGGTGCCTTCCAGAAAACACTGAGAAGCTAAGGCTCTCAGGTATCCATTAAACCTAGAAAGAAAAAAGGCACCTTTCATACTGACACTCAAAACTAAACTAAATGAGACTTCACATCTTGGAGAAAACCTAGACCTGTATGAGTTTTTTGTACTTTTCATTAAAACTTTTGCAAGGTGGGTAAAACCTTTAAAATCTGAAATTACCAAAGGGGAAAAGGTTCAAAAAATAAAAAAAAACCCCAAACCTTATCTTACACTGAATCTATTATTTTTTTCTTTACACTATCAGATTTTACATTTATTTTTTAATTAAAAAATGACACCTGTAATTTAGGTTTATTAAGAAAGTGGCATTTTTAGGCTCCTTAGTTAAAACCAAAGATTTAGAAATATAGGGTGTTTGTAATATGGTTGACATACACAGTTAAACAGGATAGAAAAATATTTTTAACTGTCTCCCTGTAACTACTCAAACAGAGCATTATTTTTTGAAAGCTTCTCTTTGAAAGTCACAATGTTTTCCCTTGAAAAGCTGTAAAATTTAATTACAATGTACCATGGCTTGTCACACACTTAAAAGGAAAGCCAACCTTGTCTCCAATTCACTACTTCTACATAAGTTTTTAAGTTCTTTAGTCTGAATGAGATTTAACAAAGCAAAGTATTATGCTGCTGTCTGGGCCCCTAGATTAGCATTTAGCCATGAAGTGGGATCCATTTGTCCAAGAATCTGTTAAAACCCTTTGGTGAGTATTTTCTCAGGGAGTTTTTGGTTTTGTTTTGGTTTTTTTTTTTCTTGTTTTTTTTTTTTTTTAAATGCATTGCTTTTGCAGCCAGGTCACTAATTGCTAAAATAAGCATAATAGAGTTTAAATAACTGTACCTGTTTGCTGAAGATACAATTATACCACTAAGAAAGTACTGACTTATTAAGTGCATTATTTTCAGATAGTTACCGTGGCTGAATCCAATCAATAGGAAACAGATTTAGGTAAGCACAAAGCAAACACAGCTGTAGGCAAGCCCCTGCAGGAAAAGGTGCCCTCAAATCAGCATTTTCTGCATGCAAGATAAGCTTATATGCTTCAGCACAGCACCTTTCAAAATGCAGAGTCTGATAAACCAATATATAGCAAACTTTGCAAGGTGAAAGCAAGCAGTCAGGACCAAGCTGTGAAAATAAATCCTTCCAACAAGGTATTCCAGACTGGAGGGGGTGGGTGGGTGACTTCAAGGGACTAGTTTTAACAGGTAATGTCAACAGCAGCAGAACATACACAGGAAATAAAAAGCTGAGCTTGTCCCTGACTACTGGGAAGCAATGCAGGGAAGAAGTCTGACAAAAAGAGCCACTTAAAAATCATAGTTCTGGAATTTAGTATGTAGTAACAACAATTTTTGAGTACACATAATGAATATGCTTTGAGTGACTGACGTAGAAAAAATGAATTTTAAAATCTGTTGTTTCAAAAAAGGTATGAATTACACGTAATTTTTTTAAGTGCCACTCTGCAGGCAAGAGACAGCTGCCTGTTTTCTCATCTGCAGGAGGAAGGAGCTCTGCTCTCCCAGTCATTCCCAAGGCTTTTCAAGTGTCATAAGGAGCTCCTGAAGTATCAGAGCAGCCTGTTTGGGGGGACCCCTGCCCAGGCAGTGAAGACAGCACTTCCACTGAGCCAGCCAAACAGCCTGGAAAAGGTGCCATGTCACCTGCTGCGGTGGCAAATGACTGTCCCGTCAGTGGCCAGACAGCTCTGACAGGGTGGTGCATGAGGAAAATGGCTCTCAGTGCCCTCACCCTTCCTCATCTTAACCTGTGCCATTGTCCTGCTGGAGAGCGCCTTTCCTTCCGCCACCTGCCAGCCCTACACCATGTGAGCTTTGTGCACTTCAAAGGCTGCTCCTTGGGCATGGAGTAATCCCATCATTACGGGGAACCAGGGATGTGTGTCTAATCCCCGGCACTGCTGGGGGAACGGGAGGCAGGCGAGGGCAGCAACCTCGCAGCACCACACCAGAATCAACAGGGGACAAAATACATCCCACCTCCTGGGACAGCAGAGCTGGGAGAAAGGGAAGGGCTGTTCCTGTGGCTGAGTACCCGTGCTGATGCCAGTCTCCTGTCCTGCAAGCAGCCACTACACAGTCCCATCTAATGTTTGGTGTAATGTCACTTTTCAGCCTCCCAAGCAGCCACTACACAGTCCCATCTAATGTTTGGTGTAATTGCACTTTTCAGCCTGCCAAACAGTCCTTTTTTCAGAAGCCTCTGTGTTTCTCATTTAAGTTGTCTGCCTTCAAGGTGCTTAACAATTTTCCTATATACAGATTGATTTTATCCGATTCTACTGCAAGCTACAGCAATCTGAAACGTTGAACATTATGTCTGGCAGCAAAACAAAGACTATTTCCAGTACCTTCTATAATTTTGCTAGTGATAGGGAAATAATTATGTTTACATGGTAGTTTGAAAAACAAGCTTTGTTTCACCATAAATAAAAGTTGTTCTCTTAAAGGAATCTGAAAAAATGTGGACTAGACAAACTTTTGCTGACTATGTTTACTACTCCTTCGGAGACATTCCTATTTTAAAGATGTCAGCTATGCTCAAAGTGTAAATTTTCAATTGCTCTTTCACACTGGGAATCCTCAGTTTTGCTTTTTATACACAGAAGAGGCATCAGTGTGAAATATACACCAGAACTAAAGGGAACAGAAGCTGTGTAATTTGTCCTCAAGCAGAACTGTCATCAACCTCAAGCCTTCAACTGCAGGATGTGATTGTACACAGATCACTTACCTGATACATCTCTCACTGGTTCCCAGTGCAAGTCATCATCTTTGTCCTTGATCCATCCACACAGTCCACTGTCAAAATCACAGCTGTGCATCAGCACACCTAGGAGAGCAGAGCAGGAGGTCAGAAAAAAAACCCAGAAATGATTCAGATTGTTTTGGTTTTCAATTTCCCATGTGGCTGACACTAGCAAGTAAGTATGAAAATTAAATGCAGAAGAAGGAGCCCAAGGAAAAGAAGCTACAAAAATACTAAAACAATAAAAAGGACCCTTGTATTATTAACAATTCATGCTATTTTTGTGGTGATTTTTTTTTTTTTTGGAAATAAAAGTGTAAGGTTCATATAGGCAAAGGGTTAGTTTTACATGGTTTTATAAAGCATAGTTTAAAAGAGGGGCATAAGATGTTGGAGTCCTGAAAAATGTATAAACCACCAAGAAATCTCAAAACATCATAAACCCTAGGTCCTAAGTAGGAGACATGGTCTTTACCTGGGTCATCATTTGCTTCAAATTCATCAGCTGTAATCCCTCTTTCAATTTCAAGTATTTCAAACAGATTATTGCTCACTCCAGGCTGGCGTGGAACTGTGAAGAAAAATGAATGAGATAAGGAAGTAGGTCACTAATTTATCTCTAACAAAAACCAGCAGAGCAGCTCTGGGCATTGTGCTTTTCCTGGAGATTTCAATACATTTAATTGTATTCAACACAAAGGCTCATAAACTTTATGCCTACATGATTTACGATTTCTGTTGTAACATTTACCTAAGCACTGTAAAAGGTGATTCCAAATCTCCTAAAGGCCCTTTGAATGAAAGCTCCTTTTTAACCAAGGAGGAAAGCTTTAACCTTGAAACACACTATTTCTCTCCAGATGCATTTTCAGAGATAGTGGTTTCTCAATAAAATAAAGCCACATGAAAGTCCTCACACAACCTTCCACAGACATTTACAGGAGAACCTCAACAGGAGGCAGCAGTACTTGGAAGAGGCCCCAAGTGCACTTAACCTCTGAAATACAGCTGAAGGTACATCCATCAATCTGCAAAGGATTAGAGCTCCCAAAACAATTATCAGGGTTGTACTGGCAGTTGAGAAGGAGGAGCTCTAGTGGAAGCTGGAATTCAACTGTAATTATATTTTTTGCTTTCCAGCACAACCTGTACTTCAGCTGCTGTTCCCAGCTGGAGGAGATGGAACAGCTATCAGTGATTAAGAGGCCCAGAGGTTATTTGACATTCAGCATCCAGGACAACCTGAAATTTATGAGCTCTTTGTGGGAGTGATGGCTGCCAAAGTCAGGTGGCTACAAAGACTCCCACGTATTTCTGAAGATGCTGTGCCAGTTTGTGTAAGTTTCACGCAGGTTTCTTGCCTGATGGACAGCTGTCAGCTAGAGATAAACAGATTACACTGAATAGAGCTGTCTTAGAAAATTCCTCTTTCAGAGGCAGGTCTAATGCATTATTCATAACAGTAGTAATATGTTTCAGACATGTCCTCAGATTTTATAGGCACCTCTGACATCTAAGGTATTTGTAAGTGTCTTATCTATTAAAAACTTGGCATGTTTTCCACTTGCAGTGCTACAATAACTATTAATGTCTCTACAGAACAAGTGAGAACAAGAATAATTAAGATAACTGAAAGGACTGTTGCTTTCAGAAAATCAAATCCCAGGTTAAGAAGGAACTTCTTTTGCACTAGGTCAATATGAAAATAGCACTGCTACAAGAGTTCCTCTAAAGCCAGAAGACAGAAAAGAAAAAAAATGTTGAAACTAGGACAAAATAAGCAAACTCTAATGTATTTTTAAAGTACTATTCTAGGCTAGAGGTCTTGAATAAAAATTTTATACAATAAAAACAAATAGTTAAAAAGCTCAAAATCTGTAGTAAACCGATGAACTCCTAAATATAAAAGTCATTATTTGAATCATTAAGTCTCCCTTTATTTTGTTTTCTTTTTAGTCCTTTGCAGATTTTTTACTATGTCTATTTGCAGTCTAGGATATTAATGCTCAAAACAGCTGCAGATTTAAGGCTGACTTGGGTATTAGAGGACAGTTAATTTTTAAAGATACCTTGATTGTAAATAGCATTTCTGCTGCTTCATTTCACCTGGGCTGTTTTGCTTATGTGATTAAAAACCTTGAGCTTTAACATGAAAGAAACCTTACAAATGTGCACAGTCCACACAACCTAGGCCAATAATTGCTTTGCAGAACATCTATGAATAAATATTATATTCAGGCACATAAATCAATTGTTCACCCGGAATTATGTAGGTGGGGCAGTTGAACAAGCACACCTATGCCGCACACCCAGGGAGCACCACCTTGCCTTTCCTCACCTCAGACTGTGCCAAGGGAAGAAGACACTGTTTGTTTTCTATGTTATGGAGAACAAGTCAGCTTCAGAACTGCTGTGCACAGCACAGCAGGCACCAAGTCTCAGACCACAGGCTCACAGGCAGGTAATTAGAAGGTTCTAAATGAGCACTGTGGTAAAGAGCATGAAGGAAACTCTGCCATGCTTGAAGGTTTGTAGGATACTACTCGGGGGTCACAATTTTAAGGTACATGTCCTGTGCACCCTCTTCCCAGTCTGTCACAGTCCACGTTTATGGAAAATACTGCAAAAATATTAGGAACTTACCTTGTAAACTACTTCAGTTTATTTCTTCTAGTACCACTTCTAATGCACTGATATTTTCTATAAACCTGAGTTACATCTGTGCACACATAAAAGAATTCTCCAAATTCAAGTTGGTATATCTGCCTATAATTAAAGCTCTGCAAAATATTTAAAAAAAATCCCTGAGAGTCTTTTCTGAACACTTTTTTTACTAACTTCTAGAAGAATGTGTTGCAGTGCTTTAATAGAGTCTCTTCAGTGCTTGGACCTAATTACAGAAATGTGCACTCAATTTGAAACAAGGGTTACCATAAGAGATGCAGGACTCTAAATATGACCCACATGTACACTTCTTTTTGCCACAACAACCAGTATGTTGAGTGGTGATCGTGGGAGAAAGTATTTGGTACAATTATTTTCTGCAAGCTTCCCAAGCCCTTTCTGTGTACTTTATATAGTGTATCAGTGTGCTTTTCACTTAACTTCAATGGTTTGATAAAGCTTGTTAAATAGAAACTTGGCTTCTTTTACTTGGAGAATTTTATAAGCTCTGAGTGAGCCAATACACCCACACTACCTTATTCTCAAAGTTCATGAGCTAACTTCTTCATAGACGCGCAAATCTGGGGGGAAACATTAAATAACTGTGATTATTAAATATTAAATAATAGCGATATCTTTTGGGCATTTTTAACTTTTGGGAAAGCAATACAGCTTTTTTTATTTACTTGCTAATTGCTGAGATTGGGAGTATAAGAAAGTACATGTGTATATATCAGCTTGTTTGCAATAAACTAATAATTGCTGTTTTGGTGTTACAAAACCAAAACATGGAGTGCGACTTCATGTTATTAGCAATTGTTACTACTATTAATGATGCAGTTCTCTGGCTTACAGAAAAAACTGATTTTGCACTCTAAGTACAATTCCACTCTGCACAGTAATCATGACTAAGCTTCCCATTCACTAAAAATAAGAAAAAAGGACAAAGATTTTTTGACTGAATAGTTACGACTGAAAGCTATTAAATCCCACTTGCAAAAAAATCCTGCAAGTGATGAGCTCTCATACACAACTAGTAGAAAACAGCTAAAAGTAAGGGTAGTCCAGAGGTCAGTCAGACTGAGAAAACAAGAATAAGTCCTGTTTTCCTCCAGGGAAGACATTGATATATGCTGGGCTAGAAAAAAAAGAGGCAACAGAGAGGTACATTTCACCCTTTTGTTCAGACACCCACAGTGTCCAGGATATATTTCTTAAAACTCTTCAGGTTCAAATTCTGCAGTAAGAATTATTTTAGGAAGTGGTTTGATGGACTGTGGCACCCTCTCCAGCACTACTTACATATGAGAGGAGACACAACAGTGTCAGCATGCCACCTCTCTGCAGTCCAATCTTGCACTTCTTGGGCAGTTACAAGGCTCAATAAGTTCTACCGAAATCAAGCATCTTGGTATTTATCTTTGCAGAAGGTTTTCTGCAAAGTGACCTGTCTGTTTTTGTATGAACATCCATTCAGGAGGTGCAGAGGGCCAACTGAGTTTCAGGGAAACACAGCTAAAACAAAGAGTGTACAGAAGCTTGCATATCAGATCTGGGGACAAAACTTGCTGGAAGATTGATTGAGGGTGAGACTTGTAAGACTCCTATATTTCATGACTGAACTCCAGAGTACCAACAGGAACAAAGCACCTATCACAAATGCTTAAAAATAAAGGCAAATACATTTTAAAAGGTGCCAGAACAGTGAAGACAAATGAAATACTGTCGTAAAATAATGCTACTCTAATGATATCAAGGAATAACAAAACCCCTATTCTTTATTTTTATTATTTCCCTTTTTTCAACAGCTTCAAGGATCACAAAACTGCACTTACTGCACTAAGGACTTTGCAGTAACTGAAAGGGAGAAAAGAAAGAATCCAGTTTTAATCCAATCTTTACATTTTTAATAGCTGTTATGAGAAACATTTCCTAACTCCAATCTTTTCGGCTCCACTAAGGACTAAGAAGGAAAACTGCTGAACTGCCTTTTATTACAGATAAGGGGGTTTGTTCTCGCTATACTGATATTTAGTATTATGCCTTAATTTTATGCTTTTAGTGCTTATCATCCAGATCTCAATGGTAGCAGAAATTCACAGTCTTATTGAGAAGTTTGTTCTATTTGTTAGAGACTTATAACTAGAAAAGATTTCTCTGTACTTCACTGTAGTTTGTATCAGTCCTGAAATAGTTAAATATTAAGCTATCACTGCATTCCTCTCTCATTGCCATTCCCCCCATATCCATATCAGGAGAAGATTATCCTTGGTGCCAGATTCCACTGTCTGCATCTGACTAAGTGGTTCAAAGGCCAAGTGTAGGAATTCCATGTTAAAAAATACAAAATTTTTTGTTCTCTAAAAAAGCAGCTCCCCAGAGTCACTGCAGGCTTTTTTAGAAAAGGAGTAAAGTATCTAAAGAAAAGCAACAATCCAATACCTTTCAAAAATTGCAAAGGCATTTAAATAACATTATCAACATTTTTATCATTTGTGCTCTTTGTCACTGCTGAACAGAGCAATTTCTCAGCTCATTTCAAGTTGAGCAGCACATTCAAGAGAGCTCTATAGTGAAATCCTAGGTCAAGTTGACTCAGTGTGTGGAACAGAAGGTCAAATAACAACAAAGGGAGAAAAGAAGGAGCAAGGACTCACCAAGGAAAAGGTTAACTAACAAAAAAACCCTAGAATTTAAGAGATGCTTGCAGAAAAAAAGTCCATTTGGCCCAAGCATGTTTCTTCTCCTGATGTGGAGCAATCCTAGAGCACCAGGATTGGCAGGATTTGGTCTAGGACATCAGTGCAGCAGCCAATGGCCCCTTTGCCATGGATTCCCTGACAGAAGTACCACGTATTCAATGGCAGAGCAAAGCAGTGCTGCTTCCTCCAAGTCTGGCTAAGGCTGCAGAGCCCCATGGGAAAAAAAAGGAAGGGAAATGCCCATGCATCCCAAGATAACCTAGCTGAAAACACAACTTTGAGGTCTTTAGCAGATGCTAATGGCTGGGAGCACAGAACTGCCAGTGGTTGCTGGGTACAGTGCTCTCTGTGCTGGGTTTTGCAGATCCCTGTGTGATAAAACACTACCTTTTGTGACTCTTTGGAGTACAACAACCCTTGGAGACATGGGAGGAAGCAGACACCTAAGAAGACACAAATTTTTTTGAAGATTTATGAAACTGAGGTTAAATCCTAGTTCATGACCTGAGTGGATCTAACATCAATTTTCTCCTCTGTTTTCCAAGAAAATAAGAGTTACAAGACTACTAATTGCTGCCTGTATTCTCTAGTGAGGAACAAAGAAAGGCAGAAAGAGCAAGGCTTTTGCTTCTCTTTCCAGGCAGGCATATGGGGACCACAGTGCTAATTAATTTTTGCAAACTGGCTTCTTTACTACCTCATCTGGAGAAGCAGTTAATGTGAGGAAATGAACCTAAATAAGCAAAATAAAATTAGCTCATATCCACAACCCAGGAATATTACTAAGATTTCTGATGTAGGTGAGACTACAACAGAAACAGCTTTAAAGAAGCTGAAGGAAATAGTTCAAAACTCCCCTTCCCTGAAGAAATATAGAGGCAAGTGAAAAATCCATGAATGTTTTTTGGAGGGCTTGGCACATCCAGCTAGCAGCTAAGAAGCAGTTGAAGGTTAGCTAAATGTTACTAGTTATTCCAGTTTGAAATCCTGTATTGCCTTAACACCATGGTTGTTACCACTGTGTCTGGCTGTGAGGAATGATTTTGGAGAGGTACTGGCTTACACTCGGTGGGAGCGCTGCCGTCCTGAGCTCGCAGTGCCTCACACCGAGCAGCTGCCGCCAAACAGAGCCAGGCACTGCTCTCCCACACACCTGGAGCAGGGGCAGGGCTGGCCAGCAGGAACCTGAACTCAACCCTCCCTGCACACATCTGTAAGCTAACGCGAAAAGCGTTTCAGGTAACGCACCTCACCTCACATTTACCATGGGCCAAGAGCGCTCATGCAGCCAGGTCTGCAGCCTGGCTAATGCTCAGGAATGCAGCACCTGGCTTAATGCTCCCATGCTGCTGAGCCCTGGTGTGATGGCATCTGGGGATGTTCAAGTATCTCTGTGATATCCTTACAAGTGCGGTATTGAGGAGAGGCAGACCCAGGCTCTGTGCATCCCACTGTAGTAATGTGTGTGGGCTATAACTTTTCTACCTGCTTTTCTAAATGTCCCACATGAGGAAATTAACTTCTGCTCTTCCCCACAAACCTCTGCAGTAACAGGATTCAAAAGGTGAAGAAACACCTTACTCTACAAGCAATGCTTTCTTTGAGAAAGTAGCACGTTCTTCTGAAATTGAACTGTTTTGCATTAAACTAAGTTTCAAATCCTTAACAAATGCTTTTGTTCCCAACACAAACACTTCTAGACAAAGTAGGAGAGAACTCCGGTGACCACTACCTAGATGATACTTTCAAAGTGTCCAGAAGAGAAAAACAGAGCAGAAAGCAGAGTGGAAAGGAGAGAAAAAAATAAGAGAGGGGAGAAAAAAAGACACCAGCTTCATTGAAGATCACAGTACTAGCATCATCTGGAGCACAAGTGGAATATGCTTTCAGTCACACATATGTGAATCAAGTACGTCTCTTGCAATGAATTTTAAAAATTACATGGTATTGAAGATTGACATCTGCTGACTTGATCCGAGGACTCTCTGTCCCTGTGCTACCTGCTGAGGCCAGGAACAGCTGGTGCTTGACCCATTTCGGTCCTGCTGTGCTGTGCACTGAAGCCTTTGAAGTTATGTATGTACATCACAAACCTCAGTGTGTGGCAGCTGACCTAAACCAACAGTTGATAAACACTTTGCAAAGGTCCTGTGTTTGTTATATGTACCATAATGTAAGCTGCAGTCAGACCAAGCCAAACTTCAAAGGCTTTCACTTTCCTATTTTCCAAACTCCTATATCTGAAACACATGTATTGAAAACATTACCTTCCAAATCCCTCTAGGGACAATACAGAACGACTAATTGTAAATAATAAGCTTTACACAGAGGATTGTTATGACTTCATGAAAATGGCTGAAAACTCTCCCTCTGCTTTAGTATTCCAGGGAACACTTGCAACATGAGACCTGGGAAGCATAATCCTGGAGTCTACAACAATTTCCACAAAACTGTATTTTTAACTGTTGGGTCCTATTAGATTAAGCTTCATAAATCTTTATTATATTTCCTTTTAGAATTCCACTTAAACATATCTCCATATTTTTAACTTAATATGAAGTTAAAAGTACACTCTACCAAGCAGTACCAGGATTTGTCTTCTAACTTTTGTCAGCTTCACTCTCCATTTTCTAACTGTTTACAGCAGATAAAATGTCACAGGGAAAACTATTTGACAAGGAACAAAATATTTCACTGAGTAATGACCTAGAACAACAAAGCCCAAGAAATTATTACACAGATGCCAAAGCAACCAGAAAAAAACTCCCACATTGCTTGTGCACCTGCTCTGAGACAGCAAACTTTTCCTCCTACTGCATTGCTTCAGCAGCTTTATTGTACAACAAGCTGGAGAGCTGATCCAAAACACCCTCCCCGTCTCTAAAATTAGCCACAGAACTAAAGATGAAATCGGGTGTTGAGTATTTCTTGGCAGCTATGCACAGCTCTGTAAGTGCCAGTAATGTCTCCCGTGGTATGCACTAAAGCTGGCACAATGGTGCTGTAGACTTCAGAGGAGCTCCTAAAGTTACATGTGTTCATGCTATGAGAATCTTTACTATCTTCAGCTTTTCATGCCTCCCTTTCCACAGACACAGTCCAGAAAATTACCCTCTATGCTATTTTTATGCATTTTTCCCATTGTTTAGTCATGAACATCTGAGACTATTTGAACCCATACAAAAGAGGTCACATAGAAATCTTCAGGTAATCAGGTATGATCCCATTTCTTTACCATTCTTAAAGCTATAGTAATATTTTGTTTATGAGGGACTCTCAAGTCTCTGAATTTAAATCCATTGACTACTTTATGAGTTATGTTGCACTTCAATACTTTTTAATAAAATGTCTTTCATTTCCTTAAAACTTTCACCTGAAAGCATAATTAAGTACTTCTAAAGGACAATATACTCAATAATTTCAGGGGGAAGAAATAAAAACTTTTTTGATTAATTGATTCAGAATTTCTGTCCCAAACTTTTGATAGGTAATAAAATCAACTACTTGTGCAGCTTTACCATACAATCATTTTCAGTTTAATTTCTGTGTTCTCAATGGTATAGTGTTCCAAAAATCCCAAACAGTATAGTGCATGCTTTCATCTACAGTTTTGATAAACAAAGGCATATGGAAAATTACTTACTGAACACATCTCCTCGGGGTTTCTGAGGATCTGGCTGGATCCTGTTGTCATCTATAACTCCTTGGGAAGATGTAGTTTCAATGGGAACACGTGAAGGCTCTTCAGTTGTTACCAGAGGAGTTCTTTGTAGTGGTAGTGTAGGTCTCACCGTTGTAGGCTGAGGTGTTGTTGGAGGCGGAGGCTTCACCACTGGTGTTGTGACTGGCCTTGTCACTGGCATGTATCTCGTGGTTGGCTTGGGTGTCAGTCGAGTTGTCCTGGGTGCAAGTTGAGTTGGCCCAGGTGTAGGACGAGTTGTTGGCCCAGGTGTAGGACGAGTTGTTGGCCCAGGTGTTGGCCTGGTCACTGGCCTTTCTGTAACAAAAGCAGGTACATGCAGTGGTCTGAGGAGTTGTGTCTTCAGCATCAACAATCCTACTCATTCTACCACTACCTCCCTCAGGGAGAGTGCTATTGGCCTTGAATATGTGATATAGACCAGGTGGTTCAATGAGAACAATAGGAATAACTGCAAAGAGAATTAAAATGGGACCAAAATGGGCATCTCAACCTCTCATTCCAGAAACATAACAGTCTATTTCATTATGACACAGATACATTTGGATAAAATAATTTTTATTCTTCTGAAGGTTTCCATTAGTTAGAAACATACTCTAGCATCAGCACTACTAAATTATCACATCCCTTTATGTCATACTTGGCACTGCAGCAGTTTAGAGATAATTTAGAATGACTGAAGGCCAAGACACTTCCATCCCACCTCCTCTCAAGCATCAAATCTCTTTCTAAGTCGGCAAAACTTACACAAAAGCATGCTGGTTAAAAAAGCATGGGCAGGAAGCCATTGGTTAAGCAGCCCTCTAAACTCGCCATGTTTGTAATCAGGACAGGAAGCAAGTTTACAAAGACCCTGATGTTACAACCATTTTGGTCACAGATGGCCAGACACCTTTGGATTAAGAAACTTCTTGCAGATCTTTCCTTCTAAACATTTCTCCTTGTCAATAAGCAGTAATCATTCTAGAGACTGAACCAAGCCAGCCTTCATTTAGATCCTTCCCTTTGCTAAACACCAGGAAACTGAGACATTTTTCAGCCTTCACAAAAATGAGGTGCTGGACCTTGGAGCACTTTCACCCCAGTGACAGTGCCCACAGTACCATCTCCTCCAATGTTTCAGAAAGGACAACAAATTTGAATTTAGTCTCACAAGGAGAGTTTCTGAAGACATGAAGCATAAGAATATGTTTTGTTGTTTTCTACTGCTTAATAAGCCTTTTATATCTCACTGGAGATATTAAAAGGCCCAGTAAGAAGTCTAGTCACATATTTTGTGTACAAGCCTTCAAGTATAGCACACAGTTAACATGAAGAAATACTATTTATTAAACAGTGAATTGTTTGATGATAGCAGGTAAAAATGTTTTCCCTGTGGCCACTTGTTTATTACTATCCCTTTGAATACCAGGCACTTTTGACATTTATAGTATATTAAAATATAAAACACCCCTTGGGACTATGTCCTAAGTAACACACATGAAATGTGCCCACATATACTTGCAAGCACTAAGGATATGATAGAACACTTTTTATTATGACAGCTACAGCTGAAGGGGAAAAATGGTGCTGCTCTTTAAAGAGATCAGTAAGTCAGAAAAGACCAGATCCCACAAAGGAATGCAGGATCAAAAAGATCCAGCAGATGCCACAGAGCTGCACACTACTGTGGGACGTCAAATATGGGAGAGCTCCAACACCTTATTCTGTACCAGGGGGGTGGCTGCTTCTCCCAAGAAAAAGGTGGCCAAGGGAATTTTCCAACAGCAAATCCTTCCAGAGAAATCCTCCCTCCTGGCTCTTCTCACATCTGGGAAGCAGCAGGGAGTGGATAGGGTGAGCTGCTGAAACGGGCCGGTTGTGGAGTGTACATAACAACAGGGTATGAGTAATGTGCACTGTTTGATCAGACCTACCCTGCTTACTCAGTTGCTCTCATCCTGAAGCTATCTCTAGAATCAAGCTGTGAATAGGGAGAGGTGAATTTCTTTCTAATTATGAAAATGTCTCAGGGAAAGATATTTTTACCAAGGCATGCTAAGACCTAGAAAACTCCAACTACATTCCCGAGCCCCTTATTTAGTATTAAAAATAGTTAAGAGAAACTGAGCCTGACAGAGCTGTACCTTAAAGTTTACAAAATGGGACACATAAGTTTTCAGAATCTCTATTATAAAAGGAGCATTACATACGTATGCAGTTTGTTCCATTGTCTCTGTACCCTTCTTTACATTTGCATTTGTAGGATCCTGGTGTGTTGTAGCAGTGTGAAAAACTACCACACTGGTGGTGGCCAAGGGAACATTCATCTATATCTGCAACAGGAAATTTACATTAAAAATCATTTGCTTCATAGAAACCTGACTTTCTGCTTATCCCTGCAAAAAAACCCAAACATTAATACAATTTTGACTATTAAAAGAAAAAAAAACCTTTTGCCAGGGGGAAAAGGAAAATAGACAGTCACAAATCAATGTGGTGATGCAAACATTAAGGAAAACAGGGACTATTGGGTAACTTTGGCATTTCTCAGCTTTTACCTTAGCATCAGCTTCAGACATGCCATAGGAAGTTTGCAGCTGAGATCATTAAGATCACAATTTTAACAACCACTTCTTACAGGTGACAGAATAAGAATAAAACAAACTGAGTGGAGGAATATGCATGTTCTTAATCACACAGATATTAAATTGGTTTTTCTTCATAAAATTCTTCCTATATAGTACATCTGTATAGATGTTTCTACATCAAGTAGAAACAGTTCCAGCAGTTTCATATGGAAATGTTTCATATGCCATATCCACATTTATTGTCAGCGATGCAAGCAAAAATCTCCAAATTCCAGCGCTCTGAACACAAATTTCTCTGAAAAAAAATATTTAACTAAACATAAAGCAATGCCTCATTATCTCCACAAGATCTTTTTTTTTAGTGAAAGAATCATAACCAGTTGATACCCTGTGAAACTAATGCAGAGTGACCTGGGAATATCTTTGTTGAAGGACATACACCAGCTGCATTCCAGTCTCATGTCCAGACAAAAACAGGTTATTTCCCAACTCCTGCCTCTTCCCCATCTGTCTGCAGGGGAAGGAAAGTTGGGCAGTCTGGGTTGGGAGGAGGTAGGGTGTGCACATATTCTTATCTTGGATCTTGGGACATGCTATGGAGCACACCAGCGTTACAGCTCAGACACAGAATAAGCTCATACTCTGCTCCAAGCCTGCAACTGCCAGTGACAGTGAACCCTGAGGAAAAAAAGGTTTTGGAAAGGAATTCCTGCGGTCATCAGCTCTGTTCTCCCCACTAGTTTCCACATAAGAACCACTTACAAGAATGTGGGCCAAATACATGCCTTCTCTTTCACAGTTTATTTCTATAATCCACCCTTTCTTAAAATACTGATGCAGTGTAAAACAACCTGGTTCAACATTTCAGCTGTAATAAATAAACATTCCTCTTTGAGCCATTAATTTAATTTCAAATACACAGCTCTATTACATGCACATGAGAAATAGCTTGTTATTACCATGGCATTGGTATTTGCCTCCAATGTACATCAGATCAAAGCCTTTATGACACCTGCAAATGTAGCTCCCGAAGGTATTGACACAGTGCCTAAATCGTGGGCAGAGAACCCTCCCAGTAGCACATTCATCAATATCTGTGAAAACAAAGGAACTGTATTATTCTTAATAACAGTTAAAATACACTGTCTAAATGAAACTGGTTTCACATAATGGAAAGCTAAAGAATAGTCAAAGTATTTTTCATAAATATGGCCCTTGGTCAGCCAGCAGTAATTCCTGAGCACTTCTTCTGTCTGTGCCCTCCAGCTCAGCTCTGGGTCACAGGCAGATGCCCACAGAGCAGCTGATGCTCACCCACTGCTGCTCTGCCTGCCTGGGAAGCTCTCAGACGAGGTCAGGCTGACACACAAAAGCTGTTTGCGCTGCCACTCACTCTGCAGCCCTTGGACACCGAGCTGAGGCTGCTGAGTGTTCAAACACTAATTCTCCACTGAGGTAGAGACCTGCCATGCCTGGCTGCTTCTGACGCACGCAGCTCCTCGTGCTTGCTGGTTATCTACAGGGCACAGTTCAAGACTTTGCTCTGCAGCTCTATCAGGCTCTTGATCTATGGGAAAGCAAGATTTTGCTCTCCATGCCATTCTTTTCCCAAAAGGAGCACTTCAGCTGCCGATGTCAAGAGCACAAAACAAAGCCGAGTGATTGATGCCCTGCTGCTCTTGTGAAAGAAACCTGAACAAGGCAGAGCCTCTTCCACTGCACAGAGAAAAATGTCATCACAAAGCTGCTGGTTAGTTAGGGCAGCTACCTGAGGTGGGGGAGATGGAGCTTCAGCTTCTCTCCAAGCTGTGCTCCCACAGCCAAAAGAAGTGACTTAAAGCCATGAGTTGCTGGCCAGCTGGGTTGTCCCAGTAGCTCCTGCTGGCACTGTCCCAATCTGCATGAAGAATTACTGAGGATAGCAGGGATTCAGCCCCTGAGCTCCCACACTCCTGACTGCTCTCTCTCCATCAGGAGCATTGCTGGAATGGTGCAGTAGAGGCCTCAATGAGAAAGAAAACAAGGCCAATACTGGGCACGTCTCCACATGCCTGAATCTTCCTATAAATCTGTCTCTTGATTTGAATTTATTGTTAACATTTTAGGCTTTAAATATGCTACTAAGTTTTACAACTCTACCATGTTTCTTATTTTAATTTAATCAACAAGCTATAATTTTCAACAATTTTTAAAAAACAATTTTCTACCCTTTATTAAAATATTATTTCAAGGCTGCAAGTTTAAGACTCTTGTACTAAGAGTTAGTTCTGTTCTTTGTTGGTTTTGGTTGGGTTTTTTAATCTTTAAATCACAGCTTCAAAAAGTAGTTCAGTAAGAACAAGATTAGCCACTGAATATACTTCATCATGGCATGGATTATGATCTTTAAAAACCTAATGTAGCATGTAGTCCTGTTTTTTCCTCTGCACATATTCATATTGATTCACATTTCTGAAAATTCACATAAGGCAAAAAATTATGTTAAATCATGGCAGCAGTGCATGCAGTTATGTGTCCTAGAGATATAGGACAGAACTGTTAATCAATACACTGTTCAAAACTGATGCAAAAATATGGAAAAATGTAACAGCCTTCCACTTGCATATAAGGAGAGGTGCGTGGATGCTCACTGCTGAGGGGAAATCCATTTTTTGATCAGTAGCCAAAAGGTGATATGCCAGTGCTTGTGATCAGCTTCCTGCAGCTCTCAAACAGTACAGTGACTGTGGCTTCTTTCAAGTCAATCCACGCCTGGACCAAAAGGTGTAGAGCTGTTTCCCTTTGCCTGCTGCAACATGCTGTGGTTCATACCTGCTTCCTATGAAAAGCAGGGTTTGGAGGGGGGATTGGGAGCTCACCTCAGCATCAGGGAGCTGCTCCAAAGGCACACAAGGCAGTGTGATGGTCAGCACCTAATGAGTGTGATGGTCAGTGTCCACCAGAGAAGCAGAATTGCTTCTCTTTCTTGTTGCAAGTATGATCACATTACCAACTCAAGCACAAAATAACTTGAGACTAATTTAAAAATAGCATGGTTTTTAAGTTTACAAGGCTGCATCTTCAATTTTCTAAGCACACACACAAAAAGGAAATAATTTTATAGTAAAAAATCATTTTCAGCCCTCAAATAATTTCAGAACATTTGAAGATGAAATGTGTATATGGCTCATTTCATTAAACTAAAATCCCAATCCAAAAACCTGGCAAGACCAATTGATTTATTGATTCAAGAGTCATTAATCAATTAATTAGCTGTTTAATCCATATTTTCACTGAATATTTTGCTGAATTATTTTTTCACTTTGTTGTCATTTAGTTTATACGATTTACCTTTATAGCCAAATTGGTGGCTCTTTACTGATTGTCTGAAAGGAATATTTTAAACAAGGGAATGATCAGCAAGTGTTAAACTAAGAATAGAATAATGCCTAGAGGAATTTCCACCTGTGCTAAAAATAGACATTGCATTCCCAGCTGTCTTTCAAACTTTCCTCAAACAAGGATTTCATGAGCTGTAGGAATTGCACACTTCAATTTTCTTACCACCACCTACACTTCTATTTGTACTGCAGCATTATCCAGACCCTTGCTGGAGCCAACAACTTCCCCAACGGTGACAAGCTTGTACAAACATGAGCAAAAAGCAAAGCCTTAGTCCCAAGTAGCTTCAACTCTTTGAGGTATTTACTGCAACTCGAACTTGATAGAGAAATAACACAGGGTGCATGTCATAATCACTTCTTAACAAAAAAGGGGAGAACATTATGTTACGATGCAGGAAGAACAGGCATCTCTTGCTGTAACTATTTTCTCTGTATTGTACAAGGCTGCTCTGAAATTCTTATGGAAAATTTACAAATTGGTTATGAGGTCATTCTAAATGATGCATACCCAAGTAAAATGTGGGTACAGAGTTCTTTGCCTTTCTGGGAAAAAAAAAAAAAAAAAAAAAACAAGTTTTTTTTAAAAACTGCACTGAAGAACTCACAGAGCTTCATAGGACTGGTTTGAGTGTTAGTCTTTGGCATTAAAGTACGTTATGTTTATTTCAAAGTATGAAATGCTCCTGAATAGAAAAATGCATACTAGGAGAATATTGCAAGCATTTTTTTCTAGAAAATTTCTCTACATGGTGTACCTTTCTTGAATTTGTACTTAAAATCATTCAGCTCACTATGGCATGTATGGCACAAGTATCTTCCAAAGATCTCTCTGCCATAATATCCACAATGGGATTCATCACAACTTAATCCCTTCAGTATGCAACAAGGGTAGGTTTTTTCCCTCCCATTCTTTCCAATCTTTCCCATACACAGATGTGCAAATCATGCACTTCAGAAAGCCTCTGACTTTGTGTGGAGCCTGCTCTTCGCGTCAGAAGATCTAGAGTATGTCCCTTTCTCTGCCAACAAATTTTTGGTCAGCATGGGTCAGGCACTTGGAGAACCACCTACCCCGTAGAGAGCCAAGATACCCAAAGGCATGATTAGGACATCCCCATTTTCTTACATTCTTTCAGTGTTACTGGTTATGGAATTGTAGCACTTCATAGAATATAAATAATGAAGTCACTGGAGCATCATATCCCACTCAGGATGTACAGTTAATGACTGATGAAATCACATGTCACACTGTTCTTCAGACCATAGTAGAGTCTGATTAACCATAAGCACCTTTTCCATGTTCACAAATGTGGGAACAAAACATTTCACTTTTATACACTCTAAGCTCCTGTGTTTATTTTAACCTGAAGTTTTGACAGTATGGAAGAAAGACAGCACATTCAATCCCACTAATACTAGGAACAAGCACAGATCTTCACCTTGCCCCACTATCATATCAATGATTTTTACATATTATCCCTCTACCCACTGAGCTAGGCACCGCCTTGTTGGGTATTAGGGAAAGGTGATCTCCCCATTCCTTTTTTTATGCGGGCAGATATTTTGAAGTTAGCAATAGTTTAAAATGACCCAGTAGCAGGAGTGGCAAGGGCCAAGGACTTGGATACCAAGGAGTCTGTATGGGCTTTAGGCAGACAATGAAACTTACAGGACTGAAAACACTGGCGATCTCTGACATGAGGGCACCTGAGCAACAGCCCTATTACTATTCTCATGATTAACAATTTTAAACAGCCTGTTCTATGCATTCTATGTACCTCTGATAAACTCTCTTGAACTGCATTCTGTGCAAGGATAAAAGCATTCTGGAAAAAAAAAATTAAAACTGTTAAATCTACATTTGATCACCTACCTACACAAGTCCTGCCATCAGGCCCAAGCTGCAGCCCTGGAGAAGGACAGCGGCAGCGCACCTCCCCTTTCAGCACGTCACAGCCATACTGACAGTTTGCCATCAGGCAAGAAAGGGCATCTGGAGAAAAATAATTGAACACATTTAGATAAAGACCATGATCAGTACTACAAAATGACTGAAAATTCTGGAGAATTAAGGCATCACATATTTATGATAAAAGTGGGAAAATGCTCGTACCCTTTAAAGAGGAAAAATATCTGCTACTAAATTTTTTCTTTCCACAAACTACTTCTCTAAGAAAATTTAAAAAAAAAAAAAAAAACTACCACAATTGTAGTAAGTTGTGTTATTGAATGCAGTCCCCAGAATATAAAGCCTAATATGTACTACAGACTCTCCTCTCTCCTGGACAGTTAGTGCCATTTTAAAAATGGGGTATCTCTAATTTAAGGTAATTTCTCTCCCTCTGTCCAGATATTCAAAGTAACTGTTTTTATAGGAGCAAGTAAGAACCTGATCCCCAGAGAGATGGCAGTACAATATTTATACCAGTCAAACAACCAACATCTGCAGCATTAAAGATTTCACGTTCATAAGGCCATAAGGCAGCAGAAATGCAGGTGTCTTGCTGCAATGAAAACTGCAAGCCCTTGTCCTCAAAGGCCAATTAAAAGTGATTTACAGCACCAAAGAATGCTTTGGGGGAAACTTTCAATAAAACTATTAAAATCAAAACAATTGCTCCTGGCTTTTTAGCCTAATTTAACTAGGAAAAAAGTAGCTCATCTTGTGCAGCTACCTAATTTCCAACAAGATTAATCTTTTACTTGAGGACTCATTTTCATTTCACAGAAGTTTTCCGGGGAAACTCGTGCAGGGATTTTGAGAAGCTGGGAAAGAGCAAGCACCAAGGCTGGCCGTACTTGAGCACGTTCCATCTGGCATTAGCATGTAGCCGTTCAGGCAGTAGCACTTGTAGCTGCCGAAGGTGTTCATACACCGGTGCTTGCACGGCCGCGGCTTTAGTCCACACTCATTCAGATCTGAAATGAAGGGCACAAGGGAAGAGGGTGGGAGAAGAAAATGCACAAAGCATGCATGGCAAAACTGCCAGTTCAAGCTGCTGGAGAAGGAAGGAAAAACATGGCAATTAGCTTTTTATACACAGCTCAGCTGATAGCAAGCATCCAAAACATCCTGCATGAAGCACCATTCATCCCTCCAGCCAAGCAGCTTATTTGGCTTGGTTTCATAGATGTCTTTTCATAAATGACAATATCAGCATTAGATGAAGTGCAGCTGCTTCATTAGGCAACACACAAGCTTAGGCTACCGACATCTTGCCACTATTCACGTTGATGCCATGTCCAGGACCAGGCAGCACTCAGAAGAAGAAGGAGGAGAGAGAAAGCAAACATCACTCTGCAATCACTATCATGATTCTGATAGCAATTCAGTGATTCACTATCATGCTTCAAAATTAGTGGCTGAGGAAGGTAGGAAAGCTGATGCCAACTTACTTCAAATAATCTCACAAAGAAAATTTAATCTTATCATTTAGAAAATACTAAAAGAAAGCATCTGACATCAGCTATATTTGTCAAGGACCATCCAAGAGGGCTAGCATTTCAGACTTACAATTTAATAGAGAATTCATGGCTTGAACTGAAAATATTCAGCCTACAGTTTCCATATTAGTATACAGACCTTCAAACAAGATGATTTCCTTCAGAACTCTCTTCCAAGAATATGTGTTGATTTTGTCTGAGTAAGCCAGAACAATTTGTCACTTATTATTGTTGCTAGTTTTTTGCATAGTGATGAACAAAGATGAGAACAAAGATGAAAATAATAAATCTATTCACAAATCCAGCCAGCGAGGACCTAAGAAAATGAGTTATCAACCGTCATCTCTAATATTGCACCATACTGTCTGGCGGTCTTTTGCAGAAGAGAATTGCCATTTTTTCCAGAAGTTTTCAAAGAGCCATCTCCCAGTACTAAGCACCATCCTATCAATTGTCACTCAATCCACGTAGCAGAAAAGTAAGTCTTGACGTTCCCATCATATCATAGATACACACAGAGTAGCCACTTGATAAAATGCTAGCTGAGGAGGTGACAGATGCCTCCTGTAGACTAGAGGCAAAGGCTCAGGTTTAAGATGCTGATCCAGAAAGATAAATAGACCTCTGGTTGCAATGAAGTCAATAATTCACTGATTGCTTTTCAGAAGTAAAGCTGAAAACTTAACTGGGTCTACATAGTAAATGGAGTGAGAAAAGTTACATTCACTGTAAAGGTGAAGTCAGAGAAAACATTGAGTCTAGACAACTACACCTGGAATTTTACAAGTTCGAAATGTTTGGATTTTAAATTTGTCCTGAAACTCTGTAATCCATTGGTTTGTGAGAGTAACATTCTTCACCTTACTCTTTTCGGGCAAAATATTTTTAAATGGCATTCTAAAACTGAGAAACATATTCCCTTTCATTTGACTGGTAAAATGCAGAGCCATGAAGAGAAAAATACATGTATCACACTGCAAGTCACTGATGCAATCCAAACTCAGCTGCGAGGATGTTGTCTCTTTTGTCACTGCTGTTCCTGAGAGCTCCTAGCGGTGTTTACATGTATCATTAAACTTTATTTCTTCTGACCTACTTTCTTTCCATCTTCATGGGGTCAAGGAGTAGCGAGCATCATGCAAACATGGCCCTCCCCAGAGCCCTTCCCCTTAGTTCATTTTCCAAGGTCTTGGGAAGAACAGCATGTTTAAGGACAAGAAAATTTCCTGCTCCCCTCTTCTGCAAGAGGGTAGCAGTAAGAGATGTGATATTCCATTTCTACCTCTTAAGGCTGGACAAGATTTTTCCAGGAAACCTGAGGGGGAATACTTTCTCCTCAAGTGGTGAGGTAGATCAGGTGAGCCTAAGCAGGACTTCAGTGAGGAAAGATTGCCATAAGGGCTGGACCTGTGCATGAAGGAGTGATGACCACCTCTGCAGTCTTCCTGAGGACTGCGTGCTGCAGAGACAGCACCCCTTCTACAGCTCTCACTCTTTGGGAGTTGGGAGAAGTTTCAGGAGAGTATACTTCTCACAGCAGACACCAATGCCACACTCACAAGAAAATACCTGCTGGGTTTGAGAGAAACAGCTGTAGAAGAAAGTACATTTTTCCCTGTGAAAGCAGGTCTTCTGGTAGGAGTTGTGACTACAGGTGTATGCCTAGGCCAAATGGAAATGCAGTAGATGAGTAGATGATTATGCTAGAGGGCAAGGACAAGTTTTCATTGTGGAAACCTTTGTGTGAAAAAAGCTCTACATAAAAATCTCAAATAATAAGCAGATGAAAGCTCACATTTTGAAAGGCAAACTTCTCTTGGCAGCACAAAATTTTTTTTCTTTTTTCTGTAAAGCATACCACAAGTAGGTAGTTCCTGACAGACATTATAGCTGTATTAATATATTTATTACACATGCAATGTGTCTGTTAAAAAAAGCCATTGTTGCATTAAAAAACTCTGTTAGCATTTGATTTCAATTCATAAATGTATCCCCAAGGAACACATTGTATTGAATATACTGAAGTTCACTGACAAGCATCATTTTGAAGTAAGAGGAAAAAAAAGTTCTCTTAGTCTAAAATATTTGTATTCTTCCTATTTTCTACAAAAAGAATCGCTTTACAAAATAAAGGCATAACAGAGCTAAGTATAAAATACTTAACTAGAAGTAGGGACAGAATAAGGAAAAGTAACACTGAAATTAAATTGACGGGGCATGATTTTAACAGTGCCCTGTGTTAAGTTCTAATGTTTAAATTCCACTGCATTTCAGCTCCTAAGTTTAGATACTCCTGACTACTAAAGAACTGTCATGCACTTACTTCCAGAGTTATGACCACAGACTCAAAGTTGAAAATAAGTATTTACAACTGTTGTCATTATATCACCCTGCATAGAGTATAAATTACATTATGAGCCTTAAAATACTGGATCCTTTTAGAGGACTCCGAATTCTACACCACCACTTGATACAAAGTATTCTTAGTACAGAAATAAAAGCTCTGGTACTGACAAATAGACACCTATTAGTAACATACTATGAAAATAGTATAAAGTGCAACACTACCAAAAATTTTAATAAATCCCTTTAATTTCTTTTTGGGAATGTCCACTCATTGTCATGCATTTGAGAATTTCATTTTTCAATCTTTTAATTTCCCACATTGCCTACAATTTCACAGTCAATGCAAAACCAGCACTCTTGATTTCAAAGTAACTCAAGGCAGTAGAGTACATAAAAGTAGACTGACTTTTTTGGCCACTATGGGAAGCAGGTTTATAACAAACACAAGCTGCTGAGCACAAGTATTTTATATCTAAAGAAATTAAATGAAATGTGAGTGCAAGGGAAGGACAGAGCGTTATGCTGGCAAACCTGGATGTGACTCCTTTGACTGCTGCACTGCACCACCCATGGTCTTGGACCAACTTCAGTGCACACCCAACAATTAGCCACTTATTTCTAGGCAGATTCAATACCCTCTGCTATTTTCTTTTAATTAGCTTCTGCAGACCTCAGCACTCAAGATTTTTTTCTGCCTTTTTTGCCTATCACGTAACTTGGATCAGGCAACACTGAAGTTAAATATTCAATACCACATTTACCCAACTCTGAAAATAGAAAGTCAAAGACCAGAAATCAAGAAGAAAAACTAAACTGCTATCACCATACTATAAACAGTAGATCAGCTTTCATTTCCAGCAGTTGCAATCACACTATCCTGTCAACCTCATAAGAGATTTCTATCACCTGAAGAGTTCTGTTCACTTCGTCTGATTAATCAACAGCTGCCAAATTCAGAAGTTTTTTAACCCTCCTTTTCTACAACTTTCAACTTCACCTAAATCACAGTTTTGTCATTATCTAACCTGATAAACAATTTCCATCACTATCCCTTTACACAGGAACTCAAAAAAGAAAAAAGGCAGGCTCTGAAAGAAGAGCAGACAAAAAAAAAAAAAAAAACAAATGCAAGTGACAACCATGAGTATGGCAGAGTCCCAACTTTTCAGAATACACACGGAAGCACCAAGGAAATACAACCAATTATTTGCTCTGCATGCTAAGGGCACTGCAGGTTCTGCTTTCACATCCCAGCCATTGATGGGTCTATCAGCCTCCACCCCCTTTGCAAGAAATTGCACTCCTGTTTGAAGCCGTGCAGAAAGGAGGAGCACAACACCTGAAACACAGGACCACCTCACCCCTTGCTGCTACATTTCCTGCAGGATGATCCAAGGGGTGGAACACAAGAGCTTCACTGCTCTGACCAAGTAGACTCGTGTACAGCTGCACATCTTCACAGGATAGGGAGAAGGCACAATAAAAATATGGCAATATTAATTACTTCACTTAATAAATATACATATATATCAAGTGCTGACAAGAATTTCAAGCAGTGAACTTTGCATCATTCTCCTAGAACAAACAAGGTAAGAAAATAGAAAGTTACAGAAAAACAGCCTTAGATTTTTTTGAATAAAGACAACCTTTTCCAGCCAAAGAAAGTTAACCTGTATGTGCTTGAGACTGCTAGCAAAAATTACAACTGTTTGTATTTGTCTTACTGAATATTATTTGTATTTTCTTCAAGAGCAGCTACCAATTTTCTGATGAACACATTTGGAATGTATGAGTTCTGCTATTATCACTATAGATTAAGAGAGGTGGCAGAGGGCATTTTCTCTCACGTGGCTCTGTTTGTTTCTTCACTGCTTACACCTGCAAAGCTGGGATCAAAAAGCCAGAAGGGAAACACTAAAGCCATTCAGGAGATATGAATGCTGTAGGGAGAACACATGGTTAGCTCTTGTGCAGTCACTGCAATTTGATTGCTGATGATAGCAACACAATTTAAAAAGTATCAGGTAGTCTTAACTTCTGAGTGATCTAAAGCAAGGTCTGGATTGTCACGGCAGCTGCAGCACCACTGGAAAAGGACAAGCATCCAGCATCATCACACAGCCAGGGCTGAACAGCTCTGCTGAGAGGCTGGGCTGATCTCTTGGATCAGTCCCAGGAAAACAGCCTGATTCATGGGGCACATGAACAGATGAGATGTAAAGCCTGTTTATCAGAGCTTGTACTCAAAGAAAGCCTTTCACCAAGAACATGAGCATACTTTACAGCCCAGATTCACGCATCCCAGAACCACTTCCATCTCTGCAGGAAACTCCAGCATCTCCTCTGCCAACATTGTTACTTCTGTTACTATTCTAGAACAGGATTGAGAAAATGGGCCACAGGCTGAGCAGGGCAGGTGCTGTATTAAGCTATAATAACATTGGTCACATTTATCCTGTGCCATTTGAATCTCCTCCCAGCAAAAGCAGACTCTGCATTCACTGCACACTTTCCAGTCTCATCCAAACACTGAATCAGCACATGGCAAGAACACAGATCATGTCCCCAGGACCAGCTCAAGGGTCTCACCATGCTGGAGAGCAGCCACCTGAACTGGTGCACATTTGGGGCACCACAGTCAGCTGGCATCTCACTAACCTCCTCTACATCTGCTGGGCAGCTTTGTCACCAACACCATGCAAGAATATTTCATCAATACTGCCCAAAGTGCTTCCTTTGACAACCTATCACATTTTTCCTTCCTTAGCATTTAGTGGCAAGTAAATAGTTTAGTTCAAGATTGAAGCCTCAAGTAGTTTGGAACGCATTCTTTCAATATTGTTAAACTATTTACTACATATAAAATCCGTTACACATACATCTAACTGTTAGTTCACTGCACTGTTTTCTAAAAAGATTTTGGACTGATGAAAACATGTAGAATAAAATCATAATTTAAAATGTCAGCCCAGAGTAAGGGGAAAAAAAGACAGGATAATATAAGAGATGATGGAAAATTTTGAGAAAACTGAAAAACACAACACACATTTTCACATCAGTTTGAGAAGGATTAGTAAATCTGAAAATAAAGATGTATCTATTTTTAAAGAAAATAACTCAGTCTAAAAATCAACATGTCATAAGAAATTTAGCAACATCAGAGTACATCCTTGAAGAAAATCATTCTAAATATCACACTTTTCTACCATAATTTCCTCAGCACTGAGAAAATGCACGAATTTTCCTGTTGGCTGAGACAACTGCAAAAGAGATATAATTGAGATATCTTTGTGTGTGAACATGTCTTAGCCATCAAAGTCTAAAAATCACATATTACAATTCTCTAATTGTTTATACTCTATGATCTTTATACCATTACATGCTTAGGACATAACTTTTGAGAAAAAAAAAAAACCCAAACAATGAAACTCGATAATCCAGTAAGAGAAATTTCATCTTTACACCAATCATTCAGCAGTTTAATGCAACCTGGTTAGTTCAAGATTAGAAACACTAAAATGAAAATGTATGAATTATGAGGTTTTTAATGAAACAAATATTATTCCACTATTCGAATCTGAAAATTGTGACTTTATAAAAAACAATCCTGACCATAAGGTTTAAATAATTTGCTTCTGATTAAGGAGAGCAGGTAACTACATCCTATACATTAATCTCATTTGTATCTTCTGAATGACAGCAATTTTTCCCCTGCATCATCCCACTGCAGATGTCAATCTCTCTCCAAAAGTGAGTCCAAATATCAGACTTGCTGCAGCAGTAACAGACCTGGTATATGAGTTCATTGCTCTATAAACACAGGGGACACACACAGCATTGGTGGGGGTGGCTACAGAGATCAACAATACTTCCATGATTTCAAAAATAAATTCTTTCTTACCTTGGTTGCAAGTTTTTCCAGTGTATCCTGGGTGGCACTTACACTTGTTTGGCCCAATGCATTCACCATGTTTGCACCCTGGCTGGCATATGGCTGCAAACAGAGGAACACTCGTTATCTTTCCATTCCAGTCACAGCTGACAGTGCTTTACTTTGAAACAAACAGCAACTAACTAACAAATAGAAGTACTGTCTATGCCATATTCAGAAAATAAATACAGAACTCCAAGAAACAATAGGAAGCCATTTTTTGGCACCTCTCACAATACGACACAAACAAAATTCATAAAACAAACTTTCAAAGCTTCAATAACAAGTAACAAAAGCATTGCTTTTGAAGAAATATAAGAATTCATGCACAGATATATTTTTGCTGATGTAGGATTAGCCAACTGGAATATTTTCCTGGGTAACTGAAAAACATTTGACAGACGAAAATTTTAAACAGCATTTCTAAGTCTTTTGCATTAGAAATGTTTTTCTATTATTAAACCTACTTTTTAAATATACTGGAAAAATGCATTATTTACTATGCTCTAAGATGTTGTTTATCATTATATGACAAAATGCAGATACACAATCCTGCTGAGCTCTTGCTAAAGCAAGATAGACACAAAATAGGCAGAAATCAGATGGTAGCATAACTTGGATGCCCTGTACCCAGGATTTATCTATTTACCCCAGCTTAAAGTTCATTCTATAAAGTAACAGTATCATTTGGAATTTGCAAGTGACTAACTAGATCCTGCTGCAATAATAATCAGACAACAACGGGCGGTATCATAAAACTGGATGTCTCAAGGACATAATTTAACAGTAATCTCCCAGAATGCACTCAAAAAATGTAATTTGCCTTCTAGCCAAGCTGTTCAACAGGGTTAAATTAAACAAAAGTTTAAAAGAAACAAGATATTTGTTTTGGTTGTACTTCTTTGATGTTCTGAAAATCTTCTCCATAAGATTCAAAGCATCCAGAACTGGCAATTCCCACAAATATATCCAGAGAAGTAGCTGTTAGCATAGAAGGAGTTTGCTCCAGTTTTAGGACTGCCTTTATTTAGGACTGTTTCAGGACTCCCATTATTATCAGGCATGTTTTTTTTCTTTAAGCGTGGTATATACCTATAATATATAGGTGATATATCCTGAGACCATAAAATCTACAGCTCTGCTACTGATGGATCTTCCTAGTATGATGGTGAAGTCTCTTCCCAAAAAATTGTTAAGGAGTATCTTAAAAGGCAACAGAAATGCAAGATTTTTTTTTTCTCCCCTAACTAACACTGTCTGGAAACAGAGAAATGAGATTCAGATTTAGAAACATCTCTCAATGGAAATGTAAGGGAAAGGAGCTTCCCAGACTACTAAAAGGGTATGTTTCAGGAAGTATGTCCTTGGGTAATGGACAAGTCTGAGTGAAGAGCAAATGATCCACCATGAGACACTTCTAGAACATCGTACTTGGAAACATTTTCCGCTCTTTTAATCACTATGGCCATAAACAGGAAAAAAGGCTCTCCTTTCTTAAGAGTCTATTTAGATGCTGAGATCCTTATCTTCCTGGCATCACAGACCCAGGTCTAATCAGAGGTGATGCTGGCAAACTGAGAACTATGAAGGCCAACTTAATGACTTCAAAGAAATCAGGGAAAAACAAAAGTTGTGATCTAATCTACAGAAGATAAAGAGAAACTACTATAAATATGTTTTTGAAAACTTGTTTGAATTTTCAACTGCACTTTAGAGAAGATCTGTATTGTGAAGTGGGATACACTTACTTAAATCAGTTCTTTTTAAGAAACAAGAAGTACCATGGGATCACTTTGTTGTAAAGTGTAACAGTGTAACAGTTCAGTAACTGTTAGAAGAACCTGTGGCAACTTTAGGCTGATTTTTTTAAAGCCTTGGTCCCTCCCTCAATTGTACAGATTGTACATTAGCAGCAGCTCAAATAGAGAAAAAAAAATCTCATACTTGAAGACAAAAATCTCTACTATTCCAAGGAAAGCTTCCAAATGACTAGCAAACCACTGTCCATAAAGACAGTCATCATAATACACTGGGGGTTTTGCACATTAAATGGGTATTTGGAAATCTTTATTTGCTGCCAAACACAGTTCTTGAGGAAAACCTGTTTGTTAGAGTACATTCTATGAACTTGGACTACTTCAGCATTATGAATCTTACTTAGAAACAGCTGAAATTCAACACAATATTAAAAGTGAAGAATTTCTACATACAGGAGAAAAAGGTTTTGCAGTAAGTTTAACAACATCTGTAGCTCAGCCAATACCACAGATAAATCTGATAGCATTTCCTGTGAGGAACCAAGCCACTCACAGGATAAAATGTGTGCATCTTCCTATTAATTTTATCAGGGCTTTGCAGGGTGCTCAGGACTAAAAAATCAGATGGTTTAGCCAAGTCTGCATGCCTGGCTGGGGTCCCTACTGACCACTACCAGAGTGACCAGGCCCAGAGGGATGGGTCAGCTCCAGCCCTGCCATCTCCAGCATGAAAATCTTTATTCAAAGGAGAAGCTGCCCAAACAAGGCAGTAAATCCACTCACTGACTCCCAATGAGCTCTATTTGAACACTGGCAACAACCAGATGCAGGTACAAAAATAAGCTTAAGCCAGACTTTCAGCATTTCTTTTAATAGCAGACAACTATTTCAGCTGTTTGGCATGAGTCAGAGCATACACTACATGTGCTGATGTGACTGGGTGTTTTAATTCTCCACTCTATGTGTTTTCTTGCAAAGCTCCAGATACAACAGAGCAGAATACTTCAGTCACTCCATTCACACACAGACAAATGGAGTTTCTGCATTTTTTTGAAAACAAGTAGACTCACAAGTAATGGAGAAAAAAAAGTCTCCCAATTACTACTTTTGGCCTCTTGAAAATTTAAAAATTCCTCCATAACCAATAAACTATCATCTCCTTCCAAGTGACCCACATTTACTGAAATAAAATACAGATGACTGAAATAATCCATGTCCCTGAATTTCAGCCTGTTATGTAACACTTGCTTCCCTACTAGGGAAAAAGGAAATGTAGACAGAAGGGTTACACCAGGTTGAGAAAGTCACTCTCTGATGAATATAGGGCAATGAAATCCAGAAGGTTCTGAAAAGGGCTGCCAAAAATCATTAAAAACTTTCTATTCTTTAAATAGTAACTGTTGTAAACAAAAGTAAAAATTATACTGGCATAAACAAGTGCCACTCAAAACAAGACTGCTAATTTACTGTTGAATCAGTATCAAAGCAGACCTACCACAACTCCAAGGATTACTCTCTGAAAGCTGTTAAGCTGCACTCCCATTGGGTAGGAATGTGGATTGACATGGACAGAAAAAAATCCTAAACACAGCAATTTTCATCTTTAGTCAAGTCCTGCTTTTTTTATCTGTGCCATAGAATAAACTATAACTAAACTTTCATTTTCACATTATTGACCAATTCATTCAAGACATAATCAGCAAAAAAACCTCTGGTCTCATGATTATTCATTTCAGTTGGATCGTTTAAAATGCTTTTTGTTGGGTCAGATGTGAAGATTTGCTCTCAGTTCCCATTTACTTCAAGGAGGTACCCTAGGGCCTTTTATTTGGTAATAAATCTGAGTGCCTATTTTCAAGGTTGGCAAGAACTACCTTTTTCCTCCAAAATAATGTGACAAATACCACATTTTAAGTCTCACTTAAACTTCAGAACAAATTAAACTTCCTGTAAAAATAACACAAGGAATTGAAATGTGAATGGGTGGTTTGGGTTTATGATGGGTTGTTTGTTTTTTCCTTTTTTTCAAGTGTGGGAGAGTGGAAGAAAGAATTTCTGGTGAAATGCATACGCTGCTAGCACAAGTTATGCTCGTGCAAAAGCCAGAAGCCACCAATCTACTGAGCCACTGCTTGCTGTTGGTGGTATCCAAGCATTACTCAACAATTCTGAATTATTATTTTTAATTGTTGCACAAATACAACAAATGAAAAACACATTTCACAAATTCATTATGGGTCTGTAATGCTGGGGGATGTTTTCATTTCATCGGTATTTTCTCACTGCACATCGTTCCCTCGCAACTGCTTTGGAAGTACGCCTCAGACTCGGTCAGATCCTCTGCTCTAGGCTGCCCACTTTTATGGACACAGGTGACTACCACATGTCCCCTCTATTCCTTCTCTTCTAGAATTTTAACATTACTGATCTCTTAACTGACTACCAAACACTGTTTGGTGGAGTCCTAACCAGAAGATTGCACTTACCTGGTTCCTACCTGACTAACTCCTCTTCATTTGTGGCCAACAATGGAAATCCCTGAGCTTTCTTAATGGACTATGTCTAGCAATTAAAATTCTCTTTGGTTTTCCAACACTCCTAGCTATGTTTTTCATTAAAACAGCATTGAGTACAATTCTTACATTCTTTTTCTCTGTTTTGCCTCCCAATTTCTGAGCTTCTTTTTCATCTCTCTGAAGCCTAAAATTATGCACAGAAATACCTACATCTGAAACAAACTATGCTAACCATCTGCCTGAGTGGCCTTGTTTCTGCCCTCTCTTCCCAAGTAACATGCAGCCCCCCTATTTATTCTGACTCCAGATCCCAGCTCCTTAAAATTCAATTTGCTCAGGCACAGCAAGTAATTTGTGCAGCAGCCCAGAAATGATTACATAGTGTAATCAGCTCCACAAAACTTTATTGGATCCTCTTACACTGCTGATTGCAGAACACATTTCCCATGTTTGGATCATTTCTTACATTCCCCCCACTGCCAGCTTTCTAAAAAGACTTGCATGTAGGTGAAATAAGCTTTCCTCCAGGCTGCCTACTCCACCTGAACCTGGGTGCCTTCCTCCTTGTGGTGCTCACAGACCACAACACCAAGTTCCATAGTACTCCTCTCCCTCAGAGTCAGCTGCATCTCTGTTTACTTTTTGCAGTTCTTTGTAAATTATGCAATCACATAAACATGCTCAGGAAAATGAAACTGCCTTATTCACAGTCATTTTGACCTAGGATCCCAAAGGTATGAGCTAATTTGTAAAATAAATCATAGTAGATCCTTCAGAGTTGCATATTTCTTTTTTGTTCAACTACATACTTCAATTACTCACAACTGCAATAGAATGCATAAAGCTTATCCCACCTCAAAGTTACTAGAAGGTGGTAAAAACACATCATACCCAAAACTCATATTAGAGAATTACTTCTGAAAAAGTGACTTTGCTTCCCAAAGAAGTGAATTAAGAGTCACAGAATGTATCTCTGCAGAGATTAATAAGCCTGACTAGGACAACTGGGTATTAATTTTCAGTTAATTTCATCTGCACAACACTTCTTACTATATATATTTTTTTTTAATAATAAATATCCTTGACCAACTTCAGTAACTAGAAACTGACAATAACATCAGACAAAATGGTAGTATCTAATGCCTAAATATTTTTCCAGAAATTACTTGCCCTTATTTGTGACATTCATGTCAAAATGTTCAAGTTTTTGTCTGAAACATACATTCCATTAAGTAACTGGCTCCTTATTTTTCATGCACAACTCCAACACTTGCCCGGGTAAATCAGTTACTCAGTTTGCACTTACGATTCTGGTAACAGCACATTAACATGACAAACTGCAACCAGTGTGGGCCATTCACTGCAGTGAATGCTTGGCTTGGCTATGACTGCTGCCAAATGTGTTTCTAAACCACACAGACAAATCCAGACCCTGGTTTATGAATGCCTTGCTATTCAGAACAGCACTACACAGCATGCATAACTTAAGCATGGGTAACACTGAAATCAATATGATTTAATGAAGTCAGTAGAAGTTAAACTAATGCTTATGCACTTAAATACTATTTTTTAAAAATCAGCAGAAGTCTGATCTAACACACGCAAAATTAGAAAAGCAAGAAATATTTCATGCTTTGTCAAACTTTGTGTTTGCATTTCAAGTGGTTCACTAAAACTGCTTAAAGTATGGTGCTTATCCTCTCAAATGCCTGTTACCTGAATTTTTTTACGTGTTCACGGAATTACAACAGGTAGAACCGGTGTCTCTGTGTGGTGACATGAGTGTCTCTGTGTAGTGACTGAAGACAAACTGAGTCCTTCTGATATTTTGTTTATTCGAATATAAAACATCCACTGGCTTCAGCAATGTAACTTCTGTATCACAGTAACAAAGCTGATATCACAGACAGATGAATGGCCGAGTGCTTTGCTTCTCCCTGAGACTCTCACGCTTCTGCCACAGGAAGTGCAACAAGAATCACAGAATCTCTAGGTTGGAAGACACCTTCAAGATCATCGAGTCCAACCCATGCCCTAAAAACTCAACTAAACCATGGCACCGAGTGCCACATCCAATCTTTTTTTAAACACATTCAGGGACGGTGACTCCACTACCTCCCCAAGCCATTCAAGTACTTTATCGCTTTTTCTGTAAAAACTTCTTCCTAATATCCAACCTCTATCTCCCTTGATGCAGCTTAAGGCTGTGTCCTCTCGTTCTGTCAGTTGTTTCCTGGGAGAAGAGACCAACCCCCACCTGACTACAATCACCCATCAGGAAATTGTAGAGAGTGATAAGGTCACCTCTGAGTCTCCTTTTCTCCAGACTAAACACCCCCAGCTCCCTCAGTTGTCCCTCACAGGGCTTGTGTTCCAAGCTCCTCACCAGCCTCGTTGCCTCCTCTGGACGTGCTCCAGCGTCTCAACGTCCTTCCCGAACTGAGGGGCCCAGAACTGGACACAGCACTTGAGGTGTGGCCTCACCAGTGCTGAGTACAGGGGGAGAATGACCTCCCTGCTCCTGCTGGCCACACTATCCCTGACACAGGCCAGGATGCCCTTGGCCTTCTTGGCCACCAGGGCACACTGCTGGCTCATGTTCAGCCAGCTGTCAACCAGTACCCCAGGGTCCCTTTCTGCCTGGGCACTGTCCAGCCACACCATCCCCAGCCTATAACATTGCAGGGGGTTATTGTGGCCAAAATGCAGGACTCGGCACTTGGACTTATTAAACTCTATCCCACTGGACTCTGCCCATCCATCCAACCATTCCAGGTCTCTCTGCAGAGCCCACCTACCTTCCAACAGATCGACACACGCTCCCAGCTTAGTGTCGCCCCCAAATTTACTAATGAAGGACTCAATCCCCTCATCCATGTCATCAGTAAAAATACTGACCAGAACGGGCCCCAGCAGAGACCCCTAGGGGACACCACTGGTGACTGTCCCCAGCTGGCTGCAGCACTGTTCACCACCACTCTCTGGGCCCGGCCATCCAGCCAGTTCCTAACCCAGCAAAGAGTGCTCCTGTCCCAGCCATGGGCTACCAGCTTCTCCAGGAGTGTGCTGTGGGAGACAGTGCCAAAGGCCCTGCTGAAGTCCAAACAGACAACAACCACAGCCTTTCTTGCATCCACCAGGCAGGTCACCTTGTCACAGAAGGAGACCAGGTTGGTCAAACACGACCTATCCTTCCTAAAGCCATGCTGGCTGGGTCTGATACCCTGGCAATCCTGTAAGTGCTGCATGATGACACTCAATATAAACCCATCCATGACCTTACTGGGTACTGAGGTCAGGCTAACTGGTTATAATTACCAGGATCCTCTTTCCCACCCTTTTTGTGAATGAGTGTCACATTGGCCAGCTTCCAGTCGTCTGGAACCTCACCAGTGAGCCACGAACAAACAAGACACATCAATTCCTAAGCAGAAACAGACTACAGCCCTGGGTACCAAAGTAAACTATGTTGATTTCATTTTGCTCTAGTGTGCCAGGTCCTACACTGCTGGAGACCAAGGGCTGTAAAGTTTCCCTGTTCTGGGAAGGACAACCTGTAGTGGAAGTGCAAAGCAGGCAGTGGGGGGCAATAAGTGCCTCGGCCATCCCAAAATAACCTCACACTGCACATGATTCAATGCCATGAAAGCAAATTAGGCCTCCTAGGTCTGACAGCTTGTAAATGCATTGCTGGTAGTACAAATAATTTGCAGAAAGGGAAAAATACTGCACAGGGCTTGAGGGTAAAATAAAGAAAAGGAGTGAAAAGGAAAAAGCATCGTATTTTAGAAAGTAAGTGTATCATTGTAGAGGCATCTGGGACAAAATAGCCCTGTTAATTTCTTTCCCCCATCATCTTCCCCAAATCAAATGCTTTAAAAAATGAAAAAAAAAAAAAAAAAAAAAAAAAAACACCCAAAAAATTACCTTCTTGTCACATAGTAAAATTTTCATGTAAACTTATGACTTCAAGGCCATAACTCCAAGTCATAAACTTGCCAAAAGTATTTCAAGAAATATGTTCAGCTAACCTTTGGGCTGGCACCTTAGGCTGGCTATTCTCTGCCTTAAGACGTAGAATGCTGCAAAACAAATATCCAAAAGAGAAATTCCAGCTTTTTTTTTTTTTTTCTCTGTAAGGAGGATGGACTTGGCTGTGGTTTTTATCAACTTGTTACATTCCTGGAGAATTACATACATTCAACATTCAGAGCTTTTCTGAAATAAAAAAAAATTCTGGTACACATTTAAAAATGGAAATACCTTACATCAGTATTTCAATATGAGATTTAACAAATACATTTTGATACATAAGAGTAATTAATGATGTGATGCTATTCTTATTCAATCAACTAAGGAACTACACTTTGTCAATCTTCATAAGCAAGTAGCTGTAAAAATTCTCATGTTTCACGGTTCAGGTTCAACACCTCCATCAACAGAGCACAAATGCTTTTCTTAAAGACACAGTATCCTTTCATTTAAGTATGAGTATATATTTTTAATTTAATGCTGTGTCTCCACAGCTCAAACACAAAGGCCTAGCATCTGGATGCTAATTTGAGAGCAATTAAAATTACACCCAATATATATCTGAACATCTGCAACCAATAAACATGTTGGCATACAAATTTATTGGTCATTTTTATAACATTTAAAAATGCAAAGTAATCTAAATTAAAAGTGATGCTTAGAAGCCTTTTCAGCTTTTGCTACCACATGAAACAAGATATGCTACACAACTTAAATAAGATGAAAACACAGATATATGTTTCAGGCTATTTGAAATCAATGTATTTGCCAATAAATTTAATGTTAGCAGCATGGCTTGTTAGGCTACACAGCCTTGTGATAGCAGGCCGGGACTTGAGCAACAGCAGCTCTTTGTATTTTAAGTAGTGTGTGACCAACACTTCAGGGTTTTCTATGATTGCAACTTATACTAGTTTAAATTAGTTTTAACCAGGAAGTCCCTTATCCTTGGTTACAGTGAAAGGAAGCTCCTCAGGTTGTTGCTGGGCTTTCAGAGAAGATGCAATTGCTCAAATTGATTACTGATGACATTTCCTTAGAAAAAAGCAGGCTGCAAAACTACTAATCTGTATATGAAGTTCATGAGGAATGCAGTAGGGAAATGAAAAAGGATACTGTATCTTTAACACAGTAAAGTCATGCTTTAAAGGCATAAAGGCTCTAAACTGGGAAAAAATGAATAAAAATAGCAAAACCTCATTTTTATTCTTGAATAGCAGTGTAAAGCAGTATTGCAATTCTGTATAAAATGCCTTTTCTTTGAAAAGTACCAGGGATGCACAAAAATATCAGTCATTTTATAAGAAGCAGACATGCTCCGTATCAGTATTTATTAAACACTGCCAACACAAAGCATTAATTCAGACTGTGATCTTGCAACCCTAAATTCAGTAGCAAAACTCTTACTGACTTTGGGGATGTTTCTGCTAGCAGATCAGCCTCCTAGAAACCACTGTTTTCACTGGTCATTATTGACACAATCATGGTTTTATTTTTGTGCATCTTGGACTATACAGAATTGCCATTTCCACTGACAGCAATGTTACATGCAGGAAACAGAAATCCTAAGCTGCCCATGGCCTCTCCTCCCATTGATGTGTTGGATGATTTATATGGGTAAACTCCCATCAACTTCATTTTCACCAATACAAAATCTCCTTCTAAGCATCAATGAGAGCACAGCCACTGCTTCCTCCCCCTCCCACCCCTGTAAGAGATTACACAGAACAGGTACACAGCCTTTGAGCTCATTAGGACAGCAGCAGCAACACAGACACTGCAAGAGCCTTCCCAAGGGTTGTGAGAAGGCAGCAACATGCACAGTTCCCAGCAAAGCACTCAGTTATGCCTGCATCTGCTATACATCATCTTGTACAAGCTCCTCTCTCTTGCAAGTCCTCTTTAGAACTTCCTGAAATCCTATGCTTTCTACCAGGTTTGGCTAACTCTAAATGCCAGCCTGACATCCTTCAATTAACACTTTTTTAATGATGCTAAGCTAAGGGGAGGTGTAAACTGATGGTTTGACTTTATACATCCTTGACTGTTCTGTCCCTAGGCCTTTAAGCCAATTGTGGTGGAAAACTACTTTGTTGACCTACTCTGGGTTTGCTTCCTAGGTAAAACAAACCTCAGCACGGGGAGATAACCAGATGGAGTTACAACTGATGGGCTCTCTGAAAGAGCACACTCATCTTCACCACCCCTTCTTGAGACAGACTACATAGATTTTCTTACTGTTTAAGGAGAATTACACATAAAAATGGGTGAAGTCATCAAATATCACTGATCATCAAACCCATGTTCAGTTAAGTTTTATTCCTATTAAGCATCTTCTGTTGGTCAAACTTTCTATCCATCAGACAAAATCTGTGTGACTCCAACAGTCACACAGACTCCAGTCGGCAGAGGATCTGACAGTAGATCTGCATTTGTTTATAGAACCTGCAGATCTTGTCTTCTCTTCTGTATCTAAGTTAACACAGCAAACGGAACCATTTTTGCCTTCAGCTCCAGCAAAGGAGTTGTCCAAATTGTAATGCAGAAGGAGAATTCAAGCCACTTCATATTGCTTTTCTTTTAAAATCCTGCTTAACTTTTTAAATCTATGTTAAAGTATTATCTCTTTCCACAGTTTTTTGCTGTTAAACTGCACCTAAAGTTTTGAAACAATCTTCACATCTGTAGTGTACCTTGACTACATATAACTGGTGTACAAATCAATTACAAACAGACACACAGCCAGGTTCAAAGCAGGTGTATTTTGTTCATGAAAGACACACACACACGGAGAAACCATTTTTATAGCTTTTGAAAGAACTACAGAGATATTTGTCAGCCAGCTAAAAGAGAGGCAGACAGATCATTAGTTTTACGAACAGTTTTGAGGGAACCTAGACAGATGAGTGGTTTTCCCTGTGTCCTTTAAAATCCCTTGAATGGGCTCTGGGTTAGGACAACACATTCAGTACCACAGATGCTGTTGCCTTACAATGAAAAAGCACTTAGAAATTAAAAATGCACTATTGATACCTGCTTTCACCAAAAATACTGTGTCACAGGAAGTCACCTCCTCTGCTCTGAGAAAAGAAATTCAGAAGCAACTCCTTCTACCCTCAATTTTACTCTGGGTTATAGCTCAGCTGTGTGCACAACAGTAAGTCATAAAGCAAGACAACAACCTTATTTTTACACATATTTCATCAGGTACTTTATCAACATACCATCTTTCAGAGAGGTAGGCTTTTGTGTGATTATTCCCACTTACAGCTATTACTCCCACTCCTACTAATTAAAGTGCAAGTAAATCCTGCAGGCTGGGCAACAACATGGGATTTTTGGACTAATTTCAAGTGGGATATTTAATATCTAACTTCAGAGCATTGATGCTGAGAGTCTCTCAGAGGATAAAGGATCAACTCTATCACTGATGAGGGTATTTCATAGGAGCTAATAGTTGGTGTTAAAATATAATTTCTGTTGCTTCCAAATTAGCCTTTCTACACACCAAGTTGAATTAATCTTTTACATACCAAATCAAAATCTACGAAAAGCTGCTGAGTTATGTTAATGATGGAGGATATGCACAGCTCTAAATCTAAGCCACTAAACAAGTGTGGATGGATTTTTAATTTACAAGGACTAAGAAATGCCAATGAATTTGAGTTACATTTGTTCAGAGCCTTTGAAAACATGCCTATGTTTTTATCAGTCTCAAAATGCATTTAGCTGCCTAAACATGGATCTCACTTGGGTGTTCAAAACCTGCAAGAAAGGAAAAAAATCCAACCTGTTTCAAAGTTCTTGATTCTTTCAGTTTGAAGGACACCTTCTAAGCACATTTACTGGAATTTGAAAGAGCATTTGGGAAGGGAATTTCTTGTCACTGCAGAGTGAATATTTCTACAGGCTGAGATGTTACAGCTGACACTGACAAGCTCTGGAAGCAAGCTTACAGACAGATGAGACCTACGTGCACAAGTCTTGATTGGTGTAAAGAGGAGACAGAGGATGTTGTAAAGAAAGAAATGTAAATTAAAGGAGGGCCCTATTTCAACTTCTTCCTCCATGTTTATACGAGCAGAAGACAGCTGAGTTATTATGCTGAGTGAGGTTGCTAAGCAGCACTGAGCAAGATTATGCTCCATGTGCACTCCTTTGCCAGTCAAAGGGACATAAAAGGAATATCTTCACACTTCACAAAACCAAGTTTAGCTAACACAGCTCAGTTTCCATTTGCAACTCTTTGGATGGATTATGGATGGAAGATCAGGAGCACAGAGTCATCAAGGCTTAAGGCCTTAAAGACACTCATCAGCTGCACCACACTCATACTCTGCTAGAGCTGACTCATTCAGGTTTAAGCATTTGTCACAATCAAACAATTAAATTATACAGCTGGTTTAAACAAACACTTTTTTTTTTTCTTAATAGCTGTGGGCAGAGGGCACATCCACACGTGCTTGGTGGAGCAGCTCAGCTGGACAGCAGAAAACACATCCAGGTATTTTAGTGACCACTTGGCCTTGACTCATCACAGTTCAGACTTCTCTGCAAACTGGGACCACCCTATCATGTATCTGTGTGCCTGCTCCACTCTGGCTCCAGCATAGCTCTCACCTTACATTTGTTGTCAGAAGGATAAATTCAGAGATAATTAGTGCCCGTGTGGTAAATTATGGGTGAGTAAGGAGGTGAGAGTCCAAAGGTGCTGTAGCAGTTCCAGACATACCAAGGATGGCTCAAGGTGGTTTGAAAAACAGCAGTTCCAACTCACTAATAAAGAGTTCAGCATTATTGCCTAAATATTTGAAGCTTCTTTTAGACACATTTATAAACTGGGTCTCACTGCTAACTTTTAAGTCTGACCCTACACTTGTTTTCCTTGTGCAAACAGAACTTGTACTAAAACACCAAAGAAAATGTACATTTAGTAGAGAAAGTCTGACACCTATTTATGCCACTCATTTTGGGGACAGGGCTAAGAGCTTTACCTTTGACTAGGGAGAAAGCAGAGGAAATAATCACATACTTGGCTTTTTGGAAAATTTTCAGTGATATTCCTTTATACAGTAAAATACCCAAGTTTTCCTTTGAGGCCAGAAAAGTTGTCTTCCGTGCCAGGTTAATCCTACATACTGGGTGCCACATTCCCAAGGTGGAGAGCTGACTACAGATTTTCTATTTGGCTCCAAGCACCAGAGAGATTCCCTTTCATTTAGTGTAATCTCCTGCTTTGTGATATGTCTGGAATTTTCACCACCCGCAACTGGGGCAGATTTTCATGTTTTATTTTGCCAATAGTTTGACTCCCATTTAGAACAGAGAAGGAGCTGCTGATGGTTTCAGTAAAATTTTCACCTAAATATTTGAGACTCTTCTGATCCAGCAATTCAAAAACTATCAGTATGTAAAGAAAAAAAAAGGTGGAAAATGCTTTTTGACACCTAAGTGATAATGGTATTCTTTTGAAAGTCTGGTCCCAATTACTGGAGATGATCCCAGAAAATACCTATCTACATGTCTTCTGAATGCGCATGGAGACAAATTTGTGCATAATGGACTAAAATGCAGTGGAAGGAGGTGAGCATTCACCTACCTTTAGCCTTAAGGAAAAGAAAAAACCATTTATAGTATCTGGAAAAGCTAGCACTAAAAATTAGCTTACTGACAGAATTCAAAGAACAACAAATAAATTATACTTTCTGTGTATTATTACTTTTGTCTCATTTCAAATTTTTAATTATGAATCTTTTGATAGTATAAATTTATGCAACTTCTGTCTCCCAAGATCATAAAAATGCAAACATAAATCAGATTTGGTAATAATGAGAAACTGACTTTCACCTAAACATGAGCTATAATTTATGGTCGCAATATGGAAGACAACTTGTCTAAGAAAAGTGACACACTAGTCTGGACTCTTGGTTTTTGTTTGTTTTAAACAAAGCAAATTATTGATATTTGCCAGTTAAACCTTCATAGCCTCAAACATTTAAACACACAACGATTTTCAAATAAAATTGCATCACAAAAGATGGATATAGATCCTATTGCCTCTGGAGTAGCCTCAATCAACCTACTAAATAGTTTTCTTCCTTCTTCATAAATATTCATGCCAAGGAAAGGATTACATGTTACCAATTAGAGCCCTAAAAATCAAAATTATTCATGGTATGGCTGGAGAGGTATCAACCTGAGAACTCTGCATCAAAGAAACAGTATCAGGAATGTTGTATTCCAGAAGTACTTTCCATAGTTTTTTACTAGTCATCTTATGTATCTTTTAACCTTGTGGGCTTCTAACATACTTGGGAAGAGAGAAACCAGTCTTGCTGTTTACAGATTTGAACAAAACCTTTGCTGAGAGTTGCATTTCCAAGGCTTTTCCTATCTTTTGCCAAATATTTACCCTGCAGACTATGAACTTACAGCATTTAACACCTGTTTTATTTTGGAAATGGCTTGGCACAAAATTATCTCATCCACATAAGTTTGTGTCTAAATAAAAAAAATAAAATAATAAAAAGCTAAGGACCAGTGTTTATAGGCTTGCTTCTGACAAAACTTCAGGATGTCCCTCACGTATGAGTGTCAAACACATGAGTAAGCATCCTCAGTATCAAAGGTGGTAACTTTAACAGGCTGAAGTCTCTACATTGCTCCTAACAATTTTAATTTCTACACAGTACTAGCTGCCTCCACAGAATTCCTATTGAAGGTGTAGTTAATGATGAAGACTTATCTATTGGTTTATCCTGCAGTCATATCAAAGAGTCTAGATAGATGTGAGCATCTCAGAGATGTTTCTCTTCACATGTGACCCAGTAAAAGGATGCTGTCAGGCAGATTTATCCCCTTAGTTTGGGTTTACTGAAAGAATACTTGCGCTTAATACTTATTGGAACATTTCCATCAATTTTCTAAGTGAAATATCAGTAATTTTGGTTTCCTTCTTGGATGCAAATATTATCGCCCTGCAGTACCTGTAACATTACACAGTGTAGTTACACCAGGTAATAAGATCAGAGCACGAAACAAAGCAGACACCAAACAGAAATTTCCAAATTCTCATTGCCCTAACTCCATTTTACTTTATTTGACTGCAATAATTTTTAGCACTGTTAAAAACAGACAGAATTTTAACATGACAGCATCCTTCTAAGTCAGTCAGGCGCACACGTGCAAAAGCCTAGCCCTGCATTGTAAGGATGTGTGTGAACACGTGAAAGACATGACTAGGTGTGTACAAGCCTTCTCTACAAGTGACTAGAAGCCCCAGCAGCAGTGATACTCACGTTGGCACTGTCCCCAGGCCACTCGGGCCCAGCCCCAGCAGCAGTCAATTCTGCTTCCAAACCGACACAGTCCTGCAGATGAGACCATTTGTCTGGGCCACCTGTACAAGACAGTTCAACAAAGTCTGGTAACACATTTTAAAAGTAGCTCAAATCATCCTAGAGCAAAAAAAAAAAAAAAAAAAAAAAAAAAAAAATTAATCTTCCAACCAACCAAAAAAACCCCAAAAGACAAGAACAGCAAAAACCTCTTCTGTATAGAGATATATAATTTTTTTTTTTACTTTCTTTGAAGAGAGTAAGTGCTCTCAGCTGAGCCTTGGGATATTTCTGTCATTAGCACTTTGTTTAGTTCAAAAAATGCAAATGCCAACAGGTGGAGAGGGGAAATGATAGTTAGGATAACTGAGCAAAGCCTGAAAAAGCTAACATGCTTTGCAGTATGCTCATTGCTGCCACACCCAGGCTGGCACTGAACAGAACTTCAGAAGTCTGAAACAGAACCTACAGTGTGGAATAAACACCATCATAAAGTTTAGGCATTGTTTCAGTTCACAATATATGACAAAGTTTTCTTACTGAAACATAAAAGGAAAAAAAGAACGCAAAAAAAAAAAGCTTCTTGGACTGTTAAACAGAAATTAAATATAAAAGGAGACCGGTAGTCTTCCCTTGTTCCAAGGAAAAGATACCACGGCCTCACGCAGCTATAAACTATTGACACGAATCAGTAATGTCTTTAAACGACGGGCTGAAACCCCGTGAGCGCTGCATTTGAACAGATCCTATTAAAAAAAACCAAAAAGAATCCCTGGGGAGGGCGGGGGTCGCGCTGGCCACTTGCCCCGCACGGCGCAGTGCCCGCTCCCTGCAGCGCCGCCGGTCGCGACACTTGACACGACACGACGCGACACGGCCCGCGGGCACACGCGCCCCGAGCTTCGTGTCAGAACTTGAGCCGCGATCTCCGCCGCCGTATGCTTCGAGTGCCTCCGGGCGTCAATAAGCTAATTTTATCTCTACAGCACGCGATGCGCTTTGTTTTTAATTCTTGCGGGACGCAGCCCCGGCGGAGCAATAAACTTATCTTATACCTAAGCCCGTGTTTAGGCTGCCGAGCAAGGCGCGCACGGGGCAGGGGCGGGAGGCTCGGCGGCCGGCAGGTCCGTGCCGGGAGCCCCGGAAGCGGCACCGGCGGCCCCGCGCCTCCACCTGCGTCCCCCCGGCCGGCCGCGCCCGCGGGCACCGCCGCCCGCATCGGGGATCGGCAGCGCCACACGCGTCCCGCAGAAGGCTCCGGCCGCCCCCGCCTCGCCGGGAGCCAGCCCCGGGGGCCGGTGCCAGGCAGGAGCCCGGGGGCCACCACAGCGCCCCGCGTCTAAAAGGGGAGAGCCCGGGCTACCTCCGCTCTCCCCCAGGGAACGCCGACTTCGCCCTGCCCGGCCGGTCCCGGCCGCCGCCCCCGCTCTCCCCGCGCCTACCTTCTGTCAAATTCCCCGGCCGCCCCCAGCGAGAGGCAGGACGCCAGGAGCAGCCGCAGGGAGAGCTCCATGGCCGGCGGGGGCTCCGCTGGCCGCCGAGGCAGCCCCGGGCGGGCGGCGGTGGCGGAGGCGCTCCCGCTGCCGGGCGGGCGGGGGTCCGGCTGCCGCCCAGGCCGGCCGCGCTGCCACAGCTCCGGAGCGGCGGCGAGCTCGGCGCCCTCCCTTTCCCTCTCCTTCTCCCTCTCCCTGCCCGCCCGCCTGGCTGCCAGGCGGAGGAGGCGCGGCGCGGGGAGCGGCAGCGCCGCCCGACCCCGGCAGAGGCGCCCGCGGCCCGCCCGGGGCCGCCTCCCCCTGCCAGGGGCACCTGGCGTGCGTGGGACACCTGGGGCGGGAGAGAGCGGCAACGAGCTCCAGCTGCTGCGGACAGCGAGGCACAAGCCGCGCTCTGAGGGCACTGAGAAGGGTGGGCTTCCTTGTCATGAGCTTTTGTATCTTGAACTTCCTGAAGGAAGATGGTTACGCCCTCCTCTCTGCAAAGCTCCCGTCTAAACCAAGAGCGTTACGATTTGACCTTCTTTTACCAACGAAACCACCCCAACAACAAAGCTTTTTTAAAGACTTACGAGGTGTATATGTTTTTTCCTGTCTCAAATACTCCTATTAATAGCTCTCAGGTGTTGGCATGTGTGACATCAGGTGTCCAGCCCGTGTCCAGAAGAGCAAGTGATAAGTTTAAACACTAACCACACAGCATGCAATGTGCTTGCACCGCTACTGACAGCAATTACTGCATCTGTACTCACCACTAACATGTTAAAATACAGCCCTTATTTTTGTTTGGTTTCTATGAACTATGGCTTTGCGACCTACCAAAGGACACTTCTAATAGCAGCCTGTCACCAGTTTAGGGTCAGAGCTGTTCTGAGATCTCTCTGATTACAGTCAGATGGGGTCAAGCACTGGGACTGGGTTGCAGCATTTGTTTAAATTGTGCCTACATCAAGGCTAAAGCTCATCAGCTGTTCCTACAAGAGTCTGGCTGTAGCTTAGAAGCAGAAAACAAGGATTTTCTCTGGATTATGCTATAACACAAAGCCAAACCCTTCAGAAAGCAGTTGGATGCCAACCATGACTTAAAGTTTCAGATTTCAGCTGGTAGTTCTGTGCAGAGCATTTTCCACCCTCTAAACACAGATAATTCAAGTTATACTGCACAAAGGTGGCCAATTTTTGCACAAGATACAGATTGTGCTAGTAAGCCTTCAAAAATTACACCTCTCCTCAGAATGGTTTTACCACTTTCTGCTCACATTTGAGCAGATCTCCTCCAATGCTCCTTCCCCTCTTTTTTTTCATCTTTTTGTGACCATACAATCCCCATGATAAACTTTCTATCCACAGCATCAGCTCAGAACTTCTCAGACACAGGGGAAAAAACAACTGTAGAAGCTACAAGGGGATGATTCTGCGAGGTGCTGGTACCTGTGCTCAGATAACATCCGAGCCCCCTTAGAGGACTCTGATATAAAAACTGCACTGAGGACCAAACCTGGTTCCCTCCATTCACTTGAGAAGCTGATAGCCAAACAGTGAATGCAGTGACACAGTGCTGTTTGGGAAAGACAGAAGATCATCTGGCTTGTATTAGATCCTAGCTGAAATATAGAGCTGATTGCCAGCTCTTGACTGATTGATAATTGGTTTTTTTCTCTTGGATGTGTGTTGTGGTATAACAGACCTTGCATAGTGAAATCGTTCTCAAGATTTAATGGGCAAAAGGGGGTATAACCTATTGGTGATAAACACAAGGATTTCTTTCTGGCAACAGCATCTGCATGCGCCTTTCCATCTTGTAGGGAAAAAAAAAAACAAAGTGTACACAAATTACACCACTGCCAAGTCCAGGACAAGTGCCAAAACCAACATTTGAACATCACTCTGAATTAAGGTCTAGGGCAACCCGACACTTTCCCTCTCATGTCCAAAGGGACATGTCATAAAATCAATTCCTTTAATGCAATGCTGCATAATGGTACTTAATGTACGCAGCAATTTTAAAGCACATACTATTCCTTTAAGGCATGTTCACTCACAAATGGCAGTAAGATCATTTAATCTCTCCAGACTGCACTGAGTATTTAAGACTTCCTCAGCAGCCTGTTTGGCTCTCTTCTATGTTAGTACTGGTGTGCTGGTCAGACATGGTGCCTACTCTAATTAAGATTGTCTGCTCTTGGTTGACTTCTGCTGCCTTTACAATTTGTTTTGGAACATCAACCCAGAAAACCAGTTAACCAGTCACTGAAAGATCACATATTACACTTCCATACCCCTCAGTGGAACTGAACATCCACTCACTTATGAATTCATTTGTTTTGGCAATGGTTCATCATGACTAGTGCAGTTCTCTTAACAAGGCAGTTTCTCATATCCATTACAGTAGAAGGATTACTGAGTGAACTGTCAAAGAACCAGATCTCTTGATCAGTTAAAGGTGTATTAAGTTGTGTGAGTATGTATCAAGATACTGTATAGAAGATGGAGATGGAGAAGTTGTTGGCAGTATGACAATAAAAAGCACTTTTGTGCCTTATGTTTAGTGAAGCAGTATGAACGTCTGACAAAATGCTGATGCCATCGGGTAGGCTGACCTGATGTCCAGCAAGACTTAACTAACTATAGAAGTCCAGCAGCTGTGCACCAAGAACTCAGATGATTGACTAGAACAAGTGTCCAAAAAGTTTCTTTAAAGATACTGGTATGACACTTGGTTAAGCATAACATGATAGTCAGGTTTTTAGCTGCAAATTAGCAACAATGAAGCAGAAACACAGAGGAAGACAGTATTTTGAACAGCAATGCTGCTATCCTTCTGTATAAAAAAGTCAAAACTCATAGGAAGGTGAATTTTGCCTGAAAAAGTGATCATTTTATGCAAGCACAGTGATCCTTCCTGTTTTTTTTTTTTTTTTTACTCTTCTCCATTCCTCCATAATTATCTTTATGTGTCTTGTGCCAAAATAGTCACACTATCAGTCATGATCTTCATCTCAGACTTCTAGTCTCATGGGTATACTGAGCTCAGATTGAGAGCTTTCTATGCAAATCGAGACCCTAAACTTGATAAGATACACTGTGTTGACAGCAGAGGAAGAGTTGAAAATACTTACAGCTGACCATGCCATTAGCAAGCCCATTAGGTTCTGAATTATCTATAACTTCTGAGGGAATCAAGTCCCAGGTACATATTCTGTTCCTGTATTCTGCACCATAAGTGATGAAGGCACATCTGACTGCACACAAATCTGAATCCTGGTGATAAGGCAGCAGAGAGTGAAAAAATGCTTTGAGAGAGGGGCTTGTTAATTCTGCTGCAGGGAGGGTAAAGGTGGTGAGGGCAACTGCTGCTTCTGGCGAGTGTGACAGAGTGACATCTGGCACACTGCAGTTTAACTACATGTGCGGGAATGTGTGCAGTGCACTGCTCAGGACAGTAGTGATGTTTCAAAAATCCACAACAGTACAGTGCAGGGTATATTTGCAGTATATACTCCATTAAAGAATCAAGAATCGCTGTCATGAGCCGTTTATGTAACTGGTAATACAAGGAACATGAACTAAAAACACATGTAAACAACCGGAAACCCAGTTCTAAAGAAGACAAGCTTATTTGCAGTTTTGTCTAGTGAAATAAACCTTGTGTGCTTGGGACCTGGTCCTCTCTAACAGCACTACTTTTACTTCACCTGTGGTAGGCTGTACCCAGCAGTCTCAGTGTTCCAAACTTCTGCTGCAGGATGAACTCTAGGTTTTTGTATGCTCTTTGTTGCTATAACCATTTCCGAGGGGGTAAACCAACAGAACAGAAACAGTTTCCAGAATAGTCCCTGGCATCATCTGGACAGGCAATATTTTTTTTTTTTTTAAAGAGCTATAAAGATATAAGTGGCACATATTTTAGGCTGACAGATATTGGTAAATATGGTAGATGATAGACTATGGTAGATATGACAGAAATCACACAGAAAGAACTTTAAATTTTATCTTCATTTTTACAAATACCTATGAACTAGACAAAAACACACCAATAGAAGATATTTGCTTTCAGGGTATTCTACTGCCAAGTAACTTCTTTGAGGAAAGTACTAAGTTCTTTTGAATCCACTTTCCTAATATTGATTTCCTCCTTGTCTTAAAGCATATTATGAATGTTAATAAATCAAGTCCTCTATTCAGCAGAATCAGTCAATAACACTCCTATTTACATAAGCAGAAATTAAGGAACAGAAAAATTAAGGAACAGAAAAATTACTTTTCCATAAATCAAATAATGTCATCAAATCAGGAACAGATCTCCTGTTTTTCAATTTCATACTTAAACCACAAATCCATCCTTCCTCTTTTCTAGGTATTTCATCCTCGTTGAGGCTGAGAAAATTGACCACAAATCCCACACTATCCCAAGTCACCAAATCACACCACGACCTGTGTAAAAACCACTTGATTTGCAGTTAATGGCAAGCAGGATCACAGTCTGTATTTGTGCTGCTAATGTAACATGTATAGTTCTTAAGAAATGGAACAGAAAGAAAGAATCCAAGTCCAAAGTGCCCATGAGACTTTGAATGTCACTACTTTTCCTCTGGGGTTATGCAATTCTGTGGTATATTTAAAGGTAAAATGTATTAAGTAAATATTATCTCCATCACATGGTAGGTAAGAATCGCTATGACTCCCATGCTAATAATAAAACTATAAGGTATCAAGGAAATACAGCAACACAATCAGCTAAATCACTCTTATACTCCAGCTCTCTCTTAGCAAACCTTCTTGAAAGTGTAAGAAAGTCATCCAACCTGTCAGACACTGTAGTATCCAATTACCTTCTATACAGCTAGGCCCCGTGCTTTGGATACTAGTACAAAAGCTTCCACATACTTTTTCTGCATGAAGTATTCCAAATTAATTTGGTTTTTTCCAGTAAGTTTTTTCCACATATACTTAATCCTTCTTTAAACACTATTAGTAGTACTTGTGTTGAAATTTACTGCATTTCATTACAGTGCCAAGAAGTTATCTTCCCCTGTGAATAAACAATAATTTGCCTTTCAAAACTCTATAAAATTTCATATGTATGAAATATGCATACATAATTTTAAAAGATTTCTAACTCTCCACATTACCAATTTTGATACCAAATGTATTTTGCACAGGGCATCAGAATGATAACCCCCCAAATTTAACATTACCCTGTTCATTAGGGAGTCAGTCTACTTTGCCTCACTTTTTTCCATGTAATTTTTGTAAGGTTCTACTGTTTCAGCAATACACTGAGTCCAATACAGCTCCTATAGCTTTATAGCATGTATTTTTCAGATCATGCTACAGCTCTTCATGTCCAGTTTTACACCGTGCAGTCAATGCCTGATGCTGCCTGCTTTCCTCAGGAAGGCAAATGCTTGAACACAAGAACACCGTACTACATCATCAGTAATTTGTCACTTAAATCATGATTGCCTCCATGGGCTGCATGCACATGCATTTAGCAGTCAGAGGGAAGAGACCAAAACTGAGGCTGAAGCAAGACATTCAGCCTTAGTGGAATTTACCAAAGAAATATTGCTTATATGGCAAGAAAATACATACTCAGCAACACTTAGGATCAATAGCGCACTGTTTTTCTCATGGGCAAGAGGTGCATAAAAACCTTTTGTTCAACATTAGAGGCAGATGACAGATTCTTTAAAAAAGAAAACAACCCAAGAAACAGAAATGTAATCACCAGATTAATCTCCATAACTAAATAAAATATAAATAAAATAAAACAGGAAAAGAGTCACATATGTCATGCAGAGGATAACTATTAAAAAGCTTTTAGGAATCAAAAACAACAAATATGCGACTTGAAACCAAACTTAACCTTACAATTTCTGCTATAATTTCAACAAAAAAAGGTAACATTAACAGAAGAGATTTGCATGAAGACATGTTCTTGATCATAACTCTAATAGGAACTGTATTGAATTAAGCAGGCTAGCAGTTTTGTATGTTACCTGAAAAAAAATATGAACTTCAGCTAAGTTTTCTCTTTCATGAGCCAAAACTGCAAGCTAGGACTTCTTGGGTTGTATAAGAATTTTAATATATAAGGAAGAGCCATAAATCAACCTGAAAAGTTACCAGAATTGTCTTTATGACAAAAGCAGCAAATAATCTGGTGCAGCATGGATTCAATTGTTCCTGCTCATGAATTATGGTCCTTACAGCAAGAAATACACTGGGAGATGCAAAACCAGAAGAAAATTATTTACAACTGCCTAAGGTACCAGCTTAGACTCTCAAACAGTTTTCATAACTTTGTTCCTCCCTGTGCCTTGGGCTCTTTGCCAATACTGGGGGAGGAGGGAGAGGGCAAGTGTGGGTATGCTACCCAGACTTCCTATATAAATTATAAGTTATAACAACGCCTTTACAGAGAGAAATGATCAAGCACTACTTTAATCTGGTCCTTTAGGCTGTTTTATTTTTCTCATAATGAACCTGAATCTCTACATGAATTCTAGCAAGGATGGAGTAAATCAGCTGAAAATAAATAAATCACTCTTGATTCTGGTTTTCCCTCAGAAAAAACAGGTTTCATTTGGTTTCAGGTGCTGTATCTTTGCTTGCCTAAGCTCAGCTATAGTTGTGTAATGACATGCATCCTCTGGTACTAGTTGCTGATAAATTGACCTAGAACTGTTCATATAAATGAGTTTAAATTGCTACTTTCAAGGGGAAAATGGCTGTGTCTAATGAAATTCTATATTTGATTTAAATTTTGTTTTGACATACAGAAAATTCCTAGTATATTTTGAGATACCAAGGGGAAGTAGTAGGCAGGAAAACCTACTGCAGATACTCTGAGGAAGAGTTTTCATCTAGTTTTTATATTGTTGACCCAGGTTCTCTGTCCAACTTTATATTAAACTGAAAACTCTGAAAGAATAGTTGAGAGTGAAAGGGACCTCTGTTGGTTACCTGGTTCAACCTCCCTCCTCAAGCTGGGTCACCTACAGCTGGTTGCCCAGGACTGTGTCCAGGTAGCTTTTGAATTCTTCCAAGGCTGAAAGCCTCTCTGGGCAACCCATGCCAGTATTCAGTCACCCTCAGAGTGAAAAAGTGCTTCCTCATGTTCAGGTGGAATCTCCTGTTTGAATCCACAGCCTCTTGTCTTGTCATTGGACACTACTGGCAACTACCTGGCTCCATCTGCTTTACACCACCTTCCTTTCAGGTATTACTCCACATTGATGAGATTCCCCCAAGCCTTCTCAAGCGCACATCGATGAGTTGTGTTGATCTTCTCATCCACCAACATTCCCAAGTCCTTCTCGTCAGGGCTGCTCTCAATCTATTCTTCACCCAGCCTGTATTTGTGCTTGTCCAGGACCTGGCACCTGGCCTTGCTGAATATCATGAGGTTTGCATGGAGCCTCCTGTTGAGCCTGCCAAAGTCCCCCTGGGTGATATCCCTTCCCTCCAGTGTGTCGACCCCACCACTCAGCTTGGTATTGTCAGCAAACTGTCTGAGAGTGCACTAAAACTCCACTGTCCATGTCAGAGACAAAGACATTAGAAGGTGCCAGTCTCAACACTGACCCCTGAGGAACACCTCTTGTCACTGCTCTCCATTTGGACATGAAACCATTGACCATAACTCTTTGAGTGCAACCATGCAGCCAATTCCTTATCCATCCAGTGGTTCATCCATCAAATCCATGTCTCTCCAGGTTAGAGACAAGGAGGTTGTGTGGGACAGTATCAAATGCTTTGTAAAAGTCCAGGTAGCTGACACCACTTGCTCTTCCCTTACCAACCAGCCATGACTGAGAACTATGCTTGGTCAAGTAGGGGAACTATTAGACTTGAAGAGTAGATAGGAAAGTGTATATAGAAAGGTCTACCTTCTTCCAAGAACCATAGCCTGAGCTGCTCTAAAGAATTCTGCAATAATCTGAATAGGGTAAAATCCGCACCTTTATAGTGACAAACTGTCAGCTCTCAAAGGCAGGGAAACATGAGATGTCAGTTAAAGGAGGTGTCATTTTTCCTTTAAGTACAGTTAAAGAATGTCAGCTGCCCATCAGAAAATCAGATTGTCAGGCTTGCATAATACTCAGTTTCTACTTTCACTGAAAGGAAAGGCAGTGATCACCTAAGGGGAAATGAATATAATTTAAGCATGTTAAATCAGGAAGAAACCAAAAGAAGTCCACTTAAAGGGTCAAGTTTGTTTGTGCTGTAAATGACACTGAAGATGCTAATCTCTGGTTCTTGGCTCCCAGAAGATTATGATTTTTGGATTCAAACAAACAAATATTGAAGCCAAACCTAGTTTTCCTGGACTTTTAATCAATTTAGTTTATGAATCATTTCCCCATCATCCATAGCATTGATGAATGAAAAGTTAGGTGTGCCCACTTCTAGGGCAATTCTGTACAGTGTATGCAACCCCAAGGAATACTGTATCAGTGTGCCCTAGGAACAGCTCTCATAGAAATTTCTACCAAATCCTTCTGCATCTCAAAACCTGACTGAGTTTCTCACTCCTCACACAGTGACAGCACAGCAAGGCCTGGAGTATTGATTAGAATTAAACTAGCACCTTCTGGCATTTACTAATTCGAGTAATTTCTTCCTGTTTGGTTTCATGGGTGTCAAATTCAGCTTTGATTTTCTTGGTTCAAACCAGCAAATTACCAAATAAAGGTATTTTCTACTCTTTCTCAATAAGTGGAAGGTGCATATATACAATTAGAAGAGTCAGACAGTACTTACAGAAACATGCTGTGCTTCGTATAAGAAATTAGCTGAAAATTTTATCTTACTATCTTCTACTCTGCACTGACTCTTCTCTGTATATGAAGATAAGTATTAATTCCTAGGAATTTTGTGCAAATGTGTGCCTACATTTTCCTGGTTAACAGATCTTCAGAGAGGCACTAACATTCTTCAAGATTAGTTTCACAAGGAAAAACATGAAACTATGTTTTCCAGCAATCTCCACATACAGTAGCAAATTCTATATAAGGAAGGTAGACACAGAATGGTACTGCATTCTGTTGTCCTCAGAACTTGAGTGCTCCCACTTCTTTCGGGTAAGGTAAGTGGATTAGCTGATTTATGTCTCTCAGGTTGGCAATGTACATGCCAGTGGTGTTTATTCTTGTAACAGTAGCTACTGTGTATATCAATAGTACACAATACCCTGCTAATGCAAATTTATCAAGAGCTAAGAACAACTGCAGTTGTAAGTTCTCTCAGTAAGGATTATTCAGCTGGCACATGTTTTACTTCAGAGGGATTTTTGGTATTTACTACAGAGCATATAAATGTAATCCAATTGTAGTAAAGATTCATAAACTAACCAAAGGTTTCAAATTGCATGTTTGCTTCACATCACTTTGAAAAGGATTTTCTTTTCCAGAATCCTACTTTGAATGTAAAATGTTACTCCAACATGGATGAGGTATCTATTTATAACCAAACGTTTGTGTGCAATGGTCAAATCAAAAAAAAAAAAAAAAAAAAAAAGGAATTGAATGTTTATTTTAGTCTTGATTTTCTTCCAATACCTTGTGCAATTTATCCTGAACTTCTAATTATATCCCCCTATATAAACACTGCAAATATGAAAACTGAAAGGAAGCGTATTTACTAGAGCTTTTTTCCTCCTTTTCCCAAAGTAAAGAAATGCTTGTGGTCAAATTACTTAATGAAAAGAATTCAGTGTGTCAGCGATCATCCCAACAAAGAAAACATGTCCATTTACAGTACTGTTTAACTATTTCTATAGTTGGTGACCACATTAAATGGGTATTTGAATGGAAGCATGCCAGATGAATAAAAACAACCTTTACGGGTGCCAAACATTAGCTCTTTCTACAAAATTAGCTAAATGTGCGCAAAATTACACACACCTACTATAACTGCTGACCTCTCAGACAACCCTATAGTCTATATCTGATGTGATTTTGTTTAAGAGAGCAATGCCAATAAAATACACCAGGAATTATTATCAGCCCAACATGTCATTGTCCAAGCTTATATTGAATCATAGCAAAATATATGCCTTATAGCTCAGGAACTGTAACACTGCAAAATGGGTACCAAAATTGATGTCTATTCACGAGAGAATCTACAGTTTAAGCGGAAAAGTAAGGTTAGCCGGACAAACCTCATAATAACCAGAAGCTTGGCAATTCCACAGCCTTTTCATAGTAGCAGAATAAAACTGAAGAAGTTAATTTTAGGAAGCCAACCACTGCAGACCTCAGTTGAAGGAGGGTGCCTGGGATTTGCAATAGTGCATTAGAACTTTGATTTTCTGGTTGCCTACAGTGATCTGGACTTGACATCCCTGAGAAAGGAGCAACAAAGTTTGTAATTAATAGAAGTTGGCTCAAAATTCTTGGCCTAAGTTCTAAACCATGAGGCTTCCATCTCCCATGATCCTTCTCTATCATGCATTTTAACTATGCATAACTTTGTTGTCCTTATTTAAAACCCCCTCTATTTGAAAACCTAATTTAAAACCCGGCTCAATGGTAGCTGTTGTGGGAAATTACACTGGCTAAATACAAATACCACAAAGAAATATGCATGTTATAAAATGCAATCACTTAACTTTGAGTTTGCAAACTTATTGGCACCCATCTACAAGAACTTGGTTATGATATCCCAGACCACCATTTTTGTATTTTCTTTGCAAAATAGTAGGATTCTTTGCATATAAGCTATTAAAATCACCTACATGTTTTTCTTCAGCTTATGCTTGTGTTGTAATGTGTATTTTTTATTCAGACTGAATGAAAAACCAAATTGGAGATCAGTATGTCACAAAAAAACCCCAAACACCACATAAGCAGCTCTTACCTAGATCAATTCAAATAGCCACAGATAACCCAGAAATGGTCCACAACCCAGGAGATACCAGATTAAAAACCTTTCTACAAACATAGAAAGGGGAAGGAAACAAAATTGCTAGAAGGAGAGAGTTCTGCTGCTGGAGTATGTCAAATAACCATGCTCCATTCAGCTCACCCTTATCTCTGCACATTTATACCCCACTGCTCCACTCCACATGCCCGCACCAGAAGTATCCCAGCTATCTGGAGAATATCAGGCTAAAACATCCAAAACATTGGTAGGGTAGCTACTAGATGGGGATTTTATCTGTTTTTTTTTTTTTTTCCTTGAAAGGTTGTGAAGCCTGGGGTGGTTTCCCAAGAACTTTAGAAAAGTAAATCTTTCAGCCAGAAGGAGAACTCAAGAGACCTACATGGAGGTCAGTCTCATTTCCACCCTGGGCAAATGAGATGAAGGCCTCTTAGAAGCCCTCTAACCCAAAACTTTTATGATTTCCATCTAACTAGGCAGCTTCCTTGAGAAATGGGTATCACCTCCCCACATAAACTCTCAAACTGTGAAGTTTTTCTGTCCTTCTTCTTATCTGCAAAATCATTTTAAGAACACTTGACCGACCATTGCCTAATCATTACAAAATTATAGATCTGTGATGGTAGTCCTTCCAAGGCCTTTGAGATGCTACTGTTTAAATGTGAACAAAATTACAGAAATCCAAAGGAAAAAAAAAATCACTAAAACTGAGAAAGACATTAAAAATTGGCTTCAAGACAATGCTGGAAGTAAGGAAATTTTCATTTTCAGTTTTCTGTATCATGACACAATGAATTTACTGTTCCACTGTTTACCTGAGATCTGCCTTTGCCTCTATTACTTTTGTATAAGAGAAGTCATTTTCTTTCCTCTCCTATGTCCAGTTATTATATCTCTGGACAATTGCATTTCTCTTCAGTGTAACTTAGGATTATACTGCTGTAATTGAAGGAAGCTACAACACAGTTGTACTGCCAACAGCTCAAAGTCAGTAACCAACTTCAGATATTCAAAATCACATTCCTTCCAAAGCCTCCAGATTCTAATTCTAATGAAGCCTTACAACACTAAATGCAGCAGTTTGTTAATGTACCAGTTATTCTCAAAGAACATTGTGAACTTTGGATGTGTGCACAACCTGCTACTCTTTCCATCCTCTGAGCAATGAAGTCATGACATTTTCACCACAGCGTCCACCAGAGTCTGGCCTGAGAAACAGAATCCCTCTCACCCCAAGCAGGCCCTGTTTCTTTTTCCCCGTACAAAACACACTGGCCACAAGAACTACAAAGCTTATGGCTTTAGCACATTGTCCCCAAATCAATGACTACAGGGACATGAAAAGAATGAACTTCTGAGTACTCCAACAAAGAGCCTTATTTCCACCTGTTAAACAACATCTCTGTCTATCAGCACAGTGCAGACAGAAGAGCAGACAGACTATATTTAAATCAATCAAAACTTTATTTAAACTGAATTTATCAAAAATGAAACTATATACCTAAATGAGAACTATAGAAGAACTATATATAGAGAAGAAGAACTATATACTTAAAGAAACAAGTCTTAACACTGCCTATTGTTCAAGATCCATCTCAGTCTGTCCTGAGAAGCAGAAGAGCTCATATATAAATGGGATAGTATAGATCTGGAGTAAGTTCCACCCTGCAGGTTGGGCACATGCCGGTAGTCTCCAGGGCAACAGGGAGGCACTCGCTGCAGAAGATATGGCCACAAACGGTTGCCAAAATCAGTCGTCCACTTTGCACAATCTGGAAGAAAGAAAATCACAACATGTATTGGGAGGAAAGAATTTGATTTTGCTGCTCAATTGGCACCAGGAAAATGAGACTTAGAGCATCTGGAATCAAAATAACGAGAGAATCTCAGATCTGCCAGTGTCACTTCACCAAGAAGTGACTTGTGGAGCTTCACAGCAAGGGCTGTGCTTCCAGCCAGCTGCCCACAGTATCCCACATCATCCAGCTGATTTGTGCAGCTTCCCTTCTGGCTTTCTCCCCCAACAAAGCAGAAAGGACAACAACAGGTGGATCTTTACCTCTGAGTAAAATTCCATGCAAACTGGACACCTAATGACAACTCCTTGCTGTGCACTAGAGGAAACAGAACCCAAAAGAGCATGCAGCTGTTAATATAACCACACTTCAACATTTATTGATCCATAAAATCTCACATTTTCATACAACTGCACTGACTAGCCATGACACATTTCCTTTGAAGAACCCTGCTGGTTTTGACTCTGATTGCTGCATTTAATGAGGATTTGGGGTCTCCCTGCCCTGAGGGAAAGGGTTTCCTGGTTTTCACTAGGAGACAGCTGCAGTCAGTCACCCAGCTCTCAGATTTGATGCAAGTAATCCCCATTCTTTGCCATACCCCCACACTCGTCTCTAAGGTTCTGTGCAAAGTTATACATCCGCCTTGGGCTGCCTTTTTCTCCCAAAATGCATGATCATTTGATCATCATGCAACATGGGAGAATGAGGGAAATAGAGTATGGGAAAGCCTCAAAGATAAACCAGGCATACCTGTAAAACTTAATACTATACAGAAAACAAAAAAAAAAAAGGCACAAAATTTCATGTTTGTTAGGGTATGAGCCATACATACTTTGAAAGTGCAGCTCCCTCCTCTGCTGCTCCCTGTTCTGCAGGGGCTGAGCCAGCCACAGGTGCATCATTAGCTCCTGTTCCATTACCAGAGCCATCCGCCTGTTCATTTCTGTTCAGGGTGGCCCTTTTTTGCTGTTGATAAACTGTAATTTAATTTTCACAAGTTATATCTGATACAAAATGTAGGATATGTGAAAGATTGCTCTTTGTATTGATGTATTTGATCCTTGTACTTTCAAACCAAATCGACTGGAAGGGAGATTTATTCCATTAAATAAACAGCAACTAACAAACAAGCTCTAAGTGATGCCCTTGTTGGCAAATTCCTTGTTGGTAGAATTGCCTTGTTAAGGTTCAGGGCTTGAAATGCTTCAAGGAGCTCAGACCCAGGGAAAGGTTAACAAAGCCTGGGGAGAAGGATGCCCACTGAGAGTGGACATAAAAAATGCAAAATTGAGGGGCCAAAAGGACATCTGGCACAACTCCCAAGATAAGGAAGAAACTAAGAAACCCAACTCTCCTGAAATCAGCTCTGACTGGTAGAAAGTAATTCCTGCAGGGAGAGATTGCGACCACCGACTCATGGAGCAGCACCTCAAGAAACTCCCCAGCCCAAAAGAAGAGAGAGACTGAGCAATGGACTGAGTGGACTAATTACAGTGAGAAGTGAGATAAATCATTAACCAAAAGAAGACAGAATACTAGCTAAGAAAATAACCATGTCACTTTTAACCAATTAATGCTTATTTCTTTGTTTGTTAAAATTAATAAATAAGTTATTTTGATAGTGGGTGTGTCTGATTTGTGAAATACCACTGAGCACCCAGACTGGTAAAACACTGAAATAAACAACCAATGTCTCTCTCAAGTGTATGATTATTTACCTGTTGCACCCCAGTAACAAATCCAATTTTTGTGGACAACATATTGACCAAGTTACAGGGAGAACCATTTTTAAAGGCCTGATCTCTAACAGCAAAAGGGTCAAGAAATGCTGTTTGCTTTTTAACTCTCAGAAATCACAGGCAGCGATGACCTCTGCAACTCCAGTGTCCATGTAAAACTAATCAATCACTAATCAATTAAAACTGCAGAAAGTGTTATCAAATTAAAGTTCCTTCTGCATAAGTATTCAGCTACAACTTTTATTGCAGGGATTTCCCACTGTGACTGACAAAGGCCACCACACACACATTGCATCTGTTCTCTAAGACACTGGCCAGAGGCTTTAGCCCTGTCCCTTGCCTTTTCCTAAAAGCAGTTTCAATCCCTGCTGCTTGACTTTCTTGGGAAAGAGCAACAAAAATAACTATGACATTTTAGATAAAAGTCCATTACCAACTGTAAAATATCAACTCACCTTCAAAAAGCTTCCATTGATGCACATGGGAAGGGAGAGAAAAGAAGATACAATTAGATTTGGTGAGCCCCCCTGGTGCTGCACTCAAACCTCAGCTCAGAAAGCAGTTACAGCAGAGGAGGTGAGGAAGGGTAGGGTATCACCCTCTAAGTTTGGTTAAGAGCATTCAAAGCAGTAGCACTGAAAAATAAAGAAGTGGGTGCTGCTGATTCTGCTCTCACTACTGCAACAAGGTAGAAACAGAGGCAGCTAAGGAACCCCCTGGACACCTTCCTCCCCTGTTCCTGTTCCCTATTTGGATTTGACCTGGTGGTGTATTCTTTCCCTCATTCTCCCGAAACTGGCAAATTATGCTATGATAACCTTAACACTTCACATTAAATGAACAGCTGCTGAAGAGAGGAATCCACAACAAAAATTTGGGAGTAAAGAATTCTATCAGTCAATGCTAGAACTACAAGGAACACACAGATCTGCCAGCACCATTCTGGCAAGGGCTTCTCCCTCTATAGACCCCGCCAAGGAGGGACTTGGAGGGATGGGCAAGTTGGAGCTTCCCAACAAGGGCTGTGCTTTCAGCTAGCTGCCCATAGCACCCCCCCAGAACAAGTGAGTTGTGCAGCTCCCCTTTTGTCCCTTTCCCTCCCACTAATCTGAAAGGACAACAACAGGTGGATCCTTACCTCTAAGTAACAACTCCTGCAGATCACGCAGAGGAGACTAGCAGAAGGCCTTTTGTTATAGAGAACAGATACAGAAAGAACATGCAGCCATTAATTTCACCATGCATGACAAGTTATTGATGCAGAAATGCCAGAAAGTAAAACATCCCTTATTCTGATTTAGCAACATCCCAGCCCAATTTCAATTACTTTTATGTACCTCAGACTCTTCAGTGTTACTAAAGTGTTACTGAAAATAGGTTAAATTAGGATTTCATGAACAGAGAAGAAAAACCATAAAGCTTGGCAGAAACCTGCTTTCTACCATATATCAGAAATTAGACTTTGAAGAGACACTTTATCTGTCACATACATTTCCATATTTTGTGATTCCTCTTCATTCTCATTCACCAGTAGTTCAGCTGCATTCTCTGCTGCTCTGGAATCAAGTGAGTCTTGCTGAATCTACTCACAGCGATGCAGTAAAAATGGAGACAGATTAGGAGCTGCCTGAATATTCCTGAACAACCTGCTCTCCTGTATCAGTTCCCCAAGTGGATTTGGCCTGGAGTCTTTTATTTCCCTCTTTCTCCTCGAAAAGGCCCAATGATTAGTCTAAAGATTTTGTGTTAGATGGACACATGCTAAACAAAAGAAACCACAACAGGAATTTGGAGCACAGAATTCCCATTTGCTGCTCTATTGGCACCAGGCAAACTGGACTTGGACTATGTGCAGTCTGTCACTCAATGCTATGGAACTATAAGGAACACACAGATCTGCCAGTGCCATCCTGGCAAGGGCTTCTCCCTCTACGGACACCATCAGGAAAGGACTTGGAGGGATGTGCAAGTTGGAGTTTCCCAGCAAGGACTGTGGTTCCTCACCTCTGTATTGTCATCCTCAGAAGTTGGACTAACAAGATGTGCCGTCCATGCACTAGAGGGAGCAGAACCAGAAGAACATGCAGGTGTCAATTTCACAGAGCACAGAGGGCTTCCAAGACATAAAATGGCAAAAATAGAAATAACCCCTCATTCTGATTTAGCAACATCCCAACCCAGAAACACAGTCAGTGCAAGAGCTTTTATGTACTGCAAGCATTACAGTGTATCACAATCCATAATGTAAGAAAAATTCAATCATGACTTCCTGAATGGAGAAGAAAGGTTTCTCCAGGGTTTTGCTGGTTTTTAAGGTTTTCTTTCCATTACTTCTCTTCCAGACAGGCCACTATGTGTCAAGTCAAAATTCTCCAAACATAATCAAGAAGAACTCATAAGACAGGGAAAAACCTATATCTACCATGTATCAGAAATTACACTTTGGAGAGACTCTTCATCAGTCACATACTCATTGTTATATCTTGGTTCCTCTTCACTGTCACTCTCCCGAAGCTCAGCTGTATTCTCTGTGTCTCCGGAGCCAAGTGGGTACTGCTGGTTCTGATCCTTGTCCTGCACCTGTGAGTTGTCACCCTTGCTCATCAGAGGACTAGCAGGACCTGCTGGCCATGCACTAACAGAGAGCAGAACCAGAAGAACATGCAGCCTTTTAAACATGAGAGAAAAATTTCACTGGACATCAAGGGTTACTAACAAAGAAAATGTTAGTACTTAAAACATCCCCTATTCTGATTAAGCAACATCCCAGCCCAGAAACCAAATCAATCCAAGAATTTTTATGGATGGCAAGCATTTCAGTGTGTCCAGCCATTCTCTTACATTCCATGTTAGATGGACAGCTTCTAAGAAGCTAAGGCCTCATAAACAGAGAAGAAAGGCTTCTGCTGGATTTTGCTGGGTTTATTTTAATTCCCTTCCAGGCAGGCCACTATTTTCCAGGTCTGAAGTATTTGCACAGAGTTAGGCAGAACCCAAAAGCTTGGCAAAAACCTCTTTCGACCACTTATCTGAAATTAATGTTTTGATAGACACTTTCTCTCTCACATACCCATCATCTTCTCTTGGTTCCTCTTCATCATTCCTTGCCAGTGGCTCGGCTGAATTCTCTGATGCTCTGGAAAGATGTGGCTGCTGCTGGCTCTGCTGCCTATCCTGAAATGGGGTAGAAATGGAGGCATTTAGGAACCACCTGAACACTGTACTTCCTGCTTCCCTATTTCAGTTCCCTAATTGGATTTGGGATGGAGCCATTTCTTTCTCTCTTTCTCTCCCAACCTGGCAATTTCACCTGTGATAGCCTGAACACTACTTACTATATGAACAGTTACTGAAGAGAAAAAACCCTATACAAACCTGCGCTTGCGTTTGGTGCACATCGAGCTGGGTCATGCAAATTCTGTTGTAAAATTTGAGGTCTTTTCTTTGCAAAGGTTCAGGAACAACCCCGTCAGGATATAACTCCCATGCTATGTTTGCTGTGTGTTTCTGTTCTGCACAGCAGCAGTGGCATCCCAAATTTCAACAGATACACTGCACTGTGGGCTGGATCCAAGCAAATTCTTACCAAATAGTAGGGGAAAATGAAGAAATACCAAATGTGACCCTTTTAAAGACTTCTTGGAATAAGAAACACAATGAGTGTGTACCTCAGCCAGCTGCAGTTGCATTTTACACCTCAGTGACAGAGGTACCTTAAACTGATGTTGCAGCTAAAACACTTCTTCCTTGAGAAGTCAAAGACTTCCTGTGCTCTCCTTTAAATCACGGAAGCAACAACCTCTTTTAGGTTGCTCACCCACTCTCTGCAAGCAGTTCTCAAGCATGCTGATGTGTTCATGAGTGTGTTTGTGGCTGACTGGGAACTGTGTCCGAAGTGGTAAATCAGAGCCATCTTTCAACCTTTGAGGCCAGGGTACTCAGTAAGACTTCAGAAGACAGGCCAGAAAACTAATGAATGCAAGATGGAGAGGATTGTGTCAGTCACTGCTTACCTCAAAAGACTCATCAATAATGACAGCGATGACTTCAGACTCTGACAAGTCACCTGTGAAATCTATGGATTCTCCACCAGCTGAAAACAGAGAACATTAGAAGCATGGTCAGAGATTGCAGAGGAATGCAATGGGCTGCCACTGTAGAACAGGCTGTGGTTTGATTCACTGTGCCCTCAGGTTCAGGTCCAGCATTTCACTCAAGCCTTGCCCTCAACAGTCCACAGGGAGCATTGCCAGCCCTATCCTCTGAAGGGGCAAAACAAGCAGAAGAGCAGCTGAGCTCCTCACAAGTTCTACTGGATGATAACAGATTACAGGAGGTTCACATCAACAGATGATTCATTTCATATAGGGTAATGTTTATCACACAGGAAAAAAAAACCAAACAAACCACAGCAAGTACTAATTTTATGGCACCATGCTGTAGATTGGTTCCTTGAAGGATGGGGCAGAGCTAATGACAGGTTTTCCTCATCTCCATCCAGCTTGGGGGATCCCAAACTCAGCTTGCCACCTTCCACTGTGGCAGCTGCAGTGACTGCCAACTCATCAGAACACACATTCAGGTCTTTGAGCAGCACTTGAGGACCTTTCCTACACAGCTCCTCTCTCACTAGCAGCCAGTAACAGTAGCAAAAACGAGCAGCAGCAATACTGATCTCAGTAACAAACCAAAACAGTTGTCAGAAGGCTTGCTGTTTAAGGATGCTATACCAGGTGCTTCCTCAATCCCAAGGTTTCCCTTCCTCCCCAGTAAAGGGCCTAGAAACTGGCAAAAGCACATGGCCAGATGGTCTTCTACCCTCCAGAAGCAGTCTCTGTTCTTACCAGGCTCAAAAGCAGGTGTAGCATTTTCCTCAAGGTCTGCTGGCTCCGTCTGCAAAGTTCCACCTGCACTGGAGGGCAGCAGCCTGCTCCGTTTCCGAGCTGGTCTGGAATCAACTGCTCCTCCAGGGCGCTTACGCTGAGAGAGAACAAAGCCTTAGCATTTTCTGTGCCACTAATATTAACATGGCCCTCAGTTTTTGCAACACCAATGACAGCACACAAGGGTACAGAAAACACTCCTGCAAAGGCTGGAATACACACCAAATCCTGCTATGGGCCATTCCCACCTGAGAACATGACATCAGAGACAAGACAGCACCCCTGACCTCCAACAAGCCACCTCCCTGAGAAAGATCCTGTCCCAATGGCTTGAAAATGAGGAGACTAGTTCCCAATTCCAGCAGGCTGCTGCTCACACCGTAAGCATTTCTGCACTACTGCTAACACCCACAGAGATTCAAAACCTTCACAACTCCAGAACATCCAGTTCCATGAAGTTTTCAAAGGCTTCTGTTCCTGTGCATTTGCTACAAACTCTTGAAATGCTTTCTAGACATACCCTGGAAAACATTTCAAGAATGAGATTTGCATTGAGTAGCAAAGTACTTACTGAGCTCATGTTGTTTTGTGATCAAAAACCACCATCAAAGTGAGACAAACTCCAAAAAAAGGAATGTCAGGGATGTGATCAATTCCTTCAGGTCCTTTAGGCAGCCCACTGCCGATTTTTCGGAGTGACAGAAAACTGCTCTTCCAAACCTATCAGAAAAGCAGAGGAGAGATTATCTATTTGGAATGCCAGTTTTCTTGAACACCCCCATGCCCCTAGACTCCCATTCCCGAGTCTCCAGTTCCTGTCCAATGCTAAAAAAGTTCATGGCTCTTGGACTTGAGCCCACCTGCAGCTCATCCTGCAGCCCAGCTCAGCCCCTCAGCATCAGAAGCCTTTCCAAGAATCGTCTGCACTCACCTGTACGGTCAGTCCAGAGTTTGGCTTGCAAATGTCAGCAAATCGCTCTCTATTCCCTCCCGGGATGGAGAAGACAGATGCTCTGCGTCTGCTGCGCAGCAGAGAATCCGTCAACTGACTCAACAGACTCTGTGCCAACAGAACCTTGGGACCAGGAGTGCCCCTGGCAACCGGTGGCAACATTCTATGCCCAGGTAACTGGTGTCCGCTGTGCTCACCCATGGAGTTCCAGAACACCATGGAGGCACCTCAACGATCACCTGCTGCTGCTGCCACCCACCAGGCCGGTGCTCAGGGTCCTGCCCACCCTGGCCTGGAACGGTCCACGGACAGGGCATCCACAGCTTCTCTGGGCAGCCTTTTCCAATGTCTCACCACCTTCACAGCTCTTCCAAACATCTGATCCCAATCTCCCCCTTCTCGTCCAAAACCCTTCCCCTTCCCCCATCGCTCTCTGCCCCCTTTGGGCGCTGCAAGGCCGCAATGAGGCCTCCCCGCACCCTGCTCCTCCCCAGGCTGGACAGCCTCGGCTCTCCAGCCTGGCTGCAGAGGACAGGTGCTCCAGGCCTCCACACATCCCCACGGCCTCCTCCGGCCCTGCTCCCCAGGCACATCCTGCTGGTGCTGGGCACAGCTCCGCACGTGGGGCCTCAGGGGCAGAGCAGGGGCAGAGCTGCACCTCCCGCCGCCCTCAGCCTGAGGAACCCCAGCATCACGGGAGCCTCTCTGTGGCTGAAGAAACCCCACCAAGCCACACCTCCCCAAGTCAGGAAGACACTGAAACCCTTCCTTAACCCTCCTCCTCCAGGTTTATTAGTCTGTTGCTGTTTTAACTTGTATTGGAGTGTGTGAACTTTAACCCTAGTAAACAGCAATTAAAACAAAATCCAAGTTTGTTGGGTTTTTTCCAAACTGCTGAAAATCTAACAGTTCAGATCATTATTTCAAGTCTCTGAAGTCTTGACATTTTCAGGTGTTCAACTACTCCTCTACCAGAGTTTCCCAACAAGGCTGAGGAGTTTTGCTTTGCTCCCAGGGACAGCACCTTCCTCCTGTGGCACTGCTCTGCTATGGAAGGTGACACAGCAGAAAAAGCAGAATTAGTATTCAGTTTTCCTTCTAGCCACTCTGCCACGGGACCTGTGTTCAGAAGGATGGGCTGTGGCTCCTAAGAGCCGCAGGGAACCCATCTCAGCCCTGCCAGGTACAGGGCTGCTCCTCAGCCCCTGGTCCCGTTGGCTGCTCTGGGGTGTGGGGAGAATGGTGGAAATTGATCCAGTGCTGTGGAGAGCACAAGGATATGTTCAGCTCATGCTCTACATGAGGAGGCTCTTTTCTTACAAAAGTTTCTCTGTTATTACAATTCATCCTTTTGGGTAACTGACAACATGCTGTCTGTTGAAGAATGGGTAGGGATGACTTTTCCATTTTTTGAAAAATCCCAAAGGAGATTTAACACTTTATATAAAAATGCAACGATGTTAAAAGCAATTGCAAATATACATTTAATATATGAATAATCAAGCACCTTGTATGAATCCAAAAGCACTGATTATGAGAAATGAACATTGCAAATATGCTGTCTTTCTGGTCTGGCTTTCAGAGCCAAAAAAACCCCACTTCTCCTATGCCTATGATGGATGGAGCTGTTTGGGGATTTTCCCTTTCGAGGGGTGTGCACCATATACTCCTTGGAGGAATTTGTACAGGAGTCATCCCTGTGCCATGTGTAGTCTGGAAAACACATCCCTGCCTTGCTCCATGTGGCTTTGTTAAAAACTACCCTCTTCAACACAGCAGGGCTGGGTCAGCTATGGTAGTGCTTTGTGCACACACTCAGCTTTCTACCTCCACACAGATCTTAAATTAAATCCAAAGTATAAGGAGGAGGAATCCTGACACTGAAAACGTCAGTGGGGTTCCTGCATCGCTGGGGCAAGCAGGTGTGAATTTATGTACCCGTGCATCCTCTGGAAGTATAAAATTAAAGCATGTCACCCTCTATTTTCCTGAACTGTGCCAGGTGATCTGATAATATGGCAGCTGGCAGAGGTGTGGGTCAGAAGAGGAGATAAAGATCTTTGTTTTGCACTTGGAAACAAACTTGCCTGAAAAACTGCAGCTTTCAAAGCCTTGCTGTGGTTTGCAGAAATAAGGTGATATCTAGATCCAGAAATGTTTGATTAAAAATATTCCAGACTCTTTCCCTTTCTCCACCCATTAAATTAGGACACCTAACACACTGGTTTGCTGTGCCAATTTTGAAACACTGTCATTAGGATTCAGCTGCAGTACGAAGACAATGCACTAACCTTAGGTGAGCTTCAGTCATTAAGCACATATTTCTATTTCCCATAGCTGCGTCTGACATAAAAAATTAGTTATTTTGTCCCTGTGTGTCAGAAGCAGCAGTAATTAGTGTACAGACAGCATAGCTGGTAAAGCAAAATAAGGAAAAGGCAGGGGATAAAATTACTACAGCAAGAATTTCAGGTATTTAGGGTTGGGAAGAAACCCTATTATGGGTCAAATAATCTCACAGCTTTTAGACAGCTCTTTACAATGGAGCACATGCATACTTGGAGTCTGTGTTTTCTAAGAGAGAATGAGTGACATTATTCCCACATTACCAAGGGGGAAAAACAAGAGTGAAAGAGCTTCACATTGCTTCCCTGTGGTGGGGACAGGGACAGCAGCCACCCAAGTCTCACTCCTGTTTTGCTCTGTAGGTTTCATGCCCAGGAAAACACATTTCAGGCCTGAAGTCCAGCAAGTGAGACAAAAAATGGGGAAAATTGTAACGGCTGATCATCTTTTTAGAGGGTAATAGTGGGACAATGTTAATTCCTCCCCTTGTATTGTTCAAATTTACCTAAGTGATTTATTATAAAACTATCCTCAGCACCTTTATCTATTTTGAAAATTCAAGTATTTTCTTAAATTCACTATGAGAAGACTGCAGAGAAGGGTACTTCTTTACTCATGTAATTTCTGATTAAATAAAAGCTACAAGCAAAGAAAATTAAGTTGCTTTCAGTTTTACTTTTTGTATAGAATTCTAATATATTATTGACTTAGAAAATTGAGTTTCTTTTAATGATAGTTGTAGTAAGCTGAAACTTGCTAAGCACAAACTACTGAACTGAAGCCTTGATGGCCAGGTAGTTTAAGTGCAGGTCTGAGCATGGAAAGTTCAGAGGTTTTCTTCATTTGATTAGAGGCATGTAAGTAACACTAGACATATAGACAGGCAAATGCATGATACCTAGGTTTCAATTTTGTTTAAAAAATGGCAATAAAACCACAGGAACTTAGACTGAGATTGTACACAAGGAGTTTGTTATGACAGGCAAATGGTCCAAGGCAAAAGCACTGAAAGTAGTACTTGATCGTGCATAAAGGAAAATGTGCTTTTCCTTCTGCTGACAGCTATGCACCAAGACCAAAATTAATGCTTCAACTCTTCAATTCCTTTTTGCTAATCAGTGCTTTCCTAGATTAATAATTTCTAAAAATTATATATATATATGCACACAAATTGAAAGGGCTAATTACTAAACCTATACCAAAATTTTAAAAGAAAATTGCCTCAGCTGATTGTGTTGAGCCATACTAACATCTGTTTAAACCTATTATAAAATCAGCTGAGTGCCATTTCATTGCAGGTTACTTAATTTACTTGACCATAAATGGTTTCCTTAAATGCTCCTTTTAATGAGAATACCTGGCATTGCATGTCACCTAGGAATACAGCTTTTAGAAAGACATTTCTGCTTACTGTCATTGCATCCATCAAGTAGCTAAAAGTCTAGCAAAAATGAGAAACAGAAAACATCTAAAATTTATGGCCATCCTGTAATTAAATAATTTTATTTGCGTCTGTTGAAGGATTATCTTTGAGTAATTTTGACCACGCATGTAATTTTCATTAATAGCACAAAATCAAAAGATGGCTTTATCAGAATAATAGTAACATTTTACCTTTTTTTGTTTAGATCAAGCGACATAAAAATTAAGGGGCACAATGAACCCACTAGGAATGTCCCTTATTATTATTGCCTAAATATGGCAATAATAAGATCTCTTGAAATATGGCTGAAGAAGCAGATAAATAACACAATAAAGACAAAAATTAAAAACCAAGAATAAGGATACATGTCCATACAGATGACTAACTTTTAACAAGGCTTGGTCATCTGTTTCCTATTATAAGGTTACTTTTTCCAGCATTACAGCATACAAGGGAAACATAAAAGACTGTCAATGGACAATCTGACCTGCAGCTGGTCCCAATGGGCCAGACAAATGAAGAACACAAATAGTATTTAGATATGCACCTTGGACATCAAGATAGCTCCTTGCATAACTAGTTGCCAGAACAACAGTTGTTCACTCACCAGGACCACACTGTCTAGGCACCTTGCTTAGGCAATTTTAGGCTCTATTAATTCCATGCCATTTATGTATACAGAAACATAGGGCAAAGTAACATACCTCAAAATTAATATAACTGAGTTCATTTTTCTAGAGAAAAGTACATGCCACAGTTTAGCAATTTAATCTGTGTTGAATTAGATATTATCTCTTGCTGCGAATCTTGATTTTTATGTTTTTTTCATCTGCTTCTCTTCAGTTTTCAATAAGCATCAGTTCATCTGAAGTATAGTTCAGGCTTTACTATGCATAATACCATAACTCCATCCTTGGACATGAGAAAGATTCTGTTCTCCTAAGAAGAAACCAGAGCCCAATGATGCAATAGCAACAAGCTCACACCAGTATCACAAATGGAATGCAGCCTCACTAATCCTGTAAGCCACCAAAATCACGGATATTGTGAGATGCTATTAAAATATTCCAAATTTTGGGAAGGAAAAAAAATTGTCATAAACTCACTTTGTATAGTTTGGCTCATCCAAGAAAAAATGAGATGTCATCATGCATATAAACACAGCACTACTTCTGCAGGTTTTCTCCCCTGCTTCTATAAATCTTTTCTTCCTGTGAAGCCTATTTCTTTGTGGGGTTGCAGATACAAAATAATTTACTTAAGTCACAAGTAAGCAACACCTGTGGGAAACTGTCATTAACACAAAAACAGGTACTTTAATAAAATGGGAAAAAAAATCAACAAATTAAACAGAGATTGGTATTTGGATTCTTGTGTAACTTAACCTGTTTTTCTAGACCATCTGAAGCACCCAATAAACTCTTGGACATTCGTCCAAATAAGGTTCCTTTTCCACCTCTCTTTTTAAGAAATCCTGGTTTTGCCTGTTAAAAAAAAAATTAACTTTTATTCAGTAGCACACATGTTCCCTGTTGCACATCACAAATGTATTCCTTCTTTTCAGATAGATCAAAAAACTATTACAGACTATTGATACAGATACTGTAAAAAATGTGAAGCATGTAAGAGCAGAGAATTCTGCTCTGCTGAAAGCTCAGTATTATTGCATAGTATCAAACCACGCCAAATGTTCAACACCGCCATAATTAAAACATTGATATTGCTACCCACTGCCTGGAGCAGAGAAGTGTGAAAACCCTTACTGTAAACAGCATCCACAGTTTCCAACAGGTGCCTCACCTTGACAAGTTCTTCCTTCAGCACAAGGAGGTCATAAAGAGAAATATGCTCACTCCAGAAAAGTAATTTAACATGACTAATGTTCAGATTGTCATACCACTAACTTAGAAACTGAATTCCCATTGGGCAAGTATTGCAGAAAACTCTTGAGACAACTTGGTATCGCCATGTATTTTGTATTTGTCATATATTCTTCAAAACTCAAGTTCCTCCTGTAACCACAAATAGTTGCAGAAGTAGTATTTCATCATTATCTGTGGAAGAACTCAGGCTAAAGGTAGGAATTCACTCCTCCTTGCTCACTTTTGTGCTTTTTAAATAAGTGGGTAGCGTTCCATGTGTTCACATCTACAAAAACCCAAGTATTTAGATCTTTTAGAAATCTAAGTTTCATGAACAATAAAATATTTTTGGATCCTTTTTTTGCTCCAATACCCATTGTTTGTAATTCAGTTAGCCATGTCCTGAAGCTATGGTCACAGTTTTCAAACTTCAGATTATTTAAATTGAAACATGGCAGAATTCACAGATGTGTAAAACTCCTAAATATGCAATAAAAATCTCATTAGGAGCTACCTTCCATTGTGTTTGTGTCAATACGTGATTTAAAATTTGGGGGGAAATGGAGCACAGGCAAATGCTTATTTTCATTTTATAGCAGCGTAACCACGATTATCTTTTCAAATGGTTCCACACTGCAACTTTCGTCAAATTTTAAACTGAGTATCAAATCAATGAAGATGATGCATGTAGACACATGAACTGTTTTTAAATATTTCTTCTGGACAGCAAGTTTCTTATGAATAGGAATCAACACACTCCTATTGCCAATGCAACAGTGAAGGATCCATTCACTAACATCATGTCTAGCTCCCATTTTTTGGTCAATGGATAATGAAGAGTTTGGTTTCTTTAAACCAAACGTCAAATGCCTGGTTACAGAATCTTTGCATAATATTTAAAGGTAATTCTGAACTCTTTAAAAAATTATTAGCAAGGTATAATACATTTTTAATAAGCAGACTGAGGCCCAAGGTATTCTGATGAACTTTTATTAAAAATAATCTTCCTACAGTAGTATGGAATTCTTTAGCAAAGACAGGCCACCACCTGTTGCACAGCCATCTTCAGTAACACAGTAAATTTGATCTTCTCTGTTCCTCTGGTGATCAGCACTGCTGGCTGATAAGTGCTCTGCTTATGAACACAAATTCTGTTTTGACCACGAATGCAATTTCCAAGCAGCCAAGACACAGCTTTACTGAAAAGGAAATCACCTTTCCTTCAACAAAGCCAGTTTTTTCTAAACTTTTACAGATGGATATAATTCCATGCACAGTCATTAGATCCAGAAACTTCTCAGTATGAGAACCAAAAGTTGCTTAATGACACATTACAAGTTGATTTGTGATGCTCTGCATGCAGTTTGCTTTTTAGGACTTTGGGGCTGCTTCCCTTTCCGAAGGCAATGCGTTCAAGATGCGGGATGTCTGCTTCCCAGCGCTGCCTCTATCTGCTGGATGCCATTATGCACTGAAGATTTATGTTCAGCTTCAAATCGAATGCAAGTTTCACACTCTAAGTAGGGATGCCCACAAACATATTGTTCTTTGGAGAGCAACTCTCTGGCTCCATAGATATAACTTGGACAGAGTAGTTATGCTCTTCTGCAGCCCATGCCCGATCCAGATCCACAAGTCCCATACACTGCTTTCCTAAAATGAGAGCAAGGAAGAGCACAGAAACTCAAAATGTAGAAACATTATCAGAAACGTGCACGTAAATATTCAATGTCAGGAAAACACATCAGTTAGCCATCTAAAAAATAAGTTCCAAATCTACTTTAAAAAAACATCTTAATCTGGTTTATGTTCCAAATCACATCTGTGACTACTAACCCTCATTTAGCAAAGACCTTGAAGAGATTATTAACTTTTTATATATGAAGAAAGGCAAAACTATTTAAAAGTATTCTCAAACTTACAGAAAAAAACATGCTTTATTGTAAATGGGAAGAAGAAAAATGCCTAGTTTACCCCTTAGCCCTCTCAACTGCCAGACTTCTACTCCCTTTATAATCATAGCTGTTTCCCTCCTGTACTTTCACCTAAAATCTGAAAATCTCTGTTTATTGAACATAAACAATAGACTAAAATACCAAAAAGTGATCCAGTGTAATTGATATGAGACATATTACTGTAACTACTTATAAACAAACCTACTAAATTGGTAACACAAAATAAGCTTATTTTAGATTTACCTGCAGAAAAAAACCAGGAAGGATAGAGGGTTTTTTCTGTTTAAAAGTTTTTTATTATGATACAGCCATGACAAGATGATGGGACCATTTGTCTTTACTTATTTACTCATAATTGATTATTATGTTCTAAAAAACAGAATTGACTTGTCAGATTGTATTTTCAGCAGCTTGAAACTCTACTGAAAGGAAAATTTAATGCTACTTGGAAATGTTTTATCACTGGTAGTTACAGTTTCAAGTCAACAGGGCACAATCCTGCTTCAGTCTCAAACATAATGATCCTGCATCTTCCCTTGTTCCTGAAAGAATTCTATAGTTAAATGTATTTGGGGTCTGAGATGAAGAGACAGGAGCACATCCTGTTTGCCTTTGGAATAGGAGTCTGGCATGCCAAACTACCCTCTGGAACAGCTTACCTCTCTTCCCTGAATATATAAAGAGCTTTTGTGCCTGTATCATTACCAGACCTGTTATGCACCCTGGTCAGGTGCCTCCAGAAGTTTTGGGCAGGTGGCACTAACACACCCTGCAGTATCCTTGTATTTCAGAGCAGTTGGTGCACACCACAACTGAATGCAGGGCTCAGTCCAACCAACAGTGAGCCCATGGCCAGAACAATCTTCTCCTTCTCAGCTGGATTCCTTAGTTACAAAAGAATTTCACTACTTTGAATTCACTATTATGACATTTGGACTCAGTTCTGTTGGTAGCTTGAGATTTGAGAGGGGTAGTAATTGGGTTGGAGACACTTTAAAGATAGAATTATAAGGGAGGGCCTGAAAAAGATCTTTCCAATTCAGTCCTGTATGGATTTGTATGTTGCAGGGAGAAATCACTAGAAACCAACCAGACAGAACTCTGCAAATTACATTTTGTGGCCCTATCCTTCCACATTTGTGGGTTCATAGAAAACCACCTTCTGTGGTTGGTTGAACAAAATGGCCACAGTCTCTAATATTATTATTACAAGTGTCCACACTGTTGGGGCAAAACACTTAGAAGTTGCATTTGTGGAAAAAAATCCTGCAGTTTCAGACACTAAGAACAGATAAAAGTTACAATCTCTCAAAAAAAATTTTGGGTCCTATTTCAATTTTCAGTTCACAGCATGGAGTCCAAGACTAGTAAGTGAATACTGACCTTTTTAAAATTTGTTTTTCAAATATTGTGATGATGACAAAAGAAACTGACAAATTTACTGTCAGCTTTTATACAGGATCTCTATCATTTCCTTTTTTGCAGCGAGTATAAGAAATACTTTCAATTGTTCAAATTAAGCTTCTTAAAAATTTTATGCTTATTAGCTAGTACTGCTGTAATATACTTTGTATATGTTTCTTCTAAGCCAAAAAAGCAGACTTATCTCTAAGCAGACTTTGAGTTCCTAGCCCCTTCTGTCTTTTCTGACCTGGAAGCTAGTTTACAGCTTCCATCAAAACAATAATGCCAGACAGTAAAATGCAAACTGTCACTTTAATACTGATGATTTTGGAAGAAGAAAAACATTTCTATAGCAAGAAGGGAACAGCAAGATGTGAAATGTGATGGAACTTAAATTTTTCAACTGTCATCTGAAGACATCTACTTAATTCCCCACTCATAAATGTCCTACTTCTTCCTTTATGTATCAAGGTAAAACCATTACTGGCATGGTTTATACAACACCTGCAGAAATTCATACCAATTAGCCTGCGTTCAGGTGGAAGCTGAACAGCTGTCTGATCTGCAAATCTGCAAAGGATCATGTGCTCCTATAAAAAAGATAAAAAAAGATTCATCAAGAACAATCAGATTAAATGCTTAAGTGTATCAGAAATGCTACCACGTTGAAGCCAGTATTTCTGAAAAAATTGTGCAGAAATCCCAATTTTTATACTGCAAACACGTGTTTAAGTCAAGAGTTTGTAATCACTGCCTCATTTCTCCTCATAAGTATTTGTTTCTTGCTAAAGTTCCTAATTCTTTGCAGTAGTTGAATGGGATGCAATGTATACAAGACAGCATTCTTCAAAGACATCCTGCAGACTAATTTTGCCTTCAATAACTGATGAGCAACACAGCCATCTTTTAGCAGAGTTATAATAGGGCAGCCTCCCTGCATCAATAAGCAACAGAGACAAAATTCTTTAACAGCTGATTTGAACATTTCTCCCGAGCAGTGATTTTTGAATCCCAGGACAGGCTGGTGGGTCAAACTTCCTCTGCCCTGCTAAATCCAATCAGATCCTGAAGGCAAAAAATACCTGGCTGTGAATAGGAAAGTTTCCTCCAACAAAAGGAGCACAACTTACTTTCAAACTACCCCTGTTCCCCTGTCTTGCAGACACTTCTGTAGAAGAATTTCTCCCTGCCCACTCAGCCAGGGGGATAGTGTAGGGGAGGGTGCAGCAGCAGAGCCCCATCCTCACTTGCCTTCAATGCCCACCACTCGTGCCAGCACAATGGCTCCTCAAAGACCAGCCAAGCCAAGGAAGGCAGGTTAGCCAGGTGGTGAGAGCAAGAGCCTTGCAGGTGTGGCAGAGGAATTACTGCTCTGATGACAGCTGTGCTTTGTGGGACAGCTGCAATACTCAGTACAGAGCAGAGCAGAGTAAATCAGAACCATCTTAGAATCACACAACGTTCCCAAGTCTCCTGTAATGTTATGGGGAGGAAACAGAAATGGGCCACAACACAAAGTACTCTCCCAAGCAAAGCTTCCAGAGCTATAGTTCTGAAACAAGGACATGTGTCTTGCATCAAAAAGATTTTTTTTTATTCTTGCCTGACATAAAATTATGATTTTAAAAATTTGGTTCTTGTAACAGGTGGAGAGAGTAACTTCACCTAAGGATACTTCAGGCTCTTCCAGTATTCTGAAGTAAGGATACTTACTCCAGCTTGTTTTAGAGGGCCATGAACATCCAAACCTTCACTCCACAAAAAAAAGCCTTCATATTAAATCAAGATGGCAATTCCCCCAGTACACTCCACCCAATTCATAAATAGACACCTGACCGCAATAAAAATTCCTGTATATTATAAAATGAAATATTATAATTGCTTAATACAGAAATATCACTCATTGAAATATATTTATAATATCTTGATGCAAGGATATTTGTTCCCTAGTACAGTGCATTGACATGAAGGTTTCCAGCTCACAGCTTCATAAAAAATATGGAAGCAAAATAAGAACATGTCATAACACATTTAGGGCTTTAAACATGTTACACCCAGTCGATTCAGGTCAAATGTGACTACTCCTGTAGTACAGAAGAGGTGAAAATGTTAAACCCAGATGTGACCAATGAAGAACAGAGAAGAAGTCCATAGTCCCATGGACTATGTGGCCACTGTTAGCAGAGAAGCAGCAGTGACAGGCAGCTTGGGGAGAAAAAGATGGATTTATAGGAGAGGGAGAAGACCCATGTTAGCACACAACTCCTCACCAGTCTTCACGCACCTGACAGAACTTGGCTCTCTGCAACAGCAAGTACCCAGCTCTTTGGACCAGACCAGAGCCAAGGTAAGTCCTGTCACTTAACCTGAAAATCTGGACTGACTCCAATCCTTGGCTTCTTACAGTGTGATCCAAAAAGATAAACCAGAATCTGTTATGACTACATTGTTTCTCCCTGACACAATGATTACATTGTCATATTCCCTGTTGGCTGAAATAAAAAGCATTTCTAAAGTAATGATTAGAAACTTCCCAAAGTGTGCATACAGAGTTAACTTGTTTACTAGAACACCCACCTGTTCAATTCCTATTAAATTTCCAAAGATGTATTTGCAAATTTATACAGTTCTACTTTCCAATTCTCCTTGTGTCTTGACAGAGTCTCAAAATGTATCATAGTAAAAATCTACAGCTAGCATAACCTTATTCCTTGCAACTATAAACAAATGAATTACAGCATAATGTTCTCATCAAAAAAGTTTTGGAAATGCCAGACTTCTGGATGTCTTTTTAGATCTCACTAAAATGAAAGATAAGAGAAATTAATTTAAAATGGGAACTGGAGTGGGTGACACAGACAATGTCTGGCTAACACATGGCAACTTTGGCTGCTAGCCAGTAACCTGTAAGAATTTATTAATATGAACTGTAAAAACACATATAGCTAGCTGCATAACAGAAGTTATTTATAACTAGGATTATTTGAGGCACCAACCAGCCTAGACCAATTGTATAGACTCTCATGTTACTAAGAGCAGCAATATCTTTCAGCCTTATCTTTGACTCCTGTGCCCTTCTACAACACAAATAATAAAATTCTGGAGCTTCTGCAATATTGACAAATCCCGTGATTTAAATCTCCATGGTTTAACAGATTAAGAAGAAATTCACTGAATTGCAATGAGATTATACACACTATCCTAATCTAGGCATCCTTGACTTCATAATTGACACCATCTCTCTCTGTACTGTCAGCAGGTTTAATAATACTAGTAAATATTTTTTTTTCTGAACTAAACCCGAGTTCTTTGAGATTATGTCACAGAGATGCTGAAAGGAACATTAATCATGGGAAAAAATAATGGCAGCTCCAAATCCATCATCTGGCTTTTGGCATCTCAGTCTTTGGACATTTATTACCTCATAACTGAACTTCCCATGAAAGATGGCTGGAGATTTTCTGAATTTTTAAAACTCCCTCTAATTTAGGGATTAAAAAAGGATAATCTCTACTTTCCTGCCACATACTTTATCTTTGCACTTCCCACTGTTTCCAAAAGCATTTGGATATTAGAAATAGCCTCCTTCATTTCCATATTTCTGTTACAAAGAATTATTCTGTACTTCCAAAAATCACTTGTATATTGTAAAAGCCAAGAGTCCTGTCTAGGATTTGAGCTGTAAATTTACATAACGTTGTTTCTCTCAAAATTAAACATGTTCTTTCCGTGCTCCATTAAGTGCCTCTAACCTTCAAATTTTGGGTTGCTCATGACTAACTAGTTTAAACTCACAAGACAAAACAGACCAGTACCAGTTTTCTGCTGCCCACCTCTCTGCTCTAGTCCTTTTCCACTCTCCTGTTACCCTTCACTCAGTCAGATCTGTATGCCTCACTGACAATTTCTCCTGTGTTCCTCTCAGATTATCTTCACAGACCTCAGCTGCGCAGGGTCAAAACAGACTTCACTATTTTAAAAGTAATTTTGAACAACATTTTAAAAACCGTATAAAATATAAATACTGTATTAAATTCTTGCTGATCTGTTTAAGCTCTTCCCATTTACTATGTCCAATGTTTTAGACATAAATTAGAGGGAGGAATCTAATGTTTATTACAACAGCTGTATTTAACACCTAAACAAATTGGTATCCTGTAAGTTTTAACTGATACACATTGAAGTACCTTAGGAATGGCTCACTTATACATTATGACAAAAAAAGGGTTTTTTTGGTGGAGAAACTATTTAATTTTATTGAAGAAAAAAGCCTTTAAAAATGGATGGTGGAGAGAAAACACAATGGCACCTGCACAGATAATGAACATTTCACTAACACATGCCCCTCCTCACAATTAGAAGATAACCACCTATATTTCATTTGATAAGAAGACCCATTGAAATGCAGGAGACTGCACATAAACATCTTCCCTTTGTCCTATTACATACCTTGTAGGACAAAATTTCTTTGAACTGACGACTGAAAAAAAATAAATAGATCAATTCAATTCACATGTGAAAACAGCAAAGGTGGAAAATAGAAGCAATCATTATATACTTGAACACATTTTAATAAAACCAGCATTATATGTATCATACAGAAAGGCTTTAAAAATGCCAAAACCAATTACAGTTCCAGTTTTCCTAGTATTAATAAAAATTCTCACTTTAAATCATTAAAAATGCTAACACATACTTACTGTGGTTTTCTCACTGTCACACAAATACTTTACATATATTTAATAATACACACATATATTTTGTTTGAATCATAAAGCTAAAGGGTCTTAACAATGGAATTGAGTACAGAACATAGCCATTTTGGGGATACAGCCAGGCTATCATGTTTTATGATCATATAACATAAGGAAAGAAAGAAAAAGCAAACCCTAAAATGTAGCTCAAGACCATGTTGATAGTTTTTCATAGACTTACGAGGTTAGATTGAAAATTTCAGCAAACACAAACATTCTTGCAGCACCCACAGCAACAAAAGTTTTCTAAGTGATCATTTCCAGTCTTTGTGGTCTAAAAATGCAGCTGGTGAAAAGGTAAACACAAACCAGCCAATTTTAAAACAAATCTACTGAGAAAAATCATATGCCTGTTAATTTTAGAAGGTTTGGAATTTTATTGCCTCTTCATTAGAAGATTTGTTTTATTGTGTCACAAGAGAAAACAAAATAGATGGAAGTATCAAACTGACTAAGAAAGAGCCGTTATAAAGTTATAACAAGAATTGCTTTCTATGCACTTCCATGCTAGAACACTTTGATATTATAGAAAAGTGTGAAAAATATTTCACATGAATGCATAATATCTCTTTAGATTTGTTGATACCTTTTAAGACTGCGTGTTTCGGTTTCTTATTTTAGCATATATACTTAAGTCATTGATGTAATTCCTGCTAGAATTGAATCTAATTCATCTTGGACATCCAAAATGCAAAGCTCAGTTTTATGAACAAAAAAAAAAGCCAACCAAAACACAACCCTTTTCCTCCACCTAGTTCTGACTCGGAAGGTTGTTTAACCTCTTATCTTCTGCCACTTTATGCTTATATTTTACATTTTATTTATACCAAAGGCATTAAAATTCTTAAGCATGAGATATATTAGTATCTCCCACAAGGCAGATTTGAAGACAAAATATGTACACAATTCATTGAAGAAGTATTAAAAATATGAACTGAAACACAGGAGAGCTTATCTACTTGTGAATAAATCAAAGGAGTTCTACAAGCAGTAAAATGTGGTAAAAAGCAGACCCATTTCTTTAAACTGACTGCTTACATCTTCCTCCAATATTAAAATGTCAATTCCCCTTCTTAGAGTAATTTTCATGAGTTTTCTATGAACTTTGTGATTTAAGGTAGAAGGTCTGCATATAAGATACTGTATCTAATATGTTGATTGTATAAAGCCTTCTAAACCATGAATAGATAAATCCAGAAAAAAATAATCCAGGAATTACCAATCTGCCTGTGAGGATGGGCTGACAAACAGGAGGAAACAGTTTCCTTGTAAATGTGAATCAGCTTAGCCTAGTCACTCTCAATGACCCTCAAATGATTAATTCTGTACTCTTCCAGGATTTTATTCCCTCACTTAAATTGATATTTTAGGGCTTATCTTGCAAGCTTTAGCTTACCTGCGTGGATATTTGAACTTGACTGTATTTTGAATGAAGCCGTAGCAGCAGGGGGAGATGACAAAGGCTGCCCGTGCCCTAAGGCAGTGCTCAATCACCATGTCTGTGGCCACCCCGCAGGCGTGCAGGGCCACCTACAGCAGGAAAACAACCAAGGAAACAAGAAAACTCATCACTGGAACATTCTAAATACAATCCAGCACTTTTTGGTTGACTTAGTTAATTAAATGCACGAGGACGTTTTTGCAGCTAAAGCTGATACACCAAAGGTCTGATCCTCAATTCCCCAGTTTTTCATTCCTCTCCTTCATATCTATGTTGAGGAAATTTATTTCATTAACAAAGAATCAACACTGAAGAAGGGTCACTCACCAAAAGCACTCAGAAGGCAGGTGCACTTCATGGTGCTATCAAAAAAACTCAAAACAAATCTCCAGAAAAATAGTAGTTGCGGAATACATAATAACAGAAAAACAATGTGGTGATTTGTCAGAAGTTTTTGTCAAGCAAAAGGAACTTAGAAATACAAAGAACTGTGTCAAAACTGTATTTCAACTAAACAGTAACAGAAGAAACAGATATACCTGAAGGTCACATCTAAAGAAAAAAAAAAAGCATAAATTTCGATAATTTGATTTTCAAGTGCTGAGAAAAACCTATAGGAAACATACACTGGAGCTGGGGGAGGCATCAAATACAATTTGCCCTCCTTTAATATTTTTCCCTCTCCTTAATCTTTTATTTCTTTTTCTTAGTGAGGGGCTCTTCAGCTAAAACTAAAATAACATTTGATCACATCTACCTGCGAGCACTGACATGTTTGGGCAAGAGACAGACTCCACCCAAATTCTTTTTGCTCTCTCTCCTATAGAAAAGCAAATGACTGCAGTACTCAATATACTGCAAGGGAAGGCAGGCAGCTCTCTCCTATCTATACCTGGGATGCCAAAGGCACCACTGAAATGGGGCACTACCTTCTCTGCCTCCTCCCCAGGAGTAGGCCTGGTGCATGCTTAAACTAAGGACATTTTTGAGGCACATTTCTGCTTTTACGCAGCAGTGTGGATTTATAAAACTACATAGTTTGCTTTGCTTTTTGTTCACTGTACATTTAGAGAAGAGGTTTAAGACTGCAGAGCTCAGATTTCAGGGTTCAAAGCTGTTTTTCAAGGTAGAGCAACTGGGAAGGTAAAAACTTTGCTCTCAGATATACATTAAAACAAAGTCGTTTTTGTTTCCAGTCTGCTTGCTGTAAGCTCAGCTGAGGAGACCATTAATCATCAACTGAACTGTAATTGCACACAGATGGAAACAAATATTTTTGTCTCAGGCAGAACACTAAAAAATTAACAAGAAAATAATTGCACAATGAAATTTTCTGCTCATATGAATTTAACAACAAAATTAAACTAGGTTAACATCAGAAATAGATTCTTAGTATCACAGCTATCAGATTATCATGGAATGCAATTATAGTTACTTCCTCATCTATCCAAGTGGAAAACAGCTCTCTGCTTTGCTTGCAGAAAAAGAGACCTTAAAACAGCAGCAGATAAACCAGTAGCTTTACTGAGCCTCTATGACCTGTTACACCAAATGATTTCTTCTTTGGCTTTCTGAAAACCCATTTAGTTAAGAAAAAATCCCAAATAAAATTATAGACAAAGCTTTTTCAGTGTACCCTATATATTGAACTCACTATCTGAAACAAAATAAAATATGAAGACTAATGCAGATATTTGGAAATGAAGGGCTGGAAAAGAAGAATTTCCAAGTGGACTCTTCTGACATATACTTTGATATCTCCCTTGTCACAAAACTTGAAAGAGAGAATATAATACTTTTTTATTAAATAAAAACTCCACAGGGTTAACACTGTATTAACCTTTAAAATGGGCCCCCGGAAATCAAGACAGGAATTTCAATGACCACAAAATTGGAGACTCACTTCATAAAACAACTATTAAGCATTTCACACACACAATTCAGTGTATTATTCATGATATCCTGGTATTTTGAAACAGCTCTCTAGTTCAACCCACTGAGATTTATTGACAATGTAGCACAGAAAATAAAACTAGAGAATTGGAAATTGACACTTGGAAGGACTGGGCTAAAACCATTTATTCTCTCCTCTTCCTCCTGCACTTAATTTCTTGTCCTTTCTTAAATAAACCAACCAAACACTTAAATAGCACTGTTCACGTACCATAAACCTCCAGCATTACCTATCCCCAGCTACAGTCAAAACAGGATTTTAGATGGATGATTTAAAGAACAGTCAGTCTTGCATGGAAAGCTTGCACCTTGCCACAGAGGTTCATATTCTATTAACTGCATGAAAAAATAGATGACAAGAATATTTACAGAGCTACAAAATACTATTTATGCCTTTATTCTTTACTAGAGCTGCAAAATTCTAGACAGGACATTAATCTCATTTACTTTCACAGTCTGTAAAGACAGAATTTTATTCTCTCATGTATATCGGCTGTTTTAAGAATTAATCAGACACTAAAGTTTTGAGTGGAAAAGTTATAATCACTTACCCCAATGTTAAAAGTCCCATTAAAATAGTCCAAATTTGCTTGAATAAACCAAATGTTGTTTAAACCTAGTTCATCACTTCTGTCTTTAGCACGTATCAGAGACAGCTCCTTATTTTCTATGAGTATCACCTAGATTCCACACACAGGAGAAAGTAAGGCAAAATAATACTGAGAAATCGAAGTACAATATTACCAAGCAAAAAACTTTGTAGTTTGTGGAGAAAACCTCTGAATCACTCGTGGCAGAGTCTGAGATCTACAAAATGATTAGCTGGAAACCCAGGAACGAACAAAGGCATTTAATACTTGCCAATATTAATCAGCTTGAAAATATTTTATATTTTCCTATAACTATTGTCTTCTGTGGAAAGCACCACACACATTTGGGGACTATGCTAAAAAATTTGCATGTTTCAAACCTAAGTCCTCTGCTGAGACAACTGTGACTTCTATGTGTCCTCTCTACATACACATCTTTTTAAGATTATTACCAGAAATCTTTTTATTGAGGATTTACCTGACATGATGGCATCATATAAGCAAGAACAATTCCAACATGGCCCTGTGAAAACAGAAACAAACAACAAAATCTGAGTCACTTTTCAACACTGAAAAGGGAACACTCCCTGTTGTTCACTCATTATGTGATGAGCATTCCCATACCAATGAGAGAACCTTTGAAAGCAGCTAAAATTTCAGCATTTGCACTTCTGCTTTGCTTTGTGGCAGCAACCACCCAGCACTGCAAAGATGAAAGCTGAAAGAAAATGCACCACATAAACAAAAATATACATTACCCCTCCACTGCAAAAATCCACAATCAAATCTCCAGGTTTCGCGAGCTTTGTCACTGCTGCTACCAAATTATTCAGCTGCTGCTGCTTCCTGAGAGCCCGGTCTCTAGACATCTTTCCTGGGGATGACAGAGAAAATGCCTAAGTAGTGATCAGCAGTTCTCAAAAGTGACACTTTTATATGGGTAACTGCAAAGCACTGCAAATGCCATTTATAGCTGAGATTAAAAATGACTGGAACACTTGCACGTCTTAATCCACTTCAAGCTAAATTCATATTTAACATATTAAATATTTGGTAGAACCTTCTCCAAAATTAACTTTCTAGTTGTTGCGGGTAATGTATCCTTAGGAACAAACTCATATAAACTTAATGTAAAGCAATCAAACTCCTGTAAGCTCTGGCCTAATTCTCCTCCAATCCTGTGATTCATGCCCAGAGACAGAGTTCAAACACATTCACAGCATATTTATCAAAATAAATCCTCATTTACTGTATCTATATACACAATCCTTTAGCATTTTGGTTTTAAAACTTGTACTCTTTCTACTGTCAATTTTTACTTTTCATACTAACCCGCCCTATTTATTTAAATTACTGCATGTGCAAGAAGATACTTCTCAAAGTGACTATTTCTACATAGCAAAGACTGGCTTTCCATCACATCTATAACAACCAGAACTGGAAAACCTATTAATTTCTTTCAAATGTGTTTGGAAAAGTCCAACTTGGAGTTACTTCAGATATAACAAAATTGTTGAGTCAGCACTTATGTATTTGTAAGGCTGTGTTTTGTGTCAGTGGGGCTGAGTGCTGACAGACCTATTGAAGACTCCTTTTGCTTGTTCAGAAAGCAGAGTTTGACACAGATATTGACAGCTCATCTTCACAATAAGAAAAAAGTACTGCAATGACTCTTTAGTATTAAGTACAACTCCTAAAAACACCATCAAATTTTCATACTGTGCAAAATCAGCAAATAGATTTTAGGATTCCTAAAAATTAAAAAGTAAAATAGTCACAGGTTTCATCAGCAAAACCAGATCCACTACTTAGTACTCAGTTAGTCGACTTAATGAGTATTCAATTATTAAGAAAAAGAATTTTTTAAGAATTAGCCAATAGTCTTCAAAAACTCTGGCAATTAACTCTTCATGGTCACCAACTAACAAGGTTCATCCTCCTTTACTGTGCAGGCAATAAGTAGTAAATACCCCCTTGAAAGATAGATAAAATCAAGCTTGAATCAATAGGACTTTTGCCTGCTCCACCTCTGTATTTTGAGCTTGGTAGCCAGAATTACAGAAACACAGCAAGCTGTGATGTGGCCTGCAGAGAATGTTAGTTAGCATGGCTAACTACTCCTTCATTACAGCAAACAGGAAATAAATTCAACAAAAACTTCTGCATCTAAAAATACTACAGTTCACGTTGCATTTCACAAGCTGTGATAGTAAGCAATGTTAATTGCTGTCTTCAAGAACAGTAAGAAAAAAAGTAGTTTGAAATTTAGTCCTATAAGACAAAACCTTGAAAAACTTGACATTTTTATACAATACACTGAAAGGTCCCCGTAAAATGATTTCCTTCCTTCATTGAGAACCCAACCAATAGATTGCCATACAGTCCCAGAAAAATTAGTTTTCAATAAATGGTCACAACAAAAATGTTTTATTTGGTTTCACAAATCCAACATTACTGTTAATTCAGCCCATGTCAAGCAGAACGTTAAAGTTTCTGTGCATTCAGAGGTCTTGCACTTTGGCACAAATAAATATTACCTTTTCAGAAGGCAAAGCCCCCTTTATTTTTGTATTATCTTGGTCAGCATTCAAGTTCTTGTAATCCTTTAGTCCTCAAATAATTCTTCCATATTTCTCAAGTTAAACTTGAAAAGTCACTAAAGTACCCTAAAAAAAACCCACAACCCATACATCACCTCTAAGAATTTAACCCTATTCAACTTCCAAATCCTACCACAGTACATCTGCACACACAGCTAACAACACAGACATGTAACACAGTATGTGCATTCTCCTATTACATACAGTAGGGTTGCATACTTCTATTGTTTCAGCAGAAGTATCTTTTTCATTTTGCATAAGCCTTGGTTAACTAATTCAAATGATAACATGATTCTACTTTTCATGGAAATTCAGGGGAAGTGTATTCATTGCTATACTGTTTAAGTACAGCAAAAAGGCTCAGTAACTAGAAAACAACAGATAACGTTTTACTGTTTTATACTAAACTGAACAAGTTTTTCTGAAACCCCTGCTTTTTTTAATGGTAGTTCCTTAGATAATTCAGGATATTCTAATTGTTTCCTGTCATGGTTTGACACTGGCACAATGCCAGTGCGCCCATGAAAATACACTTTCTCTGAACGAGTGCTGTGAGATGTAAGGAATCCAGCTCAGCTGACATTTATTTACAAAGAAATACTTTCAACAGTCAAAAATAATACCGACAAACCTTCTTCCAATGAACTCTGCCAAATCTTGCAATAAATACAATTAGCAAGGCAAATAACTTTGCTGAGGTCCATTGGTCACCTTGGTTACTTGAACAATGTTCTTCTTCAACTTCAGCTGCTTTTATTAAAGTCTGTGTGGGCTGGTGTTGAAAGCTCAAATCTGCCCTTCCCTTCTCCAGCCTGGGACCGCCTCCCAGCAGTTCCCTTCCCTTTCTCCCAAGCAGCAACCTGTTAGCTTTCAGCAGAATCTGTTCCCTACTTGCTGCATGACCACACCAGAGGAGAGAGGGAAAGAAGCATCAGGAGATGGGCCAGTCAGTTTCAGCATCATCTCCAAGGATGCCCTGGCAAAGACCCATTGGAATCACAGTCTGAAATACACACTACATCAAAAGGCAAAGAGGCATGCAGGAGGCAAATGTGTCTCAATTCTCTTCTATCTTTTATAATAGTGGAGGGAGACAACTTTGATTGGGCAAAAAGGATGATTACATTTTTTGAGCACTACTTGAATTCAATACAGCAAATAGTGGGCCTGTGGCTTGTTCACTTGGGTGTAACTCAAAGTAGGGGACCCAGCAAGCATGGCTGTTGAGAGAGAAGTCAGACCTCATCCTGCACCGGGACTTAAATACCTCCTCACTAATATAAATCTGTCAATTTAAAAGCAAAAAGTTACATTCTTATGGTTTCAGCTTTGGCAATAAAGCAGACTTTCACTCCAGAGTAGCTATAAAACAACAGCACAAAATGTCTCTAACCAACTCCTCAATGCAATCTAGATTGTAGAATGACACTGACCTTGGCTCTGCACTTGTCAGGCTCAGTAGAAATTGTTTTCCTTACATTCAACTCCCTTACAGTTGTCAAATAATTCAGTCTGGCTGTTTAAGTGATACTGGACTAAACAGTATCTGACACTGGAAGCCTGCCTCTTAGTTACAAAGAATAGACTTCTTTACTATGTGTGTTAAGCCTAAGGGTCAGACTTTGAGCTCTGACCTGAATGCAGAATTCAAAGGCTGGCCTCTAAAAGAGTAGTTTTAAAAAACCTGTTGAACATCAAAGATTAAAAAAATCATTAAAAAAAATGATCATATCATTTGATCATTGAAGTCTTTCTTATAATGTGGGATACCTAATCTGCTGAAATTCACAAAGAAAACATCATCAAATTATCAAAAGTTTCACAGCTTTTACATTTTCCATTCTATCAGAGCCCGCAAAATCTAATGCAACTAACTTACACAATAGGTGAAATTTCAAAAATCACTCTCATTGGAAAATAAATGGAAACATTTAACTCTGAACAGCATGAAATTTTAAAATAAGCTTTTAATCAGCACTTACATTATGTTGAGATAATATTTCTGTTATTCTACCTTCAGCAATGTAGAAGTGTAATTCACATTTTGGAAGGCCAGGGAAAAAAAATCATCAGAAAGAAAAAAAAAAACCACTTTGAAGCATCATGAAGTATCAAATATCCTAGCAGCCAAAGCTCTATGCTGGACTTTTTTTTTTATTTAGAGAAAACTACAGCAAACCTTAATTTTTTTTTTCATTCCCTTGATCTTGTTGCTTTACCAAGACTTTATTCCCAAGGTATACCCAAAAGAAACCTGTAGGTGGGAAAGTATTGTGCTTTCTGGCTCTGCAGAGAATCTCACAGAGTTACAATGTGCTATGAAGACAGAGGGGCCAGAGACCTCTGAATACCACCAGGAGAACTAAATGCTCACGCCTTTCCAAAGGGCACATCTACAAGCTGCAGCAAAAGATGCAGTTAACACAAGATGATGTGGCAACTCTGCTGGCTTTCTGAGCAGTTTGAGCCCTGTTACTGCAGAGGTAAACAATTCCTTTCTCTACCATTCCCTTGTCTGTACTACTACTTCTAGGAGTGGGGTGCTACACCACTCCATATGGCGTGGGTCTCTCTCAACTGCGTGTTGAGCTACATCCCAGTGCTGCACTCCATATGTAAACAGCATATGTACACTTCAGCTTCCTCACTGGCCTTCTCCAGGCACTGTGACACTGGTGCAGAAAGCCAAACAGCTTTTAGCACCAAACAGAATTGTTTTGTACTTACAAAGGGAGATTGTAATAATTCTTGTAGGTTTTTCAATGCACACAGTCATAAGTGAAGCCCTCAGAGTGTAACTCACTTCTTCTCTTTAACCAGGTATAAACTCCTATGCAAGGACTAAAGGATATACTTTATTATTTGTGTGACCAAGAGACAACATTTACCAACCTTTTCTTTTTCCCTAAATTTGGATATTATATTGAAAGAAATGCAAGGAAGGAAGCTTGCTCATTGAACAATTCTCAAGAGAAAACAGTGTAAAACAGAATAGCATCTATGATAATTGCCTGTTTCCTAACTCTGCTAACAGAGATGACTCACAACAATCTATTATTACATTTTAGTTCTCAGTGAAATAGAAGTCTATTATATTATAACTAAATTGATGTGTTTGTTTACAAAGGCTAAAACATTTGTGCAATCAGATACAAGATCAGATAGCTTAGGGTTATTATTGATTCATTTGCTCTTTCTTTACATTTGAAAATTGCTATTCTGATCTCTCTTTTAACACAAGTGATATGAAAATATCGATTTCCTCTTAAAACACTTTACTGATTTAAGTTCAAAAGTAATGGAGTTGGGACAAATCAAAAAAAACCATCTAGTTCTGATTGTATAAGTATTTCCTTACTTTTGCATCAGAGTTTTAACACATTAGTCCCATCACGAAATATACCACTTTCTCCCAGACATTGAAAAAAAACCAACCAGCAACACTAACCAAAGGGCTGTGCTTTTATTACTGACCACCAGAGCTCACCTCCTCCCATTTTTAATTTCTCTCTCCATTCACTCTTGGAGAATTAAAATATGAGCTAGAGATTCAGTGAAAACACTGTTTTATAGATGAGGTTGCAATGCAGAAAACCTAATTTTCCTTCCTTTTTAATACTAACTAACTTTTTATGGAATAGCTTGTTTTATAATAGGCCTATATGAAGCAGAAGCAAACATATCCTGAAGGCCAGAGTGTATTTTTATGAATAAAAGCAATCAGCAGTCACATTTATCCACACAGTTCAGATGCAGGTGGTTGGGCTTCTTTTTGTTGTTGTTGTTGTTGTTTTTGTAAGCTTTTTTCCACCCTACTGGATGTTTATCAAAACATACTTTAGAACTATGAGGTTTGGAAACATCCCACATGCCATTACTAGTTGGTTAAAGGGCCTGTAAATGCTTACTTTTTTAAGAGGTAACAGGCACATATGCCAACTCTGCAGCTTCACGTATTTCTAAAAGCAGCAATCTCTATCAAATGAAGAAAATTGCTATTCAGTTGTCTTGGCATAGTTGGAATGTCTATTCACTATTTCCTATCAGAGCACTGTATTATTTTAGTTCATCCCAACAATTATTAGGTTTTCGGGAAAGTTGTGTTTTCCTTTTTAAATAACCTCTGAGAAGCTTGGGACTAACAAATGGCTTGATAAAGGCCAACATTTTTTGCCTGGAGCCTCCTTACAGCTGAGAACACATGGCTACTCTGCACTTGGCAGCTCAGAAGGCATCAGTCTCCATTCTGCAAAGACCAGACTTGGAACACTTGAATGTTCCTGAGAAGCCTCAGAGAATGAGCAGCATTCCTAAAGTCACTCATGTGCACATATTGTAAAAATGGCCTTAGCATTCACTGGGCTGGGAGAAAACAAACAAACCAAACCTCCTAAACATTACAAATGAAGCCTATAAACTACCCCTCTGGAGAATGTGCAGCATTCACTTTGAGTCAACAGGTAAGGCCAGAAAAGAAAATCCCAGAGGCCAAATGACTTTTTATTACATAGGTTAAGATGAAATGTGATGATGTTTTAGCTACAGTCAAAGGAGCAGGAGAAGAGAATGCTACAATACATGATTTAAAATATATTGGGCAATAATCAAAAGGACAGGAAAGACAACTGCACTCTATGAGTGCATTTTATTGGGTTTTTTTTAGATAGGAGTCCCTCCTGATGTTACTAACCAATCTGCTCTTTATTAAGGCAAGCTGTGCAAAATAGTTTTATCATTCAGGCACAAAAACCCCCTACATCTCACATACACTATCTTGGTGTAGTCTAAAAAGGTCAAACAGCTATGAAAACTGACCCTTGACAACCTAAGCACGAACTTGGCCTGTTTTCTTTTTTTTTTTTTTTTATTGCATTAAAGTATTTTAAGCAACAAAAGAGTAAGGTATCTTTAAAAACCATAAAGACATACAAACATTAGTAAAAAATGAAAATTAATGTTGAGGTCCCCCTGAATGTAACTATGTTCTACTTTAAAAAGATTTGTTTGGTTTTTTCCCAATTGTCTTCAAAACTTTTCTTCGAAATATTCAGCAAAGCAAACTAGAAAACAAAGACCTAACAGAATGTTAACACATTCATCTACTGTTTACACCATTTTTAAACCATTTTGTACTAGATTATGAAGCCTCTATATGTACTTAATGAGTGCTATCCTCACTAGTATGTATTTGCTAGCCATGTTCTTCCAAGTTTTTCACATTATAATATTGCCAACAGCAATCTTCACAAAAATCACGTGTCAGCACCTTTCCCAAAACATTAGATTAGTTCCAAAATTCTCAGCTCCTACACATTTAAGCTGACAATGTTGGTTCACCCTTCTTCTCATTCTGAAGCCTTTGAGATTCATACTTTCAAGCTATTTTTCTAGAATCCCAAAGATTAGGGAATTATTTTGTTTTAAAATGTCATGACAGAATTATGGGCAAAAACAAAAGACTCTGCAGTCACCCTTCTTTCACTTCTTTGCACATGTATTCATACACTCCCTCTTTCCCACTCTTCTTTCTTCACCTTTCTGCCTTACCTTCACTCCTTTAGGGTCAAGATTCCATCAAGCCAGCTATTTTGCCTGTATCTTATGCTCCTTATGTGTCCAAACACACCTAGCACTTATGGCCAAGTGTTTAAGATGTGAGGGAGAAAGCACAGCAATACAAAACTTAAAAAGTGAAAGATGATAAAACATTTGGTGAAGAATAAAGGAAAGGGAAAAGCAGCCTCTGCTGTACTAAATGTGGGAAAAGGTCTCTAACTCCAAAAGGACTGCTGTTCTACCTATGCACAGTCTTATACCAAATGTCAGCAACATCCAGGCTTGGGAGGCAGGGGTTGCTCGCTTTCTGCAAAGTATCGTCAAATGAAGATGTCACTGCCTGACAAGGAAACCAGAATCAAATGTTTTGTTTACCTCTCACAAGCCTAATATACTGATTTAACAGCTACTGTCTGGCTGAGAAAGGGGAATTGAAGTCAGTTCTCACCGGGGACTAAGAGTGCTTGTCCTTGTGACAACAGGAGAGCTCCTTCCCCAGCAGGCACCAGAGGCAGCTGCTGCCAGGGCAGAGCAGGGGCCAGAAGCCCCTGCCATTCACACTCACAGCTGGCCAGCAGCAGCTTGCCTGCAGGGGACCAGCTCTCAGCAGTTAAGAGGCAGCAGAACAGAGACTTCCCTTTCGGAGCTCTTTATGCTGAATTGTTTATAACTGATTGTTAAGGTAAAAATAAGGACTGAATTGCCTCTGTACTGGAAGTCGTGAATTGCAAAGAATTAAAGGAAAGCCCAAAAGAACCAATCCAATACACTGTATATACACCAACTCATGAATTCCCATCACCACCTTTCTCTTTGATTTGCTTATCACTAAGAGTGAGAGAACCTGAAATAATAAACCAGAAACAAAAAAAAAAGCTGCTTGAAAGACAGACATGCTTCATTTAGCCCTTATGTGTCAAACAATTGGACAACTGGCTGCAGGACAAATAGCAGGACTTTCAGCTTAACTTCACACATTAAGCCAGTTTACTTTACAAAGATGAATGGCTGAAGGAATTCCTACAGAACATCCTGATGAAAAGGAATTCCATCCTTGAAATTTCATCCTGAATTTCAGTCATTACAAAAATTAAATCCCACACTGCAAAGGTTTGATGACTGACATTTCAACATGCAAAAAACATAATTTCACAATGGCTGTATACAACTTCCAAACAAAGACATCCCATCCGAGTTGCACGTGGAAAGGCCAAGGTTACACATTTCTCCATTCTCTGAATTCTGTCTGATCTACACACTGCAATTATCACAGCAGTTATACCTTGATCCTGCATAAATCTGGAGTTTATGAAAATTTTAGGAAATTCAATCAAATTTTCTGTATGAAATGAGTGTCTTTGATATTCATGTGCTTTATGTTAGCTAAAAGGGCTGAAAAAACATTCAAGAGTTCAGAGGAAATACAGGAATTACCGAGCTCCATCATAAGGTTTTAATTCAGTAACAGTAACTGCTTGACCACTCAACTTTTTTTCCTTTCATTTCTTTTTCTTTTTTTTAATTAATTTTTGAAGCAAAGTTGGGGCAGAGGGGAATCAAAATGAACTGCAGTTTAGATAGTAAACACAATTATTTCCTTTGAATATATAGCTAAGTAGGATATTTTCCATATAATTTAAGTGACTCACCAGCTTTGGCTAAGTGTTCTTTTCATCTCTGATATTGAATATCAGTATCTGCTTGTGCCAGGTTACCAGTTTACCACTGTAAATGCTGATGATCAACATTAAAGTTTATTTAACCTCCAGAGCTGCACTCTGGAATAAACAAACTTTTGCCATTAGTAGTTCATATGACAGATTTTAGAAAAGCAAACAAACAATACCACCACTAACAAAAAATTTCAATCAGCATTTCTCTTTCCACACTCTTTTCCCTCCAGTGTTTTCTCAGACTCAGGCACAATGAGTAAGCCCCAAGTTGCTGAGATTGCAGTCCCTCAGCCACAGTTAAACGCCTGTTACAGAATGCCTGCTGTGCAGCTTTGCAGGTAGCATGCCACAGCCAAGTACAGTTCCTAAATTGCCCTTTACAATGTCTATGGTGCTCTTAGTAACCAGTTTGGGTTGAAACCAGCATTCTCAGCTGGGAAAAGTGCTGTAACTAAGTAGAAAGAACCAGACCACTGGCTAATCAAGACTGGCATTTACTATTAGAGAAAATAACCCAGGCTTTGTAACAAACACATTCCTAAAGACAGCCACTCCATTGGTACCACCACCACCTTTAAAGTTATAACAGATATTTATCCACACTAACAGAATCAGGGCATTTTGCAGAATGCTTCTGTTCAAAGTGTTCCTTTTCATTGTTGTCAGTAATCCAAATGACCCATTCAAATCCTGCCAAGTTAGGTAAAGCACAAATTGACTATAATCAGCACAAACAAATTATGACACAGTGGAAGACAAACCAAAGAAACAAACAAAATAAATACTTACTCCTCTCCTTTCAATATATATAAACGATAGTGTAGTCATCTGGATCATATTACATAGCAATAATCACCCATTACCAAGTAATGCTACTTTATTGCACCCTTTATGTCAGAAAGATTGTGAAGTTAAACAATCCTGCCATCAATTGAAATTCTTCAGGACGAGTCAAAAACATGCAACATGAAGACAGTAACATTTTACATCAAGCTTAGAAGATGAAAATTAAATAAAATTTCAATGTGTTTTAATGCATTTCTGAAGGACTACACACTAAAAAACGGGGGAAATGCCTCTCAAGTAACACAGAACTGGTCAGCTTATGCTACACAGCACATCACAAATACATTCCTAGAAGGTTTTCAGAGCATGTATAAAATATCAGTTAAGAGACAAGTTGATTATATCAATTCGAAAGCTACCTAATGGTGGATTTTTTTTTTTTTTAATTCTGGCTAATCCAATGAAAGATAACCTCAGAAACACCGATGAAAATTTAGTTCTGCACACAGTTCTCCACTACCTACATACATGCTTGACAAAAGAGCAGAAGAAGGTGTTCTTTTATTATAAGGAGTAAAAGTATCCAAGCTTGAATATACTGTCACAGGTTAATTCATTTTCCTGAAATCCAAAGCAGAGGCAAAAGTGAGTTTCCAAGACAACAAATACATTAAATTGGCACTTGTTGCTCAATCAATGGTTCTAATAATAAAAGGTTCCTTTTTCTTGTGTCGTAAGCAGCTTTGTGCCAGGTGGCCTTTTGTATTATTCTTACATAGTTTATGAAAGCAAATAATCAAGAAAATCCATAAATCCCTTCAACCATCTTTGAAACAGAGACCTGGATTTAAACAGGGGGGAAAAAAAGTTAATGAAACTGTGGGCACCAGCCCAGTACTGCACTCCAGCTCCCCAGGCTTTTCAAGTAGGAGCATTAGGAAACAAAGTCATGACTTCATTTGGCCCTTCCACAGCAAGCGACTTGGAGCAGCTGGCTGCAGACAAAGAGCAGCACTTTCTGCTTTACACATCACTTCTGTTTACTCTGCAAACTACCAGCATACTTAAGGCCACCTAACTAAACAGAAAGGTCATCCATAAATTTATCTCCCACACAAAAACTTTGTACTAATTAGTTTAAAGGAGAAAATGTACAACAGTATCCCCTTCATGTCCTCATATTGTTACTTTATAATATGTGAACAAAATTAGACAAAGAGTTTTGAGGGGATGGAGATAAAAACTGTGCAGCATGAACCAAAGTCAATTCAAACAGCTTGCTGAATTTCTGTAAATTGAAGCCAACAGAAATGAAAAATTATGAACTCTTTTCCAACAGAAATTAATCAGCTCCCTCAACTAAACAAAGACTCAGACTAAAGAAATATCTGCCATCAGAAATTTTAAAAGAAAATATATCTCCCACTAACTGCCAGAAGGCATGTTCATGAAACATCTGCTATAATGAAAAAATACACAACTAAACATAAACTTATAAGCCTAAGATATTCAAACAACAAAAAATTATTTCTAGTGTGTTGTGTAGCAAATGGGCTTTGACACAAACTTTATGTGACAGTATAACGTCAAAGGAGCCAAGAGCTGGAAACTAAACAAAAAAGCCCAGTACAAAAAGTCATCACAGCAATGGTTTTTTGGGTAAGAGCTCTGGAGGCCCTACTGCCCTTCTAGTGCAAAACCCATCTCAGAACTCCTTTTCCTTCACCATCACCAAATGTGGATAGAGTTGTGGTACTGCAGGTCATACAGACACATTTACTCTGTCGTCATCTTTTAATGCTGATGCAGAAATTGATCTAATAGGTCACCAAGTATCAGTGGCTATAGACCCCATAATCACTTAATAAACTGCAAGAAGGCATGTCTAGCATTGAAACAAATGAATAGTTTGTAGACTTTACAGAAGTACCTGTTGAAGAAATGCCTCAATAGTGCATCTGCTAGGCAGTGTCTCAGCTAGCAGCTCTTAAACATAAAATGTGTTCTAATATGTAAAAGCACAAGTTTCTGATAAATGGCTACAGGAATGCTTCACATCATTTAAAAATGAGGACATTCTAAAATCACTACATAAAGAGGAAAAGAAAACCTCTATTTGGTCTATTTGAACAAATTTGGCCTGTGATATGAACACACACAAACTGGGCTTAAGCAAATGCATATCAAGCTCAGACAGCAACAGTAACCTTCTTCAGAATAGTTAATAGTTTGCATGTTCTGTTATGTCATGTCCACTGTCCTCGGTCTTCCTATTCACAAACTCCACACAGAAGAATCTGCAAGATTCCTACTTCATCCCATTCTACATACAGTGTACACACTGACAGCCAGCATTCTTTCTCTGGACTTTTAACTGTGCAGGGAATTGAGAAGGAAAGATCCCAGTAATACTGGTCTCAAGGAAATAAAAGCTCCCCTAACTACGTGAAAGGAACTGAGAAACACAGGGATCCTTCACCTTTGCATGGACCCCACCTTTGAGAGCAGGACACATCCACACTCCTGCTGGGAGCTCTGAGACAGATGTTCTGCAGATGCTCGAGCCCTTATTTACCCAGAGAGCAAAGGAAGCATTTGGAGAACAGTAAGCTAATAGGGTATGGATGTTGTGTGCAAATTCTCCTCAAGCCAAAGGCACAAAACTGTTCTGACAGTAACTAATGCAGCACAGCACAAAGCCTAACCCGCAGTGAGTAGGTTCATCAGTCAAGCCAATAGTGTTATATAAATAAAATCTTTAAAATGAGTGTTTCTGCTTTAAGAGTGGGATTATTTTGAGGCAATTTGATGGGATTATTTTACTGAGATTAAACCACTTCTGGAGTAAACCAAGCTGAGAAGACCCAAAGTCAGAACAAGCATATCTATAATAAAAATAATACTGCAATTACATGGAAAAGTGTTTATTGGAAGAAAAAAGGCTGTATGGGACTACAGAAGTATCCTTAACTGAGTATTCAGTAATTTTAAGAGGTATTTTTAATTCAATAAGCCATGGAAACCTGAGCTGCAAAATAGAAATCACAACCTCCACTGTGTACCTGCATAATGGCAAATAAAATTGGCAGAAAAATGCAAGATAGTCTACAGGCACTGAAATTTGAGCATGGAAGAGAATCAATGGTTTCCCATTCAATTCCCCCCTTAAGTACAAAGGAATTCAAGATCCTTTGATAAATCAAAGTCTGTAAAGCCTATTTCTTCTCTTGTAATGCAGCTTTATACAAAAATATAATAACAAAGTATGCTTCTAATTTTACTCATGCAGCAGCCACTGGATGTCTTACAAATGGACAACAGACCATATTCTATAAGATTTGAATTCTCCATAAAGCTGTATTGAGTTAATAACTAAAATATTACAGTGCAAGGGTTTTTCTTTTAAGTAATTAATTAGTAGTGAAAATACTTCAGAAAAATTTGTTGAGCACTGTGCTCTGTCCCTCTCCAACACACAACAAAATTAAATGAAATATAAAATTCCTGCAGTAGGGAGCACTCACCTATGTATCATATTTCTGATACAAATGGAAAGAAATAAGTAGTCAATGCTTATTTCTTCAGCATTGTGTATACTGCACAGTAGCAAATCTGAGTCATCTTAATGAAGAACATAAAATTAAAAAGTTATGATTCTACTGAAGCTCTTGTCGCTCAGTTTTTACATGACCTCAGCAGGACTATTTCTACTCTGAAACAAAGTACACGTATGGCTGCAGTGAGGAAGAGTAAGCTCCACATGCCACTGCAAAAATTAAATTTACTAAATAAAAACAAAGTCAAAAGGATGTTTCCTTGTATCTGTTTAGCTAGCTTAAGAAACAGACAGTTTTTAAACAACTATTTCCATATTTATTAAAATTATCAACAACTTATTAAAAAAAAAACCCTCTACATTCATAAAGAGTCATAAACTAGATATGAGATACTACCTAAATATTCAAGATTAATTTATCCTTGCAGGACTTTCAGGAAAAAATATACCACAATATCTGCTCATCTTTCCAACAGCACAATCATGAACAAATGTGTCCACCTAAACCTGCATGTTTTGAATGTGACACAAACCCAGGCAAAGTGTAATCTACAAGCAACTCCAATGTTCTGCAGAAAGTTACTCCTGTGATTTTCAGCCCCACTCTTTGTCATTGTAACATCCTACCAACCTGATCTTTACCTGAAATTTCTGACCTTGAGGCTCAAATAGGAGTTCAACATTGATAATCTCTGCCATATGTTCTACTTGCTCCCTATGAGTGGGAATCAGCTGTGATCATGATCTTCATGGTACAGCTAAAAGCATACAGAGGTGCAAAATGCATGCATTAACCACAAAAAAAAAAAAAAAAAAAGAAGTGGGCAACACAAACAAGAACAAACTAACCTTTGTTTACAAAACAATTAAGATCCAAATTGTCAAGAAAACTTGACTGAAGGCATGATTTATTTTCTGCATTATGCCTTACCTAACATCATCCAACTAAGTTACAGAGAGCTCATAATGCCAATATACATCAAGTGAGATCACAATTGGGCCAAAGCATCCGGTAACAAGCACAAGCAGAGGAATGTCAAATACGTGCTGTAGATAAGATGGAAAGCAATCCATTTGGCACATGTTTTTGAGTAGCATAAAATAGAGGATTAAGAAGTGTTTTGTCTCAGTTCAGGCTGGGGTTTTTGGAGGTTTGTTTTAGAGAAGCAGATTATTTTAATGAAGAAATTGTTTTCAGGCTTTCAAAAACGATGAGAGCATACTGAAGAAATAATGGCTTCACGAAAATTGTCAAGTAATAGACTGTGCTCAAAAAATGCATTATAGAACACTAACAATTTTGAAATATAGCTATATATCAATTTATGTTGGCTTTCATGATTATATTCCTCAATATTCAGCATTAGCACACACAGAAAAGCTATACTATGGTAAAGAACCAAATTAGCTGCAAGAATAAATTCAGAAGCTGTTCAAGAGTAAACATCCTTTTCTTAACCCTTGATTCTAAAAGTTACATACAAAAAAAATAAACCGCCTGGTTACAAGACTTTTCACAGTATTTGCTTACAGTTTTGTAATAGAAATATGGGGCATGATTCAAGATATTGTATCTAGAAATTGACTTATTTCTTGCACAAAACTAGCAAATATTGCGCAAGTAAAATCACTGTGTTGTTCGCGAAAGACACTGGTTAATTAAAGTCCCCTTTACTTGTACCAAAACTCATGACCCTATCTAGGACGCAGCATGAAATCTAGCTCATGGCAGTCCATGACATGCACCAACATTTCTCCCTGTCTCAAGCTATGAAGGACAGAGAAAGAAAACCAGTTTCCATATGCAGCCTTGAATGTTATGTATCCAGCCTAGAACCATTTACAACCTGAGCTGATGTTCAGTGCAGCCTTAAAGGTATCAGGTACAAAGTTTAGGACAGCAAGGCGTGTTTGTATAAAACAGCAGAGTTTAAGAGTCCATTTTTACTTTTGTCCAGCATACTCTGGTTCCTAACAAATAAAATTCTGCAGAAAACATGCAGTGCAACCAAAAGCCATGGTAAAAAGTTTGTCCAGTTGAGCTTCACGGAAGCACTCAGAAGTATCTTAAACTTTGAGGTGAGAGGATGTTCTTTTGTTTCTTATTTCTTGTCACTAAAAACACAAGAACACATGGAAGATCCGCAAGTGGGATATTCAAGAGCATTTAAGCAGATTTAAGAGCCCTTCACCAATGAGATAAATCAGAAAATTCTCGGGAAAGTGTGCTGATGGAATGACTACATTAATGATACCTCAACTGGTCTACTCACACTACTGACATGAGCCACTCAAACATCAGCACAAAGACCAACAACTCCATGACAGACCTGCAGAACTTTTAAAGCACAAGCTGAAATACAAGCACCATAGCTCTTTCCATTACCTCTGGATGCTTAGATCAATATTCTGCACTAGGAGGGGACAAATTTTATTGCTTCAGATTAGGTTTGACTCATTTTAATATTGAGATTATACTCCAATTCTTCTCAACTTACAAAATAATTCTACAAAACAGATGAACTTCCTACTTGCATTTGCTCTTCAATACTTTAAAGTTTCTAAAGGATGTGAACTCCTTTTGATATTGCTATGGTAAGATGCCAGAAATTTGACATGAGACATGAGCCAAAAATTAACTTTTCAGAAGCATTTCCAAACCATCTGGAGAAGAGGCATTTAGAGTACAAAATAATTAATACCACCTTCAATAAAACACTAAACATACAGAAGTCTGACCTTTCCGTTGTGTAATTAAAATTTTTGAAAGCATCAAACTACTCAGAACAGATTATGAATCATTCAAAATAATATTACATGTTTTTTTTAACACTATTAGGTTTGGGGTTTTTTTCTTAAACACAGCAGTACTGACTTCCTCGAAATTGCTGATTAGAACTTTAAATGAACAACTGTGCATAAAAACTTGCCTTCAGGAAAAGCCAAAATCAAACTCGTGACCTTATCCAATGTAAAACTGCATCCAAATCAAGTAATGCATTCATGGTTCTTAACACGAATATCCAAAACCAATGAAAGTGCAGATGGAAGCCATAAGCAACTCCAAGAGACAGAAAAATTCCTCCTTAACTCACACTTTGTCACAGCTGATTTATGGTTTGGAAACGAATTCCGTACCTCAACTCTGCAACATAGCAAGACTGGGGGAAGGAAGAAGAAGGTGAATGCAGCCCCTGGCACAGCGCTCACCTTTGAGCACAAACATTATGTTCAAGTATGTTTTATGTGCTGGGATGAAATATCCTGTGAGTCATCAACTCCTTATAAAATGTCAGTGAAGAGCTCCCAGAAATTCACTAATGCTGCACGAAACTTGACAATACCTCGGTAATGATTCTGATGTACTCTTCTATACTTGCAACGTACAAAATCATGACGCTGGAAAATAAGTTGTTCAAAACATGTTTGCCTACATTTCTGAAGGAAACTCTTTAGTTTAATAACCACAAAATAAAACTCCATTTTATTGACTATGATAATTTATGAATGCACATAAAATCTGGGCAATCACAGACTCTGGAAACTATCAGTAGCCTTAGAAATAACTACTTAAGGATATTAATTAATAAGTAGGAGAGATTAATAGAGTTTCAGTAATCAGGTAAAATCAAAACTGCAAATTAAGAACACAGCTTGAATTATCTATTCACAAATAATCTATAAATAATCTAATGGGTTCTCCAAAGATCTAAAAAAAAATGAAATCATCTATGAAGTATTTCAACTTCCAGCAAGTCCTACTTTCCCCTCAAAGAAACAACATATAATGTTTCTAAAGGACTTAGCACCACAACAGAATATGAGTGCCAATAAATTTGAGTGAGAACATAATTTGAATTCTTTTGATGTGTTTGCACAATTTTGTCACTGAGAAAGAGAAGGAGACACACTTGGGCTCAGTTTCATTTGCTTTCTAGGTAGTAATCTTTTCTATGCATAAGCACAGAGACTACACCTTCCTTCTCATACTTAGGTCAATCTGATCTTATCCTCTGTGTAATTTCCCAGTGCCTTAATTTTTGAAAGCAAGATTATACCAGGAAGAGAATTCATAAGAGGTTCAATTAAGAGAGAGAATCTTTTCTGCCTTGTTTCTGGGGTTCATTTTCAATGTTTTGTTTCTCTGCAATGTTTAGGCCACACAGCTCTTCACATTCTGACCTCCACTTTTCTCCCATCCTAATGAGGATGGTCACATATGTGCTCAGAGTGTTGCTACAAAATAAAAAATAAGTGACTTACTGGTTAGTTCCTTTACATCCTTTCATTTGTCTATTTCTTCTTCTAACATATTCAGTAAGTTAATTCCCCTTCCTTTGAATTCCAGCCACAGCCTAGCCTACAACGCTACCATGTTTTTTAATTCCAAAACATTGGCCCTTGAACTACTGCAGTATTTATTGACCAACTAAAAGAAAATCGCTTGCATAAATTTCTGCATGTTGTTACTTGTAAGGCAGAAAAAATTTCCAGAAATTTCCATTAAGCTCCTCATTTCTTTAGAAATATCTTCCCAGAATTACTCCTTTTTCCCAAAGAACATAAAACTCCAGCAGAAGTTGAGCTGTCAACTTTCCCTGTCCTTCACTCCCTGCTCAGCTGTTACCTCTTTTCTTGGACTTGAAAATTTTCAAGGCAGAAGGTGTTACTCTGCTATGTGTTCATACAGCCTCAAGCAATTATTGCTTATGTGTACTCCAGCACAATGAATGTGTCAACTGTTAAATTACCAACACTAATTCAAAGAGGGGGAAAAACGTTTTAAATCACTTTTTACAAATTTTGGAGAGATTACTGAGCTGAAAACTGCCACATAAAAAGCATCTTTCTCAAGGATGACTCTAGTCCAGGACACAGCTCCATCCATCCAGGTACAGCTCCATATGCAAAGAGATTGTGCTGCCCTCCTGTGGTTTGTGAAGATTTTAAGCGCCAGAAGTCACACACAGAGCTGAGAAATACTCTGATTCTGCTCTTGAAAGACAGATTGAATAGCTAAACATTACACTTTGAAGAAAGTAAAAAAGTCAAAGTGCTGTTGCAGAGGTACCAAAAGTCTCCTGATGCCTCTGCCTGAAAGGACCACTTAGGCTTTGCAGAGGAAACACAGAACAGCTATGTTAAAACTCACCTGTCCCTCAGGTACAATGTGCAGAAAACAGCAATGTAAGTGACCTACAAAAATACTGCAAAGACAGGTAAAAAACCCAGAAGTTTAAATCCTTGTGTTGATTATGCCACACAGGTAAGTGAATTATGAATCCCCACACGTTGGGATATGGCAAACGGGTGATACAAAAGAGCTAAAGGGCACAAGCCATACATACATCCTACCAATTGATGTAACTGGGATTTAAATGTAATGACAAAACATACAGAACAATCTTCAAATAAGCAGTGAAGGCAATTTACAGCAAGAAATACCAGAATACTAAAGCAGATCAAATATCCCTTTTAAAGTCAAGATTGATGCTACAAAAAATCAATTTAAATTTTACAATAACTGGAAATACTAAGATATTAGTATATTCTGGAAGAAGATTATGAAGAGAAATGTCAACAACAATTTAACATTTTATCCAATAGCATATCTAGAATATTTGGAGATAGAAAAGTGTTAATTTCTCCTCCTCCTAAATCTTTCTAATTAATACAAATATGACATCACTGCCTTCTCTACAAAGTGACACTCTGTAGCACCACATCACTCTTAAGTACTCCTTTTTGACCATTAAAGGATATTAATTTCTATATTTCTATTCCTCAGAAATACCTCTGATGATGATTTTGAGCCATGTTCAAAAGAAAATGTCTTTTTGAATCATATTAATCATCTGGATATTTGCTGGACATTGTTCCACACCGTAACTGCTAGAATGGATCAGCATTCCTTCACTCCTCAGTAGTAATCTTCCACAAAAAATGACCTACACCTCCATGCTGTGGAGTACTTTAGCACAAATGTAACCTCTAAACCTCTGGCTTAAGAGATGAAGAATGTAACTTTGGGGCTCTGTGATCCCATGAATAAGGAACACAGAAATATAAAAGGGAGAAGGAATCTAGTAAATTCTACTACAATTATATAAGGAGTTAAAGAAAGACCGAATAGTTTAAATGAAACAAAGGGCAGAGTTACTTAGCAGGCTACTTAATATTTATTAAAGATTTCTGATTAAGATATGAAAAATTAATTTAACAGCTTGTTAAAAAATATTTGCTAGGCACCTATGAGTTAATGTTTTTGGGGTTTATGCCCTTCCACGTGTCTAATAACTTCAGAGACAAAAGAGAAAAAAACCTCACATTCTAACAAATAAAACTTAATTTTCTATCCAGGACAAATCAAATTCACTCAAATTCTATGCAGGTAAAGTCAGTTTAGGCCACTGACTGTCAAGTGCAGACATTTTGTCAAAGTTAATTGTGGATTAATCAAGAACACGCTTCAACCATTAGAACCAAGACAACTGTGAATTTACAAAAATAAATCATTATGAATTGTCTTCAGTGCTCAAGCCATAAATCTGTAAAACATTTCAACTGCCAAACTGCAGTATTTAATTCTAATTCTTTAGTATGTTCAGTAAACAAAAACAAACCACAACAGGACTAAAAAAGCATACACTGAACTTTATGTACAGAGTTCTACAAAACAAATCTCTCCAAAGCCTAATAAACTCCCAATTAACAAGGACTTGTAAACAGTAAAAATAATCAGTAATCAGGTAAAATTAAAACTGCAAATTAAAGAACTGCAGGAATTAGACGTCATCAAAACCTGAACTTTTATTGTAGGGGATATTCAATATGAAGCATTATGGCTTCAGTAATTCTCTGAGGGCTTACACTTCACAAAGCATGGCACTGAAACAAAGGTGACACCTTCCAGTATGACTACGAGCCACATGAAAGTCCATCAAACACTCATCACAACAGGATTTTACAGAGCAGACCAAACACGAAGGAGAATGTGTCCTCACCTGAATCAAAATGCAGCTGTTAGAACTTGGTATCATTCTTTCTAGTGTGATTTTTAATAAGATACACTAGCAACAGTAGTTTTTTCTTTGCAGATTTTGAGTATTTCAAAGGCTGTAGGCTTGTCATTTAGATCAAAACATCACTTAAGAAAATGCAACAGACTGCAAGCCAGCATAAATATACTGAACTTGTATTCCTTACAATGCATATGCATTGATTTCATGAGGCATAGAAACCAGCTATGTTTTCAAAGAGTGTTCATTTTAGTAAATCATTGTGCCTAAAAATCATTACTACATACTAATTTAACTTGAACATGTAATAGCTTTGCCACCTGTCTCCAAATAAGCATTATAAAAATACAAAATAACTAATTTCCATCCATTGTTTTGCTTGGTAATCCAAGACAATCACAAAAGAAAAAGGAAGGAAGACTACAGTAACAGTAGGAACAGTGTACATTGCCATCCATGAGTTATCTAGTTTGGTGACATGCCTAAGTTATTATTTCCAGTTAAACCTGAAGAATTTTTGGTCTAAAATTTAATAATTGCATTCAAACTTGTATGAAAATTGTCCTCAGGCCAACTACACAACATTATATCCCTGAAAAGATCCTAAGAAGTCACATATGAAATACAAAGTTTTGCAAGAATACTCTTTTTAAGGCAAGCCAGTAAAAGAAGATATACCAGTATTGTCTATATTACAAAAATGAGCATCTTTGCCTTATCTTTGTTACTGAAAATTATTTACTTCTCAAGTATGTATCAAGAATGTGAAGCAACCTGGCTGTATTGCCATCAGAGATTTTCCAAATCTTGAACTGCACACACAAACATGGTTTAAACTTATTTAAATGAGTGCAGAAAAACTGTAACTTAAGGGAAAGTTAATGAGAAGCAGCTTCAGTTGAATTTCCCTTGGACTGTTACACCCATGTGGCTTGCAGGCAAAGAGCTCTCTGATATGGAAAGATCAGCTGAAGAAGAAGGATGAGTTCCTGCTTCAGGATGCCTGAGACACTGAAATAGGCTAAAACACTATTAAAAAAATCTTCAAAGTCTTTCAAAAAGTTCTGACAGGCTTGAAAGGGAAATAGAGAACTTTAAAGTGTTTCTTTAAACTCTTTTTGTTTTACAGAATAAATGAATGTCTGGATTTAATTTTAAAAATACAGTTGCTTTTAACTTTCAAAATAAAATACACAATTTGCATATCTTGATTAGCAAAAGTTTTCATAAAATGTCAGATTCCCTAAACCATCTTTGATTTTTAAGCATAATGTAGTCTCAACTCAGAAAGCATTTTTCAAGTCAAAATATTCAAAAGGTAATACCAATATAAAAAGCAGAACAAAGAGTGACCTAGCTGCACAAAAAAAAAAATATCCCAGAAACAACCTGGATATACCAAATCAATTTTGGCCATTCCAAATCAAACGGCTCTGCATCTAATACAACATTTATTCCACAAGTATGTTATTCAGTTTTATGAGCAATTACAAACAACTTTAACATGGACACAAGGTCACAAACTTTTATATTGGTTAGAAGATAATTACATCATTAAGTGCTGTTCCCTTCATTAAAACTAATTTTTTTTATGATGAGGGTTAGAAGATTTTCAAAATTTTCTTTTCTCTGTTGAGAGGCCACACTACAATAAAGTATCCCTTACTTAATAACAGTTCTGGAAATTGAAGCTAATACTGATCCTTCAGGACTGTTGTTTGGTAGCCAAGACTGTTTAATCAAAATATCAGTTAATTCCACAGAACTGGAATACCATGCTCTGTGTTACTGCTCTAGCCTGTGTTATTCAGAGGTACTTAAGTTTCAAAGATGTTTCTAAACTACAAATGTAAACACTGTTTTACTCTGTAAGTAAATACCATCTCATGCATACTGTTACTGAAATGATGGTTCATTTCAAATGATATACCATAAATAAAGCAGTTATTTTAAGTTCTTTTACTTCCTGCTTAACAAGTATTTCAACTCATGAGAAAAGTAGTAAGGGTTTGTAAGACTGTAGGTCAGTTACCTCTCATTCTTGAATTTCACAGTTGGACAAAAAAGTCAATAAATAAAAAACTGTGTTAAAGAAAAAAATAAATTCTTGTTTAAAAAAAAAAATCTCTTTTTTTGTTTGTTTCACAGTGAACCCAATGTTTGATGAACAAATGTGACAGTACCAAAGGCTTCTATCTCCATATATCCTCAGAGTAATAAAGCAGCAACAAGGGTTATCACCATCCAACCCCACATTCACACACTTTCCCCTTCTTTTTAATGTGTTTGGATTAGCCCAAAGGAAGCACCTCTAATCATATCCAGCTAAACTGATCTTATTACTCACAAAGCCTTTGCAGCAAGTAGGAAATGAACCTGAAGACAATGAATCCATTCACACACACAGGACCAGAAACACAAGCAAAAACTCCATGACTGACTGAAGTTCCAAAAAGCAACTAATGCTGCCTAATAAAACCATAGAGAAGATGTTGCATTTCTTTGTTGGTCACAAATTAAATATAATCTCCTCTTTCCCAAACCTCACATATAATCAGCAGAAGCACAGTATTTCCATTCAACAGTCTTCTTTCAATAAGCCCCTCTTCCCAAAATTTTCAGCTTCTGCCTGGCTAGGGAAAAAATGAAAACATTTCCTATGATGACATACATCAGTACAGGGAAATAATCACATGATGTATCTGATTTTCTTTCTGTCTCACATTGTGACTACCTACACTTTTATACTCTGACCTGCCACCCTCCTTTTACTGTCTGTACATACTGACAACCACAGTAACTTTATTCCTATGGAAGGTATCTATGGATGCCCTTACTTCTATGTAAGACTCAAGACAACCAAGCACTGAATTTTAATACAGATTTGAAATTGCTTACCTGTCTTAGCTCTGGAACATATTGAAAACTGGCATATTTTTTTATGAAACAGTTAAGTAGCTTCACCATAAGAAGACTCTGTTAAATACACACACAGACATACAAACCCTCACCTTCCCCAGGACTGACTGCAGAAGGAAGACTGGTCCAGTCTAGGGTCCAGCTGGGGCATGGATGAAGAGAAAACTTTGCTTCAATTCCATTTTCCTAAATGAAAGGAGGAAAAAAATAAATTAAAACATTTTACCCACTTAAGATGGCATCAGAATTCTCCCTAAATTTAATGGCATCAGATCAAACTGCAACACTGTCGGTTTAAGTGAAACTGGACAGGTAGAGGACTCTGCATTATACAACATTCAAATTATGTATTTCCCTCATTCTCACAAAAAAGCCCTCCTAATTTTTTTAGGAAGTGCTGTCAGCTTCTATGCAAAAAATATTGAATTATGGAACATGATGGAGAGCTTTCTTCAACAAAATTTATTAGGGCTCCCAGATGGTCAAAGCTTTAACAAAACAACAAAACAAAACAAAACAAACAAAAAAAAAAAACAACCCAATTGAAAAAGGTTTGATAACGAAGCCAAACATAAAAGCAACAGATTTTTGTCATTCTTTATATAAATATATTTAAAAGAGAAATACGATATTGCAATTCAAACTAAAAGTTACTTTGATTATTCAGAATTATTGCTAGGGCTCCAGCAGTCCTATCTTTACCCAATTCCTGAATAAATCAAATATCAGAAGAGAAGAAAAAAGTAGAATCACTTCTAAGTCAACGTGTATCAGATTTAAGACAAACAAAGGATATTAAACTGTTTAAGGCTGTCAAAATTAGCTTGTACAATTCTAATAAATTCTACCTACTCCAAATCAAGCAATTATGACTATAAAAATAACTCTTTAAAAAGCTTAAATTACCATTAACTTAGTCATGGTTGGCCTTGGACCACCTAAAAAATGACTGTCTTCATTATCCTTATCCTCTTCTAACTCATCAGGAACTGAAGTGGAGTCCTGTAGCTGTTCCTCAGGACCAGACACCAACTCTGGAAGCTGGAGAAGCTCCATGTTGCATTTGCCAGCAGCTTTCTTTACTCCAGGTACTTCTTGAACTCTTCGATACCAACTGGATATCAGTGGCAAGTTTACCAGATTTTTGCCTTGTTTCTTGCTGGAAACCTAAAATAATAAAATGAGAAGGTCAGTGGCTACTGTAAATTTCTTACAAGCCACCAAAAGGCACAAACTACAGGAGTAAGCTCAGCTCCATGCTGAGCACAAGCACTCACAGCGTGACGGCAATACAAACATCAGCTGGTTCAGAGCTCCAGGTGGAATTGCCAGTCAGCCATTTAGACTTTATCTGCAATTCCCATTTGCTCAATAGGATGAAAAGGTTCACATGACCAATTTTAATCATAATTTCAGTCAGTAACAGGAAAACTCCATATAAATAATACTCTTAAATATGTGCTATTTCCTAACATAGGAATTGCTCAGTTTGGTTGGTCGTTAGACAAAAAACCCCAATGCAGTAATTTGCAATGAATACTGAACTCTGAGCATGACATTATGGTACCTGAATGGTCTTTCCCACAAGTACCCATTAAAAGCTCCTCCACCAACGGCTGTTTTGCTGGGAACTACAAGCCTGAAATATCTCAGACTTTGTGGTAACAGGCATACATTACCCCTGGTCTTTATTCAAATCTTTGCACTACATCTGCGGCTTTTTTTTTAATTAGTACTGATTTTTTTAAATCATGTATTACTTTCTACAATCTTAATTTCACATTTTTATACAAAAATGGTAACTAGTATATTTATTTTCTGAATTAAGTGTATGTGATAATGAGTTAATGGCCTGCAATAGAAACTAGCATTTTAAGTGTAAAAAATGAAATAAATGCATTTCTTAAGCAAGAAAAAAAAATATACCCCTATCACTTTTTAAGATGAAGTCCAGCTTTTTAAAAGGATGCACCTGATGAAATTAGCTAACTTTTGTTTAGATTCCCAAATGTTCTAGAACAATGGAGATCATCCTCTTACAGGAGAGGTTGTGAAGTCTCCTTAGAGACACTCAAAATATAACAGGACATGATCCTGGGCAACTGGCCCTAGCTGACCCTGCTCTGAGCAGGGTGCTTAGACAAGATGAGCTCCAGATGTGACTTCCAACCTCAGTTATTCCAAGTTCAACTGTTCTGTGATGCTGTGCCTGCTTTAAACAGAAAACTAAAAATCACGATTATAAGAAAAGGCAGAAAAGACCACATAAAACCAACATTCTTCCCCGGAGCTGTCCAAAGACTGGAAATAGAAATTGGTAAAGAACACTTGAAATTACATGAAATTTCCAACAGCTCTACTGCATGCTGTGTTTATAATATACTTAGGGCAATCACGAGTAATTAGCAATAGCTAAAGGAGCAAAAGGACAAACTATGTAACTTTAGTGTCTAATTTAATAACCTAACAGTAACACGGGCAAAACCACATTAATTCAGTTAAGGAAGAAATCTTTTGGAAACCAATTCTAAGAGGCACTGTTAAACTTGTTATCAAGTGTTCTAAATTGTATTTTAAAAAGTGAATAGTGTTTTTCCCAGATGAGGACCTGAGCTTTTGTTATACTTCTATTCATTTTCAACAGTTACAACTAATAGAAGGCATAACAAAGGTAACCTCAGAATGATAACAGCAATGAAATGAGGTAATGAAAAACAACACTTCGGCTTCATTATCTTACTTTCTGTAATTATAATTACAATCAGCTAGTCAGGTCTCCTCATATTTACAGGATGATATTTTCCAGACACATTAAGACTTCATTATTATTCACACTCTTAATTCAAAGTGGAACTGCAACTACAGTGATTTTTTTAAACACAATCCAGCAAGTCCAGTTATACAAGTGACAAATAATGCTTTAATACAGAATTGAACTCCGGGAATTCAATTCCATCAACAAGAGCAGTCTCAACTCACTGCCTGCAAGAAGCTTTCAAATGCAAGTTTTTCAATTTTGATGACAACTGTATGCATCAAGGTATAATTGCTTAGAAAATGATAATTCACCAGAGAACAGAAATAAACAAACATTATCCCAGAACTCTTGTAAATTAGGTAAAAACGAAACTGAAAGCCAGGTTTTCAGAGCAATCCTTGGTGTAAGCTAACACAAGTGTATTGTAAAATACCTAGCTCATGAACTGCAGAATGCCAGGGCTCAAGGGTAACATAAAAAGTCAATAAATACAAAATTCTTGGCTGCTCACAGTACCTCCATAGAATGATCCCAACTACATTGCTGAGATCAATTAAGCATCTGATACAAAAATCTTCTCATGCCTAGCACCAGTAAGTCAAATATTACTGTACAAAGTTATGCTCTTATTTAAAAAGGTCTTGGAAAAACAAGGGCTGAAATACATTAAAGTTTTTTTAATAGCTGAAATGGCTGAAATACATTTAATTTTTTTAAATAAATTGTCTTAATACTTTTGTTTAGTATAATCCATACAGAAGTTGCTGTTTACCTCCAAATATGTGATTTGCAAAACAAATCAGATGTGAATTAAGAAGCATTTCGGTAAAATAGCTCATCATCTCAATTCATTCATATTGCTGCCATCATCACACAGAAATCCACTGAGGATGATGACATCAGTTAAAGAAGTTATAAAGTGGACATTTGTCATATTATTAATATTTGATAGTAATTATCTTGATTTTTGAGATTGTTATCCTCAATCGGACTAACAGCATCTTCTCCAGGAATTCCATTTGTTTTCAAACACCATAAGGGAAATTTGGCAAACCAGCTTGCAAAATCAAAATGCAAATATTCCTGGAATAGACACCAGCTTAGCTATAAATCTCATACGGTAACTGCAGGAATAGAACTGTAGGAGGCAAACTCACTGACTCATTTCACAGTGATGGAAAATAAAGACATAGTTGTAATTTCTTTAAATCTCTCCTATGCATCTCTCCCCATAAAACTAAGTACACAGATTGTGCTGAGCAATACTCTTGCACAGTCTTACCATGGAAGTTTTTCCCACTGTAGAACTAGCTTTTAAGTTGAGCTCAAGTCACCTGTACTAGTATTTTAAAATTATTACTTTCTGGGAAAACTGCTGCCAAAATATTTCAGTATAATATTTTAACAGTTAACAGTGTTTTACTAACCATTGATATGCTCTGTATCTAGAAGTAACTTTAGTGACCTCACCATTCCCTGTTTTCTGTGTTTGAACAAAAACAATATAAATCTTTGATTTTGGGTTAAGGTCACATTGAAAACACCATTATATATTCCAAATTAACATATTTTACAACTTTTAGGTTCCTAAAAAACATACAAGTACACTAATTGACATTTGCAGAATTTGTCAGCTTACCAAGAACTGATGGATGCATGGCAAAAGCACTAGATCTGCCACAGTGAAATAAAGCCCTTCTGCAAAAACGTGGTCCAAGAGTGGAAGGTCAGAGGTTTTTGTTCTCCTAATATGAGGGGCCTCCCTGTTGATTGCCTCTGGTGCTTCCTGGGCAAGTAATTTGGAGAAAGCTACACTCAGTTCCAAACTTGATGGTGGATGTTCATGGACTTCTCCTGCTTTCAATTCCTCTGCTGCTTCTTCACCAAGCACAGGCACTGCAGCCTTGGCACCTGCCTTCTGTTGCTGAAGTTTCTGCCTTCGAATTTTGTCATCATTATGTACTCGGACAGGTTCTCCAAGCTTCCTTTCCAACAGTAAAATGTCAGGGGGAATAGCCTGGCAGTGCTCCGGAGAGGCTGTCAAAAATCTTTCAACAGCCCGAGGTATGCTGATCTCACAGAGCCTGGTCCACTGGCTAACCTGTCAAATAAATTTACATAATTAATGTCTTTACAGAAAGAGAAACAAAATCCAGGGTAACTTTTGGTTATTCAATCACTTCAAACAAAGGAATTCCAGCTTTAAATATATTCTTTGTTAGTCTTAGAAACTCAGATATTTCTGTATTGCTTTTACAACAGGAGAGTTAGGAAGCTAAATCTTTATATATAACAGAATGGTTATCCAGTACAGCATATTTTTATTTTCTTATTATTGACGTAAAATTAGGGTGGCTGTGTAGCTCGTAAGAAACAAATCTGTGAACTGAGTTGAAGGCACGGTGATCAATGGCAACCATGGAAACAGCAATCATGCCAGGGTGGAGCTCTGCCTCCTGAGAGGCTGAGGAGAGCAAATCCAGATGGATGAGCTGCCAGATGAGTAAACTGCTGTGTGATAGATGGACTGACATCTCAACTCAAAGGGTAGTGTTGGTTAACAGTTCACACTCTACCTGAAGGCCAGTTAGGAGTGGAAATCTTTAAGGGTCTATGCTGAGGCCTATCCCATTTCATCATGTTTACCTGGAGGGGGGAGATGGAATACACTCCCATCAAGGATGACATGGAATTGAGAAGAGCAGACAACAAATTCCCAACAAACTCCAAGGTAGAGCTGCTATTCACATGAGCCTGTACAGACTAGAGAATGAGCTGAGAGGAACTGATGTGAAATTCAGAATATTCCACACCTGGGAGGGACTTATCCCCTGGAATGGTACAGGCTAGGGACTGACCACCTGGCCAGTTAGCCACTCTGCTGAAAAGACACTGGACAACCTGGTGAGGAAGCTAAACAGAAGTCACCTTGACAATGAAGGCTAACAATATACAATGATCTTGAAATCAAAATCAGCAAGAAATCAGGTGTTTCTTAGTTTACTTCAAACTTTATAACTAATACTGCTAGACATGAAGCAAAGATCTGACATACTTTTTAACATATGGGGTTTTTTTGTGCTGCTAAAAAGTAGTATCTTCAAAAATAATTATTTTTCATCTTTGTGCCAAAATACAGGTACTTCTCCATAGAGAAAATTGCATTTTCTAAGCAAATTAAGTTTTTTACTAAAAGAACTTACTTGACATCAATATTAAGAGTCTACTTCAAAGCATTTAATGCTTATTAAAAAAACAATCAATGTATCTAAGAGAGAGACACACTCACTTCCGCACAGGCTTTTAAGCAGGTCTTCTTAAAGCCCAAGAGTTCCAAAACATCCTTTTTAGATGGATCTGCCTCAAATGTTTTCTGTATTATATGTCTTAAGACCACAGAAAGCCCAGCTCGGCAGAATTTGTCATCTTTCACGACAACAGCAGGTAAACTGCAGCTCTGCACAACCACTGGAAGCTGACACCTGGAGATTAAGTGGACCTCAAGATCGCCAACGAGGTTTTTTGTCACACACTGATCACCCACATCTTCGCCAGTTGGCACTAAAAAAACTTTAAATAATTTGCAGTCACAGTAGGATAGCAAAAACAGTGAGATAGATGTATGAAGAGGAAAGATACTATCTCTGTACTGATGAGAAAAAGCCAAATATAAATGTTCTTCAGCGACATTATCTTTCATCTTCTTCCTGAGATGAAGTTCCTGAAATAGAAATTAGAGTACAACATCCATAAAAGAATACAGAATAAAAAAAAAATTTTAAAAAATGAGATCACTGGCTCTTCCACTATCTGCTACAACTAATTTTAACATAAGACACCGCTAAAGACATCCTGCATGAATAACTGGCAGGCCCTTTCTTAAGAGAAAAGAATGGTTTCACATCTACACTGTCTCTTCAAGTACAAGATCATGGATAGGAAAATTACCTCGGTAAATTTTTTTTTTCATTTTAGCATATTTCTGACATCAACTAAAACCTAAAGAAAATGTTTCATTTTCAATTTTTAAGTGCATAAACATTTTAGAGCAAGGCTTTGTTTTCTAATGTTAAAATCTTCCACAATATTAACCATGCATTATTAAAAAAAACAATTTCCTGAGCACATATCTACAACAGTCAGTTCTCTAATACAAACATCTGTCTTTTTGTAACTGCTAAAAGGCATTTATAGCAGGTATTTAGGCCATGGGAAGTAATACTGGTTTCTGTATTAGAAATTAATCGAGAGTTGGGTGAGATAATAAGTGAAGGACTCACAAGCAAATAAACATTCATCTCATGATACTACACAAACACCTCAAACACACAACTACTTTAAAGCAGTCAAATTCAACAGTAGCAAAGCTGAAATTATTATCTTCTCAGTATATTAAAAACTCACATTAATTTTCCTTACAGTGGGTTGAAAGCTACATTTTTCCTACTACAGTATTCCACAGGAGTTTAACATAAGGCGCTGATGCAGTAATTTTTCTGCTCCATCACTCAGCAGAATTGCCCATTACCTGAGAGATGGCAGGTGGCACTGAAAAGCCTCAGACACTAGATGGCCCCCTTACCACAAGTGACACAGGCCACAGCTCCAGCGCAGCAAGGAAGAGAAATTTAAATGGTGCTGAGAAAGGCCAGAAGAGGGTTTTATATATATATATATATATATATATATATATATATATATATATGTATGTATATATATGTATATATATATATGTATGTATATATATGTATATATATATATGTATGTATATATATGTATATATATATAAAAAAAGCATGAGTGACACTGGAACAGCACCAGTCTTTCACATAACTGTCTAGATTAATAAGGTCTTTGCACAATTACACATATGATGCAAGTATTTTTTTAAAAAAAGTTTTCATTTCATAGATCTTGATTATTCAATTTATTTTTCCATGTAGACATGTACACCACACTTACTACTTTATATTACCTACCAGAGGGCCAAAACAGTTGCCCAAAAGGAGGAAGTGGAAGAATAAAATCAAGTCTTCCTGACATTAAGAATACTAATGTCTGCTAATAGTGAAACATTTTTAAACCACTAAATGACAAGAACAGTGGCTCTGCTAGGAGTACTGTTGCTTTTCTTTAATTAATACACTGACACACAAAGAACAGGAGAGTACGCAATGCCATACCTACTTTACCACAAGATATTTTATTTGGGTAAATCTTGACAGCATGGAATTTGAGACAGACTCTAAATCCTAAGTACACCTCTGTGGTAGAAATCATCCAGTGAAGGCACTGCCAGAGAGGTAAATGCAGAAGAGTTACTGCTACCATAGTCACACCCATAGCTTTCAGCATTTAAACTCCTCAACTACAGTACCTCTTTCAATATTAAAAAGTATTCTTGTATGCATTTGGGTTAAAATTTTTGGTCTCCATGGGAACTCAAAGAACTCAGAAGTCCATCTTTTGCTGGGCATGCAAACCACTCAGAAAAACACATTCACCTTATCACTCAATTTTTTCTTCTAGTTGATGTTCCTGGACTCAATCAGCTATTTTGGTCATCTTCATGCTATGCAAAACTGCTAAATATTTTGGTAACCTCCGACAAGGTTTCTATTTCCGAAGTATTCGGAAATACTAGTATTATTCCACAGTTTCCATCTATTAATCACCCGTTGTTAAAAATTATTTTTAAAAACTTCTTACAAGTAATTTTAACAAACTGGGCTTCCATAATGACTGCAACCTGATACACAGGTCATTAGAATATCAACACATTCAGTCTGGATTTATTTGAATTGTTAATTATTGAAAAAATTTCCAAGTCTCTCCACCACACCAGTAACTGAACATCTCACAGACTTTCCTTTCAGAGAGCCTTGCAAGGTGAAAGTTTCCTGTGTTTATGTTACACAAGTGAAAAAGCAAAAGCACAAAGAGAATTCTGTAGTTCAGTGTCACACTGGAAGTCTGTCCTACACCAAGCCAAAAATTCGGACATTTTTCCTTAAAGGCTTTGTTGTTTGGTTGGCTGTGAGATTTTGGGGGGTTTTAAGGTCAGTCTATGACAATGGAAATTACAGTCAGGCTAATTTTATTCTCAAATCTCTCAGAGAAGAGAAACTAAAATAATGTGTCCAAGAGTTCTGTCTATAAGTGACTTTACTTCTGTTTCCTCATTGTTTCCTGTGAGAAGCAAGGCCTTTTTGAATCATCACTTCAACTGAGCTGTACACCCTTACACTGCCACACTCAACCCCTCTCCCATATTTTTGGAGAATTCCTCTCAACATTTTGTCTCTAAACACTGACATTATAAAGTCACTTCCTATATTTTTTGTTTCCAATACCGGTGCTCTTCCACACTGTTTTGGCTCTGAAAAATCTATATTCCTTGTGGATTCGTGCACAGATTTTCAATTCAAAAACTTAACAGCCTACCTGGTTGTCCATTCTCACTTAAGTCTTTTCACAAAACTACTACCCATCCATTAAATGTGTTATTAATCCCTTGGCAGCCTACTGAGACAAAAGCAGATGCAGACATACACAATAAAATGAAATGTGCAATACAGAACTAACCAAACCAAGTAAGACATTGCACTATTTGCTCATAGTATTTTTTCCCAGCACTTTTTTCTCTAATTAGACCATAAATTCTGGGGGAAGAGACAGATTTTTATTCTATTGGCCATACTTACAGTAGCCATTGCTTCAAAGAGAGAAAATGAAAAGCAATGATCAATACAGGATTTGTACCGTAACTTAAATGACAAAGCTAAATAGCATTGCCTACCTTTGGTATAAAAGACACCTACTTTGAAATTATAAATGTTATGCAAGTGTAACTTTCACTAGCTGTGCTGTTTTTTACCATTTTCTCCTCCCTTTCAACACGCTCTAAACAACAGTTAAATTAGGTTCACTCAGTTGCCCTGTTAACAATGTAATAAAGAAAAGCACTGCTTTAAAAACAAGTGTTTCCCATAAAAATTAAAGACAAATAAACAAATACATAACCATCCTCTTCCTTTTGAAAGGAAAAAGATGAAAAATATCCTATTCATTTGTTGATTACTACACAGTAAAACGGAACTTTTGGTAAGATGGCACATTAGCATTTAAGAAACGTTTAACATAGTGCCACTTAACAACGCGGCAAACATTTAACTTAGTGCAGAGCATTATTTGTGCTTTAAGGCACGTAACCCGAGAGCCTGGAGTTGTATTTCTACCCCAGACGATCCATTCACTGGACGCGTTCAGGGCCACCCCTGCACAGAGGGGGAAGCACACAGGAGCTTCGGACCCGAGCTGCAGGCGGGTCCACGAATGAAGAGGAAGGTGTGGACAGTTCTGGAGAGCCAGACGCGGGCTGGCCATGGGGGACAGAGCCGGGACTCACTCGGGGCACAGAGCCGGGACTCGGGGCACAGAGCCGGGACTCACTCGGGGGACAGAGCCGGGACTCACTCGGGGGACAGAGCCGGGACTCACTCGGGGGACAGAGCCGGGACTCACTCGGGGGACAGAGCCGGGACTCACTCGGGGGACAGAGCCGGGACTCACTCGGGGGACAGAGCCGGGACTCGGGGCACAGAGCCGGGACGGCAGCACACGCCTGAGCTCGGCTACTGCAGAGAGCGACGCCACCGAACCACAGCTCCCTCGCAGCCCCGCTCCCTAAAGCCTCTGCTCTCAGATGCTCTCGGTGCCCACGCAGCGCTGTCAAACCCGCCCCGGGACTTTGCCACCGCCACCTTCCCTCCATCCTGCCCTTTCTCCCGCTCCTTGTCCTTACCCCGGCCCGGCCGCTTCCGCCCCGGCTCCGCCCCTTCCTGCGCCGCCCCGGCCCGCACGCACCGCCCGGAACTGCCGCCCGCGGCCCGCGCTGCGCGGGGGACTGCGGTGGCGGCGGACCTGCCTGGGCGCCTTCCTCGTCCTCCTCGTCCTCGTCCTCCTCCTCCTCCTCCTCGTCCTCCTCGTCCTCCTCCTCCTCGTCTCCGGTGAGACACCAGCGGGCGGGAAGAGGGGACTGGAGAGGCGGAAGAGAGGATCGGGAAGAGGAAATTTGGAGTGGGAAGGGGGAAGAGAGCGACTGGGAGGATGAAGGGAGAGGGGAGTTGAGAAAGGGAAGAGGGGGTTTGGAAACAGGAAGAGGGAATTTTGGGGTTGGGAGGGGAAGAGGGAATTTTGGGGTTGGGAGGGGAAGAGGGAATTTTGGGGTTGGGAGGGGAAAAGGGGTCTGGGAGGAGGGGAGGAAGAAGGATTTAGGAGGAGGCCAAGGGTGTTTGGGAGCGGGGATGAAGAGGGAGATCGGGAGAGAGCAGAGGGGTCTGGGGAAGAGAAAAGGAATTTAGGAGGGGGGAGAAAGAGCAGGTTTGGCAGCGGGAAGAGGTGTTTGGGACGAGAAAAAAGGGGTTGGCAGAGGACAGCGAGGGCAAGCTTGGATGGGTGAAATGGATGCTTGGCAGTAGGGAGGAAGAGGGAGCCCTCGGGCACACCTGGCCGCTCTTCCCCTCGGGCCCGGGTGAGCTTTGGGTGTCCTGCGGGGCCCGGAGGGAGCGGCGGCCGCGCTGTCCCTGTGGGACGCGTGGTGCCAAGGGACGGCCCCTCCTGGGCACACGGGCACGCCCGGAGCCGCGGCCCTGAGGAAGTGCGTGCGGGGCAGTAATGGTTGTAGGAGGGTGGCATTTTATTCTTTTGAGCATTCTAAAGTGCTGCTTTAGGATGAGAGGCCTTTCCTTTGTTGGTAAAAAGAAATCCCAGGGAGAAATTTGCAGCGAGTAGGTTGTGGAGGGTCACGGCTTTGGCGTAACTGTTTCAGAAATTCGTTTTTAACTAAAGTTTGCTTCTCTCTCTGAGAAATGATACCCGGGAATTTGTACACTCGATAAGTTTCAGTGTGGATGTTGAATAATGCAGAGGTGAATAATGCAGTAGTAGGGGTGTACTCAATTTGCCAGTGTTTTAAGCCAATGAGCAGAGACATGTTGAAACATCATCAGGTCCATTTGCTGCGGAATATTGAAGCTCAGTGGTAGCAGGGCTTAGCAAATCTCAGTTATGCAGGTACAATTATCACAAAATATCCTGAGTTGAAAGGCACTCACAAGGATCATGCCATTTATCAGGAAAGGGATTCACAAGGAAAATACATCACCGCTGCTGTGTGGAACAAGTTTGTTAGTGACAGCAGACACAGATAAGGGTCAAAGAGTTGATGTCTTCTTTGCCACAGACTTGACCTGTAAGGTCCCCCAGGGCCTTTTGCCACGAGGCAGAGCTTAATGAGAGGAGGAACTACAAGTTGTGGAAGAGGATTGAAGCAGGATTGTTTCCCTGATAAGTCCATGGGCCCAGGTAGACTTCATTCAAGGGTGCCAGCAACTGACAGCATCTTCACAAAGCTGCTTTCTGTCATCTTTTAAAGGTCATGAGACTGAGGGAGATCCCAAAGACTGAAGAAACGCAAATCTTATCTTCATAAAGGGCAAGAAGGACAAGCAAGACAACTACAGACTGGTCAGCCTCATTCCTTCCTCCTGTGAAAGGTTCGTGGAAGAAGCCATTTGTGGCAAAAGAAGGTAGAAACTGGGAAGAGCCAGATCTGCCAAGGATAATTCATGCCTGATCAATTGGCGTGTCCTCTGTGACTAAATAGCTAGATCTGGACATGGAGGGAGTGTTGGATACCATCTGCTGAGGGCTTAGGGGGGTTATTGGAAAGATATAGAGCCAGTCTTCATACTCACATGCACAATGGGAGAATGAGAGACAGCACAACTTAAAACCTCCAATTCAAAGCAAGGAAATGAGGCATTGGGACAGGTTGGCCAGAAGGATTTTTTACATTCCTGTCTTTGGAGATTTTCAGGATCCAGCTGGAAGAGTCCTGAGCAAGCTGGTCTGAATTCAGTGTTGTCTTTGCATTGAACAGGAGGTTGCACAGGGCGACCTTGTGGGGTCCCTTCCACAAGGAATGATTCTGTAATCCTGAAATAATTCACTGTTTTTGTGGAGAAAACAACAAATATAGGCCATTAATGTAATTTTCAAAATACTGGATAAGCTGGTTGCAGTGATATTGGTTGGAATACTAATTTAAAAGAACATTATAAAATATGTTGTAGAATAGAATGTAAAATTAAAGGTGCCAGTACTAGTAAGTCCATAGCAGGAGATCGTATACATGTCTCAAAAGATTCTTTGAAGACGATGACAAGAAAATTAGAATGGATTAATACAGTTATTCTCATTAATACATTTATCCAGACTACTGAAGTGCGTGAGTTTTGAAATGTCCCTTGTGGAAAGTAACTGAGAAATTATCCTGTCATAAATCAAGTGCTGATTAAGATAGTTAATTAGCTGAAAATAGAAGTTCATTTTTTCCTACTTTTAAGATTTTCCTAGATCTACTTTCTTAAGACTCATCAGATCTGAAAGTGACCTGGAAGAAGCATTATTGGTAAATAAGCAAAAGCTGCCACTGTCACTGTTAAAAGATGTAGTCAGGAAGAGGGTAAATTCTGAGGAACATAGGGATCCAAAGTGACAGGGAAAAGTGAATTGTTTTTATGGTGGTAAATGAAAAACAGTGCTGTGAGTGTGTTGGAAGGAATTATAAGCTGTTGATTCATGTGACTGTTTTTTAAGGTAACTGCTACAGATCTTGAAGGTAGCTGAAAAGGATATGTGAGTGAAAGGCCTTATAAGTGGCAGGAAAAAATAAAAATATTGATGAGTTTATAAAAGGATGACATAATAGCAGAAGTCCTTAATAGCATTGCAATATAAATAGAAGGTGTGTACTTTCTTTGAAAAACATCTTTAGTAGTGCACGTGCCTCAGAAAATAATAGGAATAGGAGCTCAGAAACAGATGGTTGAAAATATGACCATATCTGAAAATGTAATGGAAGTAGATCCATTTAGCTGCAAGTTATGATGAATAAGATAATACATGGGCAAGTATGCAAAACAGTAGATGGCAAATGAATGAAAAAAAGAAGAGGGCTCCTACATCCTATAAATTTAATAAGTCTTAAATTAGAAGACCACGTATTCTGTAGAGTGCACAGTTGAGGTTGATTGTATTTGGCAGAAGACAATGGTATACTCGAGAAATGAAAGAATCCAAATCTTGTATGTTTTAAGAATAACAACTCACTGATTAACATCTATGTTTCCCCATGGATTTAGATTGTCGCTGTTGAACAAGAAACGACACAGATTCACCAGAAGGCTGGTTTGTACAACAGCCGCTTTTATACGAAAACTCTTCTCTTTTATAGACAGCTTCAACACATTCTACTTGATTGGCTAATTAACAAACACATCTTTCTCACAAACAGTCCTTGAGAAGAACAGAAAAACAGAGTAGGAAAACACCACCTGCAGGTTGTTTATACTAACAAGTTATCGTTTCTTTACAACTCCCTAAAAGTCTCACAAGTCCACTGTGAGAAAACTAATCTCATTTTCTCACTCTCTGACCACGCTGTCACGTCCACATTTAGATCACTTGGAGTAGTCCACCTTGGGAGGTAACAGAGATCTAGGTTGAGAAAGGTGCTTTGAGGGTTAGGCTGATGGGTGAATGCTGGGTTGCAAAAGGATGTGCTTGCTTGGTGCAAAACTTGTTCTCCTCAGGGTTCAAAGGTTTTAACACAGACCTCTGATCTCACAGCTGCATTATCAATCTAATGCAGAAAAGACAGTGTCATACTCACTCGTTTCTAAACAGCATTTGAATTATTTCCTGTACAAAGATTCCACTTCAAGAAGAAAGTCAAGCAGGTCTGTCTTGCAGAATAGCCTATGGCATCATCATTGAAACACTCTGCTGTCCTTGTCCCAAGGCTGTCACATTGCTGTATGCTGACTTGACTGCCAGAGGAGCAGTTTGTGCATGAAAACATGAATGAATGAAATTGGATCTTGGGTTTATAAGTGTCAAACCACTGGCTGATACTTAGAAATGGTTTGATCTGCAAACATCTGGAAAGGGCCACTACCAAAGGCAATAATTTGCCTTTTGGACCAGGACAGATGTTGTTAGTAGCCTGTTTGACAGCAGTGTTACTATGGTCCCATAAGGAGAGCATAATTATCAATTTGCTTTTTTCAGATAGTGCTATTTTTAAGACAGTTATTGATGTGTTCATCTTTCCATTGAATATACTTACCTTCTCTAACTCACTAATAGATTTTTTTAATTTGAAAATACATTACTAAACTGAGCATACTTGAACTGTTTACTAAGCCAAATTTCCTTTCTTCTTTTGAGAAATTTCCTGTTAGTTGTAAGCTTAGTAGCCTGGGACATTATAATTGTCCTCAAGAACAGAGAATGAATTGCTGCAATTACATAGCAAATAAAAGAGTAAATATGGAGAACCCTTTTGAAAATTGGGGTTTAACAGTCCCTTTCAATATATGTCTTTAAAAAGCTATAGCTAAAAACAAATCTGGGAAGTGTTACCTTCAGAGAGATGAAAATTGAATTATGTTTACATTTAGTCTCAAAATATTAGAGAATGGCTGTGAATGGCTGTTGAGGCTGCCTGTTTCTCATGTACACAAGTATATATTCCTAGTAGAATTCCTCTTTCGCTCAGAGAAGAACTTGAAGGATATTTTTTTTAACAGGGAGTTCTACAAAATTTCTGAAATTGGTGTATCGATTCTACAGTTTTCATTCAACAGAGGGTTTAGCAGAGTCCTGGTTTAAGAGTGTGTGGAACTGCCACTTGGAAGGCATGTTCACTGAACAAAGAAATGTGGGACATAATCTACCCACAGATCTCAAGAGCAGCCGGAACATTTATCAGAGGTAGATGGATAAAGAAAAGAGGGTATATGCTTTCTGTGCTCTGTGAATTCACTTTTTGTAATCATCAGAGAGAGACCGAATTGCCAGGACGGGGCTTGCGCTGCAGTCTGTGCTTGATCAGTGACACAGCCGAGTAGCTGGTGTGTAACACTTCCTGGCAGAAGTTCTGTGGCCACCAGAAAATGATTTGTCAAGTAGCAAAGATTAAGGAAGAGAGAAGGGGCTCTTGAAGAGGTTTCTTAACTCTCTGCTGGGTCCATTGATAAAATCCCTATGAAGTTCTGTGTGTTGAACCCCTTGATGGTCTCAGTTAAGTGATTCTCCGTTGTCTTGTTAAAGCTCAGCATGAGATAAAGGTTCCTGGAGACTGGTAGGCAGGTGTTGAGGGAGCAGCCTGCCAGTGCTGGTGTTTTGGCCAGAGAGGTAAAAGTTCACTGCCATGAATATCAAAAGGAATTCATCAGACAAAACCTTAGAAGCTTCAGCTGAAAAAGGTGTCCAGACAGTGCTTTTGATGAAAGAACTGATAAAAGGCTTTTCAAGAATGTCTTCTAGATTATTGTAGGTAAAAATCCAAACCCACAAACATCCTGATGTATTTTAAATTAGACTTAAAGGGATTATTAACAATAACACTTCTCATACATTTTTAGAAAAGATCAGGAAACTTCCCATATAACTTCTTAAATTATTAATTGTCATTTACTGATTTAAGTTAGGTACCTATCTTTGTAGGAACAATTTCTGGTGTAAATGCTGTTCCTTAGAGTTTTTTAAATAAATTAACACAGTGCTCCAGAGAGCAGGAATGCTATGAGGCAAACAGTTTTTTAAAGTTGTTGTAACCTTTTCCTCAGTTTATTCCATTTCCGTGGACATTGTGGCATCTCGCAGCTCTGGATAGTCATTATCTGACATTACACTTGGACTGTCACATGAGCATGTGGATAGGTTACAATCTGAGTTACAAATATTTTCACTGTTTCAGCTACATTTAAAAATGTATTTTTCAGCTATTTATAGATACAATATATATATAGATATAAAAATAATATAGATATATTCAGATATAAAAAATATAGATATAAAAAATAATACACTAGCTGTTTATATCTTATCTGCTACAATGAGCTGTTCTTTTTAGAAGTTTCAAAAGTTAATTTTTCTACAAGTAAGATTTTTCCTAGTTGCTCTTAAATGATCAACGAGGTAGAAATCACTGTATGTGCAAAAAGTGTTAAGGGTAGTAATTGCTTTCCTTGAGGTTAATATTTATTTTGCAAGAGTATGAATTTTTTTCCTTTGCGTATGATGAGTTTCATTTCTGAATATCATATATGCCAAAGAATGAATTTGGCATTCCAGATGTCCAGTCATATTCTAAGTTCTGCAGCACTGAAGTTCACAGTTATCTTCTAATGATAATTAATTCACATATAATCCTTGCTGTGGTTTAATATAATTTCATTTTAAAAAGAAAAGAAATCTTCTATTTGCCGCATGCTGTTTGAATTATGCTCCATGTGAATAAAGTTATATTTGTTTTTCTTTTGTCAAGTTGTCATTGTTTTTCTTTTTTCTTTTAACTCACGTTGAAGACACAACTATGGCTGCTACAGTGAACTTGGAGCTGGATCCCATTTTTCTGAAAGCCCTGGGCTTTTTGCACTCAAAGAGTAAGGACTCTGCTGAAAAGCTGAAAGCACTTCTTGACGAGTCGTTGGCCAGAGGAACTGACTCAAGCTATCGTCCCTCTCAGAAGGTACTGGTGTTAGGGAGCATGGCTCCTTTTTGTGTGGCTCCTGCTATTCCTGGTTCCTCTTTTACAGCTGAAAGGTTAAAAGAGAATCAGAAGTTGAGGAAAAAGAAATTATGGAGTGTTCATATTCATTATTCCCCTTTTCCATACAACATAATCCATTCAATTCATGGAAGTTAATGGGAAGAATATCTCTTTACCTTGTTGATCCACCAAAACTTAAAAGAGATATTCAGCATTATATCAGACATGCTGTGTAAGGTGCACCCAAACTTACATATTTCTGCAGTTACATTTCAGAGCTAAAAGTTCTTTAAGATATAGATTACTTTTGCCACAGAGAAATAAGGAACAAAATAAGCTATTTACTAATAAAGCTGTATCTCTTTCCTTGAAATTCTGTTGATGAAGTCATATGAGAAAAACACCAAATGGTTCAAAACAGAAATTATTTGCAGGCTGAAACCATTGCTGTCCAATGGACAAACATTACTTTTCATCTACTGAAAATCACTGAAGACCTGCTAGAAAGAATATTTGACTCTGAGATGAGCGTATGGAAATAACCAAGCAGAGATATCCTTGTGCTGCTGTGTATTGCCATATGGATAATGAGCTCTTGTTCTCCCCTACGATGCCTGCATGTCAGCCTGCTATGTTCTAATGATGGTCTCTATGCTGATACATTTGCAATATTTCATTTCTACGTGGCTCCAAATAACTGAAAGGCACTAGTACTGCTCAGCATACATCATACTTTACTGTGTGGTGTAACTCCTTTCTGTTCATCTTGTTAACTCCCTGAAACCTAACACAGGTCTCAAAACTCTCAGGTGCCCTTTATCTCAGAGCACAAAGAATAAATGTGTGGTTTAAAGATGAAGCAGGGAGCCGAATAACAGTGCAAAGAGGTTTGGGAAGCCAATTCTAATAACAGCTTGGCTGGAAGTCACCTGCCCTTAGGTGAAACTGAGGCTCAGGCCAGAGTAAGAAATCTTTCATTCTCTTTTCAGTATATATCTAATATCAGCAGGACTGCAAAGGTCAGAAATGAAAAAAAGTACAAGCATTCCTTTCCTTGCATTTGCAGGCTGCAGGGTGAATTTGTGGTTGACCATGAAATCCAAGAAGAGAGTAGGGAGCACAGGTTTACCACAGTCAAGTCAAGGAACTTTGGAGGGCTGAAGCTCAGGCCTTAGGACCTGTCCCAGTATACAACAGAGAATTCCTCCCATCTTACCAGCTGGAAGGGGATACCTTGCTCAGTGTGACTGGTCACTCATTTACAGGATTTCCTGATTATTATCCATTTGCTGACATTAATGTGTCTTTAGTGATCACCATTGATTTCTGTTGAGATCTAAATTTGTGAATCTGATAGACAAATATGGACTGAGATTAAGAGGAGGTCAATATATGTCTCCATGAAGGAATGAATTATTGATGTCTGGTTATATCAGTTGTCAGCTTGTGTTTTTAGCTTATATTGAATTTTGTCCTTAGAACTGTCTGAAAATTCATGTTCATTGCCTCTTTGAATTTTAAAAGCAGAATCTCCTTTTTAATTAATGTTCCAAAGAGGATCTGTCTTTGGAAAAGGAGCATCTTGTCCTCAGAAAGGTGAGTGGTAAGGGAAGATTTTATTAATTCTCTGTAATTTAAATGCTAATTTGTTGATGTGATATGAAAATATTTTAAGAAATGGGTTTTTATTTTGGAAAGTCTGTATGTAGATGATCAGTGTTGTACGGTATATTGTTTGCCTGTCCTGTTATCTCACTAATTGCAAATTAGGTAGAAACTCAATAGCAGAATTTGGCTTCAATTTTTGTTTCTGTTTCCAGGAAGTAGAGCAACCAAAAGTATCTGTCACCAAACCCATTAAGCAAGAGCCTAAAGCTTCATCCAGTTTGCCTTCTGGCAACAACAATGGCAAGCCCACTGCATCAGAAAAGGTGAAAAAAGAAACAGAAAAGAGATCTGCAGATAAAGTAAGTTATTTTTGTTCTCTAGTGAAATAACTTGGTTAATAAACCCAAAGGTGTTTTAGACAAAAGTTCCCCTTTTCAGCTTATCTTATCTTCAGCTCATCTAGCCTGTGATCTACATTAGCCAGTCATGCTGCCATTTAGGCAATCTAATAAATGTCATCTTGTAATTATTCTGTGATTGTTTTCCCTGCTCATTGTGGGGAGGCTGAACTTAAGGGGTGCCTTCCAAACCATTCTGTGTTTTAAATCCTAAGAGATTATCTCATAAAAGATTACTAAAATGTAGCAAGTTGAAATATGATATTCCCAAAGCTTTTTCAAGGATTTTGAGGTGAAGTACAAAAAGGGGGCTTGAGCTTCTAGTTCATAAATATTTTGAAGAAAATATGTAACTAAAGAAATACATTGTGTGTACGCTGCGTAAAGTACACCTTTTTATACTGCAAATATAACTGTTCCATTTTAACTCATTTTAATAATCTGTTAGCTTGTTGTATTTTCACGTTCTCTGTGTGTGTGTTTAATAGACAAAAGGGGATCCTGCTGAAGGAGCTGATGCACCAAAGAAGCCCAGGGTAGAGAAGCAAGAGGCTCGTTCCTCTCCTATTACAGTTCAGACAAGCAAGGATTTATCCATGCCTGATTTATCTAGCTTTGAGGAAACCAGTGCTGATGACTTTGCTATGGAAATGGGATTAGCCTGTGTTGTTTGCAGGTAAGTCAACGTTGCTTCTTTCCAGCGAGGTGTAGTTACTTTTTTTTTTAAATTGTGTACCATTGAGTTAATGCTTCTCAAAGTTTTTATTCCAGAAATCACTTAATCACTTAATATCCAAAATGGATAATACATTCATGCTCCTTCATGAATAAGAGTGGTTTCTTGAAAATGGAAATTTCAGAGAGTGAACCAGCTTTTTTTCTGCAGGAAAGGACAAGTGAAAAATAAAACTAGATAAGATGACAAACACATTTTTCAATTATTGGAAAACAATAATGAAAGCACTTTCAGGTGGTATTACTATGAGATCTGCATGTGTTGCTCTTCTTTTTCTAATCATTTGACATTAGTTTACACACAGCTGTGTTTTATCAGCAAATATATCTTGCAGTGAAGACAGGTTGTTTTTAGGTTCTAAAACTGGACTAATTAACATGGTATTAGCAGACCATTTAGTGTTAACAGATGTACAAAATACTTTTGAATAACCGTCCTAGGATCAAATCACTCACATCAGGATTTTGTTTCACAGATCATTTATAACCTTTTTAGGCCCCAATGCTGCCAAAGGGAACAGTTTGGCTCTCCCAGTTTTACCGCCTTCCCTGGACTGTTTAGGGGGGTGTATTGCCAGTAGAGTTTGTGATCAGCTGGATCAGCTCTCCACGTGGGTTTTTCAGTAGGTTTGAGTTTCAGTCAGCGCAGTAAGAGTAAATTCTTATGCTGGCACATGTGTGGATGCAGGAGTGTAGAGCCAGGACAGAGAAGAGGGACAGTATTTTAGCTCAGCTTGAGTCAGTTGGGAAACGGTGTCCTATAATATTATTCTTTCATCATTTCCATGGTTGTTCCTGTTGTGAAGATAGGGAAGTGTTGTCAGTGCACAGAGGATAAATTTCTGTAGTTATAGATGATTATGCTGGTGACCAGTGGGGGACTGATGGGATTTCATGTTATTGCCATGTGTTAGCTCAAAGATTTAGTTTCTTATTATAGACATTGAAAAAGGAAGAAGTATATAAACATCTGAACTTTACCTTTTTTCCTGCAAATTCCATTTTTTCTGTCTCCTAAAAGAGGCAAAGCCCCATTTAGTGGTATGTTAAAATGCTACTAAAAATAGTAAGGTATTACCTTGTTTGCTAGGAGGGGATAATGAAGTTCTATTTATACAGTCTTGACCTGCTGTGGATGATTAATTCTGTGTCTTCCCTGGCAAAGCAAAACACTTGTAGGCATTATGAGAAATGCCTGCAAAGTAAAGAAACAGAAGAAAGAAAATACAACTCCTGTGCCCAGTGTAGCCAAGACTTTGAAAGGCACAGGCCAGATACATGGTTCCATTAGCTGTTCCACAATCCGTGTTTATTTAACCTGGCTGCTGGAGGCTTTGCTTCTACCCATTCATGGTCACCAACTCGAGTGTTCCTGCAAAAGATGTATCTACCCTGGCTAACTAAAATATCTCTGATGCCAGACAGAGGGAGAAGGAACAACTCATTAGAGAGAAAGTGGCAGCAGTCACCCCAACACTCTGGATTGTTTTCATTTTACATGGAACCTGCTGAAACTGATGTCACATGGTTGTCTGTCTCCAGCTCACTCTGGACTGGATGTTTTTCAGAGGACTTGTGCTTTAAAGTTCTGAATCCAGCACATTGGTCAGACAGTATTCCTCTATTTATTGCACCCTTTTTGGGGTAATATCTTGAGCCAAAATAATAACATCCCTGTACATTTTTAAAATTACATCTTTTAATAATTAATTATTCAAACAGTTGTGAATGAAAACATGTCAAATTGCAGAATAGGTGGAGTTCATAGCAAAAGAGTTTATATTGCTTAAGAAGACAAGCTAACAAGAACCCAGCTGTGGGTTCACAAATGCAAAAAAGTGCTTTTGAATAGTAAATATTCCTTTTTATAGATGTAAAAACTAAAGCAGAGGCATGAAATATTTTTTCAAGATTTGTCAAGTGTCAAATGTATTTTCATAGTGATTAAGTGTAGTTATTGTTGATGCCTGTGGTGTTTTTCTTCTTGTTCTTTCATATCAAGTTAGTTGTTCTTTTTTACTAAGTTAGGCATAAGGAGGGAGGGAGTATTAAAATAACTTCATCCTCTCCAGTACTTGTAGCCTGGGAAAAACAGGACAAATTACCAGTTATGTAGGCTCCTCACTGGCTCCTCAGTTGTACAAAGAGGAAATACTACATGCAGTTTGTAGATGATAGTGAAGTTTTCCTCCCAAAAAAAAAATTTTAAAAGACTGGTTTGGAAATAACAACCTAATTTTCTATTAATACTTCTTTGATTGGTTCGTTTTTGAAGGTAAAAAATCATTAGGTTTGTTTCTTAGTTGTCTTAGAATTTTAAAGTAAGTGGTTTAACGTGTTTCTGAGCATGAAGAGTTCATGGGTTTTTAATCAGTTGGGGATTGGTTTCTGTAATTTTAAAATGGGGTGAGTCTCCCTTCTTGAGACCATTTGTTCTGATCCAGTTTATTTAGGAATAAAAAACAAACCAAATATCTTTTAAATATCCTGAATGCCAAATAATGGACCGTAGAATTTCAGAAAGGTTTCCCTTTCTCGTTTTAAGTAGCCTGTTTAAAAGAGAAGTCTTTTTTAGAAAATGTTCCAGTACTTACATGGGCAATACCTTCAGACTTTGTTTTTCTGTTATATAAAGAAATAAGGGATTACCTTTCCCCATGTATCTACAAATAGAGTTTCCATGGTTACCTGGGTACCTGCTCCTCAGGGATATGAGCAAAAGCAGCTTAGCAATTAAATAGCTTGATTTGTCATCTGAAAGAAGGAATCATTAGGAAAATGGTATTTGGGTAATTCACAGGCAGGCTCCCAGCCATGTATATATCACTAATGTGTCATTTATACAGCGTGATTACTTTCAGCAAGGCCCACGCAAAATGAAACCCTCATCACCAGCTTGCATGCTTGCTTCAAGGCAGGACTGCACAATTAATCCTTTCTATTCCATCTCTCCATGATTCTGGTATTATCTCAAATTCCACGTGTCTGTTTATGGGGTAGAGACCAAAGGGATGGCTAATAAAACATCTTCAAAGTAGCAGAGAGCTTGGGTGATGATGCTTTTAAATCCTGCAGCAGAAAGCACTCCTACATGCTTGTCATTGAGAAATTATTTGTTCTTGAACTGTACTGCTTTGCAGCTGACAGGAAAATTACCCAAATGGAGACTGTCCCTCATATGCTATTTAATGAGGAAGTCATAATTGGCGTGCTGTGATGTATCCATAAAATGCCCAGGTGAACCAAAGCAGGCAAGACTTACATCTCTAATCTAAAAATCAAACAGAGAAATCAAGACTGTCATATACACATACTTAATAGAATTCGGAAGTCTTCAAATCTCTTGAAAGAAATTGCCTTTAAAAAATACCAAATTTCTAAAATGTTCGTTAGGAAGAACTGATACGGGAAGAAAAGGAATACATTCAATTTGCCAGGAAGAAAAGGAATACATTCAATTTGCCACAGGTAGAAAATATATGTGAAAGAAAAAATATTTTTGTTTTTTATCTTAAACCTTGCAAAATTTTCAACAATTGGGTAATCCTCTAAGTGCTTTCTCCCATAATCTGTTCTTAACTATTTGCTCTGCAGGCAAATGACAGTTACTTTTGTGAATCAGCTAGTGGAGTGTCAGGAGTGCCATAATCTCTACCACCAGGATTGCCATAAACCTCAGGTGACAGACAAGGAAGTGAATGATCCTCGACTTGTCTGGTATTGTGCCCGCTGTACCAGGCAGATGAAGAGAATGGTAGGAGTCAGTTTTTTGTCTCATATGAGCACTGTTTGAATACAGCAGGCTGTTTCTACTGTGTGAGAATATTTCCTGGGTTAGACAAGTCTTAGGAAGCACATTGGAGAACCATTTTTCTCAGCAGGGCTTCCCTTGCTGCAGCTGTGGTTTTTAATGTAGCATCTCAAAGAGTATCTGTAATGCACTTCTTTAACAAAGCTTTTTAAAAATCAGAAGGTGAGTGAACAGGAGTGAAATAGGATTGTTTCCTGCTTGGCAAGCAGAAGTTAAAACTTTTTTTTTTAAATTTCAGGTGATACTCAGCTTTTAGTAATATCCCTGCAGTTTAAGTTTTCTTATCAGCTTTGGATATGAATGGTTCTTTTCCTGTAGGACAAGACTGCCAATTTCAATCTGACATGTTGAATGTCCTCAGGGTCAAAAATAAGCTGAGGGTAGCACATTCCAGTTTAAAAAAAAAATTTTAAAAAAAAGCCTTTATTTTGATTTATCTGCATGACTGAACAGTATCCTACCAGATTCCCACTCATCTCATTATGAGAAAGAAACGTAAGAGATTTGGGTGCATGCAACATTAGTGACTTTAGTTCTGATGTTTTAAAATCACACACAGAATACAGAAAAATACAGCAGAGAATGTGTTTTGAAACTGCTTTGCAATAACTAGCAAGTGTTATCTGTTGAAATGGCACCACTAAGAAACAAGGAAAGAAGGCAAAGTAAGATCCTGGCCTAGGATGTACCAACATTGACTGAAATACATGATTATTCTGATGATCATCAGGCCTTTGAACTCAGAGGAGTGTTTGCTCGAGGTCAGTTCCTGCACAGGGTAGCCAGTTTAGCCATTTAGCAGGTGCTTTCAGTATGGCCTTTCCTTTTTTTTGTTTTGGCATGAATTCTGCCATTTTGCCTGCCACTTCTTAGCAGGCTCTTGCAGTCTACATCCCAGTACTGCTGGACTGTGTCCATGTCTTCTGCAAGTTCATCTGTCTTTGCCTTATTCCTGTAAATGCCCAGTGCTTTCCTGCTCTCCAAGCATCAACACTGCCACCCTCTCCACACTGAAATAGCAAGTTCTGTTCAGGATGTTTTTTGGCTGGTCCCTGTCCCCAGTACCATACCCAGCACATCTCCACATCCCCTGTTGCCTCATTTCTCAGGGACCATTAAATCTGAAATTGTGAAGGCTAGATTGCAATCTTAAAATGCTCATGCTTTTTGTTAAGTCAAAACAGTCCATGTTATGTGGCCCGTAACTTATTCAGGGTGTTTTTTTCCTACCATTTACACAGGCTCAGAAGACACAAAAACCACCTCAAAAACCAGCTCCTGCAGTGGTTTCAGTTGCACCAGCTTTGAAGGATCCATTGGTCAAGAAACCAGAAATCAAGTTAAAACCTGAGACCCCACCAGCTTTTCTGGCATTCAAGAGAACAGAAGTCAAGGTAATGTAGTTTAAATTTACCAGAGGAAGAGTTAGTTTCACTGCATAGATAATAGGGTTTTTTCAATTAAACCAATCTTTTCACAAAAGAACCATAATTGAAAATAGTCTCTCACACTATGTGGACTGAGTAGTAGCACAGCATAGTGGGTTTGCATGAACACTGAAAGAATGGGGGGGGAAAAGCCTCACTTCACATGTGGATGCCCCATCTCTGGAAGTGTTTGAGGCCAGGCTGGGTGGGGCTCTGAGCAAACTAGTCTAGTGGAAGGCATCCCTGCCTATGGCGGGGGGAGGGATTGGAACTAGATGATTTTCAAAGTCCTTTCCACAACCTGAACAATTCTATGATTCTATGAATTGTATAAAATACATTATTTGCTCTCTCTAGTCAAGTAACTTACCTGTATTTTGACACTTGGAAGGCTTTTTCTCATGGTCTTGACAGTGCTGGGTTTACACTTGAATTTGATGATCTTGAAGGTGTTTTCTAGCCTAGATGGTTGTAGGGAAAGTGTTGCTGACTCTGTGAGATTTAATTTAGGAGCTTCTTAAATATAATCTGATCTAGGCGGTGGCATTCCTGCCCGTGGTAGGAAGGTTGGAACAAGATGATCTTTAAGGTCCTTTCCTGTCCAAACCATTCTGTGATTCTTTAATTCTATGTTGCCTCATGTTTCTGTTTTTCCAAGTTAAAATATTGTCAAAAGGTCAAATTGGTCAAAGGTGGTAAACCAGAAGCAGTGTTATAAATAACAGAGTAGTCTAATAAAACATGACCTTTTCTTAGGAAAACACCGTTTTATCTGCAAATCAAAACATTTATTCATGTGTTCAAAGTTATATTTGCCATTGCTCTGCCTGGATGCAAACTATCCTGAATACTTAGGAGGGTATTGCTCTAGCACTTTTATTTGTGAATGACTTTTTTTACCTCAGCACAATTATTTATGTGCCTAAACAGGTTGTAAGACCTGGGGCCTGATTTCTTCCATCAACTTTACTGTTTAGAAGTTGTCTGGGTGTAGTATAAAAGGAGTATTACTTTAATAGAGAGGTTTAGTTGTTGTTTTGACTCTGCTATTTGGTCTAACTCTGATTTAAAGCAACAAATCATCTTCATCTGAAGCCTGGTGATTGTAGAGTTTAAGGTGTGGGAACTCAGTGTGGATAGAGTGTCTGCTTCACAGGCAAAGGGAACCCATGTTTGCAGAAAGTTTGTCTTTTGCAGTACGTGAATGGGAAAAGACTATAGAATAGTACTTTTTTTTTTTTATTCTCTCTGTGGTACAAGTTGCTAAGAACCCAGAAGAAAGGAAACAGTTTAGATACTGCTACTTCGACAGTTTCTTAAAGTAAATGCAATACTTAATTGCTCAGTGTCTGATTTTGTCTGAGCATGTCAGCTTGTTGAAAAGTGACACCTGGTAACAACAGTAAACAAGTAAAAAAGAAGATAAGCCACCACCTTTTATATAGTTCACAAATTTGGGCTTTTATTGTTTATGGAGAGATCACAGTGCTGTGTGGTAGTCTGCTAAGTGTACAGAAGAAAGGGGAGAAGGAATACTATGTTCTTTGTGCCTGGGAGATTAAAAGTTGGCTGCACCTGGCATCCTTTCCTGTTCTTGTTAGTACTTTTCAACTGTGGTGACCAGTGATGAAATATTGTCCACTCACTGGGTGTTCCTGGGAAAAGAACTGAATCAGAGGCTCAGTGTATTCCTGCTGCGATGTGTTACACAAATAGATGCTGCTATAATAAGAATGCTTATTTATTTTAGACCTCAGCAGCGGTTTCGGGGAACTCTGCCAGTACAAGCGTTTCCTCTTCAGCAACGAGTGGCCTTACAGGATGGGCTGCTTTTGCAGCCAAAACCTCCTCTGCCAACCCATCAACTGCCAAACTGGGATCGACAGCACAGAGTGCCAGCGGGAAACCTGCAGCTTCTTCAAATAACCAGAAACCCGTGGGTTTGTCAGGGCTGGCGACTTCAAAGACGGGACTGGGGGCCAAAATAGCTTCTGCCAACAACAGCACAAACCCCGTTCAGCTGAAGCCTCCTCCGCCGCTGACCCTGGGGAAGACGACGCTGAGCCGCTCGGTGAGCAGCGACAACGTGAGCAAGGCGGGGCTGCCCAGCCCCAGCAGCGTCGCCCCCAGCACCGGCGGCCAGGCTGGCGGCGGCAACGGCGGCAGCGGCTCCGCGGGCAGCAGCGCGGGCGGCGCCGGCAAAGCCGCGGCTGACACCGGCAGCCAGCCGGCGCCCCTGAAGGGCCCGACCTCGCAGGAGTCCCAGCTCAACGCCATGAAAAGGCTGCAAATGGTCAAGAAGAAGGCTGCTCAAAAGAAGCTCAAGAAATAGTCTGGCTGCTTGCTGGTGTTGTTGGTTGTGTGCAGTGAGACAGCAGCGTCGGTGTTTTACTTAAAGGAAATCCCCCAGGTACTGGACTGAAAGTGGTTAAATCAGGGAAGCCCAAACCCTATGTTATACAGAAGGTCAAACTTTAATAATTCTGATATTCCTTCTGCCTTTCCAAATCTGTGAATTGAATATGTTAGAGGAATTCATTATTACATGCTTCTGGTTTTGTAGCTCAAAGCACTGAAACTTGAAATTGTAGATGTTGGGTATTTTTTAATATTAAAACCCCCACATTTATGTAGATACTTAATAAATTGAACTTGCTGAAACCATCATTCTTAAATGTTTGTAATAAAAGGATTATTAATCTGGGAAGCCATTGCCACTCTTCTTTCGCCCCATATTCCAATACTTAAAATGCTTCAGATGTTCAACATTGTGCAGTTTATTACCTCAAATTATAAAGCTGTTAGAGGAAAAAATACTTTAATTTTAAAATTTAACTGTTCAACAACAGTGTATTTAAATTGAGATTTTTGGTTTGGTAGTTTGCTAAATTGGCTTGTTTTGGTTTCATACAGTGAGAAACTTCAACTAAAAAGAACAGAAGAGAGTCAAAACTGTCTTCAAGTTTTCTTAAAATGTAGAGAACCATCCTGTATTTGAGAAGTATCAGGTACTCCAGCTCTCCACTGTTACCCCTGACCTGTACTTCGTGGTTTGTGCTCCCTCTCTTCGTCCCAGCTGCTCCAGGTTGTGTTCAGCTTAGAATTGGCTCAAGGTGGGCACTGGAAAATGACCTTGAGTCTTGCTCTCTGTGACCAGCACGTGGCAATTTCCCTCCATTCCTTCTGTGCTGAGGGGAGCATCTCTAAACATGAAAACATCTTGGAGTGTATTGGGTTTGCATGGCCAGTTTTATTTTCTCCTTATCACATTAATCTTCCCAAAGCCAAGTCTTGCCCATGATGGTAATTGGTGAGTGATCTCCCACTCCCTTTATCTTGACCTATGACCCTTCCATCTTATTTTCTGTGCCCCCCTACCCAGCTGAGGAGGGGAGTGAGTGACAGAGCAGCTGGGATGGGCACCTGACATCTGTCCATGGTCAACCCACCACACGGACAGGCACAGGTAGGTGAAAGCTACTGTTTCTCTTTGCCGTCCTATATTTTAAGTGTGTGTAAAGCTTCATATGTGGCAGCTATTTCCCATACCTCGTTTCCTTTCTTCACAATTAAGATTTAGGCTGATGTTCCTTAAACAGCCAAAGGAATAGTTTCATTTACTCAGGATTGCCTCAGCTGCCTGGAAGATTTGCATTTTTTTTTCAGCTATTATTTCCTGTGGAGGGGAAAAAAAAAGGTTTTATCTTTGTAGTGCCTGCAGCTTCCAGGGCTGTATAAAAATAACAGCATGAGGAGGAAGAATCCAGAACTTTTACTGCTTTTTGATCAGCCCATCCTTCCTCCTTTCCAGCACTGAGGGTTTTTAATGGTAGCCTAGTAGGAAAAGACACTGATGCAACTTCCATTAGCAAACAGAAGGCATATTTTCTCCCTAAGTGTTAATCAGAAGACTGGTGCCTACAGTAAGAAGTAGTGTGAAGATAGATTCTTTAAATGGCCGAGTGCTCCTATGTGAAGTGTTCATTCCAGTAGTAAAACTTGCTCCCAGAGGAGTGTTCAATGTGCTAGGTGCCTCTGTCTTGCCTCTGAACATACATGAAGCTTTGCTTGTGAAAGTGCAGGAGATTACATCTCAACTATGCCCATTACTTTAGGTACCACCAGTGGGGTGAACACAGGCAGAAAATGAATGATCCTTGTTTTCAAATCGTGGTAGCTAGTGCCATTTAGAATATTCTTCAGACCTGATTCATCTTTGCATCTATAACTCTGGTGTAGATGGACTGTAGGGTCCCTCCATTCAGAATGAAATAAGCGGTGCTGTGCTTTTTGTGCGTGCCTCTCTTTTCTCTCTAATAAGGCCAAGTTTGGCTGCACTCATCGATAGCACTGCATTAGCCAAATCTGCAATACAGGTACAGTTTGCATCAGCAAAATACTTTCTTCCACTGTAACTTTCCCAGCTTCCTAAATGAAATACAAAGTTGTCTTCTGTTGGTATAAAAATGTCAGTTAGGATTGTGATTCTTTGAAGTATTATATCAGAAAGGATTTATAGCACAGACCAGTCTTTTAAATCAAGTGTTTAGCTTGAATATGTTAACAAGGCACTGCTGAAAAATAGAGAAGATTGAAGGGAACAGTTGCTTTCTGCTTTGATGTTATAGTTAGGATGGAATTAACAACTGTATTTTCAGGAAAGGAGTCTGTTCTACAGGCTTGTTTGACTGAAGTCGTGTGTCAGGTTGAGGAATGTAGTGTGGGGCAGGAAGAAGGAATGCCCATCTGAATTTTGAGAAGCATGCCTCCTATTTAGTAAAAATAACTGGAAAATAGTCCTGTGATTTTTCTACCCCCAAACCAAATTGCTCTGTGATTTACTATAAAAATAGCTACCTGACTTTTCTTAAATGTTTTAGAAATTGGTGTGGTAGTATTTTACTTCCACTTAAATAGGATGTTTTTTTCATAGATGCCCAATTTCTGATACCCTCAGTAATGTGAAATTATAGGTTACTTTGGTTCCATGAGTGCACCTTCTGGCTGGACTAGGGGATACTGGTGATACCTGCGTCTAAAAAGAAAGGTCTAACACAAGGCTCTGTGATTTACAAACTTTTATCTACTACAGCTCATAGTGGCCTCAATCTCAGGAGCAGCTGGAAAAGAACAGAGCTATGCTGACATCAGGAACCTTGAAGAGTATTTTTAAACTTCCTTAGTATTTTTGATAGTGCTTGAAAAGTCTAATGTATTGATCAATAAGCTAGGATGCATCCTAGAAATGCAGCATTTTATCTGAGGCATCTAACTTTCCTCTGCTAACTTTGCAGGCAGATCTTGGATAGCATATAAAGCTCTTTGCTTCTGGAAAACATCATGTTTAAAAAAATAAATAAGAAGAAACATCTTTACAAAAATAGATTTTTATTATTACAATAATTTAAAAGAAGATTTTTTTTACTAGTTCTCAACAAACAATATTGTAATAGGAATTAACAGCAACAGATCTATGGGAACAAGGATTATCATGGCTGTGTTTCCTAGTGCAGGTGGTAGGTCCATTTCATCTATCTTAATTTTTAAAAGCTATCTTAAAATGACAGCAAAAGTATACTTTAGTGTTTGAAGGAGGTAATTACTCAGTGAAGCTTCCAAAGATGAAAAGTCAGAAGGAATAATTCTTCAATCTGTGTTTGCATTGAAAAGCTGAACCCCTACTGAAAGATCACCCAGCCAAAGGAAAGATGGTGAAGCACAGAGGTGCCAGAGGTCAGAGCCTAGGACTCTGCTGTGTACTGGCTTGGACATTTTCTGGGTTCCAGGTTATCAATGGCAACACATAAAAATATTCCCTGAATGGAGAAGCACTTCAGTTTGAGTGGACCCAATCTTGGAAGTACTTGTACATATTTATTGTCACAACAGCTCAAGTAAAACACACTTTTGAACAAATGCAAGATCAATCCAGCAAACTGCCGCCTGTCTCTGCTTCAATCAAAATAAATTAGTTTTGTCATTAATGAGAATAAGAAAGCTCTTAGAATACTGTAACCTTCCCTATATTAAAAAAAAATCCAGATCAAAACCATTGCATATTCTTACGAATTTCTGGAGCCCTAACACAGCTCAGTTTCTAGTATTTAAAGCACTGTCTTAATAAAAATGTGACTGAGCAAATCTAATGTGAATTGTTGTAAATCCTTAATTTGGAAGGCTTTAGATTCAAGGAGCATCTCTTAGTTTTTTGCAATTGCTGTTTGCTTTCATCTGTTTTAAACAAAAATAAAAGTGTGATATATTCATAGTATAAAATTATAATGGCTAACAATTTGAATTTCTGAAATGGACTAAGCCAATCCACCTGGGTACCTAATTACATACTTTTACTGGATCCCAAGTTACAAGGTCACAATAAAGTCATATAATTATCCCACAATATAAAAATTATTATGGATCCTAATCCTACAGGGATTTCATTTGGCCTACTAGGAGTTCCCAGATCCCCCAGAAATTCAGGTGGTCAACTCCAGTATATTCATCCTTCATTCCTTGTTACTTCAGGATCAGGATACCTAGCAAATATTTTGGAAAGCAGCATTTGAGTACTCCTTGAGACAGCTTCACAGCATCTGATTCTTCATGGGGAATGTACCTAACACTCAAAATCTGAGCTCTCCTGTGACTCAAGCTGAGTTCTCAGTGCTAAGACTTCAGAAATCTTTTTTTTCCCTCTTTTCCTTGATTAATTTTGCTGTCTGAAATACAAAACTTCATCATTGTACTTACATGACTGCATTAAGCCTATTAAGTACAATTCAGTAATTTCTAAAACTGTTTCATCCATTTGAAAGTATAGATCTTTTCCAAATAAAATAGTCTAAATTTTAAGAGCTGAAAACTCTGTTATGTTTATCTTCCCCATAATCTCAAAATATAAAAGCCAAAGCAGTGAAAAGGGTAGCAGTGAGTCTTTCAGTCCATTCTTCCAAGCTGATACTCCCTCTGCACTTTTATTTTCTTCTTTTAACCAAAAGTGAAGCTTTCCATAAAAAGCAGTTCATTCATTCATTAAATGATTGAGAACCCTTTTTGCTTGCTATGGGAACAGCAAGACTTAAGTGCCTGAGGTGATATACAATAAGGCAAAATAATGCTCACTGGATAGCAGTAGTACACAGAGATTCCCACACCAGATTCTGGATATCTATCTCTGAGAACTCTAAAAGTTTCTCTATCATATGATTTAATCCAGCACAAATTTCAGGTTTAATCTCTGTGATCTCCTGCTGCATTCAGTCTCTGAGCAAGACTGACAACTTTTTCTACACTTCTATAAATATAATCTGAAAATTAAGGACATTAAAGAACATGAAACCAGGTTCATCAGTACAGCAGAAGCTATTGTGTGTGGCAACTTCCCTAACTTTTCTCATCCTTTCTTTGCTGACAGGTTATTTTCTATTACATCTCACTAAGCATTGTGAATAATTTAATCTTCAAACATCACTTTTCAAATTATGGGAAGTAGAAACTCAGACAAAAGCTTTAGAACAATTTCTATTTACCCTTGCTTGATCAGCAACACTACCTGCCCCCCCCCGACCTTGATTGTAACAGTGCTGTCATTTTTGTCATCAGCACAAGCAAATATGCAATACAGAAAATACCTGACAGGAGTTTACTTTCAGTTGCACTATTTGCAGCAGGCATAATCACTTTTTTTTGTTTCCTTTCTGCAGTGCTTTGCACCAGGTCTTCGTTAATCACTAGAGGACCTTGGCATTGCTGTGGTGAAATACTTTGTGTCGAGCACTCAGATACCAATGAGAAGCACAAGGAGGTGTTTCCTGTTTGCTGTCACCATTCAGTCTATCTTAAGTGCAGGGCACCAGCCGGACCTAGGAATCACTGCAGTCAGTGAACCTAAAGAAACTTATTGACTAGATATTAATGATCCCTGCTTAAGGGATCTTAAGTCATTCCTTAAGTCTGACTTAAGGAATCAGAGAGGCACTAAATAGTCATTGCAAGGCACCACTCAGCTTTTCTTCTTTTTTTTTTTTTTTAACAGTAAATTTCCCAAGACTAATAACACAGGTTTCATTTCACTACACAGAGCTTGCACTAAAGCAGTTAGTGTGGAGACATATGTAGATTTCAAACCTGGGGCACTTCCATATTGCTACAAACTGTTTCTACCATATGAAGCAGTTGTGTAATTCATTTGAGAATTATAACTTCTTTATGTCACAGTACCTGTTTCTAGTGTCCCCTCTTTTCCTTCCTGCATTTCTATTTTTAACTAAACATCCCTTCTTCCCTGGGACTAGTCACTGGTACCACCACACCTGGTATGTCTTAAGTTGAAATGTTTCCTTAAAAATGAAGCCCTTTTTCTTTTCCCAATCCAATAATCTCCACTGAGAAAAAAGATTCCTCACAAAAGCAGCTGAGGATAAAAACAGACAATCAAAAAACTCAAGTTTTAAGATGTGTCTGTGTTCACTGAGATAACAGTTCAGGAGCAACTCAGCCTACAGTATCTCTGATGACAGAATTTGTCCTTTTTCAAGGCTAATTCTCTTCATCTTGAATATTATTTGCTAAATACCATGGAAGAAAAATGTAATTTCATCTGTGATTTGTACTTGTAGGTTGAGTCTTGATGTACGACGCTTTGACAAAAGAGAAAATTATGGGGTAATAGAAAAGCAAGCTCTTCAGCATGTTAATCAGACTCAGTCTTCCTGTTAAATGTTTCCTCCCTCAGGTCTTGACAAGGTGACGGCTTTTGGAGAATGGAGGTTCTCAGTATCATCTGTGTGCTGGATACCATGGCTTCTGTCAATCAATTACGAGCTTGCTTTGCTTGCAGCAAACCTAACAGCTGATTATTCTGTCTGCTTCAGACAGTCTGCCTCAACAGGCCCTTCCCCTCCTAAGCATATGTCATCTTCCCTAGATAATTAGATGGTACATATCCCTTCTGACCTTTTGCTTCAGCTAGCCACCATTCTTTATTGCCACTCAGGTCGGAAAACCGAAGTATCCTCACCCTCTGGTACTCCTGAAGGCTGAGTTCTTGATCACTTCTAGCTTGAAATGCATAAACAGCATAGAAGATCTGAAAAAGGAAAGGCATATAAACAAAAATCTGAATTGAAAAGTCTAGCCACATGTTACTGTGTAGCTGTGTGTCAGTAGTTCTGTATACAGAAACGTCATAACATGTACAAACCAGTGTTCAACTCCATGGCTTGAAATTTATAGACAGGGCCAAAATAAAACGTAAAACTGAAGCATCCGCATGACAAACAAACCAATCTCCAAGACCTCCTCACCTTACAACACGGGTAAGGTTTTCAGCTCACACCGGTAAGGTTTTCAGCTCACACCAAGTGGCCATGGATTGGATGAATAATTTTTCAGCAAGGTTTCCTCACGGAGAATCACCTCTCCTAAAGCTCCTGTGCGCAAATGTGGCACACAGGTCACTTCTGTGCCTTGCTGATCAGCTTTCTTGTCACCAGTAAGTTGAAAAAAACCCCGAATTGAGCTATTTTGCAAGTTCCTGCTCCATATGAGAATCTTGAGGCATACATGGGGTGGGATGATGCAAGAGTGTTTTCTTTGACCACGGGACTGCAATTCACAATTTAACAGATTCTCTTTCCCTGCCTCACAGATATTTAAGAGTAGAGAATAACAAATTCCTATGTCACACTGACAGATTAGTGCCACTCTTTTCTGGTGTGAAAGGAAGCCATTTAAATTACTAACAGTATAATTTTAGGTTTTAAATAGGAACAACAAGAAGACAGGCACAGTGTGTATCATACTTACCTGCTGATCATCCATACCCTGAAGAGCACCAGTCCCCGTGCCATTAATTGCGGGATTTTCACAGAAGTGAAAAGGTGAGGTGCTGTCACTCTTCTTGTACTCTGGACTCCTTGTGCTGCTGTCAGCAGGGGGCCGTGAAGAGACAAAGAGGCTGATGTCATCAAAATCGTCACCAAAGCCATTTTCTGCTACATCCTTCTGTGCTTTGGCTGGATTGTAAGGCCTCAGGAAGGAGGAATACACATACCCTGTGAGGACTAGAAACCAGAATAAAGGTACAGGAAATAAATAAACAGCAAAATGCTGCTAAAATCATTTCATAACCAACCATTTTATGCAGCTGTCAGTATGACAGAGGCAAACAGATGGGGCCAGAATGAAAAGAAATCAATATCCCAAAGGGAAGCTGTTATTGGGATATTTGTGCAGAGAACTTACTTCCTGTGTCAACAAGCCATCTGCTTGTGCTTCCAAAGGGGTCCTTTTGCTCCACAACAGCCACCAGTTCTCCTTCATGCAAGTCAATATCGAATTCCTGCGCGGCGTTGCACTTGCGCTTAGCCTGGTACAGCGACTCGGTGCTGTACGTGGACAGCAGCTTGGACCTGTGCTCCTCTGTTTGGTGTGGGGACTCCAGCTGGAAACAAACAAATTGTATTTGTCCTCAGTAATGCTGAGACCATTTCCAGATAAAAATCTGTGTGCTGCATGTGGAACTGACCCAGTGTTTTTACAGCAGACCAAGGAGTTAGTTACACCGGGACCAAATCTCCTCTGCATATGCAGGAAGAACCTGTTCCAACTGCTATATTAACACGTGAGCAATAAAGGGCAGATTTTAAAGAAATGTAGGATTTTCACTAATTAAAGACCTCTTAGTCTGTCCTCTGCTCTCAAAGAGGTGCTGTTCTGTATGTGAACTCTCCTGCTTAATTGGTTTGCCATAGCCATGACCTTTGTAATCCCATGTAATATCACAAAAAAAGCATAATCCAAAAATGGGCTGAGGTGAGCTAAGGCCACGTAACAACTTGCATGATAAGGCTTTAGGCAAAAAATTTAATGGTACCCAAACTGGATGCTTTTTGTGTGAAATTACTGCTCTAAATGAGGGCAAGATGCCATCAAACCAAGGGTTTGGTTAGAGGACAGGGAGAGGGGTGCTGCACATCAGTGGGATCTTAACATACCAGAGAAGCAAAAGCACCTGTGCCTTCACTGATGCTGAAAGGAATTCTACAACTGCCCCAGCTTCTCCTGTAAACCTGCACCCAAGTCCTTATTTTACTGTAAACTAAACTCCTAAAACCTCCAGAAACATCTGATTGGGAACACATATTTCCTGGTGGATTTTCTGAATCTTCTGCTGTGGGTGTGTATATTTGTGCATATATGTGTGAACACTAGTACACATATAACCAGAGCTGAGCACAAGGAAAAAAAATTTCTGAATTAGAAGACTAAGATGCACCATAAGAATATTTAACAAAAGAAGTTACCAAAGTTTACATATACCTTAGCCAGATGCTTAAAGGCCTAAGGGCAATCAGAGGTAATTTCAAGTGGAATTTCAAGATACTAACATGAAAAACAGTGAAAAATCTTCAGAAGTTACTGGTCAATGAAAACTTCACTCCAATAACCTGATTCAGTGTCACTTGGGAGAGACATAGCCCAAACCTTTAGATGACATAAAAATTGATTTGTTTCAAAAGTGATCAAAAGAGGATGGTTCATACACAATTCGGATGTATGGTACTCACCGGAGAAGGAACAGGTTTCTTTTTTTCCAGGCTCAATTTTCTCTCAATAAAGATTGCACTGCTGTTTTCTTTTACAAAATTCAGCTTGTGAACCTCCTCTATCAATTGATTCTGCACTTCACAGATGCTTGAGGAGGACAGCTGCAAACACAAATGCGGGTTAGATCTCATGTACAAAATGGTAGGGAGATTGGAGAGAACAGATTTAATTTAATTTGCTGAGTGCTAGGAGTCAGGAAATCTGACAAGTTATGCCTATTTTCTGCAGAGCCCATAAGCAGTGCACTTTCTACATATGAGATGTAAAGAGAAGAAAGGTCTTTGCTTAAAGAAAGTTTCTAATAGATGCTACTACATTTAAAAGACATAAGAATTGAAGTTAAATAATTAAAAATATCTAAATGGTGATGAAAATGAAGAGCCTTGCATTTATGCTACTGAGCCACCTGCAAGGCTTGGAGTAGTTTACCCCACAGCTGTGTGTTTGTGCAACTGAGAGCTGCCAACAGGTTAAAAATTGTTGGGTAACTGAGTCTCTGTCTGTGGCACTGAATAAGTGCTTTACATCCGTGCCTAATACCAAAAGCATTTGCTGATGTAAACAGGAAAAAAAAAGAAAAAGAAGGTAATTTCGTAGCCAGACCCTCACAGAAAACAATACCCAATACAACAGCTTTCAACACATGAAAACATCAAATTACAGGGATGAGATTTCTTGATGCAGAAAAAGCCTTCATTTTCCCATTAAACACCATAGCTTGTTTGCTTACTTTTTCAGCTGCCCCTTACTATAATGTGCTCTGTTCCAGCCTTGATGGAAAGGAATACTCCAGAATTGCCTTACAAGAATGTGTTTCCCAAGCAGCCTTGCTTCTGTTCAGGTGAGTGGATTAGTATGTGTGGAAGGCATTGTTGCAGCTGTGTTTCTCAGGAGGTTCAAGTCCTCCAGACGAGGCTATTCATTACTGCCAAGAGATATCTGCAGGAGTTTCAGCATCATATTTGGGGTTTAAAGCAACTTGATTTTCATAAAAACTATTTTATTGGATCTCCTAACTTGTTTCTCTTTTGCAGTCACTGGTAACTCCGCAGTCTAGCAGCAAAGGAGGCCTTCATCTACTTTCTTATAATTTCCTGTGTTTTCTGGGCTAGTCAGGGTACATGCTAAGATATGCTAGCAGCTGCCTTCTTTTTGCCTCCCTGTAATATTCTTACCATTACTATCACTGCAACAGCAGGAACAGTTCCATTAGGATCATTCTCGATTGAAAGCCCAGATCTGACAAAAGTTCAGAACAGAGGTTTCTCAAAATTCACTCCAGAGTGATCTTACTGTGGCCTTCAGTATGGAAAGGAGGCCGAGAGGAAAGCTGGAGAGGGACATTTTACAAGGGCATGTAGTAACAGGACAAGGGGGAATGGCTTTAAACTGAAAGAGGGCAGGTTTACACTGGTTTACTGTGACCCTGGTGAGGCACTGACATGGCTTCTGCAAGGAAACTGTCGGTTCCTTATCCCTGGAAGCTTTAAAGGTCAGGTTGGATGGGGCTTTAGGCAACCTGGTCTAGTGGAAGGTGTCCCTGTTAATGGCAGGGCAATTGGAACTAGATGGTCTTTAAGATCCCTTCCAACCAAACAATTTTGATTCTATGAACTTAATTGTACTAAGCTTGCAAAGGAAAATAACCCCAAATATGACTGTGCTCAGCAGAACAAACAAAATCAGTAAATCAGTGTAGCTTTGTAGATATGTGTCCTACATAACTTTAGCCAAAGCATACAGAAAGAAGAAAAGAGAAATTAAGGCACAGCTACACCTGTGTCTAATGTACTTACTGGAACAGGCACCACGACAGCAGAGTTTGATTGAAGTGCTTCAAACATAATATTCCTGAGGAGGGTGATGAAGCTATGTAGACAGTTCAACACAATCTTTTTGGCTGCTGTGTTGAATACCTGAAGTTCTTCCACTAGTTGTGCATTTAGAGCTTCATAGTCTTTCTTTGCCATGTCCAGCTCTTCTCCAGCTGACCTCTGAAGGTAGCTGTTGTAGTCCAACAACTTGTCATAGCGCTTCTGGATGAGCTTCTGAGGGCCTGGAAACAGGGCTTGCAGTGTTGAGAGAGGAGTCAAGACAAGCTTGTCCAGCTGAGCTATCTGGAAAGTATAAACTTCTCATTACCTTATTCATACAGTCCTTCAGATGCCATAAGGGGTTGAGCCTGATGGCAACCCATCAAGCAATCTGTTAATCACTCTTCACAAAACATTGCTGCCAGAGGCAGTTTCAAGCAGGGTCCAGCATGACTTAGAATCTCCTTCATAATGGGACATGTTATTTTTTTAGATCTTAGTTTTTCGGTTTACAGTGTCTGCAAATGGCAGTGGTCCCTTGGAGCATGCAGCCTCAGGTACTGCCCCTAGGGAGCTGCCGCTGGGAGAAAACAGCAAGGATTGGTCAAATGGTCAAATAAAACTGGTATTTCCTTAGATGCAAGGCCCACAGCAATATACAGTCTAAAGCCAATGAGGTCTTATTAAGTGGCAGCCTTGAATTCTCTCAAAGCTACTTTTTTTTCTTTTTTTTTTCTTTTTTTTTCTTTTTTTTTTCTTTTTTTTTCTCGTCTGGAAACAGCTGTAACTCAATTCCTGTTTAAGCAAACACAAACAATCATTTGATTTGATTAAATTAGGTTATGCTTGTTGGTTTTATCTCTAGTAATCAACAAAATTAGACACCTGGTAAAAAAAATAGTCTTCCTCAGACTTTTCCATTAGTCTCTAATTGTCTCATAGGATTAATATTGCATGAAATAAAATTTATTTTTGTAAGTCATTTGTTCAGATAAAGCACAGGCTTATAGTGAGTGAAATTCATCATCATATTAAAGCTCTTGGACATTCTGTGTAAATTAAGTTGTTGAATTGGATGTGAGAATAAAAAAGCAGCTGCCTCTGCATTCTCAAAAACATACCAGAGGTGAGGACAGATCCATTTTAGCCCCAGAGCTGCTCTCCAAGGCCAAGATGATGTACACTGGCTAAATAGCTCCTATTTTATTTCCACCTGAAAAACTGGGCTGTGTTTAGTGAACCAATTTTTGATGCATTAAGAAAACAATTCTTCCAAACTGCTGGACCTAATTTCTTAAAAAGAGGCTACTGGGAATTTCTGGCCTGAATTTTTTTTCTAAAAAATCTAATGAGAGAGGAAGGTATACATTATTGTCAAATGCACCTCCACCTCTGAATTTTTCCAGCTTGAGCAGCTGTTTGAATAAGCAGCCTGTCCCATTTTGAAGAGACATTTAAGTATCTTATTATAGCGAGGCATTAGAGTTCATTTTAATTCTGAAAGCAGAAGACTAGTTGAAAAACTATTACTATTTTTTAAATTGCTTTATTAATTACTATAGGCTATATTTGGATTTTTCATGGTTTCCCAATATGAAGGATTTGACAGCTCTATGTTAATATCTGGACTTGATGATCTGAGAGGCCTTTTTCCAGTTAATAAATCTGAGATTTTTTTACAGATCTGTGATTCCAGGAGCTAACAGTACATAAGCACACTATCAATCACAAAAGTCACTCAAACTGCAAGTGCTGGTAACAAAAGTTGCAAGGCAACAATCTGCTGCTGTTTTCTGAAGTTCAGATGAAACAAATACAGAACTGTTCAGGTGATACAAATTTAGCACAAAGATTTTAGTATAAAACTAGGAATTTAGCTTGATAGTTTTGCTTTAGTTCTTCTAAGGAAAACACAATGCATTCATATTGTATTTTATCTTAGTTCTTACAGAAATTCAACCAAAACCCCCACTTATCTTTCCCAACAGATTCCTAAGCCTTTTTTTTCCTCTTTTTGTCTTAGTCTTCCTCACATACAGCTGTTTTCTCAGACATACAGATAGCTGTGTGATACTGGACATTGCATTAACTTACAAAGTCTTCACATAAATTTGCAGTGTTGGTGTGTTTTTCTGAACAGTCATTGACTTCGTCATCTTTATCTTGCAGGATTTCCTGAAGCCCAATTATATTCTGGGTAGCCAGATGTATAGAATCCTAAATGAAAAGATGGTAGGAAGATGAAACTATTACAATCCATTTTAATATGCTGCATTGGCTCATGCAGCTACTCAATAATACTGCTGGAATCAGAAATATTTTCCATCTTTGACACCTGTGCAGTTGCTGTGCAGTTTCCAGTCATTGTGAGGTTGTTTAAGGTGATAATATTTTCCTGTGCTTTGTCTATTATCAATGTAAACTACTTAAGAATCAAACTGTTAATGTTCAACTGAAAAAGTTATGCCCTAAACTAATGAATATCTCACTAGAATTCAGCTACTCCTCAGCAAGAAGCTAGCTCACCATGCATCCTCAGAAGTCTCTTTTGGGGGACTAAGTAGGATTACAGTGGTGTATTTCAGTTACTCAGAATTTAAATTTTAATGAAGTGTGGATCCATTTGGATAAGGAGCTGTCAGCACCACTCCAGGCAACAGCCCTCGTTGGCTGAGCTTCCTGGCCTTTCCCTGTTTGCAGAACCAAACACGGTGTGTTTGCCAAAAGCCCTGGCCAGCTGGTTATTGATCTTGCCTGTCTCCCAGACAACCTCCCTGCCTGGCTAGGGCACTTGGACTTACACTTGGACAGGCCTCATGCCATCTGCAAAGCTGGCAAGTAGTCTGTGGGAGGGGCAGGTTGATAAATCACAAGCCAACCTTCATCTCTGGAGAGGAGGGTTGAAGCAAAGACAGTTTAGAGAACTCGAGCAATCTGTACATCTAATGCTAGCCCTCAACACAGCCGAAACACAGGAAAAGGGAAGGAGTCCTTCCATGCAGGATGTGTATTTTAGGATGTTTTAATTCATGTGGCTGCAGCTCAGTTCTTCAATCTTTAATGAGAAGCAGTTAGTCCTTCAGTGCAGCTAATGGGGGTGACAGCTTCACACAGAGATTGAAAGTCCTGACTGTGCCACCAGACAGAACCTTCTTCTCTGCACCTGTGGGTCTCCACAGAACCCGTTTCTATCAGGGGAAAAATGCAGAAGTGTGGGCTTCAAAACTTGTTTGCTATAGGTTCAGTAATGCAGTGGCAGAACAGCTTATTTAGTTAATATTCTGATGTACACAGCCATGCTTATAAATAATTTGGTGTTGCCCAGCCAGTGGCAGAAATGTGTGTAAAACTTGTTATGGACAGAGTTTGTGACCACAGATTGCAAAAAGGCCTGTACCCACCTGGAGATGTTGCAAACAGAGCGAAATGTTCTTCACACACAATTTCACAGTCTTCTCTAGACTTTGAAATAACTTTTCTTCCTTATTAAAAGTTCCATCTTTCACCTAAAATAGACATTTGCTCTGTTATTTTGACAGCCCAAAGGAGCCCGGCTAATGAAAGAAACATCCAGAGTGCTGCTAGAAAACAGAAAAATCCCTGAACTCCTCCCTTTGAAAACAGATCAACCCCTAATTCTCCCAAGCTCCAGCTGTAATTCAAGAAAAGTCAAAACCACTAGACAACACGGCAGAGAATTTCATTTTTAATCCTTGTGGGAGCAGGGAGTTGCTTTACTACAAGACCAACAAAACGCTTCATTTTCCTGTGTGCTGTTGCCCCACCTGAGGAAAGGACGGAGGAAAAGGTGGGATGGATGTTTCGGAGGAAAAGGTGGGATGGATGTTTCAGAGGAAAAGGTGGGATGGATGTTTGGGAGGAAAAGGTGGGATGGATGTTTCGGAGGAAAAGGTGGGATGGATGTTTCGGAGGAAAAGGTAGGATGGATGTTTCGGAGGAAAAGGTGGGATGGATGTTTCGGAGGAAAAGGTGGGATGGATGTTTGGGAGGAAAAGGTGGGATGGATGTTTGGGAGGAAAAGGTGGGATGGATGTTTGGGAGGAAAAGGTGGGATGGATGTTTGGGAGGAAAAGGTGGGATGGATGTTTCGGAGGAAAAGGTAGGATGGATGTTTGGGAGGAAAAGGTGGGATGGATGTTTCGGAGGGGGGCCGCACCCGCGGTGCCGGGGCGCTCTCCCTCACGCCGGCTCTAGGTGGAGCTGTTATCCCAGAGCCGTGCCAGCCTTTCCTCTGGAAACGCCGGCAGCCGCCGATGGCCCCGGGAAACTTCTTTATGCCGGCTGGGAACACCCTGAAAACGCGGTCATTTCTACCCGCTTTTCCTGCAGGGGCTTCGGAAATCTCAAGTCACGTCTCAGTGGTTTTGCCGTGGGGGTGTCAGCGCGTTTCAAGACGTGAGTTGGGAAACTTCTCAGTCTAATTAAGCAGGAGAGACGGCTGAATCTCTAACAGATGCATTCTGATACTAAAATGATCCTCAAATGTTTAAAGCTTAATTAGAAACAAAACCAAGAAAACATAAACCAGAAGTTTCTAAAGGGAAAAAAAAGGAAAAGAAAAATCACATATCCTCTTAATCAAATTTAATTCCCTTTTTCTCTGATTTTATAGCCTTGCTGGTGTCTGTCACATTCTGAATACAAAAATTTCCACTGTATAAATAAATGGACAGAAAAAAATATATGTGGGTGATTTGGATCAGAGAAAGAGGAGAACTACTGATAAAAAACAAACCAGGAAAAAATGGCATGTATCTTGTAAAGTCACATCTAGGAAGGCAAGTGACCTTGTATAATCAGCCATCTCATGCAGTGAGGTGCACTGGATATCACTTTCAAGGTCATTTATAATTGATTTTCTTTGAGATTTCGATTTAAGCTTTCCTGAAAATGTTTATCCTGATAGGTTTTGAATTATAACTTTGAAATTATGAAGGAGGATTTTATTTTTGGCTGCCCAACACCCATCAGACTCCTCACAGAGGTCTTTGTAGTTTTGATAGTTCCAGGTCTTTGCACATGTAGAGGCAAACCCTGTGGCCTTTCCTAATTAGAGGTATTGCTCATCTTCCTTGGTGGATTCCAAACCTTAATGCTACAACATGAGCAAGATGGACTGAACATATTCTCAGCCCCGACAATAATTACTGCCAGGGTATCTGCAAAATGCTGACCTCAGGCTGAGTTACACAAAACTACCTCTCACTTCCTCTCTGCTGAAGACCTAAAGTTTGAGAAACTCTTGGGTGAAAAAGGAAAAGGTGGAGAACATATTACATTATTTTCTATTTCAATCACAAAGATCTTTCCTGTCTTCTGTGACAGTCAGAAAATGACATTATAAGTTAGGCAGGAAAAAAAGCAGTACCACAAACTCCATTTCCAACACGTTTTGAAAAACACCCTATGCAAAAGCAGAACTGAAGCTGTCAATGCAAATCTGCAGTTGGATGAGTAAGTACCTGAGGTTCTCCTCTTGTCAGTATTTTCAGATGGCTGGTGACCCTCTTGGATTTCTTGCTAATGGAGTGAATATTCAGTCGGGAAAACTTTTCTTTAAGGGTTTCATCATCATCATTCTTCCTATACTTCAGCACTACAGACAGAGAATTTCATTACATCAATAGTCTGTATTCACAGGACTTTTCACAGGGACAGGCACACAAATATGAAACCATTTGAGAGCAACACTTTGATGTCATTTGGGTAATCTTGTGTGAAAATGCTCAAGAGGAAAACCCCATTATCTACACTAACCTTGGGAATAGTGACGTTAGGGTTTCCACCTGGCAAATCTAAAAAAAAAATTGCTATTACTGCATCTTAATTATTATCAGTGTTTACAACTGCATTACAGACACTGTAACATGAATTTTTTCCCTATTTTCATACTGGAGTTACCAGTCAGGTGATATAGTTGGCTGAGGTCAAGGGACATTAAGGCATTGTTACCCTCTTAAAACTCAATGTATTACACAACTTGGGTGGCACCAGCTAAAATTTATATAGTGAAATATCTGAGCTGAAGTATGTCTTGTAATGGCCAGCTCAAACCTACAAAGAAAGAACTTTCTGTGCTCTTTTCTTACCTAAATCTTTTCTCCTTTTAAGTTCATTGATGTTCATATTAATGTTTTTCATAGCAAAAAGGGCGTTTTGTAGTGCCTCATGGTCAGGGTGAGAAGCAGGAGTTGAGTTCAAGAGCTCATGGAGTAACAAGGGATATTTCATCAGCCGTTGCACTGGTTTGATCAATAGGGATCCCAGGTCCATTAGATTTGGCTTTCCTCTGCAATTTACACCAAAATAATTGTCACAATACTAGAAATTCCTTGAATTGCAATTACCACTCAAGTAAAAAAATAAGATACATCTGTGATGGAACAGGGGTGTTGTAAAGGAAACCCTAAACCCTGTCCCCCCCTCAATGAGAAATACACCCCAGGTCTCTGAATTTTCTGTTTTCAGAACTTAGCAGACATTAGCTCTGAAACCATCCCACTCAGTCTCAAGGTGCATATGGTGTAACTCACACATCACAACACTCAGGAAGGGAGATGTAGGTGGAAGAACAAATAACAGAAAGTTTGAGAAATGTGTGTGAGCAGGGCTGTTGCATCCTGCTCTGGGCCCTCAGGCTTAAAACTGCAACATCTCCATGCTGTGAGTAACTGGGATGCCTGACTTGACTTGGCTGACTTGGCTCAGTGACCCTTAAGCTCTACGACCTTTCACCCGTGGTTTTTCTTTGCTGCCTGCCAGTCAGTTCTTTCTAATGATGCCTCAGCTTCCAAAGGGTACCAAAGCTGGCCTGGGGAAATGTTGAACACACAGGATATTCACACAGGCTTGATCCAACCTGCTGGAAGGCTCCTTCACATAAAGGCAAAGCAGGCAACTGGCCAGAGTGGCAGAAGGATGAGAGCAGGTCAGTCCCAGCATCCAGCATGGGCACAGGGATGCTCTGTGGCTCTAGGCTCAATCCCCACTGGCTGGGCAGGGGCAGCAGAGCAGCATCCCCAGGCATTCAAGTGGCTCAGGCCATGAAGGCCTCCCTCAGCTCTTGGGTCCCAGCCAGCTGAACTCACTCCCTGCTCCAGACAAAAGCCTTTGCTTTCACTCTCCAGGCTGGAACGGGAGAGGCTGTGCAGTTTGTGGCTGTCACAACAGCCTCAAAGGAAACAGGGAAGGACTGAACCACATGTGCCTTCACTACTTTCCATGTGGCTAGTAGAAACATGGGTTTCCAGAAAGGGTAACACCAGGTGGCCAAGACCAGGGCCAGCCACTGCTGAGGTTCCAGCAGCAGGACAGACATATCCATGGCCTCCCCTCACAACAGCACACTCCTCAGCAAACCAGGCATCAGCTCCAGCACCAGCTACCTGGTACCTCCCCATTGAAACTGAACATGAGCTGCTGGTGACAGTGTGGAAGGCAATAAAGCACAGCACGCTTTCCATTTGCATGCCCAAAAAAGCTCTTTTGGAGCAGAAAAGGTTTTCTGACATTAACTGTGCAAGAGTTAAGGGTAGACAAAGAAGGATTTCTGCATATGGAAAGATGAAATAACACAATGTAGAAGGAAGTACAAAAAATAGGGAACAGCCACATGGTTTTGCCGGCTGACATCTATTGTTTTGTGCAACAGAAAGCATAAAAGAAAAACCCCTTCATTCCTACTTTTATATGTGTAAAAAGTACAAGAGCCAATCCTTACTTGCTGACTAATTAACTAACAATTTGAATGCCTTTGAGAAGAGACATCTGCATATTTAAACCATCTCTCTCAAACAGGCATTATCTGTAAAAAATTCTGCATGAAAAAAAATTAACAGTAGATGCCTTTTAAGGCTTCCTCATGTCCTGAAACATTCTCATCATTTCAATCCCCCTCATTTCCCCTGTATCTTTCATTAAATAGAGCTGTTTTTCCTTCTTTCAGCTTCTGGCAGCAGTAATGAAAAAAAAAATCTTAAATTGTTATTGTTTTCTCTGAAAAGCCCTATGAATGCAAATCTATAAAAGCTGCTTCATGAATGGAAAAATCTTCAACTGTCTTCTCTTTATATAGTTGCACTTTGGACAGCTGCCCAAGTGATAAACAGCCCTCTGTTCAGTATCTGCATGACACAGTCTTGCAATATGGTGTGAGAGATAGCAGATTTGTTATATGATAATGACTCCCTGGGGCACAAAATGCCACAAAGTTCGACTCATCTAATTCTCCTCAGCAAGATTAGCTGAGATAGCCACTCTCCCTGGACGAGTCCCATTTGCAGTGAACCCTGTTAGGACCCACCGGCCGCTGGGCAGGACACAGCCTTGCCACACCACTCAAGCAGGAGAGTAATGCCTTGTGACATCTATTGTGCAGAAAATTAAGTTGTGATGCTACTTCAGCCTTCCCCCACGTTATTTTGAATTTAGCAAGTATTCTAAGTCACAGGTAACTGTACTAATCTCACAGCAAATTATTACCAAAGCACTGCAGTAAATGCAGCTGGCAAACTGCAGTACTGGCAAACTGCAGTGAGCTCCACGGCACAGCCTCCCTCCTGCCTCGCAACAAAAAAAAGTCACTAATACAGACACATTCCCACTTGTTTAAAAAGCCCGTGGTGGTGAGCTACACAAAGGCAGGGGAGGCAGGATTTAGTTTCATTTGTTCTCACTACAAGGCAGCTTGGTCCAGTGGCAAACATGACAGCCAGCATGGTACAGCCGGGCTGAGGCTGGTGTGATTTGCAGCTGCCAGTTCTCAGATGGTGAGCAGGAATCAGGCTGCAGTAGGACTCAGAATCTTGGGCTTCATGGTCTGCTATGCATGGCTTTATTTTAGTACAAGACATGTAGGACAAATAATTCACTGTGCCATAAGTCTCTCAAGCAAACCCAGGGAATTCACTGAGGCTGCACAGTTGTTAAACCAAGCAGAATTTAACCTATTCAGCTGCTAGCAAAGGGCAGCACTGTCTGGTATTTATGTAATTGTTTTCTTGATCATGCTTGAATGAAAAGCAGTCTGGGAACAGCAACATCACAGACCATTTGGGGGGAGTTATTTTCCAGTTCAGGAGTAATCAGATTTTTGGGTGCAGTCCTGCCCAAGGGCCGCTGCAACTCTGCAACTTCTGATTTGTAGGTGATGGGACTTCTTGAGTGCCCTGCCTGTGAGGTAGCCAAGCTCAGGGAGGGTCCCACAGCTAAACCTGCTCATTGCAGTCTGCACAGCTTTGTAAGAGTCCTTTCAAACTCAGAAAGTGAGAAACTGGAAACTGTTTGAAGGAGAAAACCAGATATTCATATCTATTAGGGTTACACAAGGCAGAACAGCCAGTCTTGTGTGATTTCTGTATGTGTTGCTGCCTCACATGATCATATTGTGACCCTCTGGATATTTTGTATCTCTTGGAGCCACACTACTTGTGGGACAGAAGTACACAGGAATATCCCTTATCAAAACAAAATGCAGAGAAACTATTTCCTATCACAGACAAAAGCTTGAAACCCCCAAGAGCAGAGTTTCAACATGCAAGTCTTTCAAAGTGTATTTTATGCAGATTGTAGTTATAACACGCAATTGACTGACTAACAAATTCTCTGACTTGACTCAACGTCTGTTCCTCTCCTGCCACTATAGACCACACTTGCTCCTCCTTTCTCCTAACATTTTGTCTGAGGTTGTAATCTTTCTCTTCAGTTCAGACAACCCCTCCTCTGACCTCTCACTGCAGGCAACTACAGGCAGTGCTGCATTTCAATGAACCCAACATGCTGGATGTCCAGAAACTGCAGCTGTGATAAATTCTCCTTTATAGCTTTTCAAAGATGTCACATTTGGCACAGAAGTCCCTTAACCACAACTCATCAATGGCTGGGGGAGTTTTCTGACTAAGTTGCAATGAGCTTGTCCTTTTCTGATGTTCTTCCAGCCACTGTCAGCGGAAGATCCTAAGGTGGACTTCTCACATAGGGCTACTGAAGGGGTTGTCAGTTTAGAAATAGCTTTACCTACAGGCCTGCCTGAATTGTAGCAGGAAATCAGATTTCAAAGACTGACACTATGCTGTTGACACTCCTGCAAACCTCAGAGCATTCTGCATATGTCCCGGAAAATTCTCCAGGTTATACTGACACAAAAGGCTTCTGTTCTTAAAATTTCCACCTGTACAACTTTAGACACACTAAAGATAAATCAAAGATACTTTAAAGATTATTTTACATGTAAAAAAAGGCATAGTACTTACTCTTCTTCATATTTCTTTCTGCAAAAGAGAAGAAAACAAAACATGCATTAGATTCCTCCTAAAAGGATTTATACAGACCAGGAGATTCTCAGATACACTTCAGTGACGCAGGGTAGCCATAACTGGCAAGCTAACTTAGGTTTATGGCTGCTGTGTGTCAGCAGAACTGCACAAAGCAGCCAGAGGGTACTTGTGAGTCTGACCCTATAACTTTTTGAATGGACAGCCCCAAATGAGAAAGGATTGTCAGAAACCTGGCTTTGGCTGTGAGACCCAGCCTTGTCCTCACACTGTTAGAGAAGGAAGTTTGGATCACTCTGCAAACAATTGTAGGTAACATCAAGCCACTAATACAAAAAGTAAAACTAAACATCATTCTTACACTTTACATACATTTCTGTCTACTCTCTTTAAACAGAAATGTGTTTTTAAAAGAAAAAGAATACATTTCAGCATTTTAGGGTGTAGAGTCAACGAAGCTGTGAAGTTTTTTGTAGACTACACATCAACTGAAACCTCTCAGGAGTAGGATGGTGTTGATACATATACTGAAAGTATCAGGGACTTAAAATTGTAGTTTGCAAACTCGTGCATAGAATGTTTTTTTATGGTATGAATCCACTCAAATGCAAGAGAACCAAAAGTCTCCATCTCTGCATCAGGCTTTTCTGACATCACATCCTCAGCCACACTTTTTTGACTGCCTGCACTCTTATCTCCTGGCCCACCAGTGCCTAGCTGAGCATCTGGAAGCTGCTGCTTTCATTGCTTCTGCACTGTCAGCATTTTGTGTGCTTGTGACGTCCCTCTGCCCCTGTAATAGTTGACCGAGCTACTTCAGGCTGAAAGCTGAGCAGGTAGTTGCCAGCATCCTTTCATTTTTACCAGCTGCATTCCTTTGGCTAGGCTAGCAAACAACATCCCCAGTTTGCATAATCACTGCTGAAACATGGGACTCTACAGAAATTGGATTTGCACATGTCTCCAATGCAGACACCTACATTTTGGGATGGATTTTTTCCTCTTCAGTCAAAAGGAACAGGAATCTCAACATAGCTAATTAAATCTGATTTGTCTGTACAGATGTGTGGAGTGGCACTCTCAAATTGCTCCTGATATAGAACTTGTTTTTCACATGTCAGATATTACTCAGCGGAGGAACAAAAGCCCCTACTAATGTCAGTTCATTTAAGATGTTTTCAAGTGGAACAATATTCTTTCCAAGGGAAAAGAAAAATATTTAACAAGTAAACATTTTTCAAAGATAGTCAGCACCAACCCCCGCATTTGATATGTCTCACAATGGAAAACAGCCTGTAACTTATTTGGTAACAATCCTGCATAGTTTTCTTCCTAGGGCAAATATTCTCCAGTGGGTAGAAACAGTTTTAGATGACCACAATTCTGTATCTCAGCATGCACTTTCAGGTCTTAATACCTGAATTGACTGCAATCTTTAGGCACTGGGAAAAATCACAACATAGTATACACACACCAGTGCTTTTATCGTTGGTTCCTGTTTAAAGGCTAATCAGAAAAGAATAAGACAAAACAAGGCTTCATTGTAAGGAAGTCCTTGTCACTTCCTGCTAGCAAAGGCTACAGTGGCTCAGCACAAAATATCTTTTCTCTTCACAAAGCCTAGCTTTTGGAACAGGAGCACCACTTGCTGGCTCTGGAATTCAAGTGGCAACATCAACCCTGGGATGTACATGGATGTATTTTTTTATCTTTATTTTCTTCCCTTCCATGTCCCCTTGCCTCAGCAGCATGAATAAATGAATGACAGCAGCGGCTTCTCTTGATTAGTCAGGAAAGATTATTGTAGGCATCAGCACCAAAACACCCACTTAGAGGAAATACCCGGCCATCCATTAGCCTGAAGGCTGGATTTTATATGAAAATTTTTCTTCCAACTTCCAGGGTAGCTAAAACTTGAGAACCCTGCACATACACTTTGTTATATATTTGGTAGCCAGACACGTTGCACAAGATAAGCTTCATTTTTAACATAACCTGTCTTCAAAGCAAACATTTCTCTTATAATATTATTAGTATTTTCCTTCACCACTCTTTCCAGATTTCACTTGGACATACTTCCCATCTCCAGGTCTTAACTTAGGGTGATCTCTGCAGACCAATCACAAATTAGGGTGTGGTTGAAATATCTGTTGCTGATGTACACTCCTTTATTTGTGATAACTTTATATCTCTCCTACAAGTGTGCAGCATGGGCCATTCCTGGAGCTGGAGCCAGACCTCTGGTCTGAATCTGTGGCATGTTCCCTCCTAACATCTCTGTGTGATGCTTTTTGGAAAGTGAGGGGCAAGGGGATTTATGGGTGGGAAGAGAAGCGCTCTCCATGGAGTGGATGAGCTGGTCCCTGCCACTAGCTGCAGGAGGAAGCTGTGCTGGAAGACAGGTGGATCCATTATTTGGCAACATCCCCAGTTCTCCATACATTTTCCCTCCCTCTGGTGGGAACTGGCAGCTTGCTCCACCACTCTTTCCTCTCAGATATCCCCTTCATGAGGAGTTGGGAACTACACAGCAGCTCCAGATCCTGGGGCCTTGTAGCTGCAGCCCAGAACTGCCAGTGCACTTGAGTAGCTCCATAACAGGCTATTCCAATTCAAGGAGCAGACTTGCTGAAGACAGGGGGCAGCAAGTTTCCTGGGAGCTGGAAAAGGTGTTCCTAATAGGCCATGATATGATGCAGCATTTTTTTTTTTTTTTTGCCAGTATGGGGCACTGAAACTAAGGAAAGAGCAACCTTTCTTGTGCTATTTTTGGCCATCTTAGAGAGAAAGAAATCTAATCATGGCCCCTGGCTTGTCATCTTTTCATGAAAGCAGCATAAGCCAGAGCTCCCAGCAAGCCTTATAAAACTCCGGATTTACAGGGGACCTTTCATCTACATCCATTTAAAATGTTCCCTGCCAGGCAACTGACTATGGACGGAAATCATCATTTGAAAAGATCTTACTTTAAGGACTGTACACAGTCTCTTAAATGCTGCTTCAGTTCTTCATCCTTTTCATAGTATTCCAGCATGGTGTGTGCATCATCATGGTGATAGCAATAGATTTTATATGTGTCTTCTAGTGGGCCTTTAATCTGCAAGAACACTTCCCCTGTTAAGGAGAAAAACAAAGCATGTCAAGTCAGACAACAGCATCTCAGAAGGAGTTTTATTATTCCACCACATTAGCCGTGAGCTAAAAAGGCTGGCTTCCACTTTACTTCCCTTAGAAATGATCTTGCGTGTTTATGTGCATTATTTATTACATGTATTTCTCAGCTGCTCATCTTTGTCATAGCCAGGCACCATTATATCAGTGTTAATGCACAAAAATTCCCTCAGGGGAAAAGCATGAAATCTCTATACCTCACACCCCTTCAAACACAGCCTCCTAATTCACTGCCCCAGCTTAATGCCCCTTCATTGGAAAACACACAGGAGAGCTTAACTAATAAAGGGAGACCATTTTTGTGTCATGGACTGGCAGGAGGGATGAATGTGAGCCTCTTAGTTTTCCTTTTGACTTTCTTTCATGAATGTGAATTTAAATGGGTAATAACAGGAATAATGACTCTATCTTCCATTAGTCATTTCAATTTTATCTGTTTTGCAAAACCTGAAATGGCAATTATTATGACCTAGAATAGAGAATTTTCTCCACACAACAGAAGAAAAACCTCCAACCCTCCCCTAATTAAATAAAACCACCATGGATTACAGCCATTTTTATATAATATCTAGGTTTATATACAGCTGAAAAAGGAGAACACTTCCATTTCCAGTCCTCCACACCACCATTTTCCCAGAAAGAACAGTTGGGAATTTTAGAGGCACTAAAGTCATCCTACACTCATTTCCCATTTACTTTTGGAGCCTAATTCTCTCAGCCTAAAACTCTTGTGTCTGGTTCTGTGTATGTAAGAAATCTGAGCAGGGACAGCATGCTTCCCCTCTTCTGCTGAGATATTAGTTCAATTCTTACACACTTATGCAGCAGCCCCTGATCAGCATCTTTGGAAATGCACGTAATAAACAACAGCAATGCTGAAAACTCCTGTCGGACATTTACTGAAAATTATATCTATGTGGCAGCCAGTCCAAATAGATGTTTATAAACATTCCTGTTGAGCTACAGCAACGATTATTAAAGTTAAAAGCTGAACACTGCATTAATTGGGAGCTCTCCATTCACAGAGCAAGCGCTGAGCTGTCAGGCATCCTGCATGTTTCATCCTGACTGGAGTGTGCTGTTCCATAATACATTGCATTGAACTGCTCCATCTTAAAATGAAAAATGATTCAGTTACCACAGTAACACAGCCCTGGGTTTTCTCCCCTAGCAGCAAAGGTTAACTGGGCTGTCTAATGCACGTTGGTTTCAGGGTGCAAATAAGGGAAAAAACAATGAAGAGCTAAGACCACCACAGTACATTTTAGTTACTGTAAGGGCACAGTCAGAAAAGCACCAGCATCCTATAGTAAAATGCTCTTTAGCTGTCTTCTCTGCCTTGTGCTTAGTGCTAATGCTGATGGCTAACAATGCAGATTACATCCTGGCTTTCCCATGAACTCTATACAGGTCTTTATTAGCCAATAACCTAAGGGGAAACCTTAACAAGCCTTAACCTTGATCCCACCTGCTTGGCACCCGATTCTAGAGATCATGAGCTCTCACAATTTTCACTAACATTAAGCAGAGCTCCAAGTGCTTAGTATGGCCTGTATTATGCTAAGCCCTCAAGTGAGGTCACGTAGCCTTACAGCTCATTTCAGCATATACTACAGGCTGAAAATTAGCTTCTCCAGGAGGAAAGTGCTGGGCAAGTTCTGTTCACTGAAGTATTGTGCCGCAGTGCCAGATACTGCCATTGATGCTCAATGATGAGAAAAATCATGTGCTGATTTCATGAACAGGGCCTTTAAACAGCAGGTGGATTTCTAAAACCTAAAGCCCGTCTTGGTTCTGAGCTGTACGGACCAAATCAGATGAGTTTTGGGCATATCACTGTGGGAGCTTGCTTTATGGACCAAAACCACATTGTATTTGGCACAGCTTTAAAAATATTCTGAGAGATGCAAATCTCCTTGATGCTTCTTCTAGAGTATGTTGCTCATCAGTCTCAAAGAGAAATTCCTAGGAGGAAGGTTTGAGTAATGAAGCAGTGAATTTTCTCCCTGTTGCTATCAGTGGTGCTTCCAGTGCAGACAGCAGTAGGAGAGGGAGGAAGGAGTCTAATAGCTAAAGCTAAGTCTTCATATTCCTCCATATACAGAGGAATATGAAGAATATGTATCCAGAACAGAGAGGAGAAAAAAAAATCAGAAAATAACTACAAAAGGTATTTAACCTATTTTAGCTCAGATTAGGAGATGGGTTTTGAAACCAATCACTCATTAGTCCTTATCTCCCAGGTCTTGGCTGTGTGGTGGAGCAGTCACAGTGACACAAACTGGATCCCTTTGAGGATGATAATTACCAGAAGACACACTCAAAGGGCACATCTTAGGCAGTCCAACCATAAGGGGCATGTCCATCCACATGCTGTAGCATAGGCTACAGCTGAGCTGAAGTAAGAACTCTTAAAATGTGTAGCATGGATACCATCTCCTTAGCAGAAACTCTCACTCTGCAAGTCTGCTCCTATTGGACATTACCACTTGTCGATGTGGACATAGCATAAAGTGTGGAGAACACAGACTAAAATAAGACATGAATATAAGGAACCACATTGTTTTGCTTTCAAAGCAGTGAATTATCACTTTTTTTTTGAACCGCACCATGACTGGGTTGCCTTCCAAAGTAAGATGCTTCAATGCAAGATTTTTAAATACATTAAACATGATAGAATATAAGTGTGGTTTTTCTATAGACTGGCTTCAACAACTTTTACACTGAAGATCCTGAAAACAAAATTACTACTTTGATGGACTTTCAGAGGACAATAAATATAGTAACTTACTGCTTATAGTGATGCAATTATTCTCCCTATGTTTGTCTCAACCTTCGGAAGAATGTCTCGCACCTTATTTGACAACCTTTTTCCTGTCACAAGTTAGCCGACTCTGTGACCAATGATCCCATGCATTGTCATGGTTCTTTGTCTGATTCTGGAGAAATCCCTAATAGGTAGATGAAATTGTTTGTCTTTACTTCTGAATGTGGCAGGGAACTAATAGCATGATTCTCTTGGCTGTGAGAAAGGCACTTCCTGCTAGAATAGAACATTGCTTATTAAGAATATGACTCATCATGATGCACTTTTACTGAAATACTGCCAAACAACACAGATGCATCAAACTACGTTAAGCTGTTGCCTTGGCAAACCAGATTGAGACGTGTTAGGATTAATATTTTTCCCAAGCCTCTTATGCTTTAATATCCTATTTCTTAGTAAAGTGGCAACTGATATTTTTTACTCAGTAATTTGAGAGAAGAGGGGGACTTTTTATAAGGTGGTACCTGTGGTATGTTGTCAGGTTAGGAAAGAAAGACCCTCTCTTGACCTCTGAATCACAGCTGGAAGATTTTTTAAACAGAACTGTTTAATTTTTTTAAACTAAACTGTTTAGCTTTGCACTGAAGCAAATTCAGAATTCTCACCTCATCCCTTAAGGTAGCTCACACTAAGGTGCATCTGCACTGACAAAGCTGTCATGGGAGAGCTGATGTGTGCTGGTAACTTCTTAAATCTCTCCAGCTGTGCCAGAATGTCACATGAATCACAGCCTCAATGTTCATGACCTGACCTGCAGAACTTGTGACTGTTGTGACATATCCAGGGCCAACCTATTTGCTGAAAAAAAACTGTGATCCCTACAGACATTCCCACACAGAATCTCACAAACTTCAGATTCATTACATCTTTCTCTACTGTCAATGTCCCTGTCAAGCACATTTAACCACCTCTTACAGGAACTGTATCACCAGTAGATACATGTTTAGAGTGTTTGGGGTGGGTTGGGGTTTGACATGCTTGTTATTCCAAACATTTTTAATGCTTTTCGTGAATCGCACAACTCTGAGTATGCAAAATAAGAGTTTGAGTCAGCACAAGTGGATTTAGGTAGGTGATATCAAACTAGATGAAACAGATCTTAGCAGTAAGTTTTATAACTCAGTGCAACATGTTTTACTCATTCTAAACCCGTTTTCTCTTTTTTTCCTTCCTTCCCCTCAGCATTCAGATGGATGGGGAAAAAAAGCATCATAATCATACAAGTACAGTACAGCAACTGGACAGGTTTCACATGTCATTTTTCCTGTGTCATTTTGGACAGCTTCTAGCATGCCAGGCTCTGAGAGGGGTGCTAGCTAATTCTGATGAGAGTAGAGGACAGGAGAGTGTTTATTCTTTCACTTTGCTTTGTAGAACTCAAGAGGACAGTAAACATACCGATTATTTGCATGGGTGGTTCCACATCTGTTGTGGCTTCTTCCAACAATGACAGCAGTTTGGCTGATAGTTGATGGACCAATTCAATGTTGCTAAACAAGCCATCCACATCAAAGCGAGCAATCTAATGGAATACAAATATTAAGCAGCTACTGACAAAGGATAAAGAAGGACATTGTGTATTACACAGCTTCTCTTGCTATGCCCAGAGTGTTCAACACTCCAGGAAGCACCACTTCTGCAAAACCTCATATAAACATCCTCCTTTTGACTTCAAGGACACATACACAGTTTTCACATTAGTATAATATGGTTGATGCTGTTGACAAAGTGTATCTTATCGAGTGTTTTTAACCTTATTTTGATCTATCCTTAATCTGAAACTGCTTACCTAGGAAGGAAATAAATATTATCATCTGAATAAAGAAAAGATTCCTAGCTGGCTTTGAAATGTTTGTTTGCTTTCCCACTGGGGAAAACAATAGTTGACAGGGTGTTTGATTCCCTCATTACCTCTCACTATCAGAGGCCACTACATAAACTGAGAGCTTGGCACTTTGGTGCCAGCTACCAGGTACAAAGACTTCTAGTTAGCTGGTGCCATTTTAAGTTAGTTGTCGTATAAATCCAAAGTCAAGATCATATAACTTCCACTAAAAGAAACACATTTCTAATTCGGGATACTAATACAACCTAAAAAACTTCTTACAGAGCCTGGGCACACAACATGGATTTCAGTGAATTGTATCAATTTCTACCAACAGAAAATTTGGTTCTGTGTCCCTCCTCATCTTACAGGAAGTAAAAGATTTCCAGGACATGTACTTTTCATTGCACAGCAGGGTAATAGTTACTATTTGGGGATCATTGGAGATAACCAGAGGTAATGTGCTCATACTGAGAACAAAGATGAGACAATTTCATCACCCATCTCAATAGTCTCTGAACCTACCTCTCCATTTGGAAGAGAATTGCTGATTTACATAGCAGCTTACCAGATGCCAGGAGGATCAAATTGCATGCTATTGTAACAAAATCAGAAATATGCTTTCATACTGATGCAGTTAATTTCTTTATAAGCATTATAGGGGCTAAAACATGTTTTATCCATTCGGAAATATGAAACAGTTTCATTGCCTAGACCAATTTTCTAAACATTATAAATTTTCAATATGGTAGTTTATTGGACAACTAGCATTAAAAACATATAACATTCCTGAAAGCCTTTCAAAAATGCAGAGGTTATTAGATCAAGACAGTTATAATCTCTAAATTACTTTTCCTGTATACATCTAGCACAGGACTTCTGACCTCCTCCCCGGCATGTCTGCATAGTATTTGGAACTATGTCATACATGGACACTTCCACACATTAACACAGTGGCAAAAGACAGAATCAAAAATAATTATTTCATTTGGGTGAAAAAGAGTGATGGAATATGGCACATTTGTCAAAAATCTCAGCCAATTCAACCAGAGAATACTCTTGCTCAGTGCTGGTCAGGCTGGGGAGGAAGTCAAGTGGGGACTACTTCTAAGTGGATGAACGAGTGAGGGAGGAAGAAGAAGTCAAGAACTCCTTAAAGTTATGTCAGCAGATGCCAGCTCTTCTGAAAATGGGTTTGAACAAGTTCTGACAGTTTTAGAAAAGCAAAAATGTCCTGCAGGAGTTTTAGCAGGACAGGTTAAGAGGCACTTCCAAAGTCACCTAAAGACACTTTGGTGCCTGCACCTGTATTTTGTCAGCAGTTTAATACAAAAACCTACATAAAGATTATGTGGGTTAAGGTCTCTTTAAAATTATTTTTATTCTATTTCTGCAGCAGATATCATTTGTGCAGCCTCTGTGGATGCTATGTTTCAGGCCTCACAAAAACAAATCATTCTCTGGAAAATCTCCTCTATTTCCAGCACCATTTTTCAACAAATTGAAATACTGTTGAGGAAACAGTGCTCTTTGAAGTCTCAGCTGAAAAAGATAATAGGTATCATTGGCCTAATAAGGTCTTTCCCATGAAAGGTAGTTTATGAGCCTTCTTTCTTAAATGTACCTATTTTGTGTGGAATACAAATATACCAAGTCCTCACTGGCCTGTCAAGCATGGTATTTATCCACCACAGCTGCCTGAAAGGATGGATAAAATTATCTTAACAATTGAATTTAACCTTGATACAGAGGTTCATGTCATTCCAGTCTCTACTGTGGAAAAAAATCTTCATTTTGGAGGTACCAGTAAACATCTGCCATGGCACGTAACAAGGGTTATAACTACAGAGCAGAAGGGAGAGCTGGAAGCTGCTACTGCAGCCCATAGGCAGGGATATAATATCCAAGCTGACCTCTGGACAAATACCTCGACACAGGTTTTACACAAGTGCAGCACAAGTGGTCAGGAGCATATCTGACCTTCCACGCTCTTCACCAGAGCCCTGACATATCACATCCCAGAGCACTGGCTCCAGACCCACTCCCAGCACCATGTCACTCTTGTGCTGACACTTGTGCTTGCACGGAGATTGTCTGCAAGCAGAACGTGGCTGAGCTGAGACCTCGGCATCACTGCCTCATCCTCCGCCCCCGGCACTCACCTGCATGTTTCTCAGGGGCTGAATCACTTCCTTGATGCAGAGATCCAGGTCGCTGATATAGTCTTTCTCCGTCTGCAAGAGTTCTGCAATGATTTTCACCCTCCTGGTCATCATACGTCTGCTGACTTCTTCTTCTCCGTCCTCCTGCAGTGGGGTGGCAGGGGTTGAGGACACTGCCTGTGGAGCCATTTTTTCTGGTAAAAAAAGGAAGAGATTTGTGAGGAGTGTCATAATTCCACATGCTCACCCAGCTTGCCCTGCATGACCGTGGGTGGTGGACAAATGACCATGGTGAGCAGGAAAAGAAGCATAAGAAATGGCAAACCCAAATCAGACTGAGTGTCATCCCATCTCCTCCTTCTAAAAGTGGACAGGGGTATGCCAAAGCAACTCATCCATTTGGCATTAAGGGGATAACCCATCACTGACTCCCCTGGTTTAATGTTTGGTATCGGGAAGAAATTTTCTATGGAGCATGGGAGAGTCTAATTCTTGTCACACTGAAATTCAAGGATAGCTGATGCCCTTCTACTCCTTTGAAAGCAGTCATGGTCTGACTTCTATTATGATTTGGAGGATGGAAAAAAATGTGCTCCTGTGAAAGAAAAAGGCTGTTTACCATAAAAAAGCTTCACAATAATAACCTTTGTTCTGTACAATGTAACGTTGAGTCTATTCATGGGAAATTGAGGACTGCAAGTACTGGATGACAAATTTTCAAGTGAAGACAATGTTACTAACAATGATGATGAATCCTCCAGCTCTGTTTAAAAATATTTTTTTGAAAGAGACAAAAGAATTCAAGGAGAATATGAGAAAACCTTTAAGGATCAATAACAACTGTTTCTTGGAACAACAGAGATCATTTGGATTAGGACATTCTTCACTGGTTTTCAGTACTTTCCACCTAGGATATCTGTTTTGTTTCAAATACATGAAAATGCAAGTTACTTTTCTACAGATGGGTAATTTATGTACATTACAGGACCTGCACACAAACTACTTATCTGCAATGATGGTCTTCCCACTTGCTGGTGGCTATTCTGGTGTTTTTCTGCTAGCCACAAGATGGTGCAGAGTACCAACAAAGATGGACATATCATTAGCCTGCTCAAGTCTGCATCACTCGGGCTGAGCTTTGACAGCCCCAGCTTTTATTGCTCAGCAGCAAAGGATGGGAATCTCTGCTGACAGTCAGACTGCTACACCTTCATGTCAGCTTCTTGTACAGACTGTACTGAAGGAGGTAATAGAAAGCAGTATCAGGAGCTTTGCTCACTGATTATATTGCAGTTATTTGAATTGATTGTTAAGGGTAAGGTCATGAACATTCCAGTGAGCATCAAACAGCACAACTCACCCCTACAACACCAGCCAAGGGAGTAGAGGATAGCCCAAAGCTGGACTTGTGGAAGCCAAGCAGCATTCAAGACAGAGGGATTTGAGCCATCTTCCAACAAGAGGTGCAAAATATGATAAATCCAATATAACATCTTTGCCCATCCCTTCTACAATTATGCTGGCCACTGATATTCAGAAAGAACAGGTTTTTATTAATGAATCTCCAGTGAGATTCCAGTGAGACTGATGTGACCACAGATAGTTTTAAATAGCTGCTTTTGGGATGGCACGTCTGTCTCTGCACCACTAGTTTTAAACAGTGAGGAGCAAGAACCTAAACAGACCTGGGAGGGGGAATAGAAGACAGAGGAGTAGGGGAGCTCTTTTCTCAAACTTTTTTGGATTTAGATACACTTTTCAGCTTGGGGCTTTTAGCCTTGAAGTTTGTGTATAACACAGGCATGAACATTTTGTCCTCGAGTTTGTACAGAGACAATGAAACGAAAACATGAAGAGAATGTCTTCCCTCTGCAAGGCCTTGGCTATCAAAAGAATTTTAGGCTTAACCTTGCACTGATGAGTTTGTGCTGGTGTGAGTGCATGAACTACACAAGAGTTTGCACTGCTGCAGAGTTCCTCCACCAAAGGTGCCATGTGCTGAATATTACAGACTCTGCCCTTTAGTGAGAAGGAGAGCAAAACTGGTACCAGTATCACTTCACAACTCACTCGGAGAAATTTACTGCTAGGGTTGCAGAACGGGACCACCTTGCCTGCTGCTGGCATGCTAAAGCATCAGGTACTTTTTTGTCTAAAAACTTACAGTATGTAAACACGTTTATAAATTCACAAGGAATCACATAAACAATCCATTTCTATTTCACTTTTGCACCAAAATCAGGATTTTTCTTCAGATTGGGTGTGAAACTTATTGCATGCATGTAACTGCATGTGAAGAGTTCAGGGCAGCTTCTGAGAAAGCACAGAGAGGAAGATCTCAGAAGTGTAATTTTGTCTTAGACACAGATGTTAAGGTATAAATTTTAAGGTAAATACAAGATGCTATACAAAAAAACTTTCTAATCTTTTATACTGGTGGCAGGAGAGGCCATTATATGAGCAAAATAAAGCCACTGTATTTCACTTCAGGCTGGAAGTCATAATCCCTCGAGAGGCTGTTCTTTCAGTCTGGGTCATTAGATAGCCCTGATCAAATTTGATTCTTGAATTATGTCAGGGCTCATCTATTATCATTATTGCATGATACATAATATTGCCAGGAAAGAAAAATTATTCTCAACAGGAAGTAATCACGAGAAATATCAGTTAGATGCTGTTTCCTTATAGAAAACATGTTTTTTAATAAATGTTTCCTTTAGTTAAATGTAATATAATTTTCCATTTTCACTCAATATGTTCACTTTTTCATTCCAGGCATATCTGTCTCTATAGAATGCAACAGCAAGATTTTGATGTGATGATTACAGCCAAAACATATGATTTCATGTTCAGCTGATTGCTTTTGACCAGTTTGAGAACATTAGTAGTTTGCTGAAATCCTTGTGGAGTAAGTGCAAGTTGAATGATTGCACAAACAGTGAGTGCATATCTGCAATATAATCAGACTCATTTCTACCTCATAATGTGTACCAGCCCTGGAACAGCTGAAGAGAGGATTAGCAGGAAAAGGCATTGCTGAGGATTAACTGCTACAGTAAGAATTTGACTCATTTGTCCTCAAAGATACCAAGTATAGAAAAATGAAAAAATAGCCTGTTGAATAGATTATTAAACCGTTACGTCTTAAGCCTGGTTTACAAAAAATGAACTGGAACTTTTACTAGACATAAGAATAAAAAGTAGAAGGCAATGTTTGTAATTAATGCTTTTGTGATGTCAGCTGTCTGCAGGAGTTGCCTTTCTAGAGGACATTCCTTTGGAGATGACTTAGGTTTTTCAACTGTGTATTGAAGTACATGACTGTAGTTGCACAAAACAAGAGGTTCATTAGTGATGACAAGGACAAAAGCTATAAAAGCAGTTTCTTGCAAGTGTGAAGTCTAAAGATGTCCCTCATTGTGGGAGACATCCCACAATGTGGTGAGGGCATGGAGGAACAGAGCTTGCAATGTGTAAATGCAGCAGCTCTCTTCTAGGCCCAGGGGAGGTACTGGGGGACTGTTCCAATCTGCTTAAAGGGAGGAGAGGCAGGTTTGCCTCAATCCACAACTGCAAAAAGGAACCAGGTGCTAAACATACCTGAAAGCGAGATTAAAACACAAACGAGGTTAAATGTTGGGATCCAGAGCAATAATGTGATTTTATTTTTCATAAAAGAGGAAAGAAAGAGAGAAAATCAGAAAAGTAGGAAAATGCCAGAATAATTACAAGAAGCACAGGAAAGGGGTTACCACCACCATGGTTCCAGTGCTGGCTTATAGAGTGCGATGGGGAAGATCCACACGGGTGCAGTGGGTCTTTCTCCAGTGAAGTCTCTCCGAGAGCAGTCCAGTGACCCAGCGAGGGAGCAGCGCCACAGCAGCAGGACCAGAGCGAGATGGGGAGCATGGGCAGCCTCACTGGAGCAGCCAGGACAGCGAAGGACAGCACAGACAGCAAAGAATCCGGTACTGTGTAGATTTTTGCAGTGCAGCCCCCCCAGTGACAATTTAGGCATTTTTTTTAGAGGGTTTTGAAGGCGGCAATCATCACATCCACTTAATGAAGTTCATTGGCTGGCTCCCTGGTGTATCAAAAAGTTTGCTGCTTGCTCGCTTAACGTATCAAAATTTTGTTGCTCACTACTCTGGTGTATCAAAAGTCTGCTGCTCGCTTAATGTATCAACTAAATGCTCTATGAATAACTTTCAGCAGGATGCCTCATTTTCTGAAATAAAGCAGTTTCTAGTGGTTTGTTTTAAAGGTAACTTAATACTTTAATTTTCAAACCGTAATCTTCAAAGAGGTAATGAAGAAACACTCCTTACATTTTACTCATTTACTACAGGGACCCACAGCAAGTGAACAGAGGAGCAGCCATAGCATGCCTGCAAGGCCTCTGTGCATAAATCTCCCTGGTTTTCATGTCTAGAGATTGAGCAGCTCCAAGAGGTCTGTTCTATCCCTCCTTCCTCCCAGGTAAGATGCTCTGATTGGATATTACGTTTGCTCTTGGTGTGGGGACCCAGATTTCTCCCCATCCAGTGCTTCCCCTGTAGAACCAAAGGAACTAGCACAGAATATAGGAAGAAGTACAGTGATGCTGGTGCGTGGAGTGAGTTACAGACCTTTTTGTTACCCAGGCAGCATTTGAAAGATGCCAAAGGAATGCGAGTTCTGTACTCGCACTGCGCAGATACACGGATTTTGCCTGGCACAAGGGACTGGTGAAGGCATAAGTTATCAAGGTATAACAAACAAATTACAGAATTACTGTGTTTTCACATGTTAAACATGAGTTTTTTATCACCCTGGATAAATTATTCCTCTGTGAAAGCAAGTTCTCAGATAGCCTTTACCCTCAGATAACCTAGCAATTACACAAGGGAATGTACACCGACTTTTATCAGCTGGATTTGGGAATGAAATGCAGGCAGCCAAGTCCAGAGACTGCCGCCGTGGCAGCTTTCCTCTCCCTCCTCATGCTGTCGCTCTGGCTCTGTTCTCTACACGCCTGCATCCACTGCAGGAGCAGTGGAAGGCTGGGAAGGCTGCAGGGCACTGAGACACTGGAATCCAAGGAAGTGAGGAAGCCTGAAACAGGACAAGCAGTGGGGAAAGATGGAGTGTGACTCTATGTGCAGAGGAAGTGCATCACGTTAGATAACGCACCAGTTTTACTCCAGATGCCCCTCCCTTTGTGAGGGACCACATGGAGTGACCTTACAGTTCCCACCAGAGTTCTTACAGTGCAACAATACAGTGCAAACATGGTGCAAATTAGGCCACCGAAGACCAACTTGGGCATTGAAATAGAAAAGTACTGGGAGGGGCTTGAGGAAAATCTTTTTTTTTTTAATTGAGAGGCTCAATAAAAGAAAAACAGCAGCATTGTACAGGAGCAGATTTGCTGTGCACAGGCTGTGAGCAACACATGCAAAAAGCCCCTTTTCTGAACCCAGGAAGAAAACACTGCAGGACTAGAATGACCTTGCACCCGTATTCCTGGGCAACAGGTTTGCTTATAAAATCTGCATCAGAGACTTCCGTGCAATTAGGTCATTCAATCTTTGATCATTTTTCTGTTCCATAAGGTACAGAGAATATTTACATTCAACATGCAGGTTCTTTCTTCAATTCCTTGACAGCAGACCGCTCTAATTATGTGTGTGCTGACAGGACTACAGAGAGCTCCCATGTGACCGTGGTGGAAGAGAAGAAAGCTTATCATCAGGTGACAGAAGAATGCCCTTATTGTTAGCTCCAATACTTACAAATAAACCTTCCCAGGGTGTCACATACCGGTATAAATACACCATCCCTGTGGCACTGAGCTAATATGTTAATAGAGCAGGAACTGGGGAAGGGCTGTACCTGGACCACTTCCTCTGGGACAGAAGAACCTCAAGATTTGGCATGGATTAGCTGTATGAACTGTGGCCCACAATGCAAAGTATCCCAATTAATAAAATGTTTGCTAATATGCTCAGAGGAGGATCCGTAACCCTCCTTGTGTCCCAGTCTTCCCTTGGGCTGCAGTTGCCAGTTCTACTGTGGTAACTCCTAAGAGTCCTCAGCCCCACGGCAGGGCTTGGTTGTGCTAAGTGCTGTGCAAACACTGTGGCACAAAATGGATTCTGCTCTGAAAAGATGAGCTCGCTTCCCAGCCTGACAGACACTGCAATAAGTTCAGGGAACAACTCCAGCTTTATTGCAGCACAAGTTAACAGAATTAGTTCCCCCGAGCCTAAATTTGCATGGGAGAAAATAGAAGTATTTGTTAGATCGTGACTTCTTATCACAGGGGGGAGAATTTTCATCAAGCCATCTCCTGCACGTCAGGAAATAACTTGAAATTTTACTCCTTACTGTACTTTAGCAAGCCAGTAGCACCACGGATCAATACATTCTGCAGTGAAATAAGATATTATCTGCATTGTAGTCCATAGAAAGTTAACACAAAGCAAATAAGGAACTGAGGAGTGGCACAGAGGATCTTTACACCAGGTGGGAGGTGCAAGAAGCTGACAGCATGGGCAGCCCATGCAGGAAGGAGTGGTGTGCTCTGCAAGCAGGGAGGAGGATGGGATGGAGAAAGGTGACCTGCTTGAGATGGAGCAAAGGTGGATGAGCTGCCTCTGACTGGGATTTTGTACACCAAGAGATAGTAGCTTTCCAAGAATTTGTATAATTTTGCTGTTTTCTGCATCATTACTGGTGTTAGTTATTTCTCATAACTACATTAGACAGAGAAAACACACGGCATTCAGGGTTCAGACATGAGCTCTGAGGCAGTGCATTGTGGTAGCTCTGTGATTTGAATCACTATCTTATACAGGTATGTCCCTGATGCATTTTAAATTGAACTGTGTGCAAATAATTTACCACGGCAGTTGACCCATTCACAGCCAAAGTTGTAAGGGAGTTAATATGTAATAATTTGTAAGACAGGATGCTTTTTTTGAGGCATTAGTTGTTTCGCTGAGCACTGAAAATGTGATCTTTGATTCCTTCAGGAAACTCACCACTTTCTGTAGCTTATTTTTCACAGCAAGCTCAAGTCTGGCATACAATTATTAACAAGACCCAGCAATCTGCCCAAAACCTCACAGACAGTGAAGTATGTTTCAAATGCCTTTTCATGGTGTGCCCTTTTTAGTTAATAGCATCTGTATGCTAATCTGCCCTGATCTTGCAAACATTTATGTGCCAATAACTGCATCAAGCAAACCCCTTTTATTGAAATACACAGGTACTCACAGACTGGAAGCTTTGGGTTAATTCAAAGACTGATCCCAACATTCATATAATATATAAATATTAATATAGTTACTTTTAAAGCTGCTACTGGTGGATTTTCACTGTAGAAAAGATAATTCATACCAGCTAACCAGCTATCGATAACACATTTGAAAATAGAGATGCTAAATATCACTTTTTGTTTTGCAACTTCTTCATTCCTCTTGAAAGAATTGCTGAATTTTCTAGTGAATGTAGAGCAGAGCAATGCATAGAAATGTCACAGGAGCTCTGCCTTAGCTCTTATTAATGATCCTTGATATTATTTCTGCATCTTCACCACAGATGCTAATGAATATATCTTCCTCAACCCCACTCTTCCCTCTTCAGAAAAGTAATGTCCAGTTGATGGAAGAAATATATATGGCCTGATCAAGCTATTCCCAGACTCTTCCAAGTATGCAAGTGTAATCTGAGTTCTAAATGACTGCATGGTTTTATCATGAAACTGGCATTTGATGGCAAACACCTTATTTTCCCCTATCTAAAATGAGGCTGGCAAGCATTTGGTTATCCCACAGGATGAGCTGTAGTACAGGCAGGAATGCTTGCCAAGCTCCTTGAGAATATAATAGTTACTTTGCATCTTATTTCCTTTTTAAAAAGAGTAAAGTCAGGAAATGTTGCATGGCCATTCACACCAGATAAGCTATTGAATAGATGCATCTACTGTAGTCATTAACCATGAAAATGCTTTCTTGTGTCTCAACGAATCCTTAATTTTAAAGTGAAAAACACTTGCAGAAGTTTTCACCTTTGGCAATGCTATTGTGCACTGCTGTTTGTAGACTGACAGAACAAACCACCTCGATTACCCTGGAGATCTAGAGTGAGAAAAGCTTTCTCAATCTTCATAGAAAACACTGGTCTACTGTATAAAATAAAACTTAAAAGAAATCCAAACGGAGAAATTGAATTCTTAGGAGTTTTTATGCCTGACTGCTTGCTCTCTTGGGCTTTTTGTTTTGTTTTCTTCACAGGCTTTTATTTGGGGGCCTCTATTTCCACCAGACTGAGCTGCATTTTGAGCATATACTTCAGAGCTGCTAGAAATGGCTGTGGAGGGCAGCATGCCGGTTCCTACTCAGGGAAAACTTAAGACTATGCAGGGGGCTGGAAGGGCCCTCGAGAAGTGCCTCGCCTACGCTTCACCTTGCACAAATGTACTGCATGTCACCAACAGAGCTGCTGGTTTTCTTAACAATAATGAAAAACTCAAAAGCTTTGTGACAACAAAACCGCTTCCTTGCTGTAAGCTGCTTTGCATCCAAATGCTACGAGAAAAATGCAGAACTCAAAGGTGTACAACCACAGCACATCCTCAGTGCTGGCAGGCAGCACATTAGGTCCGGGATCCGTGATCGTTATCAGATTCAGGCACAGCTTCCTCAGAAAAATTTGATCCAGGTCAGGCCTTGGCACACAACTGCATTTCTATGGCGACTGCAAATACACTTTATAGGAATTTCTACCGCCTTTGTATTTTCACTTTGAGGACAGGCAACTTCTAATCCAATGCAAAGCCTGCAGGTACCTTTTTAACCCATCACTGTTTTTCTTAAACAAACGCAAGCAAATAGAGTGAGCTGATACCAGACCGTGCTTTGCAATACATGGCCGTGGCAGTCTCAGCATGTGGCAGGAGCTGTAAAGCTGGATTTACTGTCTTCTTGGACTGCTGCCATAAACATAACCTCACGCTCTGCCATGACTTCCTGGGCTTCCCCACCGCCTCGGCTTCAGGTTTTAAACAGGAGACATTCGTGGCTTGAATACAGCTGACACAGGACAGAAAGATTTCACACCTTTTTTGCTGGATACTTCTCCGATAACCTTGACCTCACCTGGCCAACCCCATTCACGAGTTAAAATCTGCTGTTTTGATGGGATATGTGCCAGGAGCTTGACACAGCCATCCGTGCTTTTGCCCTGAAACACCCCTGGCAGATTCCTGAATCGTGGGCCTGACCTGAGCATTTTTCACCTTCTCATTGATTAGCTATCATGAGAAGGGAATAACACAATTGATGAACCTCTCTATTCTCAGCATATGCAGTCCCCACAGAAAACCTATTCTTTTCAGGCTTATTATTTTATTTTCTGCTTTTATTGTCTCTCTGAAGCAATGCTACTTCCTAATTAAGTGCATCAAAACCACAGTACAGCAATCCAAAGAATTTTTCTATTTTATTTCCTCATAAAGGGTTATGGTTGCAAGAATGTCACTAAGCAGTTATAGCACTATTAGCAATACACACTTATACTATAATAATACTCAAACACTGTTGTTCAAGACCCTGGAAACCCACAGAAATTCATCCGTTGGTGTTCCAGAGCACTCCCAGAAATTGCCATTCACATTTGTCATGCTTTTCCTCAATTTGTGGCATCACATTTAATTTTTGATTGACAAACCCACTACTGACATACTTCACTACAATTTGTGGTCCATATGCAGTTTGGTTATTTGAAAAGCAACTCTCTCCATAATCACAGAATGGTATAATTTTCATCAGTATATCCATCCTAGCATGTATTTGGACATACTTTAGTTCAGGCTTGTACAATCTATGCAACAGTTTATAGACCACAATATTTTTAATTGAGAAAAAAAACACAACTCCTTGATGCTTCTAATGACTTGGCACATACCCCGCTTAATGCGACAGCCAAAGACAGATAGGATGGAGCCATCCTATTTTCACATTACTGTTTGTGCTGCAAATGCATTCTGGTGAATGAAAAAGATTTTGGTTGCATACGAGTTTTGCAGGCACTCACCAAAACCTTCAATTATATTTTGTGTCCCGTCTACAAAACACCATTTAGAAAAATTAGGGGAAACATCTCACAGCCTGGAGGTGGGGGGCAAGGCTGAGAGGGGCCATTGCTCATTCCAGCTGTGGGTGTGGGGGGTGTGGGGAGAACAGAGCCTGCCATTCCCTTCTTTATCTGAAGGCTGCAGCCTGAAGGGCATGGAGACACCACCCCGGCTCAGGGCATCCCTGGCAACAGAGCACCCAGCAAGCTTCCCCAGTACCTTGCAATTTCTGGCTGTACTCTGTCCTGTCGGACTGACTCCTCCTCAAGTTGCCGTGGTCCCCGGCGGTGGTGGTGCTCTCTACCACGGGCTCCGTCCTCCTCCTCTGCCCCATGTACAGCTTGTTCCTTAGCAGGGTCAAATTCCTCTTCCTTCCCCCGGTGCCTTCCTTCCCCGGACAGTCCATGCTCGCCAGGGACAGCTTTGCGTGGTGGTGGTGGTGGTGGAGGGGGAACAATAGCTCGATTTTCAGGGAGGTGACCTCCCTGCCCAGGTGAAGGCTGGTTGCTTTGGCCTTGGTTTTGCAGCAGAGCTCGCCAGGCTCCGCAGGGCCCCGGGGTCAGCCCTGCCACCTGTGCCGGAGCAGCTCCACCCCCGGGAAGCTGCCGCCCCGGGCAGCGTTTGCATTCACCTGCCCTGTGTGCAAGCGCGCCTGGCGGGGCCGCTTTCAGAGCCAGCCCCAAACCGCAGCCGCTCCCGGGCCCTCTCCCTGCTGCAGGGCACGCTCCTCACCCCGCCGCAGGGCCGGGGGTGCCGGCACAGAGGAGCGGGAATTGCCTCCTCCCGGCTCTGGCAGGGAGATGCCCGAGCGTGGCACGGCAGACCCTTCCCTCTCTGCACTGCCGGGCAGGCGGAAGCAGAGCAAGGCCATTGGGAAGGGGAGACCAGCCACCCACTCGACCCTCACTCCGGCAGCCTGGTCAGGACCCCAGCTCCTTGCATATCAAGTTGCATCTGCCAGTCTCCTGACCCCACTGAGAGGTGTAGGTTTTGGGCTGGAAACACCGGATCTACAGGTTTGAAAGGCGACCAATCCCCCAGGACAATGAAGAAAAGGGCTGAGGACATGAAAGCCCCTCCAGGAGGTAGGAAGCAGCATGGAGCTGATGCTTGTCTCAAACCAGGCTCTGTCCCGCTCCACACAGAGGGGCCAAAGCCAAGGCAAAAGCCGGCCAAGGGCCTGAGAAGGATACCACAGCCAAGCACCATGCTGTGATAGCCAGGGGAGTGGACACCAAAACAAACACCTGTTCATGATACCTCTGGGTTAGCTCCTGGAAGAGATCTTATTATCCTGTCTGTTAGCAATGGCCTCTGGCACACATGTGCTCTCTAGTGATCCTCTGTGCGCCAGTCTAATCAAGCTCTTGTCAAAACAGCAGGAGTTGCTGGCATCCAAGCTTGGACCGGACTTATCCTGGGAAGAGCCCCAAAAGCCATCAGTAGCAATCACTGCTGCTGCTGTGATACCCAAACCTGTGGCCCTCACTGCTGTAGGAAATGCCTGGTGGGAGCCCCGTGGTGCAGCCTAATCGGTGTCGGTCTCACGCACAATTATTGCCACAACATCTGCCAGGGGACATAACTAATGTCCCTCTGACAGAGGCTGGCAGAGCGTTTGGCTTCAGCATTGCCACGCTATGTCCCTGAAGGACTGTCGAGTAAAAAACAAGCTGGGATGAGACGTAGTAGTGTAACCTCGTTTCCAAGTTTTGTTTTTCTTTACAAAACTGGTCCTGTAATGCAATCTCCTCATCAAAGCCCTTCATTTCTACCCAGTAGTGAAAATAAGAGGTTATGAAACTGTTAAGCAATAAACTACGTCAAATTGCAGCACCATGCCAGTGCTGCACAAAGTGTCCAGCCCAAACACAGCCTGGCAGAGGAATAAAGTGGTGAGAGGAATACTGGGAAGACTTCGTGCTCACACAGAGTCACATATTACATAGGCAATTCATGTGTTACGTCCTGCCTCCTCTTTGATATTTCCTAAGAAACTTTATTTTGCAAGTCAGACCACAGAAGTTCCTTGAAAGGCAAAGCAGTGGTGACAGCAGGGAGAGGTGTAGGCAAGGACAGACTGGTGACACACTTGTGACAAGCATCAAAGCTCTAGCAACAAGTAGTACACAGACTAAAGTGGGAGCTAGGGAAATCAATTGGACAATTTCCTTACACTGGGGACTTGGGGAGGAGCTTTTATTTGAAGCAATAGCTTGGTATTCATCGAGGGTGGTAAAACTGGTTTAAACAGTCACCACCCTGACTGCCCCCCTTCCCCAGATGAATTTGTTCCCATTATTGCTGCAGGGTGTAAACACACAAATTTGAGATGAGATGGAGGAACTGATCTGGCAGAAAACTCCTTTCCTCGCCCCTTTCCCCTGGGCTATTTTCCATCTGGATCTGTGCTTCTGATTAGTTCCTCAACCAGTTAAGGAAGCAGTTGTGGCAGCATGAAGCAGGGGATGACGCAGGGCACATATGAGCAGCTGTGGGTAGGGCTGATGGTTGCTTAGGCCAGAATTACCCTGAGAAGATATCTCTCCCCACCAGGATTTCAGTGTCATGCTTCTCAGAAAACAGAGGTCCCATCATTTAAGATGAGATTTCATTATATTATTTTAAATTAAAATGGTTTGGAGGAGAACTGGGGAATGTATCTTGGCCGGGTGAAGGTGGAAGAGCAAACTTAATAGAATTCTTGGCATTTTAAATTCTGGCACACGTGCAGAGTTACAGCCAAGACAGGATATAGTTAAATTTGCTCAGGTGTTTATTACGACAGCAATCTCCCCACATGCAAAAGTTGTCTTCTTCTTCCTCTTCATCTCAGTCACAGGGAGTGAAAAAATGCATGTTCATCCAGCAACAAAATTGTTATGGGAAAGCCAGCTGTAGTTGCTGCTGCTGCTGTACTTAGAATGGTTTACATGGCTTTAGCCAGCAGCATTATTTTGGTGAAAGTCAGGAGCCCAAAGCAGGCCTACACCACAGTTTAGAATGTAGATGAGAACTTACAAAATAATTCCTCTGTGCCACCCAGCATAGGAAAGGCTGAAAATACCATATCTTCTGTGATACTCCAAATGAGTGGGACATGTTCAGAACTGGTGGCTTCCCTATCCCCTTTGGAGGGAGGGAAATTTGAGAGACAACCGGGTTTATCCATCATCACATTAAATCCCATCGTGGATTTACACCAGTGGGCTATGGCTGGCAATCAGCAGAGAGACTACATAAAAAAATGTAATTGTTTTGTAACAGATTTGAGCAAGACCCCTATAAACTCTTATAACTGTTTGCTGATCTTTACTGACTATAACAAAATGCCACAGAAAGCATGGGTCAGAACTGTGTGTTCTGACCACAGAAAGCACGGGTCAGAAGCATTCACTGCCACTCACAATAGTATGAGCAACCCTCTCTCAATTTCAATTTATTCCCGCTGTCTTCTGGCCCCCATTAGCTACTGATGGGAAAACAGTACCAAAGTCACTAATCCATAAGACAAGAGGAATATATGGTATCTACGTAGACAAGATGCTCTTTTTACAATGAATGTGGAAATCTCTTTTACTACTCTGTTACGCTCAATTCTACACAGCAAACTGGAATCCAGTTGATGCGAACACACAGAGGAGTTATTTGCACGGAAGCCATCCTGCTTAAGAAACAGAACAGGTGCTGGTGTCAACGCAGAAAATATTGGCATTGTGTTCCCCAGCAACTGTATTGGCCACATACAAGAGCTGATTGTTGTAGGGTCAATGCCAACCTTTATCTCAGTCCTGAGCTATAAATGAACCAGAAGCGCCATAAAGACTGATGGCCATTCAATAAGCAAACAGTTATTTGTTTTCTTGTCATACCTCACAGCTGTTACAGAAGATTTCTTTTTAACTTAGGATCCCAGAAGTTATACAGAAAATACCGGTGTGGATAGAGTGCCATGCCTGTTCCCTTTGAGTGGATGCACAGACCAGCACTGGAGACCTGTGGCAATGGCATGGGATTGGCGTTTCCAAGTTTGCTCACTGCCATGGCGGCACACACACCAAGGAAAAGAAAATCTCAGTCTGCAGCTGCAGAGTGACTGCCAGTTTCACCTATGCAAAGAGATCATACTTGACGGGCGTGGAGAAGCAGAAAGGTGCCATGGTACTGCTGCAGAAAGCTGTCCTACCTTCCCCACAGGTGGAGCATGACAGCAAAGAGTGTAGATGTCTCTGTAGCTCCCCATCTCCATACAGAGAAGCCTCAGTGCAAATAAAAGCAAGCCTGTACCATGTCACTCAGCCTGTATGCACGTGTCATAGCAAAGATGTCTTCTGAGGGACAAAACGTGGAGGCTTTGATAAGAACAATCCTGTGTAAGGCCTATCGAGGACTTTGAGCACAGGAAAGTGGCTGGTACGTACTCTCTACCTGTTTGCAACAGTACTGGTAAGATAAGAACAGCATGACAGGTGAGGAAAAAAGCAATAAAAAGATAAGGCTTAGGGACAGGTAAAACTGGAGTCTACATGCTGATTTTTCACAATGAATGAATCACAATTACTTTGAAATATACATAGGAAAAAACTTCAAACACCTTTCAATAGTACAAAAAGAGAAAAAAGCCTGTCTTGTAGGTGAAAAGTTATTTAGTGTGGCAGTCTCACCTTCACTCCTACTGTTGATCTTGCCAGACTGGTGATTCCTGTAGAGAAACAGGTCTTTAGAAGTAAGTGCATAGTGATAATTTCTTTTAGCCCTGTCTACAGTGTTTCTTGTCTAAATATTTGTAGGAAAAAATCATAAAGTACATGCCTGCTGGGGCTCAGGCTAGGCTGTGGATATTTCTAAGAAGGGATGGCTCAACCTTTCAAGATATGCAATCTATCTCCTCTGACTGCTGTGACGCTTTCTTACTCCAAACAAAGCCTCTGCTCCAGTTTACACACACAAAAGGCTGATGTGTTTTCTGCCTACAGAGGGGGACCCTCTCAAATTGAAACACCTGCCAGGGAGGAGAAGGGATGCTGAGAAAAGGGTCTGCAGGGCTTGAATTGTCCTTGCAGTGCTGTGGATCTGTCACTATCCAGCCAGGGCTTTGTGTAGGTCTGATAGGCTTGGAGCTGGGCCAGCTCCCAAAGGGGGACATGTAAGGGCAGTGCTACTTTGAAAGGGTTGGGAGGTGAGAAGGAGAGAGAACTTGCCAGGAAATCGAGCAGCCCTTTGATTTCTTCAGTGTTACAGCCGTGTAATTTTCTAAGGAAAATAACCTGACTCTGTTGATCAAGTAGATGGCACTGTGATATCAAAGCTAATGGGGAAAGACAAGCAAGAGAGCGAGGCATAGGTAAAAGAATAGGAAGATGATTCTTCATTATTGGTGTGTTTCAATGTAAAATAAGAGGGCATAGAAATTACCAAGATGAAATATTTTCTGTGGAATTCTTTGAGAACCTTCCGTCTGGCAATTCACAAATCAAGAGAGGAATGGAACCTAAAAATGGACTATCATGAGCAACTGGAAAGATTTTTCTTCTAGGTCTCTATTTTGAATCATTATAGATTTGCAGCTTCACACCAAAATTTCATATTTCCAGACTATTCTTACAGCTGAACTGGAGCCTTTTTTTGTTTTTCTCTATGTTCTTATTTGTGTACATTTGTGAAAGAATGAATGAAAGAATGAACCAGAGAGAATACTATTTGGTGATTTTTGTTTTGTGATGGAGGAGGTGCCTTGGAGTAGCAAAGATAAGAGTCTTTTAAAAAATTAAGCTTCAATTCATACTCACAAACAAGTTTAATTGGTGTTAGGGTAGGTTGAAAATTCTTGGTTCACAGAGCTTAAAATTAACTCAGTACAGATGCCTAGGAGGGAAGAAATGGACATATCTGACAAAATTAGTCAGAAACTCGGTCGTGGTGTCCTGGCCTCTTGATAGGCAAATCACTTTCTAGGCAGAGGTCCAGAGAAGTTAAGTCTGGCAAGCGAATCCTAACACACTTCACAGGGGATCCTAACAAAAAGCATGGTTAAAAAAGAAACAGCTTAGACAAAACAGCTCAGACAAACAATTTATTCAGGGAAAAACAGCGTGTAAACTTAAAATCTTCCTAACAGTAATGAGTATTATGACTAAATCCAAATTTTGCATAAATACAGAAGACCAGTCTCTTTAAAGCAATTGGCTTACTGAAGTGAGTTCACTGCTACAAAACAAGAGCTCACAGTCTGACCCAAGGTACTTAGTGTCTTTGGGATAGGAGCCTCTGTTCTTATTCACATTGGGATGGAAAGTAATGTAACCTGATAAACCTAATTCTAGTTACTGAAATACACAATGATTCTTTTCAGTTAGATGATGCAGTCTTTCATTGCCATCAGGCATCCATCAGTGAGCAATATACAAATCCATATGTGAGTTGGCTGCTTGTAGACATGCTCTCTAGACATCCTCTGCCAAATCCAGCTGTGCCAATGAAAGAGGTCACCGACTCCAATGATTTGTCATCCTTCTCCTGCTGAGGACTGTCAGTGCTAAGATCTGCAGGAGTTGTTCATGACCTTTAACTTGCTTTGGCTGAAAAGCAATCTGAATAACTTAGCCCAAAGTCCCTAAACTGCCTCAGGTAGCCTTGCCTGGTTTGATCTGCCCTGGGGAGCACTGGTTCCAGCTGATCCATTGGCAGCTGAGGGAGATGGTGTTGGCTGAACCAGTGAGCACTGGCCAGCAGGCCCAGGGAGTGACCTGTTCCACTGAGGTGGCTGGGCAGGGAGGAAGCCTGGCTGTGATTTTTGCACACAGGTAGCAGCAAAACAGAAGGCTGGCAGGAACTGATTCCTTCAGATTAACGGTCTTATAAGCCATGGAGATAGAACTTCTATTACAGCAAAATTTAATGATAATGATGTGATCACCAGCCAAGAGCAAACGCACTGAAATAGCACGTAGTCATACTAATGAAATACTTCAAAGCTTTATTAGGTGAAAAGATGAAAATTATTTTCATTCAGGAGGATGGGTTTCCTTAAATGATAATACAGATAATATTTTCTGCATTTATTTTGTACAGCATTTTAATGGGCAAACCATTAATTTTAAAATATTTATGTGTGTATATAAAAATTTATCAAAAATCCATGTAAATGTACACTGCAGAGCACAAAGTTTTAAAATAAGGACGTCCTTCAGGCTTAGATGGTTATATTGCTGCTGAGTTTTTGCTATACTCCAGTGGCATTTTGCTGGAATGAGATTCACCCCTGTGCAGAGGGCAAGCATAAAACCTAAGCACCATGTAAGTTCTACTTAAGTCTTAAGGACCTGGCTCTAATTCCATTGAAATAAATAGCAATATTTTGATTGTTTTTCAGTGGGAGCTATTACAAGGTCAATGAATGGGATCAGTCCTATAAATGCTTTTTGCTGGCCCAATTGGAATGATATGCAAGGAGCTAGATGCAAAATGCTTGGCACTGAATGCGAAAAAATCCCTTGGCAGTAAAAGACTTGGTAATTCTGGAGAATTTGCTCAAGGTAAATATTGGAACCAAGACACTGATTTGTTTCAAAGATTCAAGGATGGTAGGTAAATTTATTCTAACCAGGGAGTTGGTCTTACCCAAATATGACTTGAGGAATATTGGTGTACTTCATTTATATTCTGTGTAATACACTGCACAATACTGAAAAATACAATCAAACCTATTTAAAGAATTACTATTTCTGCAGTACTAGGATAATTTTTGATACCTTAGAGTAGTAAAACATTGTGTTCTCTGCTCTGGTAGCATTAGCAGGGTGTCACTGTGGTTTTCTGCTGTATCATCTACCCTTGCTAAGTAACATGATGGCATTTATTTATGCATCTAAACAGCACCTGCACAAAAACTCGTTTGTATTTCATAAATTCTAAGTGTTTCACAGCTGATTTCCCATTACAGATGACAGAGTTTTAGGTAAGACCATGTTCACAACACAAGGCAATGGAGAACTCTGTGCTCAGACTTTGTGCATCTTACCAGGATGCCTGGACACTGCAGTGTGTTTCACTTTCCAGCTTGTAGAGGAAAATATATATGAATTGGACTCCTACTAGAATAACCTTACACCCATCTGTCAGCTTTGCAAGTGTAAAAACCCTGTGTGTATTCTCAGTAAGTGATTTTCAAAGGCTCTGACCTTCCATAAATGAAATCCAGATTCCTCAGAACTAAGCAGAAGTGGAATGCTGGGCTTATGGCACGTGTCTCCTTTTAGCTTTGCCCATTTCAGCAGCAGGCCAACTCAAAGAAAGCACATAACAGATTTTATTATAATAGAAAAAAAGTTACATGGGTTTTTCCTTTTTTAATTACTCCACATGAAAAACAGACTGTTTGCCTTCTAGACAAACTTTAAAAATTTAGAACTACGGAGAGCTGTTGGTATCTGAGGGGAGCCTAGAAGAAAGATGGAGAGGGACTTCCTACAAGAGTATGTAGTGATGGGACAAGGGGGAATGGCTTCAGACTGAAAGAGAGTATGTCTAGGATTAGATATAACAAAGAAATTCTTTACTGTGAGGGTGGTGAGACACTGGAACAGGTTGCCCATAAAGGTTGTGGATGTGATCCCTGGAAGTGTTCATTGCCAGGATGGATGGAGCTCTGAGCAACCTGGTTTGGTAAAAGATGTCCCTGTCCATGGCAGGGGGGAACTACATGATCTTTAAGGACCCTTCCCACCAGGTCTATGATTCTATGAAGAATTTCACCCCTACATATTCAATTCAGGGGATTACCCCTGAAAATATTGCATTTGGTGAACGCAGATGCCAACTTCTCTGATGAAATATGAAGTACTATTTTGTAGCTTCTGCAGAAGTGGGCAATGGCCCTGCAAAATTGCCTCTCTGCTCTTCTGGAGATGTCTATTGTCACAAATGCAGCAAGCAGTGGCACAAATCAGAGCAGACCATAGCTTTTTTTCCCCCCCAGAGCCTTCTTGTAATGGGAAATCCACACACTAGACTACAGCTTCATCAAAGATCCAGAGCTCCAACTGACACATTTCAGAGGAGTACATGGGGGGGACAGTAGTGAGGCCATCATGAAAATCTCCTGCTCTAGTGGAAAATAATCCTGTGTCCTTGCTGCACACATTGAGCAGACAATCCCGACACTTTTGAAGCTTGATCTACCAAAGTACTGAAGGGAACAAATAATGAGAAGTAGTTACATGCTGCTTAAATCTGAAGGAAGATACTTACTTAGCCTTTCTGCTGCAAAAAAAAAATTCCAAATAACATTCAAAATAATGTATAAAATAATGAGGGTAACATGGAGTTAGCCTGCAGAAATTGTTCAGGGTAATTCAAATCACAGTTAACATTCAAAACTAATATTGACCATCTTTCAAGATGAATACACAAGATAATTGGTTTGGGATTCAAGAGTGATGATGCAACAAAAGTTATTCTGCCTCAGTCTCTCCAATAAAATGCAAATAGTGGTATTTGTGACTTTTCAGGAATTTTTGAAAGATCCACAAATAAGAAGCACTACTTCAAGAACTGCCATCCTTATTGACAAAAGAAATTCATTTGAAATCATCCTCAAGGATCAATGAAAAGGGAATTTAAAGGAATCAGATCATATGTAGAGTTATTATGCTTTAAAACCAATACAAGATGAATACAGAATCTAAATGAAGTATCAGCAGGGTTCAGTATAAAAATTTATCTCTGATTGGGAACCCATGCAAACAGCCCAGCTATAAAGAGAGCAGACACAGAGCGGCTTGGGTGACATAAAGATGTGTGCCAAGAAACTAACATTTCTATACCTAGGGAGCAGCAGGGTAGGATCTTCTTTCTGTTGCGGGCCTCAGGTAAGGATAGCAACCTTTGGTACCATCACCCCTAATTCTGCACCCACACTTTTCACAGAATGACCAAATCGATCAGGTTGGGAGGGTAGGCAGCAGCTCATCTAATCCAACCACCCCGCTCAAGCAGAATCAGCCTAGAGCATATGGAGCAGGATTGTGTCCAGATGGTTCTTGAGGATCTCCTTTTACAGAGACTCCACAGCCTCTCTGGGCAATGTGTTCCAGTGCTCGGCCACCTGCACAGTAAAGAAGTTCTTCCTCGTGTTCAGGTGGGACTTGCTGTGTCAGCTTCTCCCCACTCCCTCGAGCCCTAGTGCTTAGCATCACGGAGAAGAGCCTGGCTCCATCCTCTTGGCATCCCCCCTTCAGGCAGTGCTGGTGGCCTGCGAGCACCTCAGCCCGAGTACACCTGGGCTACCACCTGCGCAAGCTTGCCTGGCTCCCGCTGGGGTCGCCTACCGCCTCAGGGAGGGTCTGACTTTCGTTACTATAAGTTTCAACCGGCTGGAGCCCTCCCCGGAGCAGCCCCAGGGCCCCTCTGTTTCCCCGCGGCGCTGCCCTGGGCCCAGCCGGGGCCGCAGCAGGCGGGGCAGGGCCGGCGCGGCGCGGCGGCCGCAGGAAGGGGAGGGAAGGCGGCGCGCGGCCGCCGCCATCATGCGAGCGCCGCCGGGGCTGTCGCGGCTGCTGCTGGTGGCGCGGGGTTGGGGGCGCCTGGGCGCCATGTCCCGCTACAGCACGGAACAGCGGGGCCGCCCTAACTCGCCCGATTACCGCCTCTACTTTAGTAAGTAGCAGTCCCCGGACTCCATAAACCCCTTCCTTCCACGGCGCGCGCGGCGCACGGAGGCGGCGGCGGCGGCGGCTCCCCGCTCCCGCGGCGGCTCCTCGGGCTGGCTGAAGTATCGCCCCCGAGCCTTCTCACTGCTGTAGGGGGAGAGCAGTGTTTCTGTAGAGAGAGAGAGCAGATCCTGTAGACATCCCGGCTTTTGGAGGGGGTGCTGGGCCTGCTCAGCCCCGGCCCAGCCGTGCCCTTGCTGAGCTCCGGAGGACGCCGTGGGTGAAGCGCCGCCGTGGTGCCGTGTAGTGGCAGCCTGGCCGCGGGGGCCCGTGGCACCCCAGGGACAGTCGTGAGAGGCTTCTCCGTGGTGTGACAGCCCAGCCTGTCCCTTGTGACCAGGGCGGCCCTCCCTCCCACCAGACACGTCACCGAGGCGGAAGGCTGGCATCCAAAACGTGGGGCTCCAGCCCCGAGCGGGGGTCGGCGAGTGGGGGTGCAAGGGCACGGGCGGTGCTCCAGGAGGCGTCTCAACACCCAGCGAGAGCTGAGGGTGTGCCGCGTTCAGTATTACGCATTTTCATAACAGTGTTGTCTTGTTTGTGTGCCAGTCCTACCCAGTGGCTTTGTACATTTCTGGTCCGTTGACCTACAGTCAACTCTGACGTCTGCTGGGGTGGGAGAAGCGGAGGCGGCGTGTGCCCGCTTGGCAGCACTGCCAGGGCTCCCTTGTGCTCATTCATGGGGCTGCCAGTGCAGGACATCGTCTAGAGAAAGTCACTTTATTTGGTGGAATAAACAGCCAACCACTAAACTTTGTTTTATTTGGGAGGAGCACATGGGAGGTTTCCAGGAAATGCACATCAACTCCATTTACTATTCTTTGCTGAGGTGGTCAAAAGTCCAAAGCTAAGTGAGGTGCCTTGTCTACTTTTTCCTTTACTATGAATAGGGATGCTACCAGAGAAGAAATTCCTTGGGATTTGAATTAGTGTTTGCACTCTTTTGATGTGATACTTGGACTTGGAAAACTTAGGCATACACTCCAGTGAAATTAGTTTCTTTCTAGAGTAAGGGCAAGGCTGCGGTGCAGATTGGGCCCCCATTAAGTTAAGGTCAGTTTTTGCTGGTTTCAAGGTGTGGTGTTTCATATCAAGGGCCTAGAGCAATTATCCGATCCCTCACCTACACTTGATCAGACTTTGGCCTATTACGTTGGGGGATTTGTCATCATGAAACTCTGTTTATTAGAAATACAGTGCAATCACAGGGGTGACATTGCTAGAAACCCTACTGATGGAAATGGGTTCCTTTGGGTTTGGTTTTTTTTTTATTTGCTGTGTTTGGTCAGGGAGTAGAAAAGAATGAAAGAATCTTCTCATCCTTTTATAGCTTGTATTGCCAGGTAGAAGAGAAGCGTAGTGTTGAATTCTAAAGCAATAACTTTGATTCTAATGAATCCTTGTCAAAACACTCAAATTCCTTGTCCTCCGTGTAGGTACGTGCTTGAAATTGAACTTCAGAAAAAGTTTAACCGATGCACAGTCATAGCATATACACATTTCTGTATTGTGTGATGTTTAGCAACACCAACAACTTATACCATATCTTTAGGTTTGCAATGCTACTTTGTTTTGTCTTTCAGAGAATTCAGATGGTAAATATATTTCCCCATTCCATGACATTCCCTTGTTTGCTGGATCTAAAGAGGTATGTTTTTATGCCTTGAAACATGATTAATTTCAAAATGCTAATAGTTTTGCTGGCGTTCTTTAGATAAAAGTGCAGGTTTTAAAAGCTTTTTTTTTTTGGTAATCAACAGAGAAATGTTTAGTGCCTGAAAGGACCACTCTAACCCAGACTGATGCCTTATGTAATACAGGCATGATGACTGCACCAAATTTTCTCTACTGAATTTAATAACTTGCAGTGAAACATAATTGCTGTTTATGCAAGCCTAGGTGTCTCTTTAAGTCTCTAAGTGATTGAGGGCAGGAGAACCCTCACTGTATCTTGTGATAATTCTCTACGTTTAGTTTTGTGGTTATGTGTGCTTGAATTAATTTTCTACTGTTACTCTTTTTGAATTAGCAGTTTTCTGCACCTGCCATTAAAAGTGTACATTTCTTTGTCATGGGTGTACAGCACACACTTGTATAACTTACGGTGTATGTCTTTAATTCCCAAAAGGAGCATTAGAATTGGAAGCCAACAGCAATGCCCAGGAGAGAATTGGTAATCACACCTTTGGAGATTCGCAGTGCGCGAGGTGCAGCTGAGCACTGTCACGTCTTGTTAGCTGCTCTCCCTGGGGTTTCATTACAGCAATAATGAAACGGCTGTTTAGTCTGTCACTGATGGGAGAACTGCCAGTCTTTGGTTTAGGCTGAGGTTTGCTTATCACGGGGTACTTGTGACACAAACAGGCTAGGGGAGTTTTAGTCGTTTTCTTGTTTTGTTGCTGAGTCTCTGTGGGTGATATGAGTGGTGCAAAAGGTCAGTAGTTTGAACATGTTCATATGGAGACTCCTGAACTGATGAACCAATCTCTTAAATTATTAAATCCGAGATATTAGAAATCTGAATGAAACCTTTTTGATTAGCAGACCTAAGTGCTTGTCAGTGGGAAAGGCAGGCCATTCAGAGTGTTGTTCTTAAGATGCCATGTTCATTTCATGCTATTGCTGGAAAAGCAATGGGCATTTTCATCACATGTTCACAGAGGCCTTCCTGTGCCTGCACCTAGAGTTAAAAGTTTGTGGGAGTAGCTTATAGTGTGTGATATTGCCAGTAGGGTAAATTAGAGTACGGCAGTGTCTGATCAGTGTGGAGAGACTTTCATTTTAGTGTGTGAGTGAGGAAATAGCATTCTACCCAATACAGGGCCTGAAGGGTGAGCAGGAGGGAAGTCATGGTTAAGGTCTCTGTTAATTTTGCCTTGTTTGCAGGAGGATGACTTAAGGATGTATTCCAGAGTCTTTCCATCCCCTTGTATAAGATTTATAGACTTTATGATGGAGAAATCCAGCCTTATTTATTGTACTGGTTTTGTTTATTTTTGATTGGCTTTTGTCTTCTTCAACTGTACAGAAGGATGACTGTATTTAATCAGTTGACTACAGACCTAAATTGCTGCTTAAATTTCTTGGTAGCTGGGAGAAAGTAAATGTATCCTTGTACATTTTTATCTTCCTTTGTTAATGTCTCGAAGGTTAGAATTTCACAATGAAACAGAACTGAGTACTTACTTTTAAAAGTTATAATTTAGGCCTTTGTGCTCACAAAGGACTGTTTCAATTGCATTGCAAAGTACTGTTGCCTGTATTTATGTGAATACAATGTTGCTGTCTAGTGTTCTTTATATACTCCTTTACTTCACTCTTTCCCTATAGGATAAAGAAATTCCTGCAAAGAGGTCAAAGACTACTGGATCTGAGGTACTGCTAAGTTTTTTTTCTTGTTGGTTTTTTTTTCAACTATTTCCTCTCCAACATCACTTTTCTGCAGAGTGAACTTGCTGTCACTGAATATAGTTGACTTATCTTCAAATGCAAGTCTTTTAGGTGAAGACTTAAAGAGATTTAATATTTTCCTCTTTGAATGGGACAGAAATGTCAGAATTCCTTTATTTATCAAGATGTTCTCAAAGGCAAACACTTACACCAGTCTTTCAAAGGTTTGTTATGACTTTTGCAGTATAGATGTGTTATCTTTTTTGCTATTATGTTCAGAAATATTTGCAGTAAAACCTCCCTTAATGAAATATTCATTATTCTCTGACTGTGGATAATCTTTGGTTTATATACAGAACTTCAAAAATCCTAAGTATGTTAGGGCAGAAATTATACTGAGTATCTGCTTTTTGGAACTGAGGTTATGTTGTTTTCTATACTCAGCTGGGAAGCCCAAAGGGAGAAAACCCTCATCTGCTAATGGTTCAGCATTATCCAACACTGAAATTAAGGCTGGCAGAAGCCTAGAAAACGTGGAAGATCTGCTCAGGCTTTTACTGTGAAACAAGATTTGTTTATTCAAGTGCCTTTTCCAAAATATAACATTTTTTTGCTGTGCTTTGCCTGGCATAGGCTCATCTAAAACTTAGTAAAAGAATGTGATAGGAAAAAAAAAGAGCCAAACTATGCTTTAAGGCCCATTTGGGTGGGCGGGTGTGTGTCCCAATCCTTATCTCCTCCTATCGTTTGGCCAGTCATATTGCAAAACTGTAGCTACCCATCTGATGTGAAAGAACTGTTCTAACTGTCTGGGTTCTCATAGTTTTGCAGCCAGTGTGTGGTGCACTGGTTCTTGTGCTGTACAGCAGTCACCACACAGTCCTGCACTATGAGTTTCCTCTCCCCTTGCTCTGTGATTCATTCAAGCTACAATGCCCAAGTAAGGCTTTTTAGATTTCCTGTAGCTTGATGCCCATTTAGGAATTGTTTAGAAGATGTAGAATCATGCCTCAAAAGAGGAGCTATTCAGGAGAAAGAGTATGTGCCAGTAGACTTTTTTCAAAAATCATTGTCTTGCAACATCAATTCTTATTTACAGCTCCTGCTGGCAAGTCAACTATTGTGTGTCTTAGCTACTTACAGATACTGGCTGGTGCAAAGACATTTCATGCAACGTCAGAAACTGTTCAAAACTGCATTTGTCTGTGCTGTGAGAAGCATGGTAGCTTCTTGAAAACCATGTTTCTAGTAGCCTATGGAAAGGGGGCACAATGCCAGTGAGGCTGAGCAGCTCTTGCTTCCTTGGCCAGTGTAGCCTCCAGGGCTGCTTCACATAATTCCTGCTGTGAGACAGCTCTGGACTGTGGTTTAATAGAGCTACAGAAAATGAGTAAAGGCAAATGTGCATTTCAGTCCTAGCAGGCTTTTGATACAATTAGGCAAACAGATATGCAGGCTGTAAGTTTCCTGAACATACTTAGATGGTGAAATGTGAGAACACCTTTTTCATCATGATCTTAGGGATCTGGGGAGGGGAGAGAAAACAGGGGGGATCTTTGTGTTCAGGAAAGCGGTTTCTTCTTATACTGGGCTCTTCAGCAGCTTTCCTCACCTTGCCTGATGAGAGACGCATCCTTGTGTACTTGTATGCAGGGAAAGCATAGCTTAATCAGAGAATAAAGGGGAAATGAGGAATTTAATGTCTTCTACTGATTTCAGAAGACCTTTGAAGCCCTGGACTCCTAGTTCTTGTCTAGGGATGCAAAGGCTGCTGTTGATATCTGTTATTCAGTTAATCCTTCACTGAATTTGACCAGAATTTGAAAGTGATAGTTCTTGCCCTGGAAACACATCTTTGAAACTTATGCTTTTAGGGTGGCAGTTATTTGTTACTCTGGACAAAAGCAAACCCTCTTAAGAGTTAATTTAAGTTTGTTAAATTATGCTGAACTGTTGTTTATCAGATGGCAGTCTAGCTATGCAAAATGAAGATCATTTTGGAAGAGTCTCTTTAGTCAGTCTAATCTACTTTAAATTGTTCTTGGTGTTCCTGATGTCAGAAAAGGTCTCAAAGTTAGAGGAGTTTCAGCTTTCAACATTTGTAGGATAGAGAGTGCACATCCTACAAGTCTGTGTCAGCTGTTTTGCAGTCTCAGTTTGTAGTTTGTAAGGGAAACACTTTTGCGTTTCTGTATTAACTGTTTTCACTAGTTCAACCATTTCTTGTAACATTTTAGACCTTCCCAAATCTCAGTTAAGTTTAGCTTTGCTGACTCTGCTGACAACTGACCTTTTTGCTTTTGCAGATGGTTTTTGGCTGTTTGAGGAAAGAAAGAAGTTACTTTGAGGTAGAAGCTATGCTCTACCTCAAAGTAGAAAGAAGTAATATTCAGCTCCAGTCTTAAAATTACCTCAGTGACAGGTTTCAAAAGTTTCACATCTCTGGAAAAGTGGATGTTTCCACTAGGTTTACAGTCAAAACTGTCAGAACCTGACTGCTGAATATGGTCTTCCTTGTCTGGCAGGAAGAAGGTTTGAAGAGGTCATAATTTTCTTTTCAAGGCCAACATGACATGCTGTTCCCTGCTGTAGTTGAAAGGGTTTCTAATCTACTTGTCATTGTATATCTTTGGAGAAATATTCATATGTGGTGTCTTTCAGAGGACCCAGGTGTTATTGGAATACAGTGTTTCATATGCTGGCCCTGGTAAGGAGTCTGTCCAAGCATGTAGAGATTATAGTCTTCTAACTTCCAGACATTCACAAGAGCATTTGGAAAAAAAAATAGAAAGAAAGAAAAACAAGATGGGTTTTGTTTTGTTGCATCCTGTGGATTGCACATTGCTGGGATGCCCTTGTGGACTTCAGCTGAGATGCTTCTGTGAGCCAAAAACTTCTGATAAATGAACTAGTCAGGTGAGATTTAAGGGCTCATCAGGGTGGTATGCAGTCTGCATAGGTGATCTGACCTTGTGCTTCCAGCAGTGTTAAAACTAGTGTCAGAGATGTCATTTAGTAAAGTTGGTATGCTTCATAAGAAAGGAGAAGCTGTCGTCATTTTCTGTGCAGAGCAGGTGCACACTTTGTGCTGACTTTGTATTCTGCCTTAACTACAGTCTCTGTAACTATCCTTGGTGATGTTAGACAGTTTTTCAGTATATGTGACCTGGGCTACAGTGTGTCCATTATGTGGTCAGGGATTTGTGTTCCAAATTTTAGGTTATCAGTGAATCTTTCACCCTGATGCTTGAACTTGCCTAGACTTTTGCTATGGAAGTGTCCATTAGATGCAGCCTTGCTTTGTGTTCCTACAGATGAACAAATGCTGGAAGTAATCTTCACTCATCAATCCAGTTGAAATCTACCCCGAGTACTGTTGGTTTACTGAGAAAGTTACATCAGTGATTTGATCCAACTTAACTTCAAATAAATGGTTCCTTAAACTTGAGAGAGCCAGTGGTTCATATTTATCCATGTCGGGGTTCTACATGGCATAGTTTTGTAGGTGAATATGTCCCATAATTGGTTTATCAGAGAATGTGCCTGACGCCAGTGAGATTCCTGTGTGTAAAATCTACCTGTACCTACATGGTGTTTGTGATTCCCTTTCCAGTATAACAGAAGGGAAGTACACTGTGAAGAGAATGCAGGCACTCTGTTTATACTGGACATTGCATTCCTCTTTTGCTATGTGGAATGTTAATTTATATTGGCGAAGTTCCACTTTCTCTTTGGTGTCCAGATGTTGCTGGCATCTGGTTTGTTGTTTTAATTAGCATATACTTTATAGCAAGTGTTACATTGGGAATGCTTATAACATGGCTACTCATTTGATAAGGAAGTCCCATTCCATTTATTTATGTATCTATTTAATGGCAATCCATATTTAGCTTCTCCTTTTTTTTTCTTTTATTTTCTTTCTTCCTTTTAAACATCACCCTTTGTTCACACTACTGCTAGACTGCAGCTTATGATTTTCATTCTTGTTAGTCCTCAGGTGCATGCTGCCATGTTCAGTTGATGAGAATCCCTGCCAGATTGCAAATGAGCAGACAGGAAAGAAAAAAAGGAAATGGTAGCTGCTTTTTCTTCTCTCTTTCTCCTGGACTCTGAACTTCTCTATGACAAAGAGTCAGCAGCCCCCAAATGCTGCCTCTAGTGCTTTTAGATTTTTTTAAGCATTCTACTATAAAAACTACCAAAGTAACTGTAAGCTTTAGCATATCCTTGTCATGCATGGTGATGGAAATTGCAATCTGTAGAGGTTACTCCATGTCTGCCTCAATTTATCTGAACCTTCAAAGCTGAGCATTAAGTGTTGCAACCCTTGAGCAAAACCATGCCTATTCAAAACCCTTCCCTCAAGTGTATGAAATAAGGAACTTTGGAATGACTGGGAAAGAAACTAGTTAAACAAGAAAGGGAAAGTTAGGTAAGGAAGAATTGGTTTGGAGAGGGATATAGGGCAGTCCAGAAAGGCAGGCATCAGAAAGGTCGTGGATTTTTTTTTTCTTTCTGATACTCAGGTTTCTAAAAGTAACCCCAGATGAAAATGAGTTATTTTCTGTAAGTATCCATACAGCCAGAACTAGTTTTTTTTTAAAGTAGTTTAACTAGATAAAAATGAGTTGTTTTTTAAGGCCATCAGTCTTAGAGGAGAGAATGATGACTAAACATTTACCTGGGTATAACAGTCTATATTTTCCTTCCTTTTCTCAATACTTGCTGTACAAATATGCTGAATTATTTTTGTATATCTTTTTATCTTTCAATGTTTGTTTAATTTCAAACACCAAAAACTGTTTCTGTTTTCTGTGTGAAAGAGAGACATTTTTGCTTATCTCAACAAAAAACTAATCATGGTACCTTAAAAATGATGTTCAGCTGAAATGGAATGCAGTAAGGTGCCAAGAAGTGTTAAAGACAACACCCAAATAAAGCAAACAGTTAGAACCTACGTGAGTTCCCATGTAATCTGCTTAGGGTGTAGTTCTTAGGAAATGAAGGGTATCATTTACACATACTGGTTGTTCCTACTAATGTAATTTTCTGCTGATTTTTTTAATGCAGTTTTAGGAATTAGGAAATGTACTTTTGACTTTTCTGTGTTGAGCAAGTAGATTTGAGACCTCCCCTGCCGCATCACCTCTTCAAGGTGTAACAGAAGTTTAAGTACAAATATCTGTCTTGTGCTCACATTGACCCAAAGTCAAACAAGCTGCACAATACCCTGGGTTGAGTGTCCCTCTGGGCTCTTCAGCTCCCTTTCTCTAGCAGATGGATTCTGTCCTTTTTTCTGAATCTTGGACACTTTCCTTCGCTTTTCTTGCCTGCTCCAGGAATACTGTCCTGAGGAAACCGTCGGCCAGCCTGATGCACGGTTGGCACTCATGAAGTGGAGTCTCTTCTACATGAGGCTCTTGCAGAGCTGGGTTAAATCTGGACTGCAGTGATCTCACAGGCAGGCCAATTGCCTGCTGATGTACTAAGGCAGTTAAATGGTAAACTTTGCAAGCAATAGTTTTGTTTAATGAGAGATCTTTTTGCTGTGATTTGAAGGTGTGTCAAATGGGCTGTTGAAACAGTCTTCCCATTGCTTGAGGGGGTAGAAGTGCTTACTTAGGGGGTTGGTGAGGTGGAATTTTTTATTTTACTGATTTAAGATAAAAATGCCAATTACCAGATGCATTCACCAGCCAAAACTAACTGCTGAATGACACATGCAGATGGTAATCTGTGGAGACAGGTGGTGTCTGACACTTACATTTCTGTTTTCAGCTGATGCAGGGACAGTTTACATCAGGGGATGGGGGACAGCTTTCAAGTGGTTAGAAAGAATAGGTGCTTGGTCTGGGGAAAAAAGAGTGATGGAAACATTCCTGTGTGATACTTAGTCAAGGAGGAAAACAAGATAGGAAAGAGGAGGAAAAAAACCTTAAAATACTAGATAGTCTAGTTCTCTTTCAATCTGTCAAAATATCTAGTATGTGCTCTCCTTTCCACATGAGTGAATCTAGTCTTACCACTGTGAAAATTTGATTGCCCTATAAATAAAACTTTTATTTTTAAATGCAAACACTGAACGAAGTCATTAATCTTTTGTAAATGCTTGTGGCAGCTTAGCATTAGAGAGAGTACTTTTGGGGATTTTTTTTGCATACAAATTAATCTGTCAGGCTGTCACATTTAAGACTCTTGACAATTCACGTTTGACTGATACCACAAATTATGAGGGCCTGGTCTTCAAGCTGAGTTGAATCCAAGTGGTTTTGTTATGTTTTTGAGAGCAGCATTGCATTAGTTTTAGTCCAGTGTAGTCCAACCCTGACAGTTGGTTTGGTGAAGACCTGGACTAACTGTTGACTAATTAAAAGCTCAAAGCCAAGTATAGAGGCTGCTGAAGCCTTTGCATTCTACATGGTCAGGAAAGCATATGGCAGCATCTAAACAACAAAAATACTGGATTGTGGTGGAGGGAAAGACATCCTGTATAATTCCAGTAGTTCGTAAGTTTTCTTCTTGTAGCTACCAGTCAGAACAGTTTTTTGACCTGCTTGGCAGTTCCCTAAGAGTTTCTTGTCAGCACTGGCTTTCATACTCTGCATTTCTCTTTTCCAAGTGTTTCCCAGATGGATGCACATACTTTATTTGGCTCTCTTCCAACCCTTCTCTTACCTGCTCATGCATGTATGTTGCTTTTTTCTGTCTGCTCAGTGTTGACATTTTTGAGCCCTCTTTACTTTTGTTTCAACTATTCTTACATACATAAGGTGTATTTCATAAAACTGAGACTTACCTGAAACCTTTCTCCTTTTTTTTTTTTTTTTTAATTTTTTTTTTAATTTTATCATGACCTGATTGGGAGAAGTGATTGCATCTGACATGCCACTGATTGCATTATGGGCACAGTACTTATGGATGGCAAATATAGTTTAAATTTATTGGCAATTGGCTGTCAGTATTGTGCATAGCTTGTGATCTCATAGTAGAAATGCTGAGTGACAATTGGGATTTTCCTTTGCTTTCTTGCTTTCCACACTCCAGATTTGTTTGGGAAGAGATGATCATAGAACCACTGGAATTACTTTTAATCACTGTGACATTGACCCTGGTAATGCTGTTTGCTTGTTGCAGCTGCAGGGTACAAGGGTCAAAAATACCAATATTTAAGGGTTCACTGGAGCCTTAATTGTGGTGTAGTTAGAGTGTCAGTGCAAGTCTTCACTTGGTTCAACTTTATATTTTTTTCTTACGAATTTCTACAAAAACATATTTTGCCTTTCCTGACCTGTTGCAATTGCTAGTACCAATGTGAGTTTACCTTCGCTGTGAAGAGATGTCCCAGGCAATGTGATATTTTTGAGGTTATTGTAGTAGTCTAAAACAGGTTGTAGACCTTGCTTGATGGTTTGTTGTAGTTACCCAATTCAGTAGTACTCTGCTCCTTGGTAGGGATTAACTCAGCTTCATAAGAAGAAATCTCACGGCAGTTACACAGAATTTTTCTCTTTGGAAAATGTTGCTTTAACTTCCTCAGTAAGAAGGTGTAGACTGCTCATTTTTCTTCTAAAAATGTGGAAGTTTGCATGTTTATTGGTTTTTTTTCCTCCCACACCATCTTCTTAAAAAACTTTCACTTTATTTCTGTTAGGAAGAAGGCTAACACTAATGTGAGGTGTCTGTGTCCATGCCCTTCCTCTGCCATCGCTTTTGGATTAGTATCGGCTCACTTGAACCAGATTAGACTGAGAAATAGAAGTGTCATTTGCATGAATTTTTAAAAAATAGTAAGCCAAAAGAGGAGGGCCTGAAGGAATAAATCCTTGGGGGAAAAAATATAAAACATTGTCCTTTCCACTGCTTAAGGGAAGCTAACTCTGTCGTGTAGAAACATTCAATCCTCTTTGATAAGTAGACTGAACCTCTGCCTCATGGCAAACCATTCCATGGACATTCTGAACATTTTGTGAAGGGTAATGTTGACATGGGAACAAAAAACATCAGGGGTATTTCCATTGCTTGTTGTTGTCCATCTTCTTAAAGGGGTGAGGTAGGGAAAGGATGAACTGTGGAGGTTGATGTAAAGGAACTGTACAAATACAAGCGGCTGTAACAGAGAAATATGATGTATGTTGCTGTTGAATACACAGGAGAGAATTTGTGTTACTGTAAAATACTAATTGCCAAGTGGAATTTATTTTCAGTTCTGTCACAATTTTTTTGTTTTAGGTCCTGTTTAATATGATTGTAGAAGTGCCTCGTTGGACTAATGCAAAAATGGAGGTAATTAAGAAAAATACCTTGATTATATAGGTATTTGTGGAAGTTACAACAATGTAATGGCTTCCAGTAGGCAGAGTTTAATCACAGTTTGGATTGCTCTTTGCACATTAAAATGTTAAAAAACTGGTTTGAAGTGGTGCATATGCTTTTCTTGCAATTATAGAAAGTGTTGAGCTTCTAATTGTTTTCTTGGTGGAAACAGGAAAAGCAGGTGGGCACTGCTTCTTGACAGCCCTCTCACTGCAGAGTGTAGCATATCTGCAGCAGAGTCCTGGAGTACTGACTTTTAGGGCATTTTCCAAAATTTAGACTTAACTCTTGCTTGCTTATGGAACATTCCACTCAGATTATTTAATTCATCATTTCCACTGTATAGTGTATTAGGCCAAATCCCAACAAATGGAGTTGCAACTAAAAGAGCATTTCCTTATGACCAAAAAAAAATATTTGGGGACTTCACTGATTGAAAGTATGAACTCCTGCAGGGAGATATTTTACAAGTAGTAAAAGTATCTGTAGTGTTTGTGAAACAACAGATCTCACCAGGGTATGTCCTGTCTTCCTGAGCATTTGCATTAATTTTAGGCGTGCTTCCCAGATGCTTTTAAGGAAGTTCGTGGTTGAGCTGTTAACTCTTTTAATTACTGAAAATAATGCCAAAGAACCTCCTTAGCTATTTGAGAATTTTTTTCTCCTTTCCCTGATGATAGAACTGTGTTTGCCATCACAGCTGTTACTATTCAAGCAGGGTTACCTCAGATATTTACCCCTTGTTTTAAGCTCATGATTTATTGTGGCAGCTGAGTTCTCTTTTGCAGGGGATCCCTTTGACAATGCTACTTGAACTCTGCCTAAAACTCAGGTTGTTCTCCCTATGCTTCTTTCAGCACATTATATCAAGGATAGAAAAGGTTGTCCTGTTAGGTTTAGAAATCATTGATTTTAGGCTTTTTGGGTTTGATGGAGGAGACTAGATGTAGTTTCCTAATATTTAACTTTTAATATCCTTAAAATTTGCTGCATCAATTAAGGTAGCCATCTTGCCTTGCCATTGTGTCCTTGCAGTCCTTCAATCCAGACCATGGTAAGCTGCTAATACCTGCTATTACCACATCTTGTCTGCTGATCTCTTCTCACATGCAGTGGAGACTTCAGGACATTAAGCCTTGCATCAGTATGAATATTTACCCACATTTACATTTTCTGCCACAGATCTTCTGCTCCTCAGCTTGTTATATTTCCGTTCTTCTTCCTTGCTGCTCTCAGTTACTCCTCTTTGTCCCAGTTTCCATGAACAAAAAGCATTTCTGAGCTCCACTTCCATCAATGTCCCAGGTGGCCTGTTTGAGCTCTTCACTCTTAGGTTATGACCAGAAGCAGGTGGAATCCAGTGTGAAGCCAGAAATGTATGAAACTTCATCTTGGCTCTTTGGGAGGGTTTACTTTTGGAATGGTACATACAGGTTGACAGGTTGGAGTGGTTTTAAAAGGTGGAATTCCTTTGGGATGGCTTTGGTGACAGTGCTTCAGGTAAAAGGACAGGGATATAAAATGAATGTGGACTGAGGGCTGTGTACTTATGCAGGGGAGCTATACACCGCTTGAATGTAATCACTTGAGCCTGTAACAAATGTTTTGCCACTCAGATGAGTGTGTGTAAGCAAGAGCCAAGCTAACATGGGTTGGGCTGTGGTGTGGAGTGTCAAAGGGTGGTTACAGTTCAAATTAGCTGTGGTGGGTAGCTCAGGCAGTGGCTATATGTGTGTGGTTTTTGTATGGGCTTTGGGGAGGATGTTACTGTTCAGCTGTAGTTCAGCTCTTCTGCCAGTGCTTCTTTAGGAATAAGAAATTCCTAAGAAATAGGAAAGAATGCCCTCTTCAAATGGTAGCTTAACTTGTTCTAAATATGCATTAAGTTGGGATTTGGTGACTATGAGGAACTTGTACTTGTGAAAAAGCATTTGTATGCTGAGAGGTGATGGAAAGAAGGGGTGTTTGCAATTGGAGAGCAAGGAGCAGAGGGCAAGAACATGAAACATTTCCTCTGTGGCTGTCAAAGCCACTGTTGAAAGATGTTGTACCACCATTTGCATGTCTGTTGAACTTGTACTATAAAGTGCAAGAGCTTCTGACTTAAGTTCCTTTCAGTTTTTATGTTTGACCATGACAGCCTCCTTAGAAATTTATTACTTTCTCTTCTAGATTCATTTTTTTCTTGCATACTTTACAGCATTATTTAATACCTTAATAAGCTGCTTTTTGAATATGACCCTTGAGATTCAGAGTGAGGCTATAGTAGTTTTAATAGTCCTCAAACCACAAGCATGTGCTGCCAGATGGATCTTTCTCACTGGTTGGGTATGGAATGAATTGCTTTCCATTTTAACATTCTCCTTCTTTCTCTCCCTCTCCCTGCTCCCCCACCCTTTTTCACGATCTGCTTAGATTGCCACTGAGGAGCCATTGAATCCCATTAAACATGATACAAAGAAAGGCAAGCTTCGATATGTGGCAAATATCTTTCCTCACAAGGGTTATATATGGAATTATGGTGCCCTCCCACAGGTAACATTTTTGTTACAATGGTGAAAGTTTTCTGTCTTCTGTGTAAATTGCCTTGTAAATCTTGGTTACTGCCTGAATGCAAATCAGCTGCAAGAGGGGTGATTCTCTTTGATGCATTTGTAAATCAGGATTTTTTATGTTGAACTTTATTGTGGCCATAACTATTGATCAGAATTTGGGTGTGGGAGTAAATATGAACTGTGTTTTCAGGAAGGAGTTAAATGATCAAGAAATCTCAAATCTTTAGTCTTTGTCTCTGTAGTGATAGAATTAAATTGTCATGGTCTGCCATTCAAGAATACTTTGTCAAGTAGACCTTTTCAGCTTAAACAAGGCATTTATTTAAAAACTCATTTAGGATTTTCATGTACTGCAGCTTGAATTTTAACTGGGATTTCTTAATATCCTTAACGAAGAGAAACACAAGGGCTGTTCTTTTTTAGATTAAACCTCAACTGCCTTCCTTAGCTTTTCTCTGAACTGTGAGACTTTACTGATCATGACACATTCTGAACTTTGAGCCTTGAAAAAGCCCATCTAATGGCTGAATTTTGAACATAATGAAAGGTTTTAAACGTTTTTCGTTTCTGCAAATAGCACATTAGACTTCAATTAGTACTGAAGAACATGATGGAGCTTGAAAAGAGTAATTTATTTTCTTTGCACTTAACTGGATAATCAATGAAAGTTGAGTGCCAAAAATCTGCTTACATGTTTGATCTCTGGAGAGGAGATACTAGGCAGGTTCTCGAATACAGCAGAAGATCTTGTCCAGTCAGCAGTGTCAGTAAACAGAGTTTCCAAGTAGGTGTAGTTGGAAACCAGCAACTCCATTTAATGTTTTGAAATTTTTATGTTCCTTAGTGTAAAGCCAGAATTATTTGAAAATGTGAATATTTTCCTGCACAAAGTGCATTATTTTGGACTTAAAATAATTTCCTCAGGAGAAATGTTTGGCATCCCTGGTGAGCTGGGGAGGGCTGAACATAATTGTCATTTTAATTTTTTACTATATTAGACTATTTGCTATCATGGCAGAAGTTGCTGTGCTGTCCAGAGAACAATACTGTTCCTTCCTTCTAACCTAGAGGTGAAGAGGTGTGTGTGGGCAGAAGAGAAGTACTGGTATAATGCAGCCCTAAATAAAAAGCACTTTGGAAGGATAAGAGCACACAGTCTTAAGCTGTGCCAGGGGAAGTTTAGGCTAGACATTAGAAAAAAATTTTTGCAGAAGGACTAACTAGGCATTGGAATAGGCTGCCCAGGGAGGTGGTGGAGTCACTGTCCCTAGAGGTGTTTAAAAACAGATGAGATGTGGCACTCAGTGCCATGGTTTAGTTGATGACATAGTGTTGATCATAAGTTGGACTTGATGATCTCCAAGATCTTTTCCAGCCAACCTAGTTGATTCTGTGAAGAGTACTAGAAAAATAAATATTAGGTTTAAATTCTCTCTTGATTTCACTTCAGCAGTTTTTTTGGTAATGATTCTGCTACCTAAACACCTAAGCATATTCTTTTTACCATTTTGCCTTCCAGTATCAGTCAAGTTCTCAAGAACAAGTTTGAGGTGGAGTTACGATCATGGACAATAGGAGTAGCAGTGTAGCTCCTTGGAAAAGAAAGTTTTCTATAATCTTTTCAACAATACCAAATTGGACTCACAATTCTTAACAGAAAAGCTTCTCAACTGTAGAATGAATTATTCATTACTTTTAAAAGTAAAAGCAAGTACTTGTGTAGTAATTAAGTTAGTATAACTCGGCTAGGATTCCTTGCTTGTGCAGTGCTCAGAGCGGGAGTTTAAACTTGCCTCTTTGGTCTTAAACTCTTAGCTGTCCTTTGGAATATACATGTCTCAAAATACTCAGAAATACTTCATACCTAAATCTAAAATCTTTAAAAAGCTTATTGGGTGCTGAAAAATCTATGTTGTAGGAGTGTGGTTAGCTCAAAGCTTAGATGTGTTAGAAAACAACTTATGTTAATATCATGGTATTTAACAAGTATAACAAAAATTTAATTATAAGATGTCCTAGCTTGATCCCACTATCACTAGTAACTAGAAAAAAATCCATATTCAGGGTCCTCTGATGCCTGAATCACTGCAATAGGGTAAAGTGTATCTGTTGACACAGGAAAACAGGTCCTCAGTAATCCTCATGTCACTTGTCCTAAGTATGAGTTACTTAGTGTCAGTCCACCTTCTGTTTACTTTTTCTCCTCCCATTGAGCAAGCCTGTTCTCAGAAAGCTGATGTTTTTATTGTTGCTTTTGCTAATCTTTGTAGTTGAGTGGTAAGATGAGTTGTAATTGCAGTTCAGCAGCTAACTGGTAGTTCTCTTTTCCCTGGCAGACCTGGGAAGATCCAAACCATACGGATAACATTACAGGATGTTGTGGGGATAATGATCCTATTGATGTGTGTGAAATAGGTTCAAAGGTTTGTATTTATCAGGATTAATTTAATTTATCAAGGTTAACTTAATAATTTGGTAGCAACTTCTGAAAGAGACAGTCAGAAAGCAAGAAAAGATGTGTTAATTATGTTAGGGACTGACAAAAGTATCAATAGAGGATCTAAGGAGAGAATAGATAAGAAAATGGTGGATTTTTAAAGAGGTTAGGGGAAAGTAGGATTTGGTACTGGTTTAAAGGGAAAATAAAAGAACAACATCCTGAAGTTGTGTAGCTGGACAGTAAGTTTGGGTGAAGGAAGTGATCATTAAGATTTTTGGGGAAGGAAAAGATTTATTTCTTTTTTCCCTGTTAGCAGTATTGGAGCTAGGAATAGGTTGCTGAAGAATGAGGAAATATGACAGCATCATGTGTTTAGAATTATAAAGTCAGACCCACAGAGGAGGTGGGTTTGATTTTACTCATGGGTGCTAACAGTAGATCCTCTATTCTAGAGAAGATAGGAACCTGCTGCAGTGTTGCAGAGTTAACAGTCATGGAATGGATGGCTGAAAAAGAGATGCAGCAAACACCATTAATAGGTATAAATGAAAGGTTTAGCTCACTGAAAGAAAATTCTACATATCTAGAGGCAGCAAAGAATGGAGCAATGCTGTGTATCAAAAATGAGGTATGAAATGGACGAGTTTGAAAGAGGGATCTCTTAGGATATTTAGGTAAGGGGAAATTTACTGGTGACTTCGGGAAGTGGCTTTATATATTTATTTGGGGTAAGAAACCTAAAATTTAATTTCAGGGGATCCAGAAAGCATTAAAGAGGAAATATTAGCTGGTAGGGAGAAGGTTCCAAAGAAAATGCAAAAATGGTTGTGTAGGTATTTCTGGGGGAGTGCTGTGTGTTTATATGTGTATATTGGAGTTCAGAGGAAGGAATAGCAAGACAGAAATTAGGACCCTGAGTTCAGAAAACAGAGAGTCAAGGGACAGGAAGAAGTTAAAAAATGAGTATGAGACACTTCTGACTTACACTTTGGAGGGAAGATCAAAAAAGTGTGGGGGAACTAGAGTAAAAGGGAAGGAAAAAAATTTTAGCTACTTGTCTACTTAAATAAATGCTGACTGGAGAATTGAGGATTGGAGAGTAGTAATGGTGGGAGAAAGGCTAGAAATAAAGAGATGTGTACTGGGTTTGCAGATCTATCTTGCAATTTTGTTACAGCCTGCTAGTCAAAAATATAAAACTTTTTTTTAAGGAAAAAGAGAAATTTCACATGTTGCTTTCCAAATCTTTGTGGTATTACTTTATGTTTCAGGTTCGTTCTCCTGGTGAGATTGTTCAGGTGAAGGTCTTGGGTGTTTTAGCTCTTGTTGATGAAGGAGAAACAGATTGGAAGATAATTGCCATCAGTGCAGATGACCCAGAATCTCAGAAAATCCATGGCAAGTATTTTTGTCTTTCCTAATGCAGTTATGTCAGAAACTTGCACAGCAGAATGGTACCTGAGTTTAGGCCTCCCAGGATAAGAAGAGGCAGACAGTGGAAAGGCAAGGCTTTTTTGTTGCTGTTGTTATGTTCAAGTAGGGCATATGTGCTTTCACTTTAAACTTCTAAAATGGTTTTCTTGGATTTTCAAGAGGACATGGCATGCAGAAAGTTTTTTGGCTTCTGAAACACAACTCTCTTAGAAAGTGACCTCCAATAATTTCAGGCTTATGTACTGTGTAATAGTGCATATTTACCTGCTCTGTGTTATGTAGCACACTGCTGTTTTCCTTTGTGAAAGTGTTTGTTCCTTTTATATTTGCAGGCATTGTGTTGCATTCAGAAAAGGCATTTCCAATGTCTTGCCACTTTTAAAGAGGATTGCTTCCAGAGTTTGCTGCTTAGTATGAGCAATTAGGTTTCACCTTTTAGCTTGAAAATTGGCAAAATAAACTGCTAATGCAGCTTACCCTAATCAGCCTTGATGATGATGAGCTTGCAGGGGGAAATATCCTGGTCAGATTTGTCCTCCCTGTGATCAGACTTCTGGTATCCAAATGAAACTCAAATACTGAGGTGTGTCCATGTGAATAGCATATGAGGTGTAATTCTGGTGTGTTAAAACTGCAGGAAGTTTTCATAGCACAGGTAAAGTGCAGTTTTTGTCTGGATAAATGGAGATGTGCTTCCTCAAATGCAATATTATTGGGAATCATGAGACTTAAGTGAGGAGCTTTGTCTAAAACTGATTGTTGGGAAACCAGAAACCATATATGCCATCAGGTATGTACAATGACAGCCTGCTCTTTGTTGGTAAGGGAGCACCCAGGTGCAGAGTGGCCTTTCTGTAGGAGCAGAGCAATCCAGTAGCTGTTTAAGGTAGTGTGTTTCTCAGCCATTGAGGTTTTTTCATTGTTTCTGAATGTAAAGTGTGTCACTGGACTAGCCCTTCATTCTCAGTTTTCTTGCAGGTTACTTTCACATGGAGAATACTTGACTTGTGGGGAAAGAAGGGGAGAAGAAGAGATGAGGAAAAGGAAACTCTTGGGTTGATGCTGATTAAAATCATTGGGCAGATGAATTACTGCATAGTGTTTATGACTCTTTAACTACTTTGACAGTTAGAGATTAAGAAGTTCAGCTTAAGGAAAGAGTAAGTAATAGTTTGCTATTAATGTCAGTATCAATTTAAACCACTCTGTAATGTGCAGTAAAATGCAATATACGTGTCAGTGGTTAAAAGAAAAGTGAATAGCATTTCATTTCTAGACACGGTTCTGCTTAAATACTTACCTTTTCTCCCTGGCAATTTCTGAGAGAGTATGGTCAGAAAAGTGGATGAGAGAATTCAGAAGGATTCTACTAAGCAGGGGCAAAACTGTGGTAGTTTATTCCAATATTATTTATTATTTGGTGTTAACTGTCTGTATTTGAAAACTCTCTGTGGATTTCTGGTTGGTTTTCTTTCTGGTTTTTTTTTCCCAGGTAATGACTGATTTATGTCAGTTCTATTACAGCTTTAGTTTATTTGTGAGGGGAGAAGTAAGAGCTTTAGTCTTAAAAAAAGAAGAAAAAGTAGTGGGTGGAATGGGCAAACCATTGTCTGTAGTTGATTCCTGTGTGCATCCTTTCTTATCAGGGAATATATGCAAAACTTCAAGAAGAGAACTGTCCTGAGATTCAGAGAAGTGTAGGACTACATATCCAGTTTAATATGATTTCCCTTTGGGACTGGAGTTGCAGCCCAAGATTCACAGAAGAAACAAAAGGGGGAAAAAAAAGTGCCCCTGTCTGCTTTCAGAAAACATGACTGGCTTGCAGTGTTTAACAGCAATCATTCTTCAGTCTGAAAACAAACAAATCTGTCAGAGCAGGCAGTACAATATGTCCTTTTATACTTGTTTTTTCCCCTTCCCAAAGTTGTTAATTATTTCAGCATAAAGGGATGGCAGCTACGGATAAAACCGGTCTCTCCCTCTGTAATTGATGTGCTGCTGTGTTACGGAGGTGGCCTCCTGGGGAAGATGAGGCTAAGTGTTGCCTTCTAATCCTGTCCAGTCACTTCTGTATCATTTGTTAAAGATTTCCAACTGCACTGAGAATCATCACATTTGCTTTCAGCTCAGTATGTGCAGAGCCCCCAGTGAACATTTGGAAAAGATAATTTTAAGATGCCAGAGTGGTGATTACTTGCAAACCCCATCCTGAGCCCACACCGTGGGTTAACTCCCCTTGCCTATTAAAGCACACGCCAGGTACCTGGGGTATTCTCCTTCCGGGATTGCAGTCGTTCTCATAAGTGCAATTGAATTTTCTGAGACTTCACAGAACTCAGAAGTCACAACTTCTGAGTGCTTCTCATTGTTTATTCATAGCACTCCACTGCACTGTATTGTGCAGGCATTTATTGATAAATACTGGTTTAAATTGAAAACCCTGCCTAGAATTCTCTGTTTCACACAGAGCGGTGAGAAACTCTTGTTTACAGTGACCGTACCCAGGAATGATAGGCAATGCTTAGCACCTGTTTAAGTGGGAACTGTGTCATCAGTAGGAATAGCAGGGTCTTAGTGTCTTTTTGGACTGATTTTGTAAGGTAATCTGTTAGAAATAATAGCACTTAATTCTGGTGGGCATGGGGACAATCTCTCACCAAATGTAAGTGGTATGTCAAATGCAGACATCTGTGTGAGAAAGTTGCTTTTAGACTTCAACTAGACATGTTCAGATTTATCTATTTCATTAAGATCTGTCTTTGTGGCTGTTGTGTTTCTGCTCAGGCAGTTGCTAGGCAGATGGCTGTTAGTGGACCAGTGGAGCAGCTTTAGACCAAACAACTCTTAGAAAAGCCCTAAAAGCTCCTCCTCACAGACTGAAACACTAAATCTTGGTGGTGTAATAGGCTGGGTTGCTTGCTTTTTTTTTTTTTCCTTTTTCTTTTCTTTTTTTTTTTTTTTTTTTTTCTTTAATAGCCAGGAGGAGAAGTAAATTCTTGGAGTAGAAAGGTTGCTTGTCTTCTTATCTCATAGTCTAGATTGAATTTAATATATTGGAGTTCACTTGTATATCTAATGCTTTTCTAGTTTGGGGTCAGAAGGGATGAGTGGTGATTTTATGCTGTGATTTGGTCTAAATGTATGTGGCATCTTCATATTGGACAAGAAGTTTTAAAAATCACTGGCAGTTGAAGCAGGAATTGTGTTTGAAGTGTATGAAGTCTGGCTTTCCAAAGGTCACCTTAACCTCCTGCAAATTGGACTAATCATATATACTGCATGGCATTTTGGAGGTGATTTACTGGCCTGGAATCTTAGCAGCCATATTTGCTGCCATTGCTCACTGGAAAGATGCCAGGATCTATTCAACAGCAGTTGGTGATGTCTGCTGGTTTTATTGTGCTGCCTTTTGCTGGCACTGGTGTAGTTAACTGTGCTGTGTTGCCATGCTGCTTTTACAATATGCATCTCAAGATAGGGTTTAGTGATCAAACCCTAAATGGCAAAACTAAGGCATATTGTGTATTTTGTACTATATATTGTTACAGACCTTTGCATGTGAGTGTATTTATTCACAGAGAAGCAGCAGAGGCCCAGAAGACCTTTGTTGTGGATTTGTGTAAACACTCAGTATAAGGAAATTAATTTGCTGTTCCAAGGCTTCCCTCATACCCCCCCCTGCACAAAATACACCAAATGCCTTTATATGGAATGTAGCTGCTGCTTCCTGTAAATGTTTTTAAGATGTTATTAAAAACATATGTCCTCTCTTCCCACAGACCTTGTTTAGAAAGTTTGCTGCAAAAGTGTTGTTTTAGCTTCGCTTGCAAGAAGCAGCATCTGTTGTACTAAAAATGGTAGTTTTGTACAAATGCTTTTGTTGCTCTCTTTTGTAAAGTCAGCTAGACTTGGGATCTGCAGTCATGTTAGCTCACTCCCTTGACAGAGTGGTAGCAGCAGTTCTTGGTGCCAGCCTCTAGGGATTTTCCTTATGGGCACTGAACTGCAACCCTTAATGTGATCCGCTGTCTCTTTTTAACCCTTGGCACTTAACTTTGGTGCCCAGAAAAATGAGACCTAGGGTTGTATGCAGGCAATGTAGAGAAATTCCCACTTAGAGCCCCTGTGGGGACATGCTGATAACGTACCTGCGGGAGCCTGACCTGCTTTGCTACTTTGAGCACGGCTTGCTGGCTGAGGTGAAACTGCTTTGGGCCATGCATATACTTGCTGCTGCCCAACCTGCCCCTTTTAACATCAGTGTGAGTACATAGCTCTAAGGGAAGATAAGCAGTCAATGTCAAAAAAGACTGTCTTGACAGTGCAGCAGAAAAGACATCCAAGTTGTTTGCATTTTTAAAAATCATAATAATTTGAAGCTATCTTCTGTAGGTATTAGTGTGGTAAATTATTGTACTGCTTATTGTGATCTTTTCTTTAATCTTTCCTTGCTTACTTTTTTGTTTTCTGAATGTGGTTTTTCTCCTTTCCTACCTGAAATCCCAAAGAGGCTGTTTAGATTTCAGTGGAAAACAAACTGTCTTTCAAGTTTTTCTGTGGTGACTTTTAATGAACTGAAGAGGTGGCTGTTGAGTGAATGATGCAAGAGGTGCTGTTTTCCTTGTATTTTGTATTACATGCTGGCTTCACAGCAACAGCAAGGATACTTTTCTGGCGTTTGTTTTGTTGCATTGTTGCACTTTTTTCTTCTTCTTGCCACCAACTTCTGTTATAATACAGAGGTTCTGGAGTCTTTTTTTTTTTTAAGTCAAGCTTTCAAATTTCATTTGATGTTCAGTGGCTGTCCTTTGTAGTAAAGAATAGTGAAATGAAGCATAGGGATGAAGGAGAATAACTTGCAAGAAACCCAGGAAATAAAAGCAACCAATGCCCCCTTCTTAAGTCCTCAAAACCAGAGTATAATCCATCCATATAATGCTGGAGTATGATTGTGTTTAGTCATTTTACTTAGGCAAGGTATTTTCCAGTAGAGAGAGTGTGAAATTCAGGGAGATGATTCTATCCATGAAGATAGAATCTCTAACAAAAGGAGATAATGAAAGTCTGTCCCAAAGCCTATCCTACTATTTGAGTTCTTCAAATAAGTATAAATAAAACCTATAAATAAGGGACAACAGTTGGAGAAAACTACCAAGTGCCAGTTAGTAGACTGTAAAGCACTTTTGATGAACAGTTTTTATGGGAGTAGGAGGCAAATAACCAAGTAGGGGGAGTAGAGAAGCAGAGTTAGGAGAGACATTTGCTGGAACAGGAACCAGAAAAAAGGAGCAGCGGTGTGAGAAAGTATGCTTGAATTTAAGTAGTGTCTGGAGATGGAGGTCTGGAGTTTGTCCACTGCTGGGAGCCAAAGAAATTGCTGCAGCAGCCTAGTTTGCTTTACAAACCTGAGGAGATACTCTCTCTTTAACAAGTGTTAGATATTGTGAATTCAAACTTCACAAGAGGAGGACATGACAGTGGCTCAGGCTGGAAGAGGGATGTTCTCTTGCTTGGAGAGAACAGGATGATACATTGGAGTCCTGAAACTGATTTGAATTGGAGCTGCAGTTTTATTAGTGCCCAAATGAAGCATTTGACCTCCAACCACAATCCCACCCTTTTCTAAATCATTCCTTCTTGGTTGGTCTTGCCCACCCACCCTAGTGAAAAGCTTTTTGTACTCTTAAACACGTATTTCAGCTAGAAGACCTGCCTCTAGAACAGCCTTATGTGCCCTTGCTTTTTTCTGGGATTCTGCCAGTGAAATTCCCTGATCTCCTACAGAAAGATGGCCAGCAGCCAAGCTCAAAATGTGTTTTACTCGGAGCCCATAAACACGTAGCCCTGTAAAAAAGTGAGTGCAAAGCAAAAATTTACATGGGGTTCTTCAAGGTTTTATGCTTTATTCTTTGGTAGTGGCAATGCAGTGGAATTTGGCAGTGGCACCTATGACATGCCTATCAACAAGCAGAATGTCTTCTCACATAGGTCTGGCCTCCCAGTTCAGTCTACATGTTATCTTCCTTGGTGGTCTACTGAGAATTGAATGGTCTGTAGTACAAGACCTTTTCTCTTCTCTTATTGTTCTCTTCAGAAATACAATAATGTCTTTGTTCAGGTTCACAATGAATTTTTAAAAGACATTTAGGCACTTAAAGATGGAAAGCACATGACTAGGTATCAATTCCATGGGCTAAGCAACTCTGATTTTATAGGACTGGATAGAAGAGTGTCTTAGCAAAAATCATTGCTGACCAATGTCATCAAGTGAGGCATACCTATGGGAGAAGATAACGAAGTAACCAGGCAGTATTGAGAAAGAGCAAGAAGGAATGAGAAACGGACTGATGAGCAAGTGACTTGCAAAGCACTAGAGGAGAGTAACACCATGGCAGGTGGCCTGAGCAGAGTGAGGTTATGAAATAGCTGGTAGACTACAGCAGTAAAAAGTCAGCTCCCATTTCCATCAGAAGTGACTGTGGAAAGGAAATAGAATATTATACCAGTTACAAAGTATTTGGCTTCTGGGATGGATGAAATCCTTTATTACATCAAAATAATTAGAATAGTGTTCAAAGCTTTTCCATGTAAACATGTTGGCAGGGGGTTAATTTGTTAAGGGGTTGGTAGGACCGCGCCATTGCAAGTGACAGAAGTGGTGGTAGTCCCAAAGGACAGCCCATTAAAATTTGATATGCACAGCAGGTAAATGGTGGATCAAGAACTGTATCAATGATATGACAGCGTAGTCTTCAAGCAGAATTACTGTGATGTTTCATCTCTCTGTAGACACTAAGGCAGTGTTCATCTCTGCTTCACAAGGGTGTCCCACAAATGGAATGCATTCCTCTTTGTGTCCTGTCACATCTCTGTCCATCAGGATTGTAGAGGTAGAATTGTTTGTCACTGTGCGTATGCAGATAGCACAAGGTTATCAGTAAAGTTTGTGTTTAGAGCTCCTGGCACGTCTCTGTCATGTCTTGAAGGGGATGAATTTGAAATTAAAGTGAGCAAAGCCTGTATTTTGTTTAGAGGTGCTGGTTTAAAGATCTGCGTGTTGAAATTGTTTTTATAGCTATTCTTCCATTATCAAAAAATGCTCATAGCCCCTGTAGTTGCTGGAGGAAAAACTTGCGTCAATGAATAATCTAAGTATTGCAGGAACTACCTACTGAGATAAATATGGAATTTTCTTCTCCTGACACAAATATGGTCCTTTTATTCATTGTACCTTTGAGTCTTAATTAATGAAGGGCAGGAGACGACTGGTTTACCTGCTTAGTGTGGTTGTGAAATCATAAGGTAGCACTATGGGCAGCTAATGTAATAAAGTGAAGTTTACCAATGACTTTGAAAGTATTCAGTGAAATCAATTTGCTGCAGATTCTTTAGGAAATTTTTAAAAATTAATGTTCTGAAACCTGTGAGTGAAAATGCTCAGTCCTTTTTTTTTTTTTTTTTATCCTTTTAACCTACAGATATCGATGATGTCAAGAAGCACAAACCGGGTTATCTTGAGGCTACAGTTGACTGGTTCCAATTATATAAAGTTCCTGATGGTAAACCAGAAAATCACTTTGCTTTTAATGGAGAATTTAAAAACAAGGTGAAGAGAATGCAAAATTAAAAATGTATCATTCTGTTATGTGGATGCTGTAATACATCCTAGAATTTTTGGAATTGTAAAGAAAGAGGCTTAATGAAATGAATTTTGATGGGAGGGACTTCAGTGTACAATCAATTAGGCTAGGATTAAATGTTTTCTGCCTTCCATTTTGTTCAGGGAAAATGCATAGGTCATTAAAGAAAGTCTGAAAAAAAATTTAGTCCTAATCCTGATGAGATTTACACATGCATCTCTGTGTTTGTAGGTGTTTTTCAAAGCATTTTCATTCTCTTTGTCAGAGTAATGAACAGATTGTCTTTTCAGGTGTTATTGTAGTCCTGATGGTAAAATTTTCTGACTTTTGTTTTTAGTGTATGCAGTTTAAGACAATGGGTTACAGATTTTTTCATATTTTGTCTTTGCTCAAGGAATACTTTTTTTCTGGTAAATCTCTGCCATTTGAAGGGTTTGGCTTGAAAAATTATTTTCTGTTTTTTTGTTCTTTTTTCTTTTTTCTTTTTTTTTTCCTTTAAAAAAAAGAGTGGCTTTTTAAACTACTTACAGTACGAATGACCAATGTTTGAAAGGAGATTGGACCAGGGAATAGACCTTGTTGGAGGAAATACCTAGATTTTTCCAGAGAAATTAGATGTGATTTGAATAAAATTGTTTTGCAGCTTGTGTATTGCACACTCTGTGTAGATTATTCTTGGCAAAGATTCACAGGTTTCTCCTGGATGATGTCCGTGTGTCAGCCAGTTTAGCCTTGCAGGGTGCTGTCAAAGTTACATAATGCCTTGTAACCAGCACAGGCAACTTTACGTGCTTTGTCTGGTTAACGAAATGCCCTGACTCCCCTCTGCACTAAAACTGCCTTTTAAATCAATCAGTTGTGGAGATGTAGTGCTTGATAACCTGAGCTCTCTCCTGTTCACCCAGGAACTGCTCTTAGAGGTGTTTCTGCACTGTGGAATGACAGTAGATCAGTGTATCCCTGTCAGGCCATTGGAGTTCAGCCTGGAGGCACTAAATGCCCTTAGATAGCTGGTTTGGAGCATTTGAATAATTCTCAAGCATTTCTAGAGACCCGGGATGTGGTGAGGCAACTGTGGCTGTGCTCCAGCAGCTCTGGTGAAGTTCACAGTGTTCCAGTGGCACTTTTCCAAGTCACTCCTTGTTAACAAATGTGAATGTTCAGTTGGCAGCTTTTTGCAAGTCTAGCAGTCATCATCTGGACACCGAGGGCTTATTGTACTTTAATTTTTGGAAGCTTTTTTATCCCCACCCCCAATATTTTTATTTCAAACAAGCAGAAACTGTTAAACAGCTGACATGTTATGTTCTTGCAAATGCTTAAGTATATGATTGGGCATTAATAAAGTAAATGCAAGTTATTTCTCTGCAGGGGAAACCTGAACTGTGACCTGAATCTGTAAGACTGGAGTCATAGCTCACACACTTGATCCCATTTAGAGCCTGGTACAATTTTCTACAGCAGTAGGGATCTCTGTAGCATCTAGTGCTGATTTCATTTCTTACACGTAGCATTTGTGTTTTGTGGCTGCAGACTGAGGGAAAGTCCTGAATGTGTTGCCAATATGTTGGATAAATAGTGAAGTTTATTTCTTTACATAAAAAGGGAAATTTAATGAGACCTCAAAGGAGATGCCTTAAAATAACATAGGAAATAGTATGTTTTAATAAACTAGTTCTGTGGCTTTTTTTCTGTTTAATAACATTTTAATTTACAAAACTTTCCTTGTTGTAAACTAGGATTTTGCTGTTGAAATTATTAAATCTACCCATGAACACTGGAAAGCTTTGCTTCATAAAAAAGTTGATGGAGGTACTATAAAGTGGTATGTATCCAGTCACATCTCTTGCTCTTCATATAGTACTATACTGGTGCTATTCAACAAGTTGCAGCTGTCCATGAACTTCTTAGACTTTTTTTTTTAATTTGAGATTACAGGAATATTAATGAGCTTGATAATTAATTGATAATAAAGCATGATTGACTAATTCCTCCTTGTATATTGATGGTTTACTGGCCAAGTGGCTCCAGAAATGTACTGATTACATAGATGTGACATTCATTACTTCAGCTTTTGAGAAATGGTCCCAGAGTGTTCAGAATTGTTTTGGGAGAATCTTGGGCTTCTTGTTACTGTTCATTCTGTTGCTTTGGGGAATTGAAGTTTGTGCAGTTTATTCTGTAGGATCTTAAAAACTCATCAAAGTAATTTTTGGTGGGAAAGGATACAGATTCATAGGGAAACATTTTTGCTAAGGATGTGGTCCCAGAGTTCCTCTGGAAATACTATGGGTATCTGCTGCTTTATGTAGCAGCAGAATTTTGGTCTGTTTTTCCTTCTTGTTGGATACTACAGGTGGGTTGCTGAAGTAACCTGCTGTTACTTCCATGATCTGCCTCCAAATCTGGCCATCCTGCAAGGCACAAGAGATGGGGTGTACTCAGATAATCTCTGCTAGCCATCTAGGTGTTCCTCAGCTCCCTCAGGAAGTGCCAATTTATTTCTGCTGACTTCTTGGGGGGATTTAGCTTCTTGACTGTTGTCCTCTGCACTGTACCCAAGCTAGCAGCCAGAAGCACTGTGTGTGAGCATTGCTTGCATTAATATAGAATAGACCGCCTAGACACCTTCTCAAACTCAAAGAAACAAAGAACACCCTTCCACACACCTGTTCCTTCCAGCATTACTTTGTGGCTTTCGCTTCCTCATCTCTTGCAGATACACATTTCTGAGCTCTATATGTGATGGTAGGTTTTTTCCATAAGTACTTAATTGTGTGTGACTCTTTTCCACTGATGGATAAAGCAGGTTTTTCATTTTAATTTTCAGCACAAATATTCTGGTGAGTGGCAGCCCATTCTGTTGCAGTGAAGAGGATGCCCGATCGATTGTGCAGTCAGTAAGGATATTTACTTTTTTTCACCCCTTTTTTTCTTTTAATGATTAATTGGAAAAGACTCTTCAGAACTCCAAAACTGAAATAAAGCAGCTAAATTGAAATGGTCTTTCCTTAAGCAAAAATTTAAGTCAAAGAAAGAGCAGAAAGGTTGTGGGGGAAGTATAGGCATTGTCATAGAAACCTTTCATTGCAGTGGTCCAATTGTGCTTTCTGGAAGGTTCATTACTGTTCTGCTGGAGTTCTTTTGTTTTTTCTCCTTCTGTGGTGCTGTTTCTTCTGATCCTGAATAGCAAGATGGACTGGTATTTGTATCTAGCCTGCTGTCTTCTCTGTCTCCCCTGTTGCCATGAGTTACCACCCAGTGTTAGAACTCATTGACGAGCTGACTGTAGTCCCTAATCACTAAACAGATCCTTTGTTTGTCTACTTGCATAATTAAATGCAATGCTGTAAGAGAGGGGATGCTTATTTGAATGTTTCTTAAAGAATACCTGTCATATTCTGAAAATTAACAAGCAAGTATTTACCTTCTCTGTGCTTTCAAATTTACAATAACTATCTGTCTTTAAAATGTAACTAAAACTTCAAGTCCAAATATATTTGAATTGTGACAAATGTGCAAAGGAATATTTCCTTTTGCCTTCTCTGCTCTTTGAGGCATGCAGGGTAAATAATTATTAAATGAATGGTATGTCTTACTTTGTTTCTCAATAACAAATCTTTTTTTTTCCTGTGGTTTTCAGGGAGGGGAGGAAATTAGTAAAATCAGTTCATAAAATAGATACCTTGTATCTAACTGCAATGCCTTTCTTATTTGAAAGCTTCCCTTCTTATCAAATAGTATGACTTCCTGTCTTTTTTTGTGCCTCACATTCATTTAAGTGATAGTGTTTTTGTGAAGTTGTTTCCAGATATTCCTTTCCAACATTCTGTTTCAGTTCAGTCTAAGTATTTTAATTACATATTTGTAGGGTGCTGCCTCTTGGTGCTTTCCTGACAGGGAAAATAGGCAATACTTTGTTATAAATATAGTTCCTACTGCATGCAGTTGCTGGTCTGAAATAATTAAAAAAGTAAAATGGCCTTGAAGTAGGAATCACAGACAGTTGAATTCTAAATATAAGCAGGGAGGTTGACTTGCACATTTTAAGCAGGTATCTTTTTGCCTAATACACTACACTGCATGCTTTGGTTGTCAGACATTCATCTCTTTCACACTGAAGTGAAAGTACGTGAGTGTTGGCTGCAGAATTTTAATGGCTGTGGTGATTTCAAATGAAAGCTGCCTGTGTTTGCAGAGGGTTTTGTTTGGGTTTTTGTTGGTTTGGTTTTTTTTTTTTTTAAATTTAAACTAAAAGCAGACACATTTTCTTCTAATTTATATCCATCTATTAGGTCCTGGATAAAAACAAAATAATGAGAGCTGAAGCAGGTCTTGTATGCAAGTACAGTAAGAAACATATTTCAGCTACTGTGAAATTTCTGAGCTATTTCTGCAGTGAGAGCTGGTTCCCTACAATTCTTTTTCCAGCATCAGATTTCAGTTGCAGCAGTTTTGAGCATTTTTAAGTGAGTGATTACTGCCTTAAATCAGATATATTGAGTTCTCAAAAAAAACCCAGAACAAAACAAAAATAACCAGAAAGACACCAAAAGCCAAGAGGCAACACTCACTACTGCTGTGGAAGAGTTTTTATGGTGAGCAAGAGAACTGTAACAGAACCAAATAGAAAACATTCAAATCCTTACCAAGTGTGCATTAATCAGAATTTCTTACAGATTTTGGCTGGGTGGTTCCCAAGGTAGTCCAGTTGTTCACAGAATTATTTGACCTTTTGTTACTTTACAGATGAGAAACTAGAATGGCTTGTCTGGGTTGGGGAATTTCCACTCCACTGAGGGAGTTTCTAGATGGTTGGCATGTGCACTGTCATCTGTACTGGGGGCAAACTAAGAATGATTCCACAGCAGGTGAATTGCCATGACCATCAATTCCAAAGAGATAGAATATAACCTGTGCATTTAAGAGCACATACTGAGCATTTGAACCAGCCAAAATTACACCAGACCCCTGCAACTACAAATCTTGATGGATTTTTAACACTACATAGTGAAAATTTCTGGTGTTCTCTAGCCTCTGAATTTGTTTCATCTGTGTCTTAGCTCCAGTGTCAGTTTATGTTGCACACTAACCCCAGGAGTCACAGAGCTTTGTAGATGAATGTGTTAGTGCTAAGATACACTGTTTATGTCAGGCTTTTAAGTGTTGCCATGTGTAAAACTGACCAGAACCACCAAGCCTTTGTTTAATATTAATCCTAAGAATTGCTTGCTCTGTGAAGAAGCTGCTGAGGACTTTGCAAGTTGGAAAATCTCCAAGACAATCTATATATAGTTAGTAGAGCAATGTTTCTCAGACTTATCACATAATTCTTTCTTATAATACTGGAAAATGAACTAGGAAAGCTTTGCTAGATTGTCTCTTCTGACAAAATGCAGAACAGTTTTTTACGGGGAAAAATATTTGACTTTTTCTGATACTTTAAAGAAATCTCCAATCAAATCTGAATCTGTGTATTTATTGATGTGTTTTGAATAATTCAGATCTAAGCAAGAAGTTTATTTACTGCCTTTCTCCCTACACACTTTCTGTGAGAACATTTCCATTTGGGATTTAGTAAAGGTAGAATTTTCTGTAGTGGCCAGTTGTGAAACAAGAGTTTGGTGGGGTTGTTAGTCTGGGGTTTGTTTTTTTTAATTAATTATTTTATTTGGTTTTTAAATGGTGTTCCAGATGTAAGTGTTGTGTAGTGAAGAGATTCTTGGTTCAGTGAGGTGAGATTTTGACCTGGTCATGGTGAGAAAGTACTGAGTCTTTATCTCAAGCTTTTTGAGCAGAAGTGGCAGGCACCTGCCTATAAATGGTGACCTCTGGATCTCCCTGCCTTATGAGATTAAGCTTGAGTTTTGCTGGAAAGAGAGGGGATATTCTGCTGATATGATCTGGGTTATGTTTGTCGTACTGGTACCTCCTTTCAGACCAGTCATATAACCTCCTCATGCAGGCAATTATCCTGGGTAAAGTGGGAAGAAGAATTCTGCTTCTTCCTTCCCTCCTCACATGCTTTGTCCTGCTCTTCAGTGTTTGGATTCCGTGCTTGCCCAGATTCAGGAAGGCTGTGTCACACCAGTGCAGCTCAGCCTGAGTGCTGCTGTGCTTAGGAAGGGCAGTGGAAAATTGTTACATCCTCATCATGAGGCAGGATGATTACAGATGTGTTAAAAGTGTCTTTAATTTTGTCCTTTAAGTTACAGGACAAGACAGGCTGTGCACTCCTGTGATTGAATAATTGCATATCCAGCTTTGAAATTCCAGACCTGAATTTTTAAAAAAATAGTCCCTTTCTACAGAACTGAATTATTCTGTCAAAATGGAATTCTAAAAGAGTATCATCACCCATTTATTATTAATTGTTTGCATGTATTTAATGTAAATTATGTGTGTGTATGTATTCACATGCATACTTGACAGTGAAACACATAAAAATGCCTTCCTAGTTGTTATACTCTTTAGATGTAAACAACAAATCCTGTTATTCTCAAAGGTGATACAGTAATCAAAAATCCCCATTGCATTAGGTAAGATACTAATCTATCACTAATTATTCATGTGCTTGTTTTGTCATTTATGAGCAACAAAGACATTTGTACAGTGGGGGTGAGAAATCTGTAAGGTAGAATATTGTCCTGTGGGGGCAACAGAAAATTCTGGTTTAGTTAATATCTCTTGACTTGAGCATTAAAATACCTTTGAAGTTGGGTGCTATCTGTGAAACCTTAAGTAAGTACTGAGATGTTGGTTTGGGGTTTTTTTCCTGTCTTTTTTTTTTCTCTTTTTTTAGGCACCAGCGTTTATGAATGGAGATCCTGTTTCCCCAGAAGGTACTTTTTTTCTCAGATGTCATATGACTTCTTTTAATTGCTGGCTTTAAAAATTGACATGAAAACTGTTTTGTTGCAAAAAGGCAGTTTTGTATATATGAAAATTATAATAGTTATATCCTGTCATATGGTATTGCCTGTCTCCTTCTAAATAGAACATGAATAGAAATTCATGAATGCTTTGTGGGAGAAGATTACTTTTGAGTGAAAGTGTAGTCCACATAAAAAGATAAGAAGACAAAATTTTTCTCTTACTGATCATGCAAGGCAAATGCATGACATGTATTCTTTTTAAAGAAGATAGGTTGCTTTGCCTTAGTTTTTATCCATTCCTCACAGTAGTTAACTAATCAAATAAACAGCTCCTTGTCCTAAAATTGACATTTGCATACCTACTTTTCAAGTGTAAGTTCTAAAGACAAAATTTTATCCTTTCACTGTTATGACTGTTTTTCATGTTAACAGAACATGTGTTTTTCTTTAAGAAATAAGAATGCATCCTACATTTTCAGTTTTAACTACTTTTAAAAAGACTTTTCTACTGGCAGGAGCTATAGAGAGGACATATGTGCTTTTTGAGATGGAGGGAGTTACAGAAGTACTAAGTTAAACTTAGTCATGAGCCAAGTGCCAAATTGTTTGAGAAGCAACATCTGTGTAGCCCATGTCATGGGAAAGCAAGTTGCATTCCATTTGCCTTTATATGGCATGCCAATAAATAGCATTTATTTACCAAAGTATTAGATCTCAGACCTCTGACAGAAAACTGAACATCATCTGCCTGATCTGTGATGTTTTCCAGGAATGGTCACAACAGTGTTACAACTTGTTGCAGGATTGGTATAGCCTAACAGTTAAAATGAACAGATATTATTCTGAGGCCATGCTTTTCACAGGGTGGAGAACAGAGCTAACACAGCTAATACTGCTAACATAGCAGTATTGTTATGAGAGGGAAGGTAGCTCAAAGGGCAGAATGTTGTTTTTTCAAGTGTTTGTGTATATCTGGTTGTATGAAGCTAATGTCACTCTTGTATTTTTTTTTTGTTTGTTTGTTTTAGTTGATTCCTGGTACTTTTTTCCCAAGTGATCATCAAGGTCCTCTGAAGGTGCATCTTCAAATCCTAAAAATCATCCCTTTCTTTGAAGATGGACGAAAGCATAGATTGTCGGATTCCTGTTGAAACAACTTTTCAACTTGTGTAAACCTTCTCTAATGTAAATAAACTCTGCCATTATAAAATGAATGTTTTCTTCCTATGTCTGTGTAGGGTGGAGCAGAGGGAAGAGGAGTGGTTTGCTTGCTTGTTTGTTTCTGAATCTGAGAACTGCAGAACTGCTCTTATCCACTCATGAAGTGTACCAAATGAGATGAGAGATGAGTTGTCTTCAACCCTTTTCTCCAGATTTTGGAATAATTGAGCCACTGGGTGCATTGGGTGTTAATTTCTGTCTGAGGGCTTTTCTGGCCACCCTGACTATAATCCGTTTGAAGTTGACAGTAATCTTTATGTAAGAGGCTTAGGAGTTTGCCATGTTCTTTGATAGGTGACTGTTTCCTGAGTTGCATTCACTTTTGTGCCCAGTTGTATCTGCAGGCTTCATAGAGTTAGGAACAGAGCATGCTTGCTTTAAAAAAAAATACAACATTCCTCCAAAGATTAATTCAACTAGGAAGAACTAATGCCATAACAATTGAAGTAAGGATGCACGTGTGCTCTCTGTTCTACATCCTGTTTTGATAACTTGTGTGCTTCATCACAAAGGAAGGATTTTCCTTATGGAAAGCTTCCATTTTTAGAACTGTGTATGCTTTTGATAATTATTTGTTCAATGAGACAAGATTAATAAAATGTACAGAACTGAGCTTTGTGCTTTCATGGTAGAAATCTCTGCCATTTTTTCCTACTGCAGGATTATGTCTGGCCTATCTGTACCACAGTGGTCATTAAAGACAAAAAAAGGCAGCTATTAAGGAGAAAGAGAGGAAATGGTAATATAGACAGACAGCTTTATCCAGCTTGTTACTGAGACCAAAGGTGAGCATTGTCTGCTTTGTCCGATGACGGAAACAGAATGTTAGCGCTGCTGTCATAGGGTGGAAATGGAAGACAAAGAACTGTAAAAGTTAGGCTGTGGCTTGCCAGAAAGGATTAACTTTTCCTTACAAAGAATAAGTTTTTAGTAAGAAAGGTTTCACCTCTGGGAATGCCTCTTTGATTTTAGGATAAAATTTCCCTTCTTTAGTCTCCTCTAGTGTATTGTTTAGTGTACAAGCACTAGTCACTTTGGAGATCTCTGTCTGGGCCTCAGCACTTAAGAGGAAATTAATTTATTCCATCTGCATAGAGTTTTGCATTGTTTTATATACAGGGTTTAGGTGTGATAGGAGAAATGCAACATAAACCTCAGATATTAGGGACTACTTTCAGTTTTTGTAGTCAAGAGACATGTTGCATCCAACGTACACTTCCAGCACTGATTTCTCATGCTTTATTTTATACTTAAGAATTCTAAGTACATGCAGCAGTGTACCCCCAGGTTTTCTTAAACAGAGTAAATGTTTCTCGAGTGCCTTGTGTTGACATGCAGCCTCGCAGGATGAGATTCCTCTGGTTAGAGTGAGCTTTTGTAGCTCACAGAACAGCTGCTGTATTTTCCCATATGGTAGTACACCTAGGAGGCTTGCTGTTTTGTGAAGTGCTTAAGGACAGCTGAATATTGAAGGGCACTGTGTAAATCAAATCATTTTCCCACTACGAAATCACTGCCGTCCTTTTTCTTAGCTTTTTTTTTTTAGACGTAGAGTGAAAAGTTGTACCCATGTGAAGACTGAATGTTGATTACAAATGCACCTGTGCTGGACTGTCAGATAAGCCATAAGTTACTTCATTTTTATTTCATGTAAATTTTAGCAGTATTCATTAATTTCTAAGTATATTTCTGGAATGTTGTTATGAATCTCAGAAGCAAAAGTAAATTTCTAAATCAGATAAGGCCTTGTGCAGGGAAGTAACAAATAGTACTTGGGAAAACTGAAGTGATCAGAGATGCCTAATATTACCATAAATTTTAAAATGTTTAAGTATTTCTTTCATATTGAGTATATAAACAAATGACTGTCATGGTGAAAGTAGTTTGAAGGAAAGTGTTCATGTTCATTCTTTGAAGATTTTTCCCAGGTGGGATATAAAGATGTGCTGTTACACGTAGCCTTGCTGCGAGAATGCACTGGATGCCACTGAAAATTTTCAGAAATTAAGCATAATGAAGGAGCTGTAGAGAGACAGGACAGAGAAATTAGAATATATTTTTCAGGTCCTAGGAAAAAAAGTCTGAAATAAGCAATTTTTTTAAATTTTTGTTTTTTTCACAGGCTAGGTCTTCTGTTTGTGTTTATTTGCATATATTGTTTTATTTAAAATTGGTTTTATTTTAGCAGGAAGTTAAGTGTAGCAGTGTCCACTTTTCAATAGTTTTATGAAAGGAACTTTTTTTATATCTGATACTAATATCTCCAGGAAATGAGGACATGGAGAGAAACATCACTTTTTTTTCTCCAGGAAATAAATCCATCCTAACTGTATTTTTCTCTGGGTTGAATATATAATACTCACATGTACATACTTCTTTCAAGATACATTTTCGGCCTGATTTCCGCTTTGCAGAGAAAGGAGAGGTTACTTTTTGCTCCTCTTGCTGTTTAACAATGAGGGTTCTTTTTACTTACATAAATCATTATCTGCTGCTTAAAATAGTACCGTTCACTGGCATGGAGTTCACACATCAATCCCCCCAGTCGAAAGTGGGGTTTGAGTTTTACTTACATGGAAATAATGTTCATTATTCTTTAAAGTGTGAAAATAAAAGGACTGTGAAAATAGGATGGTATTGTCCCTGTCAGGATGTTATTGTCATGCTGTTAGTAATAATGGATATACTCTGAAAACCTCTGGAAGAATAGGAAGTCATTCTGAGGTATATTTCGGAGAACTGTTCATAGATGTTATGCAAGGCGATGTTACTCCTTGCCATAACTTTTCTCTGTTTAACACTTGTGAGCTACAGCATAAAGCAGTATTAAACTGACTAAGTATTTCATGCTTCCCTTTGCTTTTGCTGGGACTGAATCTTTTTAATGGCTTGTAGTTCAGTTTATCTGGTGAAAACGCAGACCCAGTGTTACATCAGTAGGGTGCAAAGATTTTGTTTTTTCTGCCCTTGCTGTAAAGTGCAAGGTGATTTCCTGTCAGGTTTGACAACCTGGGTTCCATTGCCTATGGACCAGAGTTCTGGGATTTAGAGAACAAATAGGAAAAAAGCTCAGCTTTTTGAAGAGAACAGAAAGAATCTAAGAGGTTCAGGCAAATGAAAATAATGATTGGAATTCTAAATAGGAGTGACTGAAATCCTTTAAAACATGCCTATAAAATAAAGGCAATACATAACAATGCTGATTTCATGCAACTAGAGAGGTCAATAGGATGCACTTGCCAAGGAAAAAGGCTTACCTACCACACGAAAGTTGTAATTGCATCCCCTAAGTGCTCAGAAATAGTGCTTTAATCTTTGGCCACCTGAGTGGGGGCAGATAATGGAAAGCAGCAACTGCATATACTGTTGATTTCCTGGGAGTCTCTTGGGTAATGCAGATATGACCTGGGTGCTCAGCAGTGTTGACTGACTGATACACCCACACAGAGTTTTTGATTTCTCACAGCTCACTGTTACTGCTGTGTTCTCTTCCTGAAGCTACAGATGGGGTCTAGAGACTAGACCAAAAAAAGCCAAGCTCACTGCAGCAGATTATCACTTTGCAATTATTTTTCAGCTTTGGGTAATTAATTCTTCACTACTTCTTGTAACAGAAGTTTTAAAATGCTCTGGGCAGAATTCAAGTAGTGCTGCATGTTTTTTTTTAATTTTCATTCTAGATCTGCTAAGTTACAACTGAGTCAGTCTTGTCAGTGATTCAGAATGTTAAGTCAGTATGTAAGATTTTTGTTGATGATTTGCTCTACTTGCAAGGGTCAAAAAAGGGTTTCTCTTTGTAAGGGAAAATGCAGAACGCAGAAATAATTTCACTATTCTATGCATGAAGAATATTTCTTATGTGCCAGAGCAGTGCTGCCCTTTAGATTTTTCCCTAAGAACATCCTCATAAAGTTTGTAGAATTTTACAGATGTCACCAAGTTTATTACTAACTTTTTTGTTCATTATCTTTGGAAGAAAAATACTTGCATTACTCAGATGTTAGAGCACATATGCAAATTTGTGTGTTCAGTTGCACACCGAGTTGTTTGCTTCTGTGTATGTAGTAATATTTGCCTGGAAACTAAGGGGGGTTTTTCAGACCTGAAAATCTGGTTTTCTGTGCAGTGCCCAGTTCTAAAAAATCACTGGATAGTCTTGTAGGCTTCTCTTTTGGGATGAAGAGAGTAAGTGTAGTCACTGAAATGATTGTGCTTCGTAGCTATTATTAGTCCTGTGCTCATTTATTGATGTGTGTGTGAGGGTAGGGATATTGGAATGTTATGCAACTGGTTGGTCTACTATGTAATCTGCCCGCTGCTATTATACCAACTACAAGTTTGGGGATTCTCTCAAGCATTTTGTATTTCACATTTTTAATTTGCTGAAGAGTAAACATCTACCTGTAGTCAAAAGCTTTACAAGGACTACAAAGAATTAACTTTAAATTCTGCTTCTCCATAGTGGGCTTGGGCATACCTCGTGGGCTTGGGCAGGCCAAGTCATCTTTATTCCACCTGTAAAATGGGTAGAAAAATTTATTTTATGAGAGGTCTGATTTTTAATAGAAACTTGCCCCAGCATTGAGAGGGGGGAGCTCCTTCCAGTGTCTCAGAAAATGTGGGATTCATTTAGCTTTGTTTACAGTGAGGAGTGGGCTATACTGACAAGCTTTCTGCAGGATTTGGCTGAAGATACAGGCTTTGCTAGTCAGACTGATCTGCCCAAGGGTTGTCTGATGGCATAAGTATTTTAAGAGTGAAAAGAGCATCAATGGTGATGAAAGTTCAAGATGTAAATTAGCATCTTGTCCTTGTGAGTTCTTCAGGAGACTATACTCAATTTTTAAGCAGGCCTTTAAGTCCCCTAATGGGCCTATTCATGGGCTTTTTTTGGAGTGCAGAAATGCCAAATTCAAAGTATAAGTCCTGACCACCTGGAAGTTTTGAGCATTTTAACTTTAAATCATAGGAGACCTGGGAACAAAGCTGGTTTAAGAGTCAAAGTAAAAATATCCCGCTACTTAAAAATTTACAGTGTAGTAAAAAATCACATCTGAGTGGAAACTTGCTTTCCTTGGAGAGCTGGGATGAGAGGGAACATACAGTCAGGTGAGGACAATATTCCCCTGAGAGCTGTTCACTGAAATTCACTTTCTGCCTCATAGTGCCATGCTTTAACGAGATTCCTTGTATGTTATGATTTGGGAATCAAGAGCTTTCTGACTGACAAACCACACAAACCTCTCCCTCACTTTTTGAGTCTATAAATAGGGATAGTATCTATTTATGTTACAGTAATGTTGTGGACATTAGTGTCTTAAAAACCTTAAAGATCAAAGAAGTGTGATTACTAACAGATGTCTCTCTGACCCTGTAGGCTGGCAGCACAAAGCTTCTAAGTGTTCAGGAGTTTTGGGATCCTCTCAAAGAAAGTTTCTATTGCTGTGTATACATAGAAGGGAAATCCTGCAAGAGAAAATAGTCAGGATAAGCACTATTGTGAAGTGCATATGAAAAGAAAGATGTAGCTAGTCATGCAACTGGGACAACAAGAGGAGAGACCAAGAGGACTCGGATGTGGGAAAGGAAATGGCATCTCCTGTCCCAATACAAGAAGATATTTGAGATGTGTTTTTGTGGACCTAAGTGTCACTGCAACCTCTTTGTCCCATTTTTTCAAGCCCTGAAAAGGTGTTCTTCCCCGATTACTAATCTGCTTTGTAAAGTCTGCTCTTGGATTCATTTAACACTTTATCTTGAACTCGAATGGTTCAAGATACCTCCAACTGAAATGCAAATTAGTCTTAGATGTCTCTCTTCAATTCACACTTCTTGGAAGAAGTGACACAGTTCTTGAAAATATCATAATGATATTTCTGTGACATACAGGCTCTTTGTTGCATACATAGTATAGCTAATCTGAATCATACCAATATCCTTATGGTCTGCCCGAAAGTGTCATGTATGCAAGTTGCACAGCACATGATATTTTTCACTGAGTATGTGATCTGGTGATCTCGTGTAAAAGAAATATCGTCAAAGACCAGGGAGAAACAGGGATGAGGGGTGGGATGGGAGATATGTCCTTTTCCAAGAAAGGACCAAGCAAGCTGTAGCAGTTAGTGAACATATGCACAGCAGCTCCTAAAACTTTTTCCTTTTAACTTAAAAGCCTAAACAGTTTCTAAATATAAGTTTATTAAAATAAGTTTAGCAGAAACGGTTTCTTTATGATGATTAGTTGCATAGTGAATAGATGTAGCTGACTCATTCCAAGTTCTCTTTGGGTTTTGCTTTCTGAATTTTTAAATTATACATTTTCCTATTTAAAAATGCCTATTTTTAAACTACTCATTTCAAAACCATGTTGCACTGAAGTATTCTGACCCATCAAATGATACAGAGTATACTTAAAAATAAAATGCTTATTCTGTATAACATCTAGAAAACTGTTTTTTTTTTTTTTCTGATTTTTAAAGATGCTACTTTCCAGAATATGAATAATGGAGAAACCTAATTTTGCAGCCATAACCATTTTCTGCATCTATTAGAACTAGTAACCATGATCAGAGAGCATTGTAGTAGGTGCATCAAAATATACCTACTACCTCAAAGAGCTAACACCCATAAGCATAAGAAAAAGGTAAGATATGGTAGAAGAATTAAATTCTTTTCCTGTTGTGCCATGGAGAGAACTTGAGGAGCAGGTGAACACCAGTTGGTTACTCAGGGGCAGTGGCTGGTATGTGAAAGAGGTGAGCTTTATACAGACCCTGGCCCCTCACCTTCCATGCTGCAATGTTATGGTGCAATTGTTTGACAGTTCTGTGTTATGTGGAGGAGACTGGCTGCCTGTAACACAAAACTGTCACGTAAGCAGGATAAATTTAGCATACCCTAAATAGTAAAAAGGTAGGATACTGGGACCTTAAATGCATGGTGTTGTATCTTAATGTCTTGCTGACCTACGTACCACATGTTGCAGAGGTCTGGAAAAGGAAGTCTTGTATTCACAGAGGAGGTAAAAGTATGACTTACCTTGAGGAAGGTCTTTTCCCCAGAACTAAACCTCATCTGTTGTGTCCTTTTGTCAGCTGAATCCTGGAGCTTTTAGGATTGACACCAACCTTCGTGTCTTTTTCTAATGTGCGACCAGACTGAAGAGTTTGTGAGTGAAGAGTCACTGCCTTTCAGGGGCTAAGCTAGCATAATTGAAATTGTTTTTGCAAACCCTTTGAGCTGGCTTGGAGATTACTGACCTGCCTAGCCCGTGTTACTGTCAAATACTTCTACAGCACTGACAGAGAACTCTCACCTCACACATGGTGGCACGGGTGGGAAATTAAAATCTTTTAATACATGAAGAAGCTTCTGCACATAATGCAGATCTACTATAGTTCTTTCTTTCTTCTTACTTCCAATCTTGTACGTTAATGAAAGTATAAAACAGAAGCAATTCCTTTGGCAGGGTGGCTGAAAATATTTGTATGATGAGACTGTAGCCATCCAAGCTGAACTATTCATAGTGTCCCAATAAGTAACTATATTTGTTAGCAGTTTTCCATTAATAAGATGTTCTGGTGTAGGAGTCTGTGTATTTGGCTTTTTATTCACGCTGACGATGTTTGTTTCAGTAGAAGTGTGGTGTTTCGACCATATGCTCAAATGTTAACATGTTTAATGCCAGCAGCAGATTATTTACATTAAAGGACTTGGAGCCAAGTTAAACTCAGTTGCAACTTTATTAAATGAATTACAGTATTATTAGCAAAAAACAGCTGTGATAATCAATTGAGTATATCTTGCTTTTTTTTTCCTCTCTAATTTTTCAAGTGGGCTGAGGCAGATCTGTCCTTGTTAGACAGTGCTCTAATCACTACTTTAATCCCTTGTGCAGCAGTGTAGAGGGGGAATGCCAAGAGGTATTCTGCTTGAACCTGAAGCTCATGAGAGTGAGGGATAGGAAGGTGAGTATATCCAGAATTTTATTCCATCCTCCCTCCCTCTTGTTAGGGGACTAGAAAATGTTACATGTCTTTCTTTTGACAATGCACAATTTAGCTATGTTAAATTAAGCAGTAGTTCTGGAAGAGAGATTTTATGGGTGAGACTGATGCAGTTGAGTAGACTGTCCCCAAAAGGCTGTTGATGTACAATATCTGACTGTATCAAATGCCTCATGAGCTTTCCACCTCTCAGATCAGGCTTTTTTAACTGAAGCAAGGGTATTTTGGTAGAAATGTCTGTCAGAAGAATAACCAGACTGAACAAGTCAGCAGATTTGAGGAAGTGGTAACTGAGCAAAGCATGGCGTGGACAGTTAGTGATGGACATCTCTGTTGCAGCCAGAGGAAATGGTCTGTTCATAGATTATGTCAGAACTGGAACTGCAATGCAGGAATAAAGTCTCTAGACTTTGTTTTAAACAGTAAGGAATAGGGCATTACTTGGTGGGATCACAGTAGTGGTAGGATGACGTGACTGTGAAGTGCAGAATTTGAATAAGCATTCGGCCTTTAATAAAATCACCAAAACCCAACTCCTAATAACAGCCTCAAACCCTGGATGATCATTAAGCCAGGTTGGAAAGAGGATCAGAAAAGTCTTTCTTTATACAGTTCCCCTTTCCATCTGAAAAAAGAGAACCATCAGAGGAAGGCAGAAAGGAGAAGTTCAACGGAACTTTTATGGTTTGTTTGTTGGCAAACACTAGGCCACTTTTTTTCTTATTTTTCCTCCCTCCCTTTTCCCCTTCCAAAGTTGTTAATTCTAGTTAGGCCCATTTCAGATGTTCATGGAGAGGGATAACAAGGACGTAGCATCATAATATGATCCAGCCACTAGTGATTTCTGCAGAAGATGGACTGTTGGCATCCCATGTGAAATATGTCTGCCTCAAGAGGCATTCTGACTGTTTTTGAGACAAGAAGGTAGCAGAAGAGCTGTACAATGGAGAATGAAAAGCTGAGGAATTTACACAGAGGAAAAATTGATCTGCATGTGGATTAGGCAGCAGTAGAGCTCTAGAGAGTTTTCTCCTTGCTGAGCTGTTGCTTCTGAGACTGGGGATAGTGAGCATGCAGGCAAGCTGAGGGCTTGTGCGCCCCTTTTTGGAGAACATAGATTTGTAGGAAGTGTTGGAACGAGTTATCTGGGTGCTGAAGGTAAAAGAAGGTGATATATATGAAAATGAGAGACTATGAAGTTGAAAGAAGCAGATTTTTGTGAGAGATCTTTTTTTCCCACCCTTGTGCATTACGGTTCTGGTTTTATACTTGTGAGCAGGAGTGAATGAAAGAGGGCCCGTTTGCCCGGGTTTGTGTCTCAGAGCCCATCATCTTTTCTGTATCATTTGCAAAACCTCGTGACACACACTGACCACAGCAGCTCGTTTCTCATTCTGAGAACACGGTCAGACTGTGGTGAGGGGTTAGAGAGGTGGTAGCCTCAACTTCCCCAGTTATTTTAGGCCCCAACCACTTCTGAAAGGAGCATGATCTTAGGGGGAACATTTGATTCATTCACTTCTTAAAAGCTGTCAAGCTCTCAATCTCAATTGTGTTATTTTCCTAGTTACAGTGTCTTAAGAAAAGATCCTGTAGGATGCAGGCACTGATCCAGGAAGAAAAATGGCAGTTGGAAATGTCAGGTGGAACAGAAGTAGTATTTCCATGTTTACAGAAACCTTTGATCATGCATTCACCTTGTTTTTTTCAAATTTTTGTTAATGGCTTTTTTTTACTGCTCTGTATCCGGTGACCTGGTCCAATTCCTTGTATTGAGTTAGAACAGATAATGGTTTATTTCATTAAGGTGGTCACTTACGGGAGTTGGTTGGAGAGCACAGTTCAATCGTGCAGGCAAGTGAAAAGAAATATGCTTGGAGGAGGGAGCTACGTAAATATTAAGTCAAATTTGAAACTATCAAAAACAAACAGTGGTCTCAAGTCTGGTATAATTTTCCCTTCTGAAATACTTGAAAAATTGTCTCTTGCATTCCAGATCCCAAATTTGAAGCGTGGTCACGCTTTCTGAAACGGAAGACTTACCACAGATGTTGATTTCTATACGTGATTTAGTGGCTTCAGCAAGTGGCAGATTTACAGCATCAGGACTTTCAAGTTTTATTGCAGACGGAGTCATTTGGTGACCTTTGGGTGACTCTCGGTTAAGCACCTACACACAGGGAGCGTGGCCTTGAGCAATGGGGAACGGCAGCCGCCTCCCGGTGCTCCCGCGGCGCTTGGCCCAGGGCCGGGCGAGGGCAGAGCCGGCGCGGCCCGCACTTCTGCCCGCCAGCAGCAGGGGTAGCTCCGCCGCTGCTGCCCGGGCAGCCGCTCCCCTCCCTGCCTCCTCCTGCTTCCCTGCCAGAAGGGGCCAAGGCAGCAACCACAGAGCTTCTCCCCCTCGCTGCCTGCGCTGGGACGGCGACAGGAAAGGGGAAGTGGTGCAGGGTGTCGGCTCGGAGGACTGCTTTTCTGGGAGCATGCTGCGGCCTGTGGAGGTGGGCATGGAGATGGGAGTTGCTGCCGTTGCTTTTTCTTTCTCCCACCCCCATGCAGGACTTGATTATGAAGTTTGCTTTCTTGATGTTGAAATGAGTTTGTGGCAAATGCTGCAATACCCTGAGTGGAAAAATGCTGTTTGAACCTATAGGAGGCTTTCATGTGGTATGGAAAGAAGGAAGGTGAGCTGAGGGAAAGCAAATGACAGCTTCATCCAGATAAGCTTCCAAGTTAATGCCACATGGCAGTCAGATGACTGAGCACAGCTGCATGGCTGCATGGTCACATTATTCACATCCTCACTAAGTAATTCGTTGGTTACCTCAGAAGCACAAGTCAGGGAAGGGGAAAGCAGAGGGGCTGCTGGGACCCACTGTCATGTGGCATGGGAGAACCTCTGGTACTGCACTTCATGCTGGGTAGTGAAAACAGTGCAATAAATACCCTTGTGCACAAAGCCTGCTTTTGTGAAAACCCAGACCTAGAGGACAGCAAAAGAAATCTTGTCCAAATGAGTAAACGCTCAAAGCTTGTTGATTTCCACCTTCAGCATTAACTTTTTTCACACAAAGAGACACGGTGGCAAGTCTGGGACTGCTGGCAGGCACAAGAGGAAGAAGTATTGAGCTGCATGGGCAGTATTTACTGCTCCTATTTCCTCCACAGAAACAACTGTGGGCGGGTCTGGTTTTAGTGCATATCTCTCGAACTGGCTTTGCACATCATGCATGGTGTGGAAACCACGGGTTGGGAAACCTGACCTAGATGAAGGGAAGCTGGTGAATTACTGCTCTCAGCCTGTTTGAAACTCCAGTGCCACAAGGGAATGTTGCTTCTAAAAGGAGTTGTTACCATTTAAGTGTGGCAAGCCAGTGGTGATGTTCCTTGTGTGATCATTAGCAGAACTGCTGAATCAGACAGAGTTTCTCTAAACTTAGTCCAACACTAAATGCAGAAATCGGGTAGAGGAGGTAGAAGCAGACAGGGTAGTGGTTAATTTAGTTCTGTTCCTGAAATTCTCAGGCTTCACGGAACACATCAGAAAAGGATGTGAGGGGTAGCTATGGGTTGTGATGGAGCAACTCCTGGAGAAAGTGTGTGAATTTGAAAGTCACGGAGTAGTTGAGACACCAGCTTCACTTCCTGTAATTACAAGGGGAGAGAAAACTGGAATAAGGAGTTAGACTCTGGCTAAAGGCAATTCCTGTGAGGCAAAGGATATCCTCAAGGGATGTTGCCCTACCAGTGTCCATGGCCACTTCTCTGTAAGGGCAGGAGTAAGAGGCTCTTCACTACTGGCTGCATAGTATTTCACTGCCATTCCGCAAATGGCAAATTTTCAATACCTTTTGCTGAATATATATATAAAACAGCCGTGATTATTTCATGTGGCTATTATGATACGTCTACTCTTGTTTTTCGTGAAAGCTGCTATGCTTTGGTAAAAAAGATTTTATGAATTTGAAAGATCTCAGACAAGTTGGTTGTGAGCTGTGTTTTTTTTTCTTGAAAAACACACACCGAACAAGCCTCCTCAAAACACAAAAGACGTTAAAAACAAAGGTTATTTTCTCATTGGGGAATTTTGAAATGTTCAAACCAAGCAGCTGTTTTTTCAGCTGTTGCAGGTATTAAACAATAGCAAGAAAATCCTCTGCTATGACCTCTCACAAGAAATAATCCTTTCTTGATCATGCTGAACATCCAGGTTCATTGCTTCTCCTGCAGTAGTAATATTCAGCTTCTCGACTTGTTACTTGCACAATGACTCGTCCAAATTTTAAGCTAATGGTATAAAATATGAAATAATGAAATTGCAGATGTTTAAGTGCATCCTTGGGATTCATAAATTATGGGAGCTATAGTGAATTGTTAGGAATGAATTAGGTGTTTGGAAGTGAGTGACTTTGAAGATATTTTTGCTTTTTTTAAAATGCTGAATGCTTTTGACCTTTCTCCCCATTGTAATGCAAGTGAACACCTAATAACACCGCTTCAATTTTGTTGCTTTTTTGTGATCATAAATAACATTTACTTTCCATGGTGATACTTCAATTATGCAAATCAAATTCTCACTAATGGCTTTTTTTCAGACCCCATAAATCTGGAGTGTAATTTGTTTTTTACTAAATAAGTCAGGGGAAATGCAGCACTGACAAAGGTGGGCAGATGCATTTTGGATCCTCTCTTTAACTACATCTGTGCTGTGTAATCACTTAGGAAAAAAAAAAACCAAAAGCCAGAAAGCCCAAAAAACTAGTGGTCTCTATAAATGTTAAGAAATGGAAATCATTATTAGAACTACTGTGGTTTCTGTTGTTATTGTCGATAAGGGAACTGTTGTCGATTTATTTCACTTTACAAATTTCAGTGGAACCAATCATGAAAAATATTACTTTGGGAATATCCTGTAGGATTCCTTTACTTGGAGATCAACATTTATTTCTGGCTTCAATCTGCTTATTGTTTAGATTAAAATCTGCTTTGCATGGTCAACATAGTTAAAAGCAAGCAGATTGGCTTCTGACTCCTACATTATCAACATAAGAGTAATTGCAATCACAAACAAAAAAGCAGGAAATAACTTGCATTACTTGAAAAAGAACACACAGCTTTCATGTACACACATTTTTAAGGTTAACAATTACTTTCCCTTCTCTTTCTCCTGTTTTCAAATCAAAACAGAATCCTATCCTTAAAAAGCAACAAAAACTCAGGAACAATCAAACCACCCCAAAAGCTGAGAAACAGGCAGTGATCAGTAGTTGCTGGTACAAATAAAAATGGGCTTCTGCTGTGTCATTTCTAGAATCATATTTAAGAAAGGTACAGTGATTGAATGGTTGCTGCAGAAATAAAAGCGTAGGAATGTACTGAGGCAGAGCTGCCTGAGCCAGACAGACCAGAAATACAGTGCACTGCAGAAATGTTTAAATTCAGTATGTAGGAATATAAAGTAATTTCTGCGCACCAACCAAGGTCACTTCAGCTGGCTGAGAGTCTAGAAGATAATATTAGAAATGCAGGGTTGTGAGGAGGGGACTCGGGAGGAGTGCAGTGCTTAGGACCATCCTGTGTATGTTGAGGGTCCTGTGATAGCTACAAAAGGTGCATTTGAACAGAGAAGATTAGATGTTCTCCATTATATGCTTGTACTTTCCCTTTACCATCTTTTTGGCATTCTAAGATTTTATAAAGAAAACTAGAGTGTAAGAGCATGAGACACCTTAAAGAATCAGTAGGTGAATAGCAGTTCTTTGAAGATAAGCACACTCTGCTCAGAGGCCTGTTGATTATCCAACAGCAATTTGATCTTATGCTCTGTTGGTTCAGTGATTTGACACATGGTGTTGGAATTGTTATTTAGGGTGTTTTATGTAAACCGGTAGGAGCTGGTTTATCCTGTTTAGAGTGTAAGCTAGTTCTCCCATTCTCCCAGCTGAATCTAACAATTCCATTACAGTGAGCGCTTTCCTTATTTGTCTCCGAACTCTTAACTGTGATCACAAAAAAAGCAGCTATGATCTCTCTCTTTGACATGAGGTTGTCAGACTTTACTTAACACAAGATGGGATGCTGCCTTGCCTGGCTTTGGATAGTTGTTCCCCATTATCTTCAGAAATTAAATATTTTTAGAAAAGGATGGTAGTATTTGAAGAACCACCGTTGTTCAAGTGTTTCTCAGGCTGCAATCCTGGATTGCTGGTTGGCCATAAAACATGGGAAATTACAGGCAAATTATTAGCAGGTACACAGTTTTAGCATTTTTTCTTTTTGGGGAATTTTAATAAGTAACAGGGAAGCAAGCATGGCCTTGGATATTGTTTGTTTAATTTTCTGAATGAACAGCTAGTCCTATGATTTATTTATGTTTGGGTTGTTGGGAAGCACTGTGCTTGGGCTCTGTTCTGGTGGGCCTGATTATCGTGGGTATGAGATGCTGTCCATCCTGCCTCTGATCTGGAGCACAGAAGTCACAAGCACTGGTCTGCAGGAAGAACTAATACAGCTCCTATTGCAGCCTGCTTGTGGCCATCTAAATTTGGCAACCATGTGATCCTTGGTTTTCATACATAAACCCTTGGACTTGGACAGTCCTGCTGTTGCCATTGTCATAAACACTTCTGGTTTTTTCTTCATGGCTAAGTGCCGTGGCACATCTGTGTCACCTGAGCCATACACAGGCTGCTGTCCCTGCAGTGGTCCATCCAAGCAGCTTCCAGACAGGTCATTTCACACAATGATTCAGAGTGTTCAGTTCTCCAATTTCTGAGGAAATTCAGCCCTTGCAAAACTGAACAGATGGATCTGAGTTCCAGCATGTAGACACGGAACTATGTTTTATTCCCACATCCTGAATGAGTGCTGTAACTGCTAAGGAAGGGCAAGGAAACTGCTGCTTCCTCTGCTCATGCTGTGTAGTGGAGATGTTGCCCTTCCTCATGAGAGCAAAGGGGTAGGCAGGGCAGAACTCAGCATGCTGAACTGCAGATGAAAAGCAGGGCCTCCTGTTGCCCTGCATGAACAGCTTGAGCCCCTGAAGAGGGGGATTTAAGGAGTTTCTCCCTCCTCCTTGCTCCCTGGTGCTGCTTGAAGCGGCTCGTGCTGGAGAGAGCAGTTTACATGGACTGCGCACTTGCCTGCACATTGCATGCAGAACTTACTTGCTGAAATCACAGCTGTTGCTTCTGCTGCAAAATCTGGAGACTGCAATAGTTTTATGTCCTTTTGTGCAGCCCTGCTGTGCCAAAAACCTAGGTCCACAAAAAGATTAACAGCATGTTCCTTAGGGGACATTAACACCACAACACTCTGGAAGTATGTACAGAGGAAAAGTAGCGTTTGGCACTTATTTCTTCCCAAACTTTCCTCCCAGCAGGCTGCATATAAAATATACATTAACTCCCCCAATAACTACATAATTATGACAGTTGAAATAGAATTAGAGGAGCTACCATAAAGCCCAGACCCCATGTCCCACCCTCACAGCAGGCTGCCAGTGAAGCACCTGTCAGTTGTGATTTGCGTCTGTGCAGTTGCTTCTTCCCTGAAAGAAGAAGAAGAAAAAAAAAAAAAGCAGGCTTGCTTCCAGCCAGCTACCCTGAAAATATCACCAGTCACAGCAACAGTTGTGAGACATAGCCAGGATAGCTTCTAATGTGTGCATCACCATGCTCTTACAAGCACAGCACTGACAATCAGTTCTTTGCATCTTGTTGCACTTCAGCCGCTGGTGGGACATCTACGAGCTGTGACCAAAAAAAAAAAAAAATCCAGCTGTAGCATATCCAAAGTCTGCACTGATATTTTTGTCAATCAATTTCTTAGTCTCCTCTCAAGAAAGACTGTATATAGAGTACACAATGTATCATATATATACAGAGTACACAATAAAATAGTTGTACAAGAAAAAAAGACTCCACTTTCTCTAGAAAGCTCTAAGCTGCCTGGGATGGTCTAACACCCAGAGTTCTGTGATATATGCATTAGCATCATTCAAGAATAGATGGCATCTTTCTCTTGAATAGGCAACATGCTTAGCAGGAGAAATAAGAAAAACTGTCTTCCAAATACCTGGTATAATGCATTGGCATTTTCAGAGGTTGATTTGGACTTTCAGGATTTGTTCTAGTAGTCCTAACTCTGAAATATCAGCATATTGTATTCATTGCTTTAGGTGGATCCCTTCTTTCTAAGCTGAGACCAAGCTCTAAGGCAGTTGCAGTTTAAAGATAATAATGTCTTTAGCTAAATAAGCCCAGGACTGCAATTTTTTAAAAATGTAGCTCTAATCCATTTGTTGCAAATTATGACTTTCTGTGTTTGCACTGCTGTGACTATGCTGGTTCCTGATGTAGGCTCATTAATAGATTATTTCCTTGTTAGCTGTAGGTAAAGCTTTGACCTAGAGCTGATTAGGGAAAAGAACTTCTGTATCTATTATCTGTTCTCTCTCATAATTAGTATAATTATGCTTCTGTGCCCCAGACAGCAGTCTCAGACAGTCTGCTGTGGAGCCACAGAAACTGTCTGGATTCCCAGAATGGGAGTTTGCTGTTAAGTAAGGCTTAGCTGGGTTCTGTAGTGTCAGGGAAAAGCTGAATTACACTATTACACAGAAAGTAACCAAACCAGTGCAGAGAGATTTCCCTTCCTCCCCACCCAGTTAAATCCAATTAACTGTGAGGAATGCAAAAAGCAGGTTTTGTCATTTCCACTTTTTTAAAGGTAAACTGGTATGCCTATGAGACAGAATCAGTCAAAGGCACAGTATTTCAGTTTATAGATGAAAATGACGGGCATTGTTGAGGAGGAGAGCACCCAGCTGAAACTGCTCTGGTTTTGACACAATACTGCAGCTTTTTAGTAATGTGTTCACCTGTTCTCCCTTAGCTGATTGAAAGGGTTTGCAGCTGGGTGTGACTGGGACTAGTCCAGCACTGGGCTGGGGGCTGCTCTCCAGCAGTGAGGGGAGGGGTTTTCCCTTCCCAGGGTTATCCTGCTGCCTCTTAAGTGAGGTTACAAAATAAGAGCAAATGAGGGGAGGTCTCTTTCTAAGGTAGATCATGGCACCTTTTAGGGGAAAAAAAGTTCAGAAGGTGAGTTCAGTTTAATACCTACTTTTGGTGTGTGTGGAAGACTTTGAGCAGTGTAACAGGCAAGAAATCTTGTAGCTTAAAATTTGAAGGATTTTAAGAGTGTGTTGGAGAGCAGTACCAACTGTCTTTTCTGTTGCCTCTTACCCTTCCCACCATGTCAGCACCTCAGAGTATGTGTTGCTCTTTCTTGCAGTGTGACTGCTCTGACAGGATTTAGCAGGACTTGTTCTTTACAGCCATCTCAGGTATCATTGCTCTGGTGCTGTGGAAGTGTAATTCCCATCATGAAATGGCAGCTGTGGCTGAAATGCAAAGCTCAATTAAAGGGGAAAGAAGATGATGGTAGTAGGTAATTGTGAGGAGGCAGCAATTTAACTCCTTCCTTGGGCTCAGGGCTTGGAGTCCTTACCTTGTGCCTTACAGTGGAGTTTTCCAGTGAGGTAGAAACAATTGGTTTTTCAGTGGGAGCAGCCTTCATCCAACTTTTTGAATTAATCTTGCAACCTGAGAGATCTGTAGTCTGAGTGCCCGTATCTGAGGTGATGAGGGATGTTCTAGTGTTTCATGCTCTTCTCCATATAATGATAAATTCATGAGCAGCCACTCGAAGAGTGGAGAAAGCTCAGGCTCTGGGATACAGTTAGCTTCGGTATTAGGATGCTTTCTTGGGAGCTAAGAATTATAAAATTGGATCTCTTCCCAAATGGAGAGGGTTTAAGCTAATTTACCACATCTCAGCTAAATGCCAAATTAGTCGTGGTCTAAAAGCAATGACTCTTGCCTTGAAAGTAGGAGTAGAGGTGTTTAATTAGAGGATGTGCATCATAGACCAGTGATGCTGCTTCTTCAAAAAGACCTGGAGGTCCCAGGGAGGCTGGGCTCTGCCACTTGCCTGCATCTCCTGAGGAACCTGATTGTCTTTGGACTTTGGGTGAGCTCAGTGATTCTGCTGACACAGTCCCAAGTTCCACCCAAGGGCTTGTGTTTGGTTAGACCCTGCAATGCCACCTGTGGAGCCGCTCAAGTCCCACTGTGGCTGAATTCCTTGCTGTTAACCCTCAGCACTGTAAGAAATGAAATAGCTGAAACATGTGAAAATACTTTGTGTAAATAAAGCACCTGGTAACTGACAAGGGATAGTTGGATTTTATTTTTTTGGTTGATTGTTTTTGCTGTATTGACTTCTAAAAAAATTAATTTAAGAAAACCATTAAGTAAAAACATAAGCCAGTTGGAAATGATAAAACCACTCTGGGTTGTGCTGTGCTGTAACTATCCATGTTCTTTCTGTGTTCCACATGTAATAAAATAGCCTGGGAGAGGTCTGTAATACCGTCCCAGGCTGCTTGCCTGGAGGTGTGAGCAAACCCAAGGATGGGCCGTGATGAGGGGTGTGGCATCTGTTCTGGTTTGATGGGCGAGGGAATGAGTGTGAGACTGTGATTAAGGCTCTTCTGATGGGCTGTGAGAAAGTGAAAAGCTTGTTTGTGTTGTCACTGGAAATTGAAAAGGACTTCTGTGATTTATGGACAAGTCTGCTCCTGCGTTTAAGCTTTTTCAGGCTGTGATTAAATGCTCTTGAAGCTAATGATTGTCTGGTTGATTGGTTTGTTTTTTAATACAGATTGGTAAGACTGTTTTGTTAGTGTAATAACACATTTTGGAAGTACATACGTGATTGAACACAAGAGCTCGTGTGTTTAAATTAGGTTAGTGTCTTGGGGCCCAAGAAAACAGGTAAAACCTGTCAAGGGGAAGGATGCCATTGAATCCTAGGTTACCAAACAGAAGTCTGAGATGCTGCCTGCATGTGGAAACATTTCAGGTTTCAGCTAGATCTTTACTAACTTTGGGACTGAGTTCCAGTTAAGAAGCATGAATTAGTTTATTAACTGGCTGGTACTGACCTTTCTCTCTGTTTACTCACACTGATAATGCTTTCTGTGCCTTACAGAAGAAGCTACAGCTTGGGCTCTCTTCCTGTGGAGCTTGCAAGCATTTACTTTGCAGGGTGAAACCTCTTCCTTCAGCTGATAAAGGAGCACCTTGTGTTAGAAGTGTAACTATTAGAACTGAGGCAGCTCCCAGTTGGGCAGGGTGGAGGCTTGGAGTGCTCATGAGCAATGGAATGTCCCCGTTCCAATGAGGACAAGCCCAGTGTGAGCAAGGCTGGCACAGAGCAGGTGAAGGAACCTGGTGATCTTACACTGTTTACACAACCTACTGCCAGTTGACCAAATAAATAAACTTGCCTGCTGACTGTATCCAGAATGAGTCAGGCCATTTTACAAGAGGTCTGTTTTGGCTACAGAAGTGTAGGTGTTCTCTTCCTGTGAAAGACATTGAAAAAGAGTGAGACTGACTTGCTTGTAATGTGTGAAGAAGTTCTGGCATTTGCTCCTTGGGTTTCCTTACCTCCTGTTTGCTAGTCACATTAGAGTGTATTACTTTTTTCCTAGACTTTCAGAATATAATTTATTTCTGTTAGCCATCCAGTCATCATGCCATCTTCCAGCCCAAGGGAATTAGTCATCCCCAGCTCCATTTTAACTTTCTCATTTTCAAGATGTCTTAAAATAAAAAAAAAATTAAGGTTGGGTGTGGCTCCCATGTGAGAGTCCTTGAAGAGAGTGTTGTTCACTGACTTTTCCTTTCAAAGTATCCAATGTGAGGGCCTTTATTGTTCATATTTTTTGTTTCTCTTAAAGTGGAAGATGTGAAAGAGTCACAATACATATCTATGAATTTTGAGGTTTAGATCTTGGTTTAGATTTCATTTCTTGCCACTCTATGAGATAAGCTTTTTTATTAATTTTCTTACAGGTCACAAGTATTCTTTTTATAATGCTGTTTTCTGTAGGCATGGTAAACAGGTTATTGAGTTCCTGAATAGGTATGATTCTTTTGGAACCTCTGACTGACAAGCATTTTGGTGGCTGCAAAAGCTGGTATGATGTTCCCTTGTAGAGTCCTATGCGAGCTCCTGTTGATGGTTGAAGGCTTTTCTTCATTTCCTGGGATTAGTTTTGATGGCCACAGTGTTAAAGATCCACAGTAGGAAAATGTCATGAAGGCATAAGCAGGTTTGGGCATTTTTTTTTGACTGATGGAAGGTAGTGCACAAGCATACAATTTATTAAAATATTCCACTGTGAACAGAAATAGCACAATGGCAAGTAGAATTCACTCTCAGAATGGCTTTTTATTTTTGCTCTTAAAATTTCTTTGCCAGCTGATGCTGTTGAGTTAGGGTGGTGATCCTGGTAGAAGAGGGAACAGCTCTGAAAGGCTCCTGCAAAGCTGCAGTCACAGTGCAGTGAGGTTTAAAGGTCTGAGACTATTGAGGGATGAGGAAAGTAGGATTTCTTAGAAGATGTAAGAGGTCTTGTAACTGATGCATAAAAGTCTGGGTTTCCCAAGCAGAAGTAACAGCCTGGGAAATGGTGTTTACTAAAGACCCTCCTTCTCTGTTAGGAGAAATGTGTTTCCAACCTGTTGTGCGAATAGATCTCTTCAACACCTGAAAATGGATGCAAAGAAGGAAATCTTCAAAATCCCTGGAGGAATTTGCAAGCTGCAGAAAATCCCTGAGCCCTGCATAGAATTGAGAGTTTTTTGTGTTTTTTATTGACGTCCTGGTAGTCCCATGCTGCAGCTCTGAAGCCTGAATTCTGGCTGCTGGGATCAATTTCTCTGCCATTCCCATGGATGCACCAAGCTTGGTTCCCAGGGCCTGCTCTTTAGGTAGTACTGTCTCATCATGGTTTGTGTTCAGGTCCCTGCTTGTGAGGCCCATGGAGAAACTGGACACTCAGGAGGTTGTCTTTGCAGTGTGAATGATTCTCTTTGTCTCAGCCTGACTCCTGCAGCTTGTAACAGGCAATGGTGAAATGGCATCCACAGCAAAAAACAGTCACAATTTCTCTCCTCGGACTGTCCTCCCTCTCCTTCCTCTTCCTGTGTTGTGCCAGAATTGTGCTGTTTTTCACTATTTCTCTTATATTTTTTTCTTTTTCCATAAGGAGAATATGGAATGAGATGAAGCATTTTCCTTTTTCTTTCTTTCAAGCCAGCCTTTCCTCTGTCACATATGATCCACTCAGAAATCCCCAGTCCACATCTTACTGTGATTGGTAGCAGTTACCAGATGGTGCTTCTGGTTCAGTGTAGCTTGTGTGCATCTTGGAATAAAGGCTGTGGTGAACCTGGCTGGAGTTGTGAAAACTCTGCCCAGTTGTTGTACTGCTGACTGATGGGCAAGGGTGAGTGCAGTTCCCTCACTTTTCTGTCAGTTCTTAACACCTTTGTGGTTGTTCTCTAGTGCTCTGCAGAATGGCTGCATTGTCTTGCCTTGAGCTTTCCCACAAGTCCCATATCCACTATCATCTTAGTGCTTTCAAACTTTATGAATTGCCTTTTGGGAAGGACCTTTGCAGTGCCATCTGAAACAGCTCTCACTCACTAAGCTCAGCCCTGTAAAGCAAGGCTCTGAGAAAGTTCTGCATTTCATAACCAGTTCCCAGAATCTCTACTACTTATATCCCAAAACTTAGGTTTTGCAGTCTATCTGGACTGTTTTGTGAGCAATCAAAAATTGTTTAAAAAAAGGTGTACTTTGTAAATCTACAGATTACAGATTTCTTCCCCCAATTACAATTGGAGGAAGAAAAAAAAAGTTTCAATAAGTGGAAATGGATGTTACTGTAGTCTGATCCACAGTTAGTCTGCACTCAAATACTTCTCAAAGTGGCCAGCTGAGTGTTGGCTAGTTAATGTGAGATGTTAAAAAGTAGTTGAAGTACCTGTTTATATTCCAATAATCAGGTGGCTTTCCAAGGTTGTCAGCATGCACAGCTTGAAGCCTTTTAAGGTTCCAGGAGTTTATAGCGTATTTGGCCGTGCTTTTTCTATAGACTTCAAGGTTTGTTTCATTCTTTCGCAGAATGTTCTGAGTTGGAAGTGACCCACAGTGATGATCAAGCCCAGCTCTAAAGTTAATGGCCCTTCAGTCACAGTGATGGGGTGGTTTTGCTTTCTGCATGCATGGATTTACACTTGAGGAAGAGAATTTCAGTGTCTTCACCTCCAATAATCTTACCCCAATGGGCCAAAGAATTCATTTGAGTAGAAGACACCTTTTGCCCCAGGGCCATTTGCAGTCCCCATCAGCTTTTCGAGGTCACTGCTGATGAGTTGGGATAGGGCCTTTCTGCCTGTAGAGCTGTCAGCCAGTAGCAAGATGCACTTTTCAGCTTGACATTTGGGGCAGTTCACTGCAAGCTGGTAAAGTTTGCAGGGGGGCTGCTTTGTTTAGTGTTTCATGCTGTTGTTTCCAAACAAGGGAACACTCTGTGTTTGTAGTGCTGAGAGCCAGTCCTGTTACACTGCTCTGGCTGTTGCGGCAACTACAAGCATGGTTGTTGAATTGTGTAGCACTTCTCCAGCTGAAAGTTGATTCTGGCCAATGGGCTTTGGATTTTTCCCCTCATCAGAACTTGATTTGATTATAATTGGAAAAGAAACCATTTTGTATGGACTTTTACTGGAGAAAAAGCAGTAAGTAGATCTGTATCTCTGTTTCTGGGGTTTTTTAATATTTTGGGTTGTTTTTTTTTCCTGTTCAGCATCTTTCCCATCTTTTGATGATGCACATAGGATTTTTGGGTCATAGTGAAATATTTCATTGATCATGTTATGAAAAATCAATGAAAAATCTGACAGTTTTGTGCTGCCTACTATGTATGCAGTGATGGGTTTGACTGCTCAGCATTGTGAGCAAGAATAAAATTCCTTGGGGTGCCCAATTATAGCAGCAGTGAGAGGAAATTCAGAAGAGTAATTTTGGCTTCCTTCATTGCCTTTATGTTGGCCTCTGAGCGAGTGGCCGTTCCACTCCTTTCAGATTTCACAGCAGCAAGAGCACTAATGGCAGCTCTGTGCAATCCTGACTTCTCGTGTCTGTGAGACTGAATCAATGCTTTTGCTTCCACATTTGATAAAACAATTTTACACGCACACTGAGCAGCTATTCTTGTCTATACCTGCTTTGAGGTGGACTAGATGAGCTGGAAGATTTTACAGAACGCTGTCTCTTTCATTCATTCTCCCTCACCCACTCTTTCTTTTTCTTTATTTTTTTTTTTTTAATAAATTGGTTGACAATAGAACCGTTCTCTAAAGGAGGTACTTTTAAAGCAAAGATGAGGAAAAGCCAAGGGGTTTAATAGGGCTTACTCATATCAGGGGAAGTTTAAAGCAGGAAAAAAGAAAGTTAATGTTAACAGAAAAAAAAAGCAGTTGAGCTTGCCCAGATCAAGCATACAAAAATCAGGTGCTGTTACCACAGTATCTGAACACGTAAATTGATAATGTGTTTATTGCTGTAACATTCCCATGTGGTTTGGAGCAGAACCTTTTGGGAGGGAACTGTGACCTAGAAACTGAGTTTAGGGGCTTGGATATCTAAAGTAGGCTCTAAGCAGAGTTTAGATGCTGAAATCCAGACTGCAGTCTGTCTCTTCCCTCTTCAGTCCCTACTTACCCTTGGAGGTGAGGAACCTCCCTGACATCTATGACCAGCTGGATTTTCCTTTTGTACCCACTCAGGACTGCTTAGAATGGGAGTTCCACAGCACAGCTCATGGGGAAATGTGACCTGACCCCAAAATGAAGAGTTTCTTTGCCTAAGATGTGATCAAAGTAGACTCATTGCTCGGGGGAACCAAGCTCCTGACAAGCATCACACCTCTATTTTGGCTGCTTTTAGATTGTAGCTGGGAAAGGAGTGAGCCTACAGGGGAAGGTGCTTGCCTGTGAAGAGGAAGGCAGGGGTCAAGTGCTATTTCTGAGCACTGTCTTTTAATGTGCTGTTTAATATTAACATCACATCCATAAGCAGAAATGAGAACAGGCAGCAAAGCTCTTCATTCCCATACTACAGTCATGCTTCCCCTTAGGCATAGTTCTCCCCCTCTGGCCCAGAACATGCATTATTATAATTTGGGTTGAGTGGCAGGAGGAATCCCCTTCCTCAGGGAGAGGCATGTCTTGGACTAATGCTCTTTGCCCTGCACTGAAGGCTTGAATCTCTTCAAGGCAGTCATTTAAAAACAGTGACCATGCTTCCTAACAGAAACCCAGCTGCATTTTGGAAGATGTTTGTGTGTGTGGTAGGCAAGAGATCTCTTTCCAGCCTCTGTGGCAAGAGGTTGTGTAATACATAATCTCTCTTCTTAACTGTAGTTGATTTATCGGTGTTAACTGAACAAGCAAGCACTTTGCTCTTTTGCAGGAGTTGTTTGGGAATACTTGCTAGCAGCAGGACCTTCCATGGATCAAACAGTGTCTGCTCACTGCTTGGTCTGTGCTTTAGAGGCAAGCAGGCAGACCCCACATAAGCAGCAAACCTTTGGTTTGTTTATCAGCACAAGTATAACACTCCTAAAAGAGGGCACTAGCTTTCCTAGAGTGACAATCCATGGCTTTCTCTGTGGAAAGATCTTCACAGTGTAACTTAACAGCCACATGTAACTTGTGACTATCAACTGGCAGCAAACTGCTTTCTTAGGAAGAGGAAGAAAGTGGCTTCTAATATTCCCAGCTAGTTAAATGTCAGCTGTACCTGACCATATGCATAGGGAAGAATAACCGCAGGCACCAGCACAGGCTGGGGGCTGACCTGCTGGAAGCAGTTCTGTGGAGAAGAACCTGCATGTCCTGATGGAGAACAAGCCTTCCATGAGCCAGCAGTGTCCTTGTGGCCAAGAAGGCCATTGGTATCCTGGGGTGCATTGGGAAGAGCATTGCCAGCTGGTCGAGGGATGTGATCCTGTCCCCCTGCTCAGCCCTGGTGAGGTACATCTGGAGTGCTGTGTCCAGTTCTGATCTTCTCAGCACAAAAGGGACATGGAGCTCCTGGGGTGGGTCCAGCAGAGGCCACAAGGGCGATGAGGGGACTGGAGCATCTCTTAGGGGGAAAGGCTGAGGGAGCTGGGTCTGTTCAGCCTCGAGAAGAGACAACAGAGGGGGGACCTCAGTGTTTATAAGCATCTGAAGGGAGGGTGTCAAGGGGATGGAGGCAGGCTCTGCTCAGTGATGCCCAGCAATAGGACAAGAGGCAACAGGCAGAAGCTGATGCACAGGAAGTTCCACCTGAGCATGAGGAAGAACTTTTTTACTGTGCAGGTGACCGAGCACTGGAACAGATTGCCCACAGAGATTGTGGAGTCTCCCTCAGTGGAGGTACTCAAGAACCATCTAGATGCAATCCTGTGCCATGTGCTCTAGGCTGACCCTTCTTGGGCAGGGAGGTTGGACCAGATGAGCCACTGTGGTCCCATCCAGCCTGAGCCATCCTCTGTGACATATATATACTTAGCTGTATATCTGGGTAGTTCCTTAGTGCCTAACTGCAAATGCATGAAGAGAGCACATAGAAATACTTGCTGGATTCATGGAAACTTGTTCTCTTCAGACTTAATGAAGTTTTCTTTCCCTTGCACTTAAAATGTATTTTTCTGGGGTGAGTCTGAGAATGTGTAACTAAGCTGTTTGCCTGGTTTTCCCAAGGAAGCAGCTGCTGCTGTGCAGCAACAGAGAATATGGTGGAGGAGGCAGCACTGCTTTCTTCATGTAACAGGCACAGCTGCAGGAGATCTGAAACCTTGTGGCTACACTTGACCTGGTTTCCTTGTCAAAAACACATCTGGTTTTCAATTTGATTTAACATGGAATCTGTGTTCTGCTTGTGCTGGGGCTAGGAGTCCTGAGATGCAAATCCGTCTGTAAAATGCCAGTGTGTTACTGCTGGGAAAATTACCAAGAGAAGAGATCTAAATGTTGTCGGTAGTCCTATGAGAGAGGTTCACCTTTGTCTTGTCACCTTATGAGGCTGGGACTTCTGCCTGGCAATTTGAGTGTTCCAGAAATGTCAGACTCCCCTCTCCTTCCTGTACAGCTTTGGTTTGGCTGGTATCACCTGGCATCCCCTCACAGCAGCACTGTCTTAGTACAGGTGGCTTTCCTCTGTGCTAGTATTTCTTACCTGGCACCATGGACAACAGGAGCCCAGAGTGTCCTCTGTGACACACGTACACTGTGCCATGGACTTGGTCCCTGTCTTCCCTGGAGCAGCTCAGCTGAGGAGTTTCTGCAGCTCGCCTAAGGCTCCTGCAGGAGCTGGGTCCAGGTGGAAACAGGCTGCTCTTGGTTGCATCCTGCGCCAGAGGTACTGGAATTCTTTTGTGCAAATGAGCAATCATTTTCATCTTAAGTGCTGGGAGAATAAATGCCTGCAAACTGCAGCCCTCTGACAAAACCTTTGCTTGCTTCTGGTATCGAGAGTGTTCACAGAAGAGACAAAGAGAGAGGAGATTTGCCAGAGTTACTGATTGTAAGACTGTATAAATTCCCAAAGAGCAGGCAAGCCTGAGGTTTTAAAATTCTGCCTGACACAATCCCTTCCAGTATCCTGGCTTAGGAGGGCTGTGTGGATGCTACAAATGTTTGAATACAGACCCGTTATTTGGAGTCTGGATGTTTTAAACCAAGGCCTGAAGGGCTGTCATGCAAAACAAATGCACTGGGGTGGCAGTGGAGTATGGAACAGCTAATAGATGTTTTCCCTTTGCTTGACATCTGTCACCTTCCCCCATGCCAACCTTTCCTCTGTTTATAGCAAACCATTTGCTTCCATTAATTATAACTGGATTGCTGCCATCTGGCCAGCTTTGTGCCTGTACAAATGTCAACAGAGTCAGGACTGCACAGGTGGGGAGAAGGGCCAGTCAGGGGAGATCTGTTGCATCTGTTTGGGGAGAGGCAGGGAGGAGGGAGAAATGCCACCCCCCCTTTCCAAATCAGGCACACTGGCCTACAGCAATAATTGAAATGCAGACTGGGAGCCCCAGGATGCCACTTTACCCAGCCCTTTTCAGAGCAGACTGCACTTTAAGCCATCCCCTCCAGTTAAATCTCTTTATCAAAGTGGTCTGTATGAAGCTTTACATACAAGAAGATAATGGTGCTGTCATTTTTACAAATAATCACAATGGGAGCAGAAAAATAAGAGGAAGATGATTATGCCTGAAAATGCAATGAGGTTCCAATTGCTAATGCAGTGGAAACTAAAAGGAAGCTGAACAACCATCCCAAGCTGTTCCTGCCAGGCTGGCTTTTCTGCTGTGATTTAGGAGTGTACAGCTGTTGCCATGACATTAAGAGGAAATGTACCCACCCTGGGATGGTTTTTCTTGTGTAAAATACTATGAAGACAAAGTATTTAGTGTAGTAGTTGAAGCAAATCTTGAGTGGGAGAAATGGGTTAACATAGATTGGCTTGGCTGGGTTGTAGAAGAAAAATCCCTTCAAACCTTCCTGTGACTGCCTCCAGCAGTGGTGTTCTGCTTCTGCTGAACATGAAACCAGAGGATGGCACTGGTTTTAACACTGAGGATTAAACCCCATTTTAAAAGGAAGTAGAACAGCAGGCTTCCGTCACTCCTTCATATAATGCATATAATGTTGGGAAGTGTTTCTTTGTGAAGGGGAATGAAGAGGTTTGATGGGATGTGATTGTGTGTACTCCAGAGTACTTCAAGCCTTTTAGAATGATGGTGATCTGAATCTGTTCAGACATGGAGGACTTGAGTGCCGAGGTTGTGAGTACTCCAAACACCTGAACTAATGGCAAAATGGTTTCGGGGGAGAAAAAATGGTGCCTTGTTCTCACAAACTTGCAAGGAAGGAGATCTTTTGAAGTCAACAGTAAAGAGATTTCTAAACAGAAAAGCCTTGGAGATGTTTTTACAGCATGTTGTAGGAGGTATGTAATTCCCTTCTCCATGGCCTAGCATATGGGTATCCCTCCTTCGTGGTCCCCTGATTGGACAGGGGCCCCTGGCCCCCACTTTGCTGCAGTGGCAATGGTGTTTGTCTGGGGCTTAAGTGTCCCATGTTGCAACATCCCAGTCAAGTAAGCAGCTTCCAGCTTCAGTGTTCTCCCATCAGAAAGGACAGCAGCAGTAGATCTTTAACAGACCTCTTCCTTCTTTCTCACATTCTTGCTCTCCGTGCAAGATTTTTCTTCCCTCTAAAAATGAGCATTTCTTGTTTCTTTAAATCAGCAGCACTTTCTGTGCTGATGATAGATACTGCCTTTGCTGGTTAGAGGTGAGGCAAATAAAACATAGAGCTGACTTATCTCCCAAATTCTGCAATAATCTATCCTAGCACAATATTTTCCCTAATTAAACTAACTTAGGGAATAATTTACAGGTCAAAGTAAATGGACTCGCTTAATGCATGAACATAGTTGGAAAGCAGAGTGTCTCAGAGTGATGCACAGAGAGCAGTTATTGTGGCTCATGGGCTGGTGGGGGTGGAACTGTCAGTTCTCTGAGACAAAATGTGCCTCAAAACTATTAGTTTTGTCTGCATTAGATAAACAGAGTCGACTGTAACAGGAACTTAACAGATGCATCTTTTTCAGGAAAAAAAACGGTCACTGTGTCAATTAAATAGCAGAGTATTAATTTGCTGATGAGATGTGCCAGTTTTAGTATCAGTGCTGCTGGATTACCAGCAAGCCTTTACAGGTTTGGGGTGGCACTCATCACACAAGTGTAGAAGTAACAGAGAGCTCTGCTGGCAGGGCCTTGCTCTTGGGAACAGCCTAAAGGCAAGAGAAGGTGCATTTCTATAGGCTCTGTTGTGCAGACAGGGTAAACCACAGGGTTTATGTTTAAATCCAAGGTCTTGTTCTTCTGCTTGGATCTTTACTTGAGTGAAAAGATTTGAGCTTTTCTAAAACATTTCCTATTTGAAAGTGTGTTGAAAATGTGCAGATAGCAAACCCACCATTGCCCACAACTTAATCCCTGCTTTCTGTAAGTTCTTTGCTTCTCCAAGAAAAAGGTTGTGCTTTTCTTCTCATCCTTTTTGCGTTGGATACTTTTCCATATCTCTGAGTATAATTACCTGTTGCTCTTAATTTTTGCTTGGGGTTTGTTCACCCTGGTTTGGCTTGTCACCGCAGGCTTTCCAGTCATTCCCGTGAAAAAGCTGTATTGTTCTCTCTGTGAGATGTCAAAAGGTAGGAAATGAGAGAACAGATGGGGAAGTGAAGAGAAAAGGTGAGGCAGAAGCTCTTTGGATGCTCAGCTGGGCATTCCCAGTTGTAACCACCGTATGGGGGCTACAGCCAGTGGTTTGGGTGGTGACAGTGAGTGGTCACGGCCCCCTGAGGCACAGCAGCAAACTGCCCAAGTCTTGGGAAAAGCCTGTGTTCCTGGGAAAACTGTCGTGGGAAGGTCTGGTTTGACTTCTCTGGGTCTTGGCTATGAGCACATTGTGCTGTGTTAGCACCTCTGGAATGAGGTCTCTGGAAGTGCACTGAAGGCAGGCAGTGGGGATGTTCATTAATGGCAGGGTTCTTTTCCAAGGAAGGCTAAAAGGCTGTGAGAGCTCTGTTAAAGCCGGTACATCCATCTGTTCAGCTGGCAGATGCAGGAACGTGCACCTGTGCACAGAAAAGAGCAGCACTTGGCTGCTGGAGGGTGCTAGCCTGCCTCAAGACATTCCCATCTGGGAATACACTGAGAGCTGGGGGAACTTTACAGATTGCTGAGTGTGAAATTGCCGCGTTCCCAAGACACTGAGTGATCTGAATGTGCGTAGCAGGGGGGCTTTCCAAGGTGGGGGGCATTGATGGATGGGGTGACCAGTGCTGACAACAAACTCGGGCTCTTAAGAAAGGAAGCTTGAGAATTCTTGTTATTGTCACAGAAACAATTTTGCAGCTGTGGAGAGAGCAATTTCTGTCTTCTCCCACAGAATAGGCTATTTCAGAATTCAGTCCTGATATCCCCTGAAGTTAAACAAGGAGATCAGGAGAACAAGCTTTTGTCTGATGCCTCCAAGAATGTATGTCCTGGTATTGATTCAGACACACTTTCTTAGTGCTTCTGCTTTTCTCTAGATTGTAAGTGATTTAGATTATACCTGAGGTTTTCGGCTTTAATGGTTTTGGGGTTTTTCTTGATCACAGAATAATTTAGGTTGGAAAAGCCGCTTAAGGTCTTTAAGTCCAACTGTAAACCTACACTGCCAAGTCCACCACTAAACCATTTTACCATTTTTAAAGCTGGTAAAAATGACAAGGAAAGACAAGTTTCTGCAAGACAGACTTAGAGTGCATTAAATAAATATAAATTTTATTAAAAACACCCACATCTCAGCGTTATCAGGAATGATATAATAATAAACAGCTTTCAAATAACCTGCATTACATTACAATACTTACAGTATTTATAACCATCCTTGGATTCTTTTTATAGACATACCAAACATCTCATGAAAATGAATGAAACTAAAGTTAAAAAAAAAAAGTAGAACATAAGCATAGAAAATGCACACAGAAGTTCATTACCTTAGTGTCAAACTGCTAAAGTTTCCTACACAAGTTAACCACTAGCTTTAGAAGTGAACTTTATACTGCTGTGCGTCAATCAAGATGAAAAATTCATTCAAGTAAAGTTGACAACTCTCAGAAGCATCTTCAAGTATGGCTATAATCGACCTGATAATCCTATACAAGCAACTTTGTCTGCTTTATCATTCGTTCCAACTGAGGCAGGGTTCTATACACCAGAAATTACAGCTCAGGTATTTACAATACAAAACTGATTCACCAACTAAACTTCCTGCTCCTGCTGCCAGCAGTTTGGCAAATGACAGTGCATGGCATATTAACGAAACATCTACTATGGATTACATGAATTAGATAGGATTAAAAAAAAATCACCAAAAGATGAAGATATATAATGATTTACTTAATCTGACATATAACCATCATTTTTTTTCCCAAAAAGGTGAAACTTTTGTTTCAATGAGTGGATAAAGCCACAGACTGAGAAAAACCAAAATTGCCGTAATAAATATTTGACCATTAAACCCAAAGGCCTCCTTTGATTTACTTGAGTTAGGTTGTGATTCTGTTGGATAGAATTTCTTTTGACCAAACTTAATCTTACAGTATATTGCACAAGATATAGCTGGGACATGGAGGTTTGCATGTTTAGGGAAGCCCTTGTACTGACTGTACCTTTTTATATTTCATTTTATTCATTACAGTATCCAAGAAGCCTTGTTTAGAGAGTGACTTGAGCAACTCTAGCAAACAGTCACTTGCCAAACCCCTGCCTTACATTTTTCCCTTTAATCAGCTCAGTGCATTCTACTTTCTTTTTGTTTAATCATTTGAAACAGTCAAAACATTCTAAATCTCTTAAACACTTCTGTTACAATAAAAAGAGCTAACAAATTTACAAAATTAGTTTTAGTTACACAATACATGTACAAGAAAAATAAGAGAAGGGATTCAAAAGAAAAACATTAAATCCATGAAAAAAAACCAAAACAAAAACCCAAGAATAATATATTTAACCTACAACAGCTTTACATACACACAGGTGACACGTTGGCATAGGAGAACATGAGCTGAAATATCCCTGAATTTTTAGAACAAAAAAAAAAAAAAAAGTTGAAGTTCAAGTTATACTTGCTAAAATGTCAAGTATTGAGAGTTTTTTTGTTTACTTTTTTTTGTTTTTTTCAAAGGCTATTGGGGGGAAAAAGATGGTATACAATATATAAACTTTCACACTCAGTTCAATATCCTATTGCCAAACTAGTGTTGAGGTATATGACAAGTAGGAACATCACTCAAACCTTTTAATGTATTTTTAGCTCACATTATGATATATTTGTAGCAGGCTGAGTAGCACCATGTTGTGAATTCAGCTCAAAACCCAAATATATATAGATTTAATATTTTTACAGTACTAAAATACTAAAGCATTGCGTTAAAAAAAGTTTTGTTTACAATTTAATTTACTATACAACTCTCCTGCTTTTTAAATTTTTTTAATAGAAATTAATGATTTAAAACCACCACAGCAAGCCAGCTGCCTATTTTTTTTCTGTTAATCAACGGAATCGCAGAGAACTAACCCTGTTTCATTCATCTTGTGTAGGCATCGGTCTGCTCAGTCTTTCTGGAAAAGAGGCCACTTGCACCAAGAAATGACTTGCACCACAATGTACATAATTATCAACACAAAAGCAGTTCTGCCATTCCATAGTGGGAGCACACAGATCTCTAGAAACAGCAGAAGGCCAAGCTAACTAGGTGTAGTCTGTTGCATGCTGCTAATTATTACCTGTGGTTAATATAAAATTCTTTCCTTAAAACTGTACATATTTGAGCAATGAACTTCTCATAATAATAGTAGAAAAGAGTTTACAGTATAGATGTGTGAGATGAGCACCAGAAAAAAATGTGTTTTGTGTACTAAAGTATTCCCTTATATCCAGTAAGCCCCATTTTTACCATAACTGACTCTATTAAAAATGGATATGTAGCCCACTAGCTGATGCATGGCTAAATCAAAAGTATTTAAAAGCTCTTTTAGTTTAAAAAAATTATCTTTGCATTTTAAAATCAAAGTAAACTCTTTTTCTTTTTTTTTAATGTCTTAGTACCTTAGCATTGTTCAAGTTGCCAAGCTTAGGTAGACAAAGTGCTTTTGAAACACTATTTAAAAAAAAATATCTCTCTCTCTATTTTATTGTCCTTTTCTAGGACTTGACTGGATGAGCAAAATCCAGAGGTCTTTGTAATTCCCATATGTTAAAAAGTAAGCTTATTTTAACACCAGGTAACTTCAATACATACATGAATGAAAAGGTCCTCCCTGTTGCTGAAGAACATTTGACTACATCATTGACATTTTGTTATAAAGGCATTAACTGTTTCACTGATAAAATAAAGACACCATTCTCTTGGATAGCACCATGGGTTTAGAATATTCAAACAAATTCAGTGTTTTGCTGTCTGTTTGTCTTATACTTATCTACTTTGTTAAATAAAATCAAAAAACTATTAAGATTACAGTAAAAACTGCATGTTAAAAAGCCATAATTCCAGTATTTCAGTACATCATAGATTCAGCACCAGATGTTATTTTAAGATTCCTGCAGTTGTAATACTACAGTATTATTTTTTAGGGTTGTTTTTGCTCCTGTTCCATGACTATGCAAACTTGATGACATTAAAAGTGGCCACAGATGTGAAAAACTGTAAGAAAAAAAAAATCCATTTGCAGATTATCTCTTTCAGTAATAGAGCCAGTGTTCTCCAATGTAAATTGTGAAACACTTTTTTCTTGTGTTCTCTCCTTTTTTCTTTCCTTTTATATTCCTCTTCTGTTTTTTAAATTTTTTTTTTGCATAGGATGCTTTGGTCTGTTTCCTACATGCCATCTGTGACCACTTAAAAATCAGTGGAAAACAAGTGCTCTAGTGAGATTTACCTCTTTTTGCTGGTGTGTCGAGGCTTTTTCCACCGATGAGCTCCGTAAAAACAGTCTTCTTCTCCACCCTTGCCTTCCACGAAACCTAAAGCACTACTACCCTAGTGACAAGGTTAAATGAGGTAACCAACCAAGGTGTGAAGTCAGATATATCGGTTGTAAGGCCCTGTAACCCGTGTAAAGGCATATGGAGATGTGGTGACGGTGGAGTCCGTGGTGACCGACAGTGTCCTTTGTGCCAGGGACTTGATGAAGCGCAGGTACGTTGGCTCAGAGGGCTCGTGGGGCTCCACAGGCTCCCGCTTGGCTTTTTTGCCGTAGGTTTTCTGAGGCACGTAGTCTGGGCCGTACTTCTCACATTCCTCTTCTTTCTCTCTTGCCTTCTCAGCCATCTTTGCCTCCCACAGAGCCAGACCATGTTTTGGCTCATTCATGCTCTTGTGCTGGTAAAATACAAGGGATATTCTGGTGGGATGGTTCCTGTTGGGATTTTTTAAGGGAGTCGTTGCGTGGAGCTCGCGTTTTGCACACTCTATGAGAATTGACCCATGAGATGGAGCAACTGCCACTCCTCCAATTTCTGGATCCAGAAAGTTCTGCTCACTATCTGACCAGACTTCATCGGGATCCTCTGCTTTTTCTGGATTCAGCACGTCAGTTTTATCTAAACCACCCTGGGGAGTAGTCCTGTCATGGTTTTGACCTGGAAGCATGTTAGACAAACCATTAACTGCATGCGAAATCATTTCATTATCCTTATTTTGGAGATGCAGTGAATTAGGAGGACCACTAAACATATTTGGAGCAGAATGGTAGTCATGTGATAAATGTTGAGGGGGTTGCATGTGATGATGTTCACCTGTTTTATTCATGGAGGCATAATCCATGCTTGGATTACTCAGATTAGACTTTAACCTTGAGGCAACCTCCATAAAATGGCCATTGGCCTCATGGGTTGAGTAAGAGGAAAATGGCCCTACATGGTGTAAATTTGGTCTAATGGTGCAATTATTGAAGGAGTCTACCTGCATATTTTGGTTTCCGTAATTCAAGTACTTGGGACCAAAACTCTGGTTGTTCCCAAACCTATGCTGGTATAATGTTTGAATGGGTGGTAGACTTAGTTTAGACATATGGTCCTGGCTCTGACAACTATACAAGTCCATGTGCTGATGCTGGGAAGAGTAGGAGCCCAAGTAAGAGGGGCAGTTGTCCATAGCTATGTTTCCATTGCATTGGTAAGGGGGATATTGGTTATTTTGACTTAAAGATCCGGAATAAGGATTCATGGGACTGGAAGAATTCAAATAAGACCCCGCAGACTGTGATGAGGTTGGATAGAGGTTCACGGGATTGGACCCTCCATATGGATCTGAAGTGTACGAAGAGTTTGGATAAGCACTGGCTGGATTAGGCAACCTTCCATAGACATTTGCAGAACCTGAACCCGAGTAAGAGTTAATGGGATTTGACTGAGGGTTGTTAGGGAGAGAACGCTGTGGATGCTGCTGCTGCTGTTGTTGTGTGGCTGGTCCTGAAAGACGTAAAAGATCTGTAGATGTAAAAAGGAAAAAAACAAACAACCACACAACAAAGAGGCTTTTAAAAAAAAGGCCCCAAACCAACCAACCACCCAACAAATTACATATTTTATATGAAATTTCTAAGAAAAATAGATTCATTAACAGATGCTCCCTTTCTCATATCTCAAACATCATCCTTTAAGAAGCTGAATAAATACTAAGGCTACTCTTCCTTTTTGGCATGTGTCCAATGAGATCAGATGCTAGTGGCAGTGGGGAAAAGAGGACAGTGCAGTCTGTTCAGAGTCACATGCACAAAATCCAAAGAGTTGAATAATCTTTTAAGTAGCCCATGAAATAGAGCATCAAAGTGCTCCCAAACAGCCATGCACAAAGTGACTGTCTTTTCCCCAAGAGTAAATAATTCTTCTCATCTACATGAATAGAACTGACTCCAAGAAATACCCCTGGCAGTATGTTAAAACCAATGTTCACTGATAGAACAGTGCAGTAATAAGTGAGATTAACTGAAGACATAAGAGCAAAAATAACATTCGCTAAAGTGCAATGGCATAATTTAATGGTAACAACCCTTGCCTGGGTCATGGGACAGCTGACTTCTATTCGTAGGTATTTCAGTGACCTTCTGGGTGGCCCTGGATGTATCGCTTTTTTCCTCTCTGGGAAAACTGCTGCAACAGTAAAATAGTTCTGATAACTCCTTTGCTCAGGACTCTCAAATCTGCTGCTGAGAACTGCCATAAACTCTTAACCCACTATGGAAAACCTGCTTTGCTTTTGGTCTTGAGGCAGAGAGTATAAGTAGTGGTAAAGAGGTTACGCTTGTACCTCCTGAAATTAGGAGGTGCTCTGTAACAGTGGCAGACATTGAGTGATGTGTAGGTCATCCTTTGGCAGCAGCACCACACACTTCTCTTCATGGCTGCTAGCACTACTAGTCCTTTAAAGATACATTACTATACACTGGATGGCAAGCAGAGTTTGTTTCTAGATTCCTACAAGTGTTAACTATCCAACAGTAAAGGATTTCTCATTGCAACTTTTTTTTTATTTTTTTCTTCTCTGGAGTTGTACCAAATTTGGCACTCTAGTATTTATATAATATTGATATTTGTTTTCAAGAAATCTCTTGCCTTTTTACTTCAATACATTCTTGGGCTGAAAATAATGGTTTTCTTGAGGCTGAGTATAACTGGCCCTGATTTGTGGGATGCTTACCACTGCTGACCCTGCTCAGATTCCTGTGTTTACCTGCCAGCTGCTTTGCGTGACCTGCTGCTTCAGAGGTGCCTTGCTTGTTGCGTGCTGCAGCAGACTTCTCTCTCTCAGCTTTGCTAGACCCATTCTCCAAGGAGGAAAGCTTTTCTGCAGCTGCTTTCTTTGCTTCTAGCTTCCTTTGCCGACAGGTCTTAACGGGCTCTGCCAACATCCGTACTTTTCGTCGAAAGGAGGTAAGGACCTGGATGCTGCCGTTCCTCTTCTTCTCCTCCTGGCCCTCAGTGCTTCCAAACTCATCCACATCAGAGACTTTGTATAACGGGAGCACGTGGAGCTGCTCATCTTCTGGTGTTTGGCCAATTTCACGATTGTCTTCTCTAGTCAGTGTGCAAACCTGTTAGAAAAATGTATTAGAGATCTGAAACTCTACCTCTGCATTGTGCCTTGCCCTGACACTGTCAGCAGTGGCATCTGGCAATCTCTTTGTAAACTGTAAGTTTCTGTGCAATTTTTGCATATCAGAACAAGCCTACAAATGTAATCTCTTCCATTACTTTATTGGACAGTGTTAGAAGAAACAGAAGGCGTAAATATCGATTTCTTGTGCTGAAATTAACAGTATAGTTAGGGATTACCCTCATGTGAAATAAACTCTGTGATCCATTGTACCGTGGCCAGAGAGCTAAAGCAGTGGAATCTGGACTTTGTACTCACCTGAAGATTCTTTCACTACAATACATGAGGTAGCTACCTATTAGAGAGAGTGTGCAATATAACACACTGGTGTTGTACTTCACACCACCTTTACAGTGTAACTGTAATGTTAGTAACAAGATTTAGGGGAGTTACTGTTGTAATGCAGCAAGCCTGTTGTATTAGTTCTAGATAGAACAGTTATTGGGAGGATCTTTGTGAAAAAGGTGCTGATAGGGACATATTCTGCAGCAAAATCATCGTCCCAGCTTTGGGAAGAAAGCTCAGCTGGAAATGTACATTGTATTGGTGGTGATTAACTTGTGAATTAAGTCAGACCCTGGAAACAAGAAAAATTCAGTTTGAATTGAAAAGACAGACTCTCTTTGGTCATAATAAGAGCTGCACTGTGAATCTAGGGAGCTGCTTCTAATTACAGCCTTAGGAGTATTCTTTCCTATGTTTGGCCCAACTGTTTTGTCGCAGAAATAATCCAATACACATTCAAAACCAGCTTGCTTTTCTAGTATCTTCTACAGAACTTCTGCTGTACCTGCCAGAAATCAGAACTGAGGAAAGTCAAGGGTACATGGACTTGCAGACTTTCTGCTCATCCAAAGAAGGAATAAAATCCAAATTTTCCAAAACTCTCTCAGAGAGAAGTTATTTGTTTCTACTTTTATTTTATTAGAAGATATAATCCAAAGTTGTTAGAAAAAGAAGGATTTCAAAAGGATAAACATGAACCGTTTTTGTGCCAGGAACACTGCAACAGGCATTTCAGTGCTGCTGGGACCTTCTTTCCATGGTCTCCACAGTCCCTCTTTTTCTAGGTCTGTGTTAAACCTTTCTTTAATACACCATAAGTCTCATTCAATTGAAAGAAAATTGTGTAGGGGGTAGTAAGTTAGCTCAGTTACTGCCTAATGGTTTTTTTTTTTACTGATCTGCATTTTGCAATATATATTTAAACAGAGAGGAGATAATGAATCAAAGCCAGGAGCTGAGTACTGAAGTGAGGAGGCTGTTACACACCCCAGACTTACCAGAGTGCTCCCGTTTTGCATATTGTGCAAGTCTCTGTGAGCATGAGCACAGAAGTCGAGGCAGGCAGTGACCCCTGAGAATGGGCGACCTTCCTTCAAACCCAGGCGACACTCAGGGGCTCTGTGTTCATACTCGATCTGGAGAGACAGGACAGGTTTCACTGGGTGCTCCAGGACACCAAGTGCCCAAGGAATGCTCTGCTGTGACAAAGGGCAGGCCTCCCTCATGTCTTGGAGGTGACAACAAACACATCTTGAAAGCAAATAAACTACAGCAATTCGATGGCCATTTTGTATCCATGCTTCATTCCTAGATGCTTTGTTCCCTGGTATCTTCAGTCTCTGGCGTGATTGTGAAATTAGTCACTAATACTTTTCTTTGTGTATTACTCCTGATTTTCTGCCAGGGGTTGGTGTTTTTGCATGACAAATGCAGTGCGTGGTTTCCGTGACTGGCACTCTGAGAGTGATATGTTTGTGTAGACTGGAAGTATACCAAGCTATTAAGGGGAAGTGGCTTTAGAAAACTGACTTCAGAATGACTTAATGAAAAATAATAATTTGCTTTTTGATTTGTAATATTTTGACATGTCAAACATGTATTTCATGAACTTAAGTACAAATCTAGCCCCTGACTAAAAAGAGAGAGAATTCAGTCAAGACAGTACTTTGTACCCATGCAGTCATTATTAAGGAGCTTTACAAAGAACTCATAAAGCAACAACACACCTTACACAAAAAGGATTCTGTAATGGACGATAAAGCCTTAAAAAATGATGGTTTCATATTTTATTTCAAAAATTAAAAATGAAACCACATTTATAAAATACTTTGCTGAAATTCCTGAACCTTTCAAGTGAATGCACAGAACATCCACGCTTAATGGAACTTAATGGATCTCTTTTTAAGTTAAGGTCAAATTAGATGCTTTGCCAAGTCTTCATTCAAAATCACTAAAAATATGTCTAGTTTGCTCACAGACATTCATTTTTCAAATCTGGATTATTTACTTCCCTGGAATCTGAAAACAAAAGAAGAAAAAACCTTGAAAACTGTGTAAACTTCTTTGGAATTAAATGTGAGCAGTCTGAAATGTTATCCAGACTATAATTGCCTGATCAAACTATATGGGTTTAGCTGCTCTCCGAAATGTTCTGTTTGGTCCAGTTGGGAAAGAGTCCCTTTCCAGTTCTTGGTTGTAATCCAGAAGTGGTCCAGATTTGGATTAGAATAAATCTGGGAATTTGAAATGTGGTTTTAGTGCGTTTTTTGGTTTTCAAACCGTTTACAATATCATACAAATTAGAACTCAATCATCTCCCTTTAAAGCCACTGACAGTAGCTCAAGTACAGTTTCCCCACAAATACAAGGTCTACATGAAACTCCTGAAATAAGCCAAACTATACACATGCCTTATTGCATAAGGTAAAAATTGAAACTTGTAAAAGCATGTATTTTCAACAAATGTTGGGCAGCACCACAGTTTACTTGGAGAAAAGTTCTTAAGTGAATTTTTGTGGGAAAAGAAAAGCAGCCCAAGCAAAGAAACAATTTATTGTTCACCACCTCATTTTTCTTTTCTTTCTCTTCCTATTTTCTCTTGCAGAATGTCTCTCAGATATTTGGACAGATAACCACAGCTAGTGGGCACATAGCCACAGTTTTCTCCATAATGAGTCTCCAAACATCATCAGATCAGGTAAGTGAAACTGGGTACATCTGCACTGAGTCTGCTTACCCTGTCTAGCTGCTACTAAATACGCAGTAAATGAGAGCATTTTGCAGCAGATAATGATGGACAGTTTTGTGTTAATTTACTGTTTCTGTTAAAGCTGAGAATCTGTCTTGTGCTGGTTGTACAGTGCCGTCAATAGGAAAGCAGGGTGATGTCACAGTTTGCAGTAGATGCTGAAAGTTTGGGGATTGTAGTTCTGTGAATGTTCCTAACAGTAAACCTGAGCAATGAAAATAAGGTTAATAGTTACATGTTTGCAAGGGGTGTGCTGTCAAATTTTGGTGTAACTATCTGAAAAACATTTTGTAATGAAATGTAGACGAGACACAGCCACACTGGGAACCTCATCAGAGCTCTGAACATGTCCGAGAACAGATCCCCTCATGCAAGAAGGCTGCTGCAGGCATTTGTGTGCATACACAGGAGTGAGTTGTGTTCCAATATAGACCTTCACTTTAAAAGCATGTTTATAAAGGCAGTTTTGGTGAAAACTAAATTCATCTGCTGCTTGAGAGAGCAGAACTGAAACTGTGGTTTCAGGACTTGAGTAGAAACTGTTGCCAGTCTCACACCACATACATGGCAGCTTTGTTGGTTTGGATGGTAATTCATGCTAAATTGAGAAATTTGTATTTTGGAGCTGAAGAGTGAAATAATTTTATCATGTTGATGTAGCTGAAAGGTTAATTCTATTTAGTGGACCAAATCCTGTTAGTTTTACTTGTGAGAGCATTTTAAGTGAAATTGTTCATTTCTACTTGTCTTCATGCTGATATCAAAGAAATGTTGGCATGAAATGTATATAATGGTTTGGTGCAAGGCTGAAGCATTGGAAAGTATCTTAAAAATTAGGTTATTTCCATGACTTCTCATAATCCTTTTTTTCCCCATAATACCTGGTTGTTATATGCATCGGGTGCAAGCTTCTTGTAGGTAGGTGCCATCAGGGTTGACAGATTCTGCAAATGGGATTCTAGTTTTTCTTCCTGTTAGAGATGAAACAAGGTTCAATGACACTTCCATACTGTACACCTGGGATCCAACAAGTTAGGGTCTTTACACAATTTTGTTTACACTGACAGTTGTGTAAAGGCATAAACCAGTATCACTGTGACTGATATGACTGTTATGAATCTCCTTTTAATGTCACAGTTCCAAGGCCTTTAAAGGAATGGAAGAGTTATAGCGGTGTAGTGGAAAACCTGAAATAGAACATCATATACTATACACTTAATTTGTTTTATATTAAGGAAAATCACATTTTTCAACATGGATATGTTTTAGATCTAAATGTGTTATCCTTGTTATTTTCCTTTTTGGAATTGTGAGAAAATAATACTCTTCAGAAAGCTTGAGAGAAATAACATCAGAATGGTCCAAGTAAATATGGCTAATTTAAGGGTTTTGCACATTGCAATGGCAACACTTGACATACTGGAATATTTTTACATGCAGAAATTTAAAAATATTTAAATATTGCAGCCTTCAAAAAGTTCCCAATCCTTAAGCAATGAATGGATGTGTCTAGTAATTGGTGATATGGAGGTGGGAATGACCGCACTTCCTTTTACTATAAATTGTACACTGTCAAAATAAAGTGTTTTAAAAAAATAATCTAATAACATACTCCAGAGTTGTTCCCCATCATCTAAGGATGAGAATCCCAAATTCAAAACCTCCCTTGTATGAGGCCCTTATCTTTCATTTTAAGTGCATACAGAATGGTGGCATACTGGAGTGGTGTATTTGTTTTTAGGAGTTTTTGTATTTAAAGAAGATGTGAAGAGCTGTGAGAAAACAGGTTTCAGAGAGGAATGCATTTGGTGGGTTGAAAGTTTGTGTTCCCTACTACGGGACAATATCCTAGTTTGGTTTGACACAAAATTGTCAAAAAATATCTTGCTGTGACCTCGTGCCTGCTGCCAGAATGTGGAGCTTTTGTATGGCCTGTAGGTTAGCATTTGTTAGTGTATCTTCTAGTTTTTACTGGTGAGGATTCTGTGCTGCCTATAAACTGTGTGTGTGCTATGGAACCCAGCCCCTGGTCTGGATGCGTGCTTTGGCTGCCCCCAACTTTGGGACCAGGACTGGAGGGTAAAACCCTCTTTCCCGTGTAAATCTGGCTTCCATAGGAAGTAAATCCAAGAATGCAAGTTGGAAGAGTGCCCTGGTGTGCTCTGGGCAGGTATCCATCTTAGAAATGTAGGTAGTTTAGGATTGCAGTTTGTGATAAACGAGGCTTTGTGCCACAGCATGTATGGAGGAGAGCTATTCTGTAGTTCTTGGTGCTGTAGAAGAGCAGTGGGCAGGAAAACCTGTATGTTAGTTATGATGATATTCTGAACAGTGCACTCTTTTCAGCACAGGCTATAGGATGTGGAATTACCTGTCTCTCTGATTATGAGACAGTAATGCTTGGATTTGTGTAAGACATCAGAATACAGTAAAACTGCACCAACATGCCAGTACACAGGCAAGGGACTAAATCTGCACATCCTTGCCAGAAAGCAGACTGGGCCACTGGAGCTTCACATGACTTGCTGGAGGTGTCCAGGACTCACTGCAGTGATAGCTTCACGGTATCTTGTGTCCAGGCTAAGGTCAGTGTTTATTACTCTGGCTCATTTTCAACATTTGCCAGTTTGTTGTAACATGGAGCCCTGTCTGGAAACATTCAGTGGGGCAGGACTGTACGTAGAATGAATCTTGCTATCCTCTTCTTCCTATTGTCATCTCAGAGTTTCATCATGTTTGTCTCCATTGAACCAGTCTGCTCTGGTTCTCAGTTGCAGTGTTATGTGCCATTAGCTGGTAAACCTTTCATTGTGCCACTGGGGAATGCTCAACTGCAGGCCTAATACAGCCAGAATTATTCAGGCCATGCCTTCTCCTCTAATTGTGAATGCCTGAAAATATGGTTTCAAGTCTCAGGGCTTTTACCAGCTGTCAGAATTTGGACAGTCGATTCAGCTGGCTCAGTGACTGGAATCAATCAGTTTTGACTGGCAGTTATTTAATTACCCTACATGTACAGCACTCAGGGAGGCCTCGGGCCCTGCTTTCTTGTATTGTATCTCTATTTACAGAGCGACAGAAAACATTTCTTTGCAAATGAAGCTCATTTCAGAAATGGACACCAACCTCTTTTGGGTCATCTCCCATCAGCTTGAACTTTCTTGGAATCTTGCTTCTGGCAAACTTACAACCATTGTAGTACATGCTCCAGGAGCAACCAAAGGAAAATGAAGCACCACAAGTTTCAGGGTCCAGCCCTTGGCATGCACAGTTCCGTCTAAAAGATAAGAGAGCACAGCTGTTAGCAGCAGGCAGGTTCTCCTGTGGTGCTCTGGCAGTGGCCATCAGCGTTCTGCCAGTGCTCCAGGGAATCAGCGGTGTGGATAATCTTCCACCAGTATATAATGAAGAAATGCAAGAGGGAGACATACATGTCATAACAGAAGAATTTATCAGAGTGAATAATTTCATGGTTACAAAGCAGGGTCTTCGGGGGTTCTACACTTGTGTGAGAAACATGGCTTTGCTTGGGTGAGGGTATGTTTGTGTGGTGCCTTGTTAGGTACTGATATTCATAGTGCCTCAGGGGCTTGTGCTGACAGCCCTGCAGGAATGTGGGAGCATTCTGACAGGGGCTAAGCAATAATTCCTGAAATATTACTCTACCCATGAAGCCAAAGTAACAAACAGTGACAGCTGTGGTAATTTTGGTCTAAATGTTCTTGTCTCTCAGAAAGGCACGGGAAAGAGATACAGTGCAATTTCTGTAGATTAAGGCTAGTCTGTGTCAGCTTACACAAGTATGATTTAGTGCACCCAGCTTTTATTTCAATGTTGAGGTACCAGCTATCCTGGCCCCTGCTGAGATCTCGTCTTTTAAATATATTGAGATGCTTCCTAGCTCTGAGAAATTGTTTTTCCCTATTTATAAGAGTGTTTACTTTGGGTTTCCTAGAAAGTTTGTGGGTTTTCAAACCACATGAAACAGCTAGGGAGGTTGTAGACGTTTCAGCGTAAACAGCATGTGTAGAAGTGCTGGGTCTGAAGATGGGGCTGCAGGTTTGGTGAGCACAGCCTTTGCTCCACTTACTCTTCATTCAGGGCGCAGCGTCGGTTGGTGAGCGTGCCGTACTTCCTCAGGGTGTCGGTGAGTTCTGAGTAGAGCTTGTCGGCCAGGCTGGTTGGGATTCCCTCCCAGACCAGGATGAGAATCACAATGACGGCCGTCTCACACGTGTGTCCTGCTCGCTCGCGCACCAAGCAGAGCAGCTTCTCCTCCTGACTGCTTCTGCGGACTACCTGCATGTACAGCAACACACACCCCAGAGCCCCAACACAAACGATGCCATTCTTAATGTGAAGAGCAAGAGAGTAGGAAACCTCAGCATTACTGAGTGTGGGAGGAGGTTAATTCTTCGTGTATTCTTATCTTTCTTCTTCTACTTGTATCCTCTCTTCTAGCAGTTCAGTCTATTTTTCTCACTGTGATATGGCAAGGCTACCCTTTGTGTTAATGGAGCTGACTCTAAGAGGTTGACTGATGGCATGGAAAGCTGTGGTGGTGGAAACCAGCTTTATAAAAGTAGCTTCCATGCTCTGATTCAGCAGGATTCCTCTCCTGAATCTGTGTTACAACTGTGGCCCAGACTGACTGATGAGCAGTGAGGTGTCTCCCCGCACAGAGCTGGGTAGTGAACACCTGTCTTCGGGCAGGAAGCATGCAGAGAAAGGCAGGCAGTAAGAAAGGGACTAAATAATTGGACATGGGAGCTCTCTCCCCTTCCCTTCCAAACTTAAGCAGCTGTAGTCATAACCAGCCTCACAGTTTTGTGACCTCCTCTTGTTACATACAAACATTACAGTGTTGGGAGGAAAGCAGTAGATGTTTTTCAAATAAAACAGTATCTTTCCAGTAGCATAAGCACTGAGAATCATTTCCTAAAAAGGGTGCAGTCTGGCATGCATAAAAACTATAATGTATTCATTTTCCCTCATGCTGTCTAGCCCCAGCAATCCAAACCACTCAGTAATTTGTTCCAAAGTGTGACAGTGTTTGCTAAGAGGGTGTCCTAACACCTCTCTCAGACTGGGAAGGTATTTTAAAGACATCACAGTGGTGCACTTACTGGACTTATTTGTAGGCTAAAATTAAACAGCAATGAAAATGTCAGGTGGTGCAAAACTTTAAGCAAACATGCCCTTCTTCTTAGGTTTTCATACCTTTGAATTAAATTTTATTCTTGCTATTCTCCATGCAACAAGTCAATGGAGTGCGAGAAGGGTGGGAGCAGGCTACAGGCACCCCATATTAGTGCTGCTGTTGAGCTATTTGAAGTTTCCTAGTGTCAGTTAAGAGGACATGTCACTGCTGTCAGCTGCATGAACCATCATACCAAACTAGATTAATTTGTTTACATCACTTACCCATTTAGCAATTGGACATCCTTGAGAACTTTTGCCTTCTTTCCCAGTGTAGACAACCCTCTCAATCCTTATAGCTTTTCCCTTCTGTCCAAATCTTAAACAAAACAAAAATATGTACAGTAAACAGATTCATGTGGTTCTGTGTAAGCACTGAAAAGATGGAGTACATTTGCCAGTCTTATCTTAGAAAAATAAACACTATGAATTACAGGGAAAGATGTGCAATGTGGTTTGTCTTCATGATTTTATTACAGTGGTGGAATGATATATTAAGAGAGGGAAATGTCTTTAATACATCCCAGATGGGTAAAAATTATCATTATCACATTAATATTACAAAATATTTTAGCCATTTCTTTAGAGCATTTGTTATAGATGACATTTTGAAAAGTGGAATTTTTTAAAAAAAACAAGTCTCTTTATTCTGGTGAAGAATTTTATATTTTTCTTTTAATTTCGGGGTTGATGTTTCTGTGAAATGTACATAATTAAGTTGTCAAGGAACAGCTGGCATGTAACAGTCACTTTATTAATTTTCTGTGCTTGTTTCTGGCTTAGGGTGAATCAGTTAAGTCAGGATTAATTTGCTTCATATCTATTTTTTTAACTTTATAATCCGCTCATAAATTGTTACTTATTTACTTCTACTCGACTTCTGTACTCCAGATAGGATCACAAGGTGCCCTCTGATAACACCATTTGTGTGCCTTTTTGCAGCTAAGGTGGGCAAGCTCGACTCTTGCTGAAGGATTTAAACAAGGGGATTACGCTCTCAAGGCAGGCTCTAGCTCCATATGCAAGCAGTGCTGTTGCCAGAGCAAAGAGGAGCCACTTTCCAGATGGAGATATGTGGCAAATGCCACGTGAAGGATATCTTTACTCAATAAAAAGTGCTGGATGTGTTGAGCCATTTCCAGGCATATCTCTGGGATTGCCCACCTGCTGAGCCCCAGGAGCACACCAGGGCTCAGGGGAGGCCGGGGCAGAACCCGCAGTGGCCGTAGTTTACAGACTGAGCCACCCTGGACACTTGGCTGCTCCTTGGGCACTGGGCAAACTGCACTTCCATCACCATTTCTGGAATTCTGCCACTCTCACTGCTGTTACCTTTTAATAGCCAAGTGTGGGAACGAACTAAATCAGTCTCTCTTTATTCTTTGCCTTTACCAATCAAGGTATATTCCTGTTATGCAGCCATTTAGTGATGCCTTAAGGACTTTTGACCCTTTTTCCTCTTGTTTTTGCACTAAAGTCTTGGTGACATATTTAAGGGCCAGTATCTGTATTTAAATGTTTGTCCTGTAAAGGAAATGAAAAATGCTTATTTTTAGATGTGATCTCATTGTGAAGTTTTAGTGTCACAGGAAACTATATAAACAAAATGAAGTTGTACTACACATGTTCTGCAGGCAACTGTTAGGTCACTTTTTCCTGCTTAGGCTTGGATATTAGTATTTATTTGTTTCTTTACTTAACCACATTAAAAAAAACATTTTTAAATCTTAACATTTTCTGTCAGTTTTCTAATCTGGATTGCAGGACAACTGTGTGGATGCCTCTATAGAACTATGTTGTACACTACACACTGGAAATTAAATGGACTTCATCCCAATTTTTTTCAACTGTCAGAAAGGAATTAGTGCCTGATGTTTGTCATGCTTGCTTTCAGGCCAAAGCTGATTGGCTTTAAAATTCACTGAGCATGAAGTAGGAATTGGGAGAAAGAAGAGGTAAAACGTCTGTATCTGCTGCAGATTCTGCAAGAAATTAGTTCTAATGTAGCTAAAATACTAATTCTAAGTCTAAATCCAAGTCCTGGCTTCTTTAGCGATGCTGATACCTTAACAATCAATCCATATGCATTGGAAGCCAGGTTAAAAGTGCTTGAGTTGTGATTAATGTCACCAACTGCACATGTATGCTTGAGAGCATCTTTATAGTGAAGGGTTTGGTTCTTTTTTACTTAGGGATACAAAATTAACTAATGAGTTCTGGAGTTTAGAGAATTTCATAGTTCATACCATACAGTTGAACACTAGCCATTGTTCAAGTGGCTGCTGCTATACTCTGCTGAACCTGGCAAATTAGTTAGTTGTACGTTACCTATGATATCTCATATTTTCCTTCTGCCAACATGAAATGAAATTAAATTCAAAAGAGAAAAGAAAAAAGGTAAGGTCAATGTTAAGAATGAAAAACTACTTTCCAATGTAAAAAAAACCAGAAAAAAATTTCATCTCTATAATTGACATTAGAACATGAATAACATTCCTCTTTTATTTATTATTTGTAAATACTAAAGAACCAGTTGATGAGAGCTCTGGAGATAACAGATGGTGAAGAATTTCTTCAGAGAGTCAGTGTTCACTCTCCCTTCCCAGAAGGAAGCTGATTTATGTAGTTTACATGCACTCGAGCTACTCCCAAAGCTGAAAATTACTGGGGCAAGCCATGCACAAGAGTCACAGGGAAAGAGGTGCTAAGAAAGAGAAAGCACCTTATGATTTAATCTGAAGGGTTTAATAGGCTACAAGTGCCCCATGGTTGTGCAGTGATGAGCACAAGCTAACAGACTGTGCTAAGAAATGGTGCTCCTTAGCTCAGACCGAGTACTGCAATAATGCCCACTTCCTTTTGGTTCTGCAACTAGCTGGAGCTTCACTGCTGTTCTAGAGTCCAGATTTTTAAGGTAGGAACAAACCAAATTCCCATCTGTCTCTGACTTAACTGAAGAGTTTTTCTTTTGCTTTTTTGTTCAGGAGGGGACTGAATTCCCAGATACCTCTAAAAATCTGGTCATTATTGGCCACAAGTAATGCAGAATTCACAGTGCAGAAATCACTTTTGTGACAGCTTTTAATTTGTATATCTTAGGTAGGCTGGTGGGGGTTGTGCTTACACATATTTTTAAACAGCACATATCATGTATCTTTTCTGTGCCTTTAAAAATTCCTGGTTTGGTTGGCTTTGATGTACTAAATACACCACAGGATGCAACACGATGACAGGGATTGTCCATAATCAAGATAAGACTGGGTTTGTGCAATACTCCAAGGCAGGGGAATGTTTTTTCACAACACTGCTTATCGATTCTTGGGCTGAAATCCCATCCAGCAATTCTGTGGCACTCCTCTAGACATGAATGAAAGAGATTCAGACATTTAGTAATTTTGTGAGAGGAAACTAATGCTGAAATTTGGTATTCTTCTCTTCATCCTCCTTCTCCCCTGGCATTCTCCTAGCCAGAGGGAACACCAGCTCCATGCCTGCCTTTGCAGGCACTGCCAGCCGCCTTGCTTGGCAGGCTGGTGAGAACTTGTTCCGGCTTGGGTTGGCTGGCATCTGTCTCCCAGGGCACAGCCCGTGCCAGCCAGCAGACTATTAGCCCTGTCAAATATTGTGACTCTCTGGTGAATAGCAGGGTGCGTAATGTTGGCAACACTGGAGTAGCTAAGCCTACAAGTAATTACTTGATTTGCAGTTGTTTATTTCTTTATGTGCAAAAGCTGGAAAAATTCTGACATCCACAAAAGGATAAAAGTTAATCTGCTCTGTGCCTTTGCACTAATTACCTTTGTTCCATGATTTCTCTAATAGCTGCCACATTAGGACCGGCTCCTAGATGGGTATAGAAGGGACCTTCATCTTTTTCAATAATTTGCTCTGTTTAAAACAAAATAAAGGTTATTATTTTGAAGCTTAATTCTTTCATGTAAAATGTCACATTGCAAAGCTTACCTCTAGCTTGTTAGAAGACTGCTGTATGGGCTCGGGGTCAGTTTTCAAACACTTTTGCCTAAGGTATTTGCCCACACAGTTTGTACTAAACATGCAAAGCAATGGCTAATCCTGCAAACAGCTGTGATAGGGACTGTGTGCCTTTCCCTAGCACAAACACTTATTCCACATCTCAGGCTCTACACTGACGTTCAAATTGGTATTTTCCTGTTATCAGTGAACAATTGTTTCTCCTTCTCCCACTTCCTCCTCTCCCAGTATGTAGAAAGGAGGATGAATGGGATAACAGTGGTAAATATTGATGTTAGGGAGCAGTATCATACTTGTTTTTGACAGTGCAGGAACTTACAGCTTGAAAAACTGGCCACTAAAGTTACACAGAGAATTCCTGCCACCCACAGAAAGACTGAGAAAAGGAAAAAAAAAAACCCAACAAATTTGCTGAAAAAAAATCATGCCCAAGGCCTGGTAAAAACCCTTGTATGCCAAGAATGTGGCCTCAGTTTTCTGTGTGTAGGTAGGACCGTATCAGCAGTCACAATACATGCTGTATGTTTGGTTTGACACCAGGAAGCAGGCTCCAGCTGTGTGAAAGAGAAGGCCAGGCCCTGACTGGGTTCAGGAGGTGGTGGAGCTGTGCTGGCTGATGTCTGAATGCTGACTTGATGCTTTCTGCCATGCTACCTCCACAGGCTGGATGGGTAGTGCTGCTCTTGACAGCCAGCCTCTGGAAGCACGATGAAGGCATGATATAAATATGAACGTGTCAGTGGGGCGTGGCTTAATTTAATCTTCTTAAGGACAATATTGATAAGAAAGAGCAATAAACCTATAGATTATGCTGTGGTACTGGGTACTTCAGAGGGAGTTCCATACTCTCGTATTTCTTAGTGTCTGCTAGGACTGAAGAATTAAAATGTAAATGCAGGATAAGTTCTTAAGTTTGCTTCGTGGTTTCAGTAGGAAAAAAAAAGTGATGATTAGGAAATAAGTGCTAGAAAAACTTGTGCTAATTATATGGAAGAAACAATATAACCCCCCCCCCCCAACAAATGATAACTGTGTTTTCAAAAAAACCTACATTTTGAAGGTTGTTTCTTATAAAACAAGGAACAGCAAGGAATTGGCTTCCACAGTTCCTACTGGGAGCTCTAGAAATACACTACTTCCTGGTTTTGTTCCCACATACCATCTCTGAGACACAGCCCCAACATTCAAAAAGGCAAAGAGATCCATTTTGCATTTTGGAAGAGCATTGATTCAACTTCCCTCTTTTACAGTTGATACAAAATCCTAGTAACTGAAACTTTAATAAGGATTTTTATTTTCTTCTTCTCATTTTTGGAGCTGGACCTTTTGTTTCAGCCTGAATAATTTATCCAGTAGAGTCTGAAAGTGCCTATTACACTTGGCTATGTGCAGTGTCAGTATTGTATGAAAGCTTGGGCTAGGGGACCATGTCACTCTGCTCCCCTCTGCTCTATTTTTCCAGCTCTTGGAGATAGGGTTTGCCATCAAGCAGCAACAAGGATCCCCCCACTGATTTTTTTGGTACTGCTTGTGTAGCTTCTCTATGAAACTGTGGATCTCTTTAGCCTTACAGGAGACAAATGCCTGAAAAGGAGGATAAACTCTTGCAACAAGTAAGGAATAATCTGACATCTGTTTTTGCTTAGTCTTTACTAAAGGAAACTTCAACAATTTCACTGTTAGAGCAGAAAATGGCCATAAGGCTTTAAAGTTTTGGACTGGGATAGTTTTTTTAAAAGCTATATCTAACCTTGACAAATAAATCAGGTCATAAAGTTATGACCTACTTTTTATCAGTATGTTGTTGTTACATGTCTGCTGCTCAAGGAGAATGGATCTGAAGCCATAAGCATTTTGACTGAAAAATCAAATAGGTAATTGCTTTATGGAATAATGAGAAAGGGGCCATGTTTAGGGTTGGTAAGTCGAGTAGGCATAAGTGTGTAAAATCCCAGTTTTATAAGTCTTCACTAACTACTGTTCTTAAAAAACCCCAAGAAAATATTCCAGCAAAAACATCCAACTAAACCTGTGATCCCAACCTGAAGGCTCATTTCCTTCCTGTGAACTATTATGTTTTTAGTACATCTCAGCACTTACCAACACAGCTGCAAGATGGGAAATCATACTGGGTTTTGGCAGGTGTGTCCAATAAATTTTTTACAGGCGTATCCAATAACTTGGAAGGTGAGTCTAAAAAATTATTGAGAACAGTTCCAGCTGTTCTTTTGGTCGGGGTTTTCTCAGCAGACAAGTTTGCTTGCTGATCTAAGATTGGGGTTTGAGTGTCAAAATCTGCAGCACTGGTATTTCGTGATAGGATGGTAATAGGGCCTGCTGTTTCAACCTTCACATGTTTGGGTGATTTGAGAGTAAAAGTCTTATGATCAAACAGTGATTTGACCTGTATCTGTTTTAGCTGCTGCTCCATTGTCTCAATGATGCTCTTTTGTTGCATGTTCTCACAGCCAAAGTGCTGATTCTCTTGTTTAATTGTTTTTTTCCACATTTTGTTTTCCAGCTGTCCAGCTGATGGGCGCATGCAGACATTAGACTTTGTGCCAGCCTCAGTTTTTATAGGCTTGCGTGCTGCACTGGGACCAATCTCAGTTTTGGGTTGCTGGTATGCTTGTTGCTCCTGTTTTTGCAAAAGATGCCACCGCAGAGCAGCATGCTTTTGAAAATCCTTAGGGGTCTGGGACTGCAAATGACAGCCTCTCTGGTCTTGGGTGTGGGGGGCAGTTTGGCTGTGTGGTAAGTACTGCTGAGGGATCTGTGGAGCTTGTTTGCTTGGGAGGTCTTGGTTCAGACTAGCACCATAGCCCTGTGAGGGCTGGAGGGGTGGCAACTGCAGAACTGAGGCTTGTTGTGTCTGTTGCTCTTGTTCTTGAAAACAATGATTCACATCTTGCTTTGCGGTCAAGTTATTTGAAAAATACTGCACATGCTGCAAGTCCTGCATTTTGTTGGCTCCAAAGCGTTCCATATTTGCGGTGTTCGCTTTCTTCTCGGAAATCAGGTGTCTGTTGTTTGGGCAAGGGTGCTGGAGACTGGCATTTGCCTTCTGAGTGTAAAGGGGAGCTTTGTTGTTCATGGTCTGTACCTGCTCTAGGCCTAGCTGAGGGTTAGGCAGTGGGAATGCAGCTGATTTAGCATACTTAGTGCCAGTTTGGAAACATTCATCTCCTTTAAGTTGATTGAAGGAAGTCCTGTCTAGAGGCTGCTCAGCATTGCTTTGGGGGTGGGATACGGCTTGGGGCAGGTCTTTAGTTTTCATTTGTGGAGCCTGCTGCTGGTTTGGGGTTAGCTGTGGACTGCATGGCAGTTGCACTGCATGTGCCTGTTTTTGCAGCATCTGTTGCAAGATGTGTGAATGCAAGAATTGACCGTTTTCCCCTGGCTGGGAATTCAAGTGCTGCGGCTTCAAGGGGGCCCCTGAAGGCTGTTCACCTTGTTGTTCTGATCTTGGCTGGAAATGGAGCTGCTGTGGAGGGTGTTGCTGCACTTGGGACTTGAGAAGGGAATCCACCTTTGTGAGCTGTGGCTGTGGTGAGTGTTTCTGGAACGGCAGCTGCTGGTCAGCTGGGGGATGTGGCTGCAGCTGGGAGATCTCACTTTTGTACAGTGGAGGAAATTGTTCCGGTTGCATTATCTTCTGGCTCTGGGCCTGTCCTGAAGGCCCCTTTAATGAATCAGGACTTCCAGCATACTGTTTTGTATAAACTGTTTGGGCTGTGCTTGCCTGGTACTGAAGAATTGACCGCAATAATGCCTCGCTGGGCTTCTGGGGAGGCTCTCCCTGGCGGAACTGGGTGGAAACCAGTTCTATCCAGGCTGGTTTTGAATAATGTTGAGCCTGTTGTACGGGCTCTTTCACTTGGTCCTTGTCTTTGTCAGGAGGAGTCTCAGGTTCTTTCTGTCCTGGGAAATGCTGATAGTGTTGTTGCAACTCGCCCTCGCTTCTGTGTGTTGGCAGGTTTTGGAGGGGAGATTCTGACGCCAGCGTCACTCCTTCGGGGCACTGCGGAATTAAGGGGGCCACAGCAGCTTGCGGGTTGCTTTCACTGACATCTTGTTGTGTCGTTTGTGCCTGTTGCAGAAGGCTCTGCTGAGGTTGAAGTTGTTGGCTGAGGCTGGGACTTTCTGACATTGGTCCCTCCTGTTGCCCTTCATTTTTTATCTCCCCAGGAAGAGTTTCATGACACCTGTTGTCATAGGAGTGGTGTCCTTCTCGCACCGCGGCAGTCAGTGCACCGTTCATTTCTGGAGCAGGAGCAGTGGAGGAATCTTTGTGAAACGTTGAGTTCTGTGTAAAGAAAGCACCATTATTTTCTGCTTGCTCAGAGTACCTTTCCAGAGCAGTGCTCTGAGCTTGCAGGTTACTGCTGGAACTTAGAGAGAGGTCGTGGTTGGGAATCTGCCCTATGCTTCCATGAATATTACTGTTTCCTATAGGTAACTGGTGAGGATCATAGCCTGGAATCTGTTGCTGTAGATCTGGTTTCTGAAGTGAACAGCTACCTGGCAATACAGATGGTTTACTGGAGTCTTTTGTGTTGTAGTCCTCAGTAACCACTACAGCTGGCACTTGAGGCAGCTCAGAGTTTGAGGTCTGAGGGGAAGTGATCTGCCCTGAGGTATGGGATGAATGCGTTGTCTCATAGGACAACTCATTAGTGGCCTGACTGGTAATGGCATTGATATGAGATGTGTTCTTCTGCATTGCTATGGAAACATGTTCTGGATAATATTGAGACAGTGTTTTCTCCAGGAGTTCACCATGCATGTTTTCCATGGAAGAGGCAGAAACTGTAGCACCATTAGGCATTGGCACTGCCTTGTTCTTAAGTAGTAAGACAATGTCCCTGTTACGGCAATGAATATTTTCCTGCTCCTGCTCATCCTGAATCAGAAGGTCATGAGGGTTTTCTGAACCAACACTGTTGTATCTTGTAGACGGTATCAAATCTGAAGCTTCGTTTTCTTGTCTTTTAAAACTTTCAGATTTCTTCTCATTGTAACAATTGGAGACACTTGGTTTTTCACTATTGTCCTCTGGCTCAGGTTTTTCTCCATTTACCTCTTTGTCTTGTTTCACCTTCTTGCTCTCATGAAGTCCATACAGAGAGGGCTCGCTAAAAGTGCGTTTGATCCCACCATTTTGCATATATTTGGAATATACTTTCTTTTCTTGTAAAAGGTCTGGGCTAACACAATTGTTTGGACTTCCCTTCAGGTGGGGCACTCCAAAGTTGCTTTTATTGAATAGTGGCTTGTGGTCTCCATTTACTTCCACTTCAGATCTCTCTGTTGCTGGACTCCCATTCTGTAGCTTCACTGCAGAAGGCTCTGCCTGGCAAATGTGAGAAGACTGTGGTATTAGAAATGGACTCAATCTATTGCCGTCAACATGGTTGGTTCTGTCCTGTTCCATCTGGCCTGCTCTGAGGCCATCCACAAGGCTACCCTCCTGACGTATCTGAAAGAGAAAAGAAACAGGAGAGAATCTAAGTCAGTTTTAGTTTCCATTGAAGGACAGCCAGTTACTGACAATTCCTGCAGTATTCAAGCACCCCTTGCCCTGGCCAGCTCCCACACACAGCATGAGCCTGCAAGCGCACCCGAGGGGTGTTTCACTATCCTAGTGCATCTTGCACCCCCAGGTCTCCCTTTTTCTTAAAGGTTTGTTCTTCAAGATGAAAAGAAAGTGACAATACAGAGTGACTTCCTTACCCCCATTTAACACAATAAGATATTTTACCAGAAGAAATCTCTCATAGTAGAGCAAAAAGTATTCTCCGCTTTCGAATTATTTGCATAGACTCCTCTGTCATCACATTTTGCCCTTGGTAAGACAGAAAGTCATGTTGAAACTGTGGTTCCCAGACTTGGTGCTAATCCTGTAATTTGATCAAGTGTGCCAAACCTCTTTTGTCTAACTTGAAGGAGTATTGCCACCAAGTTTCCAATTAGAAGGGAAAACTTTTTTTTTCCTGTCCTCAGCTGTCTGACAGGATCTTTTAAAACTGGCATTCCTGAAGACCACGCAAGTGGCACAATACACAAGATAAAGCCATGCTTGACTGCTGTCCACAGGAACTCTTACAGTTCATCAGCAGATTGGTAAAGTTAACAGAAATAGAGTAATTTTTGAAAGGCTTGATGGAAATGCTTTTTTTCAGGTATCAATATCCTTTCAAATTTACATATAGACATCAAGCATGCCTTAAACCATGCTTTGGGTTTTGAATTGAGCTCTGCAGCTGTGGAGCTAGGATTTTTTTTTTCTTCTTTGTTGGGGTGGGAAATCCCATTTTCTCATATACCCTTTATTTACAAAGTGAAATTTTTAGCTGGATAAAAGTACTGACAATGTGCAGTGAGCAAATTCCGTACAATGACAAGTTAATCCTGTTCACATGCATCTTCCCAGAATTCACAGACCCAGTTAACATAGATAAAGCCCTTGTTTGACTCTGCTCATAATTTATTCTTTTTTGGTTTATGGTTCTCAACTAGTCACAAATGACAGAAGGCAGACTGACAGTGGGTCTTACAGATTTGAAGTTGCACAGAGAAAATTTGGATATATGCATGTCTGTTCTGAAGCTTTTATTTTTGGTTTGCATAAAGGAGAATCTGAAGGGTTCTCCATTACCAGGTCAGCCCTGCTCAGACTGCAGAGTCAGGAGAAGCATTACACGTGACTGGTATTGCCACTACGTAGGAAGAAAGCTATTACACTGAAAAAAATCTCCCATCATAATTGCTCTGCTTATGTATTTATCCTACATTAATATTTTTATGTTATTAAAATGTAATTTAAAATATTATTTAAATGTAATTTATCTAGTTTTCAGTGCAGTATTGCCTTACTCAGTTTAGTAATATGATTCTAAAATGCTTTTATAAGTAATAGTAATTAATTATATACACTGCATCCAGCAGAATTCTCTCTGCTTGCAGCACTGATTTCAGTAGCAGGACAATTCAAATGCACATTTTGACCAGCAAGCACATATATGATAACTTGTATTCATTTCCTCCGAATGCCAAACTTGTTTTTAGATTTACTTTTGACCTCTTGAAGTTTGATTTTTTTCCTTCCTTTACTCAATTTATTTTTTTTATGACAGAAGTAGAGAAGTTCTCGCTGCAGGTAATGATACTTTTAAAAAGAATTTTTGCAGGGAAAGCTAAGAACAGGGAGATGGAAAAAAATGTTTGTCAGTCTTGCCTGGGTTTTTTTAATATGGTAGTGTAGGCTTATTCCCTTCTGGAGGTATTTCCCACCCTAGCTTTATAGTACCACAAGACACGAGCCTTTGCAGCTTTCCCAGGGAGATGATGTTCCACGCTTAGCAGAAGCTGTGTGAAAAGGATTCCTCTGATGTGTCATTCTAGCCAGGCAGTAGAATGATGCTCCCAGAGTGTCTCAAAAATAAAATGCCAGACTAATTTGGAAGCCTTTCTTTGCCTCCACACCTTTCATTCCTAAAACCTGCAGGTGAACCACAGACATGAGTGGATAGGCTGCTGCATTTCATAAGTATGAAATAAAATAAAGGGCACCATAGTGATTAACACCGTGCTGTCAAGCTGTTTCTAAAAGATTTATTTCTTTTTAAGAAAGTTTTAGTCTGCGTGACTAAGCTGTGAGAAACTTTGTCTGGTCCTCAAAATCTTCCTTGTGGCTTTTTTTCTGAAGTACCTTGTAGGTTGCAACCAAATTCCTTCTGGGAGTTCCCAGGCAATCTTACTTCTCAACTCATTACTATTTATCAGATAAACCCACCATTTTCTTTAGAAATGGGGGCTCCCCGATTTCTTTAAACTTAGCTTGCAAACCCCTCAAAGGAGCACATCTGTGGTCAGAAAAGAGTCTTAGGTTCATGCTGTTCTCAAAACCCACAAGGTTATTTTGTGAGATGAATTATTGTTCATGGCATTCTCAAAAATCTTATGGTACGTTTCCCCAACTTCTGACCACTTTCAGTGTAAAAGGCACTGGTGTTAAACATTGCAAAGAACATGGGAATCATTTGGTTCTTCAAAAGACAAAGTTAATTCATGCATTAAAAGTGCCAGATCTGCATTCTTTGAAATGCCTCTAGGATGGGGGTAACTTTGCATTATACTTCTTTCTCTCACTGTCTACACTCAAATTATTCACTATCCTCAAGTCACACTTGAGTAAAAATCTTCCTCAAGCAACTACAAATCACATCAAATGTAAAGTAACGTAATTTGTAATGTAGAACTGGCAAAAAATAAATGGCCACAATATCTTTATTATTGGTTTTACCTGGCACACCATGAAGTAGTACTCCTACTTGCTTGCATCTTAAAAAGTCTTTGTGGTTGTCCTTACAGAGGTGAACACTCTACTTCTCAAAGTAAATCTACCTTCCCACAAGGGCAGTATTTAGTCTTTTTAGTCTTTCCCATAGCTGTATTTTATCCAGACCATTTAGAAGCTCCACATATTTTTCTTCAGCTGTAATTCATTAGAAATTCAAGTCACATCATCAGCATCTGTGAAACAATTACTGCATCTAGGACTGACTCTGCAGTCTAATCCATCATAATTATGACTGGCCTCTTTGAAGATGCCACGATGCATGACTTAAATATAGCACATTACTGTGCAAATGGATCAGCATCTCATCCCACCAATATGCATTCAAGTTATAATTCAGACTACCACTGTTTGACTTTTTCAGATGCAATCGATGTAAGTACATTTCTTTCTTGATGCACACAGGGCACAAACTGAAAACTAGGCACTGAATGAGAGCCTGAGATTTTTCTGTTGTTTGTTTTATGGACAAGTTTGGCATATTCCTGCCACCTCTTATCAGTATACTGTGAAAGGTGTTGTTACAAGCAGAACAAATATTTCTGCAGCAACAGAAGTTGTGTCATTTTCCTTCACAGAAAATCTTTAGTTTTAGCCAGTTCTGGAGGTTCATAGCTTATTTTCTATAGCACCTGTATCTGGAGAGTTTGTGAATGCAAAGCAGCTCAGATGAATGAGTGAGTAAATACACCCACTGCAGGGGAGTACAATCTTCTGCAAAACTGGGCAGGATTCCCAGGAGAAAAAGTAGGTGGGGGAATAGCTGTGGTAGAGCACTCATGGACCTAAAAGGATCAAAAGGTGGGATGTCAGATGGGTTGTTTCCCCTTCTGGGGTTAGCTGAGATAGACATTTATCTCCTCAGAGGTTTTTTTTCCCCAGCAGAAATACCCATCCTCAGATCAAAACGTCAGCTGACTTGTGCTCAACTGCTTATCGGCATGAGACTTGGGAAAGCAGAAGTCAGATACCCAGAAGCTTGTTGATGCCTCACTGGGTTGTTCCTGGGGTATTGCCACAGCCTCCATCCTGCTGGCACCCTTCTGCCACTGCCAGATGACACAGAGGTCTAAATTGCTCCCAGACAAGAAACCCCTCTAGCACTTTCTCGACAGGAGGTGAATTTGCCCATATGCCTTGCCAAACTCCAGTTTGGTAAGTTGTACTATCTGTTGCACTCTCCTGCTCCTGTTGTCTGTGTACGGTAGCTGGCTTCACTTGTGGCTACCTATCCTTATGTTCTGTTGTGCAGTTGCATCTCTCCTCTGAAGCTCATGCATCTGGCTGAGTTATAAATACTGAACTTCCAAGATAGGAAAAAGCTCTTGAAGTTAGGGGTTTGGGTTTTTTCCTATTTCACTAACAAATGAAAATATGAGAAGAGGCACGAGTGGTTATTACTTAGGTAAGGGCACTGATGCATAACATTGTCAGAAAGTTCAATTTCTGTTCTAAAACCTGAAATCTTCTGGACTTGCTTATGAGCAAAATTGTTTCTGATTAACCCTATGACAAAACTTTCTCTTCTTTAACATTGGAACAAGGTGTGTAAGCAGTTAGAGTGATGCTTAACACCAGGATTTGATATTATGGGATATGATTCCCTGGCATAGCTAAAGACCAGTTGCTGCAGCTGTGCCCTCAATTAACACCTGTAAGCAGCTGCCAGGGTCCCTAGACATGCAGTGAACTCAGATGGCTAAGGATTGATAGTTAACACATCAAAGCTCCTTACTGGGGAGACATTTCCATTATTGCTGGGATAAAAAGTTGAACACGTGGTATAGTTTAAGGATTTCTTACATGTTTTGCACTTAAGGTACTGTAGTTTATACACAGAGAAACAACGCGAGCTTCCACATGGAAACTTAGAGGAGAGGCAAGACCAGGACAGATTTGAGAGAGATTGCATTCATACCCAAGGTGAACTGAAGCTCAAAACCTCACAACATCCCCTAAGGATTTGCTCTGCTCCTTACCAGCAGCACTGCTGTGCTGCCCTACTGCATATGTGATGGCTGAGGAAAACACAGTGAAACTTCAAGGCAGATATAAAGGAGGGCCCAGAAGGACAAGGACACTGTTGTTAGCTGAGCTCTGTGGCTTACAGTAGGGTCTTTTTGCACTACATTCAATTGTCTCTTCATTAGGATAGTTTATTTATTTAGGGCATTAGCAATGCTTCGGAAAAAAACTTGAGTAAGGATGCCGTGTGTTGCCTGTCCCTTGAATTTTTTTAGTAAAATCTATATTTCTTCCTAAAATATACATATTGCTTTCTTATTGTAGCTTTAAAGAGCAGTTAAGGGGTTAATCTAGAAACTCCTCAACGACACTGTGACTGTATTCTGCAGAAGGTCATATTACATGAATATAATTGTCTTCTCTGGCATTTAGATCTATGATAGTCTGTGTCAAACAAAAGAAAATGTGGGATGGATAAAATTTGTTACCTAATTTATAGCTAAATTATCCTTAATTTACAGGGAAAATGGTGACTAGTGAATATATGTATAAGCAGACATACAGGAATGAAGAGCATGGGATTTGTGACATATGAGGATTAATAATTCATTAAATCTTCTCCAAGCCAGATGCTTCAAAATTCATGCATTTTTAAAATCAACTAGTGCTAAACCCCCCTCAATTTACTGACACCAGTTCCTGCATTTCAGTGATACAATAGTATAATTGCAAAAGCACTTGAATCAGTTTGATTTTTGAACTTAATACAGAGGGCATGATAGTAAAGCTAAATAGTGATTTCTCCTTGCTACATTACATAACCATCAACAAGACTGGATACTGTGTAATTTCTACCCAGATGTGGAAAAATTGTACTATTTTAACAATTACATAAAATCAAGGGAAGTAAAAATTAAATGACTCTACAATATGGGTGAAAAAAACCAATTGTGCAAAGGAAATGAATTCAGGATTATAAAATATGAGTAAACAGAAATTATAATGTTGCATCACAGAGCTCTCCAGTTCCCATTTTTTCTGATTTGTGTTCCATACAAACTTTGTACCAAATTTTACTATGTAGCTCTTCTAGCAAAACACCACAGTCCTAAAGTAGTTGCTTTAAATGCCACCATGGTATGACCAGATAAGAAATGTTTCCCTAAAGGTCAAACTTCAAAACCAGGTTGAATTTAAGAAACAAAAGGACCCTCCTATTGCAATAACCAGATCATTCAAGGTGAGGTTGACATCTCTGTCTGTTCTTGGCAGTTATGAGCTCTTTTTTGTAGTTTAGGTTTGGTGTGTGGTGGATCCAGGTGGTTTGTATGGACAGGCCATTCCACAGAGCTGCAGCACTCCCCAGGTTAGCTTGTTTGGTGCTACCTTGGGTGCTGGGATGCCAACATACTCTAAGACCAGTATTGCTCAATTTCTTGAGCACCACCCTGACTATTAGATGTCTTTAACAAATACAGGTAAGCTGAACTAAAGCACCCTTTCATCTTTGCTTTTTTTTGAGAATCTTTGTATCCGACAGACAGAGTTATAGCCTTAAATCTCAGGGGTGCTCAAATAAGTGTGTGTTGAGTGAGATGCTTTTGCATAATGAGAAAATTCTCTGTGAAGTCTAGACCAGCAAAATTATTTCAAATTGTGACCCACACAGGACATAATTCAGTAATTTCACAGTGCCTGTGAATTAAACGCTGGCAAAGATGTTTGGGTTGGAAAACAGAACAGTCTCTTTTTCTTCATCTCAGTCCATTATGTTAGGCTAGGTGTGTTGAGCAGTATTAATCAGGTGCACAACCAGTGCTTTGACCCGTTTTTGATTTCTGGAGAAAGGATGTTATTTGAGGGATGATTTTCCTCTCAGTACTTCAGCTACTCCATGTGTCAAATGGCAATGGTGATATAGGCTGTTGATTAAAATCAGCTCCCTGAGAGCAACAGCTGACTTCTCTTGCTGTTCTGGCCAAGCTCTGCAGTGCAGCCTCTTGTGAGCACGCCAGGATAAGCAAGCGTTGGTGGCTGAACCGTTCCTCAAGGCACACTTGATGCTATCAACCTGCTGTTTAGGGAGGGTCACCAAGAGGTCACTGTCATCATTATCCTCCACTTTCTGTGATCTTTGTCCATTTGGCTTCAGACCTGGATATAGCACGGATTTCTTGGGTTGATGACTTCCTAGCACCAGTCAAAGGTTAGTTATCCATGACGATTTCATCACAGCTTTTGGCAGAGTGAAAAACCACAGGATGGAAAAAAGAAACACTGGCAAGCTAAAAATTTCAAGGTTTCATCTTGCTGGAGCAGTAACATTAGAAAACAGACATATGAGCGGAAGAACTGATAGAAGAGAATAAAACCTTGTGGGCTGCAGTGTCCTCAGGAAACCTATTTACACAGCTCTGGCTTCCATTATCCTTTGAACTTTAAGTAGGAAATCCTGTTGGTCTCACAGTTTTGTTGAAAACAGAATTTTTTACAAAATGTAGTTTTCTTAAATTTCTTTTTAAAAGTTGAAGGTCATACTGAGAGAAGAATGGGGAGAATGCAAAGAGAAGGTTGATGGCTCCAAGGTGTACGCTGACTGGTGCTCCTGCATGTCCAGATGGTAAAGCAGAGCTTTCAGCCCCTTCACTGGCCTCACTACGGTAGCCTTTACACCCCTCTACACATTCTTCCTCTGTTTTTCTCATGGCTCTGCCACACCTAGGCTGGGATGTTGTAGTGAATCAACTTTTGGCTGCTGTGTTTTGAGAAATGAGAGGCAGCCAAAGAGGCAGCTCCCACACTACATAGTGTGCCGTGTGTGTGCCGATATAGCCAAGGGGCAGGTTCTGGGGATCCCTGCCAGGGCCAGTGAGCCATGAGATGCCCTGTGACCCTGTGAGAGATGCTGCCTGCCCCTACATGTCCTGCTGGGGCTTCACTTCCACACAGTGGAGCTGGAGGAGTTGAGCCAAAACAAGGGTACTGGTTTTGGAAACATCTTACACTGTTTTAATTGTTGCATGATTTAATTTCAAAATGTGTTTTCATTCCCACTTGTGATTTAGTTTTATTCCTCCCAATTTGTGCCTTTCGTGACTTACAAACCAGCCCAATTGCTCATAAACACATGTGTAAAATAGGTTTGTCAGTGCCTTGTTCCTTGGCTTCAGGGCAACACCAGCCAGACCTGTACCAGTCCACTCCAACCTGTTTTCAAAAGTCTCTGATGATGAGGGTTGCATAATAACACACAGTTACATGCAGTAATTAATATAACTCATTAGAAAGCTTCTACCATTTAAAACATCACCTTAGATCAGCTCATCCCATCTGCCACAGACATGCAGAGCAGGTTTTTTTTCCCTTCTGTGCTATGGCTTCTTTCTCCCCATGTAACTGAAGATTGTCATTAATGCTCCCTCCTTAGACAGAATGAACAACCCAGTTCATGACATCCAGTCTCCTCCCTGGGTGGATCTATATCCATACCATTTGTTCCCTGACCAAATGCATGGAGGTCACATAGCAAATCCACAGTCTGTTCTCTGGAGACATTATGCACATGCTACACTGCTAGATTTTCTCCAAATTCAGATGCTTGATATACAACCAGCTATAACGTGTATCTGTACAATCTTCCAAAAACCTGTATGAATTACCTTGACTTTCCCCTCAGTAACTAAACAGTTTTATTCCCTCACTGTATAAATCACACTGGAATCAGCAAAATAGGCTTGTTACTCCTAGCAGAGCTTTATAGAAAAGATTGCTTCCTTAAAATCTTTCAGTGTGCTTAAGTCTTCAAGCTATTCACACAAACATCTCTTCTGACTTCCACTGTTGCTAAGGCAGCACAGAAGATAAGAATCTAATGCATTTTTAGAGGTCTATGAGAAGATGCTCCCTGAAGCTATGGTTGCCATTCAGCTTTTCTGCATTTGTGTGTGGTCTTCAGGAGCAGTTTTCATGTGGGTTATTGCAATCTACACAGAACAGTGGCATAGATTATTGGGCTGAAATCCAGATCTGAGAAAACAGTTACCTCTCCAGATGTACCAGAGATGACAGACAAGGTGGTTTTGATGACCAGAGCTAGCTGACAACCTAAGAACAGTTGAGGTCTAATCCCGATAAAAGCAAAACTCTGGGAAAGAAACAAAATATGAGCTGGTGTTGCCATACCACAGTTCCAAGCCCACAGAGAGCTCGGCATGGGTACTGTTACCATCCCCTTCAGCTTTAGGTTTGAGATGAAGATGTGGAACTGTGTTTTCATGTTGAATATGCAATATACAAGTTTAGGAAGAACTTGGTCATTGATCGTCTTGGATAAAAGGGCTCAGGACCCAAACAAATTGTCAGTCAAAAGACACTAACTTCACATTGTGGCATCATTTATTGAGGAGCTGCAGCCTAGCTTCTTAAGCTTGGCTTGAAAAACGTATTTTCTGTAGTAACCACCTTGGCTACAGTATTTTTCTTCCCTTTCTAATTTTAGTTTTATATCCCTTTCCAAGAGAGCTTTTAGGTTTTTCTTTAGAAGGCTGCTGTTAATCTTGTAGTGAGGATCAAGTGATAGGCTCCAGTTCGTGCTTCCACACAACCAAGGCCATTTCTCAGTTACTTCTTATCTTGTTCTATTCCCACTTACAAAGGATGTGGGTTTTATGTATAGCCATTTAAAACTTCTTAGTATTTAAGCATAAATGGGCAGTATATGGGGAGTTCTATGTATTTTGTGACAAGAAACATTTAAGAAAACTACTAGAGAAAAAATATTATTACAAGGATACAGGCTTTTTCCTTTCTGTGGAATATCACTTAGGTATTCCAGGGAAACTAGAAACCAGTAACAAGTCTAGATTTTGTGAATGAGATGATTGCTTAAAACACAGGTCTAACATGAAAGTTTCTCCCTTTAACCAAATTAAAAGACTGGATAAAAACTTGGAATTGCTGTGCTGAGAAACAGTTGGGACCCGAGAATGAGCTGGCATTCCTGCTTTTCTTTAATTTCCAGTAATTCAAAGGAACATTGTTTCTCCTGTTTAAATTTTTCCCTTTGTGGCAGGATGCAACATGAAGAGGCAGAAAATTCACTGCTGCCAAGCTAAAAGGAGCCAGGGGAACTGGCAGATTGTGATTTAACTCTCACTAAGACTTTTAGACTCCCACAGCTGACACTCGGAAGAGCGGTATTTGAGCAGTCCTGAAGGGAAGTGCAACACCTCTCTCTGTCCTTCCTTTTCAAATATTTTCAAAGCTTTGAAAACAGTTGGTTGTTCTTCGTTCTGGCAACTCGCCACTTGCTGCCGGCTCACATCAGTTCATGGTCTTCTGAGGTATCTAGTGGCCTGCATGGATTTGAGAGAGTTTGAAGCTCTAATGAAGGACCTTTGATATTTTGGAATATTTAAGAGACATACAGAAATGGGTGAGTTAAAAGAGCTGCTGTCAGCCTCTGCAAAGCCCACTTCATATTCTCAGTCACGAGATACCATTTCACTAATTGATTATTGTCTGTCCCCAACACAGCCATGCTCTTAGTGCACAAAGAAGCAGTGTGGATGAAAGGCTCACCATTGTAAAGTACACACTCAACTGGATTTAGAAAGCTGGGAACTACAGACAAATCTAAGATATGAGACTACTTTGAATGAAACTCATAAATCATAGCTGAGACTTTTTTCAGCTTAAGTAAACATCTTTCCTACAGACAATGAAAATTAATGGAAGCCTTTTAAATGCCTCTCTTTAGTCTTCCTAAGAGGACCTAAGCGGGGGAACTCTCCTCAAAAGGGTCAGGTGATTTTTCATTCTTTAAATCCACACCTCCAGCAATGAAGACTTGATCCCACAAGCCCTGCAGAACTGCTCCTACCTGGCAAGGTTATGCAGAGTGTTTGCCAGGCTAGTCCTTCAGCCAGCAGCCTCATAGCTGTTGTGGTCTTGAGCTCAGGAATGCAGGTGTACAAGAGAACGCCCTGCATTGTGTGCTTGAGTTCCTGTAAGCGTGTGCGTGTCCTCATGCACCAAGTGGATTGCACAGCACAGTCCCTGCTTTTCTTGCCAACACAAACCCACGGTCCCTCTGTCACCCTTGCTCCCCCAAAACACAGCAGGAAGAGAACAGTTTCAGGGGCAAAGCAAGGATTATAGGCAAGAATTAAGCTCTGATATATGCAACTGGTTTTACTCAGAAGAAATACAGCACAGACTGTGATTGGTAGTGTTACTTCTATACAGCCTTTGGTGGCAATGAACAGCTGCTTTTTCATTAAAAAAAAGGCAGGGGGAGTTGGGAGAAGAGAGGAGATATCCATCAGGATACTCAATGTCTAATGCAGTCAGCTAAGCTAATATGAATGCCACTGTCAAATGCATATAAGGGTACTTTATCTTTGGTTTGTTAACCTTTGAGGGTCAGCCAGGTTGATTATGAGAAAATGAGCTAATAATTTTACTGTGGGAAGGGTGGGGGACAAGAATGAATGGCAAAGTTTATCTGCTTATTACACTCCCCAGCAAACAGACCTTCCTAACAGCCTCATCTAGCTCACAAAAGCTTTCTGCGGAAATGGTGTTTAATAAATCAGATGTGTGCTTCAGCTTCCCAACCAAAAATTGTCTTAAAAGTCTTTGATATGTATTGGTGATTAAGCAAATGTTCTGAAAAGTTACTTGCACCTAAAATTAGAACTGAAAACAAGATGGGGAAAAAAATATCCTAAAGTACCTGCAGTTAACCTTTAAAAAGGCATGTAGAGGACTAAAGCAAATCAGGTGAGTGCTAGAGACAGAACATGTCCCCATACTGCTGTGCATCAGCTGTGCAGCATGGCAGCATGACAGAGAGAAATTATATCATGAAGCTGTTTGGACTCTATGTTCAGGGTGCCGATGGCTCCAAGCCCATCTTATTTCCTACCTTTTCCCTCTAGCACTTTTGAAGTCCTGTCACTGATAGGTCCCAACGAAACCATGCTCCTCTCTCTGAGCAGAGGGGCCAGCTGAGCAAGCAATGTATACAGGGCATGTGTCAGCATCATCCAGCAGGGCCCCAGTCCCATCCTGCAAATTGATAGGCATCCCAGCAGCTCCCAATCTCCCCCTGCCTGAGCTCCCTGACCCAGCCCTTGTTCCTGGAGCTGTGGAGGCAGAGGTGTCTTCAGAGTTGTCTTCAGAGTTGTTAGATGTTTTCTCATACACTGCAATATAACCAGGCACCACAAAAGTCTTAGTCCGCGCTTAAGTTTTTCTGTCTTCATTGAAAAAATTCAATGTCTTGAAAACAGCTGGTACTACTTAATGATCTTTTGGTAACAAAGGCTGATTCCTTTTGTTATGCTCTCTGAAGATTAAATTTTGCTCTGGACTCTATTGCCTGAAGGAGGCTATTGTAAAACAAGATACTCAGAAATCAGCAAAAAGATGTTCGAGCTAACACAGAACACCAAAACATTTTAACTCTAGTGGTGCTGCTGCCAATGAGTTAAAGAAAAGATCCTGAGGTTATCCTAAAACCAGTCTGGTATTGTGGGCTAATGGATGAGGAACTATTTTGTAAAAATGTGCACAGCCTTATAAATGAATCAAACCTCCATGATACAGAAGATGCTTCTTTGAAGTTTGGTTTTAAAACCTGACTTGGTCAAACAGGCTATCATGGAAATAACTAGATGCTGGTAAGTACTGCTGTTGCTTTAAATTAAAGGAGGGAAATACAAAGCTCAAGGATTTGCAGTGCCCTTTACAAGAGACACATTGGGAACAGCCTGTGTCTACCGAATACTGAAAAGCTCAATCAGGATTCCAAAGGAAATTGCTATGAAAGATTAAATATGTGGTCAGCAGTAATAACTCTCCCTCTGTTTGTTGTGTCGGATTGTATTTGTGTTGGAGGAAAGATTGGTGTACTTCAGATAGCAACGAGGAAGAGAGAGAGATTTTGAGAGAGATTTTCCATTACAAGGTTAACAAGAGGAAGTGGATGAGGGAATGTGCTCCACAGAACTGCAGGAAGCTGAAGCTGGAGGAAGGCATTGCAGCAGCTAGAGATTGTGGCTGAAACTTTTGATGACTAGAAACACTGACAGTGGTTTTTAGAGATGAAATTACCATGGATTGCCAACCAACAATCTTCGAATTTCCATTGTTGGGATGCCCCTGCAGCACCTGTGGGGGTTGGCCTGTGAACCCTGGAACCTTTGTTTGGTGTTAATTACAGAGGCTTCCCCCTGGATCTGGCTTGCTAGGAACCTACTGAAGAATTTGCACCGACTTATTTGAAAGTTTAAGCTCATGCTTTGTAACCATGGCACTCATTTCCAAGTAACTGCAGTAACTTTGATTCAAATCAGTCTTTATAGGAACTGGCCCATGTGACCTTCTGACTCCTCCCAGTGCAGAGCAGCTCCATAGGGCTTCCTGGTTCTGCCAACTCGCAGTGGAGTACTCTCCTCCCATCTAGCCTGGCACCAGCACACACACTGAGATCCCACCTGCAGGATTTTTGAAGCCACTTCTTTGAGGCTGTCTCTGGAAAGCCCTCCTACTCCCCACAGTGAGTTACTGAATGATGCTGGGGCTTGCACTGACAACACTTCCTTTATGCTCCAGCTGGAACAGGGCAGCAGCCTTTGCCAGTTATTTTGCTCATATAGGTCACAACCACAGATACAGGCTCACAGGGAACTGCAGTAACCAATACATAACTGCACAAAATGCAGGAAAAACATTTTGTGAGCACTTAGAGCATCACTGTTGCCTCTTTCTGTTAAAGCTACAGATAGGTTTTTATAATACACAGAACCAGGTTAATTAAGGCAAGTTCTACCAACGTTATCTCTCAGGACTAGATTTGCACTTCACACATGAAGACATGGACAGTAACTAGTGCATGTTATGCTGCGCATACCTGAGTAACTCTCCCTGAAGGATTCAGGGTGGCCAGACACTGTAAAACAGTGGCCACAGGCCATGAACTGTGTACAGCGTGGCATAGCAAAACATTGAGTGCACAGGACAAGATATAGTGTGTTTTTTTCCAGCCAGAAGCTCAGGGATGAACTATTCATAGGCATTGTAAAACAGCTAAGCCTTTTAGTTTTAAATGAACTTGCTTGAGTTGAGACTTACTGGGTTTTCAATAAGCTGACTGAAAAGAGGAGCAGCTGTAACAATCTGTTATTGACTTTTTTTTCTCATTTGTGGCCTTATCATCATTTAGATTTCGTTTTAGGTACAACAACTTACATAACTGCAAAATGATTTGTTACTTTATTAATACTTTCATTTCTGTGGACTATACATGGAAAAGAGGACCATAAACTTTTGCATCAACTGCATGGATGGAAAAACTGCTGTTAACTAGGCCAGATATCAGATTTTTATGCAGAAACATTATAGATTCTAGTAACTTAAAGGTGTTACCATCGATGACAGGAAAAGTAGTGATAGTATTTTGTATATTGGTCATGCCCCAGTAACACCCACAGTGCTCTTCTGTTGTAACACTGAGTGTTTCATGGCTTGACAATGTTTATTTGCATTCTTTGTATTTTTTGCTTGAAGGGAAGCTCTTCTGTAAGCCTTTTTAAAAAAATAACCAAAAATCCCTTTATTTTTTAACTCTAGTTTCTGTATTTCTCATCTTCTCATCTCATTCTAATCTTGTCTTTTCTTAAAGAGGAAAAAATAGAGTATTTGAATGAAGAAGACAGATGATATTAAGTACCTGACACCTCAAAAGAGCAAAGATCATCAGCTTTCTCTTTCAATGTTATAGTTAGACAGTGCATTTGACAAAGTTAGGCTGTCAAATAGATCATCTGCTGGGAAGATTTACACAGTTCTCTCACTTGTTATCTCTACTCATGACAGAAAGCTTAGTTAAAGTCAAGTCATCCAGATGAAAAATGCGAAACTGTGCTTCTTCACTTAAAATTTTTGGTGCTTTTAAATGCACAAAGTAGGTGCATTAGTTTCCTGCCCTACATGATGTTGATCCAGAATGCATATTTAGCATTTGAGGCAGAGCCCTGAAAAGTCAAAATGACAGCACAAGGTGTTAGATAAGAGGGATATTCCTGAAAGATTCCCCACACCAAGGAAGGTATGTAAATTAATGCCCCATCTGACTTCGGTCCATGTTTAGTGTCTGTCTTACAAGCAGAACTGAGAAATGCTTTGCAGAGGAAAACTGAATCAGTGTTGGATGGGCAGAAATATTTCTTTCTTTAGTTTTACAGTCCTCACAGCTGGTTGCTTTTATTGACTTCATTTCAACTTTAGCTGTATTTGAGAGCTGCTGAGGAAGAAAGAAAATCTAGGAAAATCTTGTGCTTATACTTCTTGTCTCACAGAAAAAGTTCTATATTCCTTTTTCTTTTCTTTCTTCCAATTGTAAAAGAGAGCTAAAATTTTTCTTGGCTATCTTTAGGGGCGAAGGAAAGGGATTATTTCCTACCTTTAAATGGCATTTTAGCAATTCAGAAAAACAAGCTTTTGTTTGAATAATGAAGAACAGTAGCATCACCTTGTAGCAGGTGATACAAGTGATATAGCAAGATTTTTGGTTTTGCAAGGGTAAACCCTAATTCTGTAGTTCAGATATAAAATAGGAATCTTTGTAGATAGGAGGAGTTTCAGAAATGCATAATCCTTGTCACAGTTGACCTTTTCTCTCCTTGAGCTTATGGGTGTTTTCTCAAGAAGCAGAAATTCTTGTTCTTGCTGTGCATGGAGGAGATAAGGACAGTATCACAGAGGGAGGCAATTGTGTTTTCTTAAAAGGTAAATTACTATTTAAAGAGGGAGGGAAAGAACAGACAGAAACTGTTTGGGGGGGATATTTTGCCCAGGGGAAGAAGAAAATATGTAGTATCACAGCTGAGACTAATTAGACTGAAAAGACTAAGAAAAAGAAACCACAACAGTGAAGAGGGGAATCCAAAGCTTGTAGAAGTAAAATGCACCCACCAAGGGTAAAATGGCAGAGATCAGCATTCAGATTTGAAACTGAATTGATTTACTGACTTTCTAGAGAAAGATAGAGGGGGATATGGGTTTTTTGGATTTGTTCTTTTTTGATTTTTTTAACTCATCATCTGATGAAATGCTTAGTTCATAGCCAAGAAAAGAAAAATCCAAATACAAGAAATCTTCCTGTGCCTTCATAAAGAAAACTCTAAGTTACTAACACAATGACTGAATCCTGTTTTACGCAGGTAATGACTTGAAACTCCCTGCTGGAAACAAAGGTGATTCACAATGATGCCTGACAGATGCAGAGGCAATGTGACTGTGAGATGGCACAGTTATTCAGGTTTAAGGGACGACAGGAGTTTATCTAAGGATAAAGGAGGGAGGGATTCCCTGTGCAAGGTCAGTGTAGGGGAGAGATCCAGGGGGAGACCAGCTGTCTGTGCTTACTAACCTCCAATCCAGGAGGATGGCTTTGTTGTGCTGCTCCAATACAGAGCAGGTTAGACTGAGTGCCGATGAGGTACCAGCCATCTAGGAAATCATTTTCTGTTTCGCTGATTTTGGTTCTCGTTGTTTTGTTTTCCCTTCCCTTTGTATGTAAAACAAGCGTTGAAGGAGTTCCTGAACAGAGGTCGCTCTGCTCCTCTCCAAGAGCGGCCTTGCGAGTAATGAGGCTCTGCTGGCCCAAGGGCTCACCAGCACTTCACAAAGGGCCCTGATAGTACATAAATTCAGATCATCACCAGATAGATAATTTTATGTGGTCTGCAGAAGAATAGGCCTTTGTCAGAAGGAGATGATAGCTGACTTTGTTTGGGAGGGGGAGGGGAGGGACGAGTTTTCTCATTTTCTGTGTATTTCTATTCAGCTGCTGCAGAAATATCCCCATCTGCTTTGAATCTACATTTTAATTCCAAGCAAGGAATACAGCAAGCTGGCTTGTTCTGCCTGGCAAAGTAAATACACAGCAAGTTGCTGAGCTGAAAGCTGTTCCAAAATCTAGGAATATAACAAACTTAAAATCCAAGTTACCTGGCCTTGTGCTGTGTTTAACCATATGATGATGATAATCAAAAATAGATTTCATTTGTCTGTCCTTTAAATGTTGTTATTTACTCAAGAGTACATGTCTTTTTACCTATCTGCTTGGTCAGAAAAATTTGGTTTAAGGATATGAAATGGGTTTGGGTTTTAATTTCTCTGGTGAAAGCGTGCAACAGAGCTTTGCCTGCTTTTCCTGCATGATGAAAGGGTAGTGAAACAGGAGGTGCAAATTAAATTGTTGATTACCGTCATTTATAACACTTATATCTGAATTTATGTAGTATGACATGACTTTTTCTAGTAGCAGTGAAATCTTGCATGGTGTATATATATGTGTGTGTGTATGTATGTATATGAAATGTTAGCTTCAGGATCTCCACAGTTGGAGTTTCTGCTTGTCTGTCCTAGTGCATAAAATTTTGTCCCTAACTGTCAACAGGTGTCAGAAACAGAAGCAGCTGGAGCCAGAGTTGAACAACATTTCTGTTCTGATCTGATGCACTTGCAAATAAACCATGTGTAACTCCTGTTATGGACACCCAGCAAAGGCTATTTGTGATGCAGACCCTAAGTTAATTTCTGTGCCTGTGTCACAAAATACAACGGGATAGTGAGTGATATACAGACTAACTCACAGGCTTATAAGCAGAACTGCCTCTAAATTGTTCCTGGCTGAAAGGAGTAATAGAAATGCAAGTTATTTGTGTGGCACTCTAGAGAGAGTACAATTTAAAGGATTTTTTTTTTTTTGTGATGGAATGAAAATGAACAAGCAAAACTGTTCAAGCAAACTTAAGCTGTTGTGAGAAAAGACAAAAAATGAGAAGAGGGTTTACTGTGAGCTGAAAGGGAAAAATAATTGAAAGATACCCATTCAAATGCTTCATCTGCCTGCTAATTTTAATTAAGACTCCTCCTTTGTAACTATGCCACATAGCCTGAGCCTTTAAAAGAAAAAAATTGTCACTAGGCAGATTTCTGAGAGTCTCCTGATTGAATCATCATTTTAATCTCTTCACTGCCACCCCCCTTTCCTGAGCAGAAGCTACCCACTGCACTATGTGACAATTAACATGCTGAGAAATGCTACTGCACTCCTCAGGGAGTTTCAGTGATGCAAAACACTGTTCTGCTGTGTGACAAAAACACCAAAACCTTTAATATATATTTCTGGTGAAATATCATGGGTCTTTTAAGCCTGGATGCACACCTTGTTTTCAGTAGGAAAAATACTCTTCATTAACTTTTTCTTAAGAAAAAAGTACTCCTTTCCTTCAATTCTTCTCCAGCCCTCCCAAAAATCCTCTCCAAGTTTGGAGAACTTGGTAAATACTTTGCAAAGAATTACCAACCAGTGACAAAACCTGTTGTCTAGGTTTGTGTGTCTTTGCTCAGTGTACTTTTACTTTCTCAAATCTTTCCTCATCCTTGCCTTACTGCTTCATGTTTCACCTCTCTTCCCTAATAAAGCACTAGAAACAGCCTCTTGCTCTGTGCCTGGTGTGGTCCCAGCCTGCTCTTCTGCACTGTCTCACTCCAATCCCACAGGAGCCAAGCCAAGTTTATTGAACTGGCTACTGCTCCCAGTTAGACTGTACCAGTCTTCTCTCCTAGCAACAAAAAAGAGGGGGGTAATAAAAAAGCAAATTAATCCTTTCTGCATCTTCTCTCTGTCACCTTTGTAAGTCACAGATCAATCCAAGCAAGGTCTGCCCACAGGGACATGCTAATTGAGATGCTCTTTGGCAGCAGTCTCTGTCCTTGCACAAATGTTCACAAAATGACTAATTAAAAACATGCCTCTTGCCCTGCTTCCTTCCCTTGACAGGCTAACATAGGCATGTTTTCCTTTCATTATTTTATGGACAACAATAATGAACATACCAAAGAAAGAACACTTCAGGAACAATTTTGCCTGAAGAAAATACCAAGGGTGGTTGTCCCTTTTTTCTCTCACACCCTGATGGCTGCCAGCATTGCTGGGAGGATACAGTCCAGAAGGAAGTCATCAAGAGGGGGTGTATGGGGAAAGGTGAGTCACTCCAGGCAATTCTTAATTATAGTGAAAAAGGAGGAAATATGCTTAAGCTGAAGAATTCTGTTTCTGTTATTCCAAAACAATAATATTCTGGTTTTGGGTATTTGCAAGGAGAACAAACAGATTTTCTATGAAGCCAGGAGGGTTAGTTCTCAGTGAGAGACCCTTTGGGTTCTGCTGCTCAGCTGAATGTCTGTCCTTCCATGGCCTTGCTTGGAAACCAGAAGGCACCAAGTAGAAGTGCAGAGTGGTACATTACTCCGGAAAGCATACACCATGCTAAATGGCAGAGCTCTTAATTACCTCATAGATAGAGTAATCACAGAAACATGCAAAGAATGGGAGTAACTTTAATTCAGGAAAAATAGTTAAGTGGGTTGTGTAATGGGGAAAACTAGCAAATGCAGGAGGAGAATACAGTGGTGAGGTGACTGCTGCGAAGCAGGCAACAGAATGATTTCCACAGTGATCAGAGATCATGATGCAACAGGCTGGATTTTTATCTGGCTGCTGTGCGTGACTACCATCAGCTCTGTGTACGCATGAAACACTGAGAACTGCTTTCAGTGCTACTCTACTGCACGTGTGTTCATTGTTGTCTAAACTTGGGAATAATTGCTGTGAAACTTTCAAGTACGTAAGAGTTTTCCTGTAGGCAGAATGGACAAAGTCCTAAGGGAGAAACAAGCTGGCACCTTCTGAGGACCTTGATCTCAAGACTTGGAGAGGAACAGCTTTGCTGTGCTGGAAAAAGCTGCATGTGCATCCACGTGCTTTGGAGGCAGCCTCCTCGCTGGGTGTGAGCCAGCTGCTGAGGAGGCAGCTCTCCACGCACAGCCAGACTGCTGGGTGAGTGCCTGCAGTGCACAGGGACACGGAGGGAAAGCCGTGGTTATTCCTGCTGAGGCAACAAAGAGACGGCGGTGTGGCACTCAGCAAAACTTGACTGCGAGACTGAAGAAATGAGCGAAAGATGGGCCAAAATGTGCAGTGGCGTTTAAGCACACAGACATGCAGATGGACACATCCTGGGGATTTACAAACATAAATAGAAACTCAATGGAATTACAGAAATACCAGTCTGACTCTCCAAACATCTGAATGCTGCTGGAGAGATGGTCCTTAGGGCCTGTTTGACCAGAAGTCAGGTATGCAGGTTTGGTGACCACAGAATGCACAGGTCAGATCCTTGAGAATGCAACTGTCCCGCAGGACACCTGAGCTGTGCTGTGGACTGCTGGTGTTTTGCTAGCCCACTTTCCATAACACCAGCCTGTGCCATTCAGTGCCATGTAGTTTGTGGAACTGCTGCTGACCTCCACAAGATCCTGACAATATGTGGACAGTTGCCAGAATAAGCCTTATGAAGCTGAGGTCAAAGTGCAGCAGCAATTTTACCTTGATACTGGGCCTCCCTTGCTAAGCAGGTATATAAACCTAGTTACAAGGAAAAGCCAAATGCTACAGGAAGTACGATTCATATTTCCACACATAAATCCACCTTCCCTTTATGTGAGTTCCAAACCCTCAGCACAGAAAGATGAAGTAGCCCGATTTGCAGGCACAAAAATCGGTCTTCCTCTGAAATAGTTAACTACATTTTTGTTCAGAGTAAGGAAAGGGGGTGGGAACTGGAAAGAGTGATCTTTATATGTTGGGTTTTTATTTATGTAAACTATCCAGAACACCTTGACAATCTTGGGGATACACAGAGCTATATATAGAAATATGAATAACTGTGTAAGTGAGCATGACACTGTGCAAGCCAGAATACTCCTGAGTGTTTTCAGCCATATGTTTTCTTTCTTCCCTATAGCTTTGCATAGGTTATTCTAAATCACTTTAGCACTATGTAAAATAATTTTTTCTTGCCTTTTATGGTAGATACTTCAGTATGAATACTATGTATTCTGAGACTTCCTCAAAACCTCACAGTTCATCTTGAAGTTTCCCCTGAATAAACACTTCTGTTAGGATCCTGTAAAGCTGTACCTCAAGCCCATTGGAGTAGATTGTTCTGCAGTGAGCAGGTTATACAGAAACCTCATTGCTGAAGAAGTGGAAGTGCTATAACATGAGGATTAGTAGATCGATAACCCCAACAGGCTGAATCCAGCTCCAGAATCAGTACATACCTGTCATTATCCTGAGTTGATTAGAGCTTTTTAGAACCAAATGCAAACCTACCAGGTAAGGTGTTTTCCAGGGATTTTGGTACCATTACTGTTACTTGTGTTCTGAGCATGAAGAACACATCCTGTGAACCAATATTTGGTACTCCTGAGCTGAAATACAAATGCTAAATTATTCTGGCTGGAGTGGCAACTATTCCTGATTGGGACCCATGGCATGCTTTCCAAGCAGGTAGTTTCAGGAGCACCAAGCCTCAGGAAGATTAAAATTATCCTGTGTTTACTTTTCTTGGGTGACTGAGAGTTTGCTTCACAGGAAGCTTTTCTCAGAAAGCTTTTCACAGGAAGACGCTCCATGTTTGGGATCACAGAGAGAGGTGAGAAGGTAAGAAGTAAAATTGACCAGGCCTTTTTGAAGCAACAGACTTACCATAATTTGACTGGCTAGAGGACAGTACTTTGTATTTACAGTTGTCTTTTATGGAGAGAAGCTTGATAAGTAATGTTTTGGGGAATGTAAGTCAGAAATAAAGCCTGGAGCAATGCTTCAGAAGGGGATAGGGCAGACAGGTGGTACAGTTTAGAAAAATTCTGTGCTGTTTTGATGCATACTAAGTCATGCAACTGCACGAAATTCGTGCCAGTCAGCAAGTTTCCCAGAGAACATTTCACACACAGTAAAGTGATGCACACTTGAAAGACTGGAGAGCCTCAGAACTGAAAGGGACAGAAAGCTGGGAATGTGCTAGAAGGAGTCCCTTCCTAATTTTTAATTTGGGAAGGGAACTGTTTTGGAAACAGCTGAAGATAGTTGCAACGTTTGGTCGCAGGAACTGAAGAGAGAAGTTTGAAGAATGTGAAGGGAAGCAGGGTAGTCACACAGGCAGAAAATGTGTAGGTGCTTTGGGAGCATGCAGCTGCCAAGAATTGAGTAAGGGGAGTGCTGTATATATCCAGATACAGATGCAGACCTTGGTTAGATTATTCAGATGTCTGGCCTTCTATGGGAAAAACAGCAGTGAGATCAAAGGAAGGATCCTAAAGGAGGACAAGAAGGGATGAGTGAGAATGTGAAATGGAGAAGGCTAGATATAAAAAAAAGAGGTTCTGGATAGTGGAAGAAAAAGCTTACAAAAGCATGTTTTGAAATAAAGCAGTGGTATTTTTCAACTTGCAGAAAGTGAACAGAGCAAGCGAAAGGTGAAAAAGAGTTTATAGAGGCAAGAAATGAGATAAGAAATAGGATTTTCTGTTGTCTTTTAAAACTAATCTAACAAAATTGTGAACTTCAGCTTTCTGTGAATGACAGTTGTTCTTTCCTTCTAAGAGCTAGTGTGGTGTGACCAAGTGGTAACAATGATGGACATGATGAGAAGAAGGTCTCTGGTATGGCAAAAATACAGGAGGATGAATTTACCTATCTAGTTAGTTCACAAGATGTGCTGTGAACGCCCCATTCAAAACGATCAAATGGTTTATACGATATCTTTTCTGCAGCACAAGGAACCAAATCTGTGTCCTGGAGTAAGGTCACTACACTGTCAGCTGGGTGACAAGCCCAGTGTGAGCATTGACTCATGATTGCAGGCCACAGGCCTCAGGCCAAGGGATGTCGAGCGTGCCACAGAGGTGACGCGCGCACTCCCGGCGGAAGGCTCCCAGTCCATCGGCACGCCGCCATGCTGTCCCCGCGCCAATTCATGGAAAGGCAGCCGGGCTGCCTCCAAAGGGAGTGTGACTTGTCTGCCTGTCCAGATGGATGTGGCGTTGTGCTGGCAGCAGTGAAAACCTGGCAGGGAGGAGGAAGAGAATCTGTTGGGTAGCCACTCACTGTTTGTGACAAGCTTTTTATGGAGACTGAACACTTGCCGAGGATGCCCTGTTAGCTTTGCCCAAAAATATCTGGTGTTTTGCAAGAAATAGTGGAGACAAGGGCAGGTGTTGCACTGCTGTGGGTCAGGGTAGCTCCCCTGATTTCAGCAGAGCCGTTCTTGTTGAGTTTTGGCTCAAGGTCTGAGCAATGGTATTACACAGTGAGGCTTTACTGCACTCCTGTAAAATGGTACCGTTCCAGATATTCCTGGTATAACACAGATGTGTCCCTCAAGTGTTCCTGTTAAGATATGTTGCTACTGAGAATTTATTTGGGGTTTCTGCATAGGTTTGAAAGGTAGCAACCTCCTTGCTGCAGCTTAATGCTTCAGACAATGCCATGACAACTGTATCACACGGTGCCTGCCAGGTTCAAGCAAGGACATGGTGGAGCACACGTCAGCAGTGAAGCTGCAAATGAGGTAATGTGTTATCAGCAGACAGGTCAAGGCTCTGTGTATCAACTCCAGGAGCACAGAGTGACTAAAAATAGCTTCCTATTGCAAGTGCCCATTTCCCAAAGAAGGAAATGCCCTTGATTAATACCTTCCACCCCAAACAAACCAGGAATGACTTAATGTAGTTCCTGTACCCCTTTACATCCTGATGGTCTAGTTGGATGCCTGGCTTAAGTGCTCTGTTTTCACCCTCCAGAATGTGACCATAAGTCAAGAGTAATATAAAGACACGAGCAATCCCAGCCACAACCCCATCACCTGACTGTCACCAAGGATAGTATTACAGTTATGCACCAGCCTCTCTCTGTCAGGAATGTGAGTGTCTGGAGCAAGTGTGGAGATGAACTACTCGTGGCTTTTGAGGTACACATCATCAGGTCAGGATCTAGACTACTAAATCACCTCACACATCAACTTCCTACTTGGGTCTGAACTGTGAACAGAGAAGCTTTGGCTTATGTTATGAAACTAGACTTTATACCCATACACAGGCACCAGAGAGATCCCAAGGAAATATTTCTATTATTAAAAAAAAATTAGTATTCATCTGTAGTTTCTAGAGTGCCCTAAGAAGTTTATTTTATCCATAAACTGTAGTGGATATTTTGGTCCTTGCAATGTATGAAGAAGTCTATAGCACAACACTTCAGTGTGAGGGGTGTGAGTCTGTTCTCCCTAACAGTGTGGAGCAGCATGGACTTGAGGCAAGGGTAGAAGTGAGTGAGGTCCAATTTATTATTAATATTGGAGGACAAAAAAAGAATCAAACTTAGGTACTCTAATTGTGGTTTTGCATCTTCATAAAAATAGTTTATTTGATTTCAATAGGTTGTTTCACTACCTTGTCCATCAACTCTGATGCTTTCACTCTGGCCAAACAATTTATATTCCTCCTGTCCTCCTAATTATACTTTTCCATACATTTACATTAGTAAGTCATAGAGTATGCTGATCCTGTCTAATGAGAGTGACAGGCTTACAGCTGTGCCACTACAGTCCAATGCAGTCTTCTCCTGAAGACACTACTGCTTTGAGAACATGCAATAGAGGGCAAAAATGAAAAAGCAAAAGCATTTTGAAAAGGCACCTACTAATAGACACACCAGAAACAAGCATGGTAAATAATTCATGGCACATTCTAGTGACCACAGGTGTTTTAGTAACACACATAAGCAAGGAGCTTAAGCAGGTCCATTGGATCTGGCAGGCCGAACTCCTCTGCATTTCCATTATCTGACTCAGGACTGGGCTTTTTTTTTTCTTCCTGACTACACACAGTGCAGTGAGTATAAAAAGGATGATTAAACACCACTGGTGAGCATGTCTCTTCTTCCCATGTTGCACACCCTGGCAACAAATCAATTTGGTCCTTTGCTGCAAGACTTTCTCTCTCTTGCCTCAAAATTACTCTCCCAGAATCCTCTAGAGCAACTTTTTTTCCCCCTTCACAGTTCATTCTGCCAGTTGCCACTTCAGTAAAAATCATATAGCAAGCAATAACTTTGTGTTTTCCATTCCCTCTAAAGGTTAACTATAGGTGAATGTTTTATTCTTTATAACAAGTAATTGACATGCATGAGCCAACTTTCTGTTCAGAACATAATTTGTATTCTTGAGAGATCTGTGCGTGTTCTTGTTCATATTGCTTCTTCCCTGCAGGGATCTGGGAGGGGGAGGAGAAGGAGAAGCTTTTAAAGTTTGGCTCACAAAAGTTACAGAGAAAGATCTAGGCTTTCAGCTCCATCAGATAAATGCTAATGTAACTGCACTGTGTACAGTACAGTGGCACATACTGATAGGAAAAGAACAGAGTAAATAAGGGGGAGGGAGAAGGGGAGAAGTCAGCAAGCAAAAACCCCTGAATACTCAAGTGTTAAGGCAAGCTTGCTGCTAAAATATAAATCATCAGGAACTTTGATCCCAAAGGTTGGTGTGCTCTTCTTTAGAAATACAATTCAATTTGGTGGGAATTTAACGAAAGATTTCTAATGAAAAGTTGATGTAGTTCTTCATAGCCTTACACCTGGGCACTTGATCAGCGTTTGTTTATTTAAAGATAGGATCCCAAGATCACTGAAATTAGATTTGTTTCACTCACTTCAGTGAGTTTAGAAGGAAGTTCAAAAAAGCACCATTTTAATGGGGGTGTGGTGGGGACTTTCACAGAGCATACTTTTTTTTTAATAAATCCAGAGTCTTCTCATGTGGTTACATCTTCTTGTGAGAAGATCTTTTTAGAATTTTGGTTTAAAAAGCGTGTCAGCACATATGCAACCCCTGTAATTCAGAACATAGTTTGCGGGTTGTGGTCTCCTCAGTCAGGCTGATAGTTGTGATGGCTACAGCTGTGTAATCCTTATGATGCTGGCATCTGTCAGCTGCCACTTTAATTTTACCACACAATAGTGATTTTTTTATTTTGTAGTAAGGATCTTCAACCCCTTTACATATGTTTTTTTCAAAATGAAACAGACCTAACATCCCCTTTAGCAAACACAGAATATTTTGAAAGCTAACGTAAAATCACATATAGAGACTTGATATTCACACTTTAACCTAAGAGGGTAGCTCCACCTGACTAGCAGTAACCCCCCCCCTTAGCTTGTAACATTCAAATGTATGGTTTTGAAAGAGTGAACAATATAGTTTTACTGAAGAAAATATAATTTACAGGCAGAACTGGGACAGGATTATGTATTAGTTGCACATGATCATGGCCATTTATTAGACTTAGCTAGTGGAGTCTTCACACTACTTAGGTTACAGTATCCTTTTGTAGCCTGCTCCTTGCAGTTTCCTGCTGCACTCACCAACAAGCATTCTCCACACACAGATCCCAGTTGTCTACCAAAAAATACTCTAAATAGTAAGGAACTAAGGCAACTCAGGCAGACAAAGCCTGAGTTGTACAGTAAAGCCTGAAAGAGCACCATGAGGTTATTCTTTCCACTCACACTTTATTTCAAACAGGTGTGCAACGGGAACATATCAGAGAGATTTAAATAGGTTAAACAGACTGTGAATTTCCATCTACGCTTGGTCTAATTAAAGCTATGAACATACGTGAGACTGAGAATTTTGTTTAGAGTAATCCCCTTTTCAAAACTGTCATATGCCAGGAAATGTAAGATGCAGAGTTGCTTATTCCCCGTGTTGTTGAGCTACTGTATTTGCCATTTAAATATCAACATTTTCAACAGCTTTCAGTTTAACCCACAGAGGTTTTTCCACAGTAACTTCTGGCTGACTTGTGAGCCCCTTACTCATACCAGTGATTAGTTAATTCCACAAATGCAATCGGATTACGTTTAATTATGACTGCATCAATGCAAAAGGTTTCCAGCCCTTTAGGACTAACCCAGATAGTGCTATGAGATAATCTCCCAGAGGCTGTGATCACCAGACTTTTTTCTACTTCTGCTTGTGTGAAAGATAAGCCACTGCCACCACAGACAAGTGACAGAATGTTTCTATTGCAAGCCATACTAAGCATGGGTTTGGGGTTTTTTTTTTTTTTTTTCTATTGTTATCTTCCTACAAAGAACTTTCTGCCTCTTCTGACTCATATTCTATCATAAAAACAGAACTTTAAAATCTAGGGTGCAAGGATTTTCCCAACTTTACACCATCTCACTCAATATACTTCCAAGCTTTGCACCTCTACCCAGTATTTGCACTTAAAAATAAGTAAGAAATTATACAGAAAAAATATTTATGTGCTATTTATGTACCGCAGGCATGGCTTCATGCATCTGCTGAGGAAGGGGAGCTCCTGTTAGACACTGGAAGAATATAAAATGTCCTTTTGACTTCCCTCACTGTTATATGTTTTTTCCCAAAGGGCTATAGAGTGAGTTCTTCCACGGATGCATGTAAGTTCTCACATGTGATCTCACTGCAGTCAGTGGCATTATTTGTTAGATTAAATAATTGCCACTGTGGAAAAGCACTCATGTTCATGTTCTTTTTAATGAAAGGGGAAAAAGCTTTTCAGTACAGAGACTACAATCCTACGTGGAGCAGCAGTCAAAGGCCAGAACTGGAAACAGGTGCTCATGGATCACACAAGTCCTCCTGAGGCCACTGAATGGGTCCAGGGCTAAATCTACATACAGACCACAGGGCTACCCATTCCTCTAGGGCTTCTTTTGTTGGTGTCTGAGAGACAGATTTTCCTCAGCTTTTGCCTGCAAGTTACAAAGCTTTCTTTTTAAAGAACTGCTGTGTAATAACCTAAAATACCCTGCCCCATCTATCCTGACTGCAGCCAGGCAGAGTTCCTTCATAGTATCTGTCATGCCTAAAAATATTCCTGTTATGAAAATAGAGACAGAGATCTCTGTTTTTGTGTGCTGTGCCTGTGTGTTTAATGTACCTGTAGGTGCACGTGGAGATAGTCTGAGGGTGAGATTCGTCATCCTCAGAGAGTGAACGCTGTACTGAAGGATTATTTAGAACAGTGAGCATCATGATAAGGGCTTGATACCTGTTTCTGAGTGTCTGTCTATAGCTTTACTGCTGCACTGTAAAAAGCAGACAGTATGTAAAGTAGAGCAGGGAATACCTCTAACTTCAAGACTTGCTAAACTTGCAAAGCTGTGGGCAGTGCTGCTCTCAGTAATACTTCTCAGGCATGAGAGAAATATAGAGAGCAATGAGGCAGGCTAAGCATCGTAAGTGAGATGGGATATACAGCAGGGATGTTTGGAAGGAAAGAAACTAAAGGACAGAGCAAAGCAGGCAAGATGTACCTTGAGTGGTGTGTAGAGGATGACAGTGGCAAGGGTCACAGTGACAAAGCAGAAAAGTGAGAGGCGTTTTAGATCACATGTGGTTTTCCTTCTCTGAAAGTTTTAAGTCATAGAAAAAGCCCATAAAGGAATCAGTTATGACCATACAGAAACAGGAACTGATGAAAGAATTTAAGTCTCGGGGTAGAGGAAAATCCTATTAGTTGAGTGTTTCTCACAGTTTTTTTTTTTTTTTCCCTTCTTGCTTTTAAAATGATGTTCAGCTCCCAAACAGAGGCAAACTCTGCAACTGAACCTGCCCAGTTTAGGTGTTTTAAGGTACAGAGGGAAGCAGAAGACATGCAAGCACAAATACCTGCTGAGTTTAGGAGAATAGAAAGAAACCAAAGAAAGGATAAAACAAAGAAAAGGTCTTGGTTTTTTCCTGTTCCCTCTGAACCTTGTCCAGGTCAGCACTATTGCTGACTATAGGGCAAGACAGGAGCTTCTGCAGGATGCCCAGATTGTATGAAAGGAAGTTTATTTCTCACAAGTGTTATCTGTATATCCAGTGTTGCTTTGAAACCTTCTTTGCTTCATAGTCTCTACAGTTCTCCAACCAATATCTCCATGTACTCAGCCTCTGAGACTGCTGAAAACTACTTCTAAATTCCCTGGAGGGAAGGACACAATCAGAGGTGGCACTTTCCTGCTCAGTTCTGAATACAGAACCTGTAACCCTTCCAAAAGGACTGCCATTTACCCCCTTGAATATCCTGATTTAGTTTAAATCATATTCATTTATATAATTAACATTTTAAAAGGATTTCTAAAGTCTGAGTCATAGCCTGTAAAATGCTTTGGCACATGCAGAGGAATTTAGGTGCTTTCAGGTTAAAACAATTTTGGCAAAAGAAAGAAAACCAGAGGCAGTAATAAAAAGCCCAAATCCTTGAAAGGATATGATGTGTCCTTCCCCATGCATTAGGCTGCAACAAGTGCGTTGATAGGCAACATTAGATATGCCAGGATGAAGTAAACAAAAAGTCCAAGGATTATGAAGTAAATATTTGGGTGTATTAGCTAACTGTTTGGGGGTGTTTTGCGTTTTTAAATTTGTTTGTGTTAATGTTTGAGTCCAACATGCCTTCTAAAAAAAGATAACTGAAATGATCTGTCTCCTGCCCACAGTCATCTCCTCCATCAATATTTTTGCTTATCTCTCTTCGCATGTTTCATGTTGTTTCAAGCAGCTCTTTAGCAAGCCACAAAAATGTTAGCTATCCAGCTAGGTTTAAGTGGACCCCAGCTGAAGTAAATACTTCAGGCATATTATCTCTCTTTTCCATTTCTTGGTTAGTATTCTTTGGGTCTGCTACATGTAGATCAGGAGTCTTTAAAATGTTTTGTGAGGGAACCATGCATTACAGTAACTCTTGCTTTCAACAGTGCTGTTTCTATAGTAACCACCTTATTAAAGCACTGCAGCCATCTGCTTTAAATACTAACTTCACAAGACCATCAGGACTAGCTTAAAACGATATCACATGTTCATTAAATATTAAAACTAGAAACAAAAGAAAAGAACTAAAGGAGAGAGCTTTTTCCTGTTTCTTCAATCTAATCTTTGAAAAAAACCCAACACCTGTTTGCTCTTGTTAGATAATTTAACAGTTCATGCCAGTGCTTTACAAAGAACTGTGGATGTGGCCACACTTGATGCTGGTGACATAAACTACAACTTTCTGGGATGTTGCAAAAATGAACAAATGAAGAAAATAGCTTATTGGGGTAGGTGGACAGTCTGTACATGTTCCTGATAAGAGTTTTTCTGGACCCTGTTTTTGCAGCAGTACTCTCAGGCATACTGTGGTGAAGTCTTTAGAGGAAGGAGCACACAGGGAAACAGCCAGCAGCAGCTGAGAAGTGCCACGCTGAAGCAAACAACTGTCTGCTTTTATCATGGTCTGCTAAAGGGCAAATGCCTCAGAGAAATGTATAATCACTCAGTAATATGTTCAGCCAACCTCCAGCTGATAACCAAAACCATGAGACTATATCCTTAAGGAGTAGAAGACTAGACATGGTCCTAATTCACAGAAATGTCTGCTACTTACAAAGGAACCTGCTTAAGTGACAGGCTGTGATGGCAAGGTCTTTAGATTAAGCACACTCGCTGTCTTTGTTTCTTTTCAGCAATTTGAAATAAGTTGGCTGCTATCTTCTTTAATTACTGTCTTTCTTCAAATTGTGCTAGAAAGCCAAAGGTAGCTCCTCAGAGCCCTTCTCTGTTTTCAGTGTTTGTTATCTAGCTCACACTCCAGAGTTATTTTCACTGTGCTTTCCTTCCTGCTCCCTCATTCTGTGCTGCCTGTTTTGTGGCCCTGACCCAGCACAAGCTATTGTATTTGGAGTCAGAATACACAGGAACACTCATAATTTGCAAATTTAATCTGAAAATCCCACTGGAACAAGAAAGAGCAGGAAAATTCAGACCTTCCCATGGTCAAACCATACACCTCTGGCACTATAGCTCAAGAGAAATATTTTCTAGTGTTTTGCATTCTCTGAAACATGTTTCTGTCTTCATTCACTACAGCTTAACAAAGCCATACATGCTGCTAAGATTAAGTACTGTATTCATCTGTTTTCCCACTTCTCTTTACTGCCACATTGAGCAAGTGCCTACACTTAAACTGTTTATTGTACTGTCCAGATCTTCTTCTATGGCAGAGAACTCTTTGCATCATGCATAGAAAAGCAGCAGTGTGCCTAGATGGGGCACAGTCCTTGGCCAAGAAATGCACATTCTAATGGATCACCAGACCCTCACAAAAATGTGTAATTACTTAAGATTTCCCCCACTATGCAGTTCCTCCTTCTTGATGTCACCAACTTCTCTGTTTCACACACTAGCTTTTTTTTTCTGAACTTCTTAGGGTGTTTCTTGTATTGGTAACCTGAGGGCAATGTCTCAAGGCAGGAACAATCATGAGCAAAACACTGAATGAGGAACAGGAGTTCCTGGAGTTAGAGTGAACATCAAACTGAGCAGTTATATCAACTTTTCTGAGAAAAAAAGTCAATCTTTGCACAGGCTCTTTTTTGTGGCTTTGTCAGACATTAAGTTACTTTTCTTCTTAAGCTTTGGCAGGGCTTCAACTGGAATGCTTTATCTGTCCAAAAGGCAAAAATGTTCATCAAAATGAGAAGACTAGGAAGAGTATAGAATCACTATTAGCAGAGGTATTCTAGAGCAGATTATCCACCTGTTTATAAGAAGTGCCAGTTTTGTGATTTGGCTGACTTGGGAGTAGAAAACAGAACAAATAGTCTCTTCCATGACTATTTCATACAACTTTTAGGAACAGCTTATCCATCTTTCTTACTGCTGTGCACTGGTACAGGGAAAGGCTGTTTAGTATATCCTGATGAGAATTTTCCTGGATAAGGGTGCAAGCAGGTTTGAACAGGCCAAAAAGGTGTTCACAAAGGAAAGATACTGACCACTCTTCCCCTCAAAATTAAACTAACCCATATTGTCCACATCAAAACTTTACACTGAAGCATGACATTCTTTTGCATGGAGTTTCATGGAAATTGCCATTCTTGAGACAACCATACTCCATATTTGTGAACCTACAGCAAGGATAAAAAATCAGGGAAAAAAAAAAAAAAGGCTGCCAGGATATTGAAACATGAGTAGAAGAGAAGGTCTGATTTTGCTGCTTCTTGTATATCTCTGTTGAATGAATGAATCAGGGTTTCTGCAGCTTGGCTATTAAAATATATGCAGCTGCTTTCTTTCATTGATATATAACTTGACTACTAGAAATAGGGCTTTTGTTATATTTTGAAGCTCTGGAGGTTGGCCATGGCCAAAGTCAGGCTGGTGGGCAAAGCACAGTAGTGTTTCTTGTAGGACTGAAAGACATGGGAAGAAACCTCAGCACCTCACTGGTTTAATCCTGTGTATATGAAGACGAGACATTGCTGGTATGGCTCAGCCATCTTTCGTTTTTTTAAACTCACTCTATTAGGGGGGATTTTCTTGTTTTCCTAAGAACATCTCCAGGCACTTTTACCCAGTACTGTAAAAAGTCTGAAATGCTCCTTGTTCCTTTCATTGTTTTTGTTCTCTTATTCACATATTATAGTTCTTGTGACTCTTGAATTTACACGACTTGTTATGTTTTTAAGTAGGGTGATGGGAAACACTTTCTGCCAGTGGTTTATGCTGAACATGTATTTAGGAGGCCCGTTGCATGTCCCCACCTTGCGTTTGAGTGCTGCAGGCAGTTGTTAGTGTAACTTAATGCACTGTCCAGCAGGTGTTCTGTACATTTTATTCTCTGTGCACAAAACCAATAAGCAGTTGGTCTGTCAAGGAATCATCTTCTGCTGAGAAAACAATGAATAAGAGAGACAGAGGAACAATTTGACTCATCTGTCTACCTCCTAGGTCAGGAAGTCTTCTCACTGCTTCATTCAGTGCTTCAAATTTCAGAGCACAATTGATATGCAATTCAGATCCTATCCAAGATTCCCAACTCCAAGAGTCATTAATACAAAACCTTCAGGTAAATACCAGAACTGTTGTTTCATCTCTTTTTCATCTTCCCCTGCTTTTTTTTTTTTTTTTTTTTGGTATATTGGCTTTTCAGAGTGGTGAGTAAAAAGGAGTATTGACTGAAGAAATGAACTGTTGAATAATCTCTTGCTCTCTCCCACACACCTAGGTGGCAGAGACAGCTGTGGCTAAGAATAGTTATTTATTATGCTGAGGGATTTTCTTCCCCAAACTGTGCACTGTCATGACTGTAGATCAATCCATCTAAGTATAAGAAAAATCAAAAGTCCTAAGTCTGTTCTCTGGGAGTTGAGTAAAACTCTTTAGTAAGACTTGCATCTGAAGTATCTGTGCATCTGAAGACATAATTAAACTTTAGGTGTGCCTTTTGCTGAACTTGTTAAACAAGATTTTCACTGCTTTTTTACCTAGAGGACAAACCCATGACAGAGTCTGTATTTATTTTGAGATACTCATCTAAACTGACACAATGGCGGTATTCACCCTGTAGCATACAATGGTAATCTTACACTGTTCCCTTACCTCCTACCCCCAGCTAAAAGCATTGAATAAAATAAGTTTCATCATAAGCAGCACTTCTTCCCTTATATTCTCTTCATTGGGTGACTAGAACAAACTCTTAATATGGTGTAAGAAAATATTATAAACAATAATGACATTCTCTGAGTAAGAGATTCACCAGACAGAATTTGTGTATCTGTATAGTCATTACACTGGTTAAGTTAAACGTACTGGTAAAGCCCACAGATATCATAAATACTAATAATTTAGTCCTTGTAAACCTCAGTACTCTCTGATTCAGAACAATTTAAAAAGTGCTTTAGGGTTTCTGAAGAAAGACTCCAGAGGATGTACAATGATGTACCCAAGAGGAAAGCTATATACATTAAGGGATGATTTTACACTAAGGCTCTAATTCTCCATTCTCCCACTCTGCCCATACTTGTACAGTTTCACAGTAAGGTGGATTTACTTTCCTCAGGCAGGAGAAATGCTACAAAGAGCTCTTAAAATAGGAACACAGCAGTGACCTATTTTCAGTTCTTCCATTCTTATTTCTAGGTCTCTTATGTACAGTGTAATGAACATTGTAATGAACATTCAGCAGTGAAAAGACAACAATAACTGACCAAGTACATTTGCTCACATTCTAAATACAAAGTTAAAAATAGTTAGGAGACTGGACAAAACTGGCAATGGGTCAGGGGCTGACCTGCAGAGCAGTTCCCCAGCTCAGGTTAGAGCTATCAGAGACCACATGAAATGAGCTAGTGACCAAGCCAGAGTGAACACGTGTCACCGTCTCTTGTTTTATTTTGCTTACATAGCAAAGAAACCTTGCAGGAATTTTGACAACTCTAATGTAGAGCTGCCATGGGTATGGTTGGAAAAGATGACATCTGTACTTAGAAAAATTTTATTCAGTAGCGGGACTGAAATGTATTGCAGAAGAGGCATGGAGAAACTCATAGTGTGTCTTTCCTACAGGGTTTATCATTATGATATTTACAAACACTGTGATGTATTACAATAGAACTACTGTCTTTTTACCATCTCATCTGCTTCTGAAAAGTCAAACTTTCTATTTGGGAGGAGGAAAATACTTTTTCATCATTTAGGAGGATTCTGTAAAGCTGAGATTAAATTCTTCAATTCCAAAAGTGAAAACTGGAAGTGATTTTTAACAAGGATAGGTTATTTTTGCTCATTTCACAGCTTTTTCAAGAAAACTCTGATTATTTTAAGCAATCACTTACAGTTATAGTTAGTACCTGTCTTCCTCCACATATGTGTATTTCTGAGACAATTTCAAGAATGCTAGAATCTGTCAAAAACGAATTGTCTGATCAGGTACTCCACTCTACTATAAACTGCTAACTTCTAGAAAGCAAGCTGGTTTGGAGTACTTTGGCATACAATACAAACTTCTTTCAAGAGCTTCAACAATGAGGAAGGAATGCTTTCTTTTTTTTCGCTAGATGTGTACTGTAAAAAATATACATGTGAAGATAGAACATGGACAGTGAATAGACAGTTGAACACTGAGTGCTTAGTTTGCTGAAGCAGCATTTCTGCTATGCTTTTTTTTCTTAAGGCCCATGTCAAAAAACCAAATTAGCCATGTAGTGGTATTCATGTTTTGTAGATGGAAGTGTTTAATTTGAAATTACTAAGGCATCTTTTTCCTAAATGGATGGTCACAGCCTGACTACAAAGCATTCATTAGTGCCTGAGTGCAAGTGTTAATAAAGGAATAAAAAAGGAACTGTCAATCAGGAACTACATGATCGTGCAGTGTTCTTTTCTTTTAGCCAAAGTAATCCAGCTTTGCATTTCCTTCCCGTTGTGAGAATTTTATGTGCTGAGTTAGTTCAATGCAGAAACAGAGTGCCGAAGAATACAGTCACTTCTATCCCTGAGCTGCTGAATCACCCGCAGCTCCTGCTAGTTAATAGTAGCTATTTTTAGTTTATGGTGGAAAACGCTCTCATGGTGGCAATGATCCTTCAAAACAGTTTGGGAGAAAAATCATCTGCTTTGAACGTCTCTCAGAGCCGCTGTGGGTACGAGCACCTCGCTATCCGTTCCCAGCACTGGCGATCTAGGTCAGCCTGGCGCGCGGGATGTGGCATTCGCTGCCTCTTTCATAACTGCCTGTAGGAGTTCTGGGGTCATGTTTGTAAACACTGCTGCCATGTGCGCGTAAGCACGTGGCGAGACACCAGCCTGACCTGGAGTGCCAAAGCCAAGAGGTAAAGCTTGGCGCCAGTGTGATGTCGCTAAGCCAACCAGCGCCAGCGCCCCGGCTAGCGCACACCCCTTGCAGCCCTGTGAGACACCACGGCGGAGTGTTTGAAGGGCAAGTGGGAACCTTTTTCCTGTACGTGGCACACGTGGACGTGTGCTCATGTTGATGGTGGGGCCCCGCAGGTTTGTCTGTCAGTGTAAGCAAATGGCAGTGCTGAATTGTTCTCAAGAAAAATGGAACTCCTTTCTGCCCTAAGTCACTAAAATTGGAGCCCACATGGTCCCAGAACACAATGCAAAACTGTGACTCCTAGGGAAAAAAAACTGGATAAGGGCACATTGCCAAAGTTTCCAAAATGACTTCAAAGACACATAACAGAGACTTCGTGTCTGTAATAGCTTTTTGCTGGCTTTGCACTGATGAAATTAAGACCACGTTTCAGGCATTTGAGGAAGTAGCTCCTAAATTATTTCTGTTTATCAGTAAAAGTTGCATGATACAGCCAGTACAAATAAAAGTCACAAGTCTTTAATTTCCTCTTAACGAGAAATAAGCAGGTCCAGCCACCCAAACCTGTGCGAAGTTTCATCTCATGCTGGCCACACATTTATATGCTTCAAGAAAAAAGAAAACAACAAAACGTGACCGGGGGGACAGTCTGTGGTCAATGCCCCTCTCCATTATAGGGGCTCTGTTTCAAGCGCAGCTGTAAGTCTCATTTTCTTTGACTTTCTGGGAGAGCTGAGAATAGGACAAAGAGTTAAAGTGTTACCAGTCTCTGCTGAGTCTGCACTTTTCAGCCAGGCAAGGCAGAGAGGCCACTGGAAGCTGGAAGAGGGTGTGCACTCAGCGGAGGGTGAGCGGGAGGGAGTGCGGGGAGGTAGAGTAAAACAAAAGGAGAAAAATAAACTGTGCACACCCCGAAACAAAACAGGGGAACAAGTACAGAAAAAGTGCTTGTCTTTGAAGAACGGGAACTTTTCTGTTTGTTTCCCTCCATGTAGTTATATCTTGTTATCTAAACTCAAGGTATGGTAGATATATGAGTCCTTGAACTCTGAACTGGTGAGGAGAGTAGCAAAAGTAAGTGATTTTAGCTGAGCAGCTGGAAAGAAACAGGCTTTGTCTTTTTGTGCCTCAGCTACGGGAGGCCATTTAACGCTGCAACACACAGCTGTTCAAACCTCTTTCTTACTGTACGCCAGTAGCATGCTAAAACAAAGCAGAACTAAGGCAGTCTTCTCTGAGTGATAATGCAACTCTGGTTTTAAATACTAGCTGCTCCAAATTACTTGTGTTTTGTTGAGCCCCATCTCTTAAACCTGGACAAGAATTGGTCCCTGGTTTGTTAGTGGGAAATGAAAAAATAAAAATGTCCATTCATTTCCATAGGCTTTCTCAAATCCTGCCCTACTGAAAATATTACCCAATTCCTTAGTAGTGTTTCTGGAAAGCAGAAAAGTACCTTCCTCACTGTTGTGTGTACATCTAGCTAGCGCTCTCCAGTGCTACTACACTATCGAGCAATGAAGTTTCTATTTTTGACTCACAGTGGACAACCTTGCTCTAAACCCCTGGCCTGAATATTACTTAAATGTAAAATGAGCAAACCTGAACAAGCTAGCAGGCTCCACAGCCCATCATAGCCCTGCCTTCAGCCACAACTGCTACAAGCAGCCAAGACTGTGCTGAAAAACAGGAGCTCTCACAAGCTGCAGTGTGGCACCCAGTGGTGCCTAGGGACCTAGGAGGGTGTTTGTAAACAACACGGCCACGTGCACATGAGCCATGTGGGGCTGGGCTGGGTGAACCTCCAAACTGCTGTGGTAGAGGAGCAACTGCGGGAGGCAAGTTGAAATGCTCTGCTCTGCTCCATCTTTTTCCAAAGTATTTGCAGTGGTATTGTATCTCTAAACATGGCAGGGAAAAATCCATGTGTCCTTCACAGTCAGCTGCGTCTGCCAGCATCCAGAGATGCTGCACGAGCTAAATTTCCTATTGGATTTTATTTCCAAATGCAGTTCATCATGGATTGTGTCGCAAGTCCATTAATGTGCTGAAGTTAAATAGGGTGGGCTCTTGGTTAAATTCACTATATAGCCAGGCAGGCTGAGCTATGACTATGACCCACAGAAAAGGAATTCCCAAAGGCCAGAGACATTAAAGATTACCATCTCCAATTCAGGTCGAGGAGATGAGGGCAGTTCAAAGATGTTCTTTTCTCTTGAACAGAAAGCTATGAATGCTGCTATGGTTAATGTCAGGTTAATGCAGGTTTGTGCATCCCATCTCCAGCAAAGACATTTCTGACAACAAATTAAAATTGGTTTTATTTTGGTATTGTTTCCTCCTTTGAGCTCTGCTACCAAGTGTGATGTCAACAGGAAGGTTCGTGGACCCTGACAAACCCTTAATTGATAAAATAGATCAAATGGGAATTGTGTGGTAGATTGGAGCTGATATACATGAACAGCTTGCAGACTGTGGGAAATTTTGCCTGAATGAATAGGAGGATCAAGGGTATTAAAGGTAGTTAACTGAAGTACCTACTTATATAAATGTCATAACTGTTTCACACACTGTGATTGACTGACACAACCTACTACTTTTAATTATTGTTATTTTAATTATTTGTTTGGAGGTACATGGAGACACCTACAGCGCCAGTAAAATGGAGATAACATTCTTCCCTGCATCCTTTCTCAATTGGAGAGGAGGGTTTAAACAGTGACACAAAGCAAAAAGTCAACCTTTTTCCTGAGGAGATTTATTTAATTTGCTGAGTTGTTTTGGATAAGCACTGCTGATTTAGAGGTACGAAAGTTTGTCAAGCAAAACCAGAACATGTTGTCAATCAACAGAAAATGGTACTGAAAACCAAATTCTAAAAAAAAGTGAAAAGTGTCTAGTTTCTGTTTCTTAAAATTGATACTTCTGTTATCTTAGTAAGCAGAGAAAACGATCAGTAAGCTTCTGAATGAGCAGGAAGGAGGGTATCATGGGTAAAGCTCTGGGGTTTAGGAGATATGGGTTCAGTTCCCAGCTATACCACAGCTTTCCTGTAGGTCTTCTAGGGTTAAGAACAAAAAAGGCACAGAAATGAATGACTCCAGCAGGGTTTGTACCACATTGCATGATCTCTGTGTGCTTTGGCTCTCAGTTGTTGCTTATTAATTTTATACCCTTTCTCTCCTTCTTTGCGTGTTTTGCCTGCTCATTAACATCAGCACCCTGGGGAAAAGGCTGCAGCAGTTCTGCTTAGGAACTCCTCTGACACACACACACACACACACACACACACACACACACACACACAGAGCAGGCACTAATAGCAGCTTTGCTTTATTTACTGCAAATATTTAGGTTTTTGAAAGGGAGCGGCCTGCCTCTGCTATAAACAAGTTACTAACACTCTGGCCTCTTGTGTGCTGCCAGACCCCTTTTCTCATCTCTTCTACTGACTTAAATAGTAAGACAGAACAAAAATGGCTTATGTTTGTACAGCCCCAAGCACAGTGGGATTCTGTTTCGTGGCTGGGATATGAGGTGCCTCCTAATGTGCAATAATTAATTTCACTCTATCCACTCTCCTTTTATTTAGAAGCATCAGAGTTGCCATCCTGAATTAGACTCATGCTCCAGCTTGTCCAACAAAGTATCTCTAACCAGCTCATTGTTTCAAGAAAAAGCAGCTATTCTCTTAGTAGCTAGACCCACTCTTCCAGAAGCAAAACTTCTTATTCATCAGCTAGAGTCAACATTTTATAGTAAAATACACATTAACTTGCAACTGCTTTGAAAAGTTGGTGTTTCTAATTAAAAATTTGTTTTTTAGCTTCTATACCTGTAGTCTTTCCATCCATTTCTTCTCCTTGTCCCCCAAAAAAAAGAGAAAAAGCCCCAAAACTACTTTTCTTTTTCTTTTTTCAGTACTACAAAGTATATGACTGACTAGATGCCTCACTGCTCCAAGTGTGTCTGATATAGCTTGGTGAGCCCAAGATGAATGAATAGGGCTTTGTGAAAATAGCAGTTTGCAGGATCACAAGTCAGCTGACACTGGGGGAAAAAAACCAAAATACCTATACTTAATGTATTGTCAACTGTACAACATAGACACAGTGGAAAAACAGACAGAAATCTGTATTTTCCTGCCTGGTTTCTCACTTCTCAGGCAGTACACAGAGTAATAGAAAGAAGACAGATCAGCACAGTTCTTGGTTTTCTTACTGCTTTCTCACACCTACAGAAGCTTCTCTGCATTAAGGATTATAGGGAAGCAGAAAAGTACAGGTCCGAAGTTATTTAGGAAAGACAAATGTTCCATGTGAAATATAGAAAGCACCATAGAAACAACAGAGAACTGAAAGGCTATATTTTTCTGCTTTGTGTGGTTTCCATCTTTATGAATATCAAGAGTGTTTTTCCCTATTTGGTCTGTAATTTCACTTGCTTCTAGGCATGTGACATGTACATTTGCAACTACCTATGCATGGAATGGGAAACACACTAGCATACATTTTCCTTCCCACAAAATGTCTACTAGATACACAAAATGAAAGAAGTGTTAAATCTGACCCTTTCCAGTTGTTTAGCTTTCATGTTCTTGATTTGTAGTGTTGCCATTTACGTAATACTTCAGAGCTGTTTTGGGCAGACAAACTTGAAATTAAATAGAAAAGTAAGCAAAGGAGTGCAGAGGGAAGAGAAATTCGGCAACCTGAAAGTATGTTAAAATCTGTAATATGTGCGCACACATACTGCCACTGCTCCATATCCCAGGAAGAGGTGAGTCCATGTATTTGCCAGCTTTCATATGTTATCTTTTATGGATAAATTGCATTTGTTTTATTAAGCTGTACATGCACTTGGAGCTTCATGGAAATACCTCACTTCTGTGGTCTTTAACTTTGGGAAAACAGTAGAAACTCCTGTTTAGTGCAACAATTCCTTTTCCTCATTTTGCTGTGAGCAGGAGAGTCCAATGCTACTTGCACACAAGAGAAAATATGCAATCATTCTTTTCTCATTTTTGCTTACATAAGAGCTAGAAGAGTTTTGTGTCCTTTGGCAAGTATAAAAATTTTATAACTTCAAAGAATGTGACTTCAAACACAAGTGAAGTAGCACTGAAAGAACAAACAGATTAAACAAAAATGAAAAAAAGCATCAGGGGCATGAAATGGGGGTGAGTGTTGCATGAACAGTTGTCTTTCATTCGAAGAGACAAATCTAGAAAGATACTAAAGGACACAGAAGATGAGGGCAAAACTCTCCTGCCAGAATCAGGCCCAGGGTTAATGTTTACCCTTGATCTAACAGCACTACAAGTGGCAAGAGAAGGAACAAATAGCACAAACTCAGGAATGCCTTTGGCACATATTCTCTCACATTTACTCTTGCTTGCTACCTTCTGCTACCCAACCAGTGCAAGAGTATTGGGAACTGTAAGTCAAAAAAAAAAAGGCCAGAAAAGAAAATGAAAGGTGGTAAAGAGCTTACTGAAACAGAAGCAGATTCTGGATATGACACAAATCATTTTATCCTGCAAATGAGAAGACACCACTGCAGTGTAATTACAAAATTACAGTGTTGTAATAGACATCAGCATAAAATGGGAGCAACCAATGTGAACGTACAACTGCTAGCAGAAGCCATGTGTATAACAAGATCTGTGATCAGCCTTCCTACTCTGTTGCATTACAGTGAACACCATGACTCATCCAGACAAATTCAGAACCTGGAAGAGGCATTTGTACCAACTGCTTCCTGGCTATGAGGAGAAAACAGATCTTAGGATTCATTTTGTAAAGCAAGTAATGTGCTTTGCACAATGTTCTGAGTGCTTCTTGCAAAACTGCCTAAGAAAGTCTGGAAACTGCATGGGACCAGATAAGGAGTGTTAGAACCTCTGATAATAAGGTCCTACAGCACATGCAGGGCATAGGCTTCAAGTGTCTCCGAAGACCAGAACTGGCCTGACAGGTTTGGTTTAGGTCCACAGGTGAGAGCATGAAACATGTTGTCAGTTGGGTGCTTCTGACCTGCTACAGTGCATTTTCACAGAATCACAAAATTTTTGTCTCTGCAAGGCATCCCCAATAATTAACACCACTTCTCCCCCTCTTTTTTTTTTTTCTTTTTTTTTTTTTTTGAGCAGCAGATTGGTGGCATTATTCATTTGGTTGGGTAAATGCAGAAATTTCCACCAAGCATCTTACATCTAATGGAGATCCTAAACTTGCCTTGCAGTGGTATAAGCTTTCGTAACAACAACGCCTCTTTGTGTCAACATGTCTCATTAAGTAATAAAGACTTTCAGCTATTTGATTTTACTCATAATGTTAGTGAGATTCATGATTTTTTTTCTTGTTCTTTAAAAAGGGAATTGTTCTAGTATCCTAATAGTCAGTGAATCATGCTTAATTAAGGAAAAAATATATAATCATATACAGTGGGATTCTTATATTGTAAAGAGTTGTTTTGCTGTAAAAGCTTTTGGGACTTTAATTAATTATACATTTTTAAAAGGGGAGGAGGGGCACAAAAATAATTTGAAACCTTTGCAACAATTCCCTTAACCCCCATCTCATACTTCGGGTCAGTCTGTTCCAGACAAACCCGTCAACACAGCTCAGACTGCGCTAAAGCACAGAGGAAAAAAACAACTGCGTTCAACAAAGGATCCAGCGGTCTAGAATGCAACACAGATGCAGAAAGCTCAGCCAAAACCCAAGCTATGATATGAGTCCTTAAAACTCTGCATTTTTTTATTTCTGTCCCCCTCCTCCGCTGTCCGCGAAGACTAGGGACATTCCTAGAACTCTGTTCTCACTGCTGCGTCAAGGCAGCTGCCGAGGATGCTGGGACTGTTTGTAAACACTCAAACCACGTGCACGCAACCACATGGAGAGTCATCGTCCTGACCTAAACCTACCCACTTGGTAAGCCGGGGTTTCGCTGCAATGGAGCCAAATCCTTTCCCAACACATTGTGACTTAGAGTAGCTCACGCCAGGACACTGGAACACAAACTTGGACTGCTGATGCATTATTGGAAAGGAGATTAGGCAGAAGAGTTGTTTAAATTTCAGTCATTGAAATGTGAGTTTAAGGACAGGGTAGCTCATGTAGAGTACTGAAGATGTTCTTTATACAGCTGCAAAAATTCAACTTAAACCTGGAAACTTCCCCTCCCCCGTGCATACACCTGGTAAAACAAATATTCCTATGCTAGGAAAACATGTGGAATATATTTGAGGTTAGAGGTAATGCTGTAGTACATGTGAAGATTATTTCATGTTGTCTAAATTGCATCATAGTATTTAATCAGAGTGCGGATGGTACTGCCCTGGACCTGGGCAAGACACTTCCAACGGGTATTTGGTTATTGAGCTATTCCTGGTTATCTTAGCTATCTAAACGCTCACCTGCTCATTTCTTTGAAACTGTTGTGGTTTAACAAAACTTTGTACTTGATTAGGCTTAAAATGCTGAATCTTCCTTTCTTGCTGAACTTGAGCATAGAACAACCCTATTCCCTTCCACACTGCAACAGAAATGCCTCCTGTATTTAACATTTTATTTTTGTTTTAGTAAGAGGAAAAATGCACACACAAGGAATTAGGTCAAATACTGCAAGCTTTTATTTGTCTGTAAGAATAATCCTTCTGGGATTTCTTGCCAGATGTATACTACAAGGCAACAACACTCCAACTTGGAATCCTCACCTCCACAGAAAACTTCACTTTTTAAAGACAGCTTCAATTTTGTTCAGGTTACCAAGATGATTCAGCATTCTGGAAGGTGTTTTACAGAGATGAACAAGCCTGCTTGAAAAGACAGACAGGAATCTAAATCTTTACGCCTTTTATTTGTTAAAGTGTTTTTCAAAGCATGGCAATTGTCTTTAAAGTGACCTCAGATTTAAAATTCTTTACTGTGAAAAACTAGTAGAAAACTCTTTCTGATCCACCTATAAGTTAGGACATGTTTTTTTCTTCATTTCAAGAACAGCGTGAGATACATGAGTAAAATTAGTTAGCTGTTCTTTCTATTTCTCAGACCTTGTTTTTCTCTACCTTCTTCCTCCCTGCTATGTAATGCAAGGCACATTCCCAGTATTTTAGTCCAAACAACCTTTTTGGGTCAGTCATCAGCTCTCTTTGGGATTAGTCCAGCTGATGCTGGACAGTCAGAATTTTGTTCCTTAACCCCACCATCTCTGCATCCACCCACTGAGCAGTTCTTTGGCAAAATGGGTGATTTTCCATATATATAATATATATATATATTATATATATATATATATATATATATATATATATACACATACACACATACAGATTTTTTTAAGCAAACTTATCTACCCTATGGTAATGCAGAAGTGATTTCTTTTCAATGGGTGACTGAGAGGATGATTACTCATGGTACTTTCCATTTGTAAGGTTTTATTATCTAGGATTATTGGGACGAGGTATGCAAATTGAACATGTAAGCAGTGATGATAAAATAGCAACTGGAACTATGGCAACTTGTTAGTAGTTACTTGTTCAGTGTTCAAAAGCATATTTCTGCTGCAGAATGTCACTAAATGAGTAAGATGGTACTCATTGCCTTATGAAGTAAGGGATGGGAATAATGCTGCAAGTGTGATTGATTCATACAATTCTCTTTTTGGCTTTCAGCCATGATGCAGTCATATGCTTTATCTCTGTCAGACTACAGCTTTTTTTTTTTTTTTAATAATGAATCATAGTACATCCCACTCCATTTCAGAACTAGCACATTGCCTTTCAAAATGATGTCACAACACTTAATGCTGCTGGCTGACTGCCTTAACAGCAATCAGAGAGCTGGACTAAATAAATACTGTATATTATTTGCCAAAATAATTTGTGGTTGTGTTCTCCAGCACAGTTTCCAAGATAACCACCGACTCTACTTGAAACTTGGCAACTTTGTTCTACCACTTTCAAGCTCCAGTTGTGAAGCTAGCTTACAGATGCTGCTACCATGCCTAGAGCTACTGTGCAGCAGCCCAGTGAGAGAGGTAGAGGGGTCACTCCCTGTGACCAGCCAAATTTGACAGCTCTTCTGGAATTCCACCTTGACAAACTGTCAGGTTTTAAAAAGGACCTTACTTGGCTCCTGTCAAAACATGAAATCTTCCACTTGGAAATAAATGGAACAAGGGATTTGAAGTCACTGCTTAGGCACACTGATAAAAACACTACTGTCCATGCAAATAACTTAGGAGTGAGGCGCTCCCTATAAACCGGACCAGGGTCAGTAACATTAATCCAACCTGACCTTCATGTTTTTTTGAGCAGCAGATTTGCTCCAAAATATGATAAGGGTTTTTTTTTCCCCTTTTCTTTAGGGCTGTCTTGGTGTTGTTAATATTTAAGAGAACACTGTGGAAGACACAGGCCAGCAGCATCTGAAGTGCTTGGGCAAGAAGGAAAAGTCCCATCCAACTTTGGCAGCTGAAGTGTGCAGGTTCTCCCAATATCGCATGCAAAAGCCAAAACATTTACAACCTTGTATTTCTGCTACCCAGTGCAGCACTGGTACCAACAAGAGACCTCGGAAATCTGTCCATCATAATAATTCAATATCTCTGCAGCAAGCGCACGTTTCTTGTTCTTTAAACAATGCTGACATGCCAAAGTCTAGGACCATGTGGACTATATAAAAACAATACCAGTTTTCCTGGCTAAAAGCCACCATAATGAATCACCACAATACCAAAGTTCTCATAAAAACCTTACTACTAACAGTGATAGCTCTGTAGATTCAGGTGCCTCAGTGTCTCCTGTTCAGCCTTGTCTTCTTTTGAAGATTTGTTCAGAATGGGCAATACAAAACCATTTTCTGAAGTTCCCTGTATGCATTCACAAAGGGGTTTTTTATGCCACTTCCCAAAATGTGACAACTCTTTCCACTGAAAAATAACTTTTGAGTTCTTCATGTCACATTAACAGCAGTTTAGTGCCACCACCAAAACACTGTTGTTTTCCACAGCTTTGCATTCCCTTTTTTCCTTCCTCCCCTCACCTTGGCTTCTAGATTTAAATGTTTTCTGACTTCACTGGCAGGGCTCATTCTAAGCTTTCCATGAGAGAGACAAAATACTGCCCAACAGGGATTTTTTTTTTCATTGGTTCCAAATGGTGGTTTTCTGCGGGATAAAATCCAAGATGGGTACATTGTTTCAGAGATTTAACAGCAGCAGTCAGATCCCGCTGTAACTCGAGTTTAGACCTGACTATTGACCATTGACATCTATCTCCCTGTTGAGTATCTTCGGCAACCACGTCCTGTTTTGCACTTTACAACCTCCAAAGTGCTAGAGTGGAATACACATGCAGATACACAAGTGAATGTGTGACTACACTCACCCCCTGCTGCAGTAAGTCATCCTGCCATTAACACGCGAATAGAACGGCCTCATTAGCCGACAAACAACACCCACTGACCTGCTTTCACTAGGGACAGTGTTATCTGCTCATCTCTGAAACTCTTAGACTTCACATTGAAAGGAAGAAGAAGAAAAGAAAATTATTCTGAACATATATTCAGAGCTGCCGATCACTGCTCAAAGCCTGCACACTGGCATGCCGCTCATCATGGGAAGCAAATCTTGTGATGAGATCTTTAGCTGCAGCGTTTCGATGAAAGCACGCTAGACCACATCACTTTTCCCTTCACCTCAGTCCGAAAAGGAAAATTACTTAGCAGAAAAGAGTCTGCTGAATTTACGACACTCAGACCACGAGCCGAAAAGCCCCCTTTTAACTCTGGGCAAGAGAATCAGTGCTGGTGTCTAAGGGGGTGATTTAACGCCGATAAACGCCGCGATGCGAGCGAGCGAGCGCACACTGCCGCGCGTCCGACTCAGGCGCGGCGAGGTTGTTGCTCTTGTCTGTCATCTGGCGGGGAACGAGCCTGACCTCGCCGAAAGCGTTATTTTAGGGGAACACGCTCGGGAAAGTGATTCTCCTTCTCATGCCGTGGCCACATTGTGCCCCGACGGCGGGGTTTAGCAACGCGGGCGAAACACGCGTGTGGATCATTGTACGGAAAACGGGAGGCCTCTCTCCGAGCCCCCGCCTCGCCCGCACGCACTTCTCCCTCCCGAGCCCCCGGCACCGCGGTCCGCTCGCCACCCCGTCGCCGTGCCCAGGCCCCACCAGCCCCCCGCCCCTCTCCCCGGGCTGCGCCCGCCTTTGTGTCCGCCCGGGGCCGCGGAGCGGCACAAAGCCGGGGCGCCTCCGGCCGCCGTCCCCCGTCCGCAGACAAAGGCGCGGGGAGGGGCGGCGAGGGGAAGCCCGGGTCCGGCCCCGCGGGGAGGGGGCGGCGGCGCCCCCGCCGCCCCCGTCAATCAGCCATGTTGGGGGACCCACGGCGGCGCCCCCTCCTCGCCGACCCCCGGCGGCGCGGCGCGGCGCTGCCCCGCGACACCTCCCGGCGGTGCCGGGCGGGGAAGGCGGCCGGCGCGGGGATCCCGCTCTGACCTCTGCCGCGTCCCTCAGCCTCGCCGACATCCAGCACGCACAGCCCGGGCGCCGCGCTCCCCGCTCCTACAGCGCCGCCATCTTGCTTCCTTCTGCTCCTTGGCGAGCGCGGCCGGGCCCCCGCATCAATATGCGCGCGGCGCCCTGACGTCGGTGCCCGCCCCGCGCACCGCCCCGCGCGCGCGGCACGGCTCCCCCCCGGTCCCCCCCAGCGCGCGGCGCGGGGGCGCCCCCAGCACCGTCACCGGCGCCGTCCCCGTTCCCGACCGCGCGGGGCTCTTTTCCCGGCTGCTGACGCTCTTTTGGCCTTTTGGGGATTCCCACCCCCGCCTTCTTGCACCCCCACCGCCTTTTCTGCTTTCGCCGGTGGGTTCGCGGGACGCGGCGGGGCGGAGGGTGCCGCCCTCCAGCGCCAGCCCCCGCCGCCCCCCGTGGGACACCCCCCGTCCCGCATCCCTCCCGTCCGCGGGGGCCGGCGGCACTTTCCCACGGCCCCGGGAGCCCGTCTGCTGTGCGGCGGGCTGCTCTCCCCCGGCTGCGGCGGGAGGCTTGGGAGTGCAGCTTGGTAGTGCGCGGTGGCCGGCTGACAGAGAAAAAGAAAAGCCAAGAAAGAAAAGTGGTGGGGGGAAATTGATAAAATCTCCTCAGGCTTCCCCAAAATGAAGCCCTGTGCCCGCAGACACCGGGCTGCCAGCGGGGATTGCTCAGCGCGGGGTGAGCTGGACACTCATTCCCGGGAGCGCCCGCAGCCCCGCGGCTCGGTGCGTGACGAGCGGGACTAGCGGCACCATTCCCAAACTATGGGCTCGTGGCTCGCCGCAGGAGAAACGGTGTCGTGCCCGCGACAGCTGGAGCCACAGAAGGAGGTCTGGGTGCCGGTCCCAGCCCCGCAGCCCCGGGAGCGGAGGTTGGTGCCCCCGCGCCTGCCAGCCCCCGCCGGCGGGGGACAGCTCCCCGCTGCCATCCCCTCCGTGCGCCGCTCGCCGCCTTCCACCGGCGGAGCTGGAGCCCTTCCAGCTGGGCAGCTGCGGGGAGCAAGAAGTAAAACTATGCAAAATCGCCTCTCTGGGAGCTGGCGCTGGGCTATCACACCGCCGAAACACCGCCCGGAGTCCCGAGCGCCGGACGGACCCCGGGGCCGCCCCTCCAGCGGGTCCCTCTACTTCCCGCTGCGCCAAGTAGAGCCGACTCCAGGCTACTTTCCTCCGGCTTGTCCGGGATGCGTGCGGGGCCCGGGAGGATTTTAGGAGAGCATTAGCTTTCCGACCAGGCCTTCTCCCCCTCTCCGGTGTGTCCTTCACCCCAGAGGGGGCCAGGAGAAGGTCTACAAGCGCTATGTTCATCAGTGGTGCCCAAGAGATGCTGAATCTCCATCTGTCCCCTACTTGGCAAAGGCAGGCTGTTGGAAAAGGGCTTCAGCAAGATGACAAATCCAGTGCATTCGATGCAGATCAGAGTGATTTCTAGGAAGTCCAGGTTATCACTGAGTAATTTGTTTTTCATATCACAGGTTGTACTCTGAGTTTTGGTTTTACTTTAATTTCTGTGAAACATTTCAGAAGTACACTAGAGATAAAAGTTTGCCCTTACAACTTGTTAAAATTGTTGGTGGCAGAGTGTCACTTCTGTACCTTTGTGAGGTGGCTCGCTCTCCCCATCCTTTGGAAAGGTGCTGGGCTGGCTAGCCCTATCCTGTAGGAAAACGCATGGGGTTTCTGACAAAGACCTTTGTGTTTACTTCTGCAGAGCTGACTTCAGCAGCATTTCGTTCAGCCTAAATCTATGCAAATAGACTCAGGTCTCTCTCTTCTTGGAAAAGTAAATGATGCAAAAAATGCTTAAAGTCTGCCTCAATTTTGCCAATTTTTTGGTGCTTTCACAGCACTTGCTTGGTTTCCAGCGGGCTTTAATCAGCATTTAAAACTGTTTTAGGTTTGACTGTTTTATTAAAGCCTGGAGCTGCTTTATCCCCTGGAGTGGCACATCCAGCTGACATGACAAGGAACGAACATGCTCAGCCTCTCAGTGGGTTCAAAGAGTTGTCTCGTCCCTAAGCTGCTCTAACAGCACTGCAGGCACCTCCATCCTCTGCACCGTCTTGTTCTGCCCAACCAGAGCTCGGCGTTGAGAGGGTTTGGCGGGGCCTCTCTCTGTGCTTTTCTCCAGCAATTTGCATTGCGCTGGGAGAGGTGACTCTCCTTTGCATGGCTCAGATCCCTCCCATGCCCGTGAGCCCTTTGTGGCTGGAAAAGGCAGGTGGCTCGTTTTGGCAGGATACTGCTGCAGAGAGGGTAAAATGGAAAAAAGAAGGAAAGAAGGAAAGAAGGAAAGAAGGAAAGAAAAAGAAAAGAAAAAGAAAAAGAAAAAGAAAAAGAAAAAGAAAAAGAAAAAGAAAAAGAAAAAGAAAAGAAAGAAAAAGAAAAAGAAAAAGAAAAGAAAGAAAGGAAAGAAAGGAAGAAAGAAAGAAAGAAAGAAAGAAAGAAAGAAAGAAAGAAAGAAAGAAAGAAAGAAAGAAAGAAAGAAAGAAAGAAAGAAAGAAAGAAAGAAAGAAAAGAAAGAAAAGAAGGAAAGAAAGAAAGAAAAACCCTCCACAACCAACTACCAAACCCAAAAGCCACAAGCAGGAGTTTGAAACTGAGCTGGGATTCTTTTGTTTTCTGACTGTGCTTCTGTGCTGAAGATAAGGGACTACTCATGCATGTTTTACTTGCACACATGAATGTGAGAAATGCGTGCATTTTTTAAATGCTTCCTGACATAGGTGTGGTTCCCTTCCCTATTCTTTGCTCTCTCTCACTCTCTCTCTCTCTAAACTTTACTGCCCTAGTGACAGCCTGTTGTAATCACGAGGCTCAATAAACTCAGTTGCAGTCCTGCTGAACCAGCAGTACTGTCTTGCCTCCTGGAGCACAAGGCACGTTTACTGGAGCCTCCTCTGCACTGCCAGCTTGTGCTCAGCTATCTCCTACAAACCTCCTAAGTGACCCGGTGCCATCCTGCTGCATCTTGACAAACCAGGATCTTTTGGCTTCCAAGACAATGGCTTTCTGTTGTGCATACCCCTGTCAAATGTAGTGTGCTCTATAGTACATGTTACTTGGTATCTGTTAGCAGCTGCATGGGAGGGACATGAACCTAAATTCTCCCTTGGAGTAGTTCTGTTTGCTTCAATGTATTTATTGAATGAGATATTTTGACCCATTTTGCTTTGCCGTATCTATCAAACAGGGAGAAAAATTACTGAACCTGACCACAGTGAGAAGTGACATAAACCCCCCCCCACACTTTTTCACCCTTAAAGAGTTGGGGGCAAAAAAAGTCTTTTAACTCTCAAACATGCTGTTCCCTGACTTAAGCTGTATGCATTCCTCAAAGCAAGTATCTGCTGTAAAAAACAGATATGCAGCTTCTTTGGAAATGTGCTGAAATGCACTTAGCTCAAACAATGTTCTGAAGCTGTTTCTAGAACTATCCCAGCCACACCATTTTTCATGGGCAAAATGTCAAGTGAAAAGCATCTTGCAATGAGAGCATTTGTGTGTACAGCATGTAATTGCACACAATTAATGCAGCGTTTTCAAAGAGTGTGGGCTTTGTCCCTCTCCTAGAGGAAAACTTGCTCACTGTTGGAGGATGTTGGGGTGGCCAGGATGAGAGTTGCAGCCAGATTCCTGCTGCAGTGAGCAAACCTGACTGACTTTCTGAAGGAATGTAATGCACGCGGCCTCCTCAAAGCCCCAAATGAAACATCCAGAGAGATGTACAGTGCAGATAATATTTCACTCTGTACCCCGCATTGCAGAATAAGTGGGTTTGTATTAGCTACCCACTTCACATAGCTTGCAGGGACAAATTGAACTCCAACTTTTAATTTCTGTGCAATAACCAGTTCAGAGCCATAATTAAATTGTTTCTACTGAGACTTCAAATTTTCTTGTTTTTATTCATGTTGTATTGCCCCCATAATAAAGTGTGAACAGCTGTGTGAGGTGAGAGGAAAGAAATTTGCTAGGTACACCATTTCACCTCCTCAAGCAAACCTCTGGAGCCCAGAGAACTGTCTGCTGTAACATGATGGACCTGCAGAAAATCTCTTGTGTCCTTTCTCCACACAGACATTTGTCTCTGTCACGAGGGACACTGATTTCTCATGGGCCCATGTCTGGATCAAAACAGCATCCCCCAGCATCCCTAGAGGGGCAAGGTGAGGGAAAGGCAACAGGACCAGTTCAGGGAGCTGTTGTTTTGCTTTGGTTTATACTTTCAGCGGGGCTTTTTCAGGTCCCGAGACATCTGCTCATCCATGAGCTTGAGATTCCAGCCTCAGAGCTGAGGGATCACACTGATGCTGTGGCTGCAGCTATGCCAGCCAGCAGCAGGAGGTGGCCTTGCCAGACTCATGTTGATGACAGGATGCCACCTCACTTTTTTCCCCCGAATTCATCAAAGATCACTATTTGTCATGTCTTTACATTCCTATCCTGGACAGGAAGGGGGTTTTCCTGGACTGCACAGATGAGTTGTTGCAGAGGAGACACGTAGGTGTTTTGTTTGTCTGTTTGGGAGTGAGTTGCCCAGTGGCTGCGATGCCTGCAGGGATGCTGTGATGAGTTGTCTGCCCAGTGCTGTCATTCTGTTGGTGGGAGATGTGTGTTTCCTAAGAGCTGTAGATGGCTCACCTTTTAAACCCTTGCCTTTTGTCAGTGGGTGTAGATATCTTTGTGGTGCTCTTCAGTGTCTGTGGCTCTAAGGTGGCTGTAGCCTTGTGATTGCTAAGGCATTTATGGCTGGAAAACCTGAATTTTGGCACCCTAGACATCTGCTATGCAATTCCTTCCCCCAGGATCATGGTTGGGATGAAAGCCCCTGGCAGAAGGGATAAGGGAGGCTTAAACAGAGGTGAAGCAGGAGGACCCTTTCTGAAGGTATAGCTTGTCTTTTTGGGTTCCCGAGCTTGCTTTCTCATCATTGTAGGAGTAAAATCTTGAATCCTCTACACAAGAGAAGCAGAAGCTCTACTTAGGGGATGAAGGGGAAAGTCTGGGCTGAGGGATGGACAACCAGGTCTGTGGTTAGTCCTGAGGAGTGGCACTTTACTTTGTTGACTTCTGGTAATAACCTTCCAAGAAAGGGCCAGAAGCTGACCTGCAAAGGAAGAGCACTCAGCAGTGTGTATAGATCTTAGATGCAACTGAGTTGGTGACATTCAGGATCAAAATTAATTCTTCCTGCTCTGCTCATCCCCCTCCCTGGCCTGCCAGCATTGCTCATTTGTGTTCACTCCTGGACTGCAGCACCTTTGGGAAAGGCAGCAAAGCTGAGAAAACAAGTGCATAACTCAGTACCACAGACCAACACACATGGGGACAGGAGCAGAGTGCATGGTTGCTCTTCCCCAAAGCAACTCCTTGTGAGTGGAGAGAGCAACCGGTCTCACTCCATCAGTCAGGCTTGCTGTGGAATGTTCTCCCACAGGCAAATGCCTGTCACAGCAAAGTGTGGTGAGCTGTGCTGTTTCTGTCGAGTGCATTACGCAGCCATCAGGTGGCTAGAAGCTACACCGTCAGTCAGTCCAGCTCTGGGGAGGAAAACTGTGCTTTTAACCCTTCTCAGAATCATTGAGCAATGACGTGCGACCAGGACTGCTGCACTAGTTTTAGGTTCTGTATGTGACAGTGTGCATCTCTTGCTGAATTTCTGGGCTAGAGCAACATTTGGTAGCTGTATCCATCCATTCTCTGATTGTTGGAGGAATTAAAATCCTTCGATAACCCCTGAACTGTGAGCATTTTGCAGCTGCATTAATAGCTTAGGGCTCGAGTGGACTGGGCAGGAAAGGCATGCTACAGCTGCCAAATCCCTTACTGATTTTTTCCCCCTGCCTTCTCTACTGATGTTTAGTTTTCTCCTTATCTTCAAAGCCTTCCACAGCCTTGTGGGTGGCATCCTGGCGTGGATCCTTCCATGCTGCCCATGGGGTCTGCTGCACTGCTCGGCATCACCTCGCTTGCTGGCAGCTCTTGCCCTGCAGCTCCGCAGCAGCGTTAAGGGAGCAGGCAGGTGGAGGAGGCCATGGAGTCTCCTGTGTGCTCCTCCTGGTTTCTGCTGGTGACAGTGATGGAGGGGAATCCCTTGTGTATGATGAGCCCTCAGTAGCAGTGTGAGAAGAGCCTGTATGAAGCAGGGTGCAGGAGGCTTTTGCAGGAGTTTGGTGCTTCTCTTGCTGGAAATCAGTGGTGTTCACTCTGCTTTCTCAGCTTTACCAAAAAGTGTCCCAGTTTGAACAGTCGCTTGTTTTCAAGGGCTTCTCTCTCTTCTGTCCCTGAACATGACTTTTGCTCGACTAGAAATTGAACAGGATGGATGGAAGGCTAAATTCCTACAGTTGCTGGGCCCTGAGAGGGGCTCAGTGTCTTTTCTCCCTGGAAACTGACTTCACATTCCTCAGAACATCATGACAGAAAATTAAGGAGGGACTGGGCACTGATCTCCTGAAACCACATTTTCAAATTAGGTGTCTGAAAACAGGCTCCCCGTGTTTGTAGCACTGAGGAAAGATGTCTCTGTTCCAGGTGAGTTTGATGTCCACTGGTGACACCAGTGACAGTCTCAGTAATCAGTACTGGTCCCTTTCAGTTAGATATTTTCCAATGTATATATTTTAACATACAGGTTTAGGTATCAGGAATTTGGTCATTTTCTACAGTTCATCTCTCAATTAGGAAGGAAGAGGTTTTGCTGTTAACTGAGAGAAGTCAAGGATATGTGCCACTTTTTGCAGTGCAGCCTGTGATTTCCTGGCATATAATGAAAGCTGGCTCCTAAGAAAGTCTTGCAAAGGGAGAAGTGCCAAGGGAAAACTAGAAGAGACTGATGAAACAGTTAAACAGGCTGATTACAGACACCTGGGATGTGATACAGCAAATGGCAGTCTTTGGAAGGAGCCTTAGTTGTGTGTCTGGGTAGGAGCTGGGAAAGGCAGAGGCTGCAAGGTTGTATGACTCAAAGAGCTTTACTTTTTCATTTTTAATCATTAGACATTTTAACAAGCTCAGAAGGACTTTACTGTGTTGGTTGCTGTTCTCCCAGTGCATCCAGATGAAAAACCCAAACCTTATAACGGGGTTGCCATTGCCCTGTGACTCAAAAATTCTCAGCCCTTGAGCAGAAGTGTCATGTTTGTTCATATCCTTAGTGCAGGCACAATTATATTGAGTTAAATTCTGCTTAAATCAATTTTACCCTGCAAGTGAAAGCTTAACTAACTGCTTTGCAGCATGCATTTAAGCAGCTAAATAGTGTTCAAAAGCAATGTAAATGCATGTGGGCTGGTGATCTCTTTAGTGTGGATTTTCTAATCTAGAAGCAATGTATAAGGAAGATAAATGTTGTAGCTGTCTTTGTCTCTTTTGATTTCCTTCTCTGGCAGACTAGTTTGTCCGTGGTCCTAGCTGAGCTGTCAGCTTGCTTTGATTTTTTCTTACATGTCTGCTACTGATTTAGGCAGGGAGTCAGCACCATATCTCCTCAGGGGCAAGACACCCAAGGAACACCCATTTGAACATGAACTGGCAGTAGCCTAGGGTGTTGCAGCTCGAGGAGGGAGCTGTGCATTCTGTCCTTTTTCTTTGGGTGAAAGTGGGGATGTTATATGCAGTTGCCCTTCTGCCCTTCTTCAAAGAGCTGTTGAGAAGCTCTGCTGAAAGATACAAGCATACATCAGAGTCACAGTCACTGCATTATATGAAAAGGTACATTTTTATCTCAGGATTTGAAGAGCGAGAAGAGTAGACTGTCAGAGCTCAGCAGCTGTGAGGCACCAGCAGAAGCCCTTGCCACCCTGAGCAGCTTAAAAACCCCACAAATTCTCTCTTCTTTCAGGAAAAGGCAGCTGCCTTCCTGGCTCATTGGGGCAGCTTTCACTATCACAAGGTCTCCTCTGTCATCAAAATGTAACAATGTGTGCCCCTTTCTGGCTGGCAGCGGGGTGATGCAGGTGGGATTTGCTTTTGGTCATGGCCATCAGCAGGTACTTTGGGCAGGGCTGAGGGCTGGAGTCTAAAGCATGTTCAGAAGTCAGCCTTAAACTGGCAACAGGCACCTTTGCATGCAGCCACTGCTTCAACGTAGTATACCACTGTCAAAATGAAAGATAGCTGTACTGCTTCTTGGTGGTGGCAACCTGCCCTGTCTTCTGCTTCCCTTAATAAGGTGTTGAGAGACAAGGAAAAAATGGTTCTTAAAAAGTAAAAAAAAAAATATATAGCTGTTGGGATGATGTCCGCCTTGCTAATTCCTCTGAAAAATTAGGAGACATATTAAAAAGTAATTGCTCCGATAGAAGAAGGTTATCTGTGATTGAGGACTCTGACTGCCACATAGTCTGCAATGTACTTATCTTATTTCCTTCCACCAAAAAAAACTGGATGAGCTCTCCACTTCTGTGGCAGGATCCTCAACTTTCTTCAGTACCAAGGGATGCCACTGATCTGAGGTCCTTAAACTGAAGCACCTTAAGGGGCACAAATTGTAGAGGATATTTTATCTGTCATTTTTCAAAAAATTCAACTGCTGGATGTTCCCAGGGCATCTCAAATTAGGGACTCACTTTATGGGATTTTTACTTCCAGTCCTACTTTGCCTTCCTCTTCCATTTGTAAATAAGAACACTAATACCCTTATCAGCAGAAGGATTTAGCAAAGATAAACAGATTTGGTTTTAATTCCTTTAGAAATCATGCCAGAAGTAGAGAAAATAAACAGGAAGTATTTGGATACTTAGCACAGAAGCAAACCAGGATTTAACAGGCACCACAGAGACTCTGGGGGACAGATTACAGCTTGGAAAGACAGATATGGAAGGGCATGGCTGATTTAGGAATACTAAGCAGAGAAAATGGGGGTTAAATTTTGTGACAAATACCAGGAAAGGCTGCTCTTCATCTGACATTCGTGAGGAAGCAAGAGGAAGATTTATTGAATGACTTTGGAGACAGATAAAGAGGAAAGAGAGGAGGATGTCAAGAGGAGGATGTCTTGGTGGGAAGGGAGATGTTTAGGAAGGTGCTGCACAAGCAGCTGCTGAGCAGGTGCCCCCTGCCCACAGGTCTCCAGGAGGGGCACAGGCTTGGCATCAGCAGAACATGCTGTTCTGGAGCCAGCAGCCCAGTGGTGCTGTCCAAGGACAAAGTGTGCCCCACAGGGAGGTATCCTCTGGTGTTCACAGCTTGGTGAAGCTTTGGATGGAGAAATGCAGCCATCTGGAGAGCTTCCAGAAATATATTAGATGAGGGAGTTCAAAGGTCATCTGCAGGAATGGCAGCTTATACAGCAAAGCTCTCCCCCAAGCAGAAGGGTTTGGAGTTGCTGAATTGGGATTTTGGCAGCTGTGAGGACATGCTAAGCCATCTGCTCCATGTTAAATTCTGTTAAAATGCTGAGCATCAACTGCCTTTCACATCCTCTGGAAACAAAGCAAAAAAAAAACCTGGGCTAATTGGCAGCAATTCACATCTATTGCCACAACAATAATTTCTGACTGTAAAGATTGTTCTGCACTTAAAAAGGTTGCCTGGAGAAGATATTACAGCAGAGGCTCAGCAGGGTAAGGCCTGTCAGGAAACATCCACACAGGCCAAGGATGGTCCAGAGACTACCTACAGTCCTTCAGAGACCCATGCTTGCATCATGTCAAGAAAATTAAAGACTTTTTTAAAGAGTCTCAGGAAGAACAATAATGTCCCGGTTGGAGACTTTGCAGAAAATTAAATCTGGGTGCTTGGAGTAAGATAAATAGTGGAGAGGTGCCATTTGCTAGGCTGTCCACACTTAGGGAGTTACAGAACACATTGTCACAAGTGAAGGAGGGGGTACACCTTACACTGCTCTTTTCTAGGATGCTAGGGGGTAGACTGAACCTGGAATCAGACAAAGACAAAACAAAACACAATAGATGAGGCCTAAAGCTAGGGAAATACAACCTGAAAGGTTCTAATTTTTAAGAGCAAGTGGTATTTTTTTCTTAAATTGTGGAATAATTTAGCAGGGGAAGTGCCAGAGCCTTTCCATCAAGGATTTATCTAAAATATACATCATGGTGCTTTAACTGGTTACCTAAAGGCTGTGCTGTGTGAAAAGTCAGAAAAGATGATTGTGTAGTCCATTTTAGTCAGTGGATCACACTTTTAAGCCATTTGTGCTGTTACTGCAACTAAAGCATGACACAAACCTGAAGATGTCTGCCCTGTTGCTGGAGGTCTATGCAGAGAGCAGATGCCAAAGTGGCATTCCAAAGTGAACAGATAAATTCAGTATGTCCTATGCAAAAGACATGTAATGGTATTAATTTCACAATCCTTCCAGGGCTTTTGAAACCAGGGATTGAGAGAGGAATCAAGAGAGGGGGCTGCTAGCCCCCTAGGGAGCTTGTGAAGCTCCCACATGTGTCCTGATTATCAAAGAAACTTTGTGGGCTGTTTCTTTGGGGGCTTCTGTGGCTTTGACTGTTTCAGTTGGCTGTGCTTCCCTGCCAGAGCTTTTCTTAATTTTCAAGCAACCAAAAAAAGGGTGCTCCATCTGAGGGAGGTCAAGAGAGCAACAACTTTATGGAAAGGGCAGGACTCAAATTAATAAATGTGGGTGGGATGGAGATGGTGAGGTGCAGTTGTCTTTCACATCTAGTCACCCATGTTAATCTGTCCTAATTGCATTAGAGAGAACGAACAGGCAGCAGAGCTGATGTTTGCTGAGGCTGATGTTTGTAACAGCTCTGGGCATCTGCTGGGAGATTTCACCAGGTCAGCTGTACTGAGGGCAAAGACGCCAATCCCAAGTGAAGGTAGACACTGCCTGTACATGTGTACACGTGTCTGTACTAGACTAGTACAGACTAGTGACAGGGATGTCACTAGTGACAGGGATATAAACATATGTATGCATAAATGCTCTCAGGAAAGATAGCTTAAAAGTTGGATGAATATAATGCCCCTTTACTCCAAACTTAGATGAGACCCCCACTTTTCATGTTGAAAAACAAGCTCTTAATTTCTCATTTGCTCCTCTTGCACTCTGAACGTGATGCTTTCCCACCAGATAATATTTATCATGTTCCCTCACAATGTGCTGGCTCTTTCAGACCGTTCTTCTCTGGCCAAGCTTTTGAGCAATGAATTGCGTCATTGAGGCTTAAATGCAGGTCAGAGTCTGAGTCTCACTAAGGACAAACTTTCCTGAGGCAAGGAGAGCAAGATCTGGTCTGGGAGCTGAACATCACAGAATTAGTGGTTTTAGCATTTCAGTCCATTTAAACTCATTGATACATTTCTCCCAACTCTATGGTTTTGCTACGTACAAATCAGCAGCAATGGGGAGGTTAAAATCCCCAGCTGAAGCCTCCTGATGGCATCACTGTACTTGATATGTGTCACCTGTGCATGGAGGTGACAGCCTGTTTTAATGATGCCTCCGAGCCCTTTTGGCCCGTGCACACCTGTGGTGGTATCTGTGGGTGGGGAAGAGTGGAGAAGAGCAGCATGTGAGCGCAGACACCTTGTGTGCATATTCAGTTGATCCAGCAGCTGCAAGGAGTTTGCATTTTTAAACAATGCCCTCATTACTTGGCCCCTGTCTTGCTTTCCTGGTTTGTTTTCTGTCTTTAGGTATGGCAGTGGTGAAGGCAGGGAGCTGCCCCTCAGCAGAGCACTGAGCTGGGTATGAAATGGGACATGTAATGAAACCTGCCAGGTAAAGGGCTTGTCCTGGGCTCATCTTCCTCTCATCCTTCCTCCTTCTCATCCCTTTTTGCAGTCACCTTTCCAGCCCACCCTGTGGTCCCACAGGAAAGCAACAGCCTTTTCTTTCTGCGTGGAACTAATTGCCATCCCCATCACCATGGCTGTAGCAGCATCCACAGAATACAGCCATGGAAAGCTTCTCTTTAAGGTACATCCTCCCTCTCCCCAGGACAGTTGAGAAAGCAGGGGGCCTGCATTCATCTCCTCTTCCTCATGCTTTAAAACCAGTCCTGTTTTAAGGTATCACAAATTTTGGCTGGCCTGAGTGTGGGGAAAGCAGGTTGCAGGATGCTGTCAGTGCTACTGCCCAATGAAGGGGGAAGCAAACCTTGGTTTGCTCTGGGTGGGACGTTGCAGGCTGCTGAGGGTATGGGGCTATTCCTTCTAATAGATTCATTGGTTGTTGTGTGGCTTTCAAGCTAATTCAGGTTTAAAAAAAAATTCCCCCCACTTTTCCCCACTTAACTGTTGGACTTTCCTTCTGCCAGTGGATTTAGAAAAAAACATTCACAGTATGCCAGGCCTCATCCCATGGGAAGCACTAAATGAGATTTAACATCTATTTCCAAGCCACCAAAAAGGTGTTGACACTCTCCCTGCTGTTAGGTGCTAAGCAATAGGCACTGAGTTGTCTGCACGTGCCGGTTAGTCTCACACGTGTGGCTGGGAGTCTTGTGTGTGGTGGCCATCCCCACATGCCTGCTCTGTTTGGTGCTCCTTCCCCAGAGGTCAGAGCTTGGGACCTCTTTCCAAAATACCTCTGTGCTGGTACAGGATGAACCTCAAGGGCAGAGCATCCTGAGGAGGGATGGGCACCAACTGGTGCAGCTCAGTGAGCAGCCAAACTCACCTCCAAAGCATGGAGAAATGTTTTCAATTTAAATGCACAAGCACTTCACAGTCAGGGGAGCAATCTTAGGCAGTGGCAGTGAGACCCAGCCTGCCTGGGCTTTAACACACCAAATTGAAGAGAGCAGCACAGCTCCCAGTTGCAACAGGGGCAATTTAGAGATGGATTTCCCTAAAGAAAAGGGTAGCCCTAGGCAGCAGAAACCTCTTGTCTTCTTTTGGTGCTTTTTGCAGGATTTCAATGGCATTAAATCCCTCTGAGTCCTGCAGGTGTGTTTTTTCTCCTGAGATAATGGTGTTGGTTGGAAAATTGCCTATAAAATGTCCATCCTTTGGGATTACAATCTGGGGAATTGACTTCTGTTTGTTAATTTTGTCAACGTATTTATTTCACATTAAGGTGTGGAAAAAATATATTTACAAGAAAGCATCCACCAAGATAGTCAGACCATCAAGCCTTGATGGTCTCTTTCAGCTTTGAACAGAAAGTGTTGTTCCCTGCACTTCGAAGCCAGCCCAAATCAGCACAAACAATCATTAAGCATTAGCAAAGGCTGTGAATGCCAATAGTCCTAATATTAAGCCTTCTGGTGCTCTTCCTGGAATTATCTGACTCAATTGCATTCTGTTACACTTGCAATCTGCTTTCTGCTATTGGTTGATAGACTGGCAGACATTGAAATTTTCATTTAGAACAATCTGAGATTGCTTGGTTTGGGACATTTTAGGTTTTTCTCTGGCTTTTTTTTCTTGTTCTGACAAAAATGTTATGGTTACCAGAGGACAGCTTGGGGAAGGGCTTGATCAACAGCTTGCTTTTGGGCCGGTATAGTCTACAGCTGAGAGGAAGGGTGAGCCTTGTTAGGTATGGGAGATGTCAGTGTGCTGCTTCCACCTCTGTCCTCATCCTCTGTCCCTTACTGGATTTGTTTTCACAGCCCAGAGAGGCACAAGCCTTTTTGAGGGGTTTTGTGGTGCAAGGAGACAGCATGGGGGACGTGGGGGGAGCTAGGTCTCATGGAGCTGGGGTTTGGGCTCAGCACAAGGATAAACTTAAATCTTCCTCGGGAGACTGAGGGGAAAAGAAGTTGTTGTTCTAACATGAACAGGGAGGTTCTTCCTCCTCAAACTATTGCACTCCTCCTCCTCCTCCTGACAGAAAACACGGGGGAGCAGGGAGAGCCCCCTCTTGCCATCATACCCTCCTGCAGCCATTTGTGCAATCCTGGCCCTCGGGGCCACATCCCAGTGCTGCGGGAGTCACTGCCCGAGTGAACAGGGCTCCTCCCGAGCCTCCCACCCTGCTCCCCGTCACCTCTGCCTTGCCTGGATGAAAGGCTCTTTGCCGGAGACACCTGGCAGCACTGGCGCCTGCAGTCGCCTTTCAGTCTCATGGAAGATTTCCCTGCGCAAACTCTCCCGGCTGCCCGAGGTGAGAAGCTGCTGCTGCCAGCGGCACTGCTTGATGCCTGCCATTTCGGCGTGACACACCACCGGGGATGCCAGCTACTGGCACAGCCTGCGGTGGCATTCAACACTAATTCATTTATTCCATTTAGCTACGGGCAAGGCATTTCCAGAGGATTTAAAATGTGCAGGGACATGAATTCCCCCTCCTGAATGCTTATGCGTAAGGCTCTCATTTGCACAATGGTGAAGGTGTCAGGAGGTTTCCTGTAGGATTTGGCTGGGATGCCGACCCCGAGGGCAGCTTTTGCATCCTTAGGTCTGCTATGTGGGAAGGATCTTTAGAAGTGAAAAACGTTCTTACAAACGCTATCTACGCAGCTGCTGGATTTGGGAGACTTTGTCCTGAGGGAGTATTTTCTAATTTTTGGTTGTGGCTCCATGAGATAATGAACTGTAACCATGTCCTGGCATATCTATCTGTATACAAATCATTAACCTAGTGTGAGGAAAATAACTTGCCTAGCAAAGTTTAGCTCCTTGGTACTGCTTTACACAACTAAATTCTATAAGCAAACAAAACCTGACAACCTCGTTTTTGTCTGTCATGAACCACAGCTGTCCTGTTGCGGGCCTCCTGAGAGAGGGCTGCACACATCCCCTGTCGAGGAGCACCATCGCATGTGCCTAAGCTGTGCTCGAGGACTTGAGGGATGCTTTGGTGAGCATATTTCCTCCATGGAAGATACTTTTTTTGGAGTGGGCTGGGAAGCCACAAGATGCAGATACATGCCAGCTGATGGCACTTCCCTTGACCTGCTTTCCACCGACATGTGAAAACCATCATTCCTCATTCCTTCAGTTTTGTGCGTGGGGGTAGGCTTGGCCTAGGGGCTGGTCCCCATGTGTGTGGTGGGAAGGAGAACTGCTGGGTGCTTTGGGGCAGTTTAGTTTAATCTCTTCTGCCAAAAACAGTCTCAAGGGAGTCTGAGGAGAGAAACAAGTGCCAGGCTTGCCTAATGGCTGCACTGCCAGGGAGAAACATGCTAAAAATCCTCAGGCAGATGTAGGACGCCTAGGAGAACCAAAGGGCATTTTGGTAGATGCTCTGAAGTGCTCCAGGGGCAAAGTTAGGACCGCCATTTGAACAGCAGGCTCGTGACTTCAAAATACAGTCTCAACATGCTCTTTTCAGGCAGCTCATAAATCTATTGCTTCCTCACTGGGCTCTGCAAGGGACCAGACCAAAACACAGGAAACGTGGCTACTGCATGTCTCTCCCACCTCCCTTGCCATCTCCTCATGACTTTGTTGGAAAAGAGTGGTGGTGGTGCTCCTCCTGCCACAGCTGAGCCTCCAGTTGTGTGGGCAGGTGTGGGGACTGCACACCTGCCACCATCCCTGGAGGCCAAGTTTGTTCCTTGTAGCATCTGCTGGGGAGGAATTGGCTCCTGCCACAGAAAGGGGCTTCATAAGGGAGGGGCAAAGGGCCATTATGTCACTGCCATCTCCCCTCCAAGGAAGCAGAGATCTCAGAAGCGCCACCAAACACTTCCAGGGAACTTAATCCCCTACTCACAGACTGCACAGGGGACGGTGACTGGACCAAGCCCTGCTGGGAAGGCTAGATAAGAAGCTGCTTACATGCCCTGAGGAGAAATTCCTTTCCCTTTTCCAGGTGACAGGTTTATGACATGTGGCTGAAAGATGCTCAGTTTCTCAGAAGTCACAAACATCCCTCAGTGCCGACAGCTGCCAAATTATGTGTGCTGTTTCCATATATACATGTGACTGCATAGGCAGGCACACATATATACGTGCATATATATGCAGATTAACATGCACACACATATGCATGCGTACGGCACGTGCACCCAAAGCTTTTAGCAGGGAACAGGGTCTGACTCAGTGGCACAGAGATGTCACATCATGGCACATGTTGCCCACCATTCCTGTCTCCCTCCCTCCCTCCCTCCTGGGGGCTTTAGGGGGTTCTCATCTGGTGTGGGGGTTCAGGGGCTCAGCAGCACAGCCTTTGGCACCAGCTGCTTCCCCTGGTACTGCTCTGAGTCAGCACAGGTGGCAGATGATTCATCTCTTGCATCAGTATGATGCTCATCTGTACTGTCTCAGGTTAGATTTTTTTTTTTTTTTTTTTTTTTTTTTTGTAATGGTAGGATGATTAATCTCCTTTTGCTGGTACTTCAAAAGCTTCAGTCCCAGGGGCACTGTGTTATGTGGTTGGTCTTCTAAAGAAAACTGTGCTACCACTTCCCTTTCTCTGTGCTAAGCTGCACTGCCTGGGTTTTTGCACTTTGCTCCTTCCTTTCATGTTAACTTATGGTTGGGTTTTTGTGGCATCCAGATAGCATTAGCTATCCAGGAGTGATAATTTTCCCTTCCACCTCATCCCTAATAATCTAGGAGGGCAGTGATTACCACAGCATCCTGCAATCTCACTCCTGCAGGGCTTGGTCTAAAGGTGGTGAAATGGTTTGGCTGAAAATGTCTTGCACTACAAGAAAAGCCTCCCCAACTGCCTCTGCCTGGACTGAGTGGGCATGTCTCTCCTGAAGGAAACCAGAATGCTCACCCAGTGTAGAAAAACACATATTCAGCTTTTAGCAGCACAGAGGTGAAACTCTTTAATTTGCCAGCAATTTTAGGTATTGGTTCTCAGTTGTAATTGCTGGTTTCTGAAGTGGAGAGAAAGAGCTGCTGGAAGTAATGAGAGTTGGGGGCACAAGGGCTTTAAATTGGGTGTTTGCAAGCACCAGCTGGAGATGCACAAGAGGACATCAAAGAGCCATTAGGTTGATCCAGACAGCGAGAGAACTTTCAAAGTACAGATATACCTACCTAGAGGAAGGAAATACCCTTTCTTCCAGGAAGGAAATATCCCCATGGATGTGGAAAAGAGGGACAGTGAAGGAGAAGGGGGAAGGTCCAGTCCCTGGCATGGATGCAGCAGAGACCACGTGGGTTTCTGGCTTTGATTTTGATTTTAGTGTTTCTTGAAAAATAGTAATAGTTTCTCAGAATAATCTGGCAGGTGTGAAATATGGCCTCACCACGGATATGTTTTCACTGCTTGTGGTATTCCCTCTGAAGTGGGCTGTAAAAAGCCTGCCTTTCTAATTGAATTTGTGTGTAGATGGAGAAGGTATAATCTAAGATAATTAATGCTAATTAATTATTGCATGGTCAAATGAGCAGGAAATGTATATAGAAGCTTGAAAAAAATTAATTATATGAAAATAGGATAATTGCTTGTGTGTTCAGATACACATTTATCTGAGCAATCATATACTCAGCATTTTAAAAAGGGTTACTGTAGGACAAAAAAAAAAAGCTGTGAAGAGAACACATTTCCTGAAAGACTCCCTATTGCATATTAAGAAAACCCCAAAACTAGCAAAAAATAGATGAAGTTAAGAAGAGGCTAGTTTCAGTATCACTTGCTTTTGAAAGGGAAAATATTGACATCACACAGGCTGCCACACTCTCACAATACAAATACACCTGGCCTCTGAATGTAGCCATTGTTAAAAAACCAGAAAAGGCTAAATTTTGATAGTTTGTCTCAGAGGGTGCAGCACTTTATTTTGTAAGGAACTGCAGTGAAGCTGGACAAAGCAAGGTGAGAAGGCTGAGGGGTGAGTGGCTGGGTCCCATAGGATGGGAGAGTGCAGAGACAAAGTGATGGTTTTTACATCTGCCACAACTTGGCCCAAATACCCATTACAGCTGCTGCAGACAGAAGCTGGTTTCCTTACAAATACAAAAATACTTGCTTAGAAAGTCTCCAGAGCTATCAGGACCCAGGTTTTCTTCCCATATGTTTTTTTCCTGTCAGCTCCCTAATTGTGGTGCATGATGAAATGCTCCTCCTCAGCAGCCACGGCTGGGCTCAGAGCTGGTGGAGGCAGGAGGAGATGGTGCTGCAGTCTGGGAAACTGGGGTTCCTTAAAGGACCTGTGGGGTTCACCTCCCTCTCTCCACAGGCTCTTGTGCTGAGGTGGTACAGTGCTGCATTGCTAAGCAGGTGCATCACCTCTGGGGTTACTGGTGGGATGTGTGGGACAGTTTGTGAAGGAAAATCTGTCCAGGGAGCATGAGATGGACTTCTGGGGGAGAGAGATCTATAACACAAACCTTTATAGCCAAAATTCCTCACTTTCTTCCTCCTCCTTGTCCAAGGATTCTGATTTTGGATGGTTTATTGAAAAAGCAAACTTGCCAAAGGTTTGCAAAAAGTTGCTTGGTGGGAAGCCTAATTTTTTCTTGTAAGTGTGTTTGATTCAGAAATTCATCCTAACCCTCGTCTGAAGACTTGCAGTGCCCAGACACGTGTTTATCTGTTTACACCTTTCCTCTGAGAAGAAAGTGGTAGGAAGATGACCAGAGCTTGGACCTTTCTCCATGGAAGAGCACCACAGTTTGCTGTTGGTGCACCTTAGTACCAACTTTCTATCATCTTTGGAGAAAAAGAAAGAAAGATGGAGGAACTGTCCTTGGAAATGGATAATGGGCTCAGCATTTTCTGGGACCTGCTCTTGTCCATAGGGCTGGAGGAGGAGCTCAGTGCTGCACCTTAAGGCACAATCAAGTCCTCAAAAATATCTAACAGCTAAATTCTCATCTCTAAAAGGCTGCAGCAACACTGGTTCAGAATTCATTGAATATTTTATTCAGGCACAGGCATCAGGTTGGCTTCCAGGAAGTGGGTGGATGAAAGTGTGAGGGGGAGTGTGTGATTTGTATTAAATTAGAAATAATCAGTTAAGCCAATAGTGATTCCAGGGAGCCCCAGCAGACCATTTCCAGTAATTGATTTTTTTGGGAGCCCTGCGGATAGAGCTTTTCTTTTTTTATAATGGATCTATCCCCTGATGATTAACTAAGTAATTCCTCTAGCAATTACATCCTCTCTGAAATGACAGTTTCATGGCTTAGAAGTTACTGGGAGCTGCTCTGATCACCAGGCCTATGCAGTTTATGCCCCTGGGGAAGTCCCACCTCATCCCTCCAACATCCCCATCCCTCTCAGATTTGTCTGTCCCCACAGCTTGAGTCCCATGCTCTGTCCTCTGTGCTGCCCTCTTGCACATGGCAACCTCCTGGCAACACTGTAAATGTAACATAGAGATGGCAAACAGCTCCCACCTGTCCTTCCCAACAGACCCTGGCACAAGGGCTGTGCCTGGTCTCTCGTTGGGCACTGAAGCCTGCGGGACTGGAAGGGAGGTGTTGGAAGATGCAGGGGTGCAGGAATTGGAGCACAGGTGTCTCGTTTCTCATCTGGAACCTTGGCATTTGGTGACACTAGGATTGCAGTGGTGCTGGGCAGTAGCTCAGGTAGGAGTGACTTGTTGTCCCTCAGCAGCCATAGGGTGGTGGGCATTTGCAGTTGGAGGTGTGTCTGCTCATGGAGGAAGGGTCTCCATCTGCGTGCGGGGCCAAACGTGGCACAGATCATCTGAATGTCGATGTTGTCCACTGAGATGCATTTGGGCATACCTAGGACATAACAGACACATTTCTGGTATTCTATTCTATTGTATTTAAAATTGCCTCTTGAATTCTAATAGTTAGTAGGACATGATTGACCACTTTCACCTTTTGAGTGGGAGCTGCACAGGCACACCTTTTCCCAGAAGAAAGCTGTAAACTTGAGGGCGTGTGATGGAGACAAGTCCCTATGGCTACTGGCCAACAGCAAATGATTACAAACCAGCAGGGCACTCACTTCCTTCAGTTTCATATAAACTGGATAATTATCCCTTGGCTTGGGTATCATCAGTGCAGTGTTGGCTTGTCAAGTTGGCAGGAGCCTGTTTGGTCTAAGCAACAGGAAGTTTCCTCTGTGAATACTTAAAACTTTAATAATTATTTATTGAATAAGTAGGATGAGAGCCAGGACATAGCAGAAATGTGAGGAGTTTCCCAGGTGACTTTCCAAAGACTTTGAGATACTAGCAGGTCCAGCTCTAAAGTTATTAGAAGGAAAGAAAATCCTCTCTAAAGAGCTTTTGGCTATTCTTCTTGCTCTCTTTCCCTCCCTCATTTATCTGGCCTAATCTCTTCAATCTGGCTTTATTTAGTGAAGTTGAGGAAACTTTTTTTTTTTTGATAAACTGAGTCCTTCCTGAGTGATCTTGGTGGAAGAGATAGAAGAAGAGAATACAAACCACAGCACCATATTTATTCCTGACAATGTGAGCTGTGGCTGCTAGTCCTGAGACAAACAGATAAGTCCAGTAATTATAGATAAGTGCTTTTGTTTGATCTGTATAACAGTTTCTGCATTTTCAGGTAATTTCCCTTAGGCATTCACAGGCAAGTGGGAAGCTCTTCTTTACAGTCTATATTTTAATCTATTTTCAATTGACTTGTTTATGAGCAGACAAACAACTTTCTTCCATTTTTAGGACTAAGCCTTTTCCTGAGACTGTATATGAGACTGTATATAAGCTATTACAGGTTTTTAATATAATACTTTCTGACTTCTGCCCTTTCCTCCAAGTAAGTCAGCAAATAAAATAAAATACCCAATTGCTTCACTCTTGATTTTTCCCAGTTGAGAGAACTTCAAAATGCCCTGGCATGTTGCAAGGCCACCTTGCAATACAGAAGGCAAAAGCCCAGGCGAAGATTTGTCCGAAGCCTGCTAGAAGTTATGAAAACTTCTCCAGAGAATTAAGAGTAGTGTGTGAATAACTCAAAGCATTCATTTTCCTAGCCTTCAGATTCCTCTGAAAGCCCACTGGGATGTTTTCCAGAGGTATGAACAGACACAGAGGCGCTTTGCTAAATCCCATTCACAAGCTCACACACAGTCAGAACTTCAGGGCTGCTTGCAGACACACTCCCCTGGCCAGGAGGTTCGAAAGTGGACATGAGCTGAAGCCAGCTCCATAAGGGAGTGATGAAGCCAAGCATTTGTTATCCCACCTTCAGCTCCCTGAAACAAAGCCAAAGTGAGGGGGCAGGCTGGGCTGTTAGCAGGATGGCTCACGCAGGTGTTTAGAAAGCACTTGTCTGTCTGAAATCGCTGCACTCTGTTGGTGGCTTTAGGTGATTGCCTTTTGGCAGCTGCCTCCAAAGTCGTCCTTTGGCAGTGCAAGACCTCTTGTGGTCAAAAGAAACATCTCCCTTGGCAGTGTTGTGACCAAAAGCCACGTCTGAATGGATTCCAGCTCAGCTTCTTGCAATGAAGCTTCAAGGATATTCCAATGAAGTTTCTAGAGCCCGAAGAACCCTAGAGTTTCTTAAGGATCTTGTCTGCATCTGAGTTACTGCCACCACCTTAATGAAAAGGCTGATGTTGAACCAGATAAAGAAATGTCAGTATAAGGCAAATGCAGAATGAGGCTCCCGTTTTGGACCAAGGAATATCTAATGGGCTCATATTGGGTAGTGTGATTGTGCCTGGCAGTGAGGGAGCACGGGTGTTTAATTGTGGGCTGTGTTAGTGTCAGCTAGTTGTAGAGGGAATGAGTGTCTAATATTTGACACAGCTCTCTATCAGTCATGGTAGATTAAATAACAAGACATACATTAACCCATTTAATAATTAGCTACCATCATATCAACTTGATAAAAGAGTACTATTAAGTTAGTCTGACATTGTGTTAATACAGTCTTTAATTTTTAACACAGAAGATTAAGATAAAGTGACTGTCAAGGATTACATTGCAACACCTTTTTCAGCTATGTTGGGGTAAATATCTTTTTGACAGCATTTGACATGTTGACCCCCATGTGTGGTATTTTTCTGAAACTTTGTATTAATTGCTCCCTTGCCTCCCTTTCCTTCGGGAAAGAGCAAACTTGGAATGGGCACCTGTCACAACAGAGCCAGTTTCAGGGAAGGAAAGGCGAGGATGCGGTGCAGAGCAGTGACTGTCCCATGCCGGGAGCCACACAGAAGAAGAATGGATGAAGGACCTGGCTCAGGTCTGTTGTGGGGTTCCCCATTCTACTCAGGGTCTCATTCACCTCTCTGTGCATTACTTCATCTGTGTAAAAATAGGAATATTGATTTTTTTTTTTCCCACGTCACTTTGTTTGGTATGTCACTGCTAGCATTGCCGTACTTCATTGGGGTTAACCATATTTCTTGGGGTGGTTCAGGAGGTAGTGAGAGCACGAGAGCTGCTGTCCTGTGTGTGCATTTCTGCTGACCACATGGAAAGTATGGGTTTATACTAATGTGGCAACAAAAGCGATGTGTGGTTTGTGAGTGACTTAAGCTGGTTACACCTAGCAGATATCTTCCTCATCATGAAATTGAGTAGGAAGTCTGATGAGAAACAATCATTTGGGTTATGATCATGTCATATAAATTTGCTGTGTGTATATTTTGTCTTTTATTTTGCTCCATTGGTGCTGGAGGATTTTGCGCTAGCAGTGCTTTTCTGAGCCCTTCAGGTAGCATCCTCTGGCAGGACTTTTGATCCCTTGCCTTCACTTCTGGATTTAAAAGCAGTACAGGGGAAGACTGCTGGTGGGAATCATGCCCAGCAATAGGCAGGGTATAGCAGCCTCTGGCTCTGCTTTGTCCTGTGGCCAAAGCACTGGTGGGCACCCAGGGGAAACCCTCTGTGGTGGGGTTTTCCAGCAAAACCTCCCCTTTAGAAGTGCTCCATAATGATGCTGGAGGGATTTCTTTTGTAGGAGCTCATCTAAGCCTCTTACAAACCCTATGTAAGCTTTCAGTACCCAAGAGGATGTGCTGCCAGGATTGGCCAACCACTGTGCAGATGAGTTTCTTTCCATCTCCAACACACTGCCTGTTACTTGTTTTCCATTCCTGCTTAGCTCCTATGTTAAAGTGAGTGTCTCTTGATGCATAACAATCCATGTCTGTTGATGCACAACAGCTCATTGCCTTTGCTATGTCACTGGGCAAGCCACTGCATATTAATGTGAAGGCTTTGGGTGGTTAATTTCAGTTTAAATTCAGAAACTAGATTTTTTTTTATCCTGGTGAAAAACTGATAGAAAATGAGTATTTGGTCTGCAAATAGATATTGACTAATTTGAATATTAATTTCTGTGTTTATTGCTGACATGAAAGACTAAGTGGCCACACCATAGAGGGGTTGGAGAGATTTTTATGAAAGGGACTTGAATACTGTTATACCTGTGCATTCCTTGTTAAACACCACAGTAATGCCAGTGGATGATATTAAAAAGTAATGGTGAGCTCAGAAAAAAAAGAGAAGCCAGCTTAAAATAATAAGAAGGAAAGGAATATACACTCACACACATCTGTGGAGAGGCCATTTTAGTTCTTATTTACCCTTTGGCTTTTGAGCTGCTGTTTATGTTGGTAAGCTCTTTTCCTACACTCATGCTGTATCAATACTTTTTTATTACATTGAAAATGAGGTGCCCATGATATTACTCAGCTGGAGGGCAGAGGCTTTAAGAAAAGTAAATATGACAAGATTCTTGATAAAATCATGGGAGATGACAAGCTACTGTTGCTGCTTAAACTGTCTTTACTGGTGAAACATGTTGAATAGTCAGCTGGGAGTGGGTACAGGTAATGATTCTGAAAAATCACATTAACAGCGCTCATTCAGGAAAATGAGCTCTTGATGGGAGGTGCTAATTGTTATTAATTAAACAACTTACAGATTATATGATTAGTATTGACCCACAATGTTAAAACAGTAAATTATTTATAGTGTGGGCAAGACTACAATATGGGAAATTGAATAAGTTAATAAATCAAAATTAATGGTTGTCTGGAACAATTATAGCCATTAGTGAAACTACGGTCACTTTAAATATGTAAAGAGAAGTTCATAAAAGCTAATAGTGTTGCCCTGATAAGGGGCTTCTTGGACCAAAACAGAGATACAGACCACCCCAGATTCCATGTAATAGGGGCATCAAATAAGGGGTCACCTGTGTGGTCAGGAGAGGCTTTTCTTCCCTGTAGCTTTCTTAAAGTGGCTCAGAGAAACAGTTAAAGCTGTATGCAGTATACACCTCCCCAGTGAAGCCAATGAAAATTAATGACTGAAAATATCTCTCAAGATCAGGCCTTGGTGTGAAGTCCTCCCAGAGATTTACAAATAATAAATTGCACTTCATTTAATAAGCCCAAATCCTGCTCTACACTCATAAGGGCTTTTTAAAGTGCTCTGAAACTTGGAGAATCTCTAAGGGTTTAGAAGAAAAACTACTGCTTGTTGGCTGCTGCTGGGGCACTGGGCTGCCAGTGATTCATGTTGCTTTTGCTTTCTCACCAGGCTGTGTTGGTACAGCTGCTTTGTTCCAGTTTGGAGCTGGGGCCTCAGTCCCTAAACCTTCTCTCACCCTGCTGAGTCCAATGGCGATGCCTTCACTGGCTGGAGTGGCATGACATGCTTGGTCTCAGACTGTGGAATCTCACATATCCCTGTGAGGTTTCTGTCTGTGAAAGGGAGAGGGGCTTGTGGGATGAACTCTTTCTACCACTGAGGGCAGAGAACCTTGTGTTCAAAGATGATCTCAACATGAAGCTGTGGGTCCTGGGCCCCTCTGGAATTCATGTCCACTGGCTTCCGGCCTGAAGGGTCGTGAGGACACATAGGGATATTTTTGTGAAGAGAGGGACAGGAACACACTCTGAACATACATCAGGGCAAAAGAGGTAGCATGCTATGGATCTGCTCTCCCTTGTATGTGTTCACTTATGTGGAAATGCAGTGAAGCCTTAACACCCAATCACCAGGAAACTGAATATCTCCAGCCAACGTTGTACTCTGTTACTGAGGCAGATTTAATCAACAGGAACCAGTGCTGGAGGGCAGTGACAGATAAGCAGAGAAATTAGTCGCAGAGTCACTGTAATTAAAAACATCTGGGTGATGTCAGCCTGCCTAAAAGGCCATTTCCATGAAGAGTTTGTGAGTACTCCTAAACCTCTCATACTAATTGGCAAGAGAAAGCCTGTGCATTACCTGCCACCTTTTTTTTTTTTTTTCCTATGTTCGTGTGTGCATGTCTGTGCAATATTTATTGGTTTGGATATTCCCACAAATAAAATTTCCCATTTTTCAATGTTGGAAAACCAATGCCACTTAGGAATTTAGAAGGACAAATTGATGGCCAGACTCCTCAGCAGATGGAAATGTTTAACAAATTTCTACATCCGCTGGAAAGACTTCCACAGATATATCTTACCCGGAGATTTCAGCCAAGTCTTTATTTGTACATGGGGAAATGTTCTTTTTTTATATGAGAATTTTCTTTTCACTGACACCGAGCAGAAACAAGAAAGCAGTACCTCTCACCCCCACCTCCGAGGCAATGGAGTTGGCTCTGGTGGATGCAATTCAGATGGAAAATGGACAGAGTTCAGCTCTCCTTCCCAGGATGCATGGCAAGGCTTTCAACATCAGTGCCCTTCAATCAGGGAATATGTCCTTTGCCTTATTAATAAATAGGGAGAAGACAAATGGGTTACTTCAGGCCAGCACTGGAGTAGGAGTTTTCCACTGGGACATTGGGAGAGTTGAGCTGAGTGCTGGGCAAGGGTAGGGATGTCGAGCTGGGTGCTGCTCTGGTTTTCTCCAGCATGGTAAAATGAGGCCACAGAGAAGGAGTGGATGGGCAGGGGACACTCTCATCAAGGCATCACAGTGCAAGGAAGCAGGGGTGACTGCAAACAGGCACCTGTGCTGCCTTTCTGGGGATGGGCACCTTAGGGACATGCAGAGGATTTCTCTGCCAGTGAAATCAGCCAGGGCAGATACAGCCATAGGATGTTTTCTCTTTTCCAAGGTCAGTAAGACTTTTTGATGAGGCAGGACTAATATGATTAATGTCTGAAAGGGACTTTTTTTTTTAATTGTTCAGTTTAATTGACAGCTGGCTGGGGTTTTTATTGTTTGTAGGACATGCTTTGCCCCAGCTAAACCTCGCATCTTATTGGTTTAGTTTACAGTCTGAGCAAGAGTCATCCTCAATAATGCTAGCATGAGACTGTCAAGTGGAAGAGAATTCAGGCCTTTTTCAGACGCTGTCCTTGTTATTTTGTGGAATCCAAAGCAGGGGAATGAATGCTTCAATGCAGACTTGCTGCTGCTGCTGCAAAGACTGGTGTGAGAAGGGGCAGTGAGGGTCACCAAGATCTGTTGCAAGACATGTTATGCAGTGAAGTGTCACTGACATCTCCATTAATGAGCTGCTGCAGGAAATTGTAATTGCACTAGAATTAACCTGGGGTATTATTTAAGCATTTTATCAGACTGATCTAATCTGCTTTTGCAGGTGTTTATAACATAACCATAGTTGGGATATTTTTGCATGCTACAAAACTCTCTTAAACTCCGTGAACATGTTACGTTAGAGATTGAGCTTTCTCTGTGTAAACATCTCCCTGGAGCAGAGAGGGCTTGCCTTGTCTTTCCTGTACAGAAAAGTAGAGGTTTTTTTTTTTTTTGATGAGGCCACCATAATACATTACAAGCTCGTTGTGACTTTATGGCTCCCCATGGCAGAGAACCTCATCCCTTAGTCCCACACTTTCAGGAGCAGCCTCTAACTTGGCCGCTGTGTGCATCAGGCCAGTTATTCTGGCACTGGCTCGCAGAGGTGTGGAATTCTGATCTCCCACAGGCCCTGGTGGGATCCTCTGCAGCTCTGGAACATGTCCATGGGCTGAGCACACCGCAACCAGTATGTGAGAAAAACAGCAGCTGCTTTTGTAGGTGTCTCAAACAAAAGGGAAGGAAAAGAGCCACATTCTCTGACCTCTTTGCTGCAATGTGCTCACCATATTATTTCTCCTGGCCCACAGGAGGTCATATTTTCTAAAGTGCACAGATAGCTGTCCCAGTAGCCAGGGCTATTTTGAAGACACCTTATTGTTATTTTTTTTCTCCGCCATGTAGTCTCTTGAAAATACTTTGACTTTCTGCTAAATAGAAAGTAAGTTTTCTTAAAGAGATTTGTGTTGTAGAGGTACGCACAGAATGAAACCCTGCCATGCGTTCAGAATTCCTAACTCAATTTGTATTAAAGTGTGTCATCAGCCCCATGAGACGAATGGGCTGCATCTGGGCAAGGTCAGGCATGCTGTCTCTTAACCAAGCTTCAAGACAAGTCATGTGGTGGCAAAATCCACCCAAGTAAAGAAACAGTCAGTCAGAGGGAGGCTTGTTGGCAACCCTGCTGCCTCATCCTTCTCTTCCTTCCCTTGCAGCCCCCAAAAGCTTCCTCTGTGGAGGGGATGAGAGTGGCCAGCCAGAAATGCTGCATGGGTGGAATGGAGTAGAGTTATCATCTGCCCTGCCTTCCCAGAGCTAATGTGTGTCCCCAGGTTGACTGTAGTGCATTCTAAAAAAAACTTAAGGACACCAAAAGATGCCTATAGGATGGGCTGGGGGAGCTTGTCCAGCTGCATTTGTTGCTGCTCTACCTCTCAAGATGATGAGAGGTGCGGGCCCTAACTTTTGTGCAGCTCTAAAGCCTCATAAAACATAATAGACCAGATCAAAGGCCTCTACAGCTTAATAGCCACTTCCCTCCTTCCCTCCTAGCCTTTTGCTAAGGCAGTGCTGGGAGTAGAAGCCTGAACGAACAGGTTGAGAGCAAAATCACCTGGTTTCACAGGGAATGACATTTGTGCTTCAACAACCAGGAGTAAAAAGCCTGAGACAACAATTTGCTGAGTGCCACAGCCTACTAGTTATTAGGCATGTACAAACCTGAGGGAATGGCTGCTCCCACAGCCTCATGCTCAGCTGGAAGTGGGCAGAGGAGGTGGTGATGCTTTTGCTGCCCCTTGCATCGGTCATCAGCCTCAACCCTCCTTTCTCCAGCAGTGAAAACTGGTGGTAGCCGCTCCATTGGAATCTGGGATCTGCCATTCCTAACAACAAAGCACCACAGGCACTAGTGGTGCTGCACTGGGAAAAGAGATGAAACTGCCCCTTCTTGTCACTTGGACTAACTAGAAGAGTCTGTGCTGGTGCAAGGGAGGCAGGGGATCCCTAACAGGTGTATTTTTGGGTGAAGTGCTGTCTTCACCCCACAGTGTAGCTCCTGGGAGTGAAATCTATTCATACTCTACTGTTTTCCCTGCTCCCATGCCCCAAAATGTTATTTCTGAACAACTCAGCGTGTTTATTGGGGAAGTTGATAATACCAGCTGGTGCAGATGGTATTTGAAATGAGAAGTTTTAAACTTTGGAATGTCACCAGTATTTCCAGTTTTCTTGTCATGCTGGGCTGCATTGAAAACAGTAAGTGAAACTTCTAGTAATTACCTGATTCTTCCTGAAAACAAAGGCATAGAGCAACTTAGTCCTTGTTACCTGCAGTGCAAGGTGACAGATCATCATCAGAGGAATGAGATCAGGACTTATGGAATGGCTTGCTCTAGAGCAAGTGGGTGAATGTAGTGTGCTGTTTTCCATGAATATTCATTCCCATTTTAAAAGTGACTTTACATCAGCCATTCTGGGGTAGTTGGTATCTCTGGAGATGATTACCCATTTAGGGGTACTGGCTAATATGTTTGCCTTGAACTTTTTAAAAGCAAAGGTCCCATGCAGTGTGTTTTCCAAGTGAGATGTTTTTCACAGAGATGGGAATAGTGAATGCTGGCCTGTGGGGTCCTCTTCTCCAGCTGCCTCAAGAACAAATCTTCCAAATGCTGGGGGGGTGGGGAAGGCTTTTTACCATGGCAGTGAAGGGAACTGAGAGTGAGCCAAATTATGGCTGCTACTGTCTTTCTGAATTAGGAAGGAGATATTCTTGATATCAGGTATTTTATAGCATGCCTCAAACTTCCTCTGATTTGTTTTTCAATTTTCATGCAACAGAGTTTTATTCCAAACACGGATATCAGAGTTTAGATTGGTGACAGTGCTGGGTTAGGGCTGTGTCCAAATATTGTGCTGAAGCTGAGTAACACCACTTTGCTAGGCAGCAGTTTTGCTCTTGATATCCAGGAGTGTGGCAGAAATGGGAACACACAACACACAACTCTGTCTCTGGAGGGGGCTGTTTGCCAGCATGCAAGGTTGCAGGTTGCAGCATGCAGGCTGGCCAAGCCCAGCCTGCACGGGTTATAGGAAAAGCAGCTCCATCCAGATTTCCAGAAAAGCTGGAAATGTTTAAAAGCTAGAGGTGCTGACCATCCTCGGGAGCCCCACCTGGCTCCTTTCCCTGCTTCCCACAGCTGCCTGGCAGGCAGTGACAGCTCTGCCAGCCGCTGGGAATACGTTTGCTCTAAATATTTCTGAGCTGCTGTTTAGATCGTTAAGAGCCTGTTTGCATTAGGAGAGGGGAAAAGGGGCCATGCAGTGAATAAAAAAGCTCTTGCAAATCTTCCAGTGTTCTCCAGCTCCAGGAGAACTGGTTACAGAAAACCTTTGTGTGACTAAAAGCACGGGGCAGCCGCTGCTCTGGTGCCTCGGACATGAAAGGGGTCTATGGGAGTTTCCAGCCCTGCCAGCATCTCTCCTTGAACTGGTCCTACCCCCGGTTACTGTGAGGCCAAGTGTGAGACCCAGAAGGAAGGATGCATGGATAGGCAGCTCAGCAACCCCCACCAGTGCATTTTTCTTGGGGTATCAGTGTAGGTTGGTTATTAGGGTCACAATTTTTTTTTCTGTAAAACATTTACTGCATTAATAAATAATGTTTCACAGAGCTCTGCTTTCAAAAGAAAAGCCAAAGTAACTTTGCTGGGTGTTGCCAGCCCTACCCACTCAACTACTTTTAGCTTTGAAAGACCTTATCAAGTTGAACACAACTGACAGGTCATATTTCGAGGAAGCGAGCCAAAAACGTTTTCACTATTTATTTAGGTACATTCAAGTGCTGAGCAGTTTAACCCCAATGCACCCTCTTCATCTGCTCCCTACATGCATTTTAAAATTGGTTTTGTAAAGGAAAAATGTAGCTTGACTATTTATGCCCTGAAACATAATTATGTGTTTTCTGCAATGTTATAAATATGTGGATGATCATTTAGTAAAAGGTAACCGGGGGGAAGGGGAAGAAAACCCCCAAAGATGATTTCCATCAGTGCTTCCAGGCTTCACTTCCACTGTTATGCAATTAAATCCAATTCAGTTGATGAATTAGTTACCCAAAATGGAAAGACAGAAGGTTTCTATCTCTTTCCATTATTATGAGTATGATGAAAGTACCACAGGACCCCATCCCTGATAGGGACCGCTATTGTCTGAGACACAAAGCTGAGTAATAAACACAGTCCCCAGGGGAGATTCTCAGCTGCTGTAAATTATCACAGCAATTAATGTGCTATTTTGAAGTATGACAATTTACAACAGATGATAATCTTCCTCCTGGCCAGGAAGAATTACTGATTTTAGCACACGATTCTATGAAGCCAGCTACAATTGCAAACTGCCCTGATTTACATGCTCGGCTGAGAACTACCTTCTCTGTCATGTTCCTCTGAATTAAAAGGATTAAGTGCAACATTTAGGTTCTCCCTCTTCTTCACAACAGACACCTGTTGAGGACCCACCTTCCAGGTGCAACCAGTAGTTTTTAGGCATTGCTCTTCTGGTGGAGAGTTGTCTCAGCCTCGTGAAGGCAGCCTGGACTTGCCCTGTTAACCTCACCCTGCCTGTGCTGTCTTCCAACCTTGTGTTATTGAGGTTTGTTGCTCTAAAGGTGGGGAGTTTTATAGTTGCTGCCTTAAGGAGTCTTTGAAATGATATGGGAATGCAGGCTTTGAAAAGCAAAACAGTAGACAAAGTTGGTGTATTTCTGCAGCTGTGTTGTGGCCTGAAGGATAAGCAATGATGAGGTTAGTGAGAAACTCCTGCAGAGCACCTTATTTGCCACAGTAGCTACCAGCACTGGCTTCTCTTTGCTTTACAGGCTATACTCACCCAGCACCTTTGGGCACGTGAGTATTTATCTGCTATTACTTTTGTTACCCTGTTTGGGCCTTGGTGTACGTAGGATACCGATATCACAGAATAAGCTGAATTGACCCATAGGGATCATTGATTCCATCTCCTGGCTCTGCACAAGAACATCCCCAGGAGTCACACCATGGGCCTGAGTGTGTTGTCCAAATGCTTCATAAACAGGCTTCATGCTGTGTCACCACCCTGGGGAGCCTGTTCTGGTGCCCAACCACACTCTGGGTGAAGATCCTTTTTGTAATATCCAACCATGATCTCTGCCACGGCTGAAATACTTCTGTCTCTCCAGAAGACCCTTGAGGAACACTGCTTTTTTTTTAAAGAGATGCATACTGACTTCCACAACATCTTAAACAGAAATTTTAGAGTCTGACTGTGTGTTTAGGCAGCTAATTTATCTAAACCAATCTCAAGCAAGGTTATTTTTTAATTTCCCTTTACTTTGAGGAGGTTGGATCGCTATTGTTTCTTCTGTACACATTTATTTTTAAACCTATGCATTACACTGAAAACTCACAAGAGCGTGGACCCCTCAGATGTACTTTACACCTAGCACAAATACACATTAGATGGAATCCTGGCTTGATTTGGTTTTTTTTTAGCCTCCAGATGTTCCAGATGCCAGTACTGTTACACGTGTCCAATGCAAACGGGATTTCTTTATCTGGTTAAGCACTTTTGGATCCTGCAGGATGTAGACATTACTATTATAATAATGGTTATGGTAATTTCCAAGGTAGGCAATAAATCTATCACTTAATCCATCTCTTCTAATTAGACAGCAAGCATAGCATCACTATCTTGGATAGAAGGAGTCTCAAGTGAGATCAGTGTTTAAAATCTAAAATTCAAATTATCCTTTCCTTTCTGAAGATGGGGTGGGGGCAGTGTTTAAAAATAACAGACTCCTGTGATTTATATGGTATCCTCTTGTCTTATCAAAAAAACTACAGATTCAAATTGAAAAAGCTTTAGTGGGCCTAATGGAGAAAAGTCTTGAGTTTAATCCTACCAGGCATTTTAAAACCATGAGATGATACAGAGCATAGATTTTAAGATGCAAAATGAAATACTTAATCTTCATCAGTTAAAAAAAAGCCACTTCAGTAACACAGAAGATTATGTAACTTTGAGGAGAGGGTTTAAGTAAACCAGGCTAAGTAAAACAGCCTAAGTAAACCAGGACTGTGGGAGCTGGGAACAGGAGATTTGAGTGGGGGGTTTGGGTCTGAGTTTGACTCACTGTTGGGGGGTCAGTGCATGTGAATTCTAGACCTGACTATGTAAGTTGAGATCCTGGCTCACCCAAGGCCCCTCTTATATAGGAAAAGTCTAAAATGTTTGAACAACTCAAAGGAGCAGGACCAGCTGTGCACGTCCCTGTGATGCTGAAGCAAGGGCCAGAGTGGTGGCTTGGCTGGTACTGTTTGTATGGGAATGGATTGCTGGTCACAGTCTGTATTGCATTTTACTGTCCTCATTTAATCTGCTAAAAATAGTTCTTTTGGAAAGGTTTTGCAGCCAATTTTACTGGTTCAAGAATCCTTTCAGGTGCTGGCTTAGAGATCTGGCTATGAACTGGAGCTGTTGTAAAGAGCTCTGTGCTCCTGCCTATGGCTTCTGGATTAGGGCTGTAATTATTGCAGTGCACTTGGCATCAAACCCACATGAGCTGCTTTCTCCAAAAAAGTGAGAATAAATTCCAGCTTTTGCAGGAAAAAAAATTAAAAAGGCAAGTCAATCAGTTTTAATTTCACCCAGTGGGAGCTTGCAGGTGGTCTGCTAGTTCTATGTTAGTTTTTATTCCATGAACTTTTAGTGGGATGCATTTGAAACTGGGCTGTGCCTGCAGTTCATGCTTTTCCCTCTTATTTTTTACTGCTCTAAACTTTTTCTTTCATTAGTAAAAACAAGGTGCTTCCTACACACAAATCAGAATGGTCTGAATGCCTCTGATGTAACAGGTGGTTTTGAGAACCAAAATGTTTCCATGTAGGGTATTTTTAGCTGACTTGAAGCATAACAAGCGGCTTATGTCTGTGGCCCTAAACATGAGTGGAAGGGACTTGTCACTCATAAAGCCTTATCTGATACAGAAGTTTTCCTCCACCTAGAGCTTCTCTGTTCTGCCAACTTCTATCCTACTGTGGAGAAGCTATAAGGATTTGGATCATTAATTAATAGTGGTATCCTAAGGATATTGTCTTAATCCAATGCCGTAAAATAGAGCACTGATTTATGGATTTGTTTCTTTCCTCTGCCTTAAAAGACTGAAAAAACTCTCCCCTCCCAAAAAAACCTCACCCAAAAAACCAAACCCCAGAAGTGGAGTTTTTTATAGTGGCAAAATCTGGACATAGTGAAACTGCTGCATGGGCTGGAGGATGGGGGACGAGGGAGGAAACCCTCATTTTGTTTCCCCTTCTGTCAGAAACACAGTGTGTATAAAACAGCTAAAGTAGCTTACAGAGAAAAGCTCTGCAAACAAGGCTGAAAGCAGCATTCACCCCTGCCTCAACAACAGCCTCTGGGACGTCCTGTGTGGCCTCACTGTCTGGGATGGACATGTCCACTCAGGGTCAGTCTCTGCAGAAGCACTGCTTTTGGAGGAGATGTGCAGATTAATACCAGCCATGGACCTTCCCCCACCAGCCATCAATTTTTTTTTTAAATTTTAATTTATATCAGCTTAACTCAGATCAAAATTGAGACCATTGTGCTAATAAACCCACGACCACTGTCCTGATGGGATATGAATTGGTGGCCTTTTACTTAGACCTGCTTTCATTGGTTTCATATACCAACATAATCATCTGGCATTAGCATCCAGATGAGGGTCTTAAAAAAGGAAAATTATCATGACATATTGGAGGTGACATTCAAATACAAAGTCCCTATCATTTTCTTGACTAGAATTATGCAATTATGAAAAAATGAGCCCATTACGTGCTGGAGGTCCTTTTCAGACTGCAGGAGAGCCTTGCAGGCAGGGAGTGCAGCAATAACACAAACCAGACTTTGTGTTCCAGCAGTATTTGACAGCATTAAATATAACGCAGGTTCATCTAACCTTCATGTCTCCATTCAGATGCCTGACAATAGCAGCAGTGTTGTTTTATTATGGATTGAAGTGCATCTTGACTGGCTTTTCTTTGCCCTTCAGAGCATGCTGGAGAGATCTAGATATCCTTTTTTGTTTAGTGCATTGAGGGAACTGAGGCAGTTCTCTTAACTCCCACATCTTTCCCATGGCATGGGCAGCCAGCTGTGGGGGCTCAGCATGTTCATAGCCCTGTCAGGGGCCAAGCCTTCTGCTCCCAGTTCAAGGGCAGCGCTGAGTATTTGGTGAGTGGCAAAGAGCTGCAAGGAAGGGATGGGCAATGAAGGAGCAACAGATCGGCCACACTGGTGCTGTTTGACTTTTCACACAATCAGCAGCAGCACGGAGGGGATGCAGGGGTCTGTGGCCATGGGTTAATCTATCCTGACAGCAGAGCTGTCAAGGTATCTTTGCATAATGGGACCTAGAGATAATTGGATTTAGCACTCTGGGCCGAGCTGTGAACTTCTGGAGTGAAGGGGCTGGTAATTAGGATTATTCCCCGTGGTGGGGTCAGGGTGTCTGCCTGGCCAGGAGGTGGCTGGGGTAAAATATTTGCTCAAGTCCCCTGTGCTTTCTGCTGAGCTTGGGGTAATGAGCCAGAACCCACAGCACCTTCCTCAGAGTAAAGCTTATTTTGCTCCTCTTCATCTCAAATGATTTTCTTGCCCCCCCCCCACCCCCCCCCCCCGGTTAATCTCAAAGGAATATTTTGAGGGAAAAAAAATATTGATATAGAATAGTTTTGGGTTTTTGTAGTTTTTTTTTTTTTTTTAGTTGTGGTCTTATACAGCATTTCAAACCATACTTAGGCAATAATAAAAGTTACAGAAGTCAGAGTGAAAAGAAAGATGAAACACAATTATGCTAAATTGTAATTTAAAATGCAAATTTGCCGGAGAAACGATAAACCCCTAATTGCTGTGTTCTCTCTTATCATTGCTTCAAAAGCTCTGTGTGCTCCCTTCCTCCCTCTGGGAAGGGCCTCAGCCGCGGCTGTGCTGCCACACTCTGACCTCTCCAGCGAAATACGGGTGACCCAAAATAAAACCAAGAGGGGAAGGCTGGGGCACCTACTCCCCCCGGGGGGGAAGAAGCAATGATTTACAGGGAATAGTCTGTGAACATATAGGTCTGGAGAACACCAACCTGCTGCCTGCACCTTCCAGTCTGTAATGCCAAAAAAACCCCATAACTGCACTTTAAAAGAAGCTTAGCTGAGAAATGTGAAAATACTGCAGCTATTGAGATGCGTTTGCACAGAGGCTGGTAAGTGAAATAAAAAAAAAATATATAGTTAGTTGTTGAGCAAAATGTTTATAGCTCTTCAAAGTTATTCTTGGTGGCTGAAATCCCTGGTTGGACTATGTAGCAGACAGCCTGATGTGCTCCACACACCACCACACTCTCCAGGAGGGCACCTTTTGCCTCTGGTTGGGTGGCCAGAGGCAGAGGGGCCTCTCCAGTGTCCTCTCCCCTACCTTCGTTGCTGCCACTGCCCAGTGTTATGGTAGAGGTCCCAGTGTTTGCACGTGGACCTGTGGCCATGCTCTGGTCATCAAAGATGTCCTCAAGGACAGCACAGAAGTAATTACACCCCGTGGTCTCAGGCAGGCTGACCTCCTGTGAATATCTCCAATCACTTTCTGAAGCTGTTTGTGTTTTAACCTTTGCCTTAAGTAGCCCCCATAATTTTACCCCATTGTTTTACTCTGATTCCTTGTGTGGCATTGGAGGATCTTTGCCAGGCTTTGTGCTCAGCATCTCACAGTGAATTCAGAAGAACTGTGCATTTTTAACCTGCAGCCTTCTTGTGGCTTTTTCTGCTTGTGGTCTGTCTCACTTTCTCTTTAGTTATACTTTATGAGATGCCCTGAGACTGATTACTGACAGGCAGTGCAGTCATTTTGGAAGCTCTGATCACTGTGGGAGGGGCTGACACCTCCATCTCCCTTGCACAGGCTGCCCAGGGTGGTGACAGACACTAGGGGATCACTCTGCCTGCCAGAGGACTGTGAGGGGCAACAGCAAGGGGAAACAGCAGTCAGATCTCCACCGAAAGGCACCAAGCATTTGGGGCCTCACAGAGTCACAGATGGGATTTGCTGGCTGTGTACTCACCATGGTTGCGCGACACGTTTTCCTTTCCAGCCCCACCTGTGCTCTAGAGCACTGTACTTTGCCTAGATTTTGGCAATGCACTGAGCTGAATCACTTTGTCTTTTCACTGGCAAGGTTTCTCAGAGGCTGGGGCACATCTGGGATGCAGGTAGGATGTCTCTCTGGTGTTTGCCAGAGACTGAAACAGTGGTGGGTCTGAGGGTGCTGGAGTGGGAGGTTTTTCTTTTGCCTCTGACCCAGCAGGGTGCTAATGTGAGCAGTGGAAAATCCATTACCTTTTAAACAGTCCTAGATGACATTTGGGAAGGAGTAAGCAAAAAAGAGGATGACACCGTTTCTACTTGCACAAGGGGCTTGGGAGATAGTCAGATGGGTTGTGTTGCTTCAGACAGTCCTGCTTTCTGTTTTCCCTTTTTGCCATTGCAGCATGAGGTAGGAGAGCCAATTCAGCCCATTTGGTGACTTGTGTTTTAGTTTAAATCCACTTTCATTGGTAATATGGACTCGGGTCCTTGCACTGAAGTGTCTCAGCTGCATCCTGCTGCATCCAGGGTAAGAGCTGCAGGATGACAAGGACTTGTGGGCCCAGCTTCAGGGTAGCCATATGTAGGACCTGCTGCTGCAGTGGCTCCTCATTGCTGCTTAGTTTTGCTTATCATTGCTCTGCCTTTTGCAGGCTCTGGTCTGCTTTTTAGGGTTGCACCCTGCATAGCTGCTTTTCAGCTATGGTGGGCTGAGTTCCCTCTGTGATTCCCCATCAAAGGTGCATCTGAGCATGATGAGGATTTCACAGCCTCTGTGCTGGCTCTTATGGGATAGAATTGTCACAGTAAGGCATTTGGGATGCTCTAAAACAGTGAGAAAAGGGTTTCTTGGCATGGTTGCTAGCTTCTCCTCTGGGCTTGCACTGTGGGACAGCCAGTCAGTCACACGCTACTTTTGTCTGCCATGGAGAGGGGACAGGGCTTTGCAGGCAGGCTGGCACATGTGTTGCTATCCAAGCTGGTTTGGGTGAAATGGCTATTGCTTAGTACCTCCAGCACCATTTAACTGGGTGAACAGCTTGCTGGCAGGTATGGCGCCAGCTGGAAGCACACCTACAAATGTAAGCACATTTGGAAGAGGCATTCACATCATCTGAGAATCAAACCCCGACTCTTAAAGGCCAGTGTGTTGTTTTTCCTGAGCTGGGATCTTGAATTATTAAGGCAGCTTTATTCTGGAGATATGTATTAGATGTGGAAATTTTTGGTGTTACCACTTGTTGGTGGCATTTCTGAGCTGGCTTTTGCCAATGTCTTTGACTTGATCAGTGCTTTATTGATTAGTGTCCTGCATTTTCTCTGGAAATACTCATACAGTGCTACTTACCTTGTGGCCTAATGACATGGTTTAATTTGGCACACCATTAATGCTGCTACTGTTAGTGTGTCCTCAAAGCACCACAGCAGTGTCTCAAGCCCTCAGTGTGCCACGGCTGGGCAGGAAGGTGGCGGCAGTGGTAGCTGGCCTAAGGACCCTAAAGCAGCAAATTAAGTTTCAAAATGAGCTTCCAAATGTCATTCCTGCCCCGAACCTGGGTTGGATGCTGTGCCCATTCAAACACAGGCATCACCCCACTCCTGAAGGCTCCTAATGGCTTTCATTCCAAGAGTCTCAGAAATCTAACCAGAATGCATAAACACTAGTTCAAAAGATGTTTGTAAAGCCAAAATGAGGGTCATCCTTAGTTCATGTAGCTGGGTGAAGTCAACAGGCGCTTGCTCTCATGCTAACTGCAATGTGACTTTCGAATTTTGGAGCTGGAGGTTGGCTGCTTCCACACAGTCCAGGGAGCTGCAGCCAATGGCTGTGGCTTGACAGCAGCAGAGCTGAGCGAAGATTATTTATTTCCACCTAGCAGAGCCATAATAAAAAACTTCTTGTCTCAGACAGGCACGGTGCTCACCTGGCTCCTTCTGTGCTGATGGATGAGAAAGCAAATGAGGTTTTACTTGCCTGTGGAAAAAATATTCTCAAAGAAAGCCAGCCTGAGATCAGCTTGTTGGAAGAGCTGACAGGGATTTTTAAAGCCATTTTTGAGGGTAAGGCACTAGTGAAGTAATTATTGTCTGAACGCATGCACACCGTAAAATGGGTATGTTTTCTAAATGGTCTCTTAAAGCAAAACTGAGTAGTAAGTAGGAATGCTTCCCTGCAGGCTGGCAGAAGGACACAGTTGGTATCACACATTTTAGCAGCTGGCATGTTAATGAGGCCATTTTTATTGAAATGAGCTAAATACTATTAACATTTGTGGACTCCCAACTGATTTCTGAAGCATTTATTGAACTCCAAAAACTGCCTCAAGAATCAATTAAAAATAATTTTTTAGATTTGATAGAAGACGAAAGAAAATTGTGCCATCATGTTTATGTTTATCTGAACAGATCTTACCTTTCTGTTGCTGACTTCAAAAATTTTCCTCTCTTTTTTCCTTTTTGGTGCTTAAAATACCACTGAAAAATATCTCTTTGGAGAAGGTGGTAAGGTGATTTGTAGACAAGATTTTTGTTGGCGTGGGTGCTCTTCCGCATGGGAAGATGGCTGGTGTATGGTTAAAAATGAACATAAGGCTCTGTTATACAGTGATTGCACTTGGTCATTTTTACCAGTGAATGAAAAGTGTATTTAAATTATTAATTAAAATATTAAAAATTTTTAGAAAGGAAGAAAGCAGTGAAGAGCTGTCTGGGAGGGGACAAGAGCATTGTGGGGGATTGGATGACAAGCAGTGCTTCCCATGTGTCCTTTCACCAGGCAGATCTGGGTGAAACCCCTGAGCTTTGATATGTTTTGGGAAGCCTGAGCAGTCAAATTTGGGAGCAGTGGTGAGGAGCTGCTTGTCCTCACCAGGGCATCTGGTGGTCCAGCATACCCAAACACACCATGGCACAGGCACATGAGGCCTTGTTGCCTCCCTGGCTGTTTCCCTTGGCTTTGGGAGAGCTGCAGCCCAATATTTAAAGCATTGTGACAAGCTCTAGTATCTTCAAGGCAGAGTCAATTATTCGGTGCTAAGGTGAGGGGCTTGTTGGTAAAGACAAATGTTAAAAAGAAAAATCAAGTCGCATTCTTGAAAGCGACATTAATCTAAGAGGAGTGTCAGCTTGCAGATGCTGCTGAAGTCATTACCTTGAGCTGAAACAACAACCTATGCAATTTTATTTCCCTTGTTTTGTATTTTTTGTCACAGCAGGGATTCATTGCCTGAAAATACATGTAATGTTCATCAAAGATAGTCAAAGGTTGCCCCAAGCCTTGACAGTGCATTTAGGGTGGCAGGAGCCAGGCACAGTGTGGTGGCTGAGGGCACCCCCTGAGCGATGGGCTTGGGGTGTCCTGTGCAGCTGCTTCAGGTGGGGGCAAATCCACAAGAAGGGACGACGGGCTGGTTTGTTGAAATAATCTGAGTAAGGGTGGCTGGGCCATCATTTGGCCTCCCCCCAGGGACTGCAGGGCTGTAGGTCCTTCCTTGCTGTCAGGTGTGCTTTCAGGTTGGGGCAGAAAACCTGCTCATCAGCAAGGCTCCCAGAAAAGCAGGTTTGTGCATTGAACGCTGCTGGAGTGGGAATTTTAGTCTTTATCCCAAGCGCATCTTGTCCATTAGCTAATGAGTCCAGTCTGTGGCAGAAAAATCCTCTTGGCTCCATTTAACAGCTCTGGAGAGGAAGGCAGAGCATTAGAGTATGATCTACAGTTACATACCAAAAATACAGGCTGTTATGTCTGCGTGTGGTCTGTGAGACCACAGCCTGCCACAGATGCACAACCATGCAGCAGCTGAAATGAGCAGCACTTCTGTTTCTGTACACTCTCCAAAAAGTTGTGTCATTGCTTCTATTTTTACCTCATATCTAACCTGAAAATTACTAGCCACTCAGGTGATGATTTTTTTCATTGCTTTCCTTTTAAAGAAAAAAAAAGACAACAAAACAAACCCTCAGAACAAGCAAAAAGATCCCATTATGAAAGCACAGACTGTGCAAAAAATAAACCAGTAGGCAAACCCCCTCCCCCCCCAAAAAAAACCCTACTACTTGTTTTATAAATATCCCTAGAAGTGGTTGGGGTTTTTTTTCTTATCTGACTTGAATCCTTTCCCAAACTTTAAAAATATCCTCATCTGAAGGAAGGATAACAAAACAAGAAGAAACAGCATTTCACCCCAGTGCCTTTAATAGTACATGTGTGCTTCCCCCAGCTGCCAGGCCATTGCCCAGCCCCCACTTAGGTGGTGAGAGCATGAGACACAAGCAAGAGCTCACCCTGAGGTGAAGGAAGGAGCTTCTCCCACCCGTAAGTGCTGGAGATGAGATGTAAGCCTGGCGGGCCAGGACGGTGTGGAAGAGAGCAGGTGAGCATCTGTGGTGCAGGCTGGAGCTGTGGCAGCAGCATGGGGAGCTGCAGGCTCATCGCGGCAGCAGAGTAGCATCCCTCGCCTGCTTCCTTCACCCCTCCTTGCCAATGGCATCCCTTGTGTGCTCATGCTTCTGGCTGTCAGGGGAACAAGCTTGAAACACTCTGCATGGAGGTTTCAGGGATCTAGAGCATGGCTGACAAAGTCAGCACACTACAGCTGTAGAAATCACTCAATGTACACTCATCACTTCACTCATCTGAGTTCAGTTCTGTCATGTGAAAAAGAAACATGGATGATGCTTGCATGTAAGCCTGCTAAATGGTGTCCATGAGCAGCAGTGTGGCAGAAATCCAAGATGAGCTTGTAGCTGTGCTGCAATTACAACACACAAGTAATTAAAACATTTAACCCCCAGCCAAGGTGTTTGATGATAAAGGCAAAGTTCGAAAGCTCCATCAATTAATCCCTGGGAAGGGCTGGTGCTCCCCAAGCCCAAGGGCTGCAGTGGGGCTGGAGACTGGGCTGGGGTAAGGGCTCCAGCCCTGGCATTGTGCAACCAGGCACAAATCCAGTGGATTATTGTTGGTTGATTTTAACATTGCTTAAACTATTTGTATAGGTCTCTTTAGATGCTGAACAGTTTTATGGCAGCTGCTGGCTGGAAAGCTTCATGTGCCAGGGCCCTAGTCCTGAAATAGTAATTTAGATGCTAACTCTTACTAAGATTAGTAGCTCTGTTTTACTGGGATTGGATTGTTCCCAGTAGTTAACCACATGGGAGTTTGCTGGAAGATGAGCAGCTGAAGATCAGAAGTCAGCAAGAGGATATGATGATGACTGATAGGTGTTGAAGGAAGCAGAAAGGATAACTAAGGTGATGGCATTAGTGAGACAGAATTTCAGTGTAATTCTTCTTACAGCTTCCCTTACATACTTTAACCTTGGTCCTATTTCTTTTTGGTTTTAGGGTTTTTGTTTGGGGTATTTCCTGGCTGATTGGCTGGGGGGGATTTGTTTGCTTGTTTCTTTTGTGTTTCCTACAAGTCTCCATTTTCACTTGTTATTATTCAGGGAAATCCACCTCATCCAGCCCCTGCCTGTCTCAGTGCCTTTGCTGCTGCAGGGATGTTCCTCCTCCTCTGCCCAATTTGGCCAATGAGGAGCACTGGCAATGTGCCTCTTTGGGAAGCTTTGCAGTTTGGATACTGTTTCACTTATATTTTCATTTTAAAAATTAAAAATGTACCAGCAGTGGGAACGTTGCCCACAGGACTCCAGTATGCCAAAATGAGTGGAGCCAAATGGCACTGGTTGCAGCTCCCTGTTCACACTGTGCCACTGGATCCAAGCATCATTTGCTGAAGCTGGACAGGTTCTGGGTGAGATTGCTGGCTCTTACACGACACAATGAGAAGTGTTAAAAAGCAGGGCTGGCTCTTGCCTCCAGAGAAAGTAGGTGGCTGCTGAGCAGCAGCAAGAAAATGCCCCAAAACATAATGGCCGTTTATTGCCTGAGAGGGTAAATGGGTATTTTCCTTGCAAATGAGAATTTAGAGTTGTCAATGGTAAAGTCTATCTTTCCCCCCTGCCTCCTGTGTGTGAGTGTGCCTAAGTGAAAGTCTAGAAGGGAAGGGTTTGCTGAGCAGGGAGTGACCTGTACAGGCACTTGAGATGGGAAATCCCAAAACAAACATCACGGCTAAACCTCTCTCCTTTGGGCTTGGCTTTGCTTCCCCATTTGGTGTGGAGGTGTCTGCCTTTCTGGGACAGGCATTCCTCACCCAGCATGTGTGACAAGCAAGGGCTGCAAAGAATTACTGAGATGAGTGAGTTCCCTGAGTGCCAGAACAAAAAATTAGTTCAGATGGGAGGTGGCATCTCCTTTATTACTCACTGAGAGACAATGCCTCAGCTGCTGTATACAACCCAGAGACTTTAACTCGAGGTGACTCATTCAGGAAATAACATTTTCCCTCCCTCCTCATCCAACCATTCCACTCTTCCAAAGTGGTGATGCCCTCTCTGCTCAGCTGTTCTCCATCCCAGCACAAGGGAATACTGGTAGCCTGGAGCTCACCTCCCTGCCCGTGCCTGCTGGTGGCTTGCCCGGGGCAGCAGCAAGGAGCTGGGGGCTCCCCTGCAGACATGCAAGGGGCACGACAGTCATTTGGCAGAGACTTGTCCAAAACCAAGCAGGCTTCTCTATATGATGCTGCTGGAATCAGCATCACCCCACACCTGGACACAATGCTGAACTGAGCCCCCGATTTTCCAGCTGCACTTGGCTGTGTTCAGGAGGCATCTCTCTGCCTCCTTAAAAACAAACAAACAAAAATCCAACAGAAAAAAAAACCCAATCCCACTTTCCCCCCTTCCCACCCCCCAACCCTGCCTCTATAAGACAGAGAAAGGGTGTTATAATGCAATGAGTCAGATGAAAGTGTTTTCTTCTGATCTCTGTTCTCAAATGTTGCAGTGTGGTCAAAGCAAAGCAATCAGAGGTGAGATGTTTTTAAGGCTTAAGTAATTATTTTTTTTTAGTGCAAACAAGGCATAAGGGCTGACATGGGACTAGACTTAATGATTCCTGCTTAGCAGTAGGTGTGTAAAACCTGGTTAGCAGTAGGTGTGTAAAACCAGGGGAAATGGGACTAGTTGAGGAGCTGGTTGAGACTGTGGCAACAGTCTGTTGATGGTAAAGCTGGACACAAAATTGGCATTCAGACCAAAATCGGTGCAATTAGTAAAAACAACTCTTCTCGCAAGCTCAACATTTCTGCAAACACTCACTGTATCATTGCCACCTACTCATTGTGACAAGTACAAGGGGCTGCCTTCTGAATTATCTATTTCATTTATATATAATCACCTTGAAGTCATGTGATGGTGCTGTAGTCTTCTCCAGAAAAATGCTGCTTTAAACAGAAATCTCTCTACTTATAGAACTATAAAAAATGCATGACTCTGTAAACATAAATTAAAAGGGCTGAATTTATCTTTCCTGTAACTTTGCTAAAGCTGATGCTGTGATCTATGTCTGTATGAATGAAATCAGCCTGAACAGCAAGGGAACCAACTTTATACTTGATTATTGCAAATGTTCGCAGATATTCCACCTTGCTGCCAGAAGTGCATCACTGTCACACGGATTTTAAGTACAATGTATCACATAAAACTAGAAATATGAAGCTCTGTTTTGTTAAATGACTGAATATCAAGTATTTATTTTAAACACCCCATTTTGTGAGGTATTGGGAAACTGCTATCACTTATATTTTAAGAGCCCACTTGCAAACCAGCAGTCACTAGGAAAACACAGTTTGAGCCTTGGTTTTGTCATGAGGTGGCTTAAATGGTTAGATTTGGTGAATTTCTGCTGTTCTGGATTGTAAGTGAAGTTATTGTTCTGCTGCTGTCTCTTCAGGAATAATGCTGGTTTTTTTCATTTCCCTATGAATGGGAAAAATATAAAGCAAGCTGGCATCAAGGACTGTGCTTTATAAGAAAGGAACAAGGAAAGATAAAATGGCTACATATGGCAATATGGACAGTTTCCAACTTAATGGAAATAAAAGAGTCCAATTTTTTGCAGCATATAGTAAGAATTGAACTGCATTTTTATGCAAATGCTACAGAAAATGCAGCTCAGCAAAGGCTGTATTCTGACTGTTGTCTGGAAAGCATTTTGAGTACCTAAAGACTAATATTTTCCACAAGAACTTGGTGAGAAATAATATAAAGGGGTAATAGAGCATTTAAACCCATTATACCTACCAGAGGTTTATTTTATTTTTTTTTAATCTAAGAATCAGCTAGGAGGAAGAAACGCTACTGTGCCCTTAACAAACCTAAATAGTGATTCTTCCTTGCTAGTTTGTTTGTTTGTTTGTTGTTTTTAAATTCAGTCAAACCCAAATTTGTTTATGGAGAAGAACACCAGGAAAAATTGTGTATGTTTGCACAGCACAATCCAGCCCTGAGGGCTGCCACAGGAGATACTTTAGGTGCAATGTAACTTTGATAAGGTGGAGCTTTATGTGTCCTAGAGGAAAGCCAAAGTACAGCATTGCTGTGCAGTGTGGACCCAGCCTCATCCAGGCCCTTCTGTACTGAATGATGCTGAAAACTCATTGCACGTGATGAATAAGATAGTATCGCTATCGGAGGGAGCTCCACCATCTAGAGAAGCCTTTGGGAGAGGGTAGGTGGGACAGGCCTTGGATGAGCATGGCTCAGAATGAGGGTGCTCTGTAGAGTAAAAGCTGAAGGGCCCAAGCCCCTTTACTGGCATGGATGGGATGGGCTGACTTCCTGTGTATCTATCCTGTTACTGTGAAAACAAACCATGTGGCTTTAAGCCTGGGAGGCTTAGACAAATTGCTTGAGTAAGTGTGAAGGAAATTAACTTCTTGTTAAGGTGTCCCAGAAAGGGGAAAGAAGGAGTTTTATGCTGTGTGGTTGTCACAGTAACTCCTCCATGTGTCTGTGTGCCCTTAGGGTTAACCGGGACTGAAGGAGACAGTCTCCTGCCAATAGGCAGAAAGTGACAATGTATTTAAGTGTAAACCAGACCAAAGAGCAGCACACTGGAGACTTGCCAGGGAGGGGCAGCCAGGAGTTAAAATGTAGAGCACTATGTAAGGCGGACATTTGTTTCCTAAGTGGTGCAACAGGAAGGCTGGAGGAGCCAGCGATGCCATTTCTCAGTTGCTGTGGGTGAGACTGGTGCCATTTGTGTAGGGGAGGGAGGCTGTGGAGAGGCGGTGGAATACATCAGAGGAGCAGTGGGATGGATTGCAGAGGCTGGCTGTAATTTCACCTGCAGATTCCGGGCAGCAGCTACACCAGCCATACGTGCTCCCAAGACTGGGTAAGGATTTGTGGGAACTACAAGAGTCACTGTGAATCCTCATTTACAAATGGGTCAATACCCGATTCCTACACTGTAAGATTCATTCACAGCAGTTTTGAGAAGGGGGGGATTCACATCTCCCAGCTGGTCCTGGGTCTTCTAAAATGATTTGATGGTGAAGATACCCAAGGGCCCATTAACAAACACATCAGTAACCCTCAGAGTGGCCAAATCTGTATGCCACAGGATGAGGTGTGGGAGTTACCTGGGCTTTTTGGAAAGTGTTTTAATGAAAAGGATGACTTCAGAGGAACAGTTCTAAAAGTCAGGGGGAGCACTAAAGAGACTGCAAATATATGGCTGTACTATTAAGAGAAGTAGTCTCATTTCACTTCACCAGAGTTATTCGCACTCTATAAGAGCAGGAGCAATCTGTTTATTAAAAGGGAAACCAAAAATAATTAAGAATGTACTGGTAAAACAGGATACTGTTTCTGGTCACATTAAGATGTTACAGTTTAAAAGTTTTATTCAAATATATTAACCTTGATCAGTTTGATGTCTGGCTTGTTTAAAAACTGAAATAAAAACTTAATTCAGAAGAGTGAAATTAGATATTTTGGCAATGAAGTAGCTTGAGCCCTTTGATGCATTTTATTCTTTAGCATTAGTACCTGTCCTGGAAGGACTGGTTCCTGAAATTTCAAACATCTATTAAGAGATGAGTAAATAGCCCCTGTATTGTTATCTTACTGGACATCTCAAAACTGGCCATCATTCATCTTAAATAATGCTGCTTTGCTGTGCTTCTTTCACTACAAAACCCTTTTGTCCATCATTTGCAAATAAGTGCTAGAATGACTCGTTGGGGTGAAAATAATGTCCTCATCACCAATCCAAAGCTACTGCTGGAAGCATTGAGGCTGAGGATGTGCATTTTTCCACTGGTAGAGGCCAGATAGCAGGCACTGAGTTTTGTTGGGTAAGCATTTTACCAAAATACATTTTAGAACAGACCCTCAAAAATGTTGTCTTGTACTCATGGAGGGAAAAAAAAAATAAAAGCGGTCCTATGTACATTTTCTATTCTACAGACCTTTCTTAGCAGTGTTAAAGAAATTGTTCTGGAAACAAGAAATAACTTCATTTTGGTTATAGTTGTACACTCTGGACTTCAGCGATGGTCACATTACATCACTGGCAGCCAGCTTGAACCAGAGTGCTTTTAGAAAATTGATGTTTTCCTTAGTTCTTTGCCAGGGGGAATACTAGGGACCATAAAAAAAGCTTACAAAGAGACACACTGGTATAATTACCTGAGTAGTACCAAGAGACTGCTAAATTGAAAAGGAGGAAAAACCTCATTTTGTGTGTCTGCTGCTTTCCTGCAGAGCAGACACAGGCAGCAGATTGTGCCCTCACAGCAGATCATGGCCCTTGCAGAGGCCAGGAGTGCTGTTACCTGGGGATGTGTGCTATGCTAGCACGTGTTAATTTTGCATGGGGGAGAAAACCTGCTGCTTTCACTGCTGGCTGGGGCACATTACCAGTGCCAGGACAGGATATGAGGGATGGGAATGTGTGCTGTAGAACAGCCCAGGCGCTTCATGAAACAAAATTTGCTGAAACCAGAGCCAGACAATCCCTGTACTGCCCCCAGTCCTGGGAATACTCACCCTGCCAACCAGACCAAGTGCTTTAGGAGGGAGTGGACAGACCTGCTTTGGTGCACTGCTACAGCTTCCCTTGTCTTGCACAGGTTGGCTGCACAGAAAGTATCACCAGGTACCCCTGACATAAAGCATTCCCTGTGCTGAAATCAAGCAGACTCAAAATGCCTGGCAATGGAAATTTGTATGTTCTCTCTTCCCCCCATGTAATGCCCTAAGTGTCTTCTCAGAGCTAATGGTGCCAGTATGCAATTGGATGGGACAGGGAAGTTTGGGAGAAGGCATGGTAAAACAGATTTTGTTGCCAGTGCTTTACTAAGCAGAGTTAAAGGGGGTGTGATGAAGAGATGTGCTGATTAATTGAAGAGTTTGGAGCAGATATAATATGTGGCTCCAGAAGTCAATAAAAATGGCCTCTGTTTTACAGATTTTTATTGTTCCAGAAAATAATACCCAAGGAAAGGAAAGAATGGAAAGGTATGTGGGCCTGCAGAAGGAAAAGGCAAGAGAAAAATTAGATGTTTTTGTTTCCTCCCTGATGCCCTGCACTGACCATTAAATTCAGAGTGCTTGCCCAAGGTTAGGCTTGTGATTTATTTTTCTGTTGGGGATGTCATTGGGGTAATGTAAGAGGGAGAAACTTGCTGTATTGACAAGCCGTGCTTTAAAGCTTATGGGGCTGCTGATTTCTAGTTCACTGGGTAAAAAACATCTAGGATTTTGTTCTGTTTCAATCGTGATTATTGCACAGTGGGATTTGGTAGATCTTCTGTGTCCACTTCCTCTCAAGAGTTACTGGTTTTTAACTTCTTCATGTATGTCAGCCACCTAACTGGAAACAGCTTATAGAAATGAATATGAAAGATAACAGCAGCAATCTAAAAAAAATGTGGAGAGATTAATTGAAAAAGCAAACTGTAATAACTTCATTTAGATTTTTGCAGTGGGCAGCACAAATTACTTATAGCTGATAATGTTCCTCATCAGATAGACTGTACCTCACTCACTTGGAAGACAAACACCCACAAGCCTTTAAGAGTCAGGTCCCTGACAGACTGGGAGGACCCATCCTTCCCTGTGGTGTGACTGCTCACTTGGGCATGAGCCAAGATTTGGACCTGGTAAAGGAGTACTACCCAGGTGACAGCCTGGAGGGAACTTCGTTGGTTTGTTGATCCCCAGTAAAGGGAGAGCAAGGCCTTGAAGATACTGACTTTATTGGTTTGTTGATCCTCAGCCAAAGCAGGAGAGGAACTATGTTAGGATGTTAGGACCTCTGTGTGCCAGTTTTGGTGCATGAGTGAAAGGCTGAGGGTACCCCTTCCCCAAAGGCCCAGGTGTGGCCCTGGACAGCCCTTTGCCTCTTTCTTTATGGGCTAAGCCTTGCAAGATGTGTATACTCCACCTGCCTGCCTTACAGTCTGCTTCATTTTTCTACTACATGATTTGAAAAGGAAAAAAAAAAAAAAAAGAGATTGTATTTCTCAGCTTGCTGTTCTTAGAGGGATGAAAATTTGCTCCTGTGGAGCCCATTAGTATTGCCAAAGGTTGCTTATTAAATGCTTACCTCTTATGGACTGTCCCTGTAAGTCTCAGCACTGTCTGGCTATACCTTTAGCAATGCCAAACCACAAACTGAAGGGGAAGGAACTTTCCTTGAAGCTTTAGTTCTGGGATTTGTGTGATTAAACTGGATTCTCATTTTCCTTTGTAAAAATGGATGTTTCCGGCTGCTGTGGTTGCAAAGAAAAGGTTGAAAGTCTAAGCCCAAAGTATGTAAAGCTAGAGAAGCAAATAAAAAGAATATGAGGTGTTTTTTTCATTTAGCCCTATGTTTTGAACTACTCCTTTCTCCAGGAGGCTGATTCATTCTTTTGAATGGATTGCACTGGTTATACCATATTTTTTTTTTTGTTTCCATAAGGGATGACTTCAGAGCTTTTCTTCCAAAACTTCTCTGCCCAGTTTAGACATCTCTTAGGAAAACTAAATGAGAAGGAATTTGTAAGAAAAATTAATGATCTACTATATAATTTTTTCACAATTTTGTACATGGATGGAGTGGGTTTGTAGAATTACAGAATTGCAGTGACTAATAATAGTAATGAAGTATCTGATTGTACTATGTAGTTAAAGATAGTAATAATAGTCTCATTGTCTTGTCTTCCCACTCCTTGCTGTGACATCAGCCCATCCCAGACCATCACATCCTGCTCATGGCTGTGTCTTTGTTGATAAATAGTGAGTCATTATATGCTCTGCTCTATGCCTCTTACAGCTGTATTGCCCAATTTTCCTCTCTCCAGAATGAAATCCCTTTTTGCAAGGATTTAGTACACCTTTAAAACAGCCAAGTTTGTCTTGTGACAAATGTGCACTTCAGAAGTAGGAACGAATGAAATAAGGTTTTCTTTTTTTCCTATCTGATACCTGAAGTAGGTTCACTTACTTAAATGATATATTTTTATTAATGACAGAACTCCACCACCACTATGTACTGATGGCACAATCTACCACATGCTGAATGCATCATTTCCATGCCTTGTCCTTGCAGGACACATTCGACCTGTAGAGCCCTGCTGTCCTATAGGCATTAAACTCTACTTGGAATATTCGGATGCTTACATGTAAACAGATACATAGAAGTTACACCTTTTTACCACAAATACCAAACTGATTTAGTAATACTGAATTCAAAACTTCTTGCTCTCCAGCATGCTGCTACCTACATAGCATACTCAGGAAGCTCTTCTGAAACTAAAAGGTTAGCAAAATATTTTTTTTTAAGTACAAGAAATAATCTGGATGCTTTCCAAAAAGAAAAAAGTATGCACTGACACTGAGAACATACAATGATCATTCTGGCTCTCTAAATATCTGTTTTGCATAGTTGGGAGATAGTTGTTTTCTTTCGATTTAAATTTAAAAATATGATCAAGCATGTGGCATAGCAAACTTCGAGTTCTGCAGACCTACTGAATTAATATGAATTTCTTACCAAGAACCAATGAGCAGTTCATTATGCCTACCTTGTACAGATGAGTTGAGGGGAAAGATCCAAAGGTGTAACAGATCCTCAGTGAGGCGAGATACACCGTATGTTTGTTTTAACTTGTTGCATTTTACTTGGTCATTTTGTAACTCACCCTTGCAAAGTCTAAGAGACCAGACGGCCCAGAGCGTTGTACTGTTTACGGATAAAGGAGGGGTGGTGGAAACCAGGACAAAACGTGGTCCCTGGGGTGGACAGATGGATGGATGGATGGATTGTCTTTAACTCCTGCTCTCATTGCTGTTGCCTTGCCCTCCCTTTGCTTTCCCTAGGCTGAGGATCCCAAGCCCCAGCCTATCAGCTGCCAAACAAGCTTCACATAGTCAGTGATCTGGTGTAGGCTAGAGCATTGGCTGTAAATCTTGCTCTGCTGGTGACCTCCCATGGGGCTGCACCTGTGTGCCTCAACAACCTTCCACCGCCCTTCCACCTTCTCTGTGTGGAAGCCAGGAGCAGGGTGAGGTGGTGGGATATTGCGTGGGTGTGCTGCTATGGAGCAACATCTATGCTTAAGGAATGTTGCAAGCGTGTGTTCAGAGGTCGCTGTATGGAAAACCATCACCTCTCTGGCACAGCCTGTGTGTTGCACTGAGCCTGCAGAGCCTCCTTAAGAGCATCTCTTTTCCACTAGACCTAAAGTGATCCAGGAGAAGTCCTGTTCTGACTCTCTCCCAGAAGGATCCTGAGTGAAACTTTCTCCCCCCGTCCATTTACCATGAGCTGGCCTGGGGCAGGTGTGAGAATGCTGCTCTTACCTTGCCAACAACCCTCCTGCAGAAATGAAAATGTTTTCACTGCACTAAGTGGTGTATTTCATTGCAAAACAACTCTGCTGACTGCTTGCACATCTGTTCCTCTCTTCCCTGTATCACAGTCTCCTCCTTTGGGTTTCTGAGTGCTGGGGGCACCATAAAGTATTGCTTGTGGTGCACCAGACCTGCACAAGGCATCCCTTGTTCCCTAGCCCCAATTAAAGAGCCATTCTTGTGCACGGGAGGGACTGACTGGATAAACAGAGTAGAGCCCCTGCAGCCCTGCATGGGAGATAATTCAACTGCCCATTTGCTGCCTCTTTCTTTCTCTGTTCCTTCTGATGTATTTTTGGGTGGAGGGATTGAAAATTTGATTTGCTAAATAGGTTTAAGAAAATGTAAATGATAATTATAAAATTCCCTGAGTCTTTTTTTTTTTCATGATAGATTTTATGTAGCTGGCAGTTAAAATAAGTGATTACCTCATAAATATCATTTTAATAGCCTAGTAGCCTCTGCTGTTCTGAGATTTTTATCTCAGAAGAGGGAGGGAAAAATCCTTTCCTGTGGATTTATATTGCTGTAGTGGCTGCGGCTGCCACTCATTACTTGCTGAGTAATTTGAGGGGAACATATTCTGCTCATACAGGCAGACACAGAGTGAGTGAGCGTGGATGCTGCTGGGGACTGGCCACCCTGTGCCCACCAGCCAGCTGTGCCCTGGCCAATGGTGGCCCTGGCCAGTGTGTCAAGTGCTTCAGCTGAAGTTTTCAGAGTGACAACCTCATGTTTTCCAAAATCAGTCATTCCTGCACATGAGCGCCATCCTCCTCCATCAGCAACAGGCCAGGACCTTGCCCACATCCTTATTGCAAAATTGGGAAGAGATTAATTTGTTGAGTGCACTGTTCGTTGGGCAAGGAATTGGCTGGATGGCTGCATCCCAGTAATTTTGCAGTCAATGGCTCAATGTCCAAATGGAGATTGGTTACAAGGGATCTCAGGGGTCCGTATTGGGACTGGAACTGATCAATATATTTTTTTATTGCTACAGACAGTTGTGGCCAGTGCTGTCTTGACAGAATGTGGATGACAGCAAGCAGAGGGTGCAGTGGGTTTGCCTGGGGGAAGGGAAGGATCTGGACAGGCTGGAAGGGTGGCCCTGTGTGAACCTCATGGAGTTCAACGAGGCCAAGGGACACCTTTTCAACTCCTTTCAATATATATAAAGGGGCTTGTAAGAAGGATGGAAAGGCCAGCAGTGACAGGGCAAAGGGCAACAGTTTTAAACTGAAAGAAGACAGGTTTAGGTTAGACGTAAGTAAGAAATGCTTTACTCTGCGGGTGGTGAGGCATTGGAACAGGTTGCCCAGAGAGGCTGTGGGTGCCCCATCCCTGGAAACGTTCGAGGCCAGGCTGGATGTGGCTCTGACCAACTTGATCTAGTGAGAGGTGTCCTTTGCCCATAGCGGGGGGTTGGAGCGCAGATGGTCGTGAAGCTGCTTTCCCACCCAAACCATTCCGTGAGGGCGGCCTGGGGTACCTGAGATTCCAGTTCGAGAGTCGCTGAACCCCGAACCGAGCCCGCCCGCTCCCTGCGTCCCCGCGATTGTCCCCGCGATTGTCCCCGCGGGAGCGGCGGGCGGCAGGGGGCGCTGCGGCCCCGCCGTTGCGGCGGCGGCGCGGGGGCGGCGGGCGCGTTGATCCTAATTGGAGCCGACGCGCGGCTCCTCCATAATCCTTCGACATCCCCCCGCCGGCTCGTAATTCCTGGGCGGGCGCTGCCGCCGGCTCAGCGGGGGAGCCGCCGCCGCGGTCGGGCAGGTGTTGCCGCCGGGCGGGCCGCGCCGCGCCGCCCCTGCCCGCCTCCCGCCGCGGGGGGCGCGGCGGCCATGTTGTCCCCCGGCGTGAGGGAGCGGCAGGGTGCGGGAGCGGCGCCCGCCGCCCCCGGGTTAATAATAGAGCGGTAAAAGCTCCTTTGTGGCGGTAATTGGCGCACGTAGCCCTGGCGCTGCCGCGTGCGAGCGCTGGCGTCATTCCCGCAGAGGCGAGGGATGTCTCGGCTGGCCGCGGCTCTCCGGAGGGCAGGACGGGGATCCCTGGGATGCGGTGCCTCCGCCCGCGGCGGGCCGGCGGCCGGGCTCGGGGCACCGCCGGAGCCTGCCTTAAGTAAACGCAAGGTCGGTCGTGTCTCGCCGCCACCTCGCAGGCCGTGTGTGTTCCTGTGCCGTGCTCAAGGCGGTGTTTTGCTGCTGATGCTGTTGGTGGCTGGGTGGTATTTGAGGGAAGAATTGGAGCAACTAGGTCTGGCTCCAAGCCTTTGTACGTGTGAGTACCAGTGCTGCCGGTAACAATACCAGGGACTTTCCGGGTTTTATTGGCGCTCTTGGCACGGCTCAGGAGAAGAGTTGATGTGCTCAGCATGGCTGCTGGTCAGCCGGAGAAAATGCCAAGAGCTATCTCTTCCCCCCTGTAGCATCTACACGGGTTCTGTCTGAGAGGTAGAGTTCCTTTGCTCTATGCACTCTCTGAACAAAGGGTACACACTGATTTTGCACCTGGGCTGTGCAGAGCCCCTGGACCTCAAGTGCTAGAGTCATTGCAACGTGTGTATGTGTTTGGGACAACAGGGCAGAGATACCAGAGTTTGCCTAGTGGCTCCAAGCCCTGCTCTCAGGCTGGCATTATCAGATGACTGCTATCTTTGTTCATGTAGGCACTCATTTTTTTCTCTTCCTGTGAGCACACAAATTCATCTTGCTAGGGATGGGGCGCTTCTGCGGGTTTGCCAGAAGTAGAAATATGCTTTAAAGCTTTGGAATCTATGGTTGTTTCCACATTCATTTTAAACAGATGTAAATCTAGAGTTAACTCTGCTGAAAGAAGAGTTGTGTGGCACAAAACCATTGTGCTTTTCTGTGAACAGATACAGCTGCCAGAGAAATGAAAATAATGAAGTGGTGGTGAATAAGGCAGGCACCTTGCTTTCAGCTGTAATACACAGGGTTTGTGAGGAGCAGATGTTCTTCCTCTTGCAACTGCTGCTCTTTAGCTGAACATGGCTGAGGAGACAGCGAGGTCCCCATAGCCTGTGTGAGGTGTGAATGTATGTAAAGGTTTTAATGATGTCTTAAAGGCAGAGTCCCCACAATCTGATGCAGAATTACAACATTCGATACACTGTCAGACATGCTAGAGACATAGACTGGCTTTACAGGGACCTGCCTTTGCATGTCTCTTATGTGTGCAGTAAACTCTTGAAGCAACATTAATGGACATACTCTTTGGCAGTTCTGTGCTTTCGGGGCAGATTTATATCTGTACGTGGGGTCCTGTAATCACTGGTGCTGTACATTATACCTTCTGCTGATTGCCTGTGCCATAGTGTAATGTAAGGACTCTTTCAGTCCTTTACAACAGGTAGTAGTGCCATTTCTGACAGGACTGGGCAGCTCTTCCAGCCTAGGCTCTTGTGTGTTAGCGGGATTGATGGAGGTTTCTCCCATCCATTCACTTTAACGTGCTCCCTGATCCCAACAAATAGCTGTGTATTGAACTGGGACAAAGAAACTTTGACCTTTACATGAGCCTGGAACAGACATGAGGAGAAACTACACTAGTCTGCTGCTCTGTTTCTACATTTGGACTTGAGGTAAACTGGTGATCCAAGAGTAGTCCATTCTCAGATGCTTCTGTTTTTCTTCTAGTGGCCATATAGAGAGGATTGTTTATCACACACCTTAAGGAGGTTTGCTTTACAGAATTTTCTGATGATTTTCTTATTTAAATAGCTTTTCTCTTTCTTTGCAGTGACCTTGCTATAGTCAACAGCCGCTTAATAAAGTCTGGGGGACTGGACTGTATTGATTTGGGATTGACCTGGACACTTCTGAATATTTCCCACTTCTGTCATTCTAAGCAAATTTTGCTTCAATTTTGGTGTATATGCACTTATATATCTGTTTCCTCTAGTGACTGTTATTGCTCATTTTTACTGGTGGCAGTTCTAGTACATATGTGCTGAATGCAGAAGTCTGAGGACTTAGGAACTTTTTTCTCTTTTCTCCTCCTGAGCAAATTAAATTCTAATTTTGGTGTATATATTAGAGGGTATCTCTTGGTATTTAGTAAAAGTCAGTTTGGCTGCAGAAACTCTTGAATCCAATTTAGCTGATTCTGTGGAAGCGAAGGAGCCAGCTACCAACCCCACCAGTCCTCATGGCATGGTAGGATAATTGAGACCCACAGGGGTTTCCGAGTGCGCTCTCTGCCAGCCACACATGCAGCAAGCTACTGAAACTTGTGGAAATGTGCCTGTGATATCTCATGGACTTACTGCCACCAGTGGAATCCATCTGTAACTTTCATTTCACATAGGTACTGCAGCAGGAACTTACAGGAGAACTAAATGCAGGGGTCACTACTTATGGTAAGTGAGGCTGCTTGTCTCTCCTTCAAAGGATGGTATTTGGTCCTCTTTGTGGGAAAAAAATTTCATCACATTTTTTATTCATACTGATGGAACTGATGAATTTTCTTACTTGAAAACTTGATTCTCCTTAGACAAAACTGTGGTCACTAGGTCTCTGTAGTTCATCATCTACAGTTCTTCTGGTAGCTAGAGCTCAACAAAATGGTCTAAGTAGTAGGTTTTCTCTCAGGGAGGGCAGATCTACTTTGGTATTACATGAAATTTGGTGATGTTTCTTACAAAAAAAAATCTCCCCCAAATCAAAGAAAAGGATAAAAAGAAATATTAAAAAAATTAATTTTGTGGGCATTTTTTTTCCTTTTCAGGTAAAAAATAAAGAGCAGAGTAAATAATAGGGAGCAGTAAATATTTGCTATTTTAAAGGCAAACATTCCCTCCTATGTTGTATTTTTTGGTTTGGTGTTTTTGTTTGGTATGCTTTTTCTTTCCCTTAGCCAAACCACTCTCTTAGCTTTTATTTCAGGTAGATTCAACTGAATTTTTTTCTGCCCATGATTGTTTTTTGTTTGGCCATTGAACCAGATAATCCAATATTTGCACAGCACTCCCTGGAGCTGCATGAAGAGGTAATGTTGTCATTATGACAGGTAGACCTCAGGAGATTACGTGAAAGCACAAGGTCCCCTAGCAGAAGCTCCTTGGCCTTTAAATGTTCACTCTCAAATGTTTAGGATTTCCCTGCAGATCTCTGGACTGTGTTATGTTAGAGGGTGTCTGTGGTTTCCTGAAGGAAGAGCAATACTGGTATTCAGCAACAGGGCATGGAGTTTTTGGACTGTTTGTGAGTATTTTTCTCTTAAGGGAAAAATAAGGCTTCTAGTGCTAAATGTTGGGATTTACTCCTATATATATTTGAAATTTATTTTCTTTTTAGTGTGTGGCCTTTTATAGTTCTAAAAATGTGGTGATATATCTATATCATCTATATCTATATCTAATCTTTTCTGCTATGGGTTCTTGCTTAGGTCAGTGTACCTTGTTCTGTTTGTACAAAAATATTTGTTCCTCATTAAACTCACCTTCTTTTGTTTGTACCAAAACACCCTGGGCTCATGAAAACTGCCTGACCTGTGAACCTATCTGCTTGGACAAGGATTTTGCAGATCACTCTGCACACTGAAATCCAAAATTTCTCCTGCCTGGCTTATATAGTTAGTAGTGTACATTTTTAAGAAAATGCCCAGTGTTACAAGCAGCTGCAGGTTTTGTGCTTGTGAAACCTATTTGCACAAATAATAAAAGCCACCAAAGTCTCCACCCAAATCTGCCACAATTGCTCAGATCTCCAAACAATTACAATCTAATTAGAGCTGGCATTCAAAGTTGCCTCCAGCATTTGAAACAAAAGTAATTTAGCGATAATAAAAGTGTAGATTGGCAGCTCTGGATGTTGAACTCTGCCTACCCACAAAACTTACGCTGGGTGGGAAAGAGCTACAAGAATCACCACAATGACTGAAGGGCCTGACACCCTGCCTTGAGATGACAACCCCCAAGGGATGAACAAATGGGCAATTTTCTACAGGTCTCTTTACTGCCACTGCCAAGAGTGCTGCTAATTACTGACAATAATTAGTATGTTGTCTATGGCATGAATACTTTTCTGCTAGGAAAAACACCTGATTCGTTGTATGATAACAATCAAATGCCCATCATGTAGTGATGGTGTTTATGAAGTTAAGGATTATTCTGAATTTGAACCACGGCCTTTGAGGTGAAAGGCCTCAATTCTGTTACCAGCCTGCCATGTGTGAGGCACAGGGCTGTGATTACCAATTCATTTCATAAAGGGCAAGCATTTAAAATTCTCTCAAACCAGCAGCTGCTGGAGGAATGAAAAAGCAGCTGGGTCTGGACAAATATCTTTTTTTCCTCTGTGTTAATTTAAAAAGAAATCCTGCAATTCTCCCCCTGATGAATGAGACTTTCAATCAGTGTTGAACTATCACTGCTGAATGATAGCTTGTCCGTGCTTGCTTGACATAAGGAATTCTTCCAGTTCCAGAGGTGGAAGTCATGTTTAGGCTGAAGAGCACCTTAGAAAATAAGCTGCTTCATGTTACTAGTCAGTAGGAGGAGTCATTTGGATTTGATGTGAAGGTGGGTTCTAGATGAACCTGCTTTAGCAGGGGTGTTGCATTTGATGATCTTCAGAGGTACTTTACAGCCCCAACCATTCTGTGAAAAGAACCTGCTTGCCTCAGTTTCTTGTGGTGCTACTGGATTCTTTTATTGTTGTCAGTTATAACTAAAGGCAGAAAAAAGAAGCCCTTCCCTTCCCTTCCCTTCCCTTCCCTTCCCTTCCCTTCCCTTCCCTTCCCTTCCCTTCCCTTCCCTTCCCTTCCCTTCCCTTCCCTTCCCTTCCCTTCCCTTCCCTTCCCTTCCCTTCCCTTCCCTTCCCTTCCCTTCCCTTCCCTTCCCTTCCCTTCCCTTCCCTTCCCTTCCCTTCCCTTCCCTTCCCTTCCCTTCCCTTCCCTTCCCTTCCCTTCCCTTCCCTTCCCTTCCCTTCCCTTCCCTTCCCTTCCCTTCCCTTCCCTTCCCTTCCCTTCCCTTCCCTTCCCTCCCATTTTTATACTGTAAAATACTGAATTATAACATAGAAAGGATCACCAGTGACTTCTGAAAACTGACAGGTCTTAGTTTTCCTCCAGCCACGTTAGCATATGCCTTACTGCAGCAGGCAAACCTTAATTCGGTTGGCAGTAGGATTATAGCAGGTATATTTACCCTTAAGAACACTAATTTTCTATTTATAATTATCTTCTCTGCTGAGTCAGGAAGAAAATCAAAATTATCCTCTGTTTTAGATTATGTTTTCCTTGGACTGATGTGAAAATTCTGGGTGACATTATCAAAAGCATCCAATTTATGTAGGATCAAAAGACTGGGTCTTTCAAGATCATCTGCTCCTCAGATGTATAAGGGACATTAGAAAACAGTTCCCTTGGTTTCTAATGTTGAAGATGGAGACATAGATAGAAGGTTGCTGCTTCTATTGCTGTTAGTATGGGATAAGATCCTAATTTATGTTTTCAGATCAGGCTTTGAATATGATGATCTTATGTGTTTTAACTAGAAGTCAGGTTGCCCCTGGGGCAGGTTTCAAAAGTGTATGAATATGTACTAATAGTTCCACTATATTTTTTTTCTTTGTCCTGCTGCAATATGTATTTCTGGCAGCCACAATCCACTCCAGAGGATGAAGAAGAAGGTAGGAGGCTTTGGGGATGCATGTGAGAAAAAGTATTTTTTTCTGGGGGAAGTTGAGGTTTGGGTTTTTGTTTTGTTTTGTTTTTTCCCTGTAACATTCTTCTCATCTGCAAATTACTACTTCCTGTTTGAAAACTGTGTGTAAATAAGATGCTTTTATGCCTCCTTCATCATTGTGTTCCACTTCCCCTACAAGCAGATTCAGACAGAGGATGTCCCTTATTCCAAGGAGTTTGTATGCTATCAATATCCATGCCTCAGTGACTTAGAAATATTATGCTAACCCACTCAAAAGCCAAAGCTGTTTATAGCAGTTGTACCTACAGACATGCAGTAGAGATCCTTTTCTTTTCCAGTTCTGTTCCCTCATCCCTATTTAAGAAAAGCAGAATTCTGTGAACAACTATGACAGCCAGCAACCTGTCTCCTCATCTGACTGCATGGAGCTATATCAGCAATTTGGCCCAGCATCTCACCCAACACCTCATGAATCTCACCAAAATACAAGATAACAATACAGATGGAGTAAGATAACAATACAGATGGAAGCATTTAAGTCAGTATATGTATGTAGAGTGATTTGGGTTGATAAATGCTGCAGAAGTTTGAAGCACTATTTAGTCTCATGCTCACATAAACGTACATTCCTTGGCTTTGTGTTTTGTTGTGTGGATTAAGTTATAGCAGATCTGTCTGGAACACCCATTGAGGCTAAACAGTGGTGTTTCATTGTTTAATATCAGCTGCTTTATTACGGGAATTCAAATAAAATTTGACCTAAACAAGGCAGGCCTTCCCACTATTTTTAGAATGTTATGCCATATCTTATGTCCATGTTTTACAGGCCGGTGTGTAATTAATGATGTGTGTCCTCCCTTCTCTCATTAATTGACACACAGGCTTTTAGGAGCTTAAAATCATGCAGAAATGTGAAAAGTGAAAAAGGAAGAAAAGAAGAAAAAAATCTGCATGCCTTGATACCACAGTTGAAGTGGGAGCAGGGGTGGGTTGCTCTAGGCAAGTTCAAAACTGCACTGTCTCACAGTATTGCTGGGATCTATGAGCTTTGAACATTGTCTGGTTCCAATGCCTCCATGATTCTGTTCAGAGAAGTTGCTTCAAATGTGTCTTTTCCTTCTGTTGCCCCTTGCCCTGGCATCTGGCAAGAGGGCAGAGGAGCCTCTCCTTCAATTTTCTCCTGAGTGATCTCCATCTCACCGTTCGCTTTCAGGTTGGAGGCAGGTGTGCAGGAGACCATAGGTTCCTTTAATCCCTATTAAGAACAGCAGATCACAGTTGCCCCTCTGGCCTTGTTCCCTATGACTATGAAACTAGTTTTAGCAGCAGAGAGATTTAATCTTTCTAGTGGAAATGTAGTGCTGGTCAAAGGTCTGCACTGCATCTTTTAGGACAGTTTCTTAGCTGTGTGAAGTTAATTGTGAGGCAGTGTCCATTCCAAGGGATAGATTTTGGCAGAAGGCTTGTGCTACACTCTTGCCTTTCTGCAGCTCCGCTCCCTTCCCTGGGAGAGATCTCAAAGAGGAAAGCCACAAACTATGCTAGACGTGCAAAGAGGCCTCCGCCCCTCTTAGAGGCTCCTTTATTTGCCTGCCTCCTCTTCCCATTACCTGTCTGGTGACCAGAGGGAGGGAACAAGCAGTTCTGGGATGCACTGCAAGCTGCGTGAGGATGATAAGCAGCTCTGTTTTTCTTTGTTATCTCTAAAACCTACCTGGTGCAGTCTGTCAGCTGCTTCAGGTGCTCTCTGAGAGCACGGATGAGGATGAGCCAAGGTGTATATGCTACATAGTATTCTGGCTGTACCCTTGTTAGTGCCTGCAGCAGATAGGACAGGCTGATACGAAGCAGCCAGTCAGTCCTTCAGCAGTTGCTGCCCAGTTTTGTTCCGCCATCTCCAGTTAATTTAGATCATACCTTAAGTGCGTCCACAACTACGTTTAAGCAAAAGCTGTTACCATAGTAACACTGGAGATTTTCTAAATGCAGTCTATGATGTAAACAACTAAAATGACTGTCACCCCAAATAGTTTATTTCTTCTGTGTAGTTTATTGAGTATTTAAATATGTTTTGGCACACACAGATTTACCACTTCTAAGTATAACTTGGAGGAGTAACACATCTTTTCTTACTGCTTCCATTTCAGCAGATCTGTTTCCATGTCAACAGCTCACATTGATAAAGAATTGACATTCTGACTGCATTTGGCAATGTAGGATAGAAGGTGACAATTAAAATAAATCAATGTTTCTAATGATGCTGATGTTAAAACCATGCCAAAATACTGAGATTCCCATGCACAGTAGGCAGAGATTGCTTCTTTTAATCTGCAGAGAGTGAGGCAGGAATTCTCATGGGAACAGACTTTCTTTGCAAGGTTTTTAAGCCTTCCTGCTTACAGATGCAGAAAGACTGGAAAAGCAAACTCTCTCTCACACACAGAAAAATGCACCTAGCACTCTGTGTGTATGTGCACATGTGTTTGCTTTGGCTCATCCACTTCTAATCTAGGTGAGGTCTAGGAATGCATAAAGCATGTAATAAAAAATAAAATGCAATTCTTGGATTAGAAACCTTGTTTTGAGCCGAGTTTCTTGCAAAAACTGTGGAGCCAGGTGCCCCTTCTTTCCACTCCTGATTTCCTTGTAGTGTATATATGTGTTGAAATTACTAAGGGACAAGAAGAATGGGGGCCCAGAGGGGCATTTTTTAAGCTTCCGTGCCTGATCAACAGACTGGCACTTCACATTGTGTATTTTGGGGAGGTTTTTCTCTGTCTCTGTGAGTAGCATGTAGATGCATAGTAGTCACTGTTAAGGTGTCCTCACTGTCCTTGTTCTCAATTTGTTCATAAGGGCTGAGAGTAGTGTCCCAATGCATTAAGCACCCCAATTATACATGATATGAGAGACAGAAACATGACCCCCATTTTACAGGGGCAGAGAGGGATTGAAAGAAGTTTTTCAAAGCTGCAGGTTGGATTGGATGCTTACAGGTGGTGCAAGCTCCCTACCTGTGGTTGGGATGCCAGAAAATCCTTTATCTGGTATTGGCTCGGGGTCATACTGAAGTCTCATGGCAGATGAGACTTGGAAGATGGAAATCCAGATTAGCTCTTCTGATTTATAATGTACTCACCTTTAAGGGTGAGCAAAATTTGGGAAACTATTTCCATGGAGGCATTCAACTTGTCTGAAGGTACTCTGTCTAGTTTGAAGTAGGTTTAAATCTAAAATTTCTGTTACATCTGAGGACTATAAATGCCTTCTAATGTTAAGCATGTAGGTGATGTGCCTAATGATCTTAGTTGCTGTGGATTCTCCTGCAATCCAATGAAAAGAAATAGTTGTGTTCAAGCAACAATATCACCTTCAGCATGTGTCTAGCAGTGCCTGATACTGCTTTGTGAATGCGTAAATTCACTTGTTACATCTTTCATATTATGGAATTAGATAATTTTTGTGGGTTTGACAAGTGCACAAATTTATTTTGCCTAGTGAGGCTTCTATTTTTGAATGAAATTCTTAGGTGTTGTTTTAGAGAAAAGACTATAAAAGCAGAAATACTGGTAAGAGTAATGTGGTTCCTGATATCATGGAAGTATACCAAAATCTGGTGAGATTTGCTCTCGTACACAGAATCAGTCATATGCGTAATGGAAAGTAGAGATGAATATAATAAATCTCTCACATGTACTAATGACAATTTTATTTTCAAATTGCATTATTTGGAGGATCTCTGGGCACTTCAGAAGAATTAGTTGATTATGTATCACAGCAGCCCATAAGATGATAAGTATTATTACTGTATTTTATAAATGTGAAAGAATTGTGTTTTATTAATAAACAGAGAACTTGCAAAATTAGTCAAGTCCATGGCAAATAACTTTTGCCTATAGAAAAATCCCACTCTTTCAAGTACAAGACATGAAATGTTTATATTTCAGCAAACGAGCCATTGCTGAATGACTTTAATTTGATTGTGCAGGAGAGAGACACTTTTAGGACATATCCTGTGAATGTCACTGAAGTGCTGTAGCATAAAAAATAGATTGCAACTGAGACAGGATGTGTAATCTCTGTTCTTTGGTCTTGACTATTGGCTGTAGCTGACAGCAGAATAGCAGCTGGTTAGATGGGGGTGCACAATAATTAGGGCTAAGAAGATCCAGCACTCTCTGTTGAACTGCTGTTGGCCTTCCTTACTGTATGACCTAATCTCCTGGCTTCAGGGATTGGCAATCCTTCAAGGGGGCATGCACAGTATTGTTTTCCCCCACCTTGAGTTAGAGGTATAAAAGTAGCACAAGGCTGTATGTGCTGCTTCTTGGAGATTGGGCTGAGTGAGAGGTCCTGTGAGGGGGTAACCTCCAGCACCTGTGGGAATTGGTTTTGAAGGGCACCAGGGCCAGGCAGGTGTTCCTCCTGGTGCCACAGCTTTCAGTAACTGGCTCTGCCTGAGTTCTGGTGTCTCTGGACACTGGAAGATTTTACCACACACTTGCGGCTGTTCATTCTCAAGCTAAGTTTCAGTACCTATAGCCATTGTTCCATGGAGACATGACTAGCCATATGGTAGTGCTGCTTCTACCCATTTTATTACCTAAATTTAATTAACAGGCAGCTATAATATCTAGACAGACAAATATAATAATGTACTGTCATGCTTCATTGTAAATAATGTCTGTAATAGCCAAAGCAATCTTATTTGACTTAATATGAATGTGCTTGACATATGCCATCTAGAGTGAGATGAACATGATGCCTAAGACAAACTCTGAAGTAACGTGGTCCCTATTGTTCAAAAGCTCTGGAAACCTGTCCATAATCAATAACAGTAAAGTTCTAAAGAATGAAAGGATGGACATAATAATTTATATATCTGAGTTAATGCAAACCAGAAGAAATGCATAACCAAACACAGACTGGAATTGAAGAGCAGCTATAACTTAGTCCAAGAAATTCTGTACTAAAGACCCTGACTTTAACAAGACTGTAATGCCTAAAACACAGCTGAGAAACCTTTGTGCAAAACAGAAGGAATATATGAATTAAGGATGTTAAATGGTGCTTGCCTGTAATTTGATACAGCATAAAAGCCCTGAAAATGATAACCTAATTCTGTCCAAATCTGAAAATAAAGTTTGTTCTTTCCACCCAAAATTTCTTCTAATTTTACAGAGGTGCATTTGTGGACCACTAATTGAAAAAAAGCTATAATTCTAATAGCTGAGCAAACCCTGTTCTGATCCAACACTAGAAAGTGGAGGAGGAAAGAAATTAGTTACAACCCCTCATGTAAGAAAAAAAAAAAAGTGGGAAATAATAAAGAAAATTTGTTTTCCTAATAAATCAAAAATATTACACTTTTGGCTTCTGCCCTTCTAAAATAAAAGAAAGCAAGAGGTTGTCAGTGGCTAAATACTACATTGTTGGACTTTAACAGAACTGTAAAACCCATTCCTCAGCCTTTGTGAGGATGTAGTGGAAATGCAAGATGCTACTCACAATTCTGCTTGGTTTCATTCAGTGTCAGAGTTGCCTTTTGTTGTCAGTGGGGTGCAGTTCCTATGGAGTTAAATAGCACATACAGCATGGACTAAAGTGCCTCAAAACAGCTGTGTGCTGCCTTAGGCAGTACCTCAGTGGTTAACAGGGATAATGAATGTGCACACTAACAACAGTGAACATAGCCAGTTTAAGGATCAAGACCAAAGGTTATTTTGGGGTAAAAGAGAGAAGAAGGTGAAAATACACAGGTGTGCAGGAATACAGTGTTGTAAGCAGATTTAGGGCCTTGGCAAAAGCCAAAAACTTCTTACTCTGCTGTTACTTTGCAACAAAGATTTTAACCTGAAACATGGGTAGCTAAAATATCGCTTCAAGCTGCCTTAAGCTTCACAGAGGCTCTCTTCTGCTGAGGGCTGGGCAGAGCAGAAGGGAAGGGTAGTAACTAGGGCTTACTGAGACCTAGTGGGGCTTTCTGGTGGGGCACACATTCCTGAGCAGTCACTTTGCTACTTTCTGAAAGGATTGGGATGTTCCTCCTAGACTCTTCATGCTGGTGCTGGTAGGTGTGCTGGCACAGAAACCTCATACCAGGGAGAATGCTACAGTTTCAGTAGTAATAGGGTTTTGGCCAAAAAGAGAGTGGAAGAGCATGCAGTGATACATGCAATACCACTGTCTTCTTCTGCTGTCCTGGGTGTGCCAAATCCTCCTTCTCTTTTTCTAGTCCACAGCAGAGGAGCAATACAGCAAATTGACTGCTTGCTCCATTCTCTCATCAGTAGCTGTAAGATGACAAGCTGTTGCTACCACTGGAAGAGTGGCGCTGGGTCTCTGGTGACAAAGTAAGCAGGTACCAGTGACTGGCAAGTGCACACTGCAGCAAAAGGGAGATTCCAGGGTGTCAGAAATGTCTCACCTTGGTTCTGTGTTTGCATGTTTAAACGCTGAGTCAGCATCCCAATGCACAGTGTTATTCTGAAAGAAAGTTACTCCATTTACTCCATTTACTCCTCAGGTTCCTAATTGCTGGGGTCAGAGACTGGCCTATAATTGCAGCTGTCAGCTCACTGTTAAATAGAGAGATGTAAAATACCTCCTTGCACATCATTTATTAACATTTAAAACCTATCAGGGGACATATAAAGCATTCCTTTTTTGGTAACATTTATAAACTACTGAGGAGCGCAGAAATATTCCCCTATATTAATTATGGTAATTTAGGCACTGTCCATGGATGGCTGGTGAGCACAGCAGCTATGATTCTCCCCCACAGTTCTTTTATTTCCAGGCAGTGAGGTTCTCCTGAGCCCCTTCCAGCTGCAAATTCTCATGGCATGAAGCAGGGTTATGCTGGAGAGTGAATGTATTTTCAGAGCATGTATACATGAGGGAGTTGCACGAAGATTACTGGTAAGCCTGCTTAGTTAAACCAATGGAAAATGTGGCATGGATAGTCTTATTTCACCTGGTCACTTTTAGATTTGGATTAGGTTTGAAATCAAGTAAACTCCTATTTAACATCTTTAAATAAAGATGTATGAAGGCATTCGCATTCGTTTAACTTGAATTGTTTCAGTCAAATGTAAATGAAACTGGTGAAGCTTTCTTGTACTGAGGTGACCTCAGTAAATAAAAATTTCTGTCTCTGTTCTACAGACGAAAGGAGCTGCAGCTCTTCTGGGTTTTCTCAAGGCATAATTTTAGTCACCTATGCCAGAAGCTGGTGGGAATTATAAGCTTTGCTGGATGAGGGTAAATCGAGTGAGGGACATTTAGTGGTCAGGAAAGGAACATGAAGGAAGGCAGCTTTACTTGTCACTCAATGAAAATGAGCACAGCAGCTTATTTGAACTTCTCCGGGTCTAAGTGCTGTGAATGCTTGGACCTGTCATAGGCCCTCTGTGTCCTGTTATTGTTGGAGTATTGTTGGTGGGGCTAGCACAGGCACACCTGGGGTAATCCAAGTGATGTATCTGACTGGGGAGGGGTCAGCCTGGAACATGTGTAGATGGCAAATTCCCTTTAGATCATTCACTCATCTGCTGGGACAATACAGAGCTCTTGGTACCTGTGTGGGAGGGCAAGAGAATGGGCATGTACCTATTCCCATTGGGTTATTTCAGCCAGCTGATGGAAAGTAAGAAATGCAGTTACTTTCAGCTCATGAAACCTTGGTGGTGGGCATGTTTTCCTGCAGTAGTGTGACATTTGGAGAATAGAGTGTGTTATGCTGAATGTCATCTTGAGTTTCCCCTATGAAATAATTTGAAGAATGTTCCCCAGCTGCACATGCTGAACTGTGACAATTGTTGCTGAAAGCACATAATGTGGTGTAGTCTTAATTTTAAATTACTCCATCATGGAGAAACATTAAAGAATTGCTGGTTTTGAAGGATACAGATATGTAATTTTATTCATCAGAGGTGAGGCCTATATAAACACTCCCTGTCACTTTCTTGTTATGCACTTGCTGTGTCACCTGTGTTTCAGTGAGTGTCCCAAAACAGTGATGGAAAAGCACTGGATCTAAAATAGTAGGGTTCTTGAGCTAGAGGGAAGCTGATTAGATCCAGTGTCTGAAGGGGAATTCTTTTGCAGAGGTATTCTTCTCATTACTGTGCCACTAGGCCATATATCATTGGAGGGCTGAAATTTGTTTTTATCAATTCAGGAACAAGATCCTACATCTGTTCCTAATTACAGGTAGAGGTCTCAGAGGAGGTCTGAGTTACTGTGTATGGGGATATCAAAATGCCTAGCTCTCATTACTTGAATAGGTAAATAATTGTATTCATCATCTGTGCAGGGACATAGGAAGTGTAGCTGAGGAGATGTTAACAATTAACAGCAATCTCATCTGCATTACTGGCTATCAATATCTTCAGCTCTTCTGCTCAGTAGTTTAATATTGACTGTGTAAAGCCTCTGAAGAGGGATGATTTTCTTTTTTTCATGTGAATTGGACATTTACAAATTTATTTCTGGCTTTGTTCAGATTGAATTTACATTGTTTTTTTCTACAGAGGATGTGATTTATGGGTTTTGCTCTCTGTGGGGGAATGAGGGACCAAGTGTCTTCTGTAAAATGTGTGCTACCACAGCTTGTGACTGGCTTCCATTCAGGTCAAAGTGCTAACTGTTGTGCAGGACTGCTTCCTGTGCCTGAAGTGGATAATTTCTCTGGACCCAAAATTTTACTTTTGCCAGAACTCATATTGTTGCTTTTCATTTTGAAGGCACCTGTCCTGTTCCATACAATGTACAGTTTTTCCTTCCAATAAGTGCAAGGATTTGCTGTTAGTTTTTAAAAGGCCTTGTCCTCATTGTACAGTTACTCTGGTTGCTTGCAAAAAGGTCATGTGTAAGAAATGAACCAGCCTGTATTGATACAATTTACTGCTATAGATTCAAACAGACATGAGAGAAAAATAACAAAAAAGTGTAGCTACTTGCAAGTAAATACACTACTATTAATATTTTTAATTTGAGATGGCTTACCTGAAACACACTGGTGCCTTTTACTGAAGTCATCCGCATAGCCAGAGAGTATGGGCAAAAAATAGAGTTAGTACTACATACCAAATGCTGATATGACTCTTCTGTATAGTTTTACCATGATGCTACAAGGTGGCTGTCCTCCCTGTAGAAACTGTAACTCAAGGGTTGTTAACTCAACCCCTGTTAAACTGTAAGTGCTGGGAAACTTTTTTTTTCTGTTAGAAATTCAGCTGTAATCCAGGCAGTACAAACTACTGCTGACAGATTTGTTTTGCCCACTGCTAATTGTGGTAGCAAAAATGCTTTGATGGTTTCTATGTATGAGGCTGGGAAATCCCTCTGAGAAACTTAACACATGCAGTAATGTAAAATACACTGATGCTGTTACTTGAATTTTTCAGTTTGTTGAGGTGAACAGCAGTTACCTGCCAATGGGATCAGGAGACAATCTGGTGATTTCAAATTGATGCATTTAATTTGAATTCAGTACCAAGCACATTGCTGGAGTTATTAGTAAAGCAATCAGTTTGGAAGCAACTACAGCAATATGGGCGGTAAATAGATGGCAGCATGGGTTTATTAAAAGTAAGTCATACAAACTAATTTCTTTCTCTGATATGATAAAAAGCTTAACTAATAAGTAAATCCATCAGAATTATATATATCCATTTAATGGACATTTTTCTTACAGCTCCATATGACGGTCTCATAAGAAAATTAGAAGCATGAATAAGATATAATATTTTATAAAATATGATGGATTGTGAGTCATTTTGAGTGACAGTAAATATATATGTCAAGGTATATCTGAAGTGCTTGTCACATTAGTACTTATATATGTATTAATAACTCAGTTTTGAGAGAGGAGAGTGCTATCTCCTAGGAATCAATTCTGACTCAAATACTAAGTTAATGTGCTCTATTTCCATTAATTGCTTGGATGGTAGGATTAAGACTTCATTGTTTCTATGTGTGAATGATATTAGTCTTCTTGGGACTGCAAATACCATGTAGAGAGTAGTCATTAAAATATCCCCTCCTCTGTATGTGTTCCTGGCATACACACTAGAATCTTGGACAGGGAATATGTGCATAGTTGCCACTTTAGAATTTTGTCTATGAAGTAAAACTCCTTCTGTCCTACCTGAGATCAAGAAATTGACTTCCTATCTGCAATTACTCTAAAAAACCCAAACCCCAAAAAAACCTCACATTGAAAACTTACATTAAAAGAACATTGAGGTTGTAAAGCAAATCACTGAGTAATTAGGAAATAATAGAATTCAAGCGGCCTATATAATTTTATTTCAGCTTCCTAATGCAAATTTATTATGAAGCAGTCTTTAATTCCAGGAATTCACACTATTTTTAATTCAGGATTCTCCCTTGGTAGCTGTCTGCAAAGGGAGGAATTTAATCTAGACAGATTTTGGCTTCATGCAATTACATGAAAAATTCCTCAGAACTTTATTGCAGGCCAGTTTGCAGTCCACCATTCCTAATTATATTCCTGCAAAATGGAGATGTGCAGGCAGAGACATTGAAGCACTTCAGAAAAATGTTTCAGAAGCGCTACAAAGAAACATGTAGTTCTGAAGTGCAACAATGGTTTAAGAAATTGGTGAAATCTGACTTTAAAAAAAAAAATAAAACTTCAAAAATCCTTCCAAATTCAAGTTTAAGTGCAGATATTTTGTAAGGTCTGTAATTAAAGTCGTAATATGATCTTTACGTACACTGAATCTTTGTGTCTGAAGGTTTGCACTGTTGCCTTAGATGCATGACAAGTAGGTATTTTCTGCTGGATGCTCTGGATAATACCATTAGATGCACAATAATTAGGTGTTTTCATCTCATTAATATTCATTTTCATACATTTAAATGCCTCTCTTATAGCATTTGTTAATTAACATACATTTACAATGGTATATTCCTCTTCCCCATTCGCCCATTCTGACTAATTTAATGAGCTGACATATCAGATGACTTCTCATACAGGATTCTGCTGTTGTATCTTTGGTGGGAACAAAGGAGGGGTTATTGTGCTGCTTGCAAGCAGTATTAGCACAGCTATTTTTTTCTCATAAGGAATCTGGGCCATGGAGAGTTTGTTCTCAGTGATGCTATTGCAGAATAGAGGGCTCCTTACTGTCTATTTCCTTTTATTTATATTGTTAAAACTTGCATTTCAGGAGCAAAGTTTGTGCCGTAATGAATTATTCAAATTGAAAGCAAATACAGTTTGTACCCTTAAAAGTTTATGTTTTGTGCATCTCAGAGAGTAGAGTGCAGCCTGTGAGACTGTAGTGAGGGACACATCAACATTAACAGAAGAAAGCCCTTTAAACATTCTTGTAAGTAGGGCTAATTTAAAAGGTAAACTAAAACATTCAGGGAGTTGAAGGAAATCTCCATTTCCTGATAATGTCTGTAAGGAGGTGAAATAGTAACTGAAATGCTGCTGTATAATTACACCTGCTGGGGATATTCATTATGATTCTTTGGGTTCTCTGGAGTCTGACTATTAGTAGTAAGTTAGACAGCTTGCCTGTGTATCATACAAATATTTTAACAGACCATGCAGAGCACCTCCCACAATGAAGTCTGTGGTTTCTGTTCCTGTGTTGCTGCTGAAGGAAATAATAATAATAATAATAATAATAATAATAATAATAATAATAATAATAATAATAATAAACAATAGCAGCAAAACACAGACCGAAAATAAACATAGCTCCTTCTGTAAGTTTAGCAGATAAAGTTTTTGTGACACTACAGTTTTTTGAGTCTCATTTCACCAAAAATTAAGGTGAAAAACTCCTGTAAAATTCTTCATACTGATACATCAAAAAGCAATCTCAGCAGTTAAAAGATTATTCAAATTCAAAGGGAGAAAACACACCTGGAGGGGAATTTTCAAAAAGGCTCAATGTCAACTTAATTCTGTTCCCACTGAAGTCAATGGGAGTTAAGCCAGTACAGAGCGTTTTTCAAAATCTTAACCCTGGGATCTGCATAGCCATCTAAGTTCAATGAGGTTTACTCTTTAGGAGATTCCAAGTTATTAAGGGAGAGATTTTCAGTAGCACCTGAGGGATTTAGAAGCACAGTTCAATTAGTCTTTCAGTGCAATTTGTGCTTCTAAATACCTGAGACAGGTTTGAAAATCTCACGCTAAAACCCTGTCTCAGCTGTTGGTTAAAGCCTCAGTGCACATGTCTATTCTGATGAAAATAGGATTGCAGTGTGAGGCACATGCGGAATTTTGCGTGTGGTTGGATGGTACGCCGGGAGAATAGGCTGTCACATCCTCGTTAACTATAAATGAAGGGCACTGTCAAGTGAGGAGCGTTTGAACAACACTGCAAACACTGCTGCTGCCGTCCTGTGCTGGGCTCTGCTAATACTGAGGAGTCACATTCCGTGACCTGTGTTAAACTGAGAGGCACAGAACTCCCTGAAGAGGCAAGGAGGGTAAGTTAGTATTCATTTTGAGCACGGTGGAAGGATCTGGTGCCCCACTTTTTGGATTGGCATATCACTTAGGAGTGATGGATGCGGTTATACGTCAGTGAACATGATTTACATGGGTTTAAATGGCTCCTTTTGACGTGGTTTTTATACTGCAGCCACCCAACAAAATCTTGCCCTGCTAGTGCACTTGAAGATGATCAGATTTAGGTGTCTTGACAGTCCTCACTTTTTCTGCTGGCAAGAAGAGACATATTCCTCCTTTCCCAAATTTCATGGAAGAGAAAACACACTTCTTTTTAAATGTCTGAAAGAGAAAAGAGTAGACAATTCTGTCAGTGTGTTAGAAGCTGGGAGATTTAGCTGTGGCTCTTAGGAGAAAGGTTTCAAAGTCCAGTGTTCCTTCATTTTAAGGGCAGCTTGGCTGGCAATGCCAAGTTAACTTCCTCACTGTTTGGAAGCTCCAGGTATGAGATGCCAGTGATTCAAAGATTAGTCTGCCTTCTTTGCTCATAGGATGCAGTGTATGTTTCACAGAGAAATGGGCAGTATGCTTTTTCAGAGTTCAGATTCTCCTTGAGATACATCTAAGCACTCCCACTGATGGGAAGTATCTGGATGGCTACTGAACAACATTACTGCCAGAATGATGTTTTGAACCATACAGTACTCCTCAAGACCTCTTGTGAAGGTGCCTTGATTTACATTTTAACTCTGCTGTGGTGTACTTGAATGGGAATTTGGAGATCAGGAAGGAAGAAATGGGAGTAATAAGCTGATAAAGAAGTTGTTTTCCTTTAAAAATGATGGCTAAAAAGAGGATACTAAATTTGAATTAGTTCAGTGTGCAGTACACCACACAAAAATTAAGAGGAAGCTTGTAGTTTATTGCAGGGGCTGTCCTAGCCACTCTGAAATTATGTTTGATAGAAAAATCAGTCTTAGTCTTTACTTGGGTAGGCAAATGGGTGAAATAAAGTAAGTCTGTTTTTCTACTATCTCTTCTTCTCAGCAAGCCTTGTACTCATGTCACAGGGAGGAGCAGCAGGAACATTACAGCAGCAGACCTAGAGAAATGCCAGATGCTCTTCTGTGAGCAAAGGGGGATGAAGCAGCAGGAAATGAAAGGAGCCTCATCCTGATGAATGCATAGAGGTAGCAAGCTCTGCAAAGCAGGGCGAAATAGCTCCCCACTCTGTAAAAGGAAGGAGTCTGGGAGGTGAAGTAGTGGTAATTCACACAACCCATGCCAGCCTATTCAAGGGACTACTGTGTAATTCAATACAGAATGAAGAATTACCATCTTTATACACTATTGAACCTAAACCAAGCCCACAGACAAACTATTTCAAGGGAAAGCATTTGCACTTGTACTGGAAATAACAGTTAATGAATGGCTGTAGAAGCTTCAGATTACATTAAGAGTTGAGATTTACTGTCTGAGTAGGATATCTCTTATGACAATACTTTTGTTTAAATATAGCCCTTTGGAGCTGCTTGATAAAGGAAAATACGGCCAATAATGTTATAGAGCTCACATTTCAGGGAGAAGAACTCTGCAGAGAACTGCTGCTTCTGAGGCCTTCTGAGTACACTAAAATAGGAAAGCTCTGAATGTCAGAAGGCTGGAAGAGGATTTGTAATAGGCAGTTCCTAAACTGAATAAGGCAAGGCAGTGTGTGGCTGGCTTATCATCAGGACAAAAAAATGGTTGCATTATGGGGAGGCTAATGTCATGCAACCTAGGATAGGTCAGGAAGCAACTGAATTAGAGGTGAGAAAAGTGAATCACAGAATGGTTTGGATTTGAAGGCTGTATAGATCAACACCCTTGTAGTAAGCAGGCACATCTTCAACTGTACCAAGTTGCTCATAGCCCTGTCTAATCTGACCTTCAATATTTCCATGGATGAGGGATCTACAGCTTCTCTGGGCAGCCAGAGAAGTCCAGGGTTTCACCACCCTCACAGTAAAAATTTTTGTCTAATATATCTAGTCTGAATCTACCCTTTTTTGGTTTAAACCCATTCCCCTTGGTCCTATCACTACTATAAAAATTTGAAAGGCTCTATTAAAAATTCTGTCCCCACCTTTCTTATAAGACTCTTTCATGCACTCTAAGGCTGCTGCAAGGTCTCCCCACAGCCTTTTCTTTTCCAAGCTGAATAACCCCAAGTCACTCAGCATGTATTCATTGGAGAAGTGCTCCAGCCCTCTGATAATTTTGATGGCCCTACTCCAGACCCACAACATCAGGGATGTGTCTTTCCTGTACTCACCTGGATGCACTTCAGGTAGGATCTCACCAGAGAATCAGCCCCCTTGACCTGCTAGCTATGCTCCTTTTGGTGCAGCCCAGGATATGGTTGTCTTCCTGGCCTGCCAGCACTCACTCCCATGTCGAGGTTCTCATCAACCAACACTTTCAAGTCTTTCTCCTCAGGGTTGCTCTCAATCCATTCTCTGCCCAGTCTGTATTTATGTTTGGTATCACTTGAAACCACGTGCAGGATTTTACACTAAGCCTTGTTAAACTGTATGAGATTCCTATGGGCCCATTTCTCAAGTGTGTCCAGGTCCTTCTGGATGGCATCCCATCCCTCAGGTGTTTCAGCTGCGCCACATAGCTTGGGTGTCACATGCAAATTTGCTGAGCTTGCACTGTCTCTTTTTCTGTGTCATTGCTGAAGGTATTAAGCAGTACTGGTCCCAGTACAGACCCCTGAGGAACACAACTTTTCTCCAGTCTCCATTCGGACAGCAAATCATTTACTGCAACTCTTTGAGTGTGACTCTTCAGCTAATTTTTTATTCATAGAATAGTCCATCCATCAAATCTGTGTGTCTCCAATTTAGAGAGGAGGATATTGTGGGGGACTGTCAAAGGCCTTGCAGAGTTCCAGATGGATGACATCTGTAGCTCTTGCCTTGTCCACTGAATGGATGAGCTGTTGGAGTAGTCACAGGAAAATGTAGCATGAAGAGAAGGATGTAAAGAAGTGAGGAGAAGACAAAAGTATCCCCTTGACACAGATAAAAGACTGAAGAGCTCTGGGTAACTTTTCTGATTTAGTCTGCAAAAGTGTCTGATACACAGAGACTCCTATGTGGTGGTCACTCTCTGAACTCTCTTAATGCAGTCTTATTTTAGTTTCAATTTTGTGAAAAACTGCAGCTCCTGATAATCAAACACTGGAGATATCATTTTGATTCTGCATGGCTTGCCTGGCCTGGAAGCTAGACCCAGAGTGATGGGGAATGGGAGCTTTGACAGGATCGCTGCACAGATTGGTGATTTGGAGAGCAGCATTTTCTTCACTTGTGGTCTAATCTTGGAGGGAGTGAGTCACTGCTATCCTTTTTTCATTTGCTCGGAAGTTGTGCTGGTAGCAAGAACACATTATAGAAGAGTCAAATTTGCTATCCTTCCTTCCTATACTTGTGTCTCTCTTGCACTAACTTATCCCACTTAATGCAGAAGAAACCACTCACCTTGAGCTAGGGTCCATAAACAAGTGGCTCTAAAAGGGACAGACAAGCTGTTTAATTAATGGCTTCTATTCATCCCTGCCACTGAGCCTAGCTTACTCCTGCCTTTACATGGCTCAAGGGGAACAGATGACAGGGCAGTAGTGCTGCAGTATTCCTTTCCTTGCAGAGCCTGAGACCTGTTCAGCTTCATGGGGAAACAGTGACCCTGCAGCAGCAAGCCCTCTGCAAGATGTTAATCCTGCTGTGAGGATGATAGTGGTGCAAAGCTGTCATAATGGCAGCATTAGCAGGATGGATAGGTGAGATGTAGAAAGAGCTGATACAAGAATTTTGAGAGATTCCTTGGGACCATCCCTAAGATTGTGCAAATCTGTGTTCTCTAAAGATGCTTCTCCTCCCTGACCCCCAGATGAGCTGTTCTCATGATGCTGAGGCCGAAGGTTGGGACAGAGTGCATATCCTAAGGTAAAGTGGAAATAGAAACATATAACCACGGTTTGTGCTGTGCTCCTTCCTGAGTAATCAAGTACCGTAAGTTTTACACACCAGTGCACAGATTACTGGCATTTACTAGGAAGAATGAGGAGCAGGCTGGCAACTGCTTGGAGGCACATGGAATATACAGGCAATTGCTCTGGAGCATGGGGAACACACAGGCAATTCAATTCCCAACTGGTTTCTAGGCAGGAGCTACCAATTAAAATTAAAAGAATAAAAGACCGCAAGCTTGGGACTGATGATACGCTCTGGAGAGTGGAGTTGCCAACAGCTTGTGCTACAAAGATGCCTCTCTTTCAATGGATTTCAAATGGTGAAAGAAACTCAGGTAACAGATCATTCTTTTCTTCTGGCTTCCCTGATTTTCATGTACTCAGTCATACAGCCAAAATTCCTACAAAGACAGACGGGGCTGCTCCCCATGAATTCCAAACAGCAAGCCAGCCGTTTGAGAGCTGATGCAGTGAATATGCCAGCAGTCAGCTATGCCTAGGAAGTGAGATCTTAAAACCAGGCATCAGGTACCTGAGCAGAGAATTTTGAATGATAAGGCTCAGATAATCCACTAATGAGAGTGTGCTATATCTATCTATTTATCTATCTATCTATGGAATTATTTAGGAATTAGAAAAAATCCATCTGACATATCTTTCACATTAATTGTTTATGAGTCTCTGAAGTAAACCCTCCCTTCTGATGAAGGAAACTGAAGCCTGACTAGATGAGGTTATTAGACATATGTAGGATCTGCAAAGCTAGGATTTATGCTGTGTCCACCACAGTAGTCTCTGAGGATTTTGTGGAAAGTGTGTAAGTTTTAACTGTAATTACCAAACTGCAGCTATCATGGGGAGATGAAGTTGTGAATCATAATCTTTCATTGGTTAAGAAGTCAAAACATGTTTTCCTTGCCTCTCTGAGAAATCATGTGAATGTTGATTAACTAGTCAGGTAGAGGCTGCTGGATAGGAGAATTTTCACAAAAAGCAGTGAGTTTACTCAATTTTTAAAATGTTTTGCATGAAAGACAATAACATAAAGACTGTTAGTGCTTCAGGATATGGAAGTCCTCATGGTGGTGCAAGGCAAGACATGTGCTCTTACCTGAACTCCCTGCCAGCCAGGGAAAAAGCTGTGCCCACCAGCCACTGAAAAATGGTGGCAACTAATCCAGTCTAAATGTCTGGAGGAAGTGTATGCATTGTTTAAAGATGCATTTTGTCACAGGTGGCCTTTGCTTGGGAATCAGAGTAAGAAAGTGAAAACCTTTCTGGCACTTCACCTCTGTTGGGTAACTTAGGAATGACCAGACTCCACACCACAGTACTTCAGTCATTGTGGTTCCTCATGTCAACACAATTCTGCTACAGTGGGGTTTGCTTTCTGAAGGATAAACTCAGTTGCTTTTGGATTTCTCTTTCGGAGAGCTTAACGCAGAAACTGATCCACCAGCAGGTGCAGGATGGAATCATTAATTATTGCTTAGCTTAACAAACTGCATCTTAAATTATGATATCGATTACAATGCTGGATGAAAAGGCTGAGCTGGCGTTACAGTATTTGACACAAGCAGCATTTTAAAGTGTTCACACTGATTGCATGATGCACCAGTATTGTTTTTGGGAAGCAATAGACTTAAAAAATGGCATTGCATAAAGTGCTAGGTGCTTCTGAATTCATTTACTTAAACTTTGATTAATAAAATTTGTATGGCAAAAGGTGCTCACCCAGAGTTCTTGTTCTCCTTAACAAGTACAAGCCAATGTTTGCTGTATCAGTTCACCAAATAAATTATATTAAAGCACAGCAAAAATACATTTGCAGCATCCCTAGTAAGTTCTGTAGGATCTCCTGACAGGATAAACATATCTTTTCTGCCCTCCTTTTTTTCCCTCCCCCTCAAACGAGCAATAAAAACATTTTGCATAAACAAATTCCAAATTATAACTAATCATAGGAAAGCTGACAAATGTATGCTGTGCTAGTCTGTGAAAATACTAATCAAAGCAGTCTGTCAATTGTTAAAGTTAATGATTTAGATATGCAAAACTCTGACTAAATTTTTGTGGATAATTACATAATTACGCCTGGGTTAACACAATCAGAAATAGCAATTGCATGCTCCATCTTGAAACCACCATAGCAGTTTCCTACTGTCTTTTAAAGGCCTCTTTACCCTTGTTCACCCTACACACAAAGTGCAGTAGGAAAATAAAATACTGGGAATCACCCGGGAAGGAAAAGCAGCTTGGTAGGTGTCTCCTGCCTATTCCAGTCACTCTTTGCCCTCTGCAAAAACAATCCCCTGGAGAACAAAGAGCCTGCTAGCGTGGGTGGAGGTGTGGGAAAAGACAGGCACATAATGGAGGATTGGAAACAGGAGAGTTATCTGCTGTAACAAGCTGAAAGAGCAGCACCTCCACCCATGGATTAAAATGTGTGTGACAGTGAGCTTTTCCTGTGGGAGGCATTGCAGATCGAAGGGAAGGAGTTTATACTTTGTTTTAAAGGTCTTGTGGTCATGCAGGAACCTAGGACTGGCAAAGCTTACCTAGGTCATTTATTTTTTCATTTAATTATCAAATCACTCCAAGGCTCCTTTTGAACCCAGACAGTCCCCTGACACTTGTTTGCCCTAGAAGGTTCTATTAAGCTCTTCCATCCAAACCCCACCCCCTTGAGCTATGAAATGACCCCTCCACCTGAGCACAAGCTTAAAGCCCTTGCTGAGGTGCTAGAGGAAGGAAGACTTTTGGAGAAGGGGAAACAAAAGGAGGTAAGCAGACCAGGTCCTTGTGGGCACTGGTCTTTTTTCATCTCCTTTGAAAACAGCTCTGAATTTATTCTAGGCACCTTTGAAAAGCCCAGTCCTTGGAAATCTTTAAATTCTCTTGCACCACTGTTTCTTTTTCCTTTTTATGTTGGCTTTGTGCTCTCTTTTTATACTAGGTCTAACTAATACTGTATAGAGATCCCAGTTGTCTGGAATCTCAGGAAGGTGACAGAGTATAAAAGTAATATTGGGCTCTTTGCTGAATGTCACATTGGCTGGGATGGGGTAATGATAGTGATGGGCATTTAAAAAGTAATCTATCTCTTGTGTAATTTTTTATCATAATTTTTCTATAGAGTTTCCATTAAATAGATGAATGACCTAAATGAAAAAGAGAAATAAAGTGAAAGTATAAAATCAGTCCTTGTCAAGAGCTACATAAAAAGAGCCAGCCTTCTGAAACTGGCTGCCTAAGCTCCAGAATCTGCAAATAGGTGTTCAGGTGAATTGACTGGCTTTTTACTAGTGACTTATTACTAACAGGGATCCAACATATAAGGGAAGCAAATGCTTATTGACACAGATGTATTCACAACACCAGCCTTCTGCCCAGAATATGCTGTCAAAGTCAGCTTTAGCTCATTGATGTTATGGAGCACATTACTGTTTTTGTTATGTTTTCAAGTGTAACTATTAGAAAAGCACTCAGTGAGTTGCTCAGCCTGGATTAAGGGTGTGAAGTTAAATAGTAGTGCAATTGGATGTCTGAATGAAATCCAAAATGTTGTTTTGGAAACCTTGCTAGCACCTGGAGCAATATCAGAACTCTGAGGCACTATTCACCAGTCTCACACTGCTTACTTCTGCTGCACTGATGAAGCAAAAATAAACTTCCTGTACTTAGACAGATTTTAAACATTTTTCTACAAGACAGAAACCAGATGGAATATTTTCACAGCTGACACCAAAATTCACAGTTTTCGTGACTTCTGTAATATTGTGATTTATACAGGGACTTTCTGTATCAGCAGCCCTGAGCAGACAGTGCCTTGCCATTCAAGCTTTTAAACGCTGTTTGGATTGGTAGGTCAAAGGATTGTATTAGCTGTGTGAAACATGAAGTATCAGTGGAATTAAATGATAGTTCTGTGAGCTGCTCTGTTTTCACATCTTGAATATAAGTCATAATAAAAAAATATGTTGAAAGTACACTGCTCCAAAATGGATAGCAAACCCTTAAGTTATTTCTAGAAGCAAACAAGAAATTCTTACGTCAGGGCATGAGCACAAAGCAGGCAATTGCTTTAAGCATTTGTTAGATCTTTTCAAGGGGGGACATGAGTGGCAGAAGGTTTTCTGCGTGGGTCTGCATGTTTCAAAGGCAATATTTTCAGATAAACCTGACAAAAAAGTGTTGAACGTTGTTTCAGCATTTTGAGGAGGTGGATTTTTTGTTTGATTGATTTTTTTCCCTGCTGAGAATTAGGAAGCAAAGTCAAAATTGCTGGTAGACCAGTTGGAAGGAACAGGTGGTTTATGTGCCAGAGCTTAATGCAGGCAGGCGTTTTTCTCCACGTCCTATTTCATTTGCTCTCCATTTGTGTCTGGATTAGCTTGTTGTTCTTTGCAGTCAAGATTTTTCCCATCTTTGTGGGAATTCATGGTTTCATGGGAAACTTGTCTTGACCTGTACCTGAAAAAAAATTCAGAAATGCATTAGTTTTTCTGGTTTTACAAGACTTTCTCTACACATGAGAGCAATAGTTTGGCAACCTTGGTGGCTTCCTGCCTGTTTCCAGATGCAGTTCCAGATTTTATGTTTTCCTTTCACAGTTGTAGCTGATGTGACTTTTGGCTGTGTGGTATCCTTCCTAATCTGGAGCAGCATGTTGGTGGTTTTGGTTCTAATCATACTCAAAGAGTTCAGTCTGCTGAAGGAGGCAGTACATATTTATAGGATCCCATACTCTGAAAATCCATTTACCCACTTTTCTCCCTATGCAAGACAGCTGGTTTACATAGGGCTCCAGAAGTCAGAGAATTGTCTTTTCATTAATCACGCGTTTGTTTAGGAAGGGTTGTGGTATTGCTAGGGAATGTAATTTCATAGAATCATAGAATGGCTTGCGTTGGAAGGGACCTTAAAGACCATCTTATTCCAACCCCACACTGTGGACCGGGACACCTTCAACTAGACCAGTTTACTCAAAGCCCCATCCAGCCTGGCCTTTAACACTTCCAGGGATGAGGCATCCACAGCTTCTTTGGGCACCTTCTGGTGGGCACCTGTTCCAGTGCCTCACCACCCTCATAGTGAAGAATTTCTTCATAATATCTACTCTAAACCTCCCCTCCATCAGTTCGAGGCCATTCCCCCTTGTCCTATCCCTGTGTGGCTGGGAGTTCCAGAGCTGGATGCAGTGTTCCAGGTGGGGTCTCATGAGAGCAGAAGGGCAGAAATCCCTCCCTTGCCTTGATGGCTGCACTGCTTTTGATGCAGCCCAGGATGGAGTTGGCTTTCTGGGCTGCAAGTGCACATTGATGGTTCATGTTGAATTTCTCATCAACCAACATCCTCAAGACTTTCTCCTCAGGGCTGCTCTCAATCCATTCTCCACCCAGCCTGTATTGACAGTGGATGTTGCACTGACCCTGGTGCAGGACATGGCACTTGGCCTTGTTGAACTTCATCAGGTCTGCACAGGCCACCTCTAAAGCCTGTCCAGGTCCCTCTGCATGGCATCCCTTCCCAGTGATTCCAAACAGCACTGCTCCCAATACCAACTCCAGAGAACACTGCTCATCACTGCTCTCCACTTGGACATCAAATCATGGACCAGAACTCTTTGAGTGTGACCATCCATCCAGTTCCTTATCCATCGAGTGGTCCATCCATCAAATCCATGTCTTTACAGTTTAGAGACAAGGATATCGAGCAAGACAGCACCAAGTTTTGTACAAGATGAGGTAGATGATGTAAGTCCCTCTTCTTTCATCTACCAATGCTGTAACCCTATTATAGAAGGTCACCAAATTTGTCAGCCATGATTTGCCCTTAGTGAAGCTGTGTTAGTTGTCACTAATCACCTCCTTATTTTCCATGTGCCTTAGCATAGTTTCCAGAAGGATCTGCTCCATGATGTGTTGGACACAGTTGTGAAACTGACCAGCCTGTAGTTCCCTAGGTCTTTCTTTCCTTTTTAATAATGGGGGTTTATCTTTCCCTTTTTCCATTTTCTAGTTTCTTGACAACTCTGAGAAAGATGGAGGTACATATAATTGTAGGTGCTTCTAATATGTGCACCTTATCTTTATAGAAGGATTTATTGTGTAAATCAAGGGCAAAATAAATGGTGAGCAGGTAATATGCAGCAAGAGCAAGGCTAAGGCTCAGTCTCCAATGTGTTTTTCCTGCCCAAACAGTTCTTAAGGCATGCCCAAGTATCCTTCAGTCTTCTGGAACATATGTGCCAGTCTCAACTCCAATGCAATGGTCAAATGAAGTAGCATTGAACCACAATTATCCTCTGTGGTGAAACGGCACTTGATGTTGTTGGACTCTCGCATACCATCCTCCCCCCAGAAAAAAGATACAAATATGGTAGAGACAGAGGGGGAGAATGGTTAATAATTTACAGCAGATCTTACGGAATTTTGTGCAAAGTAAATACTGTTTCCAGTGATGTCTGCTGAAAATTGGCATACAATAAAACATTTGGTGATAACATATGGAAGGAGGTGTGAGAGACAGTTGAAGAAGCTTTTCTCTTTTCTGTACATGTTTATAATCTAGTGTCCTCAACATTATAGATACTACATATTGAAACTGTCTGTATGCAACCTGGCTTACCAAAAAACAAAACAAAACAAAACAAAAAAAGCACTGTTATGAGAAGAAAATACTGGCATTCTCAACATGTTATTTCCCTGTTTGGACCTTTTATGCCTGTTTCTTTCCTTTTCTTTTTTCACTGCCAGCCATCTTCAATGAATATAGACACTGTTTTACAAGGTTCATGCTAATAAACAATTGTTTAAAAGGCTGTAGCACAAATCCATGGTGTTCTTCTATAGACAGTTTGTGAAATCCAGAAAACCACATTTTAAATATAATGCTGATATATATCTAGGGCAGTTTAAACAAATACAGTCACTTTTGCAAGATACTTCCTTTGGCTACACTGATCTGGCAAGATTTGCATATATATATATATATATGCTTAAATCCCATGTGTACTTGTTTTGAAATCAATGGGATTACTTGTGTGTTTATATACTCTGGTGGTTTCAGGCTTTAAAACATAGGAGGACATTTGACATTTAGAAGAGTAGGGCTGGAAGGGGCCTCAAGAAGTCCCCCTTCTGCAGAATTGGTTATATTTATATCATTCCTTAAAGAATTGATTTTTTTTTTCTAGGCTGTTCTTAAAAACATCTGGTGATAGAGAGTCCAGATTTCATAGTTTTCCCAAGCCCCATCCCAGTACTTCACTATCTTTGTTATTTTAAATGTTTTTCTCTAATGTCTGACCTGCATCTGTCTTGCTGGAAATTAAAGCTGTTATTCGTCAAACTATGTAATATGCAAGAACCCTGTGTGTGACAAACTCTTGTACAAAGTTTTAAAATTGCCTTCCCAAAAATTTTCTTCTCTGAAGACTCTAGAATTTTCAAATCTTTTCACCTGGATACATTTTCTAGACCTCTGGTTGCTTCCACTGCTTTTCTTCTGGGGTTCTCCAATTAGACCATCTCTGCCTTGCAGTCTCTTCTTTCCCATGTCCCATTAAGTGTTACCGCTTTTCTTGACACCATGGTTATTCCTCAGTATCTCTTCAAACTCTGAGCTTCTGCACTTGTAATTCTCCTGTGCATGACATTTGTATAGACTGCAAGCACAGTAAGTGTGCTGTGTCATGGCCAGATGATTTATGGAAGTACTAAAACACAATCATTTCCACAGAAGAATTTTTTAATCCTCCTGTCCCCCGAGATGGCTTTGACTATGGGCAAAAGATAGCTTTCTCCACGCATTAAATCCAACCACTTTCGTACCTGTCTTGCAATTTAGTTCAGACCATGTTTTGTTAGTGTGTGTGTGAGTGACATTTGAGACAGCACCGCAAGCTTTACTAAATCAGGAAACGTGACATCTCCTGCTCTGCTTCTGCCACAAGGCCTGTTCCCATATGGCAGAAGGAAATTACATTGATTTGACAGGATTTATGCTCTAGAAATCCATACTAGCTGCTATTCATTTCCATGTTATCTTCTAGGAACTTAAAACTTGTTTGAATATTTGTTCTGGTGTTTTTCTGAGGATTGAAGACAAATTGGCTGGCTTGTAACTCCTTAGTTCTGCTTCCCCTGCTTTGTAGAGCTAGATAGTCTGTTTACTTTTTCCCAGTCTTTTACTACCTCATCTTCTATTCTTGCATTCCCAGAGGTGACTGTCCAGTGATTCAGAGCGGTCTTAAAGTGGTCATGTAAGATTCCTGAGTTGAAATACATTGCACCCAATCAATTTGAAGATCTCTGATTTATTTAAGGGCATATTAATTTGCTTTTTTTAGGCCGTTATCTTCCTGCTACTACGTCTTCTGTTCCTTGTCTTCATTGGCATCTGTGTCCCGTAGAAGTTTCTCAGCAGCACTATCAATTATCCTAAACTGTTTATTGTGCCTTGTATGAAATCTCTTGTGTTTAGATCCTGCTGATATCAATGATTGTGTTGCTTTTGGATCAAGGCTTAATTGTAGACCATGGAAAGAACCTTGGTTTTGGTTCATTCTTGGACAGTAGTCTTGCTGAATACTGAATGGAACTAACTGCAATAATGGGACCTGAGGTGGACTGTGATTTGGGATCCTTGCTGACCAACTTGTGTACAGCAGGGTCTGAGCTGTTGTATTGACTTGTTTTCAACCAGAACAAATGGCTCAGCTGTCACTCTGGGAGCTTAATGAACACTTATGCCACAGCATCTGCTCCTCTTTGTTAGATCTGAGAATTTATTTAAGCAAATATATAGTATGTTTAGAGAATAAATTGAGCACATTGTATTTACCTTCTGAAGTTTCTTGTTTGTGGTGGCACTTCCTCATTTGCAGTTCTTCACTGTTGTTGGTCAGAATATTGCAGTTTCTCCTTGCAGCGGTACCAGAATGGTCACTTCATCCTTTATTTGTTTCCCTTAAAAAAAGTAAAGTAGGGAGCATGCTACTTTAGTTAGAAACTTGAGTACATTTTTGTACGTAACAGTTTCTGTAATGTCAATTTTTCCATAGTCAAAAGAGGAATGTTCAGTTGAGGTTGCTCTTGAGCTGGTAAGAATTGACTGTATATAAATTAAAACTTTCAGTGCTAATTATAATACATTTATGAGGGCTTCTGGTTTCCTTCCTATAGTAGAGTATTTTCATGCCTATTATATTTTGGCACAATCTATTTTTCTGAAAGGAAGAAATGTAAAAAGTCAGTAGCTAAGGTTGTAATTTTAAGAGGTGCAATGAGAGACTAGGCTAAAAGAAATTGCAATATTCTATATAAATTCATGGAGTGTTTTAAGAAAATGTGTCAATTTTATGAGGGCTCTTATGGAAAAATTCTGATTTTGTGTGGACTCAGGTGAAAAGGTAAATTTCATGGGATTTCTGAAAATGGCTTGATTTCACTGGTTCCATGAAATCTATGACAGCCATGGAAAAATGCACAGTTCTTGTCACGGAAGAAATTTTTATTGCAGTTTGCAGAACTTTTATTTTCTGTGTACATCTGTTCCTCTGGCACATATTCTGCATTCTGGACCTCTTCCTCATCTTGTAGTCTCTTCCTGTGAATATTTTACCCTTCTTGATGGATGCACAGTGCTCTGATCCTCAGATGATAGAAATCCATGACTGCCTACAAAGGAGGTTCAGTGTGCAAATGTGGGTGGGGGAAGGGCATGAAAAGTAAGAAATACTAAATACAGTCCGGGGATTTTGTTTTTTATGGTAATGCCAGCTTATTTCATGCAATATAGGAGGAAAATAATCAGGACTAAGGAATAGGAATGATTTATCATATTCAACATGAGATCTAAGCAATGTAGCATCAAAAGCCACCTACCTGCAATCTGTAAAATCTGGGCTTGTGTGGAGGGTCCAGCACAAGACCACCCGAGGAGCATCTAAAACTTCAGAAGAGAACAAGTGTATTGTGGCATCTCAATTTATCCTCTAAGCAATGCCCTCGTTGGCTAGGACACAAGTGTGACTCTAGCATGCTCACGTTGTTCCCTGTCTTCATAGAGGCAGCAGAGCTGAAAAAGATCTTGCTTTTCAATGAGAGAAATTAAGATACAGAGGAGAAAAGGAATGCATCCTCAGACAGGGCTTGAAAATCAATGGTGAGATGAGGTGAAAACTTACACGAAGGCTGTGTCAGAAGGGCATGGGAAATGACAAAGAAAAAGCGATATTAGATAAGTAGAAGAATTAGAAAAGAAAGAGTTGTGAAGCAGATTGAGCTGAATCTATGAAGGGTTTTAAATGAAGAAGTCTGAACAGTGTCTTGAGGCAAAGAGGGAGCCATCTGATTAGCTTTGATGTAATGATATTTTTTAACATCTTTGTGTGCCTGAGCAGCCAGAACTGAGAACATTCCTGAGAGAAGCCTCTTCTGGGGAATTCCTTCCCCTTAGCTGAGGGAAGATGTGGAGTGTCCTGGTTTTGGCTGGGATAGACCTAATTTTCTTTAGTAGCTGTTGCAGTGCTGTGATTTGGATTTAGTGTGAGAATATTTAGTGTGTTGATGAAAACAGGCATGTTTTTGTTACTGTTGAGCAGTGCTTACATAGTCTCAAGGCCTTTTCTGTGCCTCAACCTACCCCACCAGTGAGGAGGCTGAGGATGCACAAGGAGTTAGGAAGGGACACAGCCAGGATAGCTGACCCCAACTGACCCAGGGGATATCCCACACCAAAGGGTGTCATCATGGTCAGCATATAGAGCTGTGGGAAGAAGGAGGAAAATGGGGTCATTTGGAGTGACGATGTTTGTCTTGCCCAATAACTGCCATGTGTGAAGGAGCCCTAATCTCCTGGGGTGGCCGAACACCTGCCTGCACAATGAAGTGATGAATGAATTCCTTGCTTTGCTTTCTGGCACATGGCTTTTACTTTGGCTATTAAACATCATCACCTTTTGCTATATTCTTTTGAAGGAGATTTTGGTCTGCTGAAACCTAGAACGGTTTTTCCCACTTGACCATCAAAAAACCTACAGTCCACCTCTTCTTAGCATTTGTGCTGCATGTTCAAGGCCAGGTTGGATGAGGCTTTGAGCAATCTGGTGTAGTGGAAGGTGTCCTTGCCCATGGCAGGGGGCTTGGAACTAGGTGATACTTAGGGTTCCTTCCAACACAAAGCATTCTATAAATGGGTGAATACTCCATGAAATTTCTCGGTTTTATCTTTTGATTCCCTTTCCCCATTGCCACCAGTGGGGAGAAAACAACTGGCTGCATGGGGCTTAGTTGCCATGACAGGGAGAAACATCACAAAGCACAGCAGGGGTGATGGTACTATGGGTTATTACTCATACAGAAAACAGAGATGACATGAATATCGGGGTCCTGGCTAATGTCATGTACCACTCCCACACTGCCATGAGAAATGGGAAGCAGAAAGCTGACCCTAACACTGGCTATTGATGCACACAAAGAATTACCTATATTTAGCAAAGCTAAGGGGAGGTTCTGAGGGGTAAAAGGAACAAATGGAAAGCAATGGCTGAGGTATGAGAGAGTTGTTTGTATTTGTGGACAGAGGTATTTGTGCTGCATGTACGCTGTTGATTATTGACTGCTATCCACTCTCTTCACTGAACCTAATAAGTTTCTAGGACCTGTATTCCCTTTTTCTCAGTTTCTGTAAATGCTAAAATAGATTTTTGCCATGTATAATGCTTTCCAGATAAAACATCATCACCTTTTGTTATATTGTTTTGAAGGAGTTTTTGGTCTGCTGGGACTGAGAACTGCTTTTCCCACTTGCCCATCAAGCAACTTGCAATCCATCTTTCCTTTGCATAATCCTATTTCAAATACGAATAATATGAATCCTCCAGTTTATACTAGCAAGGAAATTTGCGTGGTTATATTTCATCATTGCCTTAGAGAAGAAGGGCAGGGCGGCTGCCAGGCTGTCTGTACAGATTTTCTCTGCTCAAATGTAGTGAAGAAACTGTAGTTGTCTTGTTAACATATTCAAGATCTTTCCCCCCTCTTTTGCTAGCTCACAATGCCAGGAAGCTGTGGCTGTGCACTTTTCAGTTGCAGCAGATAACAGCCTGCCCACCTCATCCTCAAAGTGTACAGGTCAGACAAGGTCCTACTGTCTCCTTCTCTGGCTGCAGCATCTGGATATAGCTGGCTCTGTCTTGGTGACACTCAGATCTCTCAAGTGATGCCTAAGTCATCTCTAGTTTTAGTGAGCTTTTCAACTTAAAAAAGGGGTGTTCAGCTCCAGGACAGCAAAGCCCAGAAGCAGATGTTTGCAATAGTATTGACCAAGACAAGCCTGTAATTCAGGGAGTCTGCACAAGGAGCTGTGGAAGGTTGGAGTAAAGTGGTTTGCATCAGGCCTGTGTTGTGGTGCCCTCTCTTTTGCCAGGAAGCTAACATATGCTCTGAGGGGCTGATTACCAGCAGAGCTTCTCCACTTCCACTCTTTGTGTATGGCAGGGCAGGGTTGGAGTTTGTATCTCACTGGGACACCTGTCCTGCACCTGGTCCCTGTGGTGTTGGAATCAAAGCCCAGTGTGATGTCTTGTGGGGTCAGAACAGGATGTGTTGGTCTTCTAGTTAAAAACACAAATTAGTTTTGTTTTCTGAAACTTCCCAGTTGCTCCTTTTCCTTACATCTAGTGTCTGCTTGTATGTTTTGTCAAGTCAGGTAGGAAGAAAATGTCCACTTGGTGTAATACGTTTTGGCAGACTTTTTTCCCAGAAGCAACTTGTGCCAATATTCTATCTATTCTATCAACTAAATATACATGGCTAACATCTACAAATTTATTCATGCTGATGGGCCCCACTTGTTAAAAGTGTGCTGTTCACACCAGATGCTGCTACCTTGACCATACGCTTGTGGATTGGTATGCTTGATTTATATGCGTACAGAACTGGAGGTCACAGTGCAAGGGTATGGGCTATCTCGGCCTTTAATCACAAATGTACCCCATGGTAAGGTAGATGGATTAGTACCATCACAGGTAATCATATAATTTTACCTCTCAACCTCTTTGGTTGTCTCCACCTTGGGAATCTCCAAAGACCCATGGGGAGATGTGACACCTGTGTTCACATAAGCAGAGATCCACATTACCTGTGGTGGTGGTTTCTTTCCACCAAGGAAGAACTAGGTGACAACCCAGATATTTCCTTTTGAGTGTTCCCTTTCAAAACAGAGGCAGTGGGACTTGGAGTGCCTGACACCCTGCTTTTTGCATGTATCTGACATCATCATTTCTTCCCCAGAGTAAGCTGGCTAAATTGATTTGATTTTAAAGAAGTGAAGCACTGAGACTGTGCCTGACATTTTCAGAATTCCAGGACGCTGTGTTCCCAAATCAATATGCCGATTTAGTAACATAACTTATGCTCAGGAAGGCCATGTGACTCTCTCAGACCCATCTATCTTAGCTGAGCATTTCTATTAGAGCTATGCAAATCCTTTCCAGGACTGCAACTGAGATTTTACAAGTTTCCCAGTAGAAGGGGGTTGTGTGGAATTACAAACATCCTGCAATCCCCTGCACCAAATACCAGATTTGAATATATCCCTTTTCTTGTTTGAGTCTCAAGCAGGCCCTGACACAGGACCATCTCTGCATTGCTAGCAGTCAAATAGACAGGTGCACACACCCATAGATGTGCAGATATAGCAGCAGTAGCCTACTGCCCATAAAATATGCACTTCCATATGTAGATAAAGTTCCATTTTTAAGCAGGCACTTTAGGGAATCAAAAGATGCACTTGAAAAGGTAAAAGGGTACCTCAAGAGATATTTAAGTTTTTCACAGATTTAAATAGAATCAGAATAGTGTGCAAATGTAGTCTGTTTCTGTCTATGTGAAAACAAACCCAATAGCATTTGGCCATGTAGCTTATTTAATATATATCAAAAGTGTTTGGCTGTAGGCCATTCATGTTTATTTTACCCATGGAAACAACATGCTAGAAGCTGCAATGGCTGAGTCACTCAAAAAGTGAGTTTAGGACAAGGATAATGTGAGTGAGCTTCTTATTTTGGCAAAAGTGTTGATAAAAGTATATCAGAAAAAATGCTACTTTTCTTTGTTAAACATCAGATGGTGCAGCCTTCTTACATGACACAATGCTTTGAGTTTAAATTCCCTTTTACTTATAAGGTACTGGCAGCTGAATCTCCTAATAGTGCTAGAAAAATCTTTGTGTTATTTCAAGGTGCACAGAAACTATGTTTTAAATAGTGAGATTGTAGCAGTGAAGTTGCCTACCTTCTAAACTGATACCACTTGTTTCTCTTTAGGCCCAGCTTTGACTGAGGGTATTTCAGTACCAACCTGTTTACCTGTAGGGACATTTTTCTGACTACAACTTTTAAGAACAGGCTGAAATTTATGCTGGAAAGTGTCTGCATCTTATCATAAGACAAAAATTTTCTTCTCAGTGCCTTTCCTTACTCCAAGTAGCCCAAATACTCCTGAAGGCATCACATCTTTTATGCCCTATGCTGTGGCTGGCAGGGCCCAGTACATCAGAATCCTTTGTGCTCACCAGGGAACCAGGATTTGAAGGATCACTAAACTTAAACATTTTGTATATCAATCCACGAGGCAACACTTTAATCATGTATTTTCAAGGTTAGAGTGTTCATTTTGGCCTCATACTTGCTAAGTGGCACAGAGATGTTATGCACAGTACATGGTAATGCTATAATTTATTGCTTTCTGAAAGCCACCCAAAGTACTGCGCTGTAATCAAATAGCACTTCTTGATGACATTGTGTGCTCCAGATATAGCCTGAAACAGACTGACACAAATAAGTCATTTAAAGGTGCACAGCCAATCAGAAATTCTTGCCAAATTGAAGATTTGTGAATAAGCAGTTTTCTGGTTTTAAATTATGGCTTTGTATTAATGAGAAATTTGCTAACAATGAAGCTATGTACACACATTTGGTCTGTCCCTGCTACTCTAAATGAGGTAATTGACGTGGCCATGTTCTGATCTGCAATGTGGGACCAAACTAAGCTTAGTTTGTCTTTATGAGAAGAAAATATTTCTGTCACTCCTATTCCTTACTTGACTTTGGGTACTGACCAAAAAACCACAGTTGCACTCAAAGTGGCTGTTTATAAGTAGGTTTTTGGGGTTGGTTTTTTTTTTTTTGTTTTTTTTTTTTTTTTTTTTTTTTTTTGTTTTGTTTTGTTTTGTTTTTTTTACACTACAGAACTGTGAATCTCCCACAATCTAATTTCTGCCTCAGCTGGTTCTTACAAACATTTTCAGGTTACTTTAGATCGTATGGAAGGCATTAGTTTTTATCCGGCTTGTATCATTTAAAATCTCTGTCTTTTGTTACACTGTAGACAGTCTTCCTCCTGAATTCCTCTTTTTTTGGTGAGGACCCTCCAGTGACCACTTCCTGTCATGCTTCTCCAGGAAGCCTGGAGGAGCAATGCTTCACCTCTTACCTTTGCCGAAGTGCTTCTGACTCCTTGAGTGGCCAGGCTTCTGCCTGTGCTACTTTCTTGGCTCTACCAGACATCTGTGCTCATGTCTGCGTGTTTACTGGGCTGTTGTGGAGCCCAGTGCAGGCATCATTTCTGCCGCACTGTCACGCTGTCATTTGCCCACCAGTTACAGGAGCTGCTCTTCCCTGCATCAAGGTACCTTGCCCAGCACCTTCAGGTACAGAAAACAGCCTCAATTTCTAGTGACTGGGGGAGATGGGTAGCACACCTCTTTACTGTATTTTTGAGACTGTTGAAGAGATATTTATAGGGGTAGGTCAGCTACCACATCTGTGTGAGGCCAGATAACATTTACTAAGTGTCTGCTGGATTTTTAGAGCTCTCAGGGACAGGCATCATTACTTCATTGCCAATCATTATTGACAACAAGTAAACAAAGTTCATAGTATATTCAATATTAAACCTAATTCTCAGTATAATGTTGCTCTGTCTTCGTAGAAAATGTAACCTGTATCCCAGGAAACAATGGATCATATTTGACATTGGGAATGTGTGCAACAACATAAATACATTTTGGCACCTTAATTTGCAGAAATGTAATATTTAGCTATGTCTGGTATATTTTTAAATGCTTTTCAGCACAATTCACCTGAAGATAATTTGTTCTGTAAGACAACTTGGTGAACACTATGATTCTTGGAGTCTTGTGTTCTATAGCAGAAAGAGAAACTGGTGTATTTTTGCCTTGTGAAGCCAGTGGAAGTCTGTCTGTTGACTTTCATGGGGCTCTGGATTAGATCTTTAATGAACATCTCCTGATATCATTATGGGAGCAAACATTGGAGCAGCATCATGAAAACTTCAGATTTAGTTGATAGGAAGGATTTATTAAATTTTTTTGAACATACAGTAGTTTGAAAATTGCTTCTTGAAAATTGCTTCTTCACCTGATGCTTTGTTCATCCTTATCCCACAGTGACCTGAGCCACCCAAAAGATTATTTTTTCAGAATGAAGCTAAGGCCAAGATTAGGGCAAATGAAGAAACTATGCAAAATTAAAGCAACTGGTTGTTTTGAAACAAATAGACAGGGTGCAAATCCAAAAATCAAATGCACCCAGAGAGCTGTGGAGAGAACTTTTTGAACCTGTTAATTTCAGAAGTGTGGCATTTGGGTTGCAGAGAACCTAGTAGTTTTGAAATGCAAACACATGGTATGTAAAACATAAACCACAGAATTAATGAATCATGTTAATTTCACACTGCCCCTGCTTTGGACTAATTAGTGCAAATTAAATGTTGCACTTGTCAAGCAGAGCAGTTTGTGCACCATGTATTGCACTAAGAATTATTTTTGGATCCATTTGCACAACGTGAAAATAGTGTGAAAATATTTTTATTTCAATGAGTGGTAGTTTTGCAGTCATTAGAAGATTTCTTTAATAGGCTTAGACTCCCACGGCCTCACAGCTGCATGAGGTCTGGTTTGCATTTAAAGGTGGGAAAAGATGTAGTGGGAAGGAGGACATTTAGCTGACTGGATTTATTTAATTACCCCCCACCCCATTCTAAAATGCCAGACCAGGCTGGTCAATTATCTATCCCTTCATCAGAGGCCAATTGCTTAATTGCAAATTATCCATAATAATTACACAGCCAAATAACAACTGGATTTATTTTTAATGAATGTGGAAGCCCTTAACAAGGATTTAAATGTACCCACCAGGATTAGTCAAAATCGACAGTTATCAAAGGGCTGGAATCTGCCACTCCCACTTCTGTGGAGGAGAGCATCACTCTGCTTATTTTCTGTTCATTTTCCGTGAGATTCAGAGAAGTGAGGATACTGTGTCCATGCTCTGTAATGTTTTCAGGGTCTAATATTTCCATTGTTTCAGTGAGACAGACTGAAAAAGAGGGATTACTGAAAATGGAAAAGGCTGTCAGAACGTGGGATGCTGTGAAGCCGGGGCAGAATATAGGACAGAGTGGAAATACTGCTTTTGCTGAAATGAGATGGAGCTCTGCCAGGCAGCAAAAAAAGGGATTGTCAAAACAGCAGCACACTCCCCCTCGGAGGCATTCCTGGCGCGGGAGAGGAGGGTCTGCCCACTGCAGGGAGATGGAGGCCTTCCCTCTCGGTGGGATGCAGCGCTCAGAACTGGCCGGCAGCAGCAGGGATGTAATTAGCGCTGACACAAAACACAAGGCAAGGCTTTTGACGCTTGTTTTTCAGTTTTGACAGAAAGGAAAATCATAAGAAAGGTGGCTTTTTTTTTCTGGTTTGTTTGTTTTTTTTTTTTAGTTTTTTGCCTTTTGCTTTTTCCTTTCTCTCCCTTTCCCCCCTTAAATAGCTTTCTCTCTTCAAATTACCTGGAATCACTGGGTGCAATGGGCCACGTTCCATGGTGCTGCCCACTCCTCCACACTTGTCAGCCTGGAAAAAAAAAGGTGTACTTTATTGAAATACTAAACGAAATGAGAACAGGAATTTAAATATAATGTTCTGTCTGCTCACAGGCAGATGAAGAAGATTCAATAGTGGAAGATGTAACAGAAAATTTGGAGTGTGAAGGAGGAAATAAACTGAAGGCAAAGGAGCATGCAGAGGGGAACAAAACTATATAACGTGGTGCAGGTGAATTAAAGAGGCTGAACTGTTTTTGAAATAGAAACTTGGCATCTGTCTGTTCTCCATCTTGCCTATACTGGTGTCCAGAGGTCCAGCTCAGAAATCTGTGTCCCACTGTGCTAACCTCAGTAAAAACGCTGTAACTCAGTGTCTCCCGCCACTATTGCCCGGCATCTAAGCAAAAGCATTCTCTCAGTTCTAATTTACTTTTTCACTTTTATGTTGCCTGCTCTTTGTAGGTCATGTGTAAGCAATTTTTTCTGCTGCTTTTTCTAGGAGGTTAAGTAATTAACTTGGAGGAGAATGGGAAGCTGTGATCTTGCCTCACTTTGAAAGGCCATTTCCTGAGATTTCTGCAGCATGCTTCTTCTTTCTCTGAAATTTCTTACACTGAATTCTTGCATGGCGAGTTGATATTCTTGACATAAAAGCCCCAGCTGGGATCTCTTTTTGATTGTGAAGCATCCTATGGAATATTATACTCCTAAAGGGATTTAACTATGCTAGAGTGAGGCATGATAAAATATTGGACTGTTTTGTTTCAAGGCTTGTTTTTTTTAATGACTGAGCCCTGTCTTCTTGTACCCTGCTGTGATGTGTGTCAAAGTTTGCTAATGCAAACACAGCCTGAAAATTTCAGATTCTGCTTAATGGCTCGGTGGTTAGAGGATGTAGTCCTGAAGTTCCTGAAATGTGTCTGGATCTTGTAGATGTTACCACATGAAATAGTGATCCCATACCTGGTAGACACTTGACTTTTCATCTAAAATCTGGATTTATTTAAGATGTAGTTGATCCCCCAAATATAAATTCAGTACCATTCATCATTTTCATCCATGGCTTTGAATAGCTTCTCTAGTCTGTCTCTGCTGTTGTCAGTCTGACAGGTTTGTTCCTTACAGGGTTAATTAACAATACACTCTGGTTCCTACATGTGGAATCTATGTTAAAATCAGTGTGGGTTTCTACCTACACTTCTTGTTCACAGAAAGGAAACAAAGACCGTGCACTATGAAAACAGTTGCTGCATTTATTCTCTGTACCAGATGCCAGTAATGAGGTGGGGAGGAGGAATCATCCATCCATTCTTTTAAATTGAGCAGATATTTTCTTTCCTATTTTTCTAATTGATATACCTTGTCCTTCAGTGTCTTTATTATCATTTTATCATTCCATCCTTCTTGGTTTCTTTTCACCTTAAATATGCATCCCAGTCTGTACTGCTGTTTGCTCTTCTTAAGTCATGGTGTAGTTTTGACTCTTAGTCACATGAAGAATATCTGTTTCCAGTATTTCCAGCCCTGAAATAAATGCCTGTAATCGTTAGGGGTGGGTGCCAGAAAATTCCAGCGCTGCTGTTTTTTCTTATATTTTTATTTTTAATCTGGAAGCAGTGCATCTTGCAGCTTTCTCAATTCCTTTGTAATTTGTTTAACATGGACACTTTTCTGAGGGCAATACTAGGTACAGGCACCTTGATTTTTTTTTCTTTTTTTTTTTTTTTTTAAGATTTCTCTTTTCCATCTCTAATGTGGATTTTTATGCACCAGAAATGATTGCAAAGCAACCTTTTCCTCAGCCCGAGTTTCTCAATGAATCTTCCCTTCCCATGTCCTTAGCCTTGTCACAATAAACAATCAACAGTTCCAAATAATGCTGTAATTAGAATTTCCTCAAGGAGTAGCTGTTACGGATACTGTTCAGTATACTGAGAACTGTCGGGGGGTTACAGGGAAAGAGGAATTGGCAGCAATAGACGGCAATGACCTGGCCCGCCGCCGCCGGGAGGGCGGGTCCTTGTGACGCGGCCCGGCGGAGCGCTGCCGTGCCCGCAGGAGCGCGGCTCCGCGGGCTGCCCGTGTCCGGGACACCTGCCCGCTCTCACCGTCTGCATCGCTTCGTGCTCCAGCCTGCCAGTGCCGGCCGGGCCGGGCTCCTTGGCTCGCCGGGGCTGGCAGCCTGTGTGTGCTGGGGTGTTCTCTGCTTGCTCTGCCTGGCAGCCTCATAGGGGACTGGCAGATCAGAGAGGAACTCCGCCTTCCCTTCCCCACAGCCCGAGCTTCAACTGCTATTGCCTGTGGTAAAGAAAGGCTCTGCGGGCACTCTTATAAATTTACTTTATAGCATGTTTGTTTTGTAAAAAAAAGGAATGAAAATTTGGTAAAAAATAATTTATTTGTTTCTGCTCAGCCATTTAACTCCTTAATGGCTCAATTTTTTTTTTTAAGTGTCATTTAATCCAACACATCCATTTCATTAATTTGGCCTGGTACCCTGTGTTTTTGCTCCTCCTAAATGAAAAGTAAAGCATGGCGCAACAGCAGTCTCTGTTGTGAATTCAGGGAATTCAGAGAATCTCTTTGGAAAATAGATGCTAGCTCACCCAAGATAGAAACTGTGGCTTTGCTTCAACACCCTATTGCAACAATGTCAGTGCTGCTGGCATTGCCCGCTAGGAAGGACGGTGGTCTGCCCAAGAACTCTTTAAAATGCATAAAATCAGTTTGGAGGGAAAAGAGCAAATTACCCTTGGTCATCCTGGCAAGCCCTGGAAAGTCCTACAAACAAAAGTAAGGAACATCCAGAATGAGCTAGAGGAAAGATGAAGCTTAAGAAACATTTATAACAGGGAAAGCACAGAATGGCCTCTCAAGTGATGGGAAGGCCTCTTGTATTTGAATACCTCATTAGGAAGTTGCATGGGATATTTTAATATCTTAAAATATGGTCCCAAACAAGTAAGATTTTAAGCTGTCTCAATAGGAAGGTGATCTTCTGTTTCAGGATATGAAAATGTGGGATGAGCAATTTCCACTCCATGTGTTTAAGATTTGTCTCATCAATCACAAACCTAGGAAATAATAGTAAAGATTTATATTCTGTATGGCTCTGTACTGGTTTATTCTGAGAAATACAGAATGAGAAGGGATGGTAGCGATCCTACTTTATGAATTAAATGTCTTGTAAGTGGAAGTTGTATCCTGTGAAGTGATTGACTCTGAACGTGTGTAGTGCTCAATGGGACTACCACAATGCTTGAATGGGTGGATATGTGTGTGTCCCTTGTGAAGTCAAGGCACATCCTAGTTCAGCCTGGAAAAGCTCAGAGGCTGGGGCAGAAGCATTCAAGGTGTACAGAAATACTCTTTCCTGCTGCAGATATTCCAATCTTTTGTTCCTTTTAAAAGACAAACCCAAGCTTTTTTATTCCATCTTAGGCATGACAAATTTGAAGTTTTAGAAGATAATGACTTTTGATTTATGATGCTGAGCGAAATTCCTCCCCACCTAAAATGGTGGGGAGGAAAAAAAGGCATTCCAAAGGTAAAATTTGGAGTTAATGCTAAAAAAACTTCCGTATCTAGACACAATTATAAGTGGCTAAGAATAGGAATTCAAAAACTACTCTGCCCTCTCAGTCAGTTGCTACCATGACACTACAGTAATTTATTGCTGCAGAACATTCCCTTCTAGAACTCTCTAAATATTTTAAGGAATTTCAATTACATATTGCACAGGAAGATCTTTAAAAGCGTTCAGGTTTGCTAGCTTTAAGGACCTTAGAGGAATCCATATGCAGAAAAGCAAACAAACCCAGTGAGAAATGTACACAGTTTAATTAAAATACTAGTGTTTGGCACATTCTTTTTCTTACTATGACTTATGAAGGAAAAAATCCCTGCATAAAATCCCTTAAGCGTACAGAAATATTTTTTTTTTCTTTTGAGCTTTGTACAAATGGCTTGTATTGTCGCCAAAAAAGTCATAGACTTGGGTGCATATTTTGTACTTTTCATATGTTAATGATTTATGGACTGTGTTGCACCATTTACACAATCAACAGTAAGCTAAATGCTCATTGTCCTGAGAAATGTTGACTTCATTATGAGGGAGACGAGTAACAGATTCCCTATCTGCATCTCAGTAATCAGTTGTTATGATAGATGCTCAGCTGCTGTGGATGCAGGCAGACAGGAGAGCTGCTCAGGAAGAGAATTGCCACCCTCAGTGCCAGTCGGAACTCACTGGCTCTCAAGTTTCATATGGAAACGCACATTTTTGCTACACAAATGTCTGTAACTAGGAGGTGTAGTTTCCAGGCCGTTACAATTGCACAGTAGGTATTTTCAACACAAAACAGCTCTTCTCCTTGGTCTTCATGCAAATCTTTAAAAGAGTGTGATTAAGAAGGGGAGGAAGGCTTGGATGCTTCAGCAACTTGGTAAGGGCTCAGTTATAGCTATCAGTCCTGTACTGCCTGTTTCTGCAGTGCAATGCATGGTACCTCACAGCTATGTAAAGCTATGTAAAGCATAGCATTCAAAATTTTAGTTTGGGAGGCAGTAAATAGTGTTTCTAACTGGCATGTACTTGGGAGCTGGACTTTTCCCGTGATGCTCTTCACTTCACTTTGACAATGGACTCTGCTTTTGCCTGCTTTGCGAAGCTACATAATATAAGTAGGATCAATCTTTAGAAATAGATATTTTCTTCCTTTCAAAGTCTAAACTGAGCCTACTGCTGGTAGATTAAGGTTAAAAGGAGTTGTGAAAGGGTTAAGCCTCTACCATGATGGTAAGTAACAGAGCCCTTTTTGGGAATAATGCAGAGGTCTTGTTGCATCAGGAAGTTCATTCCTTGTTGATTTCTCTCATGTCAGGAATCAGCACTGCAAAGGAAGGAAGATCCTGGGCATGATTCTGAGCCTTGTGGACTAGACTTGGCCATACAGCTCAGTGAAGTGCTCCATCTCTGCTTGAACCAACCTAGCTTCTCCCAGTGAGGACAGCGAGGGATTATGCACTGCAGGAGCTGGTGACGAGCTGTGCCTATCTCTTATATAGGTATGATCACTATTAAATATTTGTTCCAAGTTTTGATCTTGCGGGCATCAATGCTCTCTTAAAATCAACGAGCAAAGAAAATGTAACTGAGGGGAGTGTGGCTATTTATTTTTACAATCTCTTGTATTTGTGGCCTCAGTGGTGGGACCTGATGGTATCAGTGCCCTAACTCAGAACATCTCTCAGCAGGCACTCAGCTCACCAGCCCAGCCTGGGCTGTATGGTACTAATTAATTCTAAAGAAGGCTAAGTGGATTTCAGGTATGATATTATTGGTACTGAGGTAACTGAGTGACATACCAAAAGAATTTCAAATTGCTAGGTCAGTTGTGAGCATAAAAGACTCTGGCTTGTTCTTGCTTAAATATGCTCTTTCTATATTCCCTTGGCTGCAACTAAACTGCAGAATATTTACCTGGTTGATTGTTGTTTGTAAATCTAGGCTCTTCCCTACCCCCCATCCCCTAAATCTTCCTTAGATGCCGAGAGGAAAAAATAGCATACAAAAAAGTGGCTGTAAAGCATTTCTTTTCTGTTCTGCAGCTCTGTGTAGAGCTTTTTGTGGCACTCAGGGGTGCAGTAGGGCTTGAACAGTCCAGACAGTGTGCCAAGGCATATTCCTGTAGGACATTGCTAGAGATCCCTGCTCGTAAATGCTGCCTGCAGAGCTGTAACTGGAGAGAGAAAGAGAGAGGGAAAGAGAAAGGGAAAGAGGTGAAACAGGGAGGACACAGAGCTGTGATTAAGGACTTACAGAGAAAACAGAGAGAGAACATAGTGAACAGATTGGTAAATGGAGAACAACCACCCAGGGCCAAGCTGAAGACAAAGGGGCTGAAACAGAGAGGAAAGGAAAAAAGGTAATTGCAGTTTTGGTGTATTATATTAAGATGAAAAGCTGGACCAGTCCCAGCCAGCCTATATGGAAAGTCCAAGAGCTGGCTGGAAATCAGGAGGCAGAGGCTGTGAAAAAAAAATGGAGAGGTGGTAGAAAGGAAGGTTGGTCTTGAGAGCAATAAAATGTGCTGTGCTTTGTGCAGAATTGAAAATTGTTCAGCTGGGAAGATGCATTTGGTTGTGGACAAAATGCTCAGAAATCTACAGGGAGAGATGGAAAAGGCCTTTTGCAAAGAGGCAGTATGAAGAGCTTTGCATAGAGATAATTTTTAACAAAGTAAAAAGGGTGGTAACTTCATTAAAAAGTGCTTGATACTTACCACAGTTTAATCTCAGGCCACTTGTCTGGGTATCTAAACACAGATTTAAGGGCACAATTTTACATGTGTGAAAGAAAAAGAAGTGGAGTGGGGGGCTTGGTCTACCTTCTTAGCTGGTGTAAATGTCTGGAAATCAGACTTACCTGGATGTCAGATTACTGCTGTTATAGCAGATTGCTACTAACTCAGGTTTTCACACTTAAAACCAGGAGAGTCTGAGGAAATGGAAAGAGAAGTCAGTGGTGGAGCTCTTGCAAGCCCTGCTAGTGCAGAATCTTCCTGGATGTTTTTAGTTATGAATCAGCTTCATCTTGGTTTCTAATGAGTGATTTGGAAGCTGGTGCCCATTTGTGAGAAGCACTTTTATAACAATAATATTGTCATGCGTTGTTAGTCTCATAATTTATTTCTGTGTTTGGCTAGCTATTCTCAGGCATGTACAGTCTAAAATTGAACATAAATTCCATACCACCTATGGTGTTAAATACCAATTTTAATGCAGATTTTTATTGTATTTGGCTGTGACTGAACAGAAACTAAAGAATACAGGCAACATTAAGAGACTCTCTAGAATTTCAGCCAGTCCCCTTGTTCTGACTAGGGATGTCATGAGAAACTGGAATTGGGATAAGCAAATGGGGCTGGTTAGGGCAGTTCGAGGGTTCCTTTTCTTCCCTTCTTCAATTCCTTGAAACTTTCATTAAATTATGGATAAACACTCAATAAGAACAAAAGAGTAAAAGAATGACATCTGAATTTTTAGACTCTGATGACCTAAAAAATTGCTTTGTACACATAAAGAAACATAAAGGACTGAAATGTATGACTGTAAACATCCAGACATTATACTGTCTTTTTTCAGATTCGGCTTCTGATATTCACGTTCATGAATAGCCCGTTTCAGTGACATTACTGGGACAAAATCCCTGTGGGTGTAATTCCTGTTACTTCACTAACATCAGTTAAAGTCAGTATCTCTACACAGATTTGAACGTGATTGATGAATTTGGTGAGGTCTGTGTTATACATGCAACAAGATGTGTCTGCTGTCACTGTGTGTGTATATACTGGAATCTGGTGGCAAGTCCCATCAGCTGTGTGGGGAGAGGGCTGCAAAGGGCAAACAGAGTAGAGCTGGACCAAGCAGCAAAGGACTCTATGAGGTGTCCTCTGTGGGGAGCAGTGGGGAGGGAGTTAGTGAGTAGAGATGTTGCAGAACAGCAGCTAAGGACTCCCAAGGAACAGGTACTTTGAAGAGCACTGGATGCCTAAAAGCAGTTCAGCAAATAGCCTTCTGTGAATTTGAAAGGGACTGTGAACACCAGACAAGTAGCTTTATTTAATATAGCTTGTTCAGCAAACTAATTTAAGTGAGGGAGTAAGAAACAGTTAACAAACCGCTGCAAAAATGAGAGATTTATTACAGTTGGAAAGCATGAAACTCTGCAACTACAGTATTAGTTTTCTATTTAAAATGTTAAGATTTAAAATTTAGGAGCTGCACAGGTAATTTGGAATTCTTCCTTCAGAACCAGATTGTAATGGGCATCAGAGATCCAAACTGTGAACAGAGATGTTTGATTATCCTGAGTTAACCTTAGAAAACCAGTAAGGATGGAGGAGGCCACAGCACAGAGGCAGACCAGGCTGCAGGAGCTGGAAGGAAAACCGAGGCGATGGTCTCTGATTCAGGGCCACAGCCTATCACAAGCCCGTGGGAGCACAGGAGGCAGAGCCAAACCGATGACTCCGAGGGGAAATGTGCCAACCTGCACAGAGCTCTTTTTAAATGCTGCCCCAGCACACCGTGCTGTCTGCATGTGATGGCTTTCAGCAGGCTGTGTGAAATGATTTGGTAGCCTTAGCTGAGTCCCACCACAGAAATGCCAAGCTTCTTAAGCTGCTTAACAGGCTTGGTGAAGAGGATAATGATTAACCATTTATTAAAGTCAGCCCCTCCAGGTCAGAATGAGGATATTGGTAGTGAGAAAGCTTGTGCTGCTCTTGCCTTCCCAGTGCCTTTTATGCAGATAGAGGACTTTAGCCTTTGGGGATACAGTCAGTGGTATTAAATTTACTTGAAAGTATGAAGTGCCATCATTTCAGTGCTGAATACCACTGTGGGCCATTGTAAACTTCCGCCGTGCAGTCTGAATCTCCTTAGAGGCAGACACGCACTGGTTTCTCAGGAAAGCCCTACTGAGAGCATGCAGTGTACATGTCAACTTAATTAAATGAATTTGTTGAAAATATGATCAATGGTGTGTGAAATTATATAATTATTCCATAAATATATGTTGTTAATTAATTAATATTTTAATTAAAGAGTAATTGGAAACTCATTGCATTGCTACCTTTTTTGAAGGACATGAATGTGTCTTTACCTCATATTCGCTGATTAGACCAAAAACTACCTTTTTATAAAGAAGGTATTGAACTAGAAGCCCAGGAGATTAAAAAAAAAGGAAAGAAAAAAATGGCACACCATGACAGCTATGTACCAGTTTGCCATAGGAAGGAATTTGGCTGCCCTTTAAAATCTTCACTTTCAATCAGCCTTCAGTTTTTCTAATATCCTTCATGTCTCTTATTCTGGGAGAGTGATTGTCTCTCTGGGAGTTTTGCCTTGAAATGTCTCTCTGGAAAAAGAACTTGGAATAAAGTGCTGTGGACTAGTTGTTGGTTGAGAGAGGTTGGTATTAGCAGTTTGTCAGAGTGAGACATAAATCCCTCTTTTCCCCTCATAATAATTTTCCTCCTTCAGTTTACCTGTTTATTTTGAAGACTATCCATATTAACAAACCCAGACTCCCTATTACTCACTGCCAGAACAGCACACTAAAATCCCCAGACCACTTTTTGTAACTGCTGGTGTGGAATAAATGAAAAGAAATGACTGGAAACCAAGAGAGAAATGACTGTGGCCCTTATCTTGCCCCTGGAAATTCATATATAATTCATACTGAAGCCAATAGGCTAGGAAGGACAAATTTGAGGCCTGCCTGTGAAAAATTATCAAGGGCTCACAAATTAAGGCCCTAATTTTGCCAACTTGCACAATTAAATGCAAGTGCCTTCTGTGAAGGTAGTGGAAAGGGTGCTGCTTACAGGTCTAAACTGAGCTCATGCTCTTGTTTGAAGCTTTGGGATGTACACAAATATGAACCAGAGAATTCTGGACAGTAGATAGTAATTCTGCATGTTTAGATTGTCTGCTTACCTGGCAAAATTAAGCCGGTAAGTTTCTGCAGCTGTTAACCACTCTGCAGCTGCCCTCTGCTGCAGACACATCAAGAGCTAGTAAGTGTTGTTTGGCTGTGACTGGTCTGAAATGTTGGTGGTTTTTGATTTCTAACCTGTCCTGCAGTACCATACCCACTGTAGACTGTAAGAGAAATCATAAGTTCATCACAGGGACTGCTCTTTAGTGTGTGACATAAGATTGTATGAGGCTAGCAGAGAAAGAGCAAGGAATACCATAACTAGCAGAGGGACAAGTAAAATCTAAGCCACTCAGGAGTAGATTACAGCACATTGAGTAATGGCAAAGGACCCATTGTGCATCTGTTTGCACAGGAAAACTTACACAGCTTTTCAGTGATTCATAGATTTTTTAAAAACAAAATCTGAGATTTAAATTTTTTTTTTAATTCCTATTTGCAAAACTGAGCTCCCTGTGTTGTATTCTCATAGAAAAGCTACCCTTATTTGTCTTTAAACCCAACAGTGAATCACCAGGCATGCCTGACTTATTCATGTGTGACATGTCAGGTGCATGAGAGCTTACATCACATGCTATGCCGATGCATAAAAATTTTAAGCCTGTCCTTGACAACTGAACAATTCAACAACATGGACAGAAGCTGCAAGGATCAAAAAGTAGGACAAAATTACAACTGTTTATACAGCTTTGCACAATGCCATGGCAATGCGTTTTGTAAGAAGAAATATTTACTGAGAGCAAACACAGTTTAGAATGAGATTTAGTGTCCGTGTCTTCTCTGTGGAGATGCACACACAGAATCCTGGGTTTAATGCTGCTTGAAGAGCCTGAGCTTTTTCCTTGGTGAATCCTTTGTTTTTCAAAGGTACAGGAACATTTGGGGTAAGAGGAAGTGTCCATGACATGAAAAAATACTTGCATAAGCGAAAGGGAAATTTCATTTAAGTTCTACTTCTTTTTTTTGCCATACTGCAGGTTGTTTGACAAGAGTGATACCAATTAGTGCCAACTATAGCATACTTTATGATACTGACATCTGTCCAAGAGAAACTGGCCCAAAAACATCAAACTTATTTTGCAGATGTCACTGAATAATCATTAGGTGGTGATAATTTTCAGCTGCCCAGTGGGGAAAGGTTCCAGCATATTAAATGGTTGAAGTTTCTGAATTTCAAAAATATTGCAGTGAGAATTTTCACTTGAGACAGCAGGCTGAGGGTTTGCAATCCATCTTTTGCTGCCTTGCAAAGCATAGAAGCAGAGGGAATGGTTTTTTTTCAGCAAGGCTGAAGAAAGTCTGAAATCTTTGTAGGGTTCTGTGTTCTATCTGGATTTACAGGTCCAAATTTTTCTTGGGGCTAGTTACATTGGCATCTCTGAAGTTGTGTTTGTTTATCTCCATGCTGAATTTGCATCAACAAAAATGATCATTGAGAAATGGACATTTTTATTACATTCAGCAGCTAGGTAAATGCTGGGGTGATTTTAGCTGTTATCTATTTCACATATTTTTATACCATCTGCAAACGTTCAGACTTGCAAAACTGAAAATACAGTAAGGAGTCACCTAAATAAATGGCTTGATTTTTTTTTTTTTTTTCTGCTCCCAGGATTGTTGTCAACAGACAGGACTCAGTGGAAGCTGTAGCTACACAGCAGCTCTGGTCATTGAGCTTCAAATTTAAGTGAATAAAAATGAAGTTAGGTGTCCCTGGACATTCATGTGTCTTGCATTTAGAGATCCAAGGATATCCTAAGTTATACTGGGGGCTGTATGTCTTTATATATCCTTTTGGGTGTTTTGTTTAATTCCAGAATTATCTCCCTAAAAGAGAACATCTCTCACAATTTCCAGACAAAGTATTACAATTTGGAGGGGACAAGTCTGTGCAATACTCATATCAGACTCAAACTAAGAAATTAGTCTGAATAAATCTTAGCTGCTATTTTGTGTATTTCTAGAGTCCTCAGCCTCTTCCTGGCAGTGATAAAGGGATTGGGATTCCTTCCTGTGTAAATCCAGGAGGAGGACAAAGCCTTGAGGGAAAATCTTGTCCCTTCTCACACCCCAGTGTAGAATTTACACCTTCTTACACATCCGCTCTGAAATTAATCCTCTTGGTCTAACTGAATCTGCAATAGTCTAACATGGAATAATTTACATGGATGAGGGTCTGAAAAGAGATATGAAAGACAGCAATCATAAGGATATAAGAATATAGAAACTAAAGTAAGGGGTAGTTGATTTATAATTCAGATTCACTTAGATTTGTATGTGAATTTGGCCCTTACTCTGTGAGGGAGAAAGCAAGACCTCATTGTAATTTCCTGTTGCTAGATGAGACAGTTGTAACAATATCAATATTTTTTAATTCATATGTACCTGGTTTTAGAAGAGAATTAGGAAATAGATATGATTCTTCGTTTATTTTTGAGTTGCATGCCGGGAAAACAATGCAGTCGTGTAGATATGAACAAAAATCATTGCTGCCTGTTAAAACAAATTAGGAAACATGCTTTCAAATCTTAATGTAATTTCTAGAGGAAGGAGCCTCTTGACTTGAATGGTAAAGGTCTGAAAATGGTCAGAAAGAGTCATAGAGCTAAGTGGGGATCCCAATTACAGATTAGCAGTAATGCAAATGTTGCTGCAGAGGGACCACTCAGCTTCTGCAGCTCATGATCTGTGTCTGTGCCTAGAGTGCAGGCACAGAAAACCTCCCTTTCATTATTGTTTTTAATTATCTGCACACTGACAGAGCTGAAATACCTGCTGCACACTGAGGCCCTTTGTGCAAACCCATCAGCAGAGACTGTGCAGCCAAAGCCCATATTTTTTGCCTTTTGCAGGTCTTTCAGCTGAATTCTGCTTTCATGCAGATGCCTTTCTTTCCCATTTACTCCTTATCTTCACTGGCTATTTCCCCTGCTCCACTGAACATACACAACACATACAGCTTTATGTGATGACACCAGGTTTTGGCTATCCAGCTGTGATCCTGAAGTTCTCATGTGCAACTGTAAGACTCTGGTGTTACTGTGAGGAAGTGAGGGTGTGCTGCACAAGTGTGGCCCTGGGGCACAGATGCCTTGGTGATGAGCAGTGTGTGTCTAGCTCCCTCCCCCTTCATAAAGGAGCTTGCAGGTTTGGACAAAGAGCAAGAAGCTGACAAGCTCTTCCTTAAACTCAGGAATGAGGTGTTAGTCTGTTCTCTGGTCTTGTTAGACTTATGTTCAGCGTCCCCATGTTCTTGTTGCTTATCCCTGTGTTTTTCCTGTGTACTTAGCAGGCATGATATACCTTCAAGGGAGGGCAAAGCAGCCAGGAAAACAAAGAGGAAGAGTTGGCAAAGGGCAGTTCACTTTCTTGTAGACAGTCATTGAAACTAATCCCCTCTGAGAAAACACTGCCAAAGTTATATTTCGAGTTGTGTTTCCAATCAGAGGCTGCATAGTTTGAGATCATGTGAAAACATAAAATACTGCTGGTGTACCTTTGATTTGCACCTGCTTAGTCATGTGTGGGACATGCTGTGCCTGTAGTACTGGGAGAATAAAAGGAACTGGCTGAGCAATCTGTGTGTTCTGGGGCAGAAGAGTCCAGGCCAAAGCATAGGGTCAGGTGAGCACAGGCAAAATGAATACCCACTGAGCAGTATTCACTCAACAGCAAGGAACTAGTCAGAAACAGGGAAGTGTGAGGAAACTTTGCCCAGGTTTTTGGCCTCTTGGCAGTGCTGAGCTGTTCAACATGACAGGAAAGAGGCAAAAACAGGGTAGCTCAGCCCCTCTTCACATGAGCACCTTCTACACATTGCAGAGCCCTTGCCTCCAATTCAGCCTCATTGTGAGGAGTCTGAGGAATGATTAATAGCAAAGGATGCAAGCAAGTTCTGATGGATGCTCTTGAGGTATCAGGGCTTGTGATAATGCAGATCCTCCTTGTTCACCTTACCTGCTTTCCTGATGGCTCTGTGCCAAAGATTCATGTGGCAGCAAATTTCTACCTGTTGTAAACACATGAAGGATGACTTGTGTATATGAGGGCATAAGGTACCCTTTTGTCAACAGAGAAGCAGGCAAGAGTAAAGCCTGGAAAAAGCTGTGTAGGTGAGGATGGAAGGAAGCAGCAAAGCTGGTTAAAGCTGGTCTGGGGAATGAGAACTGACTGCACAAATGCATCAGCAGGAAGATAGATGCTTACAAAGAGCATGTCCATTGATAAGTGAGGAGAAGGAAAAGGAATGATGAGGAAAGTCATAGCAACACTATACTTCTTTTAAAAAATAAAGGAAGATTGGAAAGTAATACGGATTTCAGGAAGATAGCTCTTTGAAAGCATCGAGGGGATAGAGGGAATAAATGGAAATCAGCTGGCCTACATCATGCATATCCACATGAAGGCACGTGCATACATACAATTCAGCATCATAAAGTCACTCCAGGACAGCAATAAAGGGACAAACTTAATGAATTGCTAATCGCTGTTCCCCAGAAATCACCGAGAGCTGTGGCAGCTCCGGAGGGCAAGGGAGGGGGAGAAGAGAAGGTGAAATTCCACCCTGAGCCTGGCAGAGCTGAGCAATTAAAGCCCAGTCAATCCAGGAGCAGTCCTCTGGGAAATAACGCAGCAAGTGAACGGAGCAAAGAAAAATCTTTCAGAAAAAAGGAAATGATGAATGGTGGCAGGTGGCCTGGTGCAGCTCTTCTCAAGGTGATAGGAGCAGTGCAAAGTGAATTCTTGAAAGTTAAGCTTTGAACCCTGTGTTGTGATTTGGGTCTCCATGTTGTTCTCTGGGCAATTCAGAAGGGCAGTGTAGGGGTAAGCTTTACATGGTTATATCTGCAAGGCACTTCTAGTTTTTGTTGTGGGAAGGGAGTCCAGTGGGGGGAAGGCAAATTCTACTTGAGGGTTAATAAGATGTTTAAACATTAATAGTACTAAATACCGTAATGACATATACTGTGTAAACTCATACCAGTAGCACTGTGCCATTTAGGATCTGAATGAATACAGGAAAAAAAGGAACACAAAATTCAGGGGACAAAACAAGTGGTAAGGGTTTAAAATGTACTTTAATTTCCTATTGCAGTTAGCCCATTTTTCAAATGTTTGTCTGATGTTACTTCATCCCAAAACATCTGCTTTACACAGCAGGGACTATGTTTTCAATTGGAGTCTTCCTCTAAGTAACCTAAGATTTCTTCGCTGAACCCCAGAAACCTTAGCAGCTTAAACACTGCCAAAAACTGGGATATCTCTGCAGGGCATTTAAGTTTTGTCGAGGTTTTCCCAGTTTTTTTTTTTTTTTTTTTTTTTTTTTTTTTTTTTTTTTTACTGAAATGCTGATTTCTGGTTATCTGTGACTGAGAATATATTTAGACCTATACCACAGTAAGAATTGGATTATGGCTGGAAATAGGTGGCAGGTTTGGTTTTAAGCTGAATCCAGTTTTGGAACAGGATTTGGGCTTATTTGTACCATTGCATGCATGCTGATGCCAGGGAGAGGGATCAAGAAGTTACCTTGGAGGGGACAGGGTATTATTGCCCCGATGGCAGCAGCTAGGAACCCCAGTAACCACTGTGGGAAGTGCTTTCAGGATTCATCATTTTGATGAGTCAGGCCAGACAGCAATTTCAGTTTGCTTGTCTTTCACTGTTTGCTCTTGCAGGGTTTTAGCATTTTATTTTTTTCTGGAAAGCAAGGGGATATAGGGAAAAAGGAAGGAGAACTGGGATTTTTCAGGCATTTTTGAAATTTTTGTCCATCAATGTGGCTCTGAATGGCTGCGATTCAAATGCAGTGATACAGCAAATGTAACAAAGAAAGAGATACCAGGAAAGCTGGATAGCTGGAAAATGAGAGTGGAGAAAGTAATAAAAATGAGGATCAGATTGGAAAAATAATGCAAAATACTTGATGTGAGGACAGAGTGCTTGGAAAGGGTGGAAAGGCACAGAGAGCTCAGAGATTTCTAGCAGGTGTTGAGCCTGATGCGCACATCCTTTGCACAACAGCAAGTGGCTAGGCAGGGAGAATACAAAGAAGCATGACTGACATAAGCACAGTCACCATGCCAATGAGCACAAGTGGCTGTATATATTAATAGGCCAGAGGGAAGATGTGAATGCAACAGGAGTGCAAGCTACTGAAGGTGAGCTCTTATCATCAGCAATATGTGGAAGCAGGCTGAGAATTTGACATCTGGTTGCACTGCTCACTCTCTCTGGGGAAAGAGAGCTGTTCAGGTATTTTGGAAATGTGCCTTCTAAAGACAGCCCAGGTATTCTGAGGTTGGAGCAGGGGATGGTGATGATGGGACTAGGTAACATGCAGCTAACAGTGCAAAATTACCCAGAGGAGCTGAGCCTCTGCAGCAACAGGGGACAGATGTTATATCATCAGGATGGCCTTTATTGACTAGGGTTAGAGAGCAGCCTGCAGTGACCCCAGTGCTCCAGCTGCTCTCCAGGGCACCATAGCAGGGAGCTACCCCTGCCTCTGGTGAACAAACCTGGGCTGCTGTGGCCCCTGGAGGGGCTGAGCCCAGACAATTAGTCTCAGCTTATATGACACAGCTCAGGCTTCCAGAATTTAAACTCCCTGCTATGTGCTTTTCCTTATTTCTAAAACATAGGGACAGATGGGAAGGCACTCCCTATTTCCTGTCCTGATCTGAGTGCCTTGGTACCCTTCCCCACCTCTCTGGCAGTGTAGCTGTTCTTTTTCTATGGGTTATCCTGGCTCTGTCACCCTCTCAGTGTGTTAATCACTGAGCACAGTAAACATGCAAATGGCCTGGGATGTTTTAACACTGGGGACAGCTATTCTCCTTGCTGATTGACAGCCGGGCCTCCACTGGCACATTGTTTGTTGTTGTATGAGGGTGAATAGATATGTAGATAAAGAGTGGAGCTTTCATCAATGTTTTGGGAGCTATTGTGTGTCTCTGTGCATGTACCCACACATGGACTTCTTTCTCCATGTGAGAGACCACTTTGCCATCTGAAAGAGGATGTTTTCTTCTTTTACCGTGGCTCTTCATTTTTTGCTGTGGCTTCTCATCACCTCCCTCCAGCATTAGAGCCGCCTTCCACAGAATTTGCTCTTGCTCAGTAAGCAGAACCCCCAGTTTTGTGCTCCACACCTGTGCCATTTCTTTGCTTTCTGGAATATTGGCAAGCCATTTGCCTATTGAGTTTGTATTTGAAGCATCTCACCTAATTTCATCTTTTTTATTCAGTTCTTCTACCTGCCAGTAGCTGCTCCTGGTTGAGAGACATCTGCCTTGTAGGTTTTTTTTCTCCCTAGTCAGGTTTCTAGCCCTTTTATTTCCTTGTAAATGGCTCTCTTATGTTTGCACACATATTACATAGCACTTGGTGGTTGTAGCCAATCTGACAGATGCAAATGTGCAAACAAAATAGTTTCTGAGGTATTTAAGAGCAAACCAGTAATTTTGTCCACTTTTAATATTTGTGTTTCTTTGAGGGAATTCCTTTCTTTTGTTGCAAACACCTGAAGACATCCTTGGCTGAATTTTTAGTTGTTGATTTTCTAGCAGGTTTCTACAGGTCTCTGTGATTTCTATCTTCATTCTCTTTTCCATGTAGAGATGGATAAGGAAAACTTGCAGGAATGTGCTAAAATGCATGCCAAAAAAAAAAAAGTGATATATGCTAGCATAATAGTGAGTAGTGAAAAGGGAATTTAGTAGGCTGGAGGAGTTTTCTAAAGCTCTACTCTACATTTAATTTTATGATTCTTAATGACAAATGGTGATTGTGAATATTCATGAATTTTTCCCTGGGTTAATGTCATAACCTTTGCAGTAAAAAGGCTGTTTTCACCGGTAATAACTACCTTTCAATATATTTATGCTTGTTTTTTTCTTTTTTTACAGAAATAGATCCCAAATTAACATTCAAAATGCAGGAAGGTAATTTTGCATGTTTGTTTGCTGGGGGGAGGGGACAGTGTATTTTATAAGTCTTATTGTGTTGTGTCTTTATTGAGACAATGCATTTCTTTACTTTCAAACTCTTGAATTTTTATCTCAGCATTATTAGAGTGCTGGAAAAGATGTCTCAATTCAGCTTTACTGAAGAGACAACTCAGTGTGTAGTATGAGAATTTGTTTGTCTTTTTAAGCATGAAGAATTTGCCTGTCTTTGTTTTTCTTCCAGTTATTCTAAGCATTCATTTAGTATTTGATCAGTAATTGCCTTATATCCTTTCCCCTGGACAGTATTCCCTCTTCTCCTTCCTTTTTCCTGCCTATGATTATATTTGGTGCCTTGCAGTCATTATGTCTTACTCTGCTGCACTGAACTGGATGTGCCCTTTATCTGTCCATAAGCCTAATTTATTCAAATCATTTTATATTTGCTTGCTCTGTGCATGATTTTACACTTACGTGCTATCAGCAAAAAAATTCCACTTCAAAAATTATATCCCCTGTGGGCCATTTATATAAAAGTTGAATAAAAATGGGTAGGGTGCTTAAATTTGGGACTACTGCCTTGTTCCTGTCCCTCTAGTCACCCTGAACTGTGCTGTTTTGCTGACACCTTGCTTCTTGTCCCACAGATAATTTGGAAGGCATTTGCTGTTGTGCTTTTTCTGTGCTGTGCTTTAGTGATTCTACTGAACAGTCTCACTGTGTTGGGTGCAGCACCAAATGAATCTCTTTCATCTGGATAAATTTTGCCCATCACTTCACTTTTGACTCTGTTGAGGAATGTATTGAGAGAACTTAGAGCACATTTGAGAGACATGACATGAATCCGGCTGCCTCCCCTTCCCCGGCTGGCCATTTCTACATGTTGCATAACCCCATCCTGTATTAATGTTTCCAATATCCGTTCTGTGGCTGCAGCTGGGATTACTGGTGAATGGACTCCTAAATCCTCCCTTGACTTAAAAAAGAAAAAATTTTTTTTGTTTTGTTTTGGTTTTAGATACTGTTATTTTTAAAAGGTAAAGTTGGAGTAGTTACTTTCTAGGCATCTCCAGATACACCATCCTCAGGAAGCTATCAAGCAGTATTACTAAAGGTTTGCCAATTTCCCTTGCTATTTCCTTCCAAATTCAGAGATGCAGTTAATCTAAGTCTCAGGTCCTGTCAACTTTTAATAGTTCTAATTAACTAACTACCTGTCCAGATTGGATGATAAAGCCTTTTAACATTTCATTTTTTCCCCTCATGAAAATGGATCCTTGTTTCCGGGATGTGACCTTCAACTTCTTCTGTAAATACTCAGGCAAAGGATATTAATTCAGGCTCAGTGCAGCATCAGTCTCATCTGTCACTGACTTCTCACTCATTCCCTTTCATGGCCTCGCTGATTCCACCCCTGGTCATCTGCTTTTCATATATCAGATGAAAGATTTCCATTGAGTTTCTTCACATCCTTGCCATTTTTTAAAAAGGATTTACTACTCCAGCGTTTCCTGCCAGTGTTTATAATTGCTCCATTTTGAATGCAATGTCATTGGCAGACCTGCTAAGTAATATAATAACAGTGCAATAGAGGAAACTGAAACCGTGGTTAGGGTCTGGGTGGCAAACTTCTCTGGATCTGGATATATTGAAGTGGAAGTGGCACTACTTTTACAGTGTGTAGTGCAAGACCAGAATCTGGCCTTGTATGTGAAATAGCTCATTAATTACCCAAGGCTTTTTAGCATGGCATAGTGGTGATGCTGCCTCACATTAAAGGCTCTAAACAATGTTTTTTAGGGTAATCACATAGAAACGTGGAACTCACCAGAACACCTTTTGGAAGAAAGCTTATATTTCCTCATGAAGAAAAATATCTGACCTGGTTCTGAAGTAAATCCCTTTTTCTTCCTAGAAGGTTACAACTGCTGTATGTCCATGCTAGGTTTTTTTTGTGGCACCTCTGTACATTTTTGTGTTTGATTACATGGCTGTGTTTGATTTACTGTGTTGTGTTCCATCCCACTGTCATTACAAGCTCAAGTCCCCTTCTGATAAACTTCTTCCTTTTCACACATGAATATGTTACACACCAGAGACCCGCTGTGAGGTTCTCCATATGCAGGGAGGGATGTTTCTGGTGTGCAACTGAGGTGACTCCTGACAGCTCTTGACCCAGAAAGCACCTTCGAGAGGCAGCTAAAACATAAACAGGCCCCCAAGCCTGCAGGCATCGCTCACCTGCCTTTGCAGATTATTAAGCAGACCATGAGAAGGCAGAGGTGATGTAAAATGACCATAGTTTATCTAGGAGGTCTCTGTAGCCTGCTTGAGAGATGGCAGGTTTGCCAGTGGGCTGTGGAGGGCACGCTGCTTGTACCAGCACTTTGCACTGGAGCAGAGCTGTGTAGTGGGGTGAGGGGTTTTTTTGTAGGACCTACTATTGCTCCAGCAAGGATGTGTAGCCACAGCAGCCTGTACCTCTGCCCTCCGTTTTGGAGTGTATGTACACCTTGTAGCTGGCATAGAGAATGCTGCTGCAGAAGCTCTTTTAGCTCAGCAGTCACTGCACCTTCTACCTTTCTTTATTTCGTTTTGTACCTTAATGTCCTAAATCCTATTCCCTGTGTTGCTTAATACCACATGTGGTATTCTTCCCTTCCTTGTTGGTTTATGTACACATAAAATTAGAAAGCTGTCCTCTACCAGATCAAGCTTTGCTTCCTCCCCTTAATCTACTCTGAGGTCTAGATACTTAAACTCTCCCACTATCACTGCCAATGGTCTTTCACATGTTTTGCTTCTTATATGCCATGCTTCACACCTCCTTCCCAGTCAAACTGTGAACGACACATTCGTTTTAGTACATCTCCAGTGCTCCAACCTAGTTTATTCCAGGCTTCAATTTTCAAGATGGGCCAGATTCTCTTTTGGAAACATTAGAATCCTCAAGAGATGAAAAAGGAAGGGAGGGAAAACCAGAAATATTTCTGATTCTTTGTGCACAAGGCACAGTCAGCTCTAGCCAAGCCTTCAGTAATTTAAATTCAAAATAGTTCCAACTTTTTTTTCAAAATACAAATAAGGTGTTGTACTTCTGTGTACACGGTTGTTTTCCCAGTTAAAGTTTTTCAGTCAGCAAAAGCATAAATAATGTAATATGTAACATCATTGGAGGGAAAAAATTCTTGTGCTCTTTGTCATGTTCTGTAGTGGAAATACCACTGGACAGCATTATAGATTTAAATATGTTGGTGTATCCCAGGATATGATTCGCTTCCAACTTTTTCTGAAGAAGATATCCAGAAATTCTCATTTCAGTTGTTTTCATTTTACTGTGTTTTCTCTGATTTGATATGTGATCATCAAAAGTCTTTCTGCCAACCAGTGTAGGTATTTTTTAGTGCTTACAGGGTACTAAATATTAGTATTTATGTTAAAGTAGTACATGGCTGTACTTTAGCACAGCACTTGCTGTTTCTTTCCCACATAGGAAAACATACAACTTCATTGGTAGTTTGGTTTGATGAAGGTGGGTAAGGGGCCTGTGTAAGCAATAGCAGTGCCTTCAGACCTGATGGTATTTAGAGGCCAAAATAGCAAGACAAATTCACCGAGATCTGAGCATATTGTGTTTGGTCAGGATTACCAAGGAAGGCAGTACTTTGAATGTTTGTATAGAAATGACATTGGAAATCTCCATGCAGCAGACTCATACTGAAATCCTAGGTAGAGGAGAGATCCACACCACTGCCTGCCCATGTACCTGCCACCACCACAGCCAGAAAAACTCCTGAGGGTCATGGATATCTTTTACTACTCAGCTCAACACTGATGTTGGAAGAGTTGGCTTTTCCTTTTTTTATTTTCAGCTGAAGGGCCTTCTCAAGGAGTCCTCTTTGTTGTTCTCCAGCAGCAGCCAGTGCATCAAATCACAGCCTGCATCTTTCCACCCCTCTTTTGTTGCAGAAGAGAGCCAGCTGCCTCCATACCCTTTCCTCCCCGAGCAGGGAAGTGACTGTCACTGTTACATTTGCCAGCCCCTCTGGGACACTGAAGAATGAGGCTGAGCTCCTGAGACCTGAACATATAATTTGCAGCACGCAATTTATGTCACATCATACCTAGCTGGAGTTCTAGTGCCTGGAGTACCCAAAATACATCTACAAATAGATCATGTCATGTCAAAAAAGAAATGGAAGGTGATAGTAATTGTGGACTATATAATTAGAAAGCAAGAGTGTCTAACTAACGGCAACACCTGGAATACCGGCACAAAAAGCTAATCAAAAGTCAACTTGAAATCAATGGAAAACCTATATATGGCTGTTTCTGCCCCTTAAAAATCTGTTCAGAACATTGAAAATTACACTCTGATCACACTTCTGCTGGTGTGAACCACGTGGAAATAAAGCCTTAAACAATAATCTGACTTTTCAAGACTGTTACATCCACATAAATGTACGAAGCTGGACATGGTAGGTTTTTCTAAATGTAGAATCTATCTAGAAAATCATGATGATTCCAAATCTAATAAAGTTTCCTTGATGTTATGGAGTGTAAAAGTCTGTTAGAAGTAGAGGGTAGGAGGAGAAGGAGGAGGGGGAAGCAGCTTTAGGGCCATGTGAAAACAAAGCCTTTCTTCTCCTTTTAAATATTTCTGCTGAGCCTGATTGAACACAGGATGAAAAGCTGCTGTCTTGAGATTTGAGAAAAGCAAAGGATTTCTGTTTCCACTATTACATTGAAAAGTTCTTGACTGCATGAAAGGTCATCTCTTCTAAACATCCTCAGACTTGTGGCTTAAGTGTTGGGAGAACAGAGCTGCTGATACCACAGAAATCTATTATCAATAGGATGTGATATCTATGAGTAGTCCATGTGGTCAGGAACATTAGCTCTCTATTCTTTATATTAATTTTACATTAAGCCTTAGCTTAGATACTTTGAGAATGAGGTTTTTACTAGTAAAAGTAGCATAGAGAGGTGGTGTGTTTTGACAAAAACTCTCTGTTGTACCATGGTAAGAATAGCAGAGTAATGATCTGAGGTGTTGCACTGAGACTGGCAATCACAGTGTCAGTATGAGCAGTGGGCTCTTACAGAATCGGGCCTAAATATTTGATGTTGTATTTGAGATGATGTTTCTCTCTGTTATCTAGATTGTCAGAACCACACCTAGAATGCATTAGAGCCTTGTCATGACAATTGTTTGGGGAAAAAAAAACCCAAAACCCTTCTAAAAGACATTCTTCTGTCAAAATACAGCATTTTACAGAAATACACAATGTTTCATGGAAGTGTTTGTTTCAATGAAAATTTCTCGGGGAAAACTTTCCAGGGCTAGACTGAAATTCTTAGGGAAAAAAGAAAAGAGAAGAAAAAATTACTCCCTGGGAAATAGCGTGACCAGCTGGGTCATGATGACCTCATATTTGTCCAGCCTGGGTGCAGAGGTGATTTGTACTGCATGTCTGCCTATTTATCTGCCTCTCTAATTTCTCTGAGCCTTGTCAGAGGTATTTTGTGGTGTGAATGGTTCACCATTCTCTGGTACAAAGAGTTACTCTGTAAGTCAGGGGTTAGGTTCCTGGCATTCACCACAGAGGCCAGAGTTCCTGTAGGGATAAAGCAGGACAAAAATTTAAACTCAACTTTTCCACTTCTAAGCAAGTTGGTCACCTTGTTATTACTCCTGTGGTGGATGTGGGTCCAAATGTCCCTATTAACTTTTCCTCTTTAAAAAAGGTTTTCCTTCAAAGCTGACGTAAAAGTCAGCTCTGAAACTGAGCTTTTCCTCCTGTCCCTGAAATAAATTTGTTATATTCCTGTTTGCTTCTCAAGTACACTGTCCATCAGATAAACCGACCATGAAACAGGCTGTAGTCCAGTAGATGCTAGACCAGTCATGTGTGGTTGATATGCAGGCCTTACTAGCAGTCAGGGGGAAGGTTTAATGTGTTTGGGTGAGCAGAAGGGGAAATCCTGCCTACCAACCAGTCTTCATCTGTGCTCACGTAACCTCCACAGTTTGAATATGGTGCAGGCTCTTCTACGAGGAGTAGCTGCCATTGTGATGTTTGTAGTACAAGCCAAAATTAGCTTCACTTTGAAGACAGGAGAGGATTGAAGTCAGGTCCTGGTTGCTGCTATGTCTGAGTTGTGTAGTATGCTAATGAAAATAGTGTTGGCATGAACAATGCACAGTTGTGCTTTCCAGCCGTATTTTCAGGTCAAGAGCACCCTCTTGCATTCTCAATCAATTATGTATCAAAGTGGAGGGAAGCAGGATTGTAGTCTGCTTCCTTATTGTCTCATTTCATGTTATTTATTGTTTGAAGCAAGTGGGAAGAGGCAAGCAGGCTCATCTTGGACCTTGCTGTTGTAAGAGACTGGTTTGGGTGCAGCTCATACAAGAGCTATGATCTCATCTTTTTCTTCTTCCTCGCTTCATGACCAACCCCAGCCTATCCCACAGGAAGTATTTCCAAGAGAATCGTGTATCACTGACATCTTCATCATAAACCACTTAAACATAGAATCAAAGACTCACCTTTAGACATTTCCACTGAAGTTGTTTTCAAAGAAAAATGTGAAGAGGAAAACTCTGCTCTCCCGGATATGCTTATAAATCTAGTACAACTGATTTACTGAACTCAAGTGCTAAAACTGAAATAAGGCCTGGAAATTTTATCTTCTGGCTCAGAAAACAAGATTCTACAACGGACCTCATTCATTGTGGAGGAAAGCTAAGTCCACACTAAATGTTCATATTAATTGGATAATTTGATTTAGGACTTGACTGGTAAGGCAAGGTGACCCCCTAAAGCATTGAGTTCAGTCAACTTGAGCTATTCTTAAAATGTTGTAAGATATTATTGAAGACAGGCACTGCTCTAACTGCAGAGGGGCACAAATTTGAAATGTATTATTATCAAGTGACTGTGCAGCCTAGTCCCAGACTATGATGCAAGTATGATGGGTGCTGGAAAAAAATGGACATTAAGGGAAGTAAGTCCCACATACTTTTACAGGTGCAGGGGACACATATAATATTCAGGTACTAGTTCACTATTACAATGCTTGTAGGAGATCTTTGTTCTGTGTCTTGTTGTCCTTGCCCAGTAACATGCAGATCTTCCAAGTGTCTAGTCTTGAAAAGCTGACCCTAAAAAAAAAGCAGTCTTTCAAATGTCCTGCTGTGAATAGTAGCCTGGCCCCAAACTCCGTTGATCTGATCCACATGAAGAAGTGATTGGAATTATATGTACAGGTTAGTTGCTTGAATGGCTTTGGAATAGAAGTGAAAACTGCAGTCTTGCATATTGTGTGCTTTAAGCTACAGGTGAACTTATGTCACATTTCCTATTACAACTTCACATTGCAGATATAGCCTTATTTGTAGGAATAATATGGGAGATACCGTTTTTTATTTACAAATTATTTCTTTGTAGTAATTATATGAATTTCAACACAATGATACAGGGTTTTTATTTATTTGAAATTTTAAAAAAGAATAAATAGAATTGGTGTGTTTCATCCAACTAAAAATTTCCAATAATCTATTATTAAATCATTAAAATATTTTAAACTAAATTGGCTGTAATATTTTTACAAGCAGTTGCTTATGAAGGTGGTAGTTTCCTTCCATATGCAATAAAAAGTATTTCACGTGCATGAAAAACTAGTGCACCAAATTCCAGGCTATAAATAAGGCAATTGTAAAATGTAAGTGCTTAGAAACATTGGCAAACTTCAGCCAGCAAAGCAGGGATCAGAAATTTATACCCTCGTTACTGGTAATTACAGTCGCATTCTTTACTGATCTGTATTCCCAGCCAAAACATAAAAGTGTCCTGGTGCATTACCTGCTTGGAACTAAGTCACCCCGAGCACACATGTTCCAGAAAGCCAATCTGTGGCCAGGCTAGCACATGGAGCTCTGCGTGTGCTGCTGTAAATGTACCTGTCTACCTTTTAAGCAAAATAACTGAAAGCCCCTCAGGGTGTTCTTACGAAATGTAAATTCACTGACTTGGAGACCTCAGCATTAAATCGCTGCTTTTAGTGGATGGCAGTTTAACTCCCTCCTTCCCCTAATAAAATGAGGAAAAAGAAATTCAGTCCCATGGTTGTTTTTACACACATGCAGCATTTGTCTTTTTTCTTCTTCTTCTTTGACAAAATAAGTAATTTAGGCATCTAAAAGTAGCTGCTTTTTTTTTTTTCTAACAGCAATCAGCAATAAATTCTTTATGCTCTTGTGACAGATTAATCTCAACCTGTCAATAATTCATATTTGAAGCTTCTGCTATTCAAGAATGAATTGTGAGGAAAGATGAGCCTTCTCTTGGGTTCATACTGATGTCTCCTGCCAAATATTATTAATATGCTTAAAAAAAAAAAACACATGGGAAATTAAATTCATTAGCAGTTGTCTTGTAAATATTTTGACAATGCTGCATGAATCACGTAGTTTTCTTTGAATGATGTGCAAACACACATGATTAATGTGTCTTAAACAGTCCAACTAACTAGTCTTGGTTACATAAAATTACCCATCCAGAGTGGCAGGCACCTACATATTTGACTTCAGGGGAACTGTTGCAGTTCCTTCATAGATGCTAACTGGGCTCTTTTCCATGTGGAGTGGGGTGCCAAGCACTGCCAGTCCAGTTCCAAGGCCACTAAACTGTAGCCATGAAGCAAGAGCAAAACATAGGGGATGCCCTAGGAATGAGAGCTTGTTGCCTGGAAGGCTGCTGTGACATGAGCACCTTCAAGAGTGAGTCATTCAAGTCTAAAAGTAATTTTGTAGTAAGATGGCTTTCTGGACAGGACAGAAATTTCAGGGCATGTTAGAGAAGTCCTCAGTACTGTTATCCAAATTCTGATCCTCTTAATTTGAAAAAGGGAGATCTAAGTAATTATGGAAGTCAGAACCAAAATTTCTTACTGAATGATAGAATGGTTTGGGTTGGAAGGAACTTGAAAGATCATGTAGTTCCAATACCAGATCCCCATCCAGCCTGGCCTTGAACACTTCCAGGGATGGGGCATCCACAGCTTCTTCGAGCAATCTTTTCTTGTGCCTTGCCACCCTCACAGTAAGGAATTTCTTTCTACTATCTAATCTAAACCTACTCTCTTTCAGCTGGAGAATTACCCGTTGTCCTGTCACTACATGCCCCTATAAATAGTGTTTCCCCATCTTTCTTGCAGACTCCCTAATTCTTGTGGGTATTGGGAGGCCGCAATGAGGCCTCCCCGTAGCCTTCTCTTCTCTAGGCTGAACAGACACAATTGTCTCAGCCCTTCCTTGTAGGAGAGGCTCTCCATCCATTTCATCATTTTGGTGGCCTTCTCTGGACTTTCTTCAACAGGTCCATGTCCTTCCTGTGCTGGGCACCCCAGAGCTGGATGCAGCCCTGCAGGTGGGGTCTCACCAGAGCAGAGCAGAGGAGCAGAATCCCCTCGCTGTCCCTGCTGCCCACGCTGCTCTGGATGCAGCCAGGACAGGTTTGGCTCCCTGGGCTGTGAGTGCCCATTGCTGGGTCATGTCCATCCTGCCACCACCAGCAGCCCAAGTCCTTCTCAGCAGGGCCGTGCTGGGTCTGTTCATCTCCCAGCCTGTATTGATAAGGTGTAAACTTCCTCACAAAAGGCGTCCTTTTTTCTGTTACTTTTTCATTCTATTGAAGCCGTTAATGGAAAATCACCAGTCTTAATGCATTTCAATAAGCTGAATCTCTTTGGGATCTTTCAAAGGCAATGATAAAACAACCTTGAGTTTTAAAGCTTAGTGACACTTTATGTAAAAATATTCTCCAGGAGTTTTTCTGTATGTTGCTAATGATGTAAACAATAAGCTTTCTTCCATTTAAAAGTTAAAATGCTACTTTTCCTTGTCCGGTTCTCCAAATTTCTTTGGGCTTTAGTCATCATGTATCTGTTCTTTTTGTTTTCATCACCACCTTTTTTTTTTTTTATTCTTTTTCAGATGAAGTAAACTTATTTCAAAGACTTGCAAATTAATACTGGTTGTCTCCTGTCCTAAGTGCTGTACGAACATAGAGAAAGAAACGGTCCCTTCCCAGAAGGTCTTCCTTGATGATCTGAAACAAGAAGGAGCTGATGGAGATATACTAAAATAGGCCTTGCAGGTCAGTGATGTTGGCTGGTAGGCTTGATTGAACATGCTAGAAAAAAATGCCATTGGCAGTACACAAATTTCACAGAATTTCACAGAATTTTCTAGGTTGGAAGAGACCTTTAAGATCATCGAGTCCAACCCATGTTCTAACACCTCAACTAGATCATGGCACCAAGTGCCACATCCAGTCTTTTTTTAAACACATCCAGGGATGGTGACTCCACCACCCTCCTGGGCAGATGATTCCAGTATTTAACCACTCTTTCTGTGAAAAACCTTTTCCGTAAGTCTAGCCTGTATCTCCCTTGGTGCAGCTTGAGACTGTGTCCTCTTGTTCTATCTGTTGTTGCCCAGAGAAAGAGACTGACCACCAGCTCACCACAGCCACCCTTCAGGAAGTTGAAGAGAGTGGTAAGGTCACCTCTGAGTCTCCTTTTCTCCAGGCTAAACAATCCCAGCTCCCTCAGTCATTCCTCATACGGCTTGTGTTCCGAGCCCCTCACCAGCCTCGTTGCTTTCCTTTGGACACGCTCAAGCATCTCAACGTCCCTCCTAAACTGAGGGGCCCAGAACTGGACACAGTACTCAAGGTGTGGCCTCACCAGTATCGAGTACAGGGGAAGAATGACCTCCCTGCTCCTGCTGGCCACACTATTCCTGATACTGGCCAGGATGCCATTGGCCTTCTTGGCCACCTGGGCACACTGGTGGCTCATGTTCAGCCGACTGTCAACCAGCACCTGAACATGAGCCACCAGTGTGCCCAGGTGGCCAAGAAGGCAGAGTTCTTTTCAGTGCCAGATCAGAGCCAGATCAGAGATGTGTACAGAAGCCGGGGAGACCTTTCTCACGGTATACTAAGGGAACAGGTCTCACTCATTCTGTTCTCAGGGCTATGTGTGAACTACTAGACAAAGCCTAAAGGGTACCTCATAGAGGGTAGAAGAAAGGGTGCAGGCAGGACTGCACCCCAGGGAATAAGTAAGAGGAAAGCCACCTGAGCCCTCCTGTTATATCATGGATTGTTCCTGATGTGCTTAATTAATTTCTCTGAGACAGTGTGGTTCTGCCACTGTCTCTGAATTAATCACAGCTGGTTTCTCAACCCAAGCAAATTCTTACAGAAACTTGTTTCTGTCTCCTGTGCATGCATGCAAGAAACAAAGTGCTATTTTTTAAATGTAGTCACACTTTAGATTAGAACTCGATGATATAAGCACAAGACACATCATTAACTACAGGAATCTGTTAATACTCATAATCAATAAATGGCTACAGGACTGTTTCTTGTATTACAGACACAAAGTGATGCATATTGTTTGCTAACTGCTGTTCACTTCTAAATACTGCATGTTACTCACTCATTAATTACTGCCACAATTTTCAGGAATTATCCCATAATTAATTGGCCTCTAAAACACTCCACTATATCTCTTTCACATTTGGGAAGTGCTATTCAACATCCGATTTTTCATACAAGTTCTCCATACAAGCTTTGCTAAAGCTCTTTGAACATGTCATCTTGGCAGATAAAAACATGACATGGGAATGGCTACAAGAAATGGGAATGACTACAAGAAATGAGATAGTGTGAAAAGTTTTGGAAGCAGTGAAATATCACCATTAAATGTAAAATTATTGTGGCATTCCTACATTGTGAAATTCTTCCTTCAAACTATGAACCAGGTAATACTGTAAAAAGTTTGAATGCAGACTACTTAATAATTTATCTAATTCAGGAATTGGTTCAAATTTTAGAAAAACTAATTTATTTGAATGTATTTGAGCAATATGAGTGACATAATGGCATAAATAATAACCCATACAGACTGGGCATCCTTCACTAGCATGGATCCCAAAGTAAAGCATCCATTGTGGAAATGAAGCCACTGCTTCAAGCACCTCTGCCAGCTGTGTTATAGATCCAGTCTTCCCCACAACCTCTGGTGAGCTCTTTATGAATTGCAGGGATTCGGCATCACAGATGAGTGAGCCAGTCTCTGTTAGGAAAGAAGTATCTTCTGTACAGAGAGTTGCAAAGAGAGAGGGGCAGGCAGAGATGTAATTATTTATGTGGCATATAGCTCCTTATGATCTCTAATGACTGAAAATACTGGGAATGATTTTAAGTCTCATTTTAAAAAGCACCATAAATAGTAAGTAGCACAATCCCCACTTCACAGGACTCTTTCAAGAGCCAATCTCATAGTGCCAGTCCACACAGCAGTGATCATGTAGAGCTCTGGGAAAATCTTGACATTTATTTAGGTGCTTACAAGGGAGAAGAAATCTTCTGAAAATTTAGTCCCAGCTGAAGGGGGTGCAAAGCCTTTGGTAAATTCCTATCAATAGTTGGATTGTAAAGCTGGAGATCACACAACAGCCTTGGAGTAAATCAGTATTATGCACTGTTAATCCACACCCACTCTCCAGCCAAAACAAATAAAATAAAAGCTCTTAGTGCATTACAGTAATGCAAAGCCCAAGATAATACAGGGAATGTTCTCCCATGAGCCAGAATGCCTGTTCAGCTGAGGTTCTGAGCAGTGGTGATCACAGCATGGCCAAGCACACCCAGGAAGAAGTGTCAGGGACAGAAAGGGAGGCAGAACAGGAAAAGTACCCTACCAGGGGCTGGAGGATGGTGTCACTCCATCTGTCACACCACATGTGCCAAAACCTAGTAACTTCTGCATGCTCTGTACTGGTTGCAGCAATCATGGTAACCTGACCATTGCCTGCTTTGGCAAATACAGTCTCATCCAGACAAAACAACTAAATGATGTTTCATCTTCCTGGGCCGCTCTCCCTAAAAGCCTTTATTATGAAGCTTTTGGACTGCTCCTCTTTGGCTCTGGTTAGATCAAATGGCAATTTGAGATATTTGCTGTTCTATTAAACTATTTTGCATTTATCACCTCTGGTTCCTTATCACAGTCTGTTTTGTCTGTGTGCTGAAGCCATACTCAGAAGACAAACTCTTAAAGGAGAACAAAACCTTCCCAGGCACAAATTTCTACAGTGCATAGTGAGGAGGGTTGCAAAGTGCTTCAGTGAAAATGAGCTCTTAAGCTATGTAGTAGATGAAGTTGTGGGTTTTATTAGAGAAAAATGATTCTGTTCTATATATTAATTTAAAAAGCAGATGGTGGTTGTGAAGATGGAGGAGGTCAGTACTGTGGTGGCTCCCTTTAGTAGTAACTGAAGATTGATACAGTTTGATGTGGTTTGGGTGCATTGATAAGGGTTGAAGATGAGTAGGTATATACAAAATGAAACAAAATCTTAACCATAGCTAGCACATGATCTGCTCTCTGGACTGAAAAGGACTAAATGGGTACTGGCACTGAAGGACTGACCTGCAGAAGAGGGCTTCCAGAATAAAAAGTTACATTACACAGCTAAATATGGTCAAAGATTGTACGGTTTCATGTTCAGCTTCTGTAAATACATTAGTGTACTTAGATCTCCAGGGCTGCTAAGCCAGCTTCCACTTTTGTTAAATCAGATGGGTTTTTTGATGAATCTGCAGTAGATGTGGTGGTTTGTTGAGTATTACATGGAGCTAAAACTACTGAGACAAGCAATTGTGGACCATCTAAGATGAAGAGCATTAACAATTAAGCTTTGGTGGCAGTATTTGATAAAAGAAAGATACAGTACCTTAACTTTACTGAAAGGCTGCTAATGTTGTGAAGTGTTGGACATGACTCTGAGGAGGGTATGAATGTGAACTTGGACTAAATGAGTAAAATGTGAAGAAGGTTAGTTTTTAATTAAATATGAAAATGGTTCAACTGTAGATTTAGCCTGAAAGTTACTTAGAAAGCTTAGCCTGTTTTTTTGCATAGTAACAGAAATGTTAGCAGCTGTTTGATGAATGTATCATTCCATATGAAAATGTTTGATTAGAAACCAGTGACCAACAATGATACAGAGTGCAAGAGATTACACAGAAATGTACTGAGGAATGCAGAAACAACTGGCTTGTATTAATACTGTGACAGCAAATACAGCTAAGCTATCAAGATAGTAGAAAGGCTTTCTAGCTTTAATACAAATTCCCAAATTGTTTTGGCACTGAACTCAGAATTGCACAGGCAGACACACAGGATGACTCTGAACATCATAGGAACGCAAATAGCTGCTTTTGCTGAAACACGGAAATGCTAACCTTAGTACTAAATGGAAAAAACATGATTTGGGGAGACATCAGTAAAAAAGCTGAGTGTTGTCAGGTGAGAAAATGAGGTCAAAGAAAAAGAAATGTACTTTCTTCTAATGTTTAAGGAGGCAGAACCAAAGCTGAGTTTCAAACAGGCAGAAAAAAAATGAGGGAGATAAAATGATGCAGGAATCTGACTGAGAGGGCCGCTAAATCAAAAAGGTAAGAATTAATGATCTATCCTGAGGTATAATACACATGGCACAGTTTAGGTGGCCCAACAGAAGCAGCATATCAAGCTTAGTGAGAGGTTTGGAATCAGAAAAACTGAAAAGAAGAAAAAAAGAATCAATTTATTGCAGAGGGAGAGAATTTTATAATAAATGCGAAGCAAGGTATAATGCAAAGTGAATACGTGAGATGAGCTAGATGTATTGTTTTCTTCTTGAGCAATATGACTGAACATTAATATAGCTTCTATATGTGGAAAACATAGCTAGGCTTTGCAGGGAAAGCTTTAATGTCTTATTAAGATATGGTTCTCAACCTAGAACTCGAGGAGAAACACTGCACTTGTCACCCCCCCCTTACCAAAATGATTCCGGGCAGACTGAGTTAGATGGGCTGATGGACTGTACACATAACACACAAACACCAAAATCAAAACCTTTATCTGTCTAATTCTCTGCTATGGCTGGTCTAAATGCTACCCCAAACCATAGCTGTACAATAATGTCACTAGATCCTCCTAGTCCTTAGTCTGCCATATGCATATGGCACTTGAGGGCAAAAATTAGTTTAGGTTGAATGGGGAAGTAATCCATTCCCTTTACTGATGTATGCTAAGGCTGTTAGAGTGTACACAGACAATACCATATTCTGCTTATCTACCTGACTTCATCTCAAGTGTTTTAAAGGATGGTCAGAGTGAAGGAAAACATCAAACAAGAAGCTTTAACTGAGATGAGAGTATGACTGAAGGGAAAAATGCAGATTTAAATTGTTGATGCTTTTTACAAATTACAGCAACTGAATCATCTATTCCCTTTCCTACTACTGCCAAGTCAAACAATGTGCAACTGGAACTGGGAGAACTGTCCTTGTGAGAGAAACAGCCTGTGATCATTAATACATAGCTTATGTTTTCTATACTGTGTCAAACCTTTTACCCACTTTTCTTGGGTCATAACCAGCCACAACCAGTAGACAGATAGCTTCCTAATGAAACGGAAGCATTATGATATCTAACTTTTATTGCTGTTATTGAGCCAGCAGACTTCTCTGCTTGCTAGGTCTATTTCACAGCCTACAGGATAAATCCTTTTGGGTAAAAAGAACCAGAGGAATTAGTGTTATTAGAGACATGTGTGTATATGCATATTCCTGTGAATTCTAAAACTCTTCCTAGCAATTTAAAAAGCCCTTTTAAAAGATATACCCAGTGTACAACAATGATCTCCATAAATCCCTTATTGGGCAGTCTTTAATAGTACCTCTTAAGGTAATTTCCCTTCCAAGATGGAGACTGCATTGGGAGCTCAAAATTCGGTTGTCTTTGACTTAAATGTGTTTGGACTTTCCAGCAATGCAAGAGGTAACACTCCTTCCCTCCTACAACACACATACAGTACTAGATGCTTCTGTTCTGAGAGCTCTGAATAGATTATCCTTAACAAATAGAGAGAAAAGGTGAGAGTTTCAGCCCTTTTGCTCCTTTACACTAGATAAAAGGGCAAGAGTAAATTAGAGCCACCCTCAGTATCCTTTGTCCAGCTAACAGAGATTGCTGGGAGCACAGCAGAAACCATCTGTGAGGGTTCCATTTTCCCTGTGGCATGTATGGGCAAGTACAGGGCTTGGAGTGGAAAGGCAAGGAAAAAAACACCAGTTTGGGGAGAATAACCTTGGAATGCTTATGAAGACTGCAGGACCTTCTTAATTATATCATTGACTTCTCCAGCACCTCAAATCAGGGTGATGTAAAGCTCTAGGACAACTTCTCACTCTGGAATAACTGTGATTTTTGTCTTTTTAATTACATTATTGGCAAAGTACATAATCACTTAAAATCACATAAAACAGGGAGGAAACATCCTGTCATTTAAGTTACTTGGAGACAAGAGAGGTTTCTTAAATATAATGGTACATATGAAATTTAAAGTATAATATTTATTTTTAATTCGGTAAGTGGAAACATAGTAAGGAGGAACTCTTGACTTGTTGAATGACCTGAACTGCGAAAACTGAAAAGCTACAGAGAAAATAAACAGCAAACAGAAAAAATGCAATTGAACCAGAGGAAACTGTTACAGTAGGAAAACTAGCTCTTTGAGTTATTTTTCTGGAGCCTATCTGCTTTTTATGACCAACATATATTTCTGCATGTTCCCTCTTTCTGTTTCTTTCTTTCTTCTAAATATTTTGAGTGAGGAACGTGTGAGCGTTGATGGAAAGTACAACACACTGTGGCTGTCCATGAATGGATTGTGAAACTTCCTGAAGTGTCCAGGCTAGGCTGGAGTACTTGCAAGAACGATACATTACTCAATATATTTATTCATGTTGGTGGCAAGATTTAGTTTGAGGGAAATGTTAACAGGTGTTTGATGGAGGAAGAGAGTAAGATTGCAAACTAGAAATTCCTGGAAATGGCTAATATGGTCAAATCTCACAACTGGAGCAGGCTCTTCTAAAGTGACAGATGTGATGTCTCCACTAGACAGAAGGAAGACCAGTGAGTCAAATCATGTCCACCTTTCCTTCCCATGACAAGATTAATTTTCTTTCTTTCCATAAGGATCTCTAATCCATGCCAGCTGCATCTACCTTTTAAATTCCTCTTCAAAACAAATTTTTCACTGCAATGCCTGAAGGAAACACCTTGCCAAAGGAACCTAGCTTGATAGGTAATTTGAGAGATGACCTTATTTATAGTTAAAGAGATCATACATGAACCAGACCTAGTAGTAACCTTGATTTGATCAAAGTAGTAGTAGTAACTTTGATTTGCTACTACCCCAGTGAGCATAGTTGCTGTTAAGATATGATTGTCCTACTAATGCTCATATCTTCTCCTCTCTTCCTGTTATCATTTCTTACCACCTTAATAATTGTATTGCTTCTTAAATTAAATCTGCTGTAAATCTGATCAGTATTTTAGTTTTGGGTCTTCTCTGAATCAGTCTTAGATTGCACTTAGGAAACCTCTTGTTTCCCTGCACATCTTACATCACTTGATGCTTGAGCCTTATTATTGCAAATGGACATTTCAGCAGTATGGGTTGGATTCATCTTACCTGTCTTCACCTCCTAACATATAAATCTGAGTCAAGAGAGAGAGATAAGAATCATTAAGATGCCAGTCAGACTTATCTGTGACCCATACTCTAAAGTAGGTTACATTATTGATAGCTCAGGTTTGGTCTTCCCAAGGATCATAGCACAAGCAAATGGCCACTGTATATATATGTAAATGTACATACAGACATTTGTTGGAAGCAAAAATCATTCATAAACTTCCAGTGTTTTGTTAGGAAACATGGATGGTTTTGTTGAGTTGGATCAAAAACAGAGGAAACTCAGTCGAACTGATGGTGCTGAAGGAATTGCTGTGGGGTGCAGTGGTCAAGGAAGAATATCAGACAAAGAGAACAGTGAACTCAATTCTGGATGCTTCTACGGGTTTAAGCATGGGGTGCATATATTATCGGTAGATTCATACATCACACTGGAATGAGCAGGATGCAGACAGATATTTGAAATACAGATTTGATAACAGAAATGAAAGATGAATGACCCTAAAATTCCTAAATATTAAAGGACATTTGTCATGGCTGCAGCAGGAAGTGAACCAGAGGAATGTAGATAGAATTATACACAGTGACAAATTTCATATGGTAGGAAAACATGGAAGTTTAGTACCCCATCAATGTGTGAAAACATACATTTCTTAATGTTTCGTTTCTTTTACATACTCTACACGTATGCTGCAACTCGATTGTTTTACAGACACAGCCTGGCACAAACAGAAAACTCAAGTGTTGCTGCTTCATTGAACTTTCTCTTTTGTCCACAGTTTGCAGCAGATTTGGCAGTGGTGGGTTTTAGCAGCTGAGAATCTCCAGAAAGGAGAAGGAATTATGTGGGGGAGGGGGAGCAACAAAAAGCTAATTCTGAGGCTGACTTTAACAAAAAGAAAGTCTAAATTGTTCTAGTCATTAAAGTCAAGATGTTTAGAAGCCTTCCTGAATGATGCATTTAATTCCTGATTCAGAACAAGACTATTCTACCATTTAACCTACAGGTTTACACAAGACTTAAATGATGCACAGTATGTCCAAAGAGTTACAACTTGCAGCATGCATTAAATGGTGCATAAAGACATTAATATTTCTGAGGTAAACAGATAATTGGCCTTCTCAGAATCTTACTTTATGGATGCAAAATCAATACCTATTTTAGGCATATTGCTACTTTTACAATAACAGAGATTTAAAGAATCATAAGATAACACTTGCAGTATGCCTAGAAGAACTAAAGGAAAATAATGTATTGTTAAACAAAATTATCAGTGTTTGAGACATTTGACAACTGTAAAAACAACACTCTTTCACAGGCACAACCATTAAATAATTTTAATTTGCAATAATAGTGGGGTTCAGGTTCTCTAATGTGAAACATTAGAGACCTGTGAAAACATCTACAAAAATATCAAGAGAACATTTATTTTGTGGTAATACTAATCCTAGGTGACAGACTGTGTTCTCAAGGCTTTTTTGATGACAAAGACAGCAATAATGCTTCTTCATAAATAGCTGTATAATAACAACAATCTGCAAAATCCAAAGTAATTTGAAAAAAATCTACATTCAGAGAACACAGTCCTCACCTTTTTTGAAAGATAGTTTCTTTATTGTGACTTCTTCTGTTTTGATTGAGCCAGATGCCAACAATTTTTTGGGGGGGATCTATTCTTTAAAACCTGAGAACAAATTATTAGCAGAAGCCAGCAGCAAAATCACAACAGTGAACCAGACCCCTTACGCATCTTTATTTTCTCCATGGTTTTTCTCCTGAAGAGCAGGATCATCACTTCCATGTAGATGCCAGGGCACAGCTCCTTTCTCATAGCAGGACTCAGTTCAGCACAGCTGCAATAGAGAACATGGATTTACACTGTCTTAATGGGCCAACCAGCGCTCCCTGGGACTGGAGAAGACCAACACAGCCTCTATATTAATCTTGAATAGCATCATCTTGCCCTCAGGACATCAAATACTACTGACCTCGCATAAGTCTGACCCACATCTTGTGATCAGGGCCAAGAAATACACATCAGTCTCAAATTAGCATTCTTCAGTGTCACAACCCCATTAGAATTGGCATAAACAAAAGCAAGAAGCACTACTTTCCCTTCCCACCTCCTGGCTTCCTCCTAGGATGGCTGTGGGCATAAAATGAAGATCATTAAAGAGGACTTTTGTATTAATGATTGAGTGTATGTTACAGTAATCAGATAATGGCTATATCAGCTTTCATTAGAAGTCTCAAGAAACCCATCTTTGCTATGCATGATAAACTAATTTCTTCTAGATATCTTGACAACATTGTTGCTTAAAGCCTTAATGTTGACTTTATATCTATAAGGCCAGTTGTTTTTTGGTCAGTTTATTGCTTTGTGTAACAGCAAACCTGAATAGTAAATAGGCTTGAGAAGTGTTAAGGAAAACTCAGTATGTGTACTATGTGGCGTTCTACCCTAAAGTATTTGCATGGGTGTTATAGATCAATAGACAGCCCTGCATACAAAAATATTGAGAGAACATTTATTTTGTGGTAAAATACAGTCCAGGTATAAAAGAAATAACCCTGTTACTTGATTTCAATTATCACCCAAAATGTCTTGGGCCATTAAGAACTAAGAGTAATAAAATAGTAACATTAATCAACAATGGGCATTTCTGTCATCTGCCTAGAGTAATGCTTTTACAACTTGGAATGAAGCAGATTCAGCAGAGCAGTGATAACAAACATATGCTCAAGAGTGAAGGTATATTGGTCCTTGTTCAATTGGCTGATAAAATCTCCTGGTCTGCCTATAGCATGTTTTAACAAGATTTCTGCGCTCAGGGCTTTGTTTCTTCTGTTCTGCAGACGCAGTGTAAAGCAGGTATGTGACTCCTCAAGGGGGCTAAAGTTACACCGAGAAGGGGTTGGAGCACTCAGTGAAACGTGCCCGCCATTCCAAGCACGTAGGACGGTGTGCCGGGAGTCGCGGGGAATCACACCAGCACACCAGCGCAGGAGTGAGAGGCGAGAGGGCTTTCTCTAGGGGCTCATCTCAGCAGCACAGCACCGGCTGCCATGATAACAACTCTTGCTGGCAGGAGAGAGCAGCTTAAAATATTTGTGACAGCACATTTGGACAGGATTGCACATGCGTGAGAAAGGATAGCTATCTTGTTGAAACAAGAAAGTTTGCTCATGTCCCTTGTGGTGCCTTCTGTGTTGTGTTCTGCCCTGATTTTCCTGTTAAATCATCTCAATACCTTTTTATCCATATTTCTTTGACTCTTACCAGTTTGTTGGGGGGGTTTTGTGTTTGCTTTTCACTGTGTTCATTCTTGTTCTTCCCAAGTCCAGTAGCTTACATTTTGTTGCCATTTTTGGGATTGTAGTTTATTCTTCTGACCACGCATTGGCATCTGGAATATCATTTCCCTTTCCCAGCATCCTCTTTCTTGAACCTCTGGGTCCACAGCTGTAAGTAGGTGACTATTGAAAAGCACTCAGGGAACTGGGGTAACAGTGGTAAAATTATGGAAACTGGTATTATCCAAACCTCAGCAATTACCTTTTCTGTGAGACAATGCCTGCTGCTGAATGTCCTGCCTTACAAAGGAGGTGCTTAGTTGTGGTCATCTAAATGCCAGACACTGTGTTGTCAGCATGCAGCTACTTGAAGCACCTTCTAAACCACCTGATGTGTGGAGAAGCCAGCTGGTCTCTGCACCCCTATTCATTTGTAGAATACCTCTGAAATCAGAGAAAGAAGCAGGTTCTGGGGACATCAGCAGAGGATCAACAGTACTCTCTGGGGTCATCCGTCAGTCCTACATTGTGCAGCAGTGGAGTCCCATTTTTATGCCTTCTGACAGTAAAGCCGAAGGATGATTAACATGACCTCAGGGAACAGTAAGGGAAATGGCCATCCACTGCCTGCTGGTGCTTATTGTAAGTCAGAATGATGGCCTATAGAAGGATACAAAGTGCTTCTGGCACTGAGACCATCTTTGAGTCATGAGTGATTGTCATTCTTCCCAAGGAAGCCTTCACTATAAATAGTAGCAGTATGTGAAGTCAAGTATTTAAAAACATAAGCTTATTTCAGACTAGTCTTAACAGTGAAAGTGTGACAACAGATGAGGGGAGCAAAGCATTAACAAAACTGGATAGTAAAATATACATGTCTTTTGTCGGAGTGTGAGAACTGAGATGAAAGCAGAATCTTGGGCTATTTCGATGAAGAGGTAGCCAAAGCTATGGAACATCACAACTACATAGAAAGGACTTTTCTCTAAAGAAAAACCCTACTCAAATTTCCCTTCCTATAGAAATTACCTGAAGCAGACACTGCTTTTTCTTTTGTTGTTTTATGAGGTACTGAAAAAGTTTGAAGTACTTACTACTTTGCTTTCAGATGCCCTTCCAGACCAACGGAACCTGGAATAGTTTGATGTAGCTATCCTGGGCATCCCAGGGCCAAAATCACAGCTCAGTTATATGAGCTTGATTTTTCATTGCTGTATTTTACCAGAAGTGTTTGATCACAGTGATATTAAAACCTGACATGAGATGGCTGTCATTCATCTGAAGATGGTGAAGATGGTCTGTAAAAGCAGACAAAACTCTGCTTTTTAATTAATTCTTTGCTCTCCCTGATTTACTAAATGTGAAAGTGGAACTTGCTCATCATAAACTTACACACAAGGGTAAAGCAAAATCTGTCACTTCCAAGACAAGTACCAAAATATAAAAGGCAGCCAAGCCAAGGAGATAGAACCTCCAGAATGTTTGCAAAGGTCACAGACTAAAGTGCTGGAAATCTAGAAGATGGCTGAGTTGAGCTTATCCATTAAATCCTTACTGTACCAATTCTGTACATATGTCTGATTGCATACTAGTCTCCCCCCAGGATTGTTTTCTCATTTAGTCCCTGGTCCATTCTCAGCATCAGTCTTTTCTTCCTTTACACAGTTGCCCCAGTTCCACACAACCATATTCCAAAACTGGAATTGCAAATTCCATATTTGTACAGGTTCTCTCTGTGATACCTATGTGCTTCTCAAGCATCAATGAGTTGGTCTCCATTTTCTGGGATATCTTCCTTGCTTTGATAATCTGATAAAAGGGATCACTAAATTTGAATACTCTATGGGTGATGCTGACCTTTTGCTACTGTCACACCACTTAGCAGTTTCAGTGCAGGTAGTGTATCTACAGAAGGACTCTTATTCAAAGATCAGCCAGAATTAGACACTTCAGAGAATTTTTCCCTATTGCACTTCTAGCAATTCTCTTGTGTGTGAACTAAGATTTCTTTCTTATAACTCAGAAATATGTGCAATTTGGCCAAATGAGGTATGTTCATGATGACCAAATTTCAAATTTCAAACTTTTTCCTTCTAAGTGCAAAAGCATTACAGCTCCTTAGAAAAGTAGTTCTTGGATAGCTATTATTTTAGCACAGAAAATGTGTTAGTTAAGAATGAACTCTGGAAACCAGCTGAATGGTTTTATAGACTGCATACTTCTCAAACAGGGAACTTTTAGATCAGAGAGGTAAAACCTGGCAAATGGAGAAGTATCTGAAAATAGGGCCCAAAAGGAAAGAAAAACTGTCAGGCATCCTGAACTAGCAGCAGTGATTCAAACCTTTCTCACAGGGTTTCTTTGGTTTTTGGTTTTTTTTTTTTTTTTTTTTTTTTTTTTGTTTTGTTTTGTTTTGTTTGTTTGGTTGGTTGTTTTTTTTTTTTTTTTTTTTTTTTGGGGGGGGGGGGGTTGGGGCGGACATGCAAACCCTGAAAGAACAAATACACTTTCTGAGTAGCTGCCCCAGAAGAGTGTTGGTGCAATGCCATTTGAAAAAAAACAGAATGCAGCCTTAGCACTGAGGAGCCCAAAAGCTGATTAGGCGAATGAGCCCATGCTTACTGTGTGCTGGCCAGGGAATTCTTATTCTAAAGCCCCTTGTTAGTTGCTGGCATGACATCTCTGGCTTGACATTTAGATTCATACAGCATCCACAGGGTAAAAGCCACTCAAGTCCACCTCAATAATGGGTGGTTCTTAAGGACCATAAAGAAATTAAACTGTAGGACTGACATGGGCTGTCAGTCACAGGGGAGAGACACCTGGAGGTACTGAGTTGCTCTAAGCAAATCCAGGTGGTTCTAGTAGCCAGCTCTTTGGACTCAGGTTTCAGAGCTCTCCATCTCTGTCCTGTCAGAGTCCCAAAATCGAGACAATAAGGATCCCTGTGTGCTTTCTTTTTCCTGGGCACTGCTCTTTCTCATCAGGCAGCATCCTATCAAATGCAGAGCTGCATTGTTGACTTGCATCAGTGATGGATCAAGCCCTCTGGGAGTTGGCATAATTGGGGATCAGCAATCTGTATTCCTGCCTAGGAAGCATCAGGAAAATGTCTGTACCTGAAGCAGAATCAAACCATATTCAAAGTAATGGGAATGTTTAGGCTGTGATAACTTTAAAAAAAATCCCACTGCTACATTATTTTAGTAAATATTTGTAGGTGTCTATAATAGGGGGTAATCACTGCATTTCCTTTCAAACTAAAGGAGAGTAGTTTTCAGTAATATTGGATGAAAGCAAGGAACTCTAATAGATGGATTTACCCTGATTTTTGCTGGCAGATAGCGCTTTTCAGCAGTTCTCAGGTGTCTTTTCTTGCAGCACACAAAAACTAGTTTGTGCCTGGTCATTCCCTTTACTGATACAAGAATTCCACAGCAGCTGGCAAACAGTGAAGCATCCCCCTTTGTCAGGCAGCTGTGATGGGTTGCATGTGTGGAAATCAAGAGGGGCAGGTATGAGGGAGGTGAATAGGACATGTCTGGCTACAACTATGAGAAGGAGGAATGGAACACAGGTGCCAGCAGGAAGGTGAGCATCTACAGAGGAAGGAAGGAAGGAGAGTGCCTAACACTGCTGTAAGTCACAGAGATGAACTGCAGCTTGAGAGGACCTGGGTTTGGTATCATGGCTGTACAAAGAGACAGCTTTCAGGTTAGAGTGGATCCCAGGTCCCTGAGAGTCCATGAAATAATTTGTAGCTCAAAGGATGTTAAAGAGTTATGAGGGATTGCAGGCAATGGTGCAGGGGTGCGGGTCTGCTGTTATGGCTGTGGATGGTGTACAAGATGTTTCCACGTGTTTCTTGCACCAATGAAGTAAAAAAGAATTTGGTTTGGGAATTTAGAGAAAACTTCTGCATCTCTTTTTTAATTTACCCTCATCTAAGAAGGAAAAGACCGTACATTCGGAGTGCCCACAAGACTGGTGCTAGAAGAAAGGCTGTGCCAGAAAAGTGTTTCTTCCTGAGAGTGGAAAACAGCTGAGACACTATTTCTGTTTTCATCAAGGGTTGCGGCACAGAGCTGCAGGCAGGTAAAAGGACATGGTCCTGAATATAAACCTACAATTTCCACTTCAAGGCAGGAGATTTCCTCATGAGAAAGGGAGGGGAGCAGAGGCAGCTATTTTTCCAGTCCCCATCCACAATTTGTCTGTAACAAAAGCCGACCCCAAGGTTTGCCTGCTCAGGATGTGTGCCACGTGGACCACACAGAGGAGAACCAGAATTGCAGCATGTCCGGTTTAGAGCTCTTGGCCCCAGCAGAAGGGAACCCAAACACAGCAACAGGGTCAGAGTCCAGCCCTGACAGTGGATCCATGAGCTTTAAGAGGCCTAGGAAAAGAGCACAAGAAAGGAAAGAGTAATGATATTAGAAAAAACCCCAAAACTCCAGCTCGCAGTCTAATAAACTGCTGAATTCCCCAAGGGCTTGCTTCACCTCCTTTTTCTGTTTCTGGTACAATGTTTATATTACTTGATGGATCTGGGTAGATTTACAGTGGTCACTTTGTAGATACACACTAGAGTCAGTAACAAAATGAACAAGAACTGAATGTGAATTTCAGTTTGTTTCTCTTTTTTTGCAACTTTCTTTCAGAACAACGTCAATATTAACAAGGCAGGGCAGCACCCATATTTCCATGTCACAACATACTGCTCTAGCTGCATTCCTGCTAAAAAGGAAATAGGAATGGTTTCTGAACAAAAATCAGAGCCTGTGATTTTTAACTTTCTGTCCCTCCCATGAAAGCACGGATTATGGTAAAAAGGATAATCTAGAATTGCTTTCTAGATAATGAGACAGATGTATCTACCTCACCAATAGACTCCTGAACATAACAGTCCTCCTCAGCTTCCAGGCTGAGGGTAGGATGCAGGATAAAACGGATTTGTGTCCAAAAACAAAACAAACCCCAGAAATTCCCCTTTTCCCCACCCCGTACCCCCCCAAAAAAATACAAACAAACAAACAAAAATACGACCAAACAAAAACCCCCAAACTCTACTAAACAAAAGGTTTCAGAAAAAAAAAAATCCAAAACATCTGAACTGGATACCACACTTCTTCCCCAGCACCTAAAAAGTGTACAACTTTACAGGCTGGAGTAGAAAGGTTATATATAGAGGTTATATATAGCACTGCAATTTAATTCACATGACAATTAAAAAATACATGAAATGGTCTTCCTTATGCATGAGAAAAGATTATCAGAGTTTTCCCCTTTTCCTCTTTTACGTTATTAAAAATGTAACTCCTTCAAGAGTAATAAATTAAGTCGGAAAGGATTGCTTAAGTGAGACACAAGTAATGATTAAAGGAAGTTTGGAGTTCAGGAGAAGTCTGTGTTTGAAAAACGTCCTCAGTGTTTGGAGTATTGCATATGGCTTTTGACAACTAATTTGGGAGAAAAGTGGTAGGGAATGAACCTCAACAGGAAAAGCTCTTGTTTTTTGTCACTTTGTGACATTACTGAAACACCATTTCCCCTCATTTGTATTTCCCCCCCCCCCAGGAGTTTGTGTAAAAATGTATCAAAACAGAAAAAGACTTTGAAAAAGGCAGCAGAACTGTCATAAAGGATGATACTAGCTTGTTGGGAGGTTATGCTTTATTATGTAAATCCATGTTTGGGGGTATTTTAAAATGCATATTGTGTGGTTAGAGGCAGCTAATTAGCTAGATAAACTATACTGCTTCCAAATAAAGTGTACAAATCCATAACATAAGTGCCAGGGCACGACTTCTTGCAGATCTGCAACCTACCTGGTTGACCAAAACTGTCCCTCATCTGTACCAGTCAGTCTCACTGATGGAGAACTGGCCACGAGGCTGCTGGTCCTTGCCAAACCCCACTGCTCAAATCGACCTTGTCTTGCTGCTCCCGGGAAAAGGTTCCTGCAGTGCTCTCCCTTGGGTAATTCTGTAGAGTTGAGTACCCCGAGCTTGAATTCAGCTTGGAGCAGAAGGAAATAAAACTTCAGTTTGCACATAAATCCTTCATTTACTTACATATAGAACCAATGAAACAGTGCAATTTCCCCTTCTTTTTCTGTAATTTACAAACGGTTAAAATTCTTTTCTTGGCAGAAACATCCATTTCTTAACTGCTTAGTGCCCACGCTGGCGGCACCAGGCTGCAGCAATGGCTCTGTAAGTATAAGCGCTCACTCTGGAGGTATCAAGAGGGGCTGGACGAAGAACTTGCGATGCATAATTTATTCAGTGAATATAGGCCTTTTTTGTGCTTTCAAGAACTCCGGGGAAGGCAGGTGGGCTTGGCTGGCTTTTTTTCATAGTTTGCTGAAATTCTTTAAGGAACTGTACTGTGCATGCCGTACCTGTACGTCAGCGGCTTGTTAGGAGATGCGTTTTAATGTTGGCACTTCAGGTGTGGGGTTCGTGTGGACTGCCCGGACAGGTGCCATGCACCTCCTGGGCTCTGGCACCTGCAAAGGGCAAATGTTGAGAAAGAACTTCTCATGAGTGCCGAGACGCTTTGTGTAACATCCACGGTTTAGCTGGCTTAATTTCGCCTAAATGTGCCTGAAATCTGCAGCACCTCACGCGTCTGAAAAAAACATCATAGCGTACGCGGGGGTTGGTAGTCATTAGAGATCTGCGAACGCGTGTGAAAAATGACATGCTGCGTAGCCGTGCGCTGACCGGGGCACCGGCCTGCCGCTCCAGCCGGGCCGGGCCAGGCCGGGCGGGGGGACCGCCGCTCCCCTCCGCAAACTTTCCGGGCCACAAAGTTTGCCGGCAGTTCCGCGCCCGCCCGCGGGGAGGGTGACAGGGCGCAGCGCGGGGGGCGCGCCCTCCCCGCCGCCCCCTCCCCTCCCCTCTGCGGCGCGGCGCGGCCCCGCCCCGCCGGCAGCCCCGCACCGGGCGGCCGCGGCCGCAGCGCCCCCGCCGCGGGAGGGGAGCGCAGGGGGCGGCGGCGGGGGCGGCCCCGGCGCTGCGCCGCGGCCCGTGCGCGCCGCTCGGCGGCGGCCCTGCCAGCGCTCGGCGGCGGCAGCGGCGGGTGTCCGCATCCCTGCGTCCTCCCGGCGCGCTCCCTCACCTCGGCGGCGATCGCCTCCCGCCCGCCCCCGCCCTCCCCTCCCCCGCACCGCCACACGCACACGCACTCCCGGCGCTGTGTGCGAGGGCGGGCGCCGGGAGACGGGCGGCGAGCAGCGCGCCGGCAGAGGAGACCACCGCGCACACGCACACACACACTCCCTCCCGCCCGCCCTCCCTCTGTGCCTGCTCCTTCCTCGCCCCCCGCCGCCTCCCCTGCTCCCCCCTCCTCCTCCTTTCTCTGCAACGAGCTAGAGAGAGAGAGAGGGGGGAAAAAAAGCCACTTACAGGTATTTGTTTAGTGGATCGGCGGCTTAATTTATCCCCCCCGCCCCCCCCCACCTTCCCCACCGCCCCTCGCAGTTTGTTTACAAGTATCAAAGTTGTAATTGAGGAGCTGCCAAGGCACATCTGGATATTTTTCTTCTTCTTCTTCTTCTTTGTGTTAGGGACTGATGTGCAACTAATTAAAGGCAGACAGGCTGGTAGCGTCTGCACACTCAAGCCCCCCCAAATAAAGAGCCTGGTAAGTGACTGGTTTGCTTTCCCCCCTCATCTTTTCCCCCCTTATTCTTCGCGGGTTTTTTTCTTTTGTTTTTTTGTGTGTGTGTGTGGTTTCGGGTTTTAGTTGTGGGGTTTTTTAGAGGGGTGGGTTGTTTGGGTTTTTTTTTTTTAATTTTGTGGGTTTGTCGGGGGCTCTTTTTTTCTGTTGTTCTTGTTATCTGGGATCGTAAAAGTAGATTAATGCTGGACTTGGGCAATAAAAGGCGTCGCTATATTAATTTATTAATTAATCTGCACCCGCCCCTCCTCCTGAATCTTAAATATGACCTTTGATCTCTCTGTCTTTGGCAGAGCAGACATGCAATACTGAACATGCACGGTCACATTTAGCTTAAGCAGGGACAGAATCGCAAAGCCCGGCTAGCAATTTCTATTTATTTATTTCATTCGTGGAAAAGAGGGCGATAGTTAGAGGGGGAGGGAAATCAATAACTGCGTCTCGGGTACCCTTTTCATGCTCCGGAGATGCATCGATTAAACAATAATGACCCGGTTGGTGGGCACCATCATTTTCTCGCTGCTGGTGGCAATAAAGCCTGAGAGGGGATCGCGGAGAGAGAAAAGGTAGCCAGCGAGGGAAGGTTTTGTGGAGAGAAGCCAGTTTAATGCAGGGGGAAATAGGGCAAGAAAATGCATATGACTTCTGGCATAAAGGGTTGAACGCTAACATTTCATTCCTTACCAGATGCGTGGCTTTCGTACACATGGCTGGCAAAACTAGTTTCATTGAGTAGTTGTTATCGAGGACATGCAGCTAGGTTTTCCTTTCTGGAAACGGGAGAGGTTTTTGGGTTTTTTTGCTGTAAGCAAATCCTTTGCATCCCTCCACGAGACGACGCTTAGCCTAGAGCTTTCCGGGGCAGCCTTTGTATTGCCACTAGACCTCTGAAGGCAGCGAGAGTCTGGGTTTTTCCCTGACGTGGAAACACAGAGGTGGCTCCTGCGAGCTCGGGGTCTTTTTTTTTTTTTTTTTTTTTTCCCGACGGAAGGACGCCCGCCAGTCCCCAGTGCAGCCGGCGGTGAGGTTCCTTCTGTAGATTTACGCTCCCTTCATCTGGATTTGTTTACATAAAGCCCGCTTTCAGTGCACAGCGTTGGGAGAAGACGAAGTTTTTGCACTCGGTAGGTTGGGCTGCAAACGGTTCATTAATCTAATTATGATCGTAATTACCGTAATTGATAACCATTTTGAACTAAACATACCAGAGTCTGGAAACTATACGTAGCCCCACGAGTGCCTCACGAGTGAGCGTTTCTGATAGCCCTGCATCAGAAAAGATGCTGGAAATATCTGAACTATTCAGGTAGAGCATCTGGAAAACAAAGAGGCAGTGTTCATAAACTGAGGGCTTTTTAAATTATGTTTTGCTTTAGTTCGTGCAGGCTGCCATAATATACCTTCCCCATTGCCATGAACTAAAATACCCCCATTCACCTCCCTGGGGGAGAAAGGGGGCGGTAGGAAATAAAACGGACCCCATGTCCTTAGCCCCCTCCTAAACTTTCCTAGCCTGGAGCAGAAAGCCATCTTTCCCCGATGAGGGCTAGTTCAGCAGGTACAGCGACGTGCCCTCCCGAGCGTTCCCGGGCTGTCTCTCGACGAAGCCCCGTGCCCCGCGGCGCCCACAGAGGGGCTGTCCCCGTCTCGGTGTGTGTGTGTCCCCAGCCCCCGGCGGCGGTGACGGGGAATCCTCCCCGAGAGGCTGGGATAAATACTCCTAAATACTCCGTCGTTAGTACAGCTGCAGGCGCCGGGATCACAAGCTGTGAAATTGCTTAAGTTTTTTTTTTTTTTTTTTTTCTTTTTTTTAAACTAGCCCCGTGCCCCCCGCGGCCTGCAGGCAGCCCCCCCGTACCCAGAGGCGGCGGGGGGGCCGGGGAAGCCGGTGCCGCCGCAACCAGCGCCCGGCGGAGCCAGCTGTGCCGGCAGGCAGCTAATGACCGCCGGGCTCAGAAGGACACCGTGGCAGCTGGCGGCTCCCTCCCCCACCTCCCTCTTTTTTCTTTTTTTTCGAATTCCTTTTATTTATTCCCCCCCCTTCCCCCACCCCCGCTCTTTTTCCCTGCCTTTTCATTTTTCCCGGTGCTAGTAGGTGAGCAGCTCCCGGCCCCTGTGTCGTGTCCCCCGCCCCCCACCTTGTCCCGGGACCGGGCTTGCTCCACCCGGGCCGGCGCTTCGAGCCCTCTGCCCACGGGTACGGCGACGTGTGCCCCCCACCCGTGTGTGCTCTCCCCTCCCCCGGGGTGGCCGTGGGCGGCCGTCAGCGCCCCCCCCCGCGCGCGCACCCCCTCGGAAATGACTTTTTGTGTTTCAGCTGCGGCAGCTCCCTTGAGGATGCCGGAGGAACGGCTGCCCGGCCAAGCACCGACCGCGGGGATGCGTCCGGAGGAGGAGGAGGAGGATTAAGCGACCCCCCCCCCGCCCCGTCCCTCTCCCCCCGGCCCCCAGCCCCCCCCCGTCCCGTCCCTTCCCGCCGCCCGCCCCGGCCATCATGAACACCAACGTGTGCGTGGAGAGCGGCCCCAACCCCGAGGCGCCGGGGCTGCCCAAGGACAGCCACCTGCCCGAGGGGGCCCTCAACAGCCTTGTGGATTACAACTCGGAGATGGAGAGGTACCGCTCCTTCGCCACCTTCTACAAGACCAACGGCGGCGCCTTCCCCCAGGCGGCCAAGATCGCCCGCATCACCACCCCCATCTTCCCCAGTGCGGCCGCCGCCGCCGCCGCCCGCATCGGCATGTCCCCCTGGAACTGCGACACCGCCACGGCCGCCGCCGCCACCGCCATGCTCTGGGGCAGCGGCGGCGGCGGCGGCGCGGCGGGCGGCGCGAGGAAACCCTCCACCTCCTCCTCCTCCTCCGCCGCCGCCGCCGCCGCCTCCGCGGCCGCCGCCGCCGCCTCCTCGCTGCACGCCGGCAGGGGCGGCATGCACCACCGGAGCGACTCGCAGCGGCTGGGCAAGCCCGGCTGCCCGCCGGCCGAGCAGCCCGCCCTGCCCATGGCCAACGGCAACTTCCTGTCCACCCTCGCCCCCGAGCACTGCCGGCCGCTGGCCGGCGAGTGCATGAACAAGCTCAAGTGCGGCGCCGCCGAAGCCGAGATCATGAACCTCCCCGACCGCGTCGGCACCTTCTCGGCCATCCCGGCGCTGGGCGGCCTCTCCCTGCCCCCCGGGGTCATCGTCATGACGGCCCTGCACTCTCCCGCCGCGGCCTCGGCCGCCGTCACAGACAGCGCCTTCCAGATCGCCAACCTGGCGGACTGCCCGCAGAGCCACGCCTCGGCCTCGCCCGCCTCCGCCCTGGGCGCCGCCGCCGGCGCGGGGGGCGGCGGAGGCGGCGGCGGTGGCGGCGGAGGCGGAGGGGGGGCCGGAGGCACCGGCGGCGGGGCCGGGGCCGGGGCGGGCAACCCCGCCAAGAAGAAGCGGAAACGCTGCGGGGTGTGCGTGCCCTGCAAGCGGCTCATCAACTGTGGAGTCTGCAGCAGTTGCAGGAACCGCAAAACGGGACACCAGATCTGCAAATTTAGGAAATGTGAAGAGCTTAAGAAAAAACCGGGCACTTCGTTAGAGGTCAGAGGAGATGATTTCTTTTTCCCCAGCCTCCCGCCGTCCCTCCTCAACCCCCTGCCCCCGCCCCTCCAGTGCTTCTTGTCTAGCTTCAAGATGCAGCATCCCTTCTCCGAGGCCTCCTTCAGGCTCTGAGGGAGCCCCCGCCGCGGGCGCGGCTCCCCGCGGCGCGGCCCCGCCGCCCGCCCCTCTCCGCCCCGCAGGGAAGAGAAACGCCGCCTCCCGCGGCGCCCCGCCGAGCCGGGCGCTGGCCCCCTGCCCCGGGCCGAGGAGGGACGGCCGGGAGGCGCTGGCCCCCGCCCCGCCAGCTCGTGGCCGTTACGGAACGATGCTAACCTGGTTTACCTGCCGTGCTGTTTCCATAAGACTGCTGGCTCTCTGGGTCCTTTTTATTTTTCTTCTTTTTTTTTTTTTTTTAATTTCTCTCTCTCCCTTTTTTTTTTTTTTTGTTTTTCTTTTTTAATTAATGGCAATCATGACGATTCGGGGCGGTTTGTAGGAGCAGGGAGGTGGGAAAGGGAAAGTTTTAGCTAAACACAAGGCTCTCGCTGTCAGAAGTTCAGGGAAAGCAATGGCAAGTTCATCTCCAGGTTGGCTGGTAGCAGTGTGTCCCAGACAGACAACGGGCCACCGAGCCCAGTAGTAGGTGAAATGCACCCAAGTGATCTCTTTGGCAATGTCTTTTATGAAATAACCTGCTCAAGGTGTATTAAACCCAATGGAAGAATAGCACAGGTATGACTGAACTGATTTCTCACTGAACTGTATGTACGGTTATTTTTACAACGTTTCCTCGGAACTGACAATGTATTGTGTTCCCCAAAGCTGTAACAACAGGTTTTCAGATTTGCTAGACGTGCGAGAGACAGGCAGATCCAGTGTCGCAGACATTTCGGTTATTGTATTGGGTACGACAGACAATGGGAACCAAAATACACAACCATGAGGAAAATGGCAATTGGATGATATCGTTAGGGGAAGGAAACAAGTGAGAGGAAAGACTAGTAATCATACTTAATTCCTTGTCATTATAAAAATTACAGTGTTGCTGGTTCGACACACGTCTCAGATGCATCTGAAGGTGTCGAGGATGATGGATTTAGTACAGAGGAGTAGTGTGTGGCAGGTGACACCAAGATTTGTAGTCACAGAAATCAGCAACTAAGTGAGAAATTGCAACTTCCCTCTGTGTGTGTGTGTGTGTGTGTGTGTGTGTGTGTGTGTGTGTGCGCGCCTGTGTGTGTTTGCATAGCGGTTTATTCCCTTGCTCATTGCTCGCAGGAGCTCTCTCCAAGAAGAGATGGGATGAGGGATTCCAGGGAAAAAGCAACACTTAGAGCCAATTAATTTGTTCTGTGTTAAATAAATTGAGATAATAGTGTTGGTATTGACACTGTCATGGAACAAAAGCAACATTTGGGGGTTCACTGACATTTGGCTGATAGCATTAACTCTTTCCTAACCAGCCTCATCAAAACAACTAATTAATTTCTTCTTGCAAGAGTGAACTGTCCTTGCTGAAAGTTTAATTTGTAGCTCTGCATCCTTTTAAGTCTTTTTTTGTGAACGGTGAACCCAGCATTGCTAACACAAAAACCAGGATGGACTTTCCAGGGGATAGAAACTGGACTGGGTTTTCAGCTCTTGCTTTTCTCAATAATATGCCTTTGTTGGTTTTGTAGCAAGTTTGCAAAAAGGATAGTTAACACCCTGGTCTATTAATGCTGAGTACAGCCTAAAAGAGACTCCCTGAACCAGAGGCATGGAGAATTCCCCTCACACTACCCAGTACTGAGAGTGCCTTTGTGTGCCAAGTTCCCTTATTAGGCTTGCAAACCAGGGTGCTGCTGGGATTTAATGTTTGTGATAAATGATAGGTTCTGATGGTTTATCGATTTGTGCAGAAAGTGAGCTATCTCTGGAAGAAACACATTTGTACATTATCAGATCTTCCTGTAGGTTTGTGTGCATCTCTGAGCACATTTCCAGAAGTTCCTTGCTCCTGACAAAGGTGTTTGGAAGTGTTAAAAACTTTTCAGGTGTGCTATGAGAATGCCTCCCGTTAAAATCATTTAACCACTGTGACTAGTAAAACCTGTGGTTTAATTAGCCACTCGTGTGCTCTCATAGCCACCTGCCTTCACTTCTTTTCTTCATTCTCTCTTTCCCCTACTTGCTCTCTCCTGTTTGTGCTCTGTCAGATCCGTAAACACAAAAGCTCCTCTGCTGCTGTACTGTGACTCGAAGGGAACGGGTTTCTCTTTCCAGCTGTGGAGATGTCAGTAACACATCACTTCTCTGCAGGTCATGGCCCATCACAAAGTTTTGTCACAGGATGTGGCTAATTTCTTTACAGAAGTGTGGTTTGTAAGTAGGAGAGGAAGAATAACTTATTTACATGGTTGTTTTCCTTATATCTTCTTTCTCCTTTATAAAAAATTAAAATTAATAAAGTGACAGAAGGGCTGCCTACAGCACAGGTGCAGCAGCAGTGCTCTGGCTGTGCGGCCACCAGCTGGAAGGGTGTCAGAGTGTGACAGGGCCTCCACAAGGACCCTGCAGCAGCGGTGTTGATGTTGGGGGTGGGCAAGCGCAGCCTCCCTACAGAGTGAGTGGCTGGAGTGACTCATTTGGCCTGTGCTCCTGGGGAATACACTGCTCTGTGTGGATGGTCCCCTGGCACCTCGCTTGGCACCCTCCCATGGATATGCATCAGGGATTGAGGGGCTCACATTCCACTACACACTTAGGTGATTTGTGAATTGTGCTCGACAGTGGCTGCAAAGTGTAGGGGTGATTTACGGTGGGGGGGTGGAACCACGTTTAAAAACAAATGAAAACTTAGAAAAATACCAATAAACCATAAACTCGCTGACCCCACAGAAACCATTTCTCTTGTTTTCCTTTAAATCTCTTCTACTGATGCAATGAAGGCATAGGATATAACTCTCAAAGATAGTATATGGAGTTGAAGACAGATTCACGTGAATGCTTTCCAGTTCCTGACCCTTGCATTTTTCATGGAATGCTTCTCACCCAGCATTTTTTTTAAAACACTTGAATTATTTTTTTTCCTACTTTTCTTGTACTGTTTTTCACATTAAAAATGTCCCAATGCTCTAGTATTTTTCATAGAATGTTATTATTACTAGGAAATTTTATGTACGGCAAAAATAAATCTATAAAAATCAGATTGACATCACGTTGCACGCTGCCTACTTTTGTATGTATATTCTGTGTTCATTCAGATTTACAGTCGGTTTAAAGAGACATAATCTTTATTTACCCATAGAGACTACTTATTTTCCTCTGATTGGGGCACACGTCGGTAACTTCTGCTGCAGGTTATGAAGATTAGGTGCCTGATGGTAGTTTACATCCTTTTCTCTTTTAAGCGAACCCCATGCAGTGTATGAATCTCAGTTGCCCCAGTGCTCATTTTCATTAGCATGACAGCAAGTTCAGGCAGAGAGGCTGACTTGCAGTGGTAGGGGCTGAAGTGTCCTGCCAAATGTGAAATATCAGCTGTTTAGGCATGCTGTCATCATAGCGGGCACCACTTGCTCCCTTTGTAACAGCCCAGCTAATTGATATGTGCACTATTAAAGTGAGCGCTTGCATACCAACCTGATTGAGTCAATACCAGCCTCCAAATCCGAGGCACTTGGCTGAGCTGCGCTTCAAGGCAGTGGGATTTTGAGATGGCCTTCTCCAGGGATAGGTTGTGATGATTGATTTCAGCAGGAACGGCGTCTGATCCTGAAAGTCTTAACACCATATGGCATTGCCACAGGGGAGAGAGGCTGCGCTGGCAACCTCCGAACTTGCACTTCGTGTTGCGGTAGCGCGTGCAAGCGCTGTTAAGGGAAGACTGCTGAGCTCTGTGGATAGGGGTCAATTAGTAGGGGCCTCAGAGGAAGCAATTTCCCCGCTGTCTATCTGGCTTTAAATTACATGCACAAGTTAAGTGACGGCACGATGGAATTGAGCAGTGGTGAGGGGGACCTGTAAAGTCTGATAAGAAGCAGGCGGCTAACACGATCCAGCGGGCTAACTGGAAGGTGGAAAGAAAGACCACCTTGTAGCTCGTGTTGCCGTTCATCCCTAAACATCAGCAGTGCTGCTGTATGACAGGCTGTCTCTCCTGCCTGCCACTGTCTCGTAGCCCTCCATCTGGCTGAGGCTCCCTGTGTGCATGTGTTAAACGCTTTGCACAAGGGCAAAAAAGCAGTCCTTGTTCCGGGGCGTTTACAGCTGGAGCAAGAATTGCCATCTGCCCCGAGCGTAATTTACATTGGCATTGGCTGCAAAGCCCTGATCAGCCCTGAAAGCTGTTTTTATCTCTCTTTCCTCCTTGTTTGTGACCCTGGTGGTCTGCCAGGCTTCTCTTGTTCTTCTGTTCCCAGGCCTGAGCCTGCAGGGAGTGCTGGAACTGGCTGCTAGCACCATAAGAGAGCCCTCACTGGGTGACTGTGATGCTCATGCCTGGGGCTTCCAACATGATGCATGATCCTGCTGTGACAGTGTGAGCAGGGAGGGGAAGAAGTGAGAGGCAGGGTTAGATCTGACCTTTGTTAAACATTTTACCATGAGGTTTTGTCACTTTCATTCAGATACTGCATGTCTGGGATGAACATGCATTCAATTATGAGGTTTTCCTTTTGACCTCTGGAGGTTCTTGGGGACAGCACCAGGCCTCCTATTGCCACATCCAGCAGAGACCAGAGCAGCTACATCTTTGCTCACCAGTGCCTGACTGCTGCTCAGAAATCTCCTTGAAGGGAGTTGACCTTCTGCGTTAGGTTCATGTCTTGCAGGGCAAGGAATGTGCTGCAGTTGGTGGGAGTCATGGGGTGGAGGGATATGTTTAGAGCCCAAAGGAGACAAACTTTTGGTGTCCTTGCAGTTCTGGCAGATGACTGAGTGCAAGTGATTTCCTCTTAAATGTGGTTGGATGGTGCCTGGTTTACCATTTCATATGTTGTTGTTTCCCTTTCCTCGTGTGATGCTTGCAAAACAGAGGAAGTGCCCAAACCCCATGACATTGCTGTTCAGTTTAGAGTATAAATGGCTGCTTGACACACTGTGCAGACTGTTGTTAAGGGAGGGCAAAAATGAATTTACTCCTGCCTAAGAAAATCTCTTAGTGGTGGGATTTGGTACTGAACTGAACAGAATTTCAAGAAATTCTGCAAAATTGTAGGCTAGTCAGGGACTTAACAGCTTCTTTCATACAAACACTGATTTCTACTTGCATTGAAAATCGCTTGCTTTAAATCATTGAACTATGATTGTTTGCTAGTGAAATTGTCTGTATGGTGAGAGAGGTAACTGGTTGTGGTGGTTGTGAATTTTGATTGCACTCAGTAGTTCTTTGCATGGTTTTCTAAGTACTAGTATAGGTTATGCCTTTGGAACATCAAGATTCTGTGCCAGACTCTGGATTTCAGTGTTGTGACTGTTTAATCTATTTTTTTTGAGCTGACATAATGAAATCTCTATGTACTGTTTAGGCTGGGCAAGCTACATGTGTCTTGAGAAAGATGATGAATGAGGGTGGTTTGGGATTTTTTTCAGCAGTAATCAGCATAAGTGTCTTTTTTTTTCCTTTTCTTTTTTTTTTTCCCCAAATAATCTAGGTCACTTTGAACTAGATATTTCAGTTAGAGGTACATAAAACCATCATGACTTGGAGTCCTATGCCAGCTACAGGATGTTTGGAAAATCTTTTCCAATTCTGTGTTTGTACAAATTGTTGTAGACTATACACATCATGCCTGATTCATATAAGGAGGCTTCGTTTAAGTTGGTAGATATGTGAATGTCATGCTTCATACCACCGATCAGGGGTGGCTAACAGTAAGGAACAGTCTCAATTTTTGTCTGCTTATTCATGTTTGTTCATATTATCGGATTATGTTTGATCATATTATTGGGGTCACTTTCCATGCAATTCTCTTTGCTAAGTGCACACCTAACACCTTTACTGAAGTCAGGGAAGACCTTGCTCACTTGAAGAATGGATTAGGATGTCAGCAAGCAATCCTTTTGTACTGGGGAAAGAAAAGGAACAGAACCTTTTTTTTTGTCAGAAAACAACATCCTGGTACTGCTTTTTGGGTTTAAAAAAAAAAAAGTGCCCTAAAGAATTGAAAAAAAAGTTGATATTAATTTCTGTATGCTGTGTCATGCATTTATGCATGGCAATGACTAAGAACATGTCTTTTCCAAATATCCTAAACATTTGTATTGTTAAAAAGAAAACTAGTCATCTTACAACTCTTAACATGCATATATTTTAAGGGTTAGGTTTGGTGAAATAATTCTAAGTAGGCAAACCTAGAATGTACACCTTAAAGACTCATCAAATACAGCATAATCCTTTTGATCGCTGGTTTTAATGGGAAATGGCAGCATAGGGATAAGCTTTTTGGATGTACCCAAGCAAGCTGGGAGCAGTAAGTAACTTGTGTCACTGTAGCCTTGGTGGCTAATAATTCCTAAGCCACCAACTACATGCTTAAAAACTGGCAGCAGACACCATGTCTTCTGAGGAGTGCCACCACCCAGGGAAAGCATTTCTCTGCTTCTGTAGTGTCTGTGTTTTTGATAGCTCATCTGGATGATTGTACTGAACCACAGTGTCTTGAAGCATGCAACTTCCTTTGACACCTTTTTTGCTATTTGAGAGCCCTGACTACATGTCTGCCTTCTCTCTTCTTTTGGGTACTTTTGTTGTTTTCCACAGTCGTATCTTGTTCAGTCACATGCAAACACCTGTCCTGAAATTGAATTAGTCTGTGGTGTAATCTAAAGTCATCCCCCATTTCAGCATCCTGTGCTTTCTGTTGTGTGTTGAGTTATGTTGCACTGTACTTTAGATGCGACAGCCATTTAATAATGTTGAAGCCTTAGCTCTGCAGGGGCTAAAAAGATCCCAGCAGGCTTGTTAACTTCTACTCTCAGACATTATGGGAAATATTTTCTCCTCCCTGGAACTCTTCGGCATCCTCTTAATTAACACTATAAAAATCCATAGCCAGGTATGCGTGAAGCCTGTTTAATTCTTTTACAGTTTTCCAGAGTTTCTCCGTTCCTTCCTATTTAACCAGACAGTGGTGCCAAGCGAGATACAAGAACATAAAAGGAATAAAGGCAGCCTGGGTCATGACGGATACTGTGTTCTTGTCAGGCAGCATACTCATCAAGTGCCTTTCCCATACTCACCATAGGATCTTATTTTTTCCCTGCTCTACTCAGTATTTTTCTTTATCTCAATTTCTGAAGTATTGGGCATTTTAAAACTTTGCACCTCTCTCAGGACAGGATTATTTTTTGCTTCAGACTGCTGTGGTCATGGTGTATGTTGTACTTCTATGTAGGATCCCCACTAGCTGGTATCAGACTTCATTTGACTAGAAGTTATCTTTCTATGTATTTGACTAAGAAGCTGTCTGTGACAGAGATGAGAGAGATTATTCACTGGTTTAGGAAGTGGAGAACCAGTATTAAAATTTAAGGTGGAGAGAAGAACTTAATAAATACTAGAAAATAGGGTAAATCCAAGGGTGTTCAGGGTGGATATCACTTAAGATGAGGGCAGAGGAGGAGGAAAGAAGAGCTACAAAGTGCTCAAACAGAAGAGAATTCTAGAGTGGCTGAGATTTGGTTATACTGATCTGAAGCCTCAGTGAGGGGGTGCCTGCTCCTCCACAGGGGTGACTCAGTTACCTTGGGACAGATTGAGCACTGAAGGGTGCAGTGGTAGGGCTGAGATACAGTGACATTTCCCTCGCTGAGAAGAGCACGAGGTGTATTTGCTGCTATGAGTAACAAATTATTATTCAAGTGAGGCAGTTGAAGAGCTCACCAGTAACAATCTTCCCAAAACTTCTGTAGGGGAAGGCCAAGATTTCACAGAGCTGAAGGGTACCTTGATGAGAGTAACCAGGGCTTTCCCCATGCCCTTGTTGATATCATAAACCAGTTTTTTAAATTAATTCTTAAAAATTGACTGGAGTTTGTGGAGAGTATTTTGATATCAGGGTGAGCATTTGGTATGCGTGGAGTCTTGTCATCCAAACAAGTTATTCAAGGGGTAAGAAAATGATAAAGGTATACATACAGAAAAGCCAACAGATGTGAAAGAGAGAGGGGAAGCTTGCAAAGGAGAGGCTGAAAATGACTTCTTGCATGAGGACTTCTTGGTCTTAAAGGTTTCTTTGGTGGTGTGTACTGTGTTTCCTAGGAAAGCTGGCGCAAACTGACAGCATATCAGTCTGGCACTGTGTTAACACAAATCATTTGCCCCATTGTCATGAAAAAAATACCCCAAAACAACTGCAGTTCAGTGACATCTGTCCTACACATCCTGACTGTGATGGGGGATTGGAGATTGGGTGCAGCAGCCTTGGCAGTTACAGGCTTGGAAGAGAACTGAAGAGCTCTCAGAGTCTGTGTAGAAGCTACAAGGTGGGCAGAGCGAGAGTAATTAAAGATGTTGGAAACAGAAAAGGAGAGGCAAGGACTATACATTCTTAAATATGCGAGTAGTATTAGTAAAAAAAGGCTTTTAGTTTTAGAGCGAACAAAACAAATTTGGAAGGGTTGTGTGACCCACATGGCAGGGGGTGAGAGAGGACTCGGTCACACTGTCTTAGTAATGATGTAAAACCCATTCCCTCTACATCACCAGTTCATCTGAGCTCTGGGAGGTGGTGAAATGGTTGGCTGGTTGCTTGGAAGCTGATGTTGAGTAAATTGGAGGTCAAAGTCCAGTGGAGGTCACAGTGTCATGAAAATAATTACTGAGATGGGTCTTAATTGTCATCCTTGCAAATTTCAGAAGACACACCTGGGAAAAATGGAATTCAAAACCATTTAGAATGTATTAACATTTCCCTCACCAGTCAGGAATTGTGGCGACCTGTTGTATGAGAGCGTGTTGCTGCTCCTCTTCCTGCATCGAGTCAGACAATACATGGTGCTCACCTTGATGCTTGGCTACAAGAGAGCCAAACTGGCACCTGTGATGGGTCTTAGGCATTGGCTGGTTATAATCCCTCAGCTCAGATATCAAGTGCTGCATTTGAGCATTTGAGTGATGTATTTATGTATTTCTCCTTGGTGTTTTTTTTTTTTTTTTGCAAGCTTTGCAGAAAAAGAAACAAGCAAGCAGAGACCAAGAATTTAATGGATATATTTTTCACTGGCTCTTTTATCAACAGCATATGAAAAATCCCAAAGGACAGAAGCAGTTAGCTAACCAATGAGGCATCATAGCTGATTTTAGGTTCCATGCAGGAGAAAAAGATACTGAAACCCCAGCAACTCAAGGGGAAAGAGATTTAAATTTAGGTTTGGTACTAAGAAACGTGCCTCTCCTTTGCTTGGAGACCAGTCTGTAAGAGATTACTGTACCCCAGGGCAGCAGTTTGGAGGATGATAGAGATGTCAGCCTGTGAGTGCAAAGACTTGTACCACTGGATGATGAACCAGCAGGGATTTCTCATTAATGGAATGAATGTTAACAAGAATAATTCTGTTTTGTGAGCTGGTGTGTGTGGGAAGGATAAATGATAGGGGCTGATGGATGGTCTTCACAGAGATTTGATTAGGGAGAAGGTGAATGGCAGCGTGTGAGAGAGGGGGAGGTGTATGCACATGGTACATCCATTGCAGTAGGCAGGCACACTTCTAGTTCATAATGTCTGCCACAGAAGTCAGCAGAAGTAACCAGACAGGTCCTACGCAAAAGCAGAAGCTGAGCATTGGTGTGGATATTTGATTTTTGGTGTCTTGTGCATTGTAGAGTCTTGGGTTTTATGTTGCATGGTGGTAACAAACTTGTATCCAAGAATTTCTCTATAAAACTTTTGCCAGTACAAGAGCTTTCTGCTTTCTGCTAATAAAGCATTTGACTACTGATGTTAATTTCCACAGTCAGTATGGGAGCACTGAATTACACCTTTTCTGACCTTAGCATCATCTTTGGCTCTGAAGTAACACTCCTAAAGCTTATATGAGCCCTTCCTGAAAAGCAGGAGACAGGCCAGACCTACTGGTTGAGAGGCCAGGCAGGCAGATCCAACAGAAACAATCTCTCATCCTGCCTGAGGCCTTCATATGCTGCTGGAATGCAAATAATAAATGAAAAAAGGCAAAATAGTCACATAAGCTGAGTAGGCACTCCAGCAGACTTAGCAGCTCCACCCTCAGGTACAGGGGCAGCTGAAAAGGTGAAGGAACTGCATGAACTGCTCGAGAGAGATGTAGAAATAGGGAAAGAAATGCGAATCCCTTTGACAGTGAGATGTAGGAGACCCCTAACCCCAAAAGCCAAACCTCTGCTATCTTCCCTGCTGCCTTTGGCAGGAAGGCACTGGGAGCCCCGGCTGAGGCCGGTGTGGCCAGCTGGAGCTCAGCGCCAGGGTGGCAGGTGGCAGGTGGCAGGAGGAGTCCCGGCCCGGCTGCCCGCCGCTGCCAGCCCCGCGTGCGGGATGCCAGGCTCGGGGAAGCCGGCGGCCAAGCCGTGTCCCCCTCGGGAGCGAGCGAGACGGCAGAGGTGGAGACTTGGCTCCGTCCCTCGGCTCGCTGGCCAAAAGGGCTGCGCTGGCACAAGGGAGGGAGCGTGCTGGAAGGCGTCCCCAGCCAGCTACGCCCAGCCTGGGCCGGGATGGGCAGAGGAGGTGTGTTCCTTCCCAGGGCTCTGCCTGCATCCGTGTGCCGGTACCCTCTGCGCACTGCTGCGGTGCTTTAGTGACTCGAGCTGGCCCCTGGGGCTCTTGAGGCCAGTGGTGGAGCATGGCAGCTGCTCTCCTCAGAGCTGAAGGTGATGCTCACCGGCACAGAGGGGGGCTCCAGGGACTCGTCACTAGCATTTCCTGGGACTGAGCTGTTTTTTCTTTGACAGCATTAGTCTAAATTCCTTATGATTTCTTATCTGTAGTCGCTGTCTGTTTTCCCCAATGGCATTACTCATTTTTTCAGATCAGGACCCCATTCCCCCAAATTTGATCTCATCTATATAGTGAAAAAAGTTAATATATCAAATAAACTGTGGTGTGCAGTGAATGTAAATGAGGGCTACCTTTGCTCCTTTTTTCTCCTGTGGAGAAACACATTACTTCTCTGACTAATCCTATTGATCTGGCTGAGGAGCTATGACCCGCTGCTGATGTCAAGTCCAAGTGGCAGGATCCGGCTGTACAGTGGCAGGTCTCCACGGCCGTTGGCACAAATGCTTTATTCCCCAGCTGACTCCTCTGAAATCTCCTGAGGTTACCTCTGAGCTATTTGAGAAGAGCTGGGTTTTCAAACCATGACCCTGACTTAGGAGTACATTTTAAAAATTTCTACTTGCAATGTCCTGTGGCAAAGGTTTACTTTTCACTTGGTGGAGCTGGCGGCAGAGAAAGTCAAATGAGTTTTCCTAATCTGGTATGTTCTAAATCTGGTTTGTCTCAAATACGGCCTGAGAGATATGCAGCGCAAGTGGAAAAATAACTGCCAGCACGCAGATGCGTGTCCTCTCGGAGCAAATAAAGCTGACTTTTAAAATAAATGTTAAATCTCATCCTTGGTATGAAGGGAGACAGGCCTGTAGCTCAGGTATGGGGAGAGATATTTTAAGGTGGGCTGTGGAAGAAAGCTCACCCCCAAACATCTGGCCCAGCGTACATGTCCCTTTTTATCTGCTAAGTCCAATAATAAGCTTGTTATTAGAGGACATCTGTTACTGCCTGATAACTCGTACAGTGAGCAGGAGCACAGCGTTAGTGGGCAGCCAGGGATTTTGGCAGCTGTGGGGAGCGGCAGCTTCGTGGACTGTTTCACACCGCGTCCAGAGCTGGGGCAGCGCATCCCTCCTGTGGGCCTGCAGCTAGGTGGGAAGATGCCAGCAGTTTGAGGCAAGGGCTATTCCTGCACGGAGCTCCCCTATGCCAGCTGGTGTGCACGTGTGCCAAAGCCTCATCCACTCATCCTCCTGCAGCCACAGCTGGCCCCCTTGGTGCGGGGTCAGCGTGGTGGGTCTCCTGGCATACCTCCAGGGCAGGCGGCAGAGCAGCTGGGAGAAATGTGCCACACGCTGGGTTCTGCTTTTTCCTTCTGCATTTCCAGGGGATGCAGTTCACACACTAGTTTCTTGCCCCCAAGCCTCCTTGCCTGAAGAAAAACATTCAAGGAGAGTGTGTGAGCTGAATCTGAGCATCATGAGGTTTTCCCCAAAGTCATTGCTGTAGGTAATGTATATTTATGAGCGGAACAAAGTGGGCTGCAGATACTTTGAAAGGCTGCTTTCCTCTCAGAGTGGCTTAGCATTTAGGCAAGTAAGGAGTGGAGATGCTGTCCAGGCTGCTGCTGCCAGTGTCAGAACAGGCTGGTGCAGGATACATCGCATCTTCCACCCACCTTCCTGTGTGTCAGGAGATGCTGATGCTCTGTGGTTCAGGAGATGGTTATCCTTCCAGTACCTACAGGGAGCCTATAAGAAAACTGGAGAGGGACTTTCTACAGGGGTACGTAGAGGTAGGAAAAGGAGAAATGGCTTTAGACTGAAAGAAGATAGGTTTAGATTACATATTAGGAAGAAATGCCTTATACTCAGTGTGGTGGGGCACTGGAACAGGCTGCCCAGGGAAGCGGTGGATGCCTCATCCCTGGCAATGTTCAAAGCTGAGCTGGATGGGGATCTGAGCAACCTGGTGCAGTGAGTGATGTCCCTGCCCATGACAGGTGAGTTGGAGGTGATCTATAAGGGCCCTCCAGTCCAATTCATTCTATGATCTTACAGTGCTCTGCAGGTCAGAAGACTGCATCCCTCTGCTGGGCTTTAGCCCATCACAGTGTAATGAGACTGTGCCTGTACCACCCTGTGTGCCCTGAGCCCAGCTCTTATCTGGGGAAGGGTCTTTCCAGAGAGGGAAATTGGGGATGGCAAGTGAGTTTTGAACTCTGGTCTGCACTGTTTATGTATGAGCAATGCTTGATGTCATTTCCAGGGTGACTGTCGGACACCTGAATTAGCTTGTGGCACTAGAAATACAAGGTGTGACATAAAGTAAAGGCTGGTTTGCTTTCCTGCTGGCGATCATGTGGGCTCTGTGAGACTGATGAGGTGCATAGCCTGCATTCACACAGTGTAGGGAAAGCATACAGGCACTGGTTTATGGCCAGTGGTGGTCAGTATTTGCTGGGCTGGGCTGCTGGTTGATTCAAATTGCATTTCATGCAGAGGCCAGGACTTTCCAGCTGAATTGTTTTGGCCACCATAGAGCACCAGATTTCTCAATATCTGACCATATCTCTCTCTCTCAATATATATATATTGAGATATATGTAGACACACATACATACACCCCCACCCCATATATATACATATATATATATATATATATGTATGTATGTATGTATGTATATAATTTACTGGGCCAAACTGCTCCTCTTGTGCAAGACATTTCAAGGAGGGATTGTTCTCCAACTTGAGAAGCTCATGTTGGATTATGTGTAGATCTTGATAAGCTCAGTTTTCCCTGTGTTCCTAGCACCAGTCCCACTGCTTTGGGAAATCCACGAGTTTCATGTCATTTGCCATGTGAATTTGAGATTCATTCATGCATTGTCTATTTCTGTGGTTGTATAGGTCTCTGTAAAGACCACCAGGTAGCCCAGATTTTGTTGGACATAATTCAGTTCTCATATACTTCCCAAAGAGCCTCTGTTGAGCTGGATTGATTGCAGGGCTCCTCAGGAGGAATGAGGAGTGCCACATCTGGCTAATAATTTGCTGTAGCCAACATAGGAGTTTACTTCAATGAGAGCAGGATTTTCGCTCATGGATCAAACATCAAAGGATTCTTACATTATGCAATATCTTTTAACATTGGTAAAGTATTAGGTCATAATCATGTAGTGCTCTGATATATTTTATTATTCTATTTTATTTCTGAATGCAGTTCACCTCAACTCAAATGATTCCCTAGCCTTGTAGAAAACAGTAATACAGGTGACTTACAGTGAGTCTTGGTTGGATAGCTCTGAATTTTTCCTGCACCCTAAGCAGCAGCAGCATCCCAAGCAGGTGCAGCCAACTTTCTCGATTCCTTGTCTCTGTATCACATCTTTCATGTGGCTGTGAGACTCTGAGAGCCGAGGAGAGAGGATTTTCTGGGAGGTGGGGTAGGCTTGAGCTCGCCAAGGGTTGGGCTGGGCAAGCAGGTGGGCCTTGGATGAGCAAATCCCACTGTCTGGCATCCCATGCCTCCTTCTGTCGGTCACCCCAGAGGGCAGTGGGAGGCATCATTCTTTACTGAGTGCTTTTGCTGTGAAAATGCAAGTGTTGAAACAGACTTTGGTGAGGAATTTACAGTCCTGCCAGCATGCTGTTTTTGTGTGTTGCGTACAGTAAGGGTCTGCTTTTACATTTCCCTGTGGGGCGTCTAGGACAGGTACATAGGTATCATTTTTCTGCTTAATTGAGGAGATTTTCTGTTGGTTTCTGTTGCCTGTTTTTTACCTCCTTCTTCAAAAATGTAGCATGCTTGGCTCCCTATACGAAGCTCATTTTTCTAGGCAATAATTAGATTTTCAGATTTCAAATATTTGAGCTACTTCTTCTACAGTGAAAGCTGGCATATAGGGAGCAGAATAGAAAGTTTGAAAGTCTGGAGGACATTTCGTCCTGGGTTTATGTAGGGATAAATCCTCTCCAGCTCCATGCTTTATGGCATTACCCGCTTGGAGAAGCCAGGGCTGCAGGTTTCTGAGCATCCTCCTGAGAGCAAGGCTGCCGTTTGTCAGCATTTGCACCAGCACGAGCAGTGAAGGCTTTTACAGAAAAAACGCACTGATCAACTCTGGTTCTGCTCCTCACCACCCCTCCCTAGGCTTCCAGGGGGATCTGTCTTTCCTGTCACTCAGGATAACCATTCCCCACCAGCAGCACAGAGATCCACAAATGCGCTGTAATCTTGACGAGAGTTTGATTCCCCAGCTGGGAGTGCTGGGTTTATACAGCCAAGCAGTAGATGGTCATTGCACTTAAAACTTGGGTGTTGGTCTGCTAAACCTCTAAATGGGCTGAAGGGTCACTCTTTGTCTGGAAATAACCTTGATTTTTGGAGTGGTGAAATCTTTGGATTTCATTGCATATACTGGTTAAGATTTAACTTGATCTAGCTGTTCAGTTTGAAAAGATTTTTTTTTTTTTTTTTTTTTGTTTAAGAGTGGGTTAATAATTCATTCCCAAATTGTCAGTTAGCACAATGGATATTTAATTGTAATCGTATATCTTTAATTAGAACTTGGTACACAGATGCAAAAATTCCTTATCTTGCAGTTTTTCAAAAGCACACATATTAAACCACAGCCTTGCCCTTCAAAAATATTGTTCTGTGTATTTAAAGGTCTGAATGACCTTTTAATCAGACGTTACACCTTTGCTTCCAGCTGATATGACAACGTCTGACAGTAACTCAACCTGATATGGCAAGAAAATAAATAAAAGCCGTCTCAGTCACTACGTCTTTAAATCTCTCTGTCTAGCTGTAGTTTTGTGTTCAGGCAGATGGACCCGCAGCAGAATATTACATTTAGTTTTCAAGTGAAGACAATGTATTGAGTTTAATATGGTTGCATGTTTGACTGTTCTTTTGAGGTCAATTTAGTCATATGATTGTTTCCTGCCATTCCAAACTCCAGCCTCTTCTGCAGCCAGGCTCTTTATAAATTATAAATCTGTAAACCTCGCTCTCAGCAGCCATCTTACAGCCCACACAGACTGCTGTGGATGGTCTAGAAATTGCATTAGCTCTCCTCAGTGTACCTGGGTGCGAGGGCTGCTGTGCTCTGTCACTACTTGTGCTCATGCTCACCTCATGTAAACGGGCAGAACAAGGACTGGTAAAGATGGATATGAGCAATTCCTACTTTTGCACCACCAACACAAAGAGAACTCACACTAGTCAGGGTGATTGTATTCAACACACCAGCTCATTGTCCTTGGAAGTTAATTTTCAGATGATTTATTGAAGTGTAACATTTGTGGAGGGGGAGTGGATATTGAATTGACAACAGGTCAGAGTTCTGATAATACAGCAGAATTATTTTGATCTCTGGTATTTCCAAGTGCTGAAGCAATAAACATAATAGCTCCCCTTTCATATGGCTGTGAGAGAAGAGAAGCTGTGTACTGCTTGAGCCTGTTTATCACAAACTGGGCTAATTATTCAACAAAAAATACATGCCATACTAATGAGCAGTTCCCTGGAATTCAGAAAGTAATATTGTGACACCAAGTACAATGCACGTGTACACTGTAGGGTCCATGGTTTGTTGGATTTTTATGGAAAAGCTAGGAAAACATTAAAACGGTCTTCCCTGAAACAAAAATGAAATAATTCTTTCAAAAAAGAGACATGTGAAAGAGACATGAGACACTTAAATGTGGCACCAGCAACATCCATGAGAACTTCTTTGTTACAAGTATTTATTTGCAAATTTCCAGAGTTTTGCTTTTATGAGAATTTTTTTTCAGAGATAACACTACTGTTTTGTGGGTAGTTCTTAAGGAAACAAGTACTTGTGAGCTGGGACAGACTGATAGAGTGTCATGTTTGGGCTCACTCTCCCCTCCCTGCACAGTGCAGTCATTAATTCTGGAGGTTGCATGGGTTCAAGGGCACTTTCATCATCTTTTGACTGAAGGAAATTGAGGACGAGAAGTACCTCACAGAAATGACACAGCTCTTGCAGGCTAAGCCCCTTCAGCCTCTCATGTAGGTTGTACTTGAAAGCTGTGAAGGGAATTTGCTGCTACTCAAATGTGTATGGAGGCACCTGGATGCAAGTGGATATCATTTTCAGGGTGCAGCAGATGGGGAAAAGACGGGGCTAGTAGCTCTGTTTACACAGGACTGTTTCTCTGTAAGCCAAGGTCCTGCATGTGTGTGAAAAAAAAGGACAGGGGCAGTCTGGGCAGCGCCCCTAAGTCAGCAGGGTGATTCCCTCACTGGAACGAAGTCATGGATGAGTTTTCAGTTCTTTCTGCATTGCAACCTAAATGTGGAACAAGGAGAGGTTTTAAAATGCCAACCTCTCCTCCTAAGGTGTCTGAAGACACAGCACGCTTTCTGAGTGACAGAGCAGGGCCTTTGCTACTCCCCTGTCATGAGCATGGTCTTGCCAAAGTGTCTGTTTAACCCACAACCCCACCAAGCCAAAACCGCATGCCCAGTATGCCAGGTCAAGGCAGAAACCATTGTACAACCATGTGGTTATTCTAAAAGCACTGCCTGTTTTCCAGATATTTTTTCTAGCAATGTTTACATTTTCATGACTACCTTGTTAACAAACTAAGGAGAAGACAGCATGTTAGGTGTGTTACATACTGAGTACGATGTATTGCGTGTGATCCTAAAATGGTGTGTGTTTGGAGAAGGATGTTTCTATTAATTGTCAAGCAATGGGAGGCATCATGTTGTTCCTAGATAACTGAAAGTATGCCTAAAATGTAAAGGAAAAGAACAACTAGAACTCGAGTATGCCAATGCCACAAAAGAAAGCTTAACTTGTTTTCTTGCTTTTTTTTTAGAGAACACCTGTTCCCAGCGCTGAAGCATTCCGATGGTTCTTTTAAGCAGTAGTGTATCTTATTTTCGAGGCAGTCCGAAGTGAATGGCAAGCTAAAGTCTTGTTTTAAGAAACTGCTTAGTCCACCATTGAAGAATATACTCAGATACTATTTTCCTTTATGTATAGGGGTTTCCTCAAAAACAAAAGACAAAAATCTGTGAGCCTGGGGAATTGGCCAGCTTCTTCACATTCAGTACACCAATTCTTTCTTTGATGTAACTTAGCTATACTAGTGAAGTTGTTGTCTATTTTTAAAGTGGCTGTAAAAAAAAAAAAGTTTGGGTAAACCCCTGCTATAAAGTCATGTATCTTTGAAAAGTAACATATCTATACTTCATTTTCAAATATATGTGTTTCAGTACTGTAAACTGTACAGATAGCCGCTTGTATTTTGTGTGTTTAGACACAAGGAGACAATCATGTCTGAGCATCAATGGAGATAAATGGTTTATACACAACAGTGTGGTTCTGCAAATTAAATCTGGAGCAATAAATTCTAGCTTTAACTATTATTTTGCTAGTTGTTTAGCAGCAGCAGCAACAGCAGCACTGTTTTACCATGCATCCTTCCATAGAAACTTGATGCCAAGTTTTCCAAGATAAAAAGATTGTGACGCATCTAGCAATTACCTTCTGTTGTGGTGTTGTGAGAGGGGAAGACGTAACACTTAAAATTAATATTTCAAGCACTATATTAGAATAGTGGTTTGTGCACTTGCATTGCTTCCAAAGGAGCTTTACAGAGGGGTATCTCTTCAAAAATGCTGTCTGGTGTCTGACTTATTTTTCACTGTGCCCAGCATAGGCAAATGTGCAAAACTATTCATTAAAAAAAAGCTTTTTCTAGGATACAAACCAGAATATGAGACCTTAGGAAAAATGGTGACTCAGATTAATTACCCTTCACCTACAAGATCTTATGTAACATTTTCAGTCAATGGAGTAACTATTTTATAAAGTGGAATGCCATATTTTTGGTTTAGGTGGAGCTCTTCACAGTTAAGTGAGTTTTGACAGTTGGACTGGTTTAGGTCTCACTTGCACTTGTGCTCATTTGAGAGCCTGGATATTTTTGCGGTATAAAACAATTTTTTTAAAAAATGCTTTTAGAAAAAGACCATTTCTCGCCACATGTTTCTTGGTCTACTGATCTCAGCTTTGCTGAATGACTGATCCCTTAAGCCCTTACAAAAATGCTTTGCTGTTCTTCTTCCTGTTCTAGCTGTATGGAAGAAATTTCTGCTCCATGGAAAGGCGGCACACAGAGGGATATAGCTGACATGCCATAAAAAATATGGAGGATTCTTTACTTAGGGATACTTATTATCAGTTGATCATCACTTTTTATCACTTGGCTTTGTCATACCACTCACGAGTGAGAAGGCCATGCCACCAAAGTAAGTGAATGCTGTTGTGCCATGTATTTGATAGATTTATAATTTTATACAAGATAGGCCTACCAGTAGCTTCACAAACAAGGTGCTGGGCATGGAAATAACCAGTTAATGTTGCATAGCACATGTAAATCTCCTACTGTTTCAGCACTTTATTCCAGTTTTTGCTAAGTTCTTCAGCCTTTGGCCCCTGGTCACACTTACTTGGTGAAGCATGAGGGATAGGTTGGGAATGCTCCAGTGTGGGACCTGTGCAGGCGGGGGAGATGCCAGCTTTGGCAAGTGAGGGCTGGCAGGTGTTGGGAACAGCCCAGAAAGTGAAGACCAAGGAATGGAGGCAGAGAAACCTCCTGAAGTCACATGTGTGTGTCAGCCGGACCAGGCAGAGCGTGGGTGACCCAGGGTAACTGGAGGGCACAGTTGGGCTGGGCTTACACCTGCATCCTCAGCTCAGGGTCAGTGCATGTGTCTATGTCCTTGCGTCGTACGATGTCACATACATGCCTTCAGAGGTGGAATGTCACACTTAAAATGCTTCTATCATGGTGCCCCTCTTACAGTTTGTGAGATCCTCAGCTGAATACTCATCCAATGCCCATTCAATGAGCTTTGTGTCTGTTTGTAGGGCAGCTGTGTATGGATTTTTTTTGTGTTGGAGACTTTTTGGTTAGGGGCCTCTGTTACTGATCGCTAGACCAATACGAGCTCTGCAAGGTCTTCTCTACCAAAGTGCTGATTGACTTACAAACTGAAGCCTTATTTGCACATCTGGCTGGTAAGCTTGCCTTGCTCTTCGGAAAATTCTCATTGCTTTTACAGAAGCAGAGGCAAAGTTAAGTTCAGGCTACATTAGGTGTACAAAGATACTCATAGCAATGTACTTACTGTCTAATACCCTAATGTTGCATGTCTTGTTGTGATTCCTTTTTTTGTTTTGTTGTTTTGTTTTAAAGAACTGATGGATCTGTATATTGTAATTGTGGTGTTTTACATGTCAATCCAAAATTGTTAAACACACAAACAAGCATACCTGTTAATTATTGAAAATGAACAAGAGGTGATTTTTCTTTGATTTACCCTTATGATTTTCATTTCAGATGTTGTTCCCTTGCACCATCAGGTTTTTAGATTCTGCTGAAACAGTATTTAATATGATATAGTGTGCATAGAGCATTTTAATTAGTGATGTTTGAAGAAGGAAATCCATTTTCTGGCCTGTCTCTCCCCACTGCCCTCCCCACTCCTCCCCATTTATATACATATTTGTCAATCGGACTATTGTCAAGTTCTAATTACCAAATTTGTGCTTTTCACAAGGTCCAAGACTGTTTTCCAGTGTGAAAATTTGTATTTTTCTCTGTTCTTCATTCTCACAGTGAAAAAAAAAAAGGGGTGTGGGCAAAAAAAAAAAAAAGCAGAACTCTTTCTGTCTTCTAGGTGTGAGCGCTAAGCCTAGTGGAAGCATTTTTGGCATACCCCAGATAAACTTATGAAAAATGGTAAGCTTGAAAGGGAGGCACACGTACCCATTCTGTCAATTAATAACAGACCCTCCCTCTGAGGGAAAATACTCCCTTTTGTACAGACCCCCTGGTATGTAAGTCCTACAATTAATGTTGAAGAATGTAAAGTCTTTAAATGGGCTATATCTGTAATCAAATAATGAAGAAAGAAAGTAGTTAAATGAACATACCATTCAGGGTCGAATGCATTCAGCAAAAAGCAGTAGTGGGTCTTTGATCATGGTTAGATGCATAGTGATATCAAACAGTGGGTTCTCATGTAACAGCTAAATGTTTCAGATTTTGTTTTTATTAAATTTGGCAGTTTCACGCTGAGCTCTACTGTATTCTTAGTGAACAAAAGACAGCTCCTATGTTAGAAAGTACTCCATTTTCACAATTGCAGGGAACTAGGAGGGTATTTTCAGAAACATGGGCCACAGAAATGTACTCCTTTCACAGTGTTCTCCTATTTCTGAACTGTGCAGTTATCTATTAAATTTTCTAATAGATATTTGTGTAAGGTGTATGTATGCTTGTGCAATTATGGAAAAAACCAGTTTTGGAAAACAGTGTATTTATGAAAAAATAATCACTTATGGGGCATGTACAAAACTGTATAAAAACATTCAATTTGCCCAGTAAAGTTGTTTTTGTGATATTTCTGTGTTGTTGAATAAAGGACTTTAGTATTCAAAATATCTCTCTTTTTCCATAAACAGGTCCTGTTTGTGGGATCTTAAAGAAAACCTTTTACAAAAGAACCCTCAAAATGAGTGAGAAGGTCCAAATGCTGACCTCAGTCTTGTGTATGGGAATGAATGCTTATGAAGTGATGGTACAATAGCCACAGAGCTTATTCCTTCTCAATTGGCAATTGATGTTTGATGAACCCCATAAGTTGTATAACTGAAGGTAAAATTGTACTCTGGATTTTTTTAAATAGCAGAAAAAATACTGCCTTTCTTCTACTAGGAATGTTACTTTGAGATTTTGAGGCTATGAAAGGTTAGCAAAGTAAGAGCAAGACTGATTACAGAACAGCCTTAAACCCATTAATGCAGACCTGTGTTGTACAAAAAGAGTGGAATAGTGAGGGTGGTGTGATAAATTAGCAGTTAGCTTTGTATGAAGAAGCATGCAAAGGTGAAATCCCATCTGTAGCTCTTGCAACAAACAGTAGTCCTGAGGATAGATCATCCTGTTGCTGTTGAAGTACTTGGAATTACAAATATGGTTTGTGAGAGAATGACAACATTGTCTTCCTTTGTGTTTTACTGCTTCTCAGTTCAAAGTTCAGCTCTCTACCTGTCTCAAAAACTATACATAGCTAAGGAAATGTTTTCTTCTTAACATTTTGTTTCCCCATACTACTTGCCGGCATTGAAACAACTTCAGATAGGTGGGAAGGTTCGTGACAGGCACGTCGTCTGATTTTGGTGAAATTTGGAACGTCATTTTTCTGCGAATATTCCTTTAATCAACAGAAAGTCTGCTCTTAGATGCCAAAAGAGAATTTTGAATGAGTTTGAAAAAAGAGGTAGGTCCTTTAGTCTGTGAGATGCCTTCAATGCCAGCTGATTTTCCAGGGGGAGCCTTGGTGTATCCTTTTGTTTTTTCAAGAAAGCAACAAAAGAAAAAGGAACAGAAGTGGATTTTCCACTGATCCTGTCTGCTCTCATCGAAATCCATAAGGATATATGTTCTTGGGAGACGTAGACCGCTCATTAGACAAGAGTGAATCTTGAGGTCTGTTTGAAGAGGAGGAAAAGGGCTGCCAGGTTGCTCAGGCATACTCAGTGATCTCTCTGGATTAAATATAGAATTCACAGGGAGGAAATACACTCATTTCATGAGACGGTCGATTTGGAAGCAGGAAGAGGTCTCTGAGTTCCTATTCTTTTAATGCTTTCTCTTTCAACATTTTTTCCCCTCAAGTATTGTTTTATACTGGTCTGAATGAAAAACGTCCCTCAGCTCTGAAGAAATACTCGCCCCAGATATGAACCTTGCAGTTTAAAACTACCTCTAGTTTTTTATAGTTTTATTTTTTAATTAAAAAAAAACAACAAAACAACAAAACAACAAAACCAAGCAACTAAAAGTAAAAACCCAGTGAAGAAGCAGGTAATTCTTCAAAGCCAAAACTGACAAACTTATTACTGAGCCTGTTAAAGGAAGGAAAATACCCTTTTGTGTGCAAACTCAATTCTTCTAGGCTGTGTTGGGCTCAATTTGGTATTGCCACTAGCCATGTCAGTGCTGTCTTATATATTTCCAAGGAACAAGTCTGAAATTACGAACAGTCTAGTGATACAGGGCAGGGTGCCTTCTGGGAGGCTCCAGTCCTGCTCATGTTCCCATGGGTTTTACCAGATAGCTCATGGAATTGGAGGATATTATATAGGTGGCTTGGTTATAAGTTTGATCTTACTTCACTGTAAGGATCTACTCAGTTACCAGTGTGCACTGAGCATGGATAGATGGCCCCAGATCTATAAAGGAAAGAAATTATTCTTTTTCTCAGTAATAACTGCAGAACATACAATGATCTTTGAAACCACCGTATCTATCTGAGGAAAGAAAGATTAAGTGCTGCAGGATCTGCTCCCCCTGTGGGTTTGACTTGGTTTGCCATTTGGTTTTTAGGGTGGATACACTCAGCTGGGTTGCTGGGTGCTTCAGCAGAGCCGTTTTGCCCAAGGCAGGCAGCATGAAGGAAACGCAGGTAGCAAAATGTTATTCTTGCAAGACAAGGACCTAGATTGCCTAAAGAAGCTGTGAAGTTCTGGAAGATTTCCACGGCTCTTCTAAGTTTTCAGATTATATTAAAGGATTGTTACATTATTAGTGATGTAATAATCAGGAAGAATTTGTCATGCTACCGCCCATTCCTGAAAAACAGGTTTTAGAAGTCGGCCTTAATGGGTTAATTTCCCAACCAACTCTGAAGGTGCTTCTTAATGTGATGTGACTTCCCTATAACAGAAGATGCTGTGACAGTGGGTTGATTGGCCTGTATAGGGCCTTGACTTGCAGAGTCAAGGATCTTTGATAGAAAATAATTCAGAATTCTGGTAGAAGGATCTGCAGGTGTCATGATGTCAGCCAGAGCCTAGATTAATTATTCGGTGCAGTTCTCCTCAGCTTGGTTTATGATGTGTATAAGCATCCTACATTTGAGAAGAAAGCACCTTTCTTCCTTTGCTTCTTTAAGTCTGCTCTCTTTATGGAATTAATAAGACTAACCCTCTGCACTTCTTCAGGAAAGCCCAAAGCATTAAAAGAAATACATCTCTTTTTGGCTAGGCATTTTCCTTTGGGAAGAGACAGAAGTGTTAGTCTAGGTCAGAAGCTCCTGGTGCTTACTCAAATCTCCTAAGAGGGGTTTCTCTGCTTTGGATGAGCAGAGTCCATACATCAGCTTGGCAACTGGTCACAATCCTACAGAACATCAGCACTAAAGCAGACAGGAGGCAGTGGGGGATGTTCCCACTGCCCTCTCCCTGGTACGGGTGACACACACAAGTTTATGCCAGGTGTCCAACACCCTTTCTGTGCAGGGGGTCAGGTTTGCTGTGCCCAGCAGAGAGGTGAACTTCCCCAGAAGTGAGCAACCTGTAGCATGCTGGAGGCTTTTAAGAAGAGAGAAGGTTTTTACATGTACAGACAGGGACTAGAAAAAACATCTCAACCCACTGTCTCACGTTAGCTTTTGATTTATAGCTGTGAGTGTTGGTGGCCACCAGGCTGTAGAAGGAGCTGGGCTATTGAGTATACCTAGTCTCTTACATGCCTACATTTTAATGGTCGTACCTAGAGATTGATAGTGAATTTGAGCAGATGATATGTTGACCGAGATTAATGCAAAATTATTACAACTGGTTTTCAATCTTTTGTTGGAGAATCAGTGAGTAAATAACATGATCTAGCAAAATTTGTCACCCACATCAGGAACTGTGAACTAATTATTGCTTTCTGATACTCTGCTTTTACTTGTTTTGCCTTTTTGTCCTGATTGTTTGCATTCCTAGGACTGATTTGCCTTTCTGATGCAATGCCATGTGATCTGCTGATTAATTTTTGTGAGCAATCATAAACTCCAACCTATGGCTGACTCCATATATTTTTATGCTACGCTCCATAAACATTCATTCATTTATTATGATTACTGTGTGGAAACAGACTTTTACAGGCTAATAAACTTGGATTTGAACTGGATGAAGCATTTCCTGGTGTCACTTCTTTCCTCTTTTTTTAAGAAAAAAACCCAAAACTACACACAACAAAAAAGAAGAAATAAAGGTGCAAACCTTGACTTAATTTAACCAGGTCTCTGTAACTATCTCTTCAAATGCTGTCAGTACTAGACATGGAAATACCAACAGCAAAACCTTATTCTCCAGTTGATTTCAGTAACAGTGAGAAATACTCCTTCTTAAAAATAAAACAAACTTCCAGGGCTTAGGGCTGGGAAAGAGGGGGGAGGGAAATTTTTTTTTTCTTTAATTGTAACTCTGGTGTCTTCTCTCCTATAGACCTGCTTTCTTAAACACGCTGACATGCACAGGGCAGCTTCCAGCTGAGACCAATTAAGCAGAGCATTTGCCTCCAGCATGGCTCACTGGCTGTGGCCGGGTGATGCTCATTGCAGGCTGTGTGTCAGCCCAGGCACAGCTGGAGCACACGCGGGCAGGGGACCTCTCAGCACACACAGGTCCAGGGCCAGCATCTTCTCACGCTCCTGGGGTCTGATGCTCCCTGACCTGCTGTGCCTGGCAAACGTCTGGTCAGAAATGATTCTGCAGATGGTGGAGTATTTTCTTTTTTAGGTGGCTAGTTCAAACTCAAACAGTTTGGTAATACTAAGTGTAGTACACAGAAGGAACATGAATTTCCATGTTGTAGCTGTTTAAGACATCTCAGTAGATGAGGAAGCTGGCAGTAATTGATAACCCTTTACATGGTCTGTGCAAGGCGGCTGTTGGGATGGAATGGCACTTTGTGCAGAGAGTTAAAATAGGTTGGCCTGATGTCTGCACACAAGTACACGTAGTCCTCTGTGTAAAGAAGTTGTCATCATTTCCATATGTTCCTCTGAAGTGTGTCACAAACAGTATGCATAAAAATGGTATTTTTCAGTCCACTGGAGGCCCAGTCACACAGGTAATCTTACTCTCACCAAAGAGGAAATGGGAATTTAAGAGCAGAAGGATGGCTCATGTTTTGTCAGCTTTCAGGCTTGAATGCACGCAGTGAGATCAAGTGTCACTAAATGGTGCAGCTGGACTGGACAGGACCCAGCCTCCATGTACAGTGACCCTGCCGGTGGCACAGCTGTCCTAGACAGGGATCTTTGGGGACCACTGCTCTGGTCCCTGCCTTCACTAGTTCTGCTGGAAAGAGTGACTTTTAGAAGATGGGGATGCTCCTGAGGCAGTCTCACCACAGAGATGAAGCACAAGAAGGATTATTAGCTGATGATTTTATTTTTCCTGTTGTGACCCAGCACATCTTACTCCAATAACATTAGCTAGAATTGCAGCAGCCAGAGAAAACTGCAGCTCCCCAGGAAGGCAGAGGAAAAAGCTCATTTGCTCACTCTTTCTTTCTCATTCTTTATTCCCCTTTCCCCTGTATTTCCTTCCTTTAACTCCTCTCTTCCCTAGAGGAAGGCAGATGTGGCAGATGCTGTGGCTCCTGCCAGCAGTCCCCAGCTCCATGCTTTGTGTCCTGGGAAGGTAATGTGGCTGCAGCTCAAGAGGCTTGAGCTCCTGGAGGCTGGAGCACCTGCAAGGTAGGTGCTTGATGTGTAGAGTGGTGCCCCAGCAAGTGTGTGGGCTGCTGCTCTTCTGCTTGTGCCACTGGGTTCCACAGGGAAATGGTGGCAGATACTGGGCTGAAGCAGTCAATTTTGGACTTTTTACATCCCCAGCGTGGCAGGGTCAGGAAGCTGATGCAGACTGCAATGATAGCAGTGAATGTGTAGGTTACATGTGCCCTAAAATGCTGGTGCTGAGAAAATCTAGGGGGACTTCTGAGGGGCAGAGTAAGACACGTGCTTGATCCATCACTGGCATGTCCTAAACTTTCTCTGGCCACAGTGAGGGTTCTGGAAAAGAGGTTAAAGAAAGCCAGGTCTTAGCCATTTTTTTCTGTAATTCTTTTCTTGGAAACAGCTGAGTTGGTTTTGCTAGGAATTTGAAAGCACACCTAGCTCAAGGCAGGCACTGAGCTGGAGGCAGGTGTCTTGCCTGAAAGGTTTCAGCCTGCAGGATTAAAGGTCTGAGTAAAGCTACGAACTGCCAAAAATGGGACCTTGTAATAGGCACTTTAGGTGATGTAAACTGCAGATGTTGCCACCAGCTTTGCTAGGAGTAAAGGAGGGAGTGAGAAGGGCGTTAATTCTGCAGTGCTGTGTGGGGAGACTCAGTCTGCTTTTCTACCAGCAAGGCTGGAAGCAGCTGGAGTGAGTCAGGGATTTTTGGGTGGGCATCCCTTCAGTATAAAATACCACTTGTATGATGGCAAGGAAAAGCTGGGCAAGGATAGCTGGCTGTGGCACTGCCAGCCAAAATTATTCCCAGAGATGCCAAACTGTGCCCCAAGGAGCAGGCAGAAGAGATGCTCTCCTGGCACAAGCACTGCAAGGGCTGCAATTTCTGTCTCTGGCTCCACTGAAAAGAACCAGCAACTCAGCTTGTCAGCTTCCTGGCCCGGTGTGCTGAGCACAGAGGCAGGTTATATCCAGGGTGGTTGTTCACAGGAATGTGCTGGGAGTGACAGTGATGCCCTGGCAGTGCCACTCTGGGGTGTGGGGTGGCCCCCTCCCTGCTCTCTGCTGATGGGGTGCGAGCCTCTGCTGTGTTTTGATCCAACACTCCACGCTCCTCTTCTGACACTCTGCTGCTCCCACTGAGATTGCTGCATTTCTCTTCTGCTTTATGTTAAAACAAGGGAGGTGTTTAAATATTTATTATCGCTAGAAACTCCAGAAGCCAACGTTCGTTTGTATAAGCCACTGGGATTTTTTTTCCAATTGTCAGTAATAATTCATTAATTATTATTTTAAAGTTGTTGTTCTGCCTGGGATGTGTCACCTTCCCACCAATTTGGCAGCAGTCTGCACAAGATGTGGGATGTACAGCACCGTGGTTCTTCCTCCTGTGGGTTGTTGCTGCTCCTTCAAGTATCTTCCCTTAAACAAAGTGGGAGTTGGAGTTCCTGGTGTCTGTTCAACTAAAGGGAGAATTTTTTCCTCGCTGTTCCTCCACATTATTTTTTTGGGGGCGTCAAGTGCCTTCTGCTGCCATTACCACACCTGTGGAACTGGGGTCTGCTCCTGCCCCTCTGCAGGTGCAGGAGACAAAACTCGTGGCTTTTGGCACCAGGGGATGCTGCGTTTGGCTGTTGCTGCTGGACGAGCGTCTCCACTTGCTGCAGTGGCTGCACTGAGCTGTGCCAAGCCTCAGTGGTCCTTCAGGCTCTGAGCATCGAATTGGCACAGTCTGGAATCTAGAGCCATGAAAAAGCAATCTTGTCTGGCCGTGGCAGGTTGGCATTTTTCTTAGATTACTCTAAAGGCAGAGTGTTGCTTGCTTTCCCCTGCTTCTGCCTGCAAATGAGTGGGGAGGTGGCTGGGAAGTGGCAGACTTCATCTGTGGGGAGATGGGAATGGGGAACTTGCACTGGGAAATGCTTTTTGTTTTCAGCCCAGAACATGATATTTGTCTTCTGAATTCCCTTTTTGCAACGCCTTTCCCTCGAACACGGGTGGTAACTTTTGTTACCGCTTGTGTGTTTGCCACTTTTGCAGGAGAGGACAGTCTCAGGGAGCAAAGCCATTCCTCATCTGAGCCTACCAGGGACAAGCCTGAGCCTAATGCCACCACTGCCATATTCCCCATAGTTCACAGCTGAGCTGTGTACCAGAGCTGCCAATAGCCATGGGAAACAGTAGCAGGCTGCTCAAGGCTGTGTCCTAACTGGGCTGCCCAAAACCTGTTATGGGAACTGGGGAGGAGATGGGGGGAAAAGCCGCTGGGGTTGGTAATTTTGCTTTCACCTGAGGTGACCACAGGAGCTGAGCATCCATGGGGCTGAAAGGAGAAACTGCCCCTCTGGGCTGAGACATGCCCAGGAGGACTGCATTAGGGTGTCACCAAATGCAGCTGGCTGGCTCCTGGCGTGCCTGGGAAGGGCAGCAACTGCTCTGCTGGGCTGTTCTCGTCTGTACAGATGGGGCTTCTCTGCTCCTGGAGCTTGGGGCCAGGGACACCTCCGGGCAGAGAATCAGGGGTGGGACTGTGGGCATGTGCTCCTGCACACGACTGCAGGTACGCCTGCAGCTGCCTCTGTGTCCCAGCCCAGCCAAAGCACACCAGGCACAGCCCAAAGACTATCTCTGCTGTTGGACCTAGGCAGCGCTGGGCTGGAAATTATGTTTGTTAGTCTTTTTACTTCTTTAAAGACATGCCATGCGATTTGGCTCTGTTCCCACTCCTCTTTTTCTCCCCTCCTTCCCCTTCCTTTCCTGCCCTGAATAGTTCCATAACCCCCATTTCCTTATGGGGAGAAAAAGAAGGAAAACAGACCTTGATTAGTGCAGCTCCATGAGATCTGGCCTCGCTCTCCCTGGAAACCCATGTACCAATAGGGCAGCAATGCAGGGAGCCCCTTCCTGGGGGCTTGCAGCTGGAGCAGCTGGGAGTGAATGCAAGTGTGGCAGCACCTGCGCTCATATTTTTTGGGGGAGTTGGGAGATGTAAAGCTTTGCCTGCTTTCCACTGGATGGAGTTTTGCCTTTGCCACAGTAGCAGCTCTTGGGAGCTGCCTTCTGGGAGGCAAGGCGAGCTGCGGGAGCGCGGCTGAGATGCCAGGCTCAGCGGGATTCGCCGTCTAGATAATGCACGGCCAGGGTTCAGCCTGAATGGCCGGCTCGCGTTGTGTGGTCACAGGAGTAATTTGCTGAGAAGGGCTGAGATGAATTGCTTTGGCTCCCGAGAGGCCCAGGAGCAGGGGGAGCCCAGCCCCGGCGCAGCGGGGCCGGCGGCTCCCGCCAGGGCTCTGCCCTGGGAGGAGCTGCTCCCAGGAGGTTTTGAATGGGAAACCGCGTTCGGGTCAGGGTCGCCAGCGCTGCCGGGGCTGTGGCAGGGATCGAGAGCTTTTGGTGAGGGTGCTTTAGTCAGAGGAGTGCTGAAACACTGCTTAAAACACGCACTTCCACAAATAAAGGTGCTACAGCTCTGGATGGGTAGACAGATATTTAAAAAAAACCCTGAGAGCATCCCTTATCAAATGCATGCATCACTTGCGGTGCTGCGAAATGTGCTGTCAGTCAGTCCCCCACCCCTTCATTGGAGGAAGGTGGCAGCACTGCAAGGAGAGGAAATAGGAGAGGGAAAAGCCCAACAGGTGCTCTCTGGGTGTGTGTAGAGGAAGCAAGCGTGGCCGTGACCCCGTAGGTGCACCTGGGCTCTTGGCCCTGCCCGTGGCCCCTGCTGGTCTCTCCTCCCGTGCTGCATCAGAGCATTTGCCTCTCCCTGGCCCCTCAAGAGAGGAACTGGCTCCTCATAGCCCTTCCCAGTGTCTGAGGCGCCTGGCAGTGTAAGGCACGTGGCCACATTTCCAGGAAATGCCCTGCAGGGACACCCTGCTCTGGCCATGGGCCTGGCATAGGAGAGATGCAGTGTGACACAATGCCTGCGCTGACCCCGAGGCTCTGCACCATCTGGTGCTGCTCTGGGCTCTTTGTTTCAGGTTTGGATGAGACTTTGGTTTCATTCATACTCTAATGGACACCTGTCACAAGCAGCTTTCAAGCCTGTTTTTACTCTGGCTCTCACTTGGCCCACAGAGGTGTAGGCAGCACCTTGGTAGGACACCAAAGGAGGAATTCAGGGAGCTGCCATGGTGTTCAAGTGATGTAGCAGGAACTCCCTTGAACAGAGTGGAAAAAGGGATCTCAACATCCACCAGGAAGTGGTAGCTTTTTTTTCCCCAGGACATGCAAGGAAAGCCCAAAGATGTGCCACAATAAACGGGGTTGCTCTGGGTAGTGGCTGCCTCCTGCACTGATGCCTCATCTACATCATGGGCTTGACTTCCAGCTTCATTGCCGGATCAGGATCCAAACAGGAATTGCTGTCTTTGCACAGGGCACGGTCACAGACCAGCACACCTCTCCTGCTCCCTTCCCAGACCCTTGGCCACTGGTTGCTGTGGTTGCCAGCCGAGCTGCGGGTGGCAGTGCGCCTGTGCCTCTCTGTGCGGTGGAAGGGCCCATAAACACTCCTGGTGTGGAACTATCAACATGTGTGGAGAGAGAGCACCAGTGGGCTGATCTGCCTGCACTGGTGTGACTTTCCTTACAGCCACCAGCTGCTTTCTACCAAGCTGATTTAACTGTGTTTCCCTTCACAGCGTGGCTGTGGAATGCCCACCTTCAAAAAGGTCGTGCTTACTGCAAAAGTGATTTTTTTACTTGGGTGCTGACGGTATTTTGCATGGATCATTGCATAAGAGTATTGCACGGTGGACCTGTAGTCTGGGTTTACTTCTGGTTCTGCCTTTATCCAGGAGTGTCTCCAAACCAACTGCATTTCCGATGCTGGCAGCAACTAGGGTAGGAGTAATTTGCTAGGCTGGGGTGTCACTCAGCCATGAGTGGCATGTGACAGCCATGATCGAAAGGGACATTTATTTGCCTTTAGGATGGAAGAGACGTGACACCTCTTGTCAAATCCCATCTTTGCAGATGTGGTTTGTGAGACAATAAGGCAGAGGTTGTGGCAAAAGGTCAGACAAAGCAGCACTCTGCCTCGGTGGGCGTTTGTCCTGGTGCTGCAATGGTGTGAACACAACACGGGATAGTGGCAAGTGTGAGGAGCAGCTGGTCCACCTTCTGCAGGCTGCTGCCCCTAACAGCTCCAGTGGTTTTGTCAGTAATGGCTCAGGTGCTGTTTTGGTATGTGCACACGTGATTTTACATGTTGGTGTTATTTTACACTACGAGGGTTACTCAGAAGACCAAGGGGTGCTTCATGTGTCACTTGCTGGCTTGGTGGAGCCCCACAGGGATTTCTGCTGCTTTGGAGGCCTCTTTGAGAACTGGAGGTGTGTAACCTCTCTGAAGTATAGGTGTGAGTGTAGATTTTAAAATTGTATTAAAGGAATCCTTTTGTTTAAATATGGACTCAGGTCTGTAGTTGAGCTCTGGTGGTCAGCATGGACTAAAGCAAAGCAAACTAAAAGTGACCACCAGCTGTGCACCATAATGGACTCCCATGGCCTACTCTGCTGCCATGAACATAAAGACAGGAGACTAAATGGAGCAAGAAAACAGCAATGAGGGATTTCCACACCCAGGAAGGGGAATTTTTCTGGGCTACAGCCTGACGCCTGCCACATCTGGGGCATCAGGGTTAGGTTCTGGATCTCATCCCACCATTCCTGCTATTGGCAACACCGTGGCCACTCTGCAAAGCTGTGGCATGCATGCAATCCCTGCCTTTTCCTTCTCCAGCACTGCCTGTGCTGCTGAAAGCTGCTCTTTTGCAGCATTCATGGAAAAACCAAACCTACCGTTTACAAAGACCCTCTCTGCTCCCCTTTTCCCATTAGTAAATGCACATAACCAGCACTTTGCACCATTACATCTCCTTGGAGGTGCAGAAAACACATAGGTTGTTTGTTTTCACATATACCTACCTAATTGATGGGTTGGGAAAGGGGAGGCGGGAAGGGAACTTCAGCCCTATTAAACTGTTGGGAATTGTGTTCCTTAGATTAGAAGTGTTTGTATTATAAATACTGTGAGAAGCTGAGGCAGTGTGAGCTGGATCTCGGCATCTGGGATAAAACCACCAGCCATGGTGGAGCCCTTTATAAACATTTGCATTTTCCCAGATGCAAGGGATAGTTAATACAAACCACACACCTGGAATTCAGTTCCCGTGGCTGTCAACAGTGTTGCCTCCATGCTGGACCAGGACTTTAGGCAGCAGAGCCAAGATGTGCACACATCCCTGCCTGGTCCTGTTTTCCAGAGGAGCTGCTGGAAAGCCACTCCCTGGGTGTAAATACCTGCAATCTTTGCAGGTGGAGTTTTAAATCTAGAACTGAGCTTTGATACTCTGATCTATTTATATACAGTGTGTGGGGCAGAAGTATATTTGGGTGAAATTTTTCAGGAACTAGAGAGATTTGTGGCTTATCTACAGCTGAGCATAAGAAAAGAAAACAAACAAAACAATAAGCTCCAAAAACCACCCTGGGTATTTTTTTTGGTAGGTTGTTTTTTTTTTTTTCCTTTATGTCTGTGCACCACACTAATGCTTAACCAGAGACTGAAGCAGACCCAGAAAAGTGTCAGAAAAGCCGTGTTCATATTTCTCAGGTAACACTGATGGTTTTGTGTTTCTGGGAGCAGGGCTGCATCCTGCAGGGTCATGGCACCTGTGGAGAAAAGCACAGTTACATAAAACAGAACGAAACTGATCCAATTCCATCTTCCTCTCATTTCAAGGGGTTGCTGTGAAATTCAAATGCGTAAAACCTCCTTTTGGAACCTTTTGCTTTTATCCTGATGGACAGGCCTGACACAGTGTGAACACTCCTAGGTTAGAGATTTCTCCCTATACTTCTCCCCAGACCCACATCCTTAATGGTGGGCTGCTGCCCTGCCCCCCGTTGCCTCCAGCTCAAGCCAGACAAGCAGTCCAGGGCACCTCGGAGAGTTGTCAGGTGGATTGGGCCATGCTAAGTGAAGTGTGCAAGGAGGAGAGAGCGGGAAAGAAAAATACCAGGGCTGTGTGCCAGTTCTTCAACCTCTGGTAGGGTGACAACCTCGCAAGGGCAGCAGAGCTAAACATGACTAAAACGGATCCTCTGGGGTGGTGACTCTCCACTTGTCATCTCCAGCACAGGGCTGAACTAAGCCTGGCCACATGTAAAGCTGGGGGAGCGGATGCATGGATTAGTGATTACCTTTCCCCTAATAAAAAGGGGAAAAAAAGGGAGAGAGAGCGGTCCTTTAGCAAGTTATTGCTTTTATAGCCGCACCTCTGTGCACTGAGCCGAGACAGCTTCCTCTGTGCATTCAACTGAAAACAAAGAGTGAGAAGGAGAATGAAAGAGCAGGATGCAGCCTTCCCCTCAGCTGGCTCCCAGACCTGAGCCTGGCTCTGCTGCCTGCCTGCACCGGGGGATACCCTGCCCTGGGTGTGGGGGCTGCGGGGGGCACCCCTCAACCTGTGCACTCCTGCCCACCTTCAGCATCCCCTCAGAAGAGGGGAAACCACAGCTGGGGGCAAGAATGCAAGTCATTGAGAAAGGCTCCCCCCCATCATCGAGAAAACCCAAACCCCCCCAAAAAACCCACGCAGGATCACTCAGGCAACAACTCCACTGTGCACAAACCAGTCTAAAATGGAGAGCATTGCAGAGCCACAGCCTGGTGTCGCTTAGGTAAAATGGGTGCATTATCTGCAGTAATACAGCGATCTTGCGCTTTCACCTCCACGGCTCCGCTGGCATGGAGGCAATTGCACAGACAATGTGCCATCCCTCATTCCCTCCACTTTTAATTCCTCCCCCCTCCTCCCGTGAATCTATGCAATTTTCTGTTAATAAAAAAATAAGAAAGAAAGTAAAGCTCTTCCTCAGAAATCTAGACATTAGCATAATTGCCCGAATACTTTAATCCCCGTCATTGTTTATAATCGGGCTACACACAAGGTTACGCACAATGCTGACTGATTTATCTAAATATATATATATATTTTGTTTTAATTGAAACGGCAACATTTAGGTTCCACCTTAACAGTGCACCTTAAAAGATTATCTCGGTTATTTCACAGGCACCGAGCCGGCACTAATAGTCCAAGGCAGATATTGAAAAGCAGCACAGGGCCAGGCAGATCTATTAGAAATTCCCATCCACGCGCCTCATACATATTGATTTCTGACACCAAGCAGCAGTGAAAGCCCCCGTGGGAATAATATATTTAGCAGGGTTCGCTGCGAGGAGGTCACAGAGTGCATACAGATTAGCTACAGAGGACCAAGGCACTAGTGTTGGAGCCAAATGCTAGATTTTATATCATTTTAATCTGAACTTTTATAATCCTTTTAGTTCTTCTTTCTCTGGATGGCAGAGGAAAGGCTCCTCCGCATGTATCATGCATCTTTTTCTTTTCCTTCTTTATTCCTCCTATAAATGTGCAAATGCTGTTGTAATGGGGAGGAATGTACCCTTAGCATTAGCAGGAATAGGCACAAACAGATTTGGGGTTTATATATAGGTATGTGTGCATGTGTATATATGCATTTGTGTATGTGTGTGTGTGTGTGTATATATATCTATATATGCCTGCTTGTGGATAATAATGGTAATTTCGGCTGGAGACATCTTTATTTGAAGATTTATTTGAAGGTTTCTTTCAATGAGGGTGGTGGGAGGGGGTCTCAGTAAATCCCAGGCTCCAGTTTTAATGTGCAGAAATAAAGAACTGCTCTAAGACCTTCTTTTCTTTTATTTTTATCCCAGACCTTAATTGAGCAGAAGTCACATTTACGCTGTTGATCCTCAGAAAGCAACAGAAACAACAACAACAAAAATACCTAAACAGTTTTAATTACCTTTCTGCCTGTGCTGAGGGGGAGGAGGTGCCTGCTTGCCATGTGGGGGGGGTGTTGTGGCTGGCTGAGGCAGCGGGGTCGGGGGCTGGAGGGGTGCCAGCATTGCGGAGGGAAAGGTTAGAGTTGACACACTTTGACACGAGAGTGAAATGCACTCCGACAACAAAGAAACCAGGAGATTGCAGCTAAACAGACACAAAAGCTCACGGGCATCTTGCAGGTGAGAGAAACACACTGACTCCCATTTTTTGCCTTTTTTTTTTTTTTAATTATTTAAAGAAAATTTCTCAATTCTTCCCAATAAGCTTCCCAATAAGCAGTATTCCCATACTGATCAAGCCCACCTGTCTCTGACAGGAAAGTCATTTCTAAAAGCTGCATGACATGCAGACCTGCTGCTTTCAGTGTTCTTGATCCTGGCATGGGGCAATGAGAGTCACCCACCCAGTCAGACCCCAACCTGCCAGTTCTAGATGCTGCAGGATGAGTATGGGTCACTGAGTATGGGTCACTTCCTGCCTGGGAGGCAAAAAAATAATTTGAGTCTTGTTTTCTAATTTTTAAAATGAAAGGGAGGAGCAGCTTTTGACACTTCTGTTTTCCCTCAAGCCAATGAGGTGCTCAACTTTGGGCTAGGAGAGGCTGTGACAACTGCTTGAGAGACATGAGTTGTCTTTTTTTCACTTTTTAGCTCTCTGAATGATGGTTTCCCTGCCAGAGGTGCCCCCCTGTACCTCAGACAGTAGCAGCAGTCGAGTTGTCATGAGAGAGGAAACCCATAAGCCTGCAAGAGGTGCTGGGGAAACGAGAGAAGGAAACTGGCTCACCGTGCTTGGGGTTGGGGTCCCTGCTGTCCTTGACCATGCTGGGGCAGGGTGGGGTGGCCCTGCATGGCCCCAGGCTCTCAGTTACCTGTGGGGCACTCTGAGGGCTGCCTGGTTGGGTCCCAGACCTCCACTGGGGGATCTGTGGTGGCACAGTCAGGGTGTCCTTGGGATGTCCCATATAAAGGGAGAGGTGTTTGGTGCTGCAGAGGGGTCAGGTGTGGGTTTGGTGCAGGGCCAGGCACCACTTTCCAGCTCGTGTGCTGTCTCCATGGACTCTCTGCCAGTGTCATCATGCCCGGCCATCCAGTCGTGGCTCCAGTGCTCTAGCCAGAGCTGGCTGGGCATCCTCCCAGCTTCAGCACAAAGAGCAGATCAGTCTTTCCCACCCATAACCTGAACTTACATGCACGTCAGTCATCCACATGAATTTGGACACTGTGTACAAAGCATTTCTGATTTGAAAAGCAAGCAGCAGTACAGTCCTACCTACCTTCAGAGCTGACTGCTTGAACATAGGATTTATTTCCAAGATCTGAGTGTCTGCTCTATTCTTGATGGGTGACACTCTTCACCCCTTTGCTGCCCTCCTGCAGTCTCCATAGGCACCCGTCTGCAAACTCTTTGGCAATGGGTGCTCCTGATTCCAATGGGTGCTCACTGTGGACTCCTTGCTGGCTCACTTTCTGTTGGTCTTGTCATTGGGTGCCTCCTGAGAGGAAAGATAAATCTGCTCCTTCCTTCATTTCTGCAGTCAGAAGAGTTATAAGCAACAAGGAACGTGCAGTGTCACTAGAGAGAGCAAGGCTCTTCTTTGCTTGCCTTTCAAAAGTGCAATGGTCTTGAGCATCACAGCAACATGCTTTTGTCTTCTTCCCATGCATCAGCCTTATGGCCCTCCCAGGGACTGATGGCTATCACCTCTGCTGGCACAAGCACCCATTCTGAAGTGTGGGCTGTGCTGAGCCTGGCTTTCATCAGAGGTGTGAAACTACAGTGGCACACATCTCCCAGCTTGTACAGGTGCACTCTCTTGAAAAATCCCTTTCCATCACACTTGTCCTTTCAAGGGGCACAAATCCTATCACAAACTGTGGCAATGGGTACTCCCAGTCCCAAGGCTGCTGTGTTTCAGTTAATGCACCTACCTATCCTAAAGGTGAGCCTTAAAAAAATTACACCAATGGTCAGGCCAAGGAGGTTGTCTACTTAATCATCAGGTTATGAACTTGGGGCTGCTTTCCAAAGGCTATGGATAATGTCTCCTATCAGTGTTGCTCTGTAATCCCAGACCAGGGCTTAAGCTGATGCCAATGCTTCTTGGGGAATATGGGACACATCTTCCCACCAATGCACTTCATGGGCTGCTGGTGGTGGCCACTTGCAGCTCACCATCTTCTTGTGAGGGCTTTGGGGGCATTAATAATTGCTTTGCTGTGGCTCTAGTAAAACACTAAAGTACTGCACAGAAAAGAGGTCTCTTCAGAACACTCAGCCTCCCATTCCATAAACATCAGCATTTCTCATGACTTGTGCTGGCTGGGCCAAGTGCTGGCATTTCACAGAAGGGTTTGGTGGGAGCTGTCCAGCCCAGTCCTCTGACATTTGAAAAATGGTAGATCCATGTTACATCTGCACTGCAGGTGAGGTTATTCAATTGAGCAGCTGCCTGGAGCCAAGTCCCACCCACAAATTCTTTGTCTGAGTGGGAATCTAGTGTTTGGGCACAATGCAGGTCTTGCCAAGGACCTCACTTGTCAACTGAAATATTTACAACCCCCTTATTATTTTTGCCAAGATAAAAGTTTGGTGTTTATACTCTGTTGTTCACTACTCTATACTTTAAATTAAATTGAGTTATAGGTGAAAAAACTCCATGTTTGTTGACCTTAAAAATACAGGGTAAAGAGTGCCTGACGCAAAGCTTTACAGCAACCAGAGCTTGATCTATATCAATAATGACACTGAACAGAAAAACATATTTTAGGTTTATATGGTTTATATGCCACCTCAAGTACCTGGCTGCACCTTTTTTACCAAGGGTTCCAGTCCAACATTCACCACTTAAACAAGTTTGCTACTGAGAACATGAGACCTACTTTCTCAGATTTTGATTTTTTTTTTCTTTGTTCATATTTGAAGATCTCCATCTCTGTGGTAAATACACCCAATATACTGAGGTGAGGTCATTGCTGGCCCTTGGCCAGTCTCTTCCACACAAGTGCCCTGTTTCCTTCTGTGTCTGGAGGAAATGGCTTTGTTCCTATGTTTTGGTTGGCAGACTCCATGCTTTATCCTCCTGCCTTGGTGCTCTCTTGGAGCACTCTTTATGGCTCCTTAGAAAGAACCACGCAAATCCTTGAGGGTGGCAGCTGTCTCATCTCCTGCAAGTTTTCTGCCTCTCTGAGGGCACAAGTCCTATGCAATACTTCTCTGAGGCTGCTCTTGAACTAGCAGCACACCTGGAGAGGTTCCTCAGGAATGCAGGAGAAAGGTAAAGGCTGATGGTGGTGGGTGTGGTCCAGAAGCCCTGCTTCTGTGGCTGGGAATGAATGGGTCCTTGTCAGTAATGAGAAAATTTGTATGCAGACCCATTATGAGATCTGATTTGGGAATTGAAGATTGTCAAGGAAAAGAGACTGCTGAGGTCTAAGCAGGGTGGGAAGGCTGTGTGCATGCAGGGTGTTTGGAGAGCAAATGGGCAATTTGGATGATGTTTATTCTTCTTGTGTCACTAGTGCCTGCACAGCTGGTGGGTCAGAGGCAGGCACTGGCTTTGGTATGTGCTGGTGCAGCCAGTTCTGCTGTGGGGGCTGATAAGTCACCAAAGGAGCCAGAACTGCTGGGCTCAAGGCCAGGTTGGATGGGGCTTTGAGCAAATTAGTCAAGTGGAAGGTGTCCCTGTCTATAGCAGGGGAGCTGGAAACAAAGTCTTTGAGGTCCCATCTGATACAAACCATTCTCTCATTCCATGAACTCTAGTATGTGGTTTTGAGATAATTTCTGTCAGCAACCTTCACACAGCTGTGCCACATGACGTGAGGTCACTTTTCCCCGAGAAGCTGATTGCCAGCAGCAGACCCACGACCAGAATAGGCGGTTATGAGGTACCTTCTGTCGGAGCAGCTCACGGGACACCTGATGGCAGGGTATGAGCCGTGAAGTTGGGAAGTCACTCTTCCCCAAGTCTTCTTCACTGGCACGTGCCTGGAGTTCATGACCTTACTTGTGACAGCAGCACCAGTGGACTGCCAGCTGCAGTACTGTAGGTCCCAGGTCTGCATTGGCTGCCTGCAGTTGCAGAGGGTAATTTCTGGCACTGCAGTAGCTCTTGACATGCAGGCTAGTTTGGGATGGATGTCTGTCCTCTGTCCCTTGCCAGTGCCTCTCTGTGAACCCAGACATGCCAGCAGCGAAGAGGTCACTCTGAAATTCATCTTTTTGATGCTGCTGTGCTTGGGGTGTGTCCACAGGCTGCAATATGTCTCTTTTTCCTTTCTCCTGTTCTCTTCTCCTTCCCCCCAATTGTTAGAACCCAGAGGTCTGTGGGCTGTGCTGAGTGATGGATGGTTATGAGTGACAGTCCGGGATGTACCCAGGCCCTGGCGATGCAAAACAGGGACCAGATGTGGCATTGCCCTTTGGAGAGCAAGGCCAAGAAAAAATGGCAATAATTGGCAGATGCAAACTAACCTTATCTCTCAGAGGTCTTTTCCCAGTGAGGCAAGAATTAATAAATCCTTCTTCAGCTTTTCGGACGTGGCGGGAGTTTAATGGCTACTTCCTTAGACCAGTTTTTGGGGGACTGGTTTCAACTAGGATGGACAAAATTCCCTCCACACTTGCACTGAGGCAACATTTATTTCCTATCCAGTATTGTAATTGATCTCAGACACAAGAGGCCTAAGCTTTTCTGACATATAGATAGGATCTTTTAAGCACCACATTCCTGCAGAATGCTTTTAATTATCAGGGATATCCAGTATTATCTATTAAAACCAGTCAGGTCACAGCTCAGGTCTTTGAAGGGCTGCATGGTTTTTGTTGGATTTTTGTGGGGTATGAGGGTTTTATTTTTGTATTTTTGATTTTTATAGTGCAGAATACTGCTTGTATTATTTCCAATTAAACAAAATATTTTATTTTTCAAAGAGTAGTCTCCACTTGCAATTTCCCCCTCTTGGAGAGGAAGTCCCCAGCAAATACCATCAAAGTCTGTCAAACTGATTTTTAATTTTGAAGTCTTAGGATAATGGAGAGATGCTCCTTCTTAATGCAGAGCAGTGTTGGTTGACAGCAACACAGCAGCCCGAGTTTCTGTGCTGAGAGGGGAGCAGGGCATACAGGGCTGTGTAAGTCCCTGCTCCTCAGACCCTGGCTTTGGAAGGGATGCACCATGGCTGGATTCACATCTGGCTTACACTTAAAAGACAGCTTCCTCCTGTTTATACAGCTGAGTTTTAAGACACTAAGTTTGTTCTGGGCTTTTGTTTCATCATGTGGTAAAAAGCAGCAGCTTGGTGGTATTTCTTTTGGCAAGCTACCTCGCAGGCTGGGATATTTGAAAATGAGCAGCGTTGGTGCTGGGGGAATGCCCTGTCTACATGGCCATCCTGCCCCTTCTGGTAGCAAAGCAGCAGCTTGTTTTATACCCATATTTTTATCTGTGTTATGTATTTATATACAACCATACATTTTTATACATCCATATATATATTCTAAGAGAGGACAAAGAGACATCTCATTCTGATGCAGATATGTTCCACAGGTATCTTAGTTCTCATGATGACCAGGAAAGGGTGACCTACAGTTAAATGAGGTGGGAAAGCCAGCAATAGGTGATGTCAGGAAGACAAAAGCACCCCATACCTTGCTTATTTTATCTCCAGCTTTACCCATTTATTTGACAATGAACTTTTTTTAGGTTGACAGTGTTCATCTCAGCAACAAGGAGGTGGAATTTAGGGTGGAAGAAGAATACAGCAGGATATTTTCCACAAGAACAGATCCAAGGGAGCTCACAGAAAGAGTCATTTGGCGGTTGGCAATTTTATTTTTTTAGAACTGGTGGCAACAAGGGGAGGTTTCTGTAGCCTGGGAGAGGGTAGCAGGAATGCCCAACTTGGAAAAAAGGCAAAGCAAGGGGACTAAGGAGCCATAGACCAGTCAGCCTACTTAGTACATGGAAAAGTGTTGGAAGAAATAATCAAGCTAATTATTTATGAGCCTATAGAATATAGCATGGAGATAAGTAACAGCCAACAGGGATTTATCAGGAACAAATCATGTCAAACTCACCTTATTTCCTCCTATGGCAACAAGCCATGTGGAGAGGCAATATCATATATCTTCACTCAGCAAGGCTTCTGATGTCTCAAGCCACACTCTCCTGTAGAAGCCACAGGGATGTAGACCATGGAGTGGGAAAAAACCACTGACAATGAACCATCACCTCTGTGCTCCATCCCTATGGTGGGACACATGGCAACAGGGACAGCTGGAGAAAAAGTGAGGTGCTTCAATAAGGACAAGTGCAAAGGACTGGTTTTAGGTAAGATTAAGTGGTGCACATCCCGGGTCAGGAACGTTTAGCAAAACAGCAGATCAACAGGCAGAAAGGATATGCTGGGGTTGGAGAGCATCACAAGCTAAGCATGAAGCGCAGCTGTAGAAAAGCAGATGCCTTACTGGGTGAAACAAGGGGCAAATCTCATGTGAGAGAGACTTTCTGCACCCAGTGTTAGCAAGGGCTCAGGTGGCATTGTCTGCTCCAGTCTGAGCACTGCTGTTGGAGAAAAATATGGATTAATTGGCAAGAGTTCACCTGAGAGTGCTGAGGATGGTGTGTGGCACTGTGAGCATGTCCTGCACAGGAGAGTGGAAAGAGCAGGATTAATTTATGCTGAAGCTAAATGGTAGGTGCAAGAAGGTGGGGGGCAAGGTGGACACAGCTACATGCTGTGTAGCAGGAAGGGACCAGGAGGCTGGAAACGAGTGAGATTGGTGGTAAAGGTGGAAAGTGCTGGGAAGAAAGTGTGTGACCTGGAGGGTGGTGGGCTTGCTGCCACAGGGAAAAGTTTGGGCACAGCTGGTCCCACAAGTGAGCAGACAGGGTGGTCCCTCTGGCTCCTTCCAGCCCTCATTTCAGAGGGAGGGAGCTAGGGAGGATTGTGGTTTTGTTTTCCTGGGCTTTGTGCCCGCACGGGGATGCTCTCCTGAAATCAGAGCAGGCTACTGCTGCCTCGTCAGCATTCGGAATATTCGCCAAAACGAGACCTGAGTTAATCAGCACAACGGGGACATAATTAATTATTCTCAGCACCTTCTCAATGGAAATGGTAGAAAGAAGGGCTAAGCTGTCCCCACTGCCCCCCTGTAATCCTTTGCCACGGCTGGCTTTATTGGCTCTAAGGGGAAAAGAAGCACATTTGCTTTCCCGCTGATACGGCGTTAAGCATGCTCACTTCACAGGCGCGTGCAGATGGAAGTGTAATTGCATGGAAGGTGAATTGATTGCAATTAACCTCGGGACTTGGCCTCGGGCTGGGGTGTACCACCTTCCTCCCTGGGAAAGTGCCATCAGGGGCAGAGTGCGCGGCTCATGAATACGTATATCATGGCACGAAATGCACACGTTACAGGTGAAAGTACATAAATCATCTAGGAAAACACATATTATACCAAAATGATCAAATTATAAATGAAGCACATAAATCATGAGATTACACCATTGGATTTTACCAGAGACCATAAATTATATAGTGAAGCCCGAGGTTCACCGAGAGGTTCACGGAATAATGAAATGGGACTCGTATAACTTAAGGAAAATATCGTTATCTCCATGAAATGGAAACGCAAATATCCAGCCCGACCTCCATGTATTTTTACAACATCTTCTGTCAGGAAGGCTCACAACAATAGGGCCAGTTAAGCACAATAAGCCCCAAGGAAGCCTCCCCTGCCGAAGCAAACAACGATTACACATTAAAAAGCATGTTTGAAAGATAAGTTTGTAAGGAAGATAAAAAGTCTCCAGCAGGGCTGATAGTTGGGCGGCGAAGCTGCTCCAAAGGTTGGTGACATGCGAGCAGGCTGAAAAAGCTTCGCTGCTAAGTGCGAAAAGTAGGAAGAGTTATTCTGTGAGCAGCCGCTTGATTTCCTATTGATGGAGAGCACGGGGTGCTGGGGATGGTGGGGAGCTCAGGATGGCGGCTGGAAATGGGCTCAGCAAGGCACTGCCTGGCAGCTGTAGCAAGGCAATTAAAAGTTAACATGAAAAAAAATTCAAATCGATATGCTCTACAATTGGAAACCAATGGTGTTCAGGGGAAGAAAGGGGGAAAGGATATTGAGTGCAGTCATTTCATACCTGATCTTCTGCCGGATTTTGCTTTTATTGGTCTATTTTTCCTTCCTTGCTCCCTCCAAAAAGCAATTTGCTTTTTTGCCCCCCTCCTCTAGATTGTTTTTTCAAACAGATACAATTCAGCAGAGGAAAGGCCAGTCCAATAAAATAGAAACCCCTCATTTATATTTTTCAAAGCACAGCTTTGTTGTTAATCAAGCCAGCCATTGAGAAAGAGTCCGGCTGTCCTTTGGCTGCTGCCGGGATTCCATGTAATGGAATGGGTCAGGGCGCTGGGTATTTTCCCAGTCGGTCAATGTGTGAGTGATGTCAGTGCCATAGCGTGACTCTGGGATTTACATCCATTCCCAGCATTGCTGAGCTGGGGATATGGGTGGCACATATATACCGGGGGATTCCTTATCTGTAAACAAAGAGTTTGACCTGTTTTATTCCTCGGGGCACGAGCTGGAGCCAACTGAATTTATGTACTGGCAATGACTGGTTTATGGCCGACCCTGGAGGGGCACTGATTCAACCTATTTCTGGCTGAAGATGTTAATAAGGATGCAGAAGATGTCTCAAGTGAGCAGCAAAACTAACATTTAAGGGAGAATGCCTAAAATGTTTTGTAGAACACAGACATAATTTTTAATTAGCAGGCACACTAGATATAGTATCCACTAATACTCAGTAGTAAAATCCATCTTCAATAGCAAAACTGTCTTCAGCTTGGATGCTCAGCTCCTGTAAGAGGGGGCTCCACTCTAATTTATTTTTCAGTGAGCTTGGGATGGAAAGCTGGGTTTGTATGATGGGAAAACAAATACACTTTTGAAGAAAAAAATGGGGTTTGGGCTGCTAATCCCTGGGAGGGGGAGGCCCATGCTCAGCCTCCTAACCAAAATAAGTTGGTTAAAAATAAATAAATGGTTGAGCCTGCTAGGTGTGAGCATAATCATTTTACTATATGATCTATGCGTTTCATTAGTTGAGGTACACATTTCGCTATAATAAATGTGCTTCAGCAAATGATCTATGCATTTCTTTCTGGAATGTATGTGTTTCTCTGGGAAAGGTATGTGTTCATCAGCTGTGAGTAATGCTTCTGACGGCGCTGCAATACATTGCTCAGCTGGTATCAGCTCAGCACTGCACATCCATTCCCCCACAGCCGCAGATGCCGATCCAGCAGGACGGCACCGGCCGGGCCTGGGCTGGAGGGCACCAGGGAGATGGAGCAGAGGAGGGAATCTGGAGGGTCTGTGTGCGATGCACGCCTGCTGAGCACACAGTAGAGGGGTGAAGAGCAGGGGAGGTTGTTGGTGTGGGCAGGCCAAGCTTTGGCAGTGCACGCAAGGGCCCATCGGGAATGCAGCGGGGGATGCAGCTGGAGGTTTGCCCATCCACTCTGTCCTCAGGTCCTCAGCTGTCCTTTCTAGTCACCTAGCTAAGATTCTTTTGCTTCCAAAGATCACCCAACACTGTAACATCCCCCCAGATTTCAGTGGGCCAGCCTTGCAGAGGCATCCCCATCACCGCTCCATATGTTGAATTTCCTCCTTGTCTTCCTTGGCATTGCCACTGTGTTTTGGAAATTGCCCCTGCCAGCACCTGAGGCGACGAAAGCTAAGTGAGCAATTGAGAAAAGGTTTCCTAACTGCTTGATAATCAGTCCCCTCCCCCAGCAAGGCTCCTTGCCCATTACAGCATTGTTATTCACTTGTAATGACATCGCTTATTACCGCAGAATACATATTAGTCTTGGCCACGGGACTAATGATTTGTATCTGAGCCTTCATTTTAAAATCACTTTTCATCAATATATCCATTTTTATAGATACAGCTTTATATAATTCATTACACATATTTCCCTTTACTGACCTATTTTGCTGTACCCTGCATCTATCACTGTAGATGCTAGTCTGCTCTTCTGAAAAAATCCTGCCTTTTCTACATTTCTCTTCATTAATATGCTCAGGAGCTGTGGTCACATGTATTTTTGTATTATCTTATAGTTTCCTCCTCTCTGTCGGAACAAAAATGGTGATTCTGAAAAGGGCTGTAAAATCTGAATGAATCTGAATTAATTAGGAACTCTATTGATGTTACATAATGCCCATTTCAGTTTACCCGGTATATATTTTCTGATTAGTTCCACTCGCTTTCTCTTTCTCTCTTTCTAAAAAAAAAATAATAAAAAAAAAAATCTAAACATTTTCAGAGTGTGTCATTTGGTGGAAGCAGTTTTAAAGGAAACCATTTCTGAAGGAACTAGTTCAGTGCTGAAATAGGGCTGAGTGTAGCTCAAGCTCCAAACTGGGTCAGCCAGAAACACTGGAGACCATTAGGAGACCTGAAGTATCTGTTTTCCACGAGGGAATAAATATTTTGGGTCAGGTCCTCAGCAAGTCTAAGTTGGAATAGGTCGCGGATTTATAAGCAGCTCTGGCTGTGTGTTGTTATATGCACCTGTCGGTAATGCGCCAGTCACCGAGCAACAGGATCATCATTAAGGGCCTCGTTAAGAGTGGATAATGATAGTCCCTTTTGCCTGTGAGTTTGAGAAGTGGAAATGTCATGGATGAGCCCGCTACTCGGATGCTTTCATCAGTCCTTGGTGTCTGTGTTGGTGTAGTGCCTGCAGGCTCATAGGAGGGAAAGAACCCCATGTGCTGGGCTCTGTGTATGGTTCTGAAGGACCCAAACGAGCCATCCTTCAGGGCTTCAGGGGGTTGGGAGCATGTGCTCAGGGCTGGAGCAATGAGCTTGGAGCCACAGTGGGGTGTCCCACAGGGTCTTCCATCACTTTTGCCCATCAGCTCATGCCAATGCAGCTGCCCCAGCAGGAATTTCTCCATGCTCTGCAGTTCCGTGCTGGTCTCCCTGGTGGAGTGGACCCAGCTGGAGCAGAGCAGGCTTCCTCCGTGCCACTGTAGTTTCTGAATGGTGCCTGAGGGTAGGACATGGCCATGCCTAAGGGTGTCCTCAGGTCCCACACAGCAGCTTTGGGCCCGTGGCTGCAGAGCTCACTTTGGGTGTGAGGGGAGAGCAGGGCTAGAGGTGCTGCTGCTGCTGCTGCTGCTGAACATTGCAGTGATGGACATGCAAGAGGATGCTGCTAGTCTGCAGCACCCACCTTCCCTCTTGAAAAAATGGTGCATGATGCCCTTGCTTCCTCCCCAACACCACAACTCCTGTCTTATCTCCTCCTTCAGCTTTTTTCTCTGTCCTATTTTATTCTGGGCTTGTGGGGCACGTCAGGATACCTGCCAAATATTTGCTGAATCAAGGCTGTGATAAGTCTGTGATTCTCCATACTCATTTGCTGACTGTAAATTTTTGCTTAGACTCTGGGACACACTTTTTTAATTTGCTGTGAATTGCTGTATCCTTTTCAGATGTTTTTGCTACCATAGCATTATGGTTATGAAATGAAGTTCAAAGAATGCCGGTGGGAGGAAGATAGACTGAAGCATTACTTTGGCTTGTAAAATAAGGGGGGAAGGAATCTGTTTATACACACGACCACAAATCTTAAATTACTCTGATGTTTTGGTCATCACCAGCAGCCCCGGTGGGGAGATAAATCAATTTTCAGCAGCTGCCGACAGCAATCTGACTCAGGGCCAGAACAGCCTGAGTGGAGAGACACGGTACAAGTTAGGGGGCTGCTATCACAGGAGGTTTCATGAAGGTGTGGAGGGATGAGGAAGGACAGGGAGGAAAATAATCCATAAAACAACATTCCAGGTTAGCCTGTCATTTTCATGAATTCAAACATATATGCAGGGCCTGATATTTACAAACTTGATGTGATCCTGCCTGTTTCCGATCTCTAAAATAAACATAGCATGAAGGAGGTTGTAGTAGTCCGAATCCACTTTGTTTGTTGCAGTCAGCTGCTTTTTATTAGAACATGATTTAATGTGCATGGCAGGAGTAAAAGCTACTAGTTTAATATTCTTTTAATCTCAAATGAAAGCTAAACTTGGTTTTGTAAAATGCTAAAAGCAGTGGTGGTCTAATACAAGATTCTTTAAGGCTGTAATGTTGGGCTTTTGTCAGGGTAGAAAATCTTTAGTAATGGTATCCCAGATTGTCAGGCTAAAGTGTTTATAATGACAATTTATTTTGCTTTTTAAACCATGGTAAAAATATTGTGCAAACTATAGCTCATCTGCTTATTTCTGCAGTTTCTTTTTTACCTTATATGCAGTTAATTTTGGAACATATCTTCAGTGATTCTCAAAATAGCCTGAATTACTAGTGTGCTGCTCTTATCTTTGTTTCTTTGAATCTGCAAGGAACTGCCTCAAATGGTGAATGATTATATAATATTTGTCACAGGCCATCTTTCCTGCAAATCCATTTTCCATGTGTGATAATCACAGCCAGTCGCAGACCTATAGCCACAAAAGTGTTGAACATACTCGACACATCCATGTAATGGGTGATATTCTCATGCCAAACGATTTCAGACTACTGTCACTGCCAAATATATTCCTGGCCTTAAATGCTGTTTCCCCCCTTGTTGCACATATAATCTCTGCTTTCCCTGCCATAACTCAGTGCTTGGAGTGGCTAATGACAGCTGATGATGGTGATGATGCATTTTAATAACGTCTACCAAGCCAGTACATGTATTAGATCCTGCCTGCTTCCTATTCTTTCCCCCACATCAAACAGAGTGTAGGCAAAGTCAGTGCTGCATTTTTATATTTTTTTAATCTCAGGATCAGTGACACAATATCAGACAATGGTGGGGTTAATGCAGTAAACCCATTGGGAGTATTTGTTTCTTGTGGAAATGTCTACAAAGCTCCTTTCCAGATACCTATTCCAGGCATCCCCAGTGGGTTGATGTGTCTCAGCAGAATTTTGGATTTTGAATCCTGTAAAAAAAAAAAAAAAAAAGCAAGTGAAAATCCTGGAAATAGCATCAGCTGTAGGACAGTTTCCATGTGGTATTTTTGAAACACAAGTACAGGCTGCCCATCCTATACTTCAGTCATATGGGAGTCAGTGGATGGAGAAAGGGAGATGAAGAGACCAGAACAGTTCACCAGTCAAATCCAACATTTCCCTGCTGATATTACTGGTTTCTCCATTTTCTTTTACACTTAATATTATGGAAAATACAAGGTATTTCAGACCTCCTTTGTGAACTGCTCTAATACATCATTTATAAGGACTTCTTAGTAAAACTTTATTGATTGCACCTCAGATTTTGATAGACTAATATCACAGCTGAAAACTGCAATTTACGAAAATTTTTGAGTAGTAAGTAATACTAATAGGACAGGGCATTGGGGGAAAAAGCCCACAGAGGAGTAGGGAAAAAACCCTATTTTTTTGGCCTGAATCAAGAATATGTAGGAAAAACATGTAGTTGTGATCTTTGTCACCAGAAGAGATTTGGCAGAGATTTGACAAGCACACATCCTGGGCTATTACAAGTGCTCATTTGGGCTTCTCCACTACAGAAAAAGCCTCCATGTACAAACTCTCCACTTGCTGTTAGAGCACAACATTGTCTGAACAAGGAAGCACCTGTGAGGGGGAACTGCGCCCCTTTGAACTCCAGAGAGGGGTTCTATTGGGAAACCAGTCTGTGCCCTCTCCTGCTGGTCTGCTGGATGGCTTCCCAAAGGAAAAATTGCTGGCAGATCACACAAGTTTGGGGGCAAATGTCTGGAAACAGGTCATCCTGACAAAGTGTATTCCAGAAGTTCATGTTTTCTGGAGGGCAATGATGATTCCAGAGGGCTGAAGTGGGGGAGCTAAAGGGCTTCAGAGAGCAGCAGTTACATCTTCACAGCTTAAGTTTCACCATTATCCTAATTATCATCACTAAGGGATTACTCAAGCAAAACTTTATTATTATTATTATTATTATCATCATCATCATTAATTTTGAAGCAGGAATTGTAGACATTACGTGTATGTACCCCGCAATTAGGATTTTTATAAGATTTAAGTCCTCATCAAGAGAACAAAGCAGAAAAAATTTACTGGGTTGCTAATCTATAAAGCCTTTGGGACCTAATATTTGAAAGTTCTCGTGCATGTGATAACCAAGAGTCTTTAATTTCACAGTGTTTTTTAGTGGTAGAAAAAAATCCCAACACTCCACAAAGTCTGGTCAAAACCTTCAGGCTGCATATTCATGCCAGCCCAAGAGAGTTCTTACAACACCCCACTTGGTGTCTGAAATACTCTTTGGAGCATGGAGCTGCTCCAAAAACATATGGTTATGTCACAGTAATCAAGTACAATCAAATCCAAGCTTCCACCTGCAGTTTGCCATTGCATTGGACGGGGTTTTGTATAAGCTATTGTGTCATACCAGTAACGTGGATTGATTAATTCAGGGAACAACATGATGCTCCCTTAGCCTTACAGCTCCGTGGCTGCCTGGGTTTGCTCCAAGAGAAACCCCACATAATTAACATGACTCTCACCCTTTCACTTTTAACATGCTTCCTAATTAAGCTCTCCAGGATCTGAACTTCACTTTCTGGCTGCAGTGGCTGCAAAATGATTTATCCCCCAGGATGGTCACTAGCGCCAACCTTGCTGTCAGGAAAGCACGCCGAAGTATTTAACATTTTGAATTATTTTATTCCTTCTCCTCTCCTGTTTAAGTAGGGAGGGCTGGTGCAAAACCTTGCATTTCAAAGCCAGCTCTCCAATGTGCAAATGTATCCATAGGCCATCTCCTGCCCGCTTTTGTATAATGGACATACATACCTAAGGGATGATAAGGGTGCATATAAAAAGCCTTTGACTTGTAATTAGCCTATCTTGCTTTTTTAAAAAAAAAATCTTTATGTCACTCCATTTGCAGATTAATTAAACCTAATAGATGTAATGAAACACAAAGGGAGCCGATCGCTTTGTAGAGATTTAATATTGATTTGTACGCTAAACTGGCTTTAGTGTACTTTAAACAATTATTGCCAATAGATAAATTTCCAAAACAACTCTGTTATGTAGATACAGGTCCTGTTGAGGTACAAAGTCTACCTATGCTTACAGTTGATATCTAACCCCCCAACCCCATTTGTATTTGCACAGCACCTCCAGCTCCTTAGCTGAAAGATGCTGTTTACACAATATTATTTTAATTTCACATGACAAATGTGCTACCATGAAGCTAAACATTCATCATTACCCAGGCGCGCTTTCCCCCTCTGTGGGGAGAAGCAGTGTCAACTGCTGGCGCAGCCTCTCGGCAGATAACACCAGCCAGGGAATAGCAGTCGTGTTCCACAGAAATCCCATTGCTGAAAAAAAATTCATAGTGGATGTGCCCAGGGGCCAGAGGGACCTCAGGTACCATGGCTCCTGAATTGGGCTGGGATTCTGCCTTCCAAAGCCGCGATTCCCTGACTGGTTCAAATCTCCGTCGCGGTGCCAAAATGGGAAGGACGTGGAGCCGGCAATGATGATGAGAGCTCACATGAATCCCCCGGGCCTGCAAGCAGGGTTTCCTAATTGTCAGCTGTGCTGCGCCAGGCTTGTTTAAAATAATTAGAGTGCAGCGGCTTAAACAGACCGGGGAGGGTCGGGGTGGGCTTTTTTTTTTTTTTTTTTTAATCCCTCCATATGGGTTTTTATCAGTTGCTATCAGCTCCCTGCTCATTTCTGACACCATCACTCTGCCAGGCAGGGGGATGGGGAGGGGGGAGGGGGAAGCAAGGTATTATATTTTAAGTACACGAACGCATTCAGAAAGAAAGAGGACGAACCAGCCCCAATGTATGCGATGGATGGAAACAATACAGCTAGCACACCCAAACTATATTATTAAAAAAAAAAGGGGGGGGAGGGAGGGGAAGAAAAATCTGTTTGCTCCTCTTCCTCCTCTTTTTCCTCCAAGAGGGCTAGCTGAAATCTTTCTTAATTACCGCTTATTTCAATGACAGAATTGTAATTTATCATTTAGTTGTAATTTGACATATGTTCACACCTTTGCCATTTCCAATTTCCTCCTTCGCTCTAATTGTCTGCCTGGCTCGCCTGTCACGCGCGCCTCCCGGGATTAATTCGAGCTGTCTGTCTGCGGCGGGCTGGCGGCGCGCTCGGGGCTGGCGGCGCGGTGCCAGTGTCGCTGCGCGCACCGTGTAGCCAGGCACTGCCCGCCCGTCACGCTCCCGCCCCGCCCCAGCCCACGGTGTTTATTGTTTAGCCCGCTCTCGCATTTCTGACTTTTCGGGGTTTTATGAGACGCTAATTACGCTCCGCGGCTGTCAGCTGAAAGGAGAGGAAACCGTGCCGTAATTAGTGGGAGGGGGCCCCGGCGGCGGGGATGCGGGAGCCGGTAGGTGTCTCTCGCTCTGCCTCGAAAATGCACGCCGGCTTTAAATGCTCTGCCTTCCTTCTCCTCCGCGGCTGTTTACGCTCCCCTGTCTCGCTGATGTGGCCTCAATAGAGCAATTGCAGCCTCCTTCCCTGGCTTTTGGGCTCCCCGACCCTGCTCTTCCCCTTTTAACACGCCGCATTCAGCTTCGGCATCCACTTGAAATGTCCTTCCCACGGCCGGGTGCTGCTCCACCCGGGTGCAACTCTGCGCGCCGGGGATGGATTTGGCGCAGGGGGTGTTTGCTTGCCGAGGATGGCGAATAGCGGGAAGGACCCTGTGTGCCCAACATGAGTGTACACCGTGGCTAACAATTAACCTGCCAGAGGCTGCTTTGGCCACCAAGGAGATGTTTGGGCTCCTTTCCCCATGGCTGGTCCCGCTGTGCTCATGCTGACCCTATCCCCTTGTCCATGTACATCTGTAATGGTGAGGCTGCCACTGCCAGGCCAGAGAGGCTGCTTCTTTTCATCACAGAGGAGACATTTCACCAGTGTTGCAAAGTAACACCTAGACCTAGATTCTCAGCCACGCTTTTCATGGGCAACAGCTGAATTCATGCTGCGACTTGTTACCTGGCCCCCTTTTCTCTGTCCCACTCAGATTCCTCCCAGAGGCTGTCCTGGGGCCTCCAAAGCACATATGGATGCTATATGCATCCATACATGGATGCGACATGCATGCTGCTCCGGCAGAGGATCTGACGCAGCGGCAGCACCTAAGGGGGACCACCCTCAGAGTTCCTCTTACAGATAAAAATGACTGGAGAAAGCCGCTCAGTGTACTGCTGCTGTGGGGTTTTTTAAAATTCTTTCAGCCTTTGCCTGAAGGGACAGAAAACATCCATTCTTTTCCCCATTTTCCTAGGAGATTTTTTCCTTTCTTCTTTCCTTCTTCCTATTTTTCCTAGAAGAAGCATATGTGCATGGTCTGGTTTTGCAGATGTTTCACTTACTCCTGACCCTTGTTGGGATTGGCTATAGAATTGGATGGGTAAAAGTGAGACAACTTGTGGGTTGGGATAAAGACAGATTAATAGGGAAAGCAAAAGCTGTGCATGCAAGGAAGGCAAAACAAGGAACTCATTCACCACTTCCCATTGGAAGTTCAGCCATCCCCAGGAAAGCAGGACTCCCTCACATGTAATGGTTACTTGGGTAGGCAAATGTCATCACTCCAAACGTCCTCCCACACTCCTTCTTCCCTCGACTTTAGGTGCCAACACTGACACCATTTGGTGTGGGACATCCCCTCGGTGAGTTGGGGTCAGCTGTCCCAGCTGTGTCCCCTCCCAGATCCTTGAGCACCCCTCACCTCCTCGCTGGTGGGGTGGAGTGAGGAGCAGAAAAGAGCTAACTCTGTGCAAGCTCTGCCCAGGAATAACAAAAACATTGCTGTGCTACCAAGACTCTTTCCAGCACTAACCCAAAATTCAGCCCTTACCAGCTACTGTGAAGACAACTACCTCCAAGCCAAAACCAGTATGCCATCCACTGTTTCATCCACATTTCCTTTTCCTCCACATGTAACCCCAGTAAAGATACATAAATCAAGGCAAAGAGATAAACAGCCTATTCCAGCCGTTAGACAAAGCCTGAAAATGCTGAACAAAACTGTTTCCGACAGAAGAAAACTCCTCACATATTTATTAATTTAATAATTTTTGAATTATTTTAAATGTCCCGCCCATCAGTATCTGCATGACAGAGAAACCCACAGAAGCAAGGGTAAGTTGGCCACCATTGTCCCCTGCACTGGAAGTGTGGATGCCGATGGAGGTGAATTTTGGAGCAGGCTCCTCTGCACTGCATCCTGCATGCCCTCTCCCCACACACAGCCTCTAAGAATAGTGAGCTCCACCACAACCTTTATTTCTACCTGCTCCTGTCAATGGGCTAGCCTTAGGTAAGTGCTTTCAGCCCAGTCTTAATGGTTCAGGTGCCTTAACAGATCCTTTAAGTGTTTAAAATTGAGCTAATGCCCTGAAAACACAAACCTATCCAACCGACACAATTCCTCCCTCCCTAAAATTAGCCCGAACCCCTTGCTCTGGGCTATCCTGAGCCTTTCTAGGCATCACCTTGGCAACACACCACAAAACCAACCCAAGCAGAGAGTGCAAGCTAGAGGTCAGTGCATCTTGGCACTTTCATATCCCAAAGGAATTAATTTCAGAGCCAAGGGACACTGGGAAAAAAAAAATCTAAACCACCACTCCAGTTTAGCTGGGGGCAAAAAAAGCAGTGGTTGGCAGCGCTGTGAGAGGCTGGCAAGATGCTGCTGTTTGGAAATCCCTGGCTCAGGGCCATTTGCCTTCCCACGGTGGTGTGAGCGGGCAGAAATGCTCCTCCAAGCCCAAGTACAGAAAGCAGCTAGCACAGCACTGCTGGGAAATATTTAATGACTTGTAGGAGGCAAGACTGAATGGATTTACATTTATTTAGATTTTTTTCTCCCTTTCGATGTCTGCTTCCAACACCAGTGACCTTTTAAAATTATTTCACTACTTACTGACTTTGTTTTCTGTGTATTACCATTTTTACCTTCCAGCTTCCTGCCTTTTGCCATCTAGGATGACCAGCATTCTCACGCAGTTTTGTTTGAACACCAGGATTTTTCTGATGTGCCTGCAAACTTTTAAGAGCCAGCATTTCTGGCTGCCTTAGCTGCCAAATTGTGAGAAAACACAAAGTACCTCAAGCTGAATCCTAAAAAAGATTTTCCAAATACTTACTTGCATGCCCCAGCCTTGGTCTGAAGACTGGGGTATGAGGTACTTATGATTTAGTATTAGAGCTTCTCTATATTTATGGCCTATTTCATATATCAGAGCTATTTAACTGGAAATGGTGTTGGAAATCAATGTACTCATTAGAAGTAAATGCTAAGTACTTTTGAAAGTTCACTTTCTTTTGCATTTCTCCTAGCTATCAGTTTTGCTGTTGTTTTAAACCTGACTTCCTGAGGCCTTATTCATTTATAGATGAGCAGTCATAAGTAGATTATGAGCATACAGGAGGCTCATCTTCCACACTGGCATACCCAGTGCACTTCCTACCTAGAAATACATCCGATTTTTCAAGGATGGCCATCTCCTTCAGCTCACAGAGGGTCTCTGGAAACAGCACACTTTTGCTGTATCAGTGGTGAGAATGTCAGAGTCCAAGAGGAGAGGAAGGAGTCAGTTCAGACCCCAGCTGGAAAACAACCTTTACAGTACAGGCTGCAGTGCTCTGTACTGTCAGTGGGGAGGGTTAAAGGGATAAAACAGACAGGCTGAAACATGAAATTCTGGGGGAGCAGAAGGAGTTGCTGACTTTTGTAGAGGGATTTTTTCTTTTTTAATTATTACCCTACTCTTTGGGCATGTATTGTCTCAGCAGTGCTAGTCACTCCCTTGTGTCCCAGAAACACATGGAAGCTGCAGCACTGATTGGTCCTACATGGTCTGTCCCAAACAATCACTGCTAACTCAGGCCCCAAACTTTGCTGGTCATTTACAGTTCCTGTATGGCTGAGAGTGTAGTTACATCTGCTACACCCCGTAAACGTTCCCAGGGCTGGCAGGAGCAGGCTCTGCTTGAGCAGTGCTCCCCAGGTGCATGGGGTGGCAGCAGGTCCCCCGGTCTCTCGGGACCAGTTCAGGTGCCATCTGAAGGACTTCCCCAGAACTGTGCAGGAAGTTTAGTAGCAGTGGAGGGCTACTGAAACAGTAGTGGCTGGCTTTTCTTTGGTGCTCCCTCAAGCCTCTCTTTAGATTTCAACAAAAACCTCTGCAAATCCTGATGCTACTAATGAAACAAAAGAAAGAGGAGGAGACCCCAATAATGCTTGCCTGAGAGCCCTTACAAGCCCTCCGCTGTACCCTTCCTGAGCTGGTAGTAGTTTAGTATTGCTCTAGCTCCTACTTGAACATGTTATAGTGCTCTTCTTATAGATGCTTTATCAAGAACAGATGAGGAAACTCCTTGCCTGTCCTCAGTATGCAGGTTGAACTTGTTGCATCCCTAAAAATCAAATCTGCTTTTGTTTAAAAACAAGATCTCCAACTCAAGCAAACATAGTAGCTGTCTTCAAAAGTATGAAATACTTGCAAATAACAGAGAAAAGAGTTCATTCATTCATGTATGGAAAAAGAGATTAATTAATTTTCCTTTGAAGAAAGCACTCTTGTCTGTCCCTTAACTTTCATATAGAGAACACATACCAGTATCTTGACCCCTAAATGTAATGCTCTGGGAAACTATAAGTGGGAAAAATCAAGGTGGTGCCCTCATGTAAATTTTTTTTGTGCAGTAAAATACAGTGGTTGCCACTAGTGCCTGCTATAATATTTTTATATGTAGAAAGTGGCAGGCTATGACACTTTTAATATATGCATATATAAAAGTGGCAGGCAGAGGAATAGGATGCCTGAAGGTGTAAGATATGAGTGTCATAGGCCACAATCCTTTTATTTTTATTGTTCTTATCTCAGTGGGAAAAGTCTTCTGACATTAACTTAAAAATGCCATACAAATGTTCTCTTGAGGCCTGAACACACGGAGAAAGCTTTCTGCTTTCAAATCCAGGTATTTAGCACTGCTGCTCTCTGCTTGTTAGCATTTCAGGGGGAGTTATGCCAAGCTGTGGGAATAGTTCTGGCTGCTGGGGCCACATGTTCCTGCTGTATGGCTCAAGCACCACAGGCAGGAGGGTGGTCACAAGAACCTGCCAGGTAAAGCTTTGCAATATTTGGGAGCTGGCTGGAATGCTATTTCTATCTTTGTAGTTTCTGTTCCTCGGCATCTTTCAAAGCTTTGAGAAGGAATGAAGAAATAGAGGAGGTAAAAGGAAGCGGTACACCGAGGGAAGCAGAAGCAGCACCAGCTGTCCTTGTCCAGAGCATTACCTCTGGCAGCAGCAGCATTGGAGGCTTTGGGAGAATGAATGGAAATGCCTCATGTAAGGAAACCTGCTGTACAAACTCAACACCCACCTTCAAAGACAGCCACATTCCCAGCCACCTTAAATCCAGCATTTGTCCATGGCTAGTGTGATTGTTGAAATTTCTGTGGTAGTCCTTGTATCCAGAAGGTCTTTGCTCCTGTTCACCTCAGAGCTTGCAAGTGACTGTGGCTGTTACAATCATAAAATCATTTATGTTGGAAGAGACTTCTAAGATCATCAAGTCCAACCACAAACCTAATACTGCCAAGCCCACCACTAAACCTCGTCCCTCAGTGCCACATCTACACCACCTTATAAATAGCTCCAGGGCTGGTGACCACACCACTTCCCTGGGCAGCCTGTCAGCGTGCTGCAACACATTTCCCTGGTGTGGCAGTGACAGACTGCCATGTGCTGTCAGGGTACGATGTCACGGTGAGGAGGCATTTCCCGATGTAGAGCTACTGAGCTTTGTCCTATTTGTCCTTTGGACCTGGAAATTACACCTGCATGGAAGTTGGGTATTGCAGGCCAGGGGCAAAGGGGTTTAGGTTAGGGGAGACATCCCAGGTGTCCCACAGCACAGCTGCAGACATTTTACTGCTGTTTCTGGGATGTGCTGGATTTGCCTTTGTGTGTTGTACATACATTTCCTTGTCTGGGATACCCTAGTTAGAAATATGGGAGGTCTGCATGTGTGTTCCTGTCTGAGAGCACGGAAATAAATATCCCTTTACACACACACTCAAATTGAAATGGTTTCCAGCCACCCTCAAATGCTGTGAGCTGCAGCTCCACATCTCACCTTAGACAGCAGCTAATGACCTGCATCAGTGCATCCCCTGTCTGACAGGACCCTGCCCTCGAGCCCACCGTGGGACAGATTCTGCTGGGTGGGAAAAGCCTGCCAGGTCAACAAAGGAAAGAAATGTCTGGGGGACAAACAAGGAAAGAAACTCTGCAAGCTTCCTTCAAGGAGGATCAAACAAGGAGGATCTGCAAGGAGCATTCAATTCCTCTGACATCTGTCACTGTAAGTGCTGGATTTACATCTTGAAATTTGTTTGGGGAAAAAAAGTTAGGGAGCAATAAAATAATAACCTGAGCAGAAAAAGAATTGTTATCAGAAAATTATTTATAATGCTGCCATTAAAATAAATATCACAGCTAGTCCTGTGCTTTACAGTGTCACTTCTAACTCTAAAAAAATCAGTGTGTAAATCTAATGGAGTAGCTATTCATAAAAGTTCAGCTTGAGTAATAAAAGTAACAATTTTCTGTAATGGTATTTTATAGATTTGAATAAGATGTAGAAAATATTTTTGCTTTTACAACATATATAAAGAGAGTAAGTATACCATGCCTATAAAACAGGGATTACTTTTAAATTCTTAAAATATTTCTAGAACAAAGAAAATAATACTCATAATTTTTTCCTGAAAGACTGGTGAGAAGCCACATAGCAAACTTTCCAAATATTTTATATGGAAACAATTCTCCTGCAACTTCAGAGAAGACATAACACACTTAACTCTCATCTTTTAATAAAGAAAATTCACAGGCGCTTTCCCCTTCCTATTGCATATCCTTTCCTCTGAGCCCTGCAGCCCAGTTCTTTGCCCGTGTGAGTGTGTTACACGTGAAGAGAAGCTGGGGTTTTATCCCCTGTGGTGTAGTTTTCACAAATGCCAACTGAACATTGCAAAAAAGAGATATTTCATCAAGTGTGGAGGAGGAGGGAAAACACAAATCTGAAAGGTAGGAGGCCTGAACTTGTGATTTACTTTGTACTGAGTCTGGGAGGAAAAATACCAGGTTTTAATGTGGTACTGTGGATTGTACACAAAGGTAGGTGAGATCAGAGCTTACCCCTCAGACCTGACAGTCCATCAGAGCAGGGCAGTGTTCAGAGGAACAGTGGTGGGTGTCGCCATCCTGCATCCTCCAGGACCCACACTGGCACAGGACCCTGGGTCCCCGCGGTGGCAGTGTCCCGAGGCAGTTCTCTTACGTTCAGTGGTGGGGCCATGCAGCACCACTGTGGTCAGTGTCCGGTCAAGCCACACGTCCGGCAGGGTGGGACACTGGGAAGGTGGGGTTCGCAGAGCGAGGGTGCCCATGCAAGGGGAATGGGTGGGCAGCTGGGCACACCACCGCTTGACAGCCAAGGGGGAGTCATACCCAGCATAGAGCTGAAAGTGTAACCTGTAATCCTGGGAAAATGCAAAGCCTAGTTAATGCAAATATCTCTAGTTAGAAAAGCCTTATGAAAGAGACCAGAAGATGTGTGGCATGCATGTGATTATTCCTAAACCTACATCTATTGTGCTTCTATGAATAAAATATGTTTCCAAATGCTTCTCTCAATAAAATATGTTTCAAAATTGTTTTGTCTAAATGCGATTTGGGCTACCTTCAGTGAAAAGCCTAGGATTGTAATTTGAATAAGTGGTTAAAATAAGCCACAAAAGGATGGCCCCGTGTGGGGCTGCAGCCTCATGGCCTGGGTTGATGCTGGCTCCCAGGTGCTGCCCAGCACACAGGTGCACAGCCAGCCACATTCCCTGCAGCTCCAGCCTCTCCACAGGGAACCGTGTCCTGTGTGCTTTCAATCACACCCAGCAGGAGCTGAACAAGGCAGCTGGCAGGCTTGGCCTCGCCACCCACCAGTGCCTACCCCAATGGCCTCTCTGCTGCATTGATTTGCCCATTCCCTGCCCAGTCGCTGCCTGCGGAGCCAGCAGCTCCGGGCACAGCTCAGAATGGCACCCAGCTGCATGGACACACCCTTGCTGTAACCATCCAGAATGTGGAATTGTGTGTTGGCTGCTACCCTGCTCCGACATCCTTGTGTGCACACTGCTGGCTGTGCCAGCGGGAACGCACAAACACCCCTGCGGCCTCACACACACACACACGCGCGCGCGCGTGCGCACACTTTCAGATCTATTTGCTTCCTACAAGTCCTTGTAGAGCGTGTTTAAAAAGAAGACCTAAGGAAAATGAACATCTATATCTTTTCATTCATCTGCTAACATAGATATGCCCACTAGAGATGGTGTGCAGCTATGTCCATTTGCACACATCCACTTGATAGTAAATCTTTGGGTGCACAGTACATAGTACAGACATAAATACATATATTTATAGGAAAATTAAACACAATATGACTCAACACACAGAGTTTACACGTATTTCTGTTGACTTGTCAATGTATCTGCATCTATAGATTGGCTTCTATCACAAGCACAAAATAGAGTCCTTCCTGCTGGATGTCTCTATACATATGGCTGGGTCATTATACAACCAAAGCTATGATTTTTGAAAGCTTTTTGAATAGGAGAACCTATAAAAACCTTATACAGGACCCATTCAAGGACTGCTGGAGTGTATCAGCAGTAGGCTGGCAACAGACAATAACAAAAAGCAAACCGTCTTTTGGGTTAAGCACCAGGATATATTTTTGGGGTAAATTGTGAACAATAAATACTGGGCAAGTTTCTGTGCTGTGACAGAGGCTTCAGTTCAGAGTTGGTGCTATTGAGGACTTCATGGCTTACATATTGGCTAGGTCTGATTTTTAATTTTTTTTTTATTTGACAGTTGGCATATTTCTGAAAAGTCAGTGCACATTTTGGAAATTCCATTGCACATCCATGCATCATTACCTGTTTTCTTAGAGCTTGAGGGAGACGATATTATTGGGGGTTTTATCTCATGTGGGGAGGCGAAGCAATGAGGCATAACAGAAGTAAAGGATGGCCTTTGGGAGAGCAGCATTGCTTTTCTGAAGCACAAGTCTTTCGTCCAACTGAAAGTTCAAAACAAAGGAGAATCTCTGTCTCCTTCTTTCCAGCAGTACCTTGGTAATGAAAAGGAAACAGCAAGAAAAGGGGAGAAAAAAGCTAAAAAAAAAAGAAAAAAAAAAAAAAAAGTAAAAAAATAGTAGAAGCTTACTATTTTTAAAACCTGGTCCAAAGTTGAAGATTCTGCTGAACTGAAGCAAATACTTTTCAGAAATGCCTGACTGCAGAGCCAGGCTGAAATGTTCCAGGAAAACAAGATAGAGGAATATTTTTACCAGTAAATACTGGAGTTAAATGAGACTGGCTCATCTCAAAGAAAATGATGGACAAATGCTGCAGGGCATGCTGAAGAAAATAAAATGCTTATCCTTTTTCCCAAACCCATTCAGCTAGGGACCATTTTGTGAGCTGCTGGCAGTTCTCTGAGTTTTTTCCTTTGCCCTTGTTCTTTCTTCTTTTAAATAGCAAACCAAAAACATGTTAGTGTCTCTGTTGATGGCTCTTTCTTGCACTGAGAACTGCAGGTCTGGAAGACAGCAGCTTTTCTCTCGAAGGCTGAGCTTTATTATGTCAAGGAGTGATGATGGTACCACGCTTGAAGGTTACGCTTGAGCCTTCATCAGTGGTGGGCCTTAAAAGGTCATCAGTGACTGGGCCTAAAGGTGGGGAGATAGGGGAAAGCCCACTGCGCTGGGACCTGCAGGCAACTCTTGCAATTCCTTCTCCCAAGGCAGCTATTCCCAAAAACTGGTTCTAATTTAGTTGATAGTTTGGCAGTATTCTTTCGCTTCAGGCAAGACTGAGTTAGGTATGGGAGGTCTGGGTACAGGTTCAGACTCTAAACCAGGGTGGAGTTTTGAGGGGGCAGGGGAGTGTCATGTTAGCCAGCTTTTCTCTAACCTATTTTCTTGTTCTGTGGTCTGGCCCCACATCCCCTACTCCTGACAAGGACAAAAGGCACGTTGGTAGAAGATAAAAGACATCCTGCAGAATTTTACAACTGGGAAATACTTCTGCCACATTCTTCTGAGTTCTCCAGACTTCAGGAAAGCCCAGGAAAGCTTTTATATTTTATATTTTTTCCTTTTGTACATCTGGGCTGAGAAGACACCATTAACCCTTTGAGATGTCCCCTTGCTGCCAATCAAGGGGAAAACAAATGATTCCTTCCCACCTGCTCCTGGGTCCAGGTGTTTCCACTTGTTCATCGCAGGCAGAAAGCGGAGCAGGCATCAGGTGGGGCGGTTATCACCTGCTCCTCGCGGCTTTCCCGAGGACATGGCAGACGGGTGGCAGATGCCCGGCATCTCGGGAGGCCACTGCTGCTGCCCTGCTGAGGGAGGCTCAGGGAGCGCAGGCTCCACGTGCCTCTGCCTACGTGAAGGTTAGCCCAAAGCCGCGAGTTGCCCGATCGCATCTGGCCCCTCGTGTGCACACATCTGTCTTGCCAGCCTCCGATTTCCCTGCTGGTGGCAGGAGCAGCCGCCCTGCCGTGCCCGCGCTCCCCCGGGGCACGGAGGTGCTGCAGGAGTTATGTCGCGCACATGCCGAAAGCCATTAATTAAATTAGAGCTTTCCGGCAGGGGTTGCAGAAGCAGCTGTGTCATCAATCATCGCGCCGCGGGCTGACACACACACAGCATCACATGGAGGGACATTTTTTCTTTCTAAAGGCAGCTGAGGGCTGTAACCAGGGGTCCCATGCAGGAAGGTGGCATCGTGGGGACCAGAGACCCCCCTCATGGACCCCCACCAGCAGCCCTGATAGCGTGCTATGAAATGGAGATTGGTGGATCCCAACCACCTGCAGAAAAAACAAATTCCTGTTATTTACGGACTCCAGGCCACCCAATGAGGAACTTCCCACCTGTCCCCAAAGAGCTGGCTTTCAGACAGTTAATCAAATGAGAACCGCTAAGGGTAGTCACTGCACCCTTTGCAAATAGCAGTCCAGACACAAGAGCAAATAATTTGTGTCAGCGTGACAAGAGAAAATGGAATGTAAACTTGCTGAACAGCCAACATATACTGGCTTTTATTTATATGTGTATACACACACACACACACACACACACATGTTCTTCTGTCTCAGACCAAAGAAAGAACTCCAGCAGGCTTAAATTTGGGATCCATTTATAACACCAAGTGCTCCCCCCTTTCTTGCCACATACTGGTGGGGAGAAACAGCCTTGCAATATCAATATTCCCCATGCCAGCTTTTCCACATCCACCTCTCAGAATGCTACCTATAAAGGAAAGACAAAGCTTCAGCAATTTTATTCAGGCCTGTTTCACAGTGTAGGTCATCTCAGCAGAGTGTGGAAACAATAGCACATGCCAATCTCACAGCACAAATACTGACCCACGAATAATGAATGCTCCTAGCAACCGTGTACAGAAACAGCAAAACTTGTAACAAATTTTTGTAAAAAATAATAATAAAAATAATTCATTTTGCCCCAGTGAAGTTGTTCTGCATGTAGATTATCTGCAAAGAGAAAATTGTTAGATAAATTATTTGCATTGAGTAATTTGATCGGCTCTCCTTGGAAGCCTAATGAATAGGTTATTTTCTGCAACAGCTGCTGTTCAAACTCTCAAGCTTGAGCCCACGTGGTCTGGCTGTTCAAAGGGAATTACTGTGCTGGATTTTTAAAAGTAACTTTTAAAAAAGCAAAACTAGGTACAATCCATTTGTTGACAGGGAGAAAGATGGACAGGAGAAGATTTAAGCGGGTGGTAAAATTATTGTGAAGGCCTGAAAATTATTAGCAGAAAGGATAATTGTGTGAAGCTGCAAATAACCCGCCTGTCACTGGGACTGTGAGAGACCAAACCTTCATGGCTGTAATTCAGACACATCATCTGCATTTCACGTATGCTGCTGTGGAGAGGAAATGCCTCCCAGATGGGCTGTGAGGCTGGATGACCCCAGGAACTCTGCTGCTGGGTGGGCTACGGCCATGGAGGCACCTTGGTCTGGGGCTACTCCTCTCTGGTTGCCTACTTCATTTATACAAGGCCAAACACAACAGGCAGACATGTGCCAGTGGAGGAGTCTAGGAAAAGTAAAAGATCTTGAAATGGCTTTTGGGGGTGTTTGGAAAGGGTTAAATGCATTCTGCACTCTTGCAGCAATCTGCCAGGCATGACATTTATTCCACGGTCTGAATTTGTCCAGAGGGAGCCAGATTTACTTCTGCATTTGTTAGTGCATACTTGTCTGCAGTAGGCAAAGGCTGACCTGAACCTCTTATATGGGTGATATTTGCTTGCGTTTTCCTCTGACTAGGTCTAAGCAGGCTCCAGTGGGATCTGCCAACCATAAAACCTGAATTCTTCCATCAGCGGAGTGAAATAAAGGCAGAGCTCTGTCTGTCTCCCTTGCTCCTTTGCCCTGTCCTTCTGTTGCCTGGGTCTGCCCTGCCCCATTCCTTTGGGGCACTTTGCTGAGATCATCTTGCAGTTCAGCACTCAGCTTCCACACACTGCACCTTTTTACAGTCGAAAACTTAGACTGGAGTTTATTTCATTGTTCTCTGAATAATCTATTCAGAAACTCAGTGTTTTGCTCTTTTCCCCCCTCTTCTTGCCAATGTAATCAAAAGGAGACTTGTTAGGCATTATGTTAACAATGTTAAGTATGGAGTACATGTTGAGGTGAAGTGAATGGTGCCTCAGGTAGTATTTGGCTGTGAGTTGTCTTTGCCTTGTGTTCTGAAGTATATTTAAGCAAGCTGCTGCAATTGAAAACACTGAGGGTGGATGCATGCAGGCATGCATAGTTAAGGGAAAGAATTCTACACTGAAAAACCAGAGAAAGCAGCCAAGGACACATTTTATAATGAAGTATTTGCTGGCTAGCCCTCTGAGAGATGCTCAGTGCTGTGAGGACCAGCCTGGGGAGGATGCTTCAGCACTGAGTCCAAGGCGGATGCTGCCCCTTTGCCAGGTCATCTCAATTTCCGCAGGTGGTTGAAGGAGCTGGCGGGGTTAGGAGTGCAGGAGGGGAGACTGTTGGAACAATGAAGTCCTCCCTCGTGTCCCAGGCTGTAATCCTAGACTGTGGTGTCACCTTCCTTTTGGGACAGAGGCCAGGTCCCTGGCACTGTGCAAACCGAGGTAAACACGCCGGCTTTGTGCCTGCTGCCACTGAGTGCCGGCTCTGACCTCTCGTGGCTCAGTGTGCTTAGATAATAACTGCTATTCTGTGGGACATGACACATCCATCCCTCTTCTCACCTGCCTTGTGGGGACAAGCCCCCAAACAGCTGCCAAATGGAGCTTACATGTATTTTGCTTTTGTGGCTTCTTGTATTGTTTGGGCTGAGCTGTGGAGAAAGCCGTGTGTTTCCCAACTAACTGGCTGAAAGTGAAACCCTGTAATTTTGGGGGCAGAATCTACTTTGTTTCTCATGAAGGTAATTTGGCATTTTGTAGGAGTGTACAGAATAGTTCATGTTTCATCTGAATTAATGAAGCGTGCCCATTGATTTCACGTATATTTCTACTGAAAGCTTTCTTAATTATGAAAAACCCTAAATCTTTCATTTTTTCTAAAAAGAAATGAATGCTAAGGGTTTTCTATGATGAATTTTGAGAACCTTAATCTCAAGAAAAATGCAGTTTTTGATGTCACTTACAATTGTCTTCCTGCCAGTATCAGTGAGTGCATTTTGGTTGAGCACATCCTGCCATCAGCAGCTGAGGCTCTCCAAAGTCAGCGAGGAGCACAAGTCCTGCCCTACCTTTCCACTACATTATTCCAGAAATAATATTTTTGGAAAAACAAACTCCCATCCCATTTTTTTTTTGTTTTTTGTGCTTCTTCTGTTAAGTTGCTGCAGAAAGATAGCAAGGAAAGGCTTTGTGACCAGCAAACGAAGTCTCGGTACCACCCCACCAGTCTGTGTAGGTTAACCATGAGCCACAGCACAGAAAATACTGCAGCAGTGGCTTGGCTTTTTAATGAGGCTAATACAAGCTCAGAAACAATCCTTAAAGATGCTCCATGCTCAGATGGCTCTGCTGTGACACACTGCCAATTCAGGGATAGGTAAACCTTAAGGCTGAAGGCACAGGTGCTTAAAATTTGAAGCAGGGCAGCATTGTGTCACTTGAGAGCAGATGTTGCCACAGGTAGAGTGGTCCTTGTCACCACCACCAATTGATGTATCCAGCCATGAAAAGGTGAGCTTCTGGGCAGCAAGTTAGGACAGGCAGCTGTAATCTATGTCAGGTGGCATCCTTGGTTCCTGTTTGGAACCAAACAGGAGGCATGAGGTGCCCTCACAGATGGTGTATTTAAATAGGTACTCACAAACAGGCTTCAACATGGATTTTGGAGCTACTGTCCCTATTTGCTATCCACTAATACCTGCCCTCCAACTGACTGCAAGTGTAACGTGCTGAATTTGAGATTCACATGACTGAGCCACCAGTTGTGGGTTGAAACAATATTCAGATCCAGAGGTCATTTATCCAAAATGAACACCTGGATATTAAAGCATCATGTCTATGTTATATTTATCATCACTGTTGGCACGCGTGTGACACATCATAATAGCAAAAGCAGGTTGTAACAGCAGGTGGCACCTGGCATACTCTGTCACATCAGTCACATTTTTGTTTTTTCTGTGCATTTGGATTGATAGATGTATTTTCTAAGTAACTGGCATACTCTTTTTCAGAGAGGAAACAATTTTTGTAATACCTTTTCTAACCTGGTCTCTCTACAGTTCCCCTTTTTATCTGGGATGATTAAGATTCATGTTTCCTTCTTCCAAAAGTGCTTTCTAAGGTCCCTATTTACACATGATACAAGATTAATGGGCTAATAATTAAGGCAGTGGTGTGATGCTATTTCAGGTCTGTTGCCTATTTATTTGAAGCAGCTGTCTACAAATGTGGGATGCATGGTACAGAGGTTGCCATGGTTAAAAACCACGTTTACTGATTGCTCAGTAAATAGTTACACAACTTTCTGTGCAAATGCCAGACAGTGCACCAGAATTTCCTTGAGCAGTCTCACTTAGGCACAAGCCTTCTCCCCAGTTCCTGTAACTGTACTGATCTTGTTTGCTTGCACACACCTTTACAGAGTGAGGCGAGAAGAGAAGGAAATGTGCCCCCAAGAAAGGACTGAGTTTGTGTTTAGCCCAGAGAGATGAGGACTGAGAGAAGGTGTGAAGCCAATCTCTGCAGAGATGAAAGGCCACTGCAAGGTAGCTGGGAATAATCTCCTCGTCTCTGGTGGCTAGGAGAGGAGCACCGGTCTTCAATCGCTGCCAGGAAGAATGGAGTTAGGCGTCAAGGAGAGACTTTGTAATGGTAATGATGGTGAGGCTGCAGCCTTCTGAGGCTGTCAAATCTCCATTGCTGAAGATCTTGAAGAGTAGATTAGATCTAGCTTTGGCAGGAATGATATACTGTAACTAATCCAGCCTTAAATCAAGGAAATGGGCTGGATGAACTCTTGAAGTACTTTGTAGCCCGTAAATCTCTTTATGCCATTAATACTTGGAAGCAGAGTCTGATTAAACTGTGGTATACACCAAATGCTGGAGCAGCTGCTATTTCTTCCACTTCTAACATGGTGAGAGGACCTAGCAGGCCTCTGTGGGAAACAGGTTGCTCTGAAGGAGGGTGGTACTAATGTGCCTGTGCTACGCAAATCTCAACTTGGCTCTTCAGAGATGGCCATAAAGTCAGCAAGGAATGGCTTGGCTTTCCTGAAGTTGTTTCTAAGTGTCCACTGGAAAACCCCTCTCCTGTCATCTACAGCAAGTCTACACTTCTCTGCAGAGCACTGGGTACCTGGCCAGTGCCAGCAGCATATTCATATCCTCGTCGTCCCCAGGGGAATGCAGGTGCCCTACATCCTGCTTTTTGTTCCCCTGTCCTGCAGATCTCATCAAGGAGCAGGGAGAGCCTGGTCCTTAGCATGGCCATTCTTTGTTCTCCGTGAACCCACTGAATAATTTATTAAAAAATGTAAAAGTGTTAACGAGAAAAAAGGTGTCTTTTTTTCCACTTTCTTCCAAATGACATACGCTTCCATTTTCAGAGGTGTCTTATTTGCGTTTGGTTCTCCAGATGTAAAACAGACCCATGGGGTCAGGAAGTACAGGTTTTCTATTTTTCACATCACTGCACACACAGAAGGACAAAATTTGGTATCACTCACATTATGAGGGAGAAGAGCCTTCCTATTCATGCTGTTTTCAAGAATATAGACTTTTCTTGCAGAAATACTAAGAAATCCTTCTCATTTTTTGCTGGAAAGAGCTGCTGCAAGCTGGGGTAAAGCCACAGACTGTGAATGGACACACTTCCCCATAACACATTCTTCCCTTTAAAACGGGAAAGCTGTGAAAAGCAAAAGTAACCAGTCAAGATTCCACACTGTAAAATGAATTAGCAGATAGCTGACTTCTTGAAATGGAAAGGGCTTGCTTTTCACAGGGCCTAGATTTACTTATCTGCCATGCAAGTACTTGCATAATAATAGCCAATCTGCATATGATAAATGAATAAAATGCATCTAAGTGTTGAGGGTGCAAAGAAAAACACTAAGCACTAGATATTTGGCTCTCTTTTATTTATCTCAATTGAAAACACCAGTGGAGGATCTGTGAGGAAATTAGTAACACTTACTGGAAGAGAAGTTTTTGCATGTGTGATGGCTTCCCAGATCCTTCCTGTGGCAGCCACATTCTAGCCATACGTCTCCTGAAATGAGAGCCTGTCCTGTTCCCAGTGCTTTGCAGAGCTGGCTTTATATGCAGCCATCTTCCTTTCAAAATAACAATCCAAAGCTTACAGAGCTGCAAATAAAACAGCAACCTGTGTAACCCAGCACAGAAATTTTTCCTGAGTCCACAGATGATTAAAATTATATTATTTAAGCTCCTTCCTGTCAGCAGTTACTGTAATGCTCAGTAGCTGTGGTGTAAAATAGTTTGGGTAGATGTGTGGGCCATGGCACCGATGAGCTCATTTGTGTGGCATGGGGAGAAGGGCAGCAGGGCAGCCAGGCGAGGCTGGGGGAAAATCCATGCCCATTCCTATCTCTGTGTTTCCCAGCTTCCCACAGCAAAGATTTTGATATTGCAGTCAGTGCTGGGCTAATAGATCTGACATCTCAGCTGGCTATTTTTGCAGTTGCACTGATTATGGCAGTGACTAGAGGCTTGTGGTTGGTTATATCCCTTGTTTTTACTAAGTCTCTGTTGGGTTTTGGAATCTTTTTTTAAGTCCATGCTGCAAAGTGTGGCTGAGCTGCTCTCTGCATCGCAGCCACATAGCTTGGATAGATCCATCTCTAACACTGCAGCCACTGCAGAGAAAGCTGAGCAGGAAAACACTGGGTCTTTGTTTCTGTCGTGGTGAGAGCCTCACCACCGGCTGGCTGCCCATTTCTAATCAAGCAGTAGACATGACAACATGACATTTTTTGCCTTACTTAGCTCCAGCTCTCATTCCACTCAGAAAACACCTCAAAATGTGGATTATTCATACACTGATCTTGAAAGATGCAGCAATAATTATGTAAACTTCATTATCAGCTGTACATGGTATTGACTTTGTAGCAAAACAAAAGCAGAAAGGAGGTAGATTTGTGGGATTCTTTCCCCTCATGTCACTAGCCAATATCACAGGCTGGCCTGACAGTCCTAACTGAGGATGGTGTTTTGTTTTGAGAGGCTATGAAATTCTGCCTCTGAAGATCATAGACTAGAAAGAAGAGCAGATAGAGGCAAGTGAAGAACAGAAAAGAAAATCTTAGCAATGAACTCTTGTAAATATGGTACCTGAAAAAGTTGTGCTCTCCCAGTCAGGGAACTGACAAACCATGTGAGCTATGGGCCCAAGGAAAAACAGTTCAATATTTAGTATCAAATACTTGAAGTAGTAAATTAATAGCTTACCAGCAACTCAGTCTGGAATATGTTTGCATTGCTTTTTAGATAATTTTGAACTGTGGATGTATTAATGGAAGTCGTGATCTGTTTTAGGGCACTTTACAAGCAGGCAAAAAGACTAAATTCAACAGATTGATTCTTTGTTGCAAATAGTCCAACCAGGACTAGTTCTTCAAGATAAGGTTTTGAGCATTTCTCATTTCTGACTCAATAAATGTGCTAGTGCACTATCACATTGTTTATCACCAGAAAGTTTGGCTTCATAAATATTGAATCACAAAACTGAGATTGCATAAAATTTTATGCATGTGCAAAAAAGAAGCATGCATCACCTGGACCCCCTCCTTTACTGCACTTTCAGGGTGCCACACTCTTCCCTGGGAAGGGAACAAGAGTAGATGAGCTCATCATAATTGAAACTATATTCCACTTGAACTTCTTGCCAATGACGTAAATACTGACATTCACTGTGTGTCCCCTGCTTTAATACTATGACAAAATAATTTTTTCAAATTTTGATTACTTTGAGAAGACTTGGGGGTGGGGGGGGATGGAATTTTGCCCTACATGCACACTGAACCCTGCTGTACCACTGCTGGCACCCAAGTGGTAATAGATTAACCAAACACCCATTCTGGGCTCACTGTCTCACAAGTCTGTAAGGACAGATGGCTTTTGCAGAAGGGGTTCCATGTGTGGTGTCACTCACCTAGTCTGTGGTGACTTGCACCACACTGAATCCATTGGTTTTTTCTGCTCAGCAGGCAGTTTTGCCTTGAAGCTTTAAGGAATAAGATCATTTACTGGAGGGCAGTTGAGTAGTATTTACTTGAGGTAAAAGCCTGGTTTGGGGAAATGTAGCTGGTTTGGTCAAAAGCGTGAAGAATTGTCCTTCCCTGCAGTGGAGAGAAATGAGCATTTAAAGCCTGAAAGGGACAAAAGGTGCAGCCACTGAAGCCATGTATTTGTGCATCTAGAACAGTCACAAAGTCATAGATTCAGTTCCCAAGTTCAGGAATCAAAACATGGATGCTATGTCCATGACACATCCTTTTTTATCGTATAATGTCAAAATTTCAGCCCCCTTCAGACAATTTCAGCTTGATGGCAACATACTGTCTGACTTCTGGTGAACTGGATTTTAATCAAGGAACATTATGTTTAGATAGAACACTGACAATAATTGTCTTGGCTGGGTTAGTAGTTACATATAAATGCATTCTCTCATGCTCCTGTAATATTTGCATGTCTCTGTTTGCACTGCTGGCTGCGTTCAAAGAGACTGTAGGGCTGCAGTATTGTGGGGAGGAATAGACCAGCCAGTTCTTACTCAAAGGTCACGCTTAAGTCATGAAGGACTATGACCTTCTCTAACTTTATCCCAGTTGCTGTTCCCTTTTGGAAGTCTGTGCCCAGAACCATACCTGCTGATGTTCTGTGGGCCTGCTCTCAGCCCCAGCATCAGCTTTGGAAACAGCTCACCTCCCTACAGAATTGTCATTTGGTGTTGGTTTGGGTTTTTTCCCCCTAGGCTCTCCAAAGTGTCATTAAGACAAATGGCAAACATTTCTCCTTTTCTTACATCTGTCAAAACTTCAAAATCTTCTTTCATGACATTTCACATAGCATTTTTTTTACACACCACTCAAAGGACATGGAATCCTAATGAATCTTGCTTCCATCATTTTCATCTGCCATGTTCTGCTGTCCCAGTATAATAAATTAACAAAAGCAGAGTGGGGGTGGGGGGGTGGTATGTAACAAGTGATATAAACAGTTGTGGAGTGGAAGAAGAGGCAAAGAGAATTAGGCTGGTACCACATAGGGTTTGAAGATGCTTTTTGAAGGAAATAACTATACATTCCTACCCTGAGCAGAGTGTTTCCTCAACCCACCACCGAGGAGGCTGAGTTGCTCAAATAGTAGAGAAACTGTGTAAGACTGAGGAGAAGCTCTGCATTTCCAGTGTTAGGAATTGAAAGGGGACTTTGGTTTTGGTCATTAATTTAAAAAGTAATTTGTTGTTTCTGCAGTTACAGACTTGGCTTGCAAATGTTAACTGATGCGCTTGCTTTCACTATTTGTAAATGTGTTAATGGGAGATTGAGGGCACTGCATTTTCACGCTAAACACAAAACGAAAAATATACCAACATTAGCTTAAGTGCCTCCTTTATGGAGGGAAAAAAAAAGTAGACAGTATTTTTTTTTTTTTTTTAATTCAAGGCTATGAAGTCAGTAGTGCTGGCAGCTCAAGTTCTTCCTTGTTAACCACTACAATGCAACAAATAGTAGTCACCTCCTCCCCCATCTTCTGGACTGGGGAAGGGCATCTTCAGATGGACTGGCTGACCTAAAATAGCTTGGATAACAGCAATGAAGTTAACAAGATTCTGAGCAAATCTCTATCAGTTTGCTAAAAGCCACCCATGAGCAAAAGACTGACTTTCAATATGAGGCTCTCCTAGCAGCATTCTAAAGCACTCAGGAATTATATGGGATTTCTGTTGCCAGGAATTTTATCGTGGTTACAGGATACCAGCAGCTATAGTTGTTGTATGATGGTTGTGTTTCTGTCTTCAGGATACAAACTAGTCCATTTAGATACAGACTGCATTGTTAATTTTGCAGAAGACATGAACGCAGGGTTGGTACTACCCAAATTAACAGAAATAAACTGATAGTGTTTGTATCCAGGATAGAACACACAATCACTGAAATGCCCAGGGAATGGCATTTAGGCGCTGGTCAGTTGTGTAGTGTTTCTGCTTTAGACCAGAAGTACTATCAGAAAATATCAGAGCTACCACTACTGTCCATGCTACCAAACCAGCCAATAAAGAAGACTACATCTTTTTAGGTCCTTGTAAACTTTTTTCAGTTTTAACCTGCTGCGTCAGGACCTTTACACATACACACACACTTCTATACACTCATTTGTTATAGTTCTAATGCACCATGTCCACCTGAGCAGTGCAATGTGCTGGGTGGCAACAAGGCACTTCCCCTTTGTGCTCCTTCACAGTAGGGCAGGAGGCTATCACCTCCAGTGACTTCCAGCCTTGTGGGACTGCTGCTGCCTCACAGTCCCTGCCTGAACCACCAGAGCTATTGTACATGGCCTCACAGGTCTGCTTTATATGAGATCTGCAGCCTTCTTCCTGCTTGAGATTTGATACATAGACCAAATTGCCTTTCACTGCCTACCCTGAAGTCAAAGTTCAGCTTTCTCCTGCAGCATCAGCCAGCGGGAAGCCTGGATAATAGTTTGACCTGGTAGGCGTCAGCACAGAGAAATGTGCTTTTGCCTCAGTACAGAGCCTTATACAGGTTTTCTAATATATTTTCAGAAAGTTTCCAGATGAAGCAGAGATGGCAAAAACTGATGAAAATTTGATTTCCCTTGTAGCAGGGGAACAGGAAGAGGAAGATGGGTTAATGTGCTTCAGAGAAGAAGATCGTCCAGGAGGAATGCTGATGGGTAGTCACCTGCCCTACTTTTACCTTTCATGTTGGATGCTATCTTTTACTAGATTGCCAAAATCTTCATTCATGAAAATAGGAGCCTCAGAGCACTCAGATTTCAGCAAATCAGTGTCTATTTGGGGAGCCTAAATCTGAACTAAGAAGAATAATTTTGTGCTTTTCATACCACTGGCAAAATGTAAATTTCATTGGTGCAACGTTCACTCATTATCGCTGAATCAAAGAGCAGTCTCAGTTCCTGCTGGCATCCTATTTAGCAGAAAAATAAAAGTCTCTTCTGTTGCAGACATACATTGCTGTGTGAATGGATGATGCTGTCTCAATCTTCATGTCTCATGTTCGTGTTGATTAGCTGCCCTATTTTAGGACTGTTTGCATTATGCAATAGGCTAGTAAAATCATTAGTGTGCAAATAAAAGTAGGTCTTTACCTTAAGAATTAAAGATGTAAAACACGTGATTAAAATGCCAGAGGTTTATAGGAAAGGGGAAAGCTGCATGAACTAGGTGAGACATGGAGTTTGAGGTAGATGAGCTGCACTGGCAATAAATGACAGGCTGAAGCACACAAATGAAAATAATCAGAACTCCTGTGTAAAGTGACGCTGATATATTCTGAAAGTCACATTGCACTGCACAGTGCTACACTCGCTCCAAAAAGGCTCTTTAGTTACAGTTGCTCAAGCCTTAAAATCACAAATCTCAAGTGTAGAGGTGGGCACTGTTTAAGCTACATAAATCTTGTTACTGAAGATGCAAATGGGGAGTTCAGCTCCTAGATAATTAGCAAGACTCACCTCTGATATTTAATTATCTATGCATCTATGTAAGGCTAAGAGTTTATTAAACCATTATCATTTTAAAATACTACTTTCTGTTTTTTCTTGCCTTTCCAATGCTTGTAATATCAAATTGCTTTTGGTAGATTTTTTGCTTATGAGCCAGTTACCTGTTCTTCCCATGTTGCTGTCAAGGGTGGCAACCTGTTCTAGAAATCTCCTCCTAATTATCAGCCCTTCCCAAGGATCTGCAAATGAGGGCAACACCTGCTAAATGAGTTCAGCAGTCCCAGTGGAGCGGGAGCGCTGCACATGGTGTCGAGGAGGCAGGAATGAGGGCACTTTGGAGGTTTTGCCACAGGGGTTGGGATGGCGGCATATCAGCTGTCTGTTGTAATTTGGCTGGCAAAAATGACTTTGGCAGGTTCGTCCTCTCCTTCCTGTTGCCTGTCAGAAAGGGGACCCATCCCCTCAGGCATCACTAGAGAAATCCCTTACTTGGATATGGATAAACAGGGGAAATGTTCAAGCCAAAACTCAGTTCCTGAATTAAATGAGGGAACTCTGCCTATGGTAGTTCGAGTGTCCTGGAGAGTGCAACCTAGGCCTTTGTTGGCTTTGTAAACTGCTGGTCTAGCCTCTTAAGCTAAAAATAAATCTTTCCTTGAGAGCCTTTCTCCCACACCTTTCTTTTCAGGAGCTGGCACTGAATAAAGTAAGAAAGAAAACAAACCAAAATGGGGCAGAGTTTCAAGCGGAAAAACTGAAAAGCCCTCTTGAGCTGTGGCCACACACAGTCACACGCTCTCAGCTGTCCTGGGATCCTGTCCCTGCCAAGTCTGCTGCGTGCTTTGCTGTGGATGTTTTCTTTATTTTAGACAATACTGATGCATTCATTAGTAGACCCCTGAAGAATGATTTTTAGATCTGATATCACTTCAGTCGCCAGTTTTCTTTCACACCCTCCTACGCTTTTTCTATGCCAGGCATTCCCAAAGGAAATGGGTTAGTTGGTGTAGGGCTGCAGAGACTTTGCTGTGCTGCCAAAAGTGCTTTGGTACTTTGCAGACAGAATCGCCAGGATCATCTGTCTAGGCTGCTCTCCTGGGCTGTCTCCTTGGTCGTTCTGCAATTCCCTGTTTTTCGACCATTCTTCAAAAGGCAACTCACCTCTGTACAGTTGAGTTCTAAAAATTCATTCCCATTTTGAGGAATGGCCAATCACTGTCGTCTTCAGCAAAACTCACCATCTGCTTAGGAAAGTTCAAGGGATGAGTATGTTGATTTAGAAGCATTGTGGCTTTACAAAACATGTTTTGCAGTTATGAAGAAATTAATATCTGTCACAAGTGATGATTTGGCCAACAAAAGGGTCCAATTTCCTTAAATAAACTATGAGCAACAATAATCTGTGACTGGCTCAATTCTGTGGTTTCCCTCAATATTTATTGAGGGAAAAGCATGAATTAAAAATAAAAATAATTTAGTGCTAAATGAAACTAAACTAAACTGTTTTCTTGGCAGATTGATGTGAACAGATTAAAATGTAATGGCAAAAATTGAAGTGGCAAGTTAGTATTAGGAATTAGCAATTTTTTCTAAACACAAATAAAATATTGAAAAGTATGTGAAATGTGAGGAAAGAAATGCTTCTTTAGTATTATGGTACCCTACCACTTTAGAAACATTTCTACCATACCCTACCATTCCTTAGAAACAGAGGATGGGGTTGTCAAAGGCCTTCAGACTTACATTCCCAAGAACAGCTTAATGTGTATGCTATAATTTACTATTAATGAGCAAAAATGTGGTATTTCAAATGTATTATGTTACAGAGAGGTAGATGTTTTGAACAGTGTGTGGTAGCTGTTCAAAAGTGGATGGGTCTCCCCCCTGCACAAGGTAGAGTAACTGAACTGCTTGCTCCTGTATTCCTTTAGTGACATCCACTTCTGTGTGGCTTCTGACTTTTAGATGAGACAGTTCTTTCGTGGAGAGGGAAAAAAACTGAAACTCTTCTTTGAATGTCTGCTTTGGTAAAGCATTTGCTTTACTTGTCACCAGTGACAGGTGTTAAAAACTCAGGGGAATTATTTCGAATGATCAGCATCCCAGGATTTGTCCACATTTCTGGCTCTGTGACCAATGCATGGTATTTTTTTAAAATTATTTTTATTTATTTTATTTAGCTAAAAACCTTCTCTGTACCCACACTTGGAGTACTGTGCAGCAGTAACACAAGAAATGGCTTCTCTCCTGGATAACCAACAATTCCTTTTAGTTGAGAAACCTGCAGCCATGCATAAGCTTATGTTCTCTCCGTCTCACTTCCTCTTTTTAAAATTTAAATATCTTTCTTCTCTTATAGTGCCAAAAGAAAAATTCAGTCAGAGCTGAGTCTCCACACAAAATACAAGAGGTTTGCTGGAGTCTCCTGCTGTGCAGGGAAGAAGCATCAGCTGATTGATCCGCCACGTCATTTTACCTTCTCCCAAGATTTCACAGCCTTAAATATCTTTTGTCTGTAAAGATCCTAAAGCAGGGGTAAATATAATTGAGGTTTTACACTGGAAGAGAGAAAAAAAGTAAGCTTTAAGAGAAAGCTGTGTGCGTGTGAAAAAACCATTAGCTGTATTCATAGGTGTCATTTTTGGATTTGAGAACATACTAGCAATTTTGGAGGCTTGGGGGTGAGAGGCTTCACATGTCTTCCCCCTTCTTTCCAATGAGTCTCAATTTACCACGTTTATGTCCTTTTTATTTGGAAAATGCTTGCTGCTGTGTATGTTGCACATGCCACGCTGCATCCTTGCAGCCACGGTTCTTTGTGCTCTGCGTTTGCAGATGGATGGCTTTTTCCATCATACATCATGGCTGTGACAGCAGACTGATGATCTACAACTCCAAGCGCTGTAGCTCTGATGATGTGGCTGTGGCTGTAGTAATAATGTGGGCCCACTCCTGGGACAGCAATGCTGCACGGGTTTTTTTTAAAGGTGAGGCAAAAGGCTTAAATCTCTTCTTGTTTCCTATCTGTCTCCCTCCCCAAAGCTGTTTCAAGTCCCAGATCAATGGGAAAAAAAAAATTAATCCGTCTTCCACAGAAATATCATCACTGGTATGAGAGATCTCACTGATTTAGATGCAGGAGAGGATATCACAAAAGCAAGCTTTGTAAATACAGATTTGGGCAGAAATGCAAAGGAAAGCCTGATTTCGGATCTCTTACCATGGCAGGTAAATATTGTCATATTGGAAGCAGAACAAACTGTTCTTTTGTGTAGCTGCAGTTTGATCGACCCTTGCAGTTTTTCCATAGGCTCATATCTCTAGTACTCATTAAAACTCCAGCTCCTGGAAGCCAGTGAGTTCCACATCTTCCCTAAGTAAATAAACATTACTTTCTTCGAAAGGAAAAGTAAATCCTTCAAATTGTGACATCAGTTACTCATGGAGGTTCAGAAATAAAAAGGTCATAGAAGAAAAGCACATTTTATTATTACAATATTTCCTAGGTTTTAAACAATTCTGCTAATTTAGGTTTGAGTCATGATGCTTGATCACATGGGGGCAGCAATAAAACTGAATTTAAATCCTCACCTGGCACTGCCTCTCTGTCTCATTGTAGGCTGGCACCTGGTGGTGCCAAACTGGAAGCCAAACTCCTTTCTCTCCATCTCCCAAGTGCATTAACCTGTTTTTAGCAGGCTGGATGGCCCCAGCTCTAGGACTGCCCGTGTGCATTCAGACCCCTGTCTCCACTGCTCTACCTGCCAGCCAGGCTACATGTGCCTGTCGAAAACTCCACCTTCATCCAAAGTTCAGAGGAGTGAAAGAAGACATATATTGACTTCAGCAAGGTTCAATTCAAGCCCAAGCTTCATCCATCACACAAAAGTTGAGAGGACGGCCTGTGCACACAGATAGAAACAGTGCAATGTGCTTTTTTGTTTTGTTATTATTATTATTATTTATTATTTCTGCTTTATAAAGCATAGATTTCAGCTAATGCTGGAAAAAAAGTGAATTTTAAAAAGAGAATTCATAATTGATCTCTGAATCAGTAAAGTAATTTAATCTTTTCCCTGGGATATGAAACAAAAACTGCACTGGTAGATATATTTGCTAGTGTTAATCAAGTGACAACTGTTTGCAGAGGACCTTATGCACATGTGGCACTGAAAAGGAAAAAATCATCACATGTGATCTGACCCCCAGCTCTGGCTGAAGGAGAGAGGAACTCCGGGCATGTCCTGTACACAAGCTCCTTCCTTTGGGAAGTTTCTGTCCTATTACCATAGCAGGAGTACAGAAAAGATAAAAGATGGAGTTTATTTGCCAATGAAGCAAATTGCATCTTGTGATAACTTACTTCAATAAACAAGGAGAGTTCACTGAACACCATTGCATTGGTTGCCTATGGTCAAGATGAAACCTGCTGTGTTGAGTGTCTGCTCCAGAGGAGTCAGATTTCTTCTGATCTATCTGATTTACAGCCCCAAGGCTACCTCCCTGTTGCCCACAGCTGGTGCAGGTTAAGCCTTGTCCAAAATGTCCATGCACAACCTCAGAGTAATTTGGGATGCATAGAACCCATATTATTTCCATGTGTCATCTGAGCACTGGACAGAAAGACCATAAACTTCCAGAGTCTGGCAACGGTCCCCAAGTGCGTGGCACAGCCAGGCATGAGGGGGACCAGCTGCAAGGTTGTCACTTTCCATCCCTGGTGAGAAAATGCAGTTGGGAACCAAGGACAGAGTGCTTGGCAATACCCATCAACACTGACCTTGCTGCAGCAAAAACTCTGCCTTGTCACTGAGATACTCATGCCTGAATAGTTTCTAGCCCTCCCATGTAGTCTGTTCTTTCTGGGGTGCCTTGCTGTACCCATGAACCTTTCAGGAGAGAGGAGATCCCCAGTGGGTTACCCATGGTCTCTAGCCTGACTACCAGAGGATTTCTTGGGTGCTTTCCCCACTGCCTGTGGGGGCCTGCTCACTCCTGGCATCTCTGCAGTGGTGGCCACTGTCCGTGCTTCTTTGTCAGATTGCTCCATTTCCTGTTTTATCGTGGTGAGTTTTCCTTAATCTTTGCCTACTGGACTTAAAATCCATTCCTTACCATTCTGTCCTCTCTGACTAATGAGAATTGGTCCCAGTCTTCTTTATAATGCCTTTTAACATGATTCTGGACAGTTATGTGTCCCCTCAGCCCTCTCTTCTGCATCCTGGACATGCCTTTCTCTCACAGGTCTTATTTTCCAAATCCTTTATCACCTCTGTTACTTTCCTGTGAACTCTTTTGGATTATTCTTTAAAAATAAAATGCTCCCTGCAGCAAAGGCAGTGCTCTATTGCTGTGAGCCATTGCCTCCGTTGCTGAAGGAGAGCAGCACAAGTGGCATTACCATCTCGCCTGGTTTTCCCACAGCTCTGCTATTAACCATTTTATTGCTGGGGCAGTTTGTCCAGCTGGCAGCTTGTCCCACATGCAGGTTCCTGTAGCGTTTGGCTGGCTGGGTGTTCAGCGAGGAGTCATTTATGAGTTCCTGCAAGGCAGATACTGCTTTGCAGGCAGAGGCCAGTCCCTGCCTTCAGGCTTTGGAGAGAACTAGGGAAAGTATTGCAATCCAGGAAAAGCACTGCCCCAAAGAGGCTCAAGACAGCAGGTGGCTCCAGGAGCTAGTGGCCCTGCCCCTGCAGGGGGGACGCTGGCCACATTGGATGCTAACCAGAGCAAACCTGGCAGCTGTGCCAATGCCTCCCTGGCATGTCTCCAGAGTGGCAGGGCTGCAAGGCATGACAAAACTTTCTGCCTGTGGCTGCTGGCAGGGAAGTTGGCTCCAAAAAGGCAGCGCCTGCAAGGAGAGTTCCCATGCTTCACAAAGCACTGCCACCCAGTCGCGGCCGTGGTGCCCAGCAAAGCCCATCTCAGCCCCCTGTATGTTGTGTCTGTCAAAGAGCAGTGCTGCTGGCACCTCTCTCAGGGGCTTACTGGTGACCTCTGGATACCACAGCAAAACAACACTCTTCCCAGAATTTTCTATTGCCATGCTACAGTGGTGCCTTTCATTATTCCCTGTGCAGAACATTGACTTTGTTGACTCTCAGCATATTTCTTCAATTTATCTCCTAAACACTATCATTATACTTTAATCCTGTCCTCCTTGATATTTGCATATCCTCCTTGGTTTGAAGGATACCTAAATGGAGGCTTGCTCTTAAAAACACAGACAGATTTGCAAGTCTGACTATGCCAAGAGCTGCTAATGAAAATACCAACGAGCATGGGGGAATAAACTTGCCACCTGTGGAGTCTTATTTGGCATCCTCATTCAGCCTAATAAAGAATCATTCATGTTTAATTGCTACATTTGATTGTTTAATTACAGTTATTTTACATGCCATCTTGTAGTTTTGTCTTGGCTTTAGACACTATCTGCCACCTTACACTTTTTAAATAGCGAATTATACTATAATAGAAAATTGTTTTGGTCAAATAATTAGAACTAGGCCTTTAAATTTAATCAGGATGTTTAAAAAATACGTTCATAAAATTCTTTCTGGTTGATGTTGCAGTATAGATTCAAATTCAGGGGTTTTTTTTAATGTGCAACAGGAATTGTATTAATAACTCTCTCAAATGCTCTTGCATGGCCACAATATGAGCAGTCTCATCTTCTCACTGAAGTTTTATCAAATTATGTTTACTTTGTTTAAATGCCAATTTATTTTAACCACTGCAAGATGTTTCTGTACGGGCTTAACTTGGCATAAAATTAGTTTATTGCAGGTTCACTTAGCTGGACAAAGTTCTGACTTCAAATCAATACAAATCTGTCTGAAACTTCAATAAGATGTTCTGCTTGCAAACCTGGCACCTGTATAACTAAATGAATGGAAAGAAAACCAGGAAAGCTCTTCTGCTTCTTCAGCTGTGCCTTTTTGATGCTCTCATCCTGTAATTAAACAGAGAGGAGGTACCTCCCAGTGCAGAACCCCAGGGCAGACCCTTGCCTTGGTGGCTGGTGGGTTTCTCTCTGCAAGACATCCCCCCTGAACTTTGTTGCCAGTGTTGATGACTTTTTTGGGTTAATGATGGACTTGTCCTGGGCAAACCTTCTTCATGCACTTCCCAAAGGCAGTAAGGCTCCAAACCACCTACCCCTGCCTTTCTCTTACCTTTTAATAGGATGAGCTCCATTTTAACTAATGTGCTTAAGGACTTCTTTCAGGAGCAAACACCTCCAGTTTATTTCTTTTGTTTCTGCAAACTGTACTGTGTTCCCCACAGGGCAGACATGACCAAATGGTGAGTAGCCCCCAGCTCCCCTCTTTGCTATCCAAGCAGGGTGAGGTGTGACTACCGTGCCCTGAGCTCCTCAGGTTTTCTTTCTGATCTTGTGCCTTGGCACGTGTAGGCTCCCTTCTCTCAGACCACCATCCATCTCGCTGGTACATGCACAGTTGTCCTTTTTGGTCTTTTTATGCTAAACTGCCTGGCATTTAGTCAGTCACCCCTCCCAGTGGTCTCTGAAAAATTTCTGTAGAAGCGGCTGAAGAGATGCCCAGGCCATTTGAAGGTCTATGCTTTCTATTACCTTTGCCTTGAACCTTATGCTCTTTCCAAATCTTCACCCCAGCAGCTGACATCCTCACACTTTCCAGACTCTCTTCCCTTGGGCAGCAGCATTCCTCTGTGTGCCACGATATCTTGTGTGCCACAGAATGTAACCACACAGTGCTCCTGCCCTCCCACTTTCAAAAATAAAAGACCAGGTGACTGCAAGTACCACACATTGTGTCTTGTTCACCAGACAGCAATTTCCTCAATGCTTAAGCTCCCCTCTTGCACAAGTAAAGACAAGTGGCTTTCTGTATGCCCAAGCAGCAGCAATGGCAAAGGCTGCACTGATCCCTCTTGGACTGAGCTACAATGAAACATGGCAGCTTGGGGAAAGCTGCCCATCACAGTACTCTGCCTTTTGATCTTCTGATGCTCATGTCTCTTAATTTAAGGCACCGGTGTGATTTTTTTTTTTACCTTGGCCATTTCTATGTGACCAATATAGTCCCAAGAGAAGGGAACTCTCCCTTTTACCCTGTTTTTGTTCCTGTTCTTTTGTTGCCTAAATCTGTCTTTGTGCTGGTTGCCCAGGTGCTATGCCCATCAAGAAGGGAGGCAGCTTTCTCAGACTGGCCTTTGAATGTATTGTTTAATAGGAGAAAACTTTAGAATGACAGCATTGGTGCCCAGAACTTAGTGAAAAAAATGGAAAAGTCAACTATGAAAACACATAAAGAATGAATAAATTCAAGGCACTGCACTGTCTGAGGGTTCTCCAGAAGAAAGAAAGAAAATAAATAAAAAGGAAGGTAAGGGAGCCAAAGAGCTGCAGGATGGTTTAATGATAGTTGTTTACCTCCTTGGAGGCCCTAAGGGATTTCCCTTTGGACACATCTTGAGCTTGTTCCCAAGAAATTCTTCCCCTACTTTTTTTTACCACTGTCTTACCTTTCCCCTTCTCACCTCATACAGTTAAGAAATGATAAGCCACCTGAGTGCCTTTTTTCAGGATAATTTCAGCTACTTCTTTCTCAGTTAAGATTTTTGAAAAGATCAGGCTCATGTACTTAAATCAGTTTGAAGTGCTTTGCAAGGATGTGGCACAGGAATACTAAATCATTATTCAACATTTGACCAGACATGAAAATAATCCACATTTATAACTAGTTTCTTAAAATGGCCAGTGTAATTGCTGAAATACAGAATAAAGAAAGTAGGAAACAACTACTATTTCCACAGACAAGAAGCATCTTTACTGAGACAAAGCTACACTGAAACAGCAATTTTCAGTTTTTTTCAGCAAGCTTTCTACATCCTTTCTTGCCTTTGCACACACAGAAAGCCAATTTTCCATGTCCCTACTACAGGCAAAATGGGGCAAGATTTTAAAGATACAGCTCCACTCCATTTGACTGCAGCAGACTAAAAGAAAAATGAAGTTCAGCACTTAACTGATCCCTCTGCAATATTTCAGAGTAAATTAAAAATCAAAATGTCAAGAGGTTCAATATGTCAGTGGGCCTTTTGACAGAGCAGCCACTTTGAAGCCTAAATGGGAAATGTGCTCTTTTTGAAAACTAAAACCAAATGTGTGAAGCTGCTACTCTGTTTCAAAATGTGGGGCCTCCATCTTTGTATTTCTTTTGCACTAAAATTAGCAAAATATTCTGGCTTCTGTTTTACTTATTCTCAGAGCAGAAAGACTCCATTTCAAAGAACTGCTGTTTATTAGGATGGCCATTCTTCATTATCTCCATTAAGGTAAAATCTGGGAATCTCACAGTCTGCCTTCTTTCACTTTCACTATATTTACTGCCCACGATGTGTTTATCTTTGCCTGGCCATCAGCAAATCATTTTTTGTTTTGCCATCTCGGTTTGTATTTGTAGAACAGGAAAGATAATAAATGATAATACTTACCTTCTTCACAAAGATGTGGTGAAGATTAATTAGCCTTTGTTCATACAAAGATTGGCAATAGTGATCTGCAGGTTTGCAAAACCTGAAGTGATTGCTATCACTGCTGTGCTTGACAAAGAAGTACAGTCAAGGACAGAAGCTAGTGCAACTGCAATCATTTACAGGACAGATGATATATGTGGCCTTGAAGAAAACTCTCCAAAAATATCTGCATCTGTACCTAAAACTGGAAGGAAATGCATATGAGGACATGCAGAAGTTGGGTTTGCAGCACGACGCTTCCAGGATAGCAATGTGGCAGCCCTATCCCTTTGCATCGCAACAGGAGCAGCATTACCATCTAGTTGTAAGGTCTCCTTAGAGCCTGCAAGTGCAGTTAGCTGACACAAGCAAGGGCGTCTGGGTGTCATGAAGACATTTGCCATCCCGCAGAGCTCCCAGTCCCATCACTGAGGCCAAAGATATGGGGCTCAGCCCAGCATTAGGCTGGTGCTCTGCCCTGAGGCAGAATTTGGTGAAGCTCAGAACTTGTTCAGAACAATGCTGGGAGCAAAAAGCTGAATTTGAAGATGCTTCCTCCTGCCCAACAGTCTGCTCCTCACCTGGCCACATGCCCTCTGCTCTCAGCCAGGCAGTGTGGGCTGGCATGGACCTCACACTGGAACCCACCTCAAGCAAGGTGCTCCTTCGTCGCTTTGACCATGGCACTCCATACTGGGTATCCGTTACCCAGCAGCAGGAACCCACTGCCCCTCACTGCAAACACTTCAGTCTGCTGGAAAAGGCATGTGGGCAAGCAATCCAAATTGCACATTCAGTAACCTCCTGGAGTGCATTAAGCTCCTCCCTCCTGAACTTTGCATTGGAGGCAGTGATGGACTCAACTTCTCCCACTCACGAACATCTTTCCTGCCGGTCTCTGCGTACACGTGCTGTGCTCTGGTAAACTGACACCTTTGTTGCTCAGCCTGCTGCATTAGTGAGATCTGGGCAGGCTGTCCAGTCAGCAGGTTAGGATTTTCATAGTGATGTATCTGCTGTGGAAAGCATTTTTCCCCACAGCTGCCCAATTGGTTCTCTAGGTGCTGTGGAGCACGGCTGGCTTTCAGTCTGAGCTTGCTGCAGAAGGGGCTGTCTCTCTACGAAGTGGCTGAAGGCCTTGTCCCCCTGTTCCCTACAGCTTTCCATAGGCTCCAGCTGTCACTTTTTGCTTTCCTCAGCTGTTCCTTGCCACCCTGATAGCTGTCTCTGCCCTTCTGGGCCACTGCAGTACCTGTGGCAAGGAGACGTGTCCAAAATGCAATGAGATGATGCAAAAAATCTGGAATTCCCCCTAGTCAAAGCGTGGGCTGTGGCTGCTGATGACAGTGACCAGCAGCTAGTGATGGCCAGGTTTAGGCACTTCAGGTTTCTGACAATCCCAGCAGATGGTATTTCTGTGGCTGAAGCTTCATTCTTCCTGCAGCCAAAGTGGCATAAGCCATCAGTTGGAGATAGCTGTGGAAGATGCTGGGCCTTGCATAACTGGTCACTGCTTTTGTCAAGTCATCTGGTGACACCTAGGGAAGTTTTGGAGGGTAATTTTTCTGATTTGCCTGAGATCAAAGCATTCTGTTGAGGAGAGGTGAATTTAGCAGAACATGTGTGAGATCTGGGATAATGATACCACAGTTACCAGTGCTGACCAACAGGTCCCCAGAGCAGATGGCTGGCCCATCCTTGAATGACTGGGTATTACAGAGCCCCTCAAATCCCAAGACTTTGCTCTGTGCTTCTTTACTTACAGCCCTTACTGCATAGCTATGTCAGCAGTGCACTTGTTCCTCTGTCAGCCCTGCACAGACTACAGCCACCTGAAAAAAAAAATGCAGCCAACACTGACTGGTTAGCAATTCCTTCCAGATGGTAACAAAAGCATAAAACTTCTATGTTCTGTAAATACATAATTCCTAGCAAGGTTTTTTCAACAGCAGAGATTCAGTTACTATGGTGGACTTGAGGTCAAATTCTACAGGTTAGATTCTGCAAAGCCAAAAATTCAAGCTGTGGGATTTTACCTCCATTTAGTGGTGTGGGCTGAAAGGAAGGATGTGTTTTGGGCAATTTGCATTGTAAAGTATATGCAGGTGGCAGTGCAATATGTTATTACTGAGATTAGAATTTACACTTATAGCCCAAATTGAGATTGTATTTGTCTGAAAAGTGATGGTACCCTGGAAAAAAATACTAAACATCTGCTAATTTAATATAGACTGCATCCAGTAAATATCCTTTTGGTTTCCTATTTCCAACTAAGATTCATTTTCTGATCAAAGAAAATTTGATCAGAACTGCATAGACAGCACAATAGCAGTGATATTACATGGCTTGAGGATATGTGTTGTACCTTTGAATCTCTACAGGAAAGGCAGCCAGGAGGGGATGATGATGGCTTCTGGTAGAAGCTCTGCAAGAAATAATAACTCCTCTTTGGTTTTGGAAAGGAGTTATTTTTATGTATTTCTTTCCTGCTGTCAATCAGAGAAATCCTTTCCTCACTTTGAAAGCACAGACAGTTTCATGCCTGTAAAACTCTTGAGATGCCTTGGTTGAACCCTGTGCTAGTTACAATTATTACTATTTTGGTTTCTTTTGTAAGGTCCAATAGGGATGAACAGTACCACACCATCATTTTGGTGTGATAAACTATGTTAATAAGATTAATCTCCATTCTCCCATGTTTCTGCCAAAGGACAGTCTCCTTCTCCTGCCCCTCCCACTTCCACCTATTCCTGATAGATCAGCTTTTGCCATCACAGGTAGCATCCCACCCACACAAGTTCTGAGTGGTTTCAGGTTAGCCTTTACCAGTCATTTTACAATATTGCCTTCCTCGTTCTTCTACTACCATACATTAAATATTCACTGCTCCACAATGCTTGTTAACTCCATGGTGTGCTACTAATATCTGGGTCTGAATGGAGACATCTTACTCTGAGTATTCCCAGTACCATCTGCTGCCTTTCTTTATTTCCATTTCTAGAAAGGGTTTTTGCTGATATCTGAGAAGGAGGGGAGGAATCTGGATACGGTTGACATAAATCCCAGAAAACATTTGTCTGTTTGTCTTGTGCACTAATTAGCGCAGACTTGGTCAAAAGTGTTCTGGACTTTTAAATTTTTTTTTACTCATTTCTATAGCATCTATCACCATGACAGCAATGTGCTTCAATGGCAGGAAATTAAAACACATAATGCAGGCAGCTAATCAAATGCAGAAGCAAAAAGAAGAATTTTGCAGAGTCCTCAGTGTCGCTACGGTCCTGCTTTGACAGACAGTTTCTCTTTCTGAAGGGAAAAAAAAGATGTTTTGTTTGTTTCAAATTCCCTTTTCCCTTGCAAGCGTAAACGTGAAATTATCTTCCTCTGTTGGGATGTCTTATTTATTTTCCTGCTAGTGGCTGCTAAAGTAGGTGATGTTTAATTATTTGGAGGTTTTCATTCATGGCTTGGACAGTTCAGCATGGGGATTATGGGAGGACCGGTGCAGATTGACCTGTGCTCTTGAGGTGCAGCATAGTCGTAGTAGCTCAGTGCCCCCATGGCCAGACTCTGCCCCCCCACAGCTGCCCAGGCTCCGCCAGATCTCCCTTCTGTGCCATGTCAACAGCATCTTGATTCGCTTTGTCCTCTGGGGCTGTGCTGGAGTTAGGAGGTCTCTGCACATGGGCAAGGGGCACAATGCCATCTCAAGGCTCCTGGGGTGCAGTACACTTCACTGGCAGGAGCAGGTGGAAGGGCAGCTGTCCAGCTTGCTCCCATGCACCAGGCTGCCTGCTCGGCCAGGCAGCAGGGCTGGTAAGAGGTTTCAGCAGCCAGGAAAACCTGCTGAGCAGAGAAGCTAAACCTGCCCAGTTAAAGGGGGACGCCAATCTGGCAAGGCTGTGCTTTATTGCTTTGCCTTTGGGGCAGCAGGCACCAGCAGGGAAGGACTGGGAGCTTGTTTTGCTGGATAGGAGTCACTGAGCTAGTGAGCTCTTAAGATTAAATAATTCACTTAATGAGGAAAGACTGAGGGACTGAACCAGGACAAGAACAGGAGGGTTGTGCAATGGGACCCAATTGAATGGATGGATGGATGGATGGATGGATGGATGGATGGATGGATGGCACACCTTGTGAGGTGGGGTGAGGACAGGTGCAAGGAAAAGCCCAACAGGAAAACAATTCCATGCAAATCTCTCAGATCTTGGGAAAATTGGGTCTTTTTTCAGGATCCAGTCTAGATCTCTTGTCTGTGCTTCATTAAACTTTTTTATTTTAGCAGCGTTTAAACACGAGTGTTATTGTAGTACACAGCCTCTCATTACTTTTCTCTGCTTCTCCCTTTCCAGGCTGCAGCCAATTCATGACTCTGTATGTTGCAACCCTTTGCCATGGGCATCATTCACATGCAAACCTAAATCCCTCCAACCCAAGCTTGTGGCAGTAATGAGTCCAGAATCATCAGCTCAGCTGGTCAATGGCAACATGTGAGTAGCAGAATTAGGGATAAAACTCTGCTCATCTGATGCCCTTCATTCTGGACATCAGGCTGTGTGGAGTGATGCTCACCTCTCTCATCAGCACACGAGGTTTTCCTGGTGTGAAGTGGCTAGCCTGTAGTTAGGGCATATGTTTATGACGATCTACATGCTGGGGTGAGAAGCACAGTCATGTGATGGGAGCAGTGTTTTGGGCTTCAGGGGATCAGATAATGGCCACACTTAAAATTTTTGTTTAAAAAAGAAGCTTTTTAAGAAATACATGAAAAAATAATGTATTTCAAGTAAGTGTAACATGGTTTATTTGTACTAACAAATAAAATTATTTTGGGCTGGTTTTAACTTTGACAGGAACCTTTTCAGCTGTTCACATTAGGTATTGCATGTGTCAATCACAACCTGGCTGCTGGTGGAGACTTCAATTTGAACTCTGCCAATTTCTCTTTTACACTTCCATCAAATCATCATCTGTACTGGAGTTTACAGATGATTTCTTTTGGGGGTAACAGAATTTTACCAAACCCAATATTTGTATTATTCCCCTTGCACCTAAATTAGTTTTTATGTTATTCTTTTGAGTCAAAAGTTCAAACAGCTACCACACCTACAAACAGCTACCACACCTACCCTTTCCCTGTTAGGAAAAGGAAGCTTTCCTAATAAGCTTTCTTTAGTGTTAAAAATTGAAATGCATTTTTTTCTTGACCAGCACAGAGAAAATGTCTGCCACGTTATTTGCATATATCATGCAAAGCTTGATTTCTTCCCTGAACCCAGTTTTTGTTTTACTCCTGCAAGCTAAGTCTGGATTTCATGGAGCCATTCAGAAACTCATCTCTTAAATCCACATACTAGCATTAGCAGTCTAACTTACCTCAAAATAATTACATTGCTTCTACCACAGGTTGTAAACTTGGGTGTGTTGTTAAACAGCTGCTGGGTTTCATTGTCCAAATTAACAGAATGATGCAATGTGCACAGCAATCAGGTCTTTTCCCCAGTGTGAGATGCTCCACAAATCTAAGAGACTCGTTATTTGCCCATCCATTCAGATACATATAGAATAAAATAATTTACCATACTAATGAATACATTAGTCTCTTTTTTTAGTTCTCCATCCAGCTTTTTTGAGTTATTTACTTGATACTAATTACTGGAAAACACTCATGATTTTGTGGAGCTGTTTTACCCAAGTAGCATTATTTCCTGATGTAAAGGGCACAGCAAGGTTAAATACCAAATGCCACTTGATGTGATTTTTGCAGAGATTTTGGGCATATGGAGCCACGAAAGTGCCTGAGGCCGTCATCAGCTCCTCTTGGCATCTATAATCAGGAGGAGTGAGCTGATTGTCTTTCCTTTCCATAAACCCGTGTTTGAGTAGGAACTCTCCAAACTATTTTATGCAATAATGTCTTGGTGAAACTTTCCTTTTGTGTACCTAGCCAGACAGTGTCTCCTTGCTTTGAAAACTGATTTTATATCATAGCATTTTTCTCTTGTCTCTGTTTCATATTTCAAATGTCAGTCTAGAGGCTACTATTTTAGAGATTTTTCTTTTCCTTGTACGCTTGCTTTAAAACGATTTGTGGATATTGAGTATTAGGTGTTTTAAATGGCTAAAAACAGAGTACATTGATGTAGATTAAACAGAAATGGATTTGAGACTGCAGCAACCATAGTAGCTTCACATGCTAACATTGGAAGGTATCATAGTTTCTGAAGCAGCCAATGTTAGCACCCGAGTAGTACGCACTATCGGTCAGGTTCAGACTAAAGTCTGCTTCAGTTTTTTTCTTAATACTCTTGGCTGCAGATATGTAGAGTTTTCTGTTCTTGGAAACAACTCAAAGTTTGTCTTCCAGTCATCCAAGGAGAATAGCTTTATGAACCCTACAGTGAACCTGTATGAACATAATCACACAGCACTTTTTAAAAATTAAAGCAATCCCCAAAAGCTTTTTGCTTCATAGGGAATGGGTGGAGCTCACAAGTGCCTACTAAGGGTAATGGACTCTAAATTTCATCTCTATTCTTTGATCCACAGGGGCAATTCCTCTCAACCTGATCCCAAACTCTGCAGCAAACTGTTGTATTTAAAAGCCCTTGGGAGAGTATTTCATGGAATGGAGATTAGAAAGCAAGAACTGAAAACTGGAAAGTGCTTCGTGGTGTCTCTTTAACAGCTTAGGATTGATTCATTTTAGCATTTGTGTCTGGGTTGTATTCACTGCTGCCTCATAGATCAATGGCACGACGAAGTCCAAGCTCTTGTTGATGCAGCATATGGGAATGGGATCCATTATCTTTAGTTCCCAAGACTATGAAACGTCTAATAAACTCAGCAGCCAGAGTGCCAGATTTGTGCAGCACTGCCAGCTGCTCTAGCCTTGTTGTCTATTAAGCTATGTTTTTGGTTTCATTATTGATGGAGAGTGCTGATTGTCAAGCAAATTATGTCACTTGCAGATCTGAGGCACTTCACCAATGCATCAATGATATTGGAGTGTTGAACAAGGTTAAATGTAAGGGAAAGCAAGTCACAAAAGAATCCCCACCACTTATAGGGTGAATTCATGGTTCACCTGGCTTCTCCTTTGGAAACTAGGAGGCCTCCAAAGTTGTGCCTGGGGGAATTTTAAATTAATGCTTGCTGCAGGAGGGAGGGGGAAATAAAAATTGTGCATATCAGAGCAAGAAGCTGACCCAGCTGTGAGAGACTAGAACACGTAGCTGCAGCCACTTGGTGGAATCTCATTCACCCTAGTGCTCTCCTTCCCCATGCAAGGCCTGCCTCCTTCTTTCTCTTCTGCCAGCCACGATCTGGAGCAGAAAACAGGAGAAACACTCAGTTCACCACTAATTAAAAAATATTTGCTCATTATCCCATAAGCTTCTTTCTCCCATGTCACCATGACTTGTAAAGTGATTTCAGCTGCTGTGCCTTCTCTTGCAGGGAGGAAGGGAAGGAGGGAGGGATTCATGCTGAAATGAGAAATCAATTTAAATTCACATGGGCACAGTCAATCCTTAATCAAATCAGCAAACTCAGGCTGGCTGCAGGAATCTGAGTAGGAAGTTCAAATATCTCAGTCCCAAATGTTCATTCTCTATCACAGAACTCACGTCAGGGTGTCCCTGAGCATTAATCTGCTTCTCCAGCACTTTTCTCAGTCTTTTCCCTAGCTACATTATAATTTGTTCCCTAGTTTACATTATAATTTGTCTCTCCCCTACTTTTCACACTCACCATTCTGTGGCTCTTGCTATACTTTCAGAATAAATTCCATAGTCACTCTAAAAATGGTGCAAAACATGATATTGCACATGAACATTACTATGGTGGGCTGGGGGAAGAGCTTCCTACTCTGCTTTTCTTGCTCCCTGTGCATTGTCACTAGGGGCATGTTGCAGTTCCTGACAGTATTAGTTTTCATTGCTTTCTTTACTCCTCTAGGACATGGAGATCAAGCACAGCTAGACAACATTTTCAGTCTCTAGTGTCTTTAGTTTAGGCACTTCAAAATCAGCAGCAGACACTCAATTGGAACTTAATACAAGCCAACATCCCCAGCTCCCATTTAATCCACTGACTATGGATGCCTTTGATCATTGTCTAGATATTATTTCTTGAAAAGAGAATCCTGTATCCCACGGGCAGGATCAGTTTCTGTATCTTGGATATCTTGGACAAGGGAAACCAAAAGTTGTAGTATTAATGCTAGCATAAAAGCAGAAGGAAATGTTCCCTTGAGTCTTACCTGGGCTAAGGTCTGTAGGAGTGGTGATTAGATCAGCTATCACACAAGCTGGAAGGGAGGCTGTTCTTGGCTTGCAAGTCTGCTGTCACTGCCCAATGCCCACTGGCTCCTGACAGCCTTCCTAGGGCATTTCCAAAGCCTCAGTCTTTGCCATCAAGAGCTGCAGCAATGGGAAAAACCTGCTAAATGCTGTTGTGTTCCTGCCAATGATTCTGCAAGAAGCAGAAAGAAAGAAGCTTGTGAGCCAGGAATTTCTTTTAAGGCATGCAGATCAGAGGTTTTGTGCAAACTACTCTCTTCAATTATTTAATACTTCCTGTAATTACTGAGTACTTTAAAATGTTCTGGGGAATAATTTCTGGGCCCTTCTGTTGTTCCCTTCTATTTATTGCCACAAAAGGTCTCAGCCATTAGAAATGCTAAAGGATGACTTTCATAAAAATGAGGGACATGGTGTTTGACAAAAATATGAATTCTGCTTGAAGTGCAGCTGTATGTCCTGATCAGAAGACAATAAGAGGTGGAGGATTTGTTACTTCCATTGATATCTTGATCACAGCTTTAGACCCTTCTTCTTAAAAATGTATTCTTACCATGTCAATTTGTCTTTCCTGAGATTCCAGTTACTCGGTCTTGTTACCGCTCATGCTAAAACCCGTCATGGGTTTCGCAAAGGTAATAGCACATTGTAATCAAGTCACCTTTCAATCTTTTTTTTTTTTTTTTAAGATAGGCTAAACAGGTTGTGCTCCTTTTTTTACTTTAGAGCACTTTCTTCAGCTCTTAAACCATTTTTGTGGCACCTACTGTGGTGATTTTTTTTTTCCTGTGCAGTCACCAATTTTGCTACACCCTTATTAAAAAAGATAAATTCTGGAGCTAAGCACTATCAGGAACTGGTCTCATCTCAACTATATACAACCTAAGAAGCCCATGTCTGAATCTGCTCACGTTCTTTTTATATAGAAATTATTTTCCCTCTTTTTAGTGCAGCTTTGCCCTCACAACCAGTGTTCAGCTGCTTCTCCATTATGAGCTTAAAGCCTTTGCTGTTATTGTGGGATTACCCTGCTAGCCCATTTCCAGGAGTGGCTTCCACTCTGCATCCTTACCCTTTACACAGGCCTGTATTTAGATACAATTTGTTTGAGTAAGCCTACCTTACCAAATGTTGCACCATCTTCTACATGATTCACAGTTCCTCTGAAGCACTTTTTTTCACTATCACCAAATACAGGATGCTGATCTAGTGCCTCTTGTTCTGGCTCCACAGCAGATCTGCCCTGGGAAGGGACTGTAGTCCGTGGGAAATCATAGAGTGAATCCCCAGGGCCCGTAGCTTTCAGCCAATAAAATGGGGAAAAATTTACTCCTCAGCTTCATCAGCATATTTGATGCTGTTTGCCCCATCCTTCAGGCAGACCTGTTGCTACCTGTCACATCATGTAGGTGCATCTTGGATAGAAAATGCTTTCAATGTCTTGGTCACTTCTGACCTGAAGTGGAAACATCTCAGTTTGAATCCTACTAAAAACACCTCATTTCTTCATTTTATGCAATTTTTACTGATATTGTGGAGTGCTTATTTTTAACTACCTCACTGTACAGTATTAAATGAAGCACCTGACAAGGAAAGGAAGATTGCTGTATCACCAAATCCATCATCAAAAAGAGGAAATTTTTTTGAGACAGTATTTCTATTTATAAGAATGCTGACTGATATTAATTATAATTTAAAATTTGTATCAGCATTTCTATTTGGCATAAGAATTATGCCAGACATCACCTTCAGCAGTAAGAAAATGCAATGTAACCTTCACGTTAGCTCCCCAGTGGTTGCTTAGGTGTTATCCACAACCATACGTGGGTGTTGGCCTGTGACAGAAATGGAAGGTATTGCCCTCCGCTGTTAGAATCCCTTGATTTTCCAATTGGGTTTGCATGCTCAGGCCTTTGTTTTGCTGCTCAACTCCACTTTATGAGCATGGCAGGATGATTTATTAAGGACTTCAAGAGGGAGACACAAGGGTCACAAGCTGCTCTGCTGGTGCAGAGCTGGCCAAGCCCCCTCCCTGTCTGCTCTGAAGCCGCGAAGATGCAATTTGTACAACACATGGTGGTGGTGCAGGAAGGCACTCACCCATTAAAATGCTTTCAGTGCTTGCCCCTGTGACTTCAATACAGGCTTTTGGTTTTCTACGCAAGGGGTTTAGAGATGTCCCTCTCTTCCTCTGTTGGTTTGGTTTTTCCTCCTTTGTGCATTGTTATTCCTTACATTTCTTAAAGCTCCACAAATTGTAAGCTTACAGTGAAGGCATGCTGGTAAATGATATATAGAGGGTCCTACAAATCATGTCACAGAGAGAGCAACCCCTTCCCCCACAGCAACAGTCATCATTTCAGAGCAGCACAGTCTTCAAGGGAGCTAAGCTGTCCTTTCCCTACTGAGATTTAGGAAGCCAAACAGTAAAATGCTGCTAGAAGTGAGAATAAACAAGCCACAATAACAACCTGGCATTTAAGTTTCAGCAGAGTTTAAGGTGGCCTCAGAGAAGCTCATGGTTATCACTAGGATTCTATTATATCACTGGGATTCTATATATAATATTCTATTATATTCTATTCTAACCCATCTGTATGTTGTTTTACTGCTTTTACGGATACATAAATATATAAATCCCCAATATGGATATATGTCAGCAAGGAGTTAAAATTACTTCAAGGATTAAAAGGCAAGCAGAAATGTCTACCATTTAAATGAACAGCAAAAATCCTCATTTTTAATTGTGGTCTTGGCTATATCCACCCAATCAAACCTCAGAGTGCTTGGAGCAGACCTGAGAGAACAGTTTGGCTCCGTGACACCAACCTCAAGACTTTTCAGCCAGAGAGCTCTCAGCATCACTCCACAAAGACACCATATATGAGGCCCCAAAGGCCATGTGCCAATGCCCACGGGTACAAAAAATGTTTAAAAAATCCTCAACCCCCTGGCTCCCAAACATGGAGAAAGAATGTTCTTACCCCACTGCCCCCTTCAGCAGCTGGTGCAGCTCCTAGGCATCCACATGTACTTTGGTACAGGCCATCAGTGTAGGAAGGTTGAGGATCCAGCTTGGTCTTCTCTGACTCTAGAGTGTGGTGAATATTAAGAGTTTGTAAAATTGCCTCTGCTGCTGTCCCCTTTCCTTTGTTCTCTGTGTTGATGACAAAATCACAGAATAATTCAGGCTGGGAGGGACTCAAGGATCATGTAGGGCAACACCTGCACAAAGCAGCACCAATTAAATGAGGCTGTGCTGAGCCTCGTCCATATGGAGTCCTTACACTGCTGAGGATGGAGACCACAGGTTCTGTGGGCTCTTGATCCAGTGTTTTGACTTCCCTTCCTATGAAAAAAAAAAAAAAATTCAAATATCTAATCCAAATTTCCTGCATACCAACTTGTATCCATTGTTGCTTCTCCTATCCTCCTGTACCTCTCAGAAGAGTCCAGTTCAGACTTTATTTTGGCCAACATTCAGACAGTGTTCCACGTCAAAAAAAGCAAAGACCCATACCTTGACAGCTCTGTTGATTTTAGGGCTCTCAAAGTGTTAATGCAATAAAGCCTCACAAGGAAACCAGTTCTGGTGCCTAGAAAGGAACAATTTTTGTGCACTGAAACAACTGGATTAACATTGTGATTTAGACAAAATATTTTACCAAGGCAGTTGCCAAACAGTAGAAATGAAAGGTTTTTTTTGTTTTTTTACTAAATTAAAAGTTCCTCTGGAGCTGGAAGGGTGAATGTTTGTCACCAAGCTCTGCCCTCTTTAAAAAATCAGAACATTGCTGAGCTATAGACTAATGTCTTAGCAAGATGCACAATCTCTTTAATGGAAAAGTGAATTCTAGCCACTGTGATGCTTCATCTGATGAGGATACTTAGCTGTGATGGTGTGGAATAAAGTGCTTTATTATACTACAGTGAACCACACTGCTAGTGCTAGGGATATGGTTAATGCAAGTACAGAGAAATTACACAGTCTGTTTTGACTTTGTGATTTCCTCTAATGGACACACAGCCTCCAGGCCAAGCGCTTGGAGAGTTTTGGGTCATGCCATTTTCTCCAATTATTAGCTACGCTTTTCCTCCAAAGTACCTGGTGGCAGCGGCTCATTCACAAACCCAGAATTTACAACAAGGAATTCAAAGGGATTGCCTCCCCCATCCAGAATCCTTCATTTCAATCCCATTTTCCTTTAATGACACATTAGTAATTTTAACACATTAACTGATGTCACCTGCAAATGTAGGAAACAGCAAAGTCAACACCTCCCGGCATGGGATTGCCTCTGGGTTTTGTTAGCTCAGCGTTCATCCTGCAGCCGTGGCTCCTTTTCCCTGGTTAAGGTCCTCCCCAGCTCCTTGTGCAGACGCTTTGCCGGTGAAGGCAGGGCATGGTGCCGCGGAGGGCAGGGCAGCGCGGGCAGGGCCAGGCTGCTCCTGCTCTCCCCGTGTCAAAGGCTGCTGCGGGAGGAGCAGGAGAGGCAAATTCCCCAGGGAAGCACACAGTGCAGCTCCATGCATTCAATTACAGGGCCCTTGAATGGCAGTTTATAAGAAAGCCTTGCTGTTTCTGTACTGCTGATGCTGGCTTGGGGTTGGTTTGCCTTTTTGTTTTTCCAGTGGGACTGCCTGGGACAAAGGCAGGGAGCAGAGGGACTGTCAGGGGTAAAGTCTTGGATTCCAGTTATACACCTGTGCATTTTCCACATTGAATAAGGGGGAGTTAATCTAAATATTCAACATACATTCATATATACATACGCACATACCCATAGAAAGGGACTGCTTTGCGGTACAGCCTCTCCTCCTGCTATGTTGAAAACCCACTGAAGGCCCAGACAGAGTACGATGCTCTACTTCACCATTTAAATCTCTCTTCTGTCAATCCACAGTCTGTTTGTTTTCCCCACCCTTACTGAACCTGGCTTGTTATGTGGAGCTGAGTTATTGCAACGGTCTGACTTCAAATCTGTCTTGGTTTTGTCCAGGCAATGAGGAAATGCATGCAAAAATAGTCTCCTAGGAAAACTGACCATGGAAAATTCAGCTTAAGGAGCATTAAAAGAATTTACCGCTGTCACATGGAAACCAACAGGAGAAATTACATCTTCCACAGCAAGCTCCTTCTGGAGGCATTTCCATTCTGGTGAAGGGAAGGAGTGTCCACCTGAGCGAGGCCACCTCAGAAGCCAGGAGCTCCCTGCAGCATGTGGCCATCCTTGCCCATCCATCCAGCCTTTGCTGAGACCACTTGAGCGCTGTGGAAATCCAGTTGAGGCAATCCAGCTTTGGGAGGAAAGTCAGCAGCTGCTCTTTGCTAGCAGCTGTCATCTCCCAGCTGGTGTGAGGGACATTTCCCTGGAAGGCAGGGTGTTTCGCCCTGACCCTACCCCTGTGTCTCCTGCAGCCACAAGCACTCTGCCTCCAGGGCTTTCTCAGCGTCCCCTCTGTCTCCTAGTAGTCTTCTGGTTGTTGCCTTTTGTCAGGCAGAACACAGGATTCACACTCCTCATTGACCCAGAGAAGGTCTCAGGGGGCTATTTTGTCTTCTTTCATCCAGGCACTTCTGTTTCCTAGCTCCTAGCCCAAAACTCAAGGGTAAACCAACACTCAGGACCACTGCCCTTGAGAACTGCCTGAGAGACCTGAGCTGGCCTGCTCTGTGTCGGCAAGGGGTCTGGGCAGGATGGTGGGCAGGCAGCCTCTGCCAGCTGCAGCCTCTCATGGCTGTGTCCATGGTCTTTGAACTGAGGTGGGGGGAAGACAGATTGGTATTCCTGCAAAGGTTTTTTGGCAGGGTTTTCCTAAGAAGGTTATTCCAGTATGCGTGGTTCTGGGACTGTGCACTTGCTCCTTGCAGAGCTGGCCAGGGGCAGAGAGTGGTACACAGCCCTGAACACTTACTGCTCCCTCTGGCTGGCATATATAGGTACCCTGAAGACTTGACATGCTTGGATGCAGCCATCTTTTCCTGCTCCTCATTACTCCAAAGTCTTTGCAATTTTCATTTTGACTTTCTTCAGTCTCGAGCTCTTTTTCTAGCTTTACGTCATGCTTTCCATTTTGAAGATGTCAGATGATCTGTGATAAACTGACAGTATGTGCAGGAGCAGTGAGGAGACGAGGTCCATTTTAATGAGAATAACTCTACTGGGTAGTGAAAACAGTGCCTCAGCAAGCCTCTAGATCTTGTTTCTCTTTGCAAAGTGTCTTAATGGCACAAAAGGATTTTTACACAAGCAAGGAAAGGCAATTCCCAAAACAGATTTCTTTCAGTAGCCTTTGAAATGGAAAGTTACCACAGAGATTTGCGTGCTCCCCTTTAAGAGGTAAGCACAATCAGAAATCAGTACTCTCTTGGCTCCTGCAAACAGCCTGAAATATTTCTGAAGAAACAGTGTGTTTGCTTGGGGTTCATTCACCCAGCAGATCCTGCATGCACTATCCATTTCCTCTGTGGTCATCTGTAAGAGTCTGAACCACCAAATGCAGGGGGGTGAGAAGAGAGCAAAAAGAGAGCTGGTGAGGGAGGTCTAAACAGTGGCTAGACTTCAGTAAACAGAACACCAATAAGAAATACAGAATTAAATTCTCAATATCATAATGCAGGTTCCCTTAGTTACTGCGCTTTTATTATATCTTGAGAAGGCTATTGGTACAAACCCTGCCCACTGGCACTGAGATTTAATCCCACGAGCACTCGTCTGGTGGCAAGGGCAGAGTTTGGACGCTCATGAGGCAGGATGTGTGGAGACACAGCACGGCTCAAGGCAAAGGCTGAGCACCACAGTGCTTTCCAGCCCACTGTCATTTCATGAAAGGACTAAGGTCCCTTTCATCACCTATGTAGCATCATTCCCACAGATGAAGAAGTCGAGTCGAAACAAAAATTTTGGGACCGTTACCATCCTGTATCTGGCATATAGGTAGCTAACTAAGTGCAAAGGCTATTTGGTGTGCATTTCAAGGCTGTATTAATTTTCTGACTCCCTGTGGAAATTACTGGTCGTTCTTAACTTCAAGAGACACTCAATTAACATGGCACGTGAAGCCAATCTTCATGGCTAAGTTATTAGTCTTTAGGACAGACTGGGCTCATACTTCATGCTGGTTGCCAATACAATCTGGGTGAATTCTGGAGAAGTAATCACAGTTCAAGCAGGGTCAGCTGTACAAGGCCAAGGCTACTGATGGCTATTTTCTGAGGCTTGCTGTGGTCAGGAATGCCGGTGATACCTATTTCAGTTCAGAATCCTGCAGAAATCAGAAAGACCTCTTCACTTAGGTCTTTACTTAAGGAATTTCTTATCATAGGATAGAATCATGAACTGCAAAATGATTATATACAAACCTTCAGCAATTAAACAATACACAAAATAATGTATGCATACTGGCTAAATGCAAAAAGTCAGTTAGTCCTGCTCCAAGTGGCAGATAAAAGCAGTCTTTCAATGGTTTATTTTTGACCTAGACACCACTAACTTAATATGTTCTGCAGCATCTACAGAGAATATTTTTTTTTTAATCTAGTACTCTTTCCTAAGCTATTTTTGGACCCCAGTACATGAATTCTAAGATATCTGGGCAACATTGGGAAAGAGTGAATAGATGAATAAGAGAGGTAAAATATCCCAGCCTGCATAAGAGCTATCCAGTCCAGTTTTCCTGTTCTCTACTGAATTGTGGATATGGTGATTATTTGTTCAAGCCTGTGGGAAAGCTTATTTAATTATGTATTAAAAAAAAAAAAAGTTCTAATTTTAACTCATATTTCTGACTACAAATTACTCCTGTATTTTTTCAGCTTGGTCTGGAATATCTCTCCAAGGTAACTACGTTCTGTTCCTGAGTTTGCTTTTTATTTGTAAAAATATGGTTTGTTTAAATAGCTGTAGGAAATTTCATGTAATCAGTGGTGAGAGGATATTCACAAAGTTTTAAAGGCCTGATCAGAATAACACCAGGAAAATAGTCAACATAATTTGATGGTCATTCCAAGTATTAATTTTGACTTCAGCAGTAGTAGATACTACCAAAAAAACATTGTAAATCTTTCATTTCAGAAAAAGAAAGCATGTCCCTAGAAAGCAGAAGCAGATTTCTCCACATCTCTGTGAGTGTCCAATGTTTACACATCTAATTGATAGCTTTAACAGTGGCACACATGCATGATTTATTCACTTTCAGATCTTTAAGTAAGACCACAAAACAACACTAAAGTCTCCTGTTTCTCATCATAGAGTAGGTGGTATCCATCATGGTGAAGGTGGCCTACAAAGGCACAGACAGCTGTAGGGACAGGTACCTTTTCAGACTGAGGTGAATGGAGTAAGGTGACAAGAAAAGCTTATATTTCCATCCATCTGGACAGCAAACAAATAAACAGAGCAGGTGGGCACACACAGTGATACCAAGACAGGCCAGGGCAGTATCAGATTAGTGCCTCACCAAAGCAATCCCACAGTAGCAGCAGTATGATGAATGTGTTTCTTCAGCGCTCTGAGCTGACAGACCTCACACTCCTCTCCAGACAGCTCACACAGAAAGCTGCAACAAGGGCTTCTTCTGTGCTGTGGAGCCCCCTTGTTTCTCCTTTAAGGACCCTAACTGTTGCTAGTAGCAGCTTGAGGGCAAAAAAGCCCAGGGCCTTTGGGTGCCATAGATTTTCTCTTCATCCAGGAAACAGACAGAAAATGCTAAAGGCCATATGGAGTACAGCCAGTGAGAGTTACTGCCCAGGCCCCTAAAAACAGCTGTGTAAATGAGTTAACAGCATCACAGCAAACACCTGCCTGTGTTTTCTGTGCCCCTGCAGTGTGGGCACTGCATCTACATTTGTGCCACCTTGTACAATCAGGCACCAGAGACTGCAGTATAACCAGCTATTTGTCACCTCTTGCCTTACCTTGTTTGCCTCACCAAAGCAGCAGAGCAGCCTGGACTGGCTCCCCAGCCCCCACTTCCAGGGGGGAACCTCAGCCATTTGCCCCCACACCAACAGCCAACAAGAAATGCAAAAAGCACCAGCAGCACAGAGATTAGAAAGATGTGGCAAAAAAAGCTTCCCTGTCTGTCTCCCGCACAGTGGACCCAGCAGATCTTTGCTGGGTCTGAAACCCTAAAAGGAGTTCTCTGTGTTCTTGTACTGCTTGAGCCTCCAACAAAGGAGATGAAAAGGAGGAATAAAACATCTGAACAGCCCAATCTGGTCTGAACTGCATGCATTCATTACAGCAAAGACAGATTTCTCTGGTTCCTCCTCCGTATCCTCCTCCTCATTGGTGGCAGCGAGAAGCATGACACTCCAATTACAGGATATTCACATTAAACAGAGAAGAGGGACAGCTAGTTGGTGGCAGACATTTAGGATATGGCATCCAAGGCTCCATGCAGCCAGCAGAAACCTGAAGGAACAGATTGAAACTACTCTAATGGTCCAGCTCCTCACAATGCTTTGTTATAGACTTAAATTAGCTCTGAGCCATCAGTGTTACTCATTACTTAAATCAGGGTCCAAATGTACTCACTTCACCAAAGCTACTGCAAAACAGGAGCAGTGTTCTGGAGACGGAAGGGGCCCTGTTCTGTGGGGCTGCTGTTGAAATGTAAAGCATTGGGAAATGCTTTCTCCATGTTTTTTTTTCCCTCCAGGTTTGCCATTTGGCTGTACCTCATCTCTGAGTCCCTCAGCACAGGGTTTCAGGCCAGGAGTGGATGCTCACTCTACTCATTTACAAAACCATGTGGATGAAATCCATTCAAAGGCTTGTGCAAAAGCATTTCATGTTTGTGGCTCAGAGACCACTTTTTCCTTTCAAACTTGAGAAAAGTTTTTGTCTTTTTTCGCCTCCAATGGAAATGGTAATGCAGGCTAAGAAAAATGTCATTAATAATACAAACTGGGGCCTTTGGGAGGAAATTTTAGTTTTGAAAAGTGACTACTCTGCATGAATATGTCATGCCATCAGAAGTTTATCGGCATTGTCTTGACTCTTCACATATGTATATATTTCTCTTCTGCCAGACATGGTCTGTATATTATTTAAATAGAGTATAATTATAGATGCCTACTTAAATTACAAGAAATAAATATAAATTCATCTATTCAATAAGCATTTTCCTAGGAAAAATGTTTTCCTTCAGATATTGGCTTTCTTCAGGGTTTTTCTCTCTATTTTTAATTTAAAGCTACTTCTCTTATGTTTTATTCACTTGTTTTCATTAGGTAAAGGAATGCCTTGGCATGAAAACCTGTCCTGAATCCACTGCCTGCTTGACAGATAGATATAAAGACTTGAAACATGAGAGGAAAAGCAGATGGTTGCGAGGGGAAAAAAAACCCTTAAACAAAAGAAAGGAATTAAACCTAGCATAGGCACATGTATTAATACTTTGTGAGTGCCATTGCATATGCTGGTAAGACTGACAGACCTCGACAATGGATCTCTACCACCTTCCAAAAAGGCAGAACCTGCCTTTTTATCTCCAGATTGATCCTGACCAGTCTGTTGCAAGTAGCTACTGCTTGAATTTCAAATATTGAGTGCTGGTGTTTGCGATTGGTCCCGCAGTGTAAATCACATGCTAATGTTTCTCTGTCTTGACTGGATGAGAATAAACATAATAATCAGGAAGAGGCCTTGAAGAAGCCACTGTGGCTTTAAATCTCTCAGGGAGCAGTAGCAGTTTAGGGAAAAGTGACTGATAAAGAGGATTAGGGAATTCTAGAAAATTTAAAGCCCGTTCCTTTCTAGCCCACACAGGCTCTGCCCAAGGCGTCATTGCTAGGAAAATTAGGCTGCTGTGAAATTTATTGCCAGGGTGCAGAATTTACATTTCAATTTCTCCTATCACAGCTTGGGCTGTGGTCAGATCCCCTCTGCCTGCTTCCCCTGCTGCTGCACCCTGCACCCCTCACCCTGGCACAGGCCCTGGCTTCCCGCTTCCCCCACGCTCTTTGCAGGGGCTGGAGACAACTGCAAAGCCCTTTTGCAAACATTTGAGGAGAGCAAGGCTGGCCAGGAGGCATTGCAGAGGATGGCCATATTGTTGCCCTCATGGCCAAACAAGGGCTTATTTTCTTGCCCCTACAGAAATTCAATGGAGTTGAATGTTTGCATTGTCAATAAACTGGTCTCAGGGATTACCTGTGAAGAGGTAGTCACAGCCAAGGCAGGTGATGACTGTCTCTAGATTTGTGGGAAAGGACCCATAATCCTCTTCCAAGTATCTGTGGGGCTCTGCTGGGCTCTACAGTGAAGTATGGCTCAGGTGATTCCAAAATGCTTCCATCCTGTGAGGAGGGACAGGGGGCACAGCAAGTCCTGAAGGCATCATCTGAGAAACTGAAGAAGAAAAAGAAAAGGAAATAGAACACTTGGAGGGAGAAGAAGAGAAATAGTGAGAAATGGCAGAGTGCAAAATAATAAGACTGCTGAAGATAAATCAATTCTGGAGAGTATTTGGTTGAACTTTTTAACAGGGCACTCACTGCCCCTTTGTGGAATATGTTATTCTCCTTGTCAAAGAGGTCACTAGCTGGAAGGTTTGCAGAAATGATGATCATTATCTGGATATTCATAAACATCCGGTATGCTGCCAATCACAGGACAGAAACAGGCTGTATCACCTCTGGGTCTGAATGGAATTAGCCAAGAAAGCTCGAAATTAGCAATGTGTTCCTTTGTGGCAAAGTCTAAGTCCTAACACTGATGTCATGACTAGCTGAAATTATGTCTAAATTAGAGAGGGAAAAAAAGCTCAACTTCCTCAGAGCTGTTTTGCAACTGTAAATGAGGCATAATTGTATCACCTAGGAACAATGATAAACTGTTATTAGCATTTGAGTTGTGTTTCCCCGTAGAAATCCAGGAGGGCTTTTTACCCTGGATTAAGGGTCCTTCCTGACACTTGAATAGGAAGTGCATATGGAAATAGAGTTGTCCAGGTGTTACCACCTTGAGGTGAAGGATAGCCTGAGGTGCAAGGGTGGAGAATAAATGTTACTGCAAGAAAAGCTGCTGAATTTCCTTTTGAGAGACTGATAATTCCACAGGCTTCTGCAGAAGCAGCTTTTAATTATCATTGCTGATGATATTAGAGGACATCTCTGGAGTCTGTCCTTTAAAAAATGTTTCCCCTGTGCTACTTGAAAACATATGGGTGGGGAACTGAAGTGAAAAACTGATGTTTTACTAACTCTCTTGGCATGATGGAGGCTTAGAAAATTATGTGCCTGATACTGGGGATGCATTTTTAACAGTAAATGAAACCAGACTGCGTAAAATTTCAAAATACTAGACCGATTAATGCAGATGAGAAAAGAAGTTGGAACAAGAAAAAGGAACTGGTTAAAGAACTAAATGAGAAAAGATGGAGCAGACCTAGAGCTGGGGTGAATTGGAGCAGCTCCACTAGCTTTAGTGGGTCAATTTGGAGTTGCATGGACTCAGAGAAGACCTAGATGTACACTGGCAGTTTAGATACAGGGTTGGAGTAAACCGGGTCATTTTCAAGTGCAGCAACATCCTGAGTGCTTTATCAAGTAATAGGATGGGCAAGAAATTTGGAAGGTAACAAATCTGAGGGGAAAAGAGCAGAGAGATGGAGTCAGTGCCAATGTATTTTCCTAACTTTAGTAACTGCACCAGGATTGTCTGGCTTCAAAGGAGGCACGTCTCCATGGGTTACTGTTAGCTATCAGGAAAGGAAAAAAGGGCAAAGAGAGGAAAGAGGAAGGCTTCATGTCCTAGCTGACCAGGCTTTATCACTCTGGTATCTTGGGAAACTGGCCTATAGTTACATTATTTAAAACAGAACAGAACACCTGGAGAGAAGTTCATGCTCTTGTTCCAGTGGCTCTTTGGACAACTTAAATTTCTTTCCAAACAACATGCACTATCCTCCAGAAGATGTTTTATACCAGAACAAGTGTGCTCTGTGCTTGAGTTGGATTAGGTTACTTTCACTGGTTTAGCAGGCTATTTTAAAAAATAAAATTAAAAAGTGTTACTCTGCTACTGCTTCAGAGGATACATCAGGCAAACTGCTGGCCTTAAACAAGGTAGAAAACTTCACCCCTTCAGCTCCACTAGCTGAAAAAACTAATACATTTTGATTGCTGCAGAAGAGCTTTTTTTACACTTTGATAAAGTGTAGAATCTCTTGACTGGGCTTGTGGATTTGAGCTCCCCCCAGAAATTATTGATTTTGTAAATTTACTGAAGTAAAAAAAGCATCCCATTTCAGTGCCTTTCCCCTCTACTTCTCTGTCTCTTTTAGTCATCATGCACATACCCACAGGAAAAGTTAGATGACCAGCAGATTTTTTGCCAGACAGGTCCTACGAAATTCCTGGTGAACTTCAGGGTTTTGGTGTGCTCTTAAGAAAAAAGTAAACTCTGCTGAGGATGGCATCCTCCTGCACCAGAACAGGCAAGCTATCAATCTGCTCCTTTTCTGTAAATAGGTCAGATATTTTGATGCCTAGAAAAGATTTTTTAAATGTCAGAACTTATATTTTTGCTGTATGGGGGCTAGAGTGTCTGTTGACACTGTGAGGTTCTGCAGCACCCTAAAGAAATGTTAAATCCTAAATGCAGCTTTCATCCCTAGCCACAATCAGTTAACATAATCTATTTTTCAGTTTTTCCGGGCCCTCTTTACACTCTCTAGCTAGTAGCTTAATCTCTTTTCCAAAAACCAACATAACTAAAAACCACTTAATATCACTCTCAGTTCTTATAGAAACCTATCTATAGGATAGGTTTTGCATTTGTCTACACAAAGAAGTTTTATTTCAGTGACTTGAGGTGCTAGGGTTTTTCTGGATGTGACTCAAGCCATGATTTCCCATTGAAATAAGCTTTTATCCTTTTTCCAAGAGAAAGATTGTGTTATGAGAAAATTCAAATTATTTTATTCTAGAAGCTGTCTAATTAAATTGAACAATAAAAATTGTTATCCTTTATGACCACCAAGCAATTAAGTGACCTGGTGATAGGGAATTAAGTCAGTCTTCTTCCTTTGAAATGACAGCTGAAATAGGAGAGGCGCTGCTCTTTGTCTACCGCGTGCGTGCTGGAGAGGAGGCAGAGGGGGAAGGATGTAATGGAATAATACAGAATCAGAAAAATCCTATCCCTTTTGCAACTGCAGAATTGTTTTCCATTAACTTTCCTAAAGGCAGAATTTTCCTCATTTTGTCTCATCTTCTAGGATAGCCTCACAAACAAACAAACAAACAAACAAAAAGACCCAACAAACCTCCTTGCATCTACCACAATTTATATTATTCCCCAAACTGTTAATCTAAAATACTCATTGAGTATATTGTGGTGCCTTTCTCTTTCTTTTTTCTTTGGTATCACTTGGTGTAAATGACAGTATAGCAGGAAAAGTCCATGCTAACTTATTGAAGCTGTATGCCAGTTAACTTGTCATTCCAAAATGACACAGTGGGAAGTGGATTGGAGACACTGGGTTTAAAAACAGAAGCATCTAAAGTACCAGAGCTGTGGTAAATTCACCAGTATTATAGACCACAGCCTCTCCATCAAAGACACGAGATATGGCCTTGGGGCCTGGTGGCAATGTGGCTGAATAAAAAGTTTTCCCTTTTACATCACTATAATTATCTTAATTATAGGAACTTAATTCAACTGGCATACAGTTGCTTTCATTCAGTGATAAAAGCATCCAAGGTGACACAATCCAAGATGAAAAAGGGACATGCATGGGGAAATTAGTGAATCTGTTTGGGACATTATATTGGTGTGACTCTTTTTTTAGAAGAATTGTGCCCCATCTAATGATTTTTCCAGGTCATCCAATCCTTGGGTGGCTGTTGATTATACAGCACTGTGTGATAGGACCATTATGTATTAAGCATCAGTGAGTGCTTGCCTATCTGATAAAAGTATATACAAAAATCAATTCTATACAAATTATCTCAATAAATTGGCTGAAAGCTTATAAAATGTAACAAAAGGATTTTTAAAAAAGCATTTATTTTGGTGTCACTTACCAGTTAGAGTAAGATATTTGTCACAAGATATCTCATTGCATGGTGGTTTTGTTTCCTTCTCCCCAGACTGCCATAACTGTGATCTTCCACTGGACACCCTTTGGTAAGGAAAAAAATCATTACCAACTGCCCCTTGTTATATGGCAGTGTCCATCTGGAACAATGGTTCTGTCAGCCTGCCTGCATAAATTTGGTCTAACTAATAATTACTGTAATAAATTAACCTCTATGAGTGGAAAAATATGAAAACAAGCTAAATAACAAGATAGTTTCATGCCAAAGATGCTTCTACAGCAGCTGAATACTGTGCTGTCACACCACAGTTGTAAAAGTTCCTGGGTTTGTAGTTTTCCTTGTTGATGGTGGCATTAATAATTTCCAACAGTGACAGATTTCAGAGTGTCAAAAGAATTAGGGCTGTAGTGTCAGAAAATAGGAACATAAGCCACGCAGCACAAATGCAGAGCTTTTTTAATGTGTTTAGATTTTAAATCCTTTTAAGGGATAGCATTGCAGGCTTCAAGTCCCCTAGCAAATCATTAATGATAATATGAAATCCCAGCAGAATTATAGCAGCTATTTCACCATGAACTTGGCCATCCAACCATGTAAAAAGAGTCCTTTCCACCTCTGAGTCATTACTCATTACAAAAATAGCCCATCATCTTTCCACCAATCTAGCAGGGTAGCTGGAGAGACTAAAACGAGAAGAGTGATCCATATTGGCTGTATATCTTAACAAAAAGAAAGACTGGACAAATTCACACAAGAAAAATTCTTCAAGTACTATTAAATGCCTCAAGAAGTTGGTGAGATGCAAGTAGCTGCAATCTGGAAAAGTCCTTGGAGGGAGGATCTCTGTGTTTTCATAGGCATCCATTGTTGGCTGCTCTCAATTTCTTTTCGAATTGTGTTCAAGACAGCAACTTTGGGGGGAAATTGTAATTACTGGTCTATAATTAGATACTGTAATTTTGCCAGAAGGCCAAAAGTTGCAATAAATCAGCTTTAGTACTATCTGTTGTCTCCAAACATGGAAAAGGGCCATGAATTCAGTAGAGGGGCAGATAATATAGTTGTATTAGAATACATTATTATCCAAAGTGTTGCCTATTGACAGTTTAATTTTTATTGCATGGCAAAGGTTAACATCTTTAGGTAGTTCAAAGGACCCAAAGGGTAAAAAATTACCAAGAATTCATCTATTCAGCATAGATATGAAACTATGAGAAAAGACAGTCAGTGTGGTGCTAGTACCCTCTGATCTAGATGATAGATTTGATTTGGCGAAAATTTGGCTGTCATTAATGGTGGACAGACACTGAGGGCTGAAAAAAGGTGCTAGCTTATTATTCTGTAGCTGAAATGTAGCTCTTGGTAACAAGATTCACGAGTCTCAGATTCCTGCTGGAAACTGAGCTGTGATTCATTTTGGGAAACTGCGAGAATAATTTTATTTCAGGTTATCTTACTGTTTTACCTAGAAATAATCCAGCCAGAGTTGTTTTCAATTAAACAGAGGAAAAAAATTGATTGAAAATAACAATTGATAAGGAGAAAAAAATGGGACATTCTTCCACAGCTTTTTCTTACAGGTACAGATGGCTCTTATGGGCATCAGACTTGACAGTCTGTGCTGGATCCTTCAGGACAATTTAATCTCAGAGGAGAGTGCCCCTACCCACTTACCTAGTGATGCTTAAGTGAGCAAATTATTTCACTAGAACTGCAGTATGTTTGCTTTTGATTGGTCTCCAGGATTAATTAAAGCACGTTGGGTATGTTTTAGACCACCCTCATGTTCTAGATCCGAGATAATCTTGATGTCTGTCACATGATGGGAAAAGAGGACAAGATACACCACACCAGATAAACAGTTCCAATACTATGAGTTTTCAGATAATGGTGCTCTGTCATTTTGGCCCTAAAGTTTTATTCTGACTAGGCTGATATTCTAGCATGTCATCACTATTTAGTGTTTTATTCTTCATAAGGGTCAGTGATATTCCATCACTGCCCATTCCCCAGCTTGGTTCTGCACTCTTTGCAGAAGAGTGTTTTAAGTCCACAACCATTTAAATATATTGAAGCTTCCTCTTCTTGTGGGATGAGAAGTGGTGGCTAGAAATATCCAGCTGACCTTCTCTTTTGTTTCTCTCACTTCTCATCTAATTCCTTTTCTGCATTCGTCTGACAGAGCCTGAGATAGTGGCACTTCGGGCCACATTGCAAGACCCATCTATTATTATGCCTTTTACCAAAGAGGTTGATTTGAAGGGGCATGAAGTTTTGTGAGGCTTCTGAAGTGTTGAATTGACTTTTCTGTCACTTTTGCATTAAAACATTTTAGTTTCCATGAGTTACAGCACTGATGGAAATATCCTTATAGTATATGATAGGCAGATTCTATAAATAGCATGTTAAAGAAATTGAAATATTTTTTAAAACTAACAATCATTCAAAAGTTTTTAAAAAACAGACAATATATGTAATAACAAAAAACTACTGCAGTTTTCTTTTTGGCAAAAGATATGTAGTAAGAAGGGAAACTATGCAGTTTAATTTTCTCCTTGGTATTAGCTCTCATAGTATTTGCCAGTAATGGCAACATTATAATTTGTAGAATTAATTAATGATCTGGCATCTGATTTTGATTCATTACTGCTTAAGCCAGCTAAGTCTCAATTATCCTCTGGACTATTTATTCCTTAACAAGCTTTTAGCTAATGTGATTTTAAAAATATGAAAATAGGTTTTAACTTGCCTTTAAGACACAGCAATATTTTAACACTCCTCTGTAAAATAAAGAAACCTTCATATTTCTTATTCTATTATAGTTACATTCAAAATTAGACTAGGGGATTTGCAATGTATTCACTAAATATATATTATATTCATATGTACCTGGAACCTGACTTCAATTTAGTCTTGATTAAAAAATGTACTGAATTGGAAAGTGTGTAATAAAGGATGCCTAAATCATACTGACCCAGAATATCTCACTCAGTCAGACAGTTAGCAAATAAGTGCACAAGCAAGCAGATGATACAAGAATTCAAAATTAATTCTATTCTCAGAGGATGCATAGACTAGGAGACAGCATCTGATTCTATCTGCAGAGGTGTAAATCCAGAGTAACACCTTGGCTAAAGTCTCCTTACCCTGAACTTGATTGCTTATCCTGCAAATTATCAGAATTGGACTCTCCTTTGCCCAAGGCTGGGTTAAAGTAGCTGAAATATCCAATTCTTCTTCATGATATTTTTGTGATGCAACTAAATGTATCTAACAATTTCCAGGTATTTATTATTTATAACTGTTTCATTTACCAGATGGTAAGGACTTCTGGTATTTTCTCCAAATGACTGATATTTTTAAAAGTTCAATCACCACATCGTTTAGGAAAGTCTGCCCAATGCAGTTGTGACTTGCGTTGCTATTGTGTTATGATAGGGGGCATTCAGAAACTGCATACCTTTGATTTGGGATTGTCAGGCACCACTTCAGAGCTGAGTTGAACTCATCTTGAGAAGATGCTTCAATTGCTGGGCTCTGACATGATGGTCCTGCCTGTCATCGCTGCACCTTGTCCTTGCTCATACCAAAGCTGAAATGCATAATTACAAAGATGGGTAAATAAGTGAATTATGTGTGTTTTAACCAAATAATCATAGTTGATTATTTTAGTTACTGAGATTTGTTTTCAAAGTACCTTCTAAAAATTTTCAGGCATTATGCAAACAGTAGAAAATACCATTTTCTAAGCTATCAGTGTTGCAGTACATTAAAAAACCCATCTTCTCCTGAAACTGTGCTTCCTTCTCCTAAGAAGTCGTTCAGTGGCTTCCCAATACTTGCATGTCAATGTAATACCATTGGTGTCAATGTGCTTTTTCTTAGTTCATACTGCTGGGACAGCTAGAGCCTTCCCCATCCTTCTCATCAAAAAACGCCTGAGATAAACATCCAAGAGTATCTTCCTTCCCATTTTCATATCAGTAAGTCTGGCTCCGTTCAGTCCAAGATGGGAAATCAGTCTCAACTTTTACTGCATGAGCTGTAATGCCAGCTCACTTGAAACCCAAGGAGTCCTCAGCTCAGCCAGTTCCCACATGGCTATCCCAAAACTACTGAGTAGGAGGACTGCTGTCTGTGGGTTTAAAAATCAAAACCCTTTTGCTGAGTTAGATCCTCTGGCCCACTGAATCCATGCTGCAATGCTCCAGGGACACAAAGCAGCTTAGAAAAAAATAAATCCAGCTTATATGGCCAGCGCAGAACTCCTGGGTGGTCACAAAACCAGCTACCAGAGTCACACCAGAGGCAACAATCAAAGGACTCAATCTTCAGTTACTGCTGCACGAGGAAAAGTCCAAGGCACCTGCGTTGTTATAGCATGAGTTCATTTGGGCTAAGAGGTAAACAGAGACGGCTGAGCTTGATCTCTAAAGCTGGGGCTGGATGGCTGGAAGCACCAGCTTTCTCAATTGCTTAGACTAAAGGATTGAGTTGATAAATCAGAGCAGCCCTGATCGCATTTAATCAACTGAATGAGGAGGAAGGAGGGGAGGTGGAGGCTTGGAAAGAAAAATATGTAAAGCTTAAAAAGTTCCAGCTGCTGTTCTCTAATGGAGTCTCGTTCCTCATGAACGGTGGAATGGTTAGGCCACCTGGTGGCAAATAGCAAACCAACAACCTTTGCAATTTCCAAGCTACAATAAATGTCCAAAGGATCAGAGAGCTCTGGGAACTGTCAAAGGCTGGGAGCTTTTCAAACCCAGGTGACTGCTAAGCAGCCACTACTGGGAGACAGCAGCCAGCAAAGGCTGCCACCAGCCATTCCACAGGTGCAACACAGAACAGCTGACCTGGTGTCTGGCTAATTTCTGCCAGACAGCTGCCTCCATCACCGGATCTTCCACCACAGCCAGCTCTCCTTCACCTCAGGACAGAGGCAATGGAGAAAGCAGCCCAGGAGAAAGGAGCTGAACTTAGCTTGTAGCTTGTGAAGAAGTAGTCAATGGCTCAGTGTTCCAGTGCACACTGGTGAAAAGTGGTGTCCTTCAAGGGTCTATACTGGAACCAGTACTGTTCAATAGCTTCATCAGCAACAATGACAGGAGGGTTCGAGTGCACCCTCAGCAAATTTGCCAATGACACCACACTCAGTGCTGTGGCTGACACACCTGAAGGATAAAATGCTATCCACATAGATCTTGACAAGTTTGAGAAGTGGACACATGGGAATCTCACCTGATTTAGCAAGACCAAGTGCATGGTGTTGCACTTAGATCAGGGCAACTCCTGGTATCAACACAGACTGAAGGATGAACAGATTGAGAGCACCCCTGCCGAGAAGGACTTGGTGCTGTTGGATGAAAAGCTGAACGTAACCCAGCAATGTGCACTCACAGCCCAGAAAGCCAAATGTGTCCTGGGCTGCATCCAGAGCAGTATGGCCAGCAAGGTTAGAGAGGGCATTCGGTCGCTCTGCTCTTCTCTGGTGAGACCACACCTGGAGTGCTGTGTCCAGCTCTGGAGTAAAGACATGGACCTGTTGGAGTGAGTTCAGCAGAGGGACATAAAAATTATCAGAATGCTGGAGCATCTCTCATACAAGGAAAGGCTGCGAGTTGGGATTGTTCAGCCTGTAGAAGAGAAGGCTCTGTTGTGAGAAGAGAAGCCCTGTTGTGCTCGTGAGTACTTAAAGTGGCCCTATAAAAGGCTGGGGATAAACTTCTTACCAAGGTCTGTTGTGACAGGATAAGGGGTAATAGTTTTAAACTAAAAACCAGTAGATTTATACTAGCTACAAGGAAGTGTTTTACAATGAGGGTGGTAAAACACTGGAACAGGTTGCCAAGAGAGGTGATGGATGCTCCTTTCCTGGAAACACTTAAGCTCAGGTTGGACCAGGCTTTGAACAACCTGATCCAGAAGAACATGTCCTTACTCATTTCTGAGAGTTGGATTAGATGACCTTTAAAGATAACCTTTCAACACAAATCATTCAATGATTCTATGATTCTAAGTAGGAGCCTGACATGTTTGTTAGGAGTCTGAATGAGGAGTCTGTCCCCTACGTGTAGCATCAGGTCTATGCAGGTAAATCAAGTGAGGCTCATGTGAAAGGCTGAAATTATACATTTCAGAGGGCTGTGCAGCCCTTCAGAAAGGCCTTGGCAACCTGAAGAGATGGACAGAGAAGCAGCATCTGAAATTCAACTCAGGCAAATGCAGGGTCCTGCACTTGGAAAGGAATAACCCCAAGCACCTGAACAGACTGGGGGTTGATCTGATGGGAAGCAGCTCTGCAGAGAAAGACCTGAGTGTCCTGGTGGAGAACAAACTTTCCATGAGCCTGCAGTGTCCTTGTGGCTAAGAAGGCCATTGGTATCCTGGGGTGCATTGGGAAGAGCATTGCCAGCTGGTCGAGGCATGTGATCCTGCCCCTCTGCTCAGCTCTGGTGAGGGACATCTGTGTCCAGCTCTGATCTTCTCAGCACAAAGGGGACATGGAGCTCCTGGAGTGGGTCCAGCAGAGGTCACAAGGGCGATGAGGGGACTGGAGCATCTCTTAGGGGGAAAGGCTGAGGGAGCTGGGTCTGTTCAGCCTTGAGAAGAGACCACAGAGAAGGAAACTCAATGTCTGTGAGTATCTGAAGGGAGGGTGTCAAGGGGGTGGAGGCAGGCTCTGCTCAGTGATGCCCAGCAATAGGACAAGAGACAACAGGTTTCCTGTGCAGAAACTGATGCACAGGAAGTTCCACCTGAGCATGAGGAAGAACTTTTTTACTGTGCACGTGACCACGCACTGGAACAGATTGCCCAGATTGTGGAGTCTTCCTCACTGGAGATATTCAAAACCTGTCCGGATGCAATTCCTGTGATGTTTGCTCTAGGATGACCCTGGTTGAGCAGGGAGGTTGGGCCAGATGAGCCACTGGGGTCCCTTCCAGCATGACCCATTCAGTGATTCTGTTATCTGGAATTCATATTTTAACAAATATGCTACAATATAGTTTTCATTTCTGTCTGCAAATTGTTTCTTCCAGCAAATCTACTCACCTGAAGTATTGCAAAGTATTGAACATAAAAAGGGAGTACATGGAAGATGCCAAACCTGTTGAAGGTTTCATCTCCAGAAGCACTTCTAAGTACTCATGTTTAATATCCAAGAATTTAGCCGAGCTAGACAGTGGTTAACTGCTAGAGGGCATTCACAGATGGGTTTAGTGCAGGAAAAAAAGATATAAATTAAAATCTGTTTGAAAATGTAATAATTCTTAAATAAAGAACTGTCAGTTGTTTTCTCCAGTTTTGTCCACTGTCCTTTTAGTATAAGCCTAGTGAAAACAAGCATGCAAGTCCAGCAGCTGCTGCTCTACTGAGCATTGCTTCTAGCTGCTCTCTCTTTGCTGTTCTTCCCTCATTCCTTCACTGCATTCCCTGACAGTTGAAAACTCACCAGACTTGTGACTCACATTTTAATCTTATCTAAGTCACAATGTTTATTTCACAGGATGTCCAATTAAACGTCAATTCAATCTGCTCTGGAGTTGTTTCCTTTCCCTCTGGTGATTAGTATAACCTGAATAACATAGGAAATACAAAAAAAAGAGCAGTAAACAACTCCAGTGACATCAAGAAACCAAGCTGAAACTTTTCCCACAGAAGACAAAGGAGGAAGGTGATGAATAAGAATGTTAACATGGGTCATACTTGCTAATGTTCTGTTTGTGAAGAATGGAAGGGAAAATTATGCTACCTTAAGGTGAGTTATGGGCCTCTTTTAAGCCTGGGGAAACATGAGTATGTGTGGGGCTGTGCAAGCCACACAAAGTGAGATCAAATCTCTGTCCACATTTTCCCTGTGCTTTGACGTGCCCGCTGTTGCCCTTCATTGAAGCCAGAGTGAGTACACCACTTCCCTGCGTCCTACCTCCAATGCAGTACTGAAGCTCTGCGGTCTCAAAGTGAAGAAGCAGACCCCCACCTACCAGGTGCTGCACACTACTGTCCAGAAGCCCTAAAAAACTACCATCCATCACTTCAGTGATTGGCTGAAGGGGAATCTTGTCATTGCACACTTTCTCAGGGCTTTCTTTTCATCTTCATTCAGGCATGTCAATGCCACATGATGTCCAGAAATGTAATTCTACTTGTTGTCTTCTCCAGAAGTAGCCTTCTGCAGAATACCAGGCCTACATGGGAGGCTTGGAAATGGAGGTAGGGCTCTGCTTAAAACAAGGGGCTGCTTTTCAAAATAAGAGAGAAAATTAAACTAAACTTTCAAATGTCACCTGGTCTTTGAAAAGCCACCAATGGAAAACCTCTTGGGGAACACCAAATTTTGATGAAGCTGTGCAAGAACGGAGCTCAGAGTCATCTTTCTTCCCAACTTGTCCAGCTTCTAAGTCAATGCCAGCTGGGAGTTGAATATCACCAGTTACTCAGGGGAAATACCCTGGTTTCAGGATGAAGCTTTGCTCACTGGAGGACACAACATAAATGCAAGCATGCACAACTCTATTGGAGAGATCTCCTCTCAACACAAGTATTTGAAACAAAAAGTGCCGCTAGTTCCTGACTCTACAGAAGCTTCCTGTGTTAGTTCCCGAGGAGAGGCCATGCTGTGTCTCTGGTTTTTCTGTGTGCACACCAAGACAAACTGGGAGCAGGGACTCACGAGGGTAGCTGAGGGGTGCTGGGGGTCCTGCAGATCAAAGCAAAACTGTGCCAAGGATCCTAAGTCCATGGGCACATTGCGGGGCAGCTCTCTCAAGAAGCCAGATGTTCTCTCCAGTTTGGAAAGGGAGTAGTTTTGTGACTTAGGGAGAAATATTTCCATTTGAGCTCCTGCTGTGACAGTGCTCATTACTGTGAGCTGTGTCTAAGTGGCTATACAAGTTGCTCCTCACAAAACATGCCCTGTGCCTGCCCACTTTTTTTTTTTTTAAAACCTATGAGTGGTTTGGCACTTGACTTTTTTTGGCAATTACATTGTAAAATTCTTTCCAAAGAAATTTTCAGTGTGCCTTGCTGGGACTTTCTAAAAAAATATAGATTAATTGTGATAATTAAATTTCCCTCTGAGTGATTTCTTTGATAAATGGGTCTAGTTAGGACTTTCAATTAAGCACCAAGCCCTGCTGTGAAGTCAGACTGAGCTTCATGTTGCAGGCATTTATTGCCTCATTTGCACAGAGACAATCTGAATTATTTTACATTACACTGTTTTCCTTATCTATCTTTTTTTACACAGGTATTAGAATTCCTATTAACCCTTCTAGCAGGGAGCCAATTAAAAAGGTATGGTCAAGCAACTTTTAATTATTTTGTTATAGTTTAAATAAGCCTCCTGGAAGCAGGGCACTTAAAATATTTCTCTTGTCCATACTGCAATGCATAAACCTGTTGGTTTGTTACTGTGCAGATTCTCAGTCTCCAAGTGATTAAAAAATATGTAAATAATATAAAGTGGGGAAGAATAGACAACTACCACAATATTTTGATGAATGGTGGTAATATGCAACAATCCTGGGAACAGAAGCTTTTATGTTTTTGCATTTTCCAAAATTGTGAGTAAATGGTAACCACAGCTTAGAGAATTTCAGTTACCAGGTGTACACTCCACCTTTAAGGTCTGTGTTTTAAGTTATATCCATGCACTCAAGCAGCATGGTCATTTTGAAAGTGGATTGAAGTACTGAAGTTACACAATTTCTACTTTTTATTATGCAATTGGGACTATTTGCTTGTTTTTCTAGTCACTGGTACTAATGGCTACAGAAAAAAAAATCCATATACTGTCAATCACTACTGTCAATCATGAAGAACGAAAGGTCCACCGATTTAACAAAATCAAACCCCCAAACTGAACCAAAAGAAGGTGTATTAAAAAAAAAAAAAAAAAAAAAAAAAAAGCAAAATGTACATCCATACACAGGATTCACTGTCATTGATAATAAAGAAGTCTACCAGCCCTAGAAAATGGTTTTAAACTTTTATGAGTTTTCTGTATAGCTATCCACAGCTGTGCTCACTAAGATGAAATTGCAAGGTTTAACAACTGGTGTGCTTAAGATATAAATCAGAAACTAATTATCTGACATTAGGAAAAAATATATTTCCTCTTCTCCCACACTACCCAACAAAATAATATTTCTGTTTCTTTTACACTATGTAGCATGTTGGAATCTATGCAATGAGACTATATACATTTCTGAATACACTTTTGAGCTTGGTTTTGATACAACCAGTGAATTGGTATGCTTCTCAAATGACAGTTAGTCACAAGCATATTTTAATCCATATCAAACTGAACTTTTTCCAGGAGGCAGAAGGATTTCCAGGGAATCTCCACAATCTACAGAAATTATTGTGTCTGTCCATATATGAATTTAATCACAGTCAGGACTCATATCATCTATATAATGCAATAAATGAGTTGTAACTACTCAGAGTTTAAATAATTGACAGAAATTTCAATGCAATTAATGTAAACAAAGGAAACAGACTCACTGATGAGAAATTAGGGTCTGTAGATTATTATGGGCTGACAGTAAATCCAAATGTCAGCTCCCACCCCCTTTCTTTTCTCCAATATAAACCACCAAACCCCATGCTTCTAATGCAGATTTGTTCTGCTCTGGCATATCTAATTTCTTAAACTGAGAAGACAAAGATGAGTGATACCAAATAATATAAGTGTACATTTTAAAAATCCAAATGCTATTTTAAATGCAAGTTTAAATGAGAACACTATGTGGTTAATATATATCTAGCATCCTCTGTCTTTGAGGCACATTTCATCATATAAGACTGTGCTGTTAAAGCAGTTCATGGGAATGATGTGCATGACTCCTTTTGCTAATGGGAGCTGGTTCCACAGAACAATCTAGCTGTTAGTGCTCTGAGGAGAAGGGAACTTGAATAGCAGGGGCTTGGAGAGCAAAATAAAAAGAAAGCTGCTAAGGGCATTTGAAAATACACTCGCTATTCTTTTCCCTCCTAAGCACTGCTGCAGTAAACAGCTTCAAGACTCCTCTTTAAATAAGTGACATGAAAATGAAAAGAGCATGACTTTGTATCAACAGCCATTCAAAATGCATCCAGGATCCCAAACTAACCTTGGGGCTAGGAAAGGCTTGCAGGGGGAGGGTACTGCTAGGATGGTTGATTGGGCTTGTTTCTTTCTTTGCTGGCCAGTTGTTTAAAGAAATTATCCCTGGTGGGAGCATTCTGCCCCAAAACCAGGGTTGCTGTGTTTACTATGGGCAATGTATTTAGGCCCAGATTTTAAAAATACAACTGCCTAAAATTAGACTCCCAAATCGATATAAAGTGTTGAAGAAATGTCCTGGTTTTCAAAAGAATCAAAGATGCACAGTCTCCAGGTCAAGGTCCTGACCCAGGAAAGCAGATGAATATTCTCCCCAACCCCCCACCCCGAGGCAACGTGATTGCTCAAGCATTTAAGGCTGAAGTGCTTAAGTGCTCTTGTAGGTAGGGGTTAGAGAATTTAAACATGGTGGGAGAATCCACTGGGCACCATCCACCCTTTTAGATCTTGGCCAGAGGGAAGTTTTTTAATTTGATTGGTTTTTTATCACTTTGCCTGTGTAGAATTTTCCCAACCAAGGCATAAGCAGCAACGTGCTTTTTAAACATACTGCAAACCTTCGTCCCAAACCATGCCAGGACAATTTCCTTTGGGAGGTGGGCTACAAATACACAATTTGTTGTAGGGTTGTGTACAACCCCTAAAGTTAGGACAAATGTACACCATGCTGGAGAGCAGCTTCTTTCAAAGGCTAAGCTAACAGTAAACCCTTGCTGATGATTAGTCAGGACTAGAAGGACCTGGGATATTAAAAAAGGCCAATAAGCACTGTGCATCACACGGCCCTTTCCTAAATGCTCTGATGCAGGTCTGTTAGTGGGTGAAAAGATGGCTCAAGGTACTGGACCATGACACAGAAAACGTGACTCAAGCCCCACTTCCAGAATAAATAAATACGACATTAGGCAAGTCCCTGACTATTCACTTCTTAAACTGTAAAAGGGCAATGTACTTTTCTGTACTTCAATGGAGTGAAGGGAGACTAAAATCCATTAGTGATTGTGAGGTGCTCAGATACTAAATTCTTAAGTGCTGAGAAACATCAGGAGAGGAATTTCCCAAAGAGATATTATTGAACAAGTCTGTACACGCTTTTTGGTACTATCTATCATAATGTGTTGTTGTATGTCTTTATTCCTGATGTTTTATTTATCATAAAGTATTAAAGCCTGGGTTTCTTTACTATAGAGGATTGACTTGGAGGAGCTCCATGGGGAAATGAAATGTTTTCCATGTTGTAAGACTAATAACATAAGGGGGAAAAGAAGAACCTTATGTTGCCATTTGATTGAGACAATAAATAAATGCTTTCATTTTGGCCCATACCATACCATCTAACTACTATGTTCTTATGTCTGTTCAGTCTCATTAACAGCCTTGCTTTTCACCTATTGTGCTTCCTTCTCCTTCCTATCCTAAAACTTCCTACCAGTTTTTCTAGACATTGAAAAAAACCAAAACCTACCCAACACAAAAAATACCTTCCAAAATCGTTGAGGTCATAAGAAAAATATTTTCATGTCTCCCAAATTGAATGCCTCTGTAGGATGTCCCCATGACATCAACACAAATGCCCTATTATTGTTTAATTGTCAAGTTCTGACTCTGTCTGTGAGTGACAGTAATAAGGACAAAAAATGGAGCCAGCTTGCAGACACCAGGATCAGCTTAAAGCTGAGGAAAGATGGGTATGGGACAGGAAAAAGAATTTAAAAGAGTGAATTAATGGAAGGTTAATGTTCTTCATCTAAGTCTGTATCTAAAAGTTACACTTAAGATCTCACAGAAAGATGATTTTTCTCTATTTTCTGTTTTCCCATGCATTTGTGTTCTTTCAGGTATGTAACTTGATCATACTCCGGCAATCAACACAAACCTAATGATTCTCTTAAGCCTTAGCTCAGAGTAGGTGACAGAAGCTGTATTGCTTTCAGGTCTTTAATAATCTGGGACCTGTTTCTCAGTACGACACCTTCCTTAGACTGCTGGCTCTGCAGGGATCAATGCCAACGAGCAAAGCATTCCCACTGAGGACAAGCATGACTTTGCAACCCAGCATCTCATGCTACAGCTGTATACTGCGTCATGCTGTATGTCCCATTACACAGCCTGGCTTCTCTTATGTTCATCAGTCGTTGTTCCCTGTGGTCTTCTTTTGGGGCTCTTCTTGTCTACAACAGAATATCTTAATTTTCTCAATCAGTACCCTGAAAATGTATGGGGAACTTCCAGATCAAACGACACCAAACATTGGGCTCTACTACCACCCTAAGCATAGCTCAGACTAAAATTTCACCTTTCTGTTTCTTTATACCCCACTTGATACTTGTTATGATACAGAATTAGCACCGAACTATGATTTATTACATTAAGTAACTCTTTTTTGTCTGCTCTTGGCTGGCATTACAAACTACACGGGCTGGGGTCCTATGTTGTACTGGTATTGAGAAGGTACTTTAACTCACTTTTGCACCATTTGGATTCAGATCTGATCCCAAAGATTGATCACTTTATGATTTATATCAGCCTAAAGAGAGCTCTCTATGGAGAACTTTGCACTTCAGAGCCATAGAGAATTCTTTTTGAATGTTTTGCAATACAACCATATCCCCTGCCCTCTCTAGCAAGCCCTGGGCATTTCTGAAGGTTGGCAGAGCTCCAGAGCAGGCAGTAAAATCAAATAGTATTTAAACCCATTTTTCTAATAAAACCAAATTCAAGTTATCATAGAATAATAACAACTCATTATATCTCCCTATCAATCATCAAAATACTTACAAAAATAGGGTTATGGCCCCTATGTTAGTTAAAGCAAGAGATGCTCAATTTAAAAATGAAGAAACTCAGGCAAAGACAGTTTACTACTGGTTATGAAAATAGTTGAGGATTAGAGTTTTGAAGTCATTTTACAGTAACTAAAAAGGGCAAAAGGTGAGGTTTAAAGATCTTAAAATGTCTGGTTTTTTTTTCTTTCTCCTGACATTTATAGCCCTTCTGTTTTATTTTTCAGAAACAAAAGCCTGTAAATTTTGCCTTCTCCTCCCTTGCCCTTTTCTAGAAAGAAATTACATGAAGCTAAATGGTTGTCCCTGGATCTAGTCTACATTGCTCTGGAAAAAAAAGAAAAAAAGAAAAAAAAGAAAAAAAAAAAAAAAAGGAGGGGGAAGGAATTTGATTTGAGGCATTTTGGCCAACATTTAGAATGGAACACACAGCACTGTTCTGTTTCTGCCCTTTTCTCAGTTACCCACAAGACCATTCATGCAATTTGCTCAGCCCACAGCCTGAAATCAATGAGGTCTATGCAAGAAGAGAGCACCTGCCACAGGCTGTTACTGTTTTTATTTCTTTTCTGTACTATTGGACCACACAGGAACCCCAACAACAAATATTGTCTGGAGCACTGTGTAAACATCGACCAAAATGATGGCTCTGTCCCTAAGTGGTTACAAACTAAACAGAGGACAAGAGACCACAGGTGGATAGAAACAGACAGAGGGAGAATAAAGGAAATGGATGCTCAGTGACAGCAGTATTACCTCACTAGTAGTCTAAGGGCTATCAAAGCTTTTGTAGACCTCATGGCAAAGGAGACTTTTAAGGAGATTCTAGAGAGCTACCAACAGAAATCTGAGAGTGTTTATGTGGGGTACTCTCCAAGTATGACAGATACCACAGAGGAGAAAACAAGAATAAGCTTGCTTGGAGATGAACACAGGAGGATGGTAACTCTGAACAAAAGGAGACTAACCATTTTAAGGTTGTAACAGCATTTAAACATGGCAGCTGTCTTCATTCCTGGCTGCCTTTAATAGTCACCCCCTGTTGGGGAATGGCTGCAAGAACAGGGTCATGGATCGATGGAACAGTTATTCCATCAATCCTCTGTTTGAGACCCCACACCTGAGCTCTGTGCCCGGGAGGAGCTCTGGCCTGGGAAACTGGCCTGTGAAACATCACTGGCCTGTGAATAGTACACTGTGAATGTACAGATAGCAAAAGGCAGAATATCCTTGAGATATGAGCTGTACGAGAACAGGATGTAAAACAAGATGTACTTAGCAAAGTAAAAAGCTAGCAGATGAAAAACTTAGCTACAGCTGAAACTGCACATAGAAGAACATAAAACAATGAACCTTTATAAATTGACCAATGAGAGCTCGATTGCTGATATTGCTTGCAAAAGACTATATAAACTGACTGGATCTTTGAATAAACTGGAGCTTGCTTATCAATCATATTGGTTGCGTGCTTGTCTTCCCCCACCGCCAGCGGCAATAACCCCCTTTTTTTGCCCCGACCAATTGTATTCACCCACATCCTCCTCCAAAAAGGAATGTAAGGACCAAGCATGGCAGAGCTGGAAGTCTGCTCACACAGGGCAGTTCCTGCCTCCTGACAATGAGAGCTGATAGGTGGAGTCCCAGGGGACCCTGGAAATGAAGACAGGCAGCTTATGTTGATGTGAGATAGGGGAGGGGGTAGGTAGCACAGTGCTGCCAAGAGAAAAGTGACATGTTCAAAGAGACAGGCCAGAGAAATGATCTTTGAAGCAAGAGCAGCCACATGCAGTATGATTAGGGCAAAGGCAAGCCTGCCTGTGTCAAGGCCAGAGAAAGGGAGGCTGCACCAACTCAGCTGCTAAATAATGTGAACTTAAGCAAGAATTTAGCTGCATGAAGAGTGAGAAAGATGATTTTAAAAGCTAGAAGATTAGGAATTGGACATGGGGTGGTATAAGCAGCTGAAAGGCTGTACCCGTATGTAAGAGAAGTCAGAGCCAATGCTCACACACAGCCGTGAGTGACAGACAGCATGGCACGCTGTGTACAAGCACAAGTGCAAGGAATGGCAGCAAGCAAGAAGTCGAGGTGTTTCCTCCCTCTCACCTCCTGTTCCACTTTTTCCTCTGCAGCTATTGAATACAGGCAACTACAGAGTAGATGCCTAGGATAAGCCAACAATTCAGCAAATAATTTCAGTCCCATCAATAATTATTTTCTCATGTGGTCCAGATCCTGTTCAATATACCCATGAGGTTGTGTCTCTCATCTAACTCAGAAAAAATATGAATCCTTTCCTCCGTGCTCAGTAATAAACTGCACAGCCCTTGTGCAGTTTTCTGCTGTACTTCTGGAATAAGATTACCAGCAAGATTAAGGCCTCTGGTTGTGAGAAGGGAGATTTCACAGGATTAAATGTTATCCAGTCTACTTCTGAAACACAGGATAAAATACAAGAAAGGACTACGAATTATATTACTGAAAATATCACAGACCATGGTGGTGGTAAAAGGGATAATGAAAGATCGAAATTTTAAATTATATTCATAAATAAAAAGCAACAGGGAAAAGTACTGCAGGGACTACAGTTGTCATCTGTTGCCAGAAGAGGGCACTCCCGGCTTTTTTTTTTTTTTTTTTTTGACTTGCGAGATTTAAATCAAGATTTCCCTTGGTAGCATTTCCCAGGCATAAATCAAGCACAAATGAATAACCTTTGATTTATCATTCCTAATGGAGATGTACATCATATTGGCGTGTCATCACATTTCAACATTGGCCATTATGATGCCAATCATATAGTAATTTTCTTCCGTGTCATAATCAGTGATGAAGATGTACGTTTCCATTCAGTACAATTAGATTTTCATGTTTCTTAATGGTAGCTGAGGGCATTAGGCAGAATACCTGCTTTTGCTCTAACTCTTTTGTACTCATATTTTTCTGAAATTGTATCCAAACCATTACCCAATCACCACTCTTCACTAGTTAAATGCCTCCCCTGCTCATATGGGAAAAGGTGAGAAATATTTAAACTATTATTCCAAGCTGCAGAGGAACAGCCATTAAAAGCCTGGGCAAATACATGGTGTTGAGAAATACCTGGCCTTAATTATTTGAGAGTTTCTTAGTATACTCCATGACATCAGCTTGGGCTAGTCACTAGTGACCTAACCCAGACCACAAACCGCAGTGAAGGTGCTCGGCTGCGCCTGATGCCCAGCTCGCCATGCCCAGCGGTACTCTTAGGGATAACTTCCCTGGGAAAACCCAAGCTACAGCTGTTGGCACTGAAACTGTTCTGTGAGCAGAGGCATCCTACTGGTTGTTTGGATGAATGGACAGATGGACGGGTAAAATGTGTTACTGATATTTAGAACAACTCCTGGCTCTCCTGTAAGGGGCCAGTGTATGATGGGTTTGCACAACCTAAACAAGAGAAACAGAAGTCACAGCTTTTTCAAAAGCACCTGAGCCTGTCTAAAAAAAATCCCATTATACATCTGCAGTGGATATTTTGCCAGTCAAACATTTTACTAAAAGGACGCCTTAGTTTTTGTCACCTTTTCTCTCTGCCCAGATGCAGAGGGGTGACGATTGATCTCGGGGCAGACCGATGCGCTGGGGCTGAGGACGGGGAAACTGAGCGGCACCGCTCCGGCCTTGTCACTACACCGCGACATTCCCAAGCTCGCGAAGTGAGCAAGCACAGCGCAGCCCACGAGAAGGACGCCCGTGCCTCAGAGCCAGGCGCTCCCGGTGCCCCAGCGCAGAGCCCGGGCGGGACGTGGCGCCGAGGCCCGCCGGTGGCCGCGGAGCGCCCGGGTCAGCAGCAACCCCAGGGAGAGCTCCAGTGTCACCTGCCGCCGCCTCCTGCTGCCGGCTGTGAGCGAAGGCAGCCCCGCTGCCCCGCACACCCCGGGAAGGCCGAATGGAGCGCCCGGGAAAGATGGCTTCAGCGGGCTGCAGGGACACTGCGGCGGGGGACGAGCGCTCCCCGCGGCGCCGCCGGCAGGGGCAGGGATGAAGCGCCTCGGGGGACGACCCCGCCCGCGGGAGCCGGAGTCGCTCCACCTCCGCCTGTCGCGCCGCCTTCCCGCTCCCCTCGGCAGCGCACTCGGCTCCCCCCAGGCCCTCCCGCGGGGGCGTTCGCGGCCGCCGGAGCTGCTCGGGGCGGAGGGATGAGCGCCGGGAGCGAGGGATGAGCGCCGGGCCGGGGCGCCCTCTTGCGGCCATGGCCGGGAGAGCCGCGGGTGCCCGCTGCCCTCAGCAGGGAGAGGCTGAGGCCGCCGGGTCGGGCACACCAACACACCCGCAGCGCCGAACCGCAGCTGCTCATTTCTCCTCCAAATGAAAGCCCTGCTGCTGGCTCTCTGGCGCTGAGCTGTCACCATACACCCAGGAATTCTGTTACAAACCTGACCTTGCACCTGGCTGAACATGAGCCCGTGTGTGCCCAGGTGGCCAAGAAGGCCAATGGCATCCTGGCCTGGATCAGCAATGGTGTGGCCAGCAGGAGCAGGACTGTCCCCCTGTACTCGGCACTGGTGATGCCACACCTTGAGTGCTGTGTCCAGTTCTGGCCCTCACTGCAAGAAAGGCATTGCAGTGCTGGAGTGTGTCCAGAGAAGGGCAACAGAACTGGAGAAGGGTCTGGGGCACAAATCTGATGAGAAGCAGCTGAGAGAGCTGTTTATCCTGAAGAAAAGGAAGCTCAGGGGAGACCTTGTCACTTCCTACAACTACCTGAAAAGAGGTTGTAGCCAGGTGAAGCTCAGCCTCTTCTCCCAATTAACAAGAAGACAGAATGAGAGGACATTGCACCAGAGGGGTTTATGTTGGATATTAGGAAAAGTTTCCTCCCCAGAAGGGTAGTCTAGCATTGAAAAATGAAGCCCAGGGAAGTGGTAGGATTACCACCCCTGGGAGCATTGAAAAAACGTGTAGATGTGGTGCCTAGGGAGATGTTTTCAGGTGGACCTCGCAGTGTCAGGTTAATAGTTGTAACCAAGGGCCTTGGAGGTCTTCTCCAGCCTCGATGATTCTATGATTGGGTTGTCTCATCTCTCTTGTAAGACAACTTCTTTCTCAAAAAGGTTAAGGGCAAATAATTTTCTGGGATAAGAAAACTGATCAAAAAAAAAAAAAAAAATCTCACCTTTAAATGGGAGCTGTGGAAAGACCAAGCAGCCCCTTCTGGTGCGCACCAAAGACAGTCCTTTCCCACAAGGGTAACTCACTGTTGCCAGGAGGCACCTAGAGCACATTGGCACTGTGAAGGCACCAAGCCTTTGTGCTAATAACAGCAATGTTCTAAACATAGAAAGCCTGAATTCCTGTCAAAGAAATCAGTTTGCATCCCAGCAAAACAAAATGCAAGTTTTCTGCTAGGAATGGGCAAAGTTCCCAATTATGCTGCTGTCAGGCAAGCCTGGAGGTTTTATCTAGGCACAGAGAACTGCTTTCTTCCCAGGTATAGTAGAACTAAACTGTAAACCCATGTTGAACTGAGAAGTTACTGGTTTGTGCCTGAGTGTAAATTACTGTTTCGAAATGCTTTTGTTGATGTGATGCAATATGGTTTTTAAATGTATGTGCTGATATTGATATGGCAAACATCTTGACCTTTTCTACCTTTCTATCTTTCTGTCCATAAGCTGTGTGTGTTTGTAGCCTGCCCTCACAGCAGACCAACCCAGGCACCCCAGCTGTAAATCCACCTACCTGAGTCAGATGAGAACTGATGTAGCACTTCTAATTGCCCGAGTGCTGTGGCTGGCTGCAGAGTCACATTGGACCTGTTTGTGGATGAAAAAAGCTTTATTTAGTGAACTTAAAAATGTGTTCAATTTCAAACTGAATCACGCCAATGTCTAAAAGTTCTGATGGCAATCCCATTTCATTTCCTAGTAAAAAATGTTCTACAAAACCAGGATGCCTTATGATGGTAAATATAAACCAGAAAATGTACTCAGTAACCAAAAACCCAGTCCTCATTGAGGATGATTTGGATTATTTTAGGATAAAGCTTGGGAAGAAATAAAAAGTACCTTTCTTCCAAAGAACAGACAGCAAATGAAAATTAATGCTGCCTACGTAAGGCCATGTTGGCTCCCCTTTTGAAGATGAAACCTTTTTCCACTTACATGGGGGTGAGTTAGGGATAACTCCACTAAAATTAGTAGTCACAATAGTGCAGAAGCAAACTGAGGAAAAAATGAGGTTCTTTAAATGTCTACTTGAGTGTTACTAATGGGTGGCAGTAGCTGGCAAATGTCACTCTTAGCTTCCTATTTTCACTTTCAAATGTGTCAGTAGTGTCCTTGTTAAAATTGTACAGTTCTGTAGCTGAGGTTTGGATTAAGCTAAAATTATTAGGATTAGAAATAGTGCAAAACCAGAACCTCAGATCTGATCCTCTTTGAATTTCTATGGAAAGGAGTTTGGATTTAAATCCCCAGATGTGAACCCGCTTGCATGTTTAATTCTGGGTCAGTAGGAGTCTAAATTCCTCATCTGGTTTTGTGTGGGTGTAATCCTGCAGGAGCATTTGATTGTGGGATTTTGTGGGGTTTATGAATGAAAGTGAGAGAAAAAAAGAGACATTTCATGACTGGTGATGAGACTAGTTTAATATTCAAAGATATGAGGAAATAAAAGACAATTACTACACTAGTTCTTATAATTTGTTGGGAATACAAGACACGGGAGTAAAAGTGGAATAAGGTTTCTGTAAAGTCAGCACAATGGAACTTAACTTTTGGTTAGTTTCAGTCATATGATTAATATTGAAATCAGAAGTCAGAGTTTTGAGGGTTAACCGCTTTAGTTCTCACCGTTCAAATCTAAACAAAATATTAACATAAATTAATTTCAATTCTGTTACTTTACCCAAATCCAGAATTTGGGCTACTATGGAATGGTGCATTTAATTCAGCTGGAGAAGATAAAGAGTCCAGTTTCTTTAATTAGTTTACACTGGAGAAAGCATCTGGTCTGCTGACCTAGGAGGAATATTCTGGGCACAAAAGTATTACCTTGTGCAAGATGCAGCTACTATGCTCAGCATGTCAGCTGGTCCTAAATTACTAAACCCTTATTCAGCTTTTCCTTTGTGCATGTAGAATTGCTTTTTCAAGAAGTGAAGTTGGAGATCGCTTTGTCGATACTGTAATTAATTCGTGTGATTCTGCAAGAACATCTCTGTTGTGTGGTGGGTAAAATTATTGTGCATTCTCTTTCTCTTTCTCACAATTTCGGAAATCTGCATTTTCTCCTTGATGGGATAAAGCACATCTAGAAGCATTCCTTTCCCTCACTGCATCTCCCATCACTGACTAAAAACACTGCCATTATCCTGGAGCAGGAAGAATATTGGGTTGGATCAGCCATTTTGCTGCCTGTGTGTGTCTGTGAGATAAGGACACAGTATTCAGCCTTTGAAAAGATGTTCTTCCAAGTAGCTTCTGTCTGTGTCTCTGTGCCTTTCATTTATTAACTCTCACATGTGACACGTATGTCTAAAAGCCAATATGCTGTATTAGGGCTCAATCCCACACCATTGACGTCAGGGAGAGTTTTATCAATTACTTTAATGAGCATAGGATTAGGTCTTTGTGATTACACAAAGAACCAATTATTGGATTTTTCTATGAACCTACATTAAAACCTCCTTACAAATGTGACTTGCAGGGTGGGAATCAGAGAAAACATTGTTTTTCTGTTTGAGTTTAAGCTCTACTTCAGTACTAAGCATATTGTATCTAGGTTTGAAATGCAGTGCATTGGCAGAAACAGACACATTTTGCCCTCTACTCCATCTCCCAGTAATAAGCCACTGCATGGTTTAATCTCTTCCTAGGCATGTCTTGCCCAAGGATCCAGTGTTTTCATAGTCTCTACATTAAAAAAAGACTTCTAGCATCTTGTAGAGTGAGACACTCCCTCAATATATTTTGTTTGATCTTTCCGTAATTCCACTGTCAAACAAGAAAGCAAACAATTTTTAAAAAACAACCACAAAAAAAAAAAAAAACCAAACAAAAAACCCCCACCCAACCAACTAAAAAAAAAAAAAAAAACAAAACACAAAACCAAAACAAACCAAACCAAAATATGAACCAAATCTAAGCTAGAAAAAGACCTGAGCCTGTGATTTATTGGTCTTGGGTTCATTCACAGTCTTGCAAGTATGCCAGCTGTGCTGTAATGACCTGGCCTACATTTTGCCCAACACAATGCTGCAGATGTTTTATTTTCCTTTTGTACCTAATCATTATTTATTATCTGAAATTATTATCAATCACTTCTTGTACAACCCCAAAGAGAGCAAGCACATCCTCCAAGCCTCATGATCTTTTATATCTGAAGCTCAAGGAGTACCTGACTTAATTTTAACATTCTGAAATCCATTAATCCACAGTGCAAGTGAATGTAATTTTCATATAACTATGGTCTCTGCATCAGTAATTTAGGCTTAAAATCAGAAACACTGAAAGCAAACAGCTGCCTCTGAGGCACAACTTGTGATGGAGTTGATGCACAGCTAATGTTTTATCTGTTACTCCACCATAAATTCACCCTGGCATTTCACTATGTTCTTGCACATCCACATAAAAAGATGGTTATAATGATCATTACTTTTTTTTGTCTTGTTTTTGGAAGTGCTCTGCACAAGGGAGACAGAAGATCCATCATGTTTTCTTGGAATAAAAGTTTATAGTATTATTATGCTGGAGTGATTGGAACGGAACCTTCCTGAGGCAGGCTATTTTTTATTTATTGGCATGATAAGAAAATACTATTTACAAGTTATAAAAATCACTAAAAGATGCAGTAACAGAATCTTACTGTTTCCTAGAGCATCCATTCTGTTCTTGATGGGGAACATATAGATCTTGTTTTAAGCTGAGGAAACATTAAATAAAAAGGCTTTGTACTTGGGATCATTAGGATTCAGTGCAAAGCTCCAGAGTAATCTCATGAAACTAGTGGTATGATCTAGGGGAGAGACACTGGCTTAGGAATCAGGAAGCTTGTGTTTCATTCTTAGCTATGTATCTTGCTTGATAGTTCAGGCCTCTTCATCTCAGCTCTTGGTAATGCCATTTTTCACTTGTTGTCTGTCTTCACTATGTAAACTGTAAAATTCTTGTGACTGGCATTATTCTTTCTTGGGCGTTTTTAAGGCACTTAGTGCAGTGGAGCTCTGTGGAGTAGATCAGGCGTTTTTAGATCTGTTCTACCACAAAAATAAAAGAGCCTCCTCTTTAACTGGACAAAAGGAACAACATGACGATGTCAGAAAAATAAAGGAAGGAAACTCATACCTGAATTGGTGATACAAATCTGAAATAGAACAAAGTTTTCTTTATTAACCTAGGTGGTTCTAATGGAGGAATTAGACAGAAATTATTCATGAAGTGAATGAAGCCAATTTATCATAGCTCAGAATATCCATAAGTCTATTTGTGCTTTTCTCTAGCTGCTGAAATATGTTACTTAGGTTCACGCCTGTTGTTCATCTATGGGTTAATGAGAAATTAGCCCAAATGAAAAATAAGCCCAAATAATTTGGTTTGGCTGCAAGAGATCAGACAGGATTCCTGATACCACCTCAGTTATTTTCTCCAGCAAGCCCACCAGCCCCTCTGGTGTCAGCATGCTGTCCTTCACAGACAAAATCTGGTGCCCTGAAATACCTCAAGCTGCTATTGAAGAATTGCTTTTGTATTTCTTTTCCAAAAGTAGTTTCATGTAGCAAATAGTTTTGATCACATACAAAAATGAGGCAGAAATGTAGCTGAAGGTGATTGACTTGGGACTGTAACTATTCAAATGAAAGCATTCTTCATTGTTTTGATACCTCTAGATTTCACAATTTCACAATATCTTAGCTGAAGAACTTGTTCCATTGACAAACAAGTAGAGTTACTTGTGTCCTCCTGTGCTTTACTGATGTTTTCTTCCTTCTCTTTGTTTGTTTTAATTTTTCCTTTGATTATCTCAGTATATTTTTGTTTTGGTATTCTTGCAATTTCCCTCATAACATCAATTTGTGCATTTATAAATTTTACCATTAATCTCTGGTGTTAAGACATCATTGTTTTCCAGAAGGAGGGCTAGATCTACTTGTGCTTTTAGCTACTTTGTGCTATTCTGCTGATGCAAAGCATCAACAAAGCCATCTTAATCAGTTAAGCCTGATTTATGATAATGAGAACTTGGCCTCTATGCTTCTTTTCTTGTTTCCCATCTTTTTTAGTATTCTTTATTTATTTATTCTTTTTTCTATTGTATTCTTGTTTTTCTTGAGAAGATTCCCTTATTCTTCCATAAAATGCAGCCAAGTGATTAAAGAGTATTCATGAGTTTGAAATAATTTCTACAGTTAATCAATAATGTATTCAATTAATATTTCTCTTCATTACTCAAACATCCCAATAACTACTGTATTCTTTTCTGTAAGGTTCTCTTGTCATATTCTACAAATTATTTTCTTACCTTCTTTCACAAAAATCTTCTTACTCTTTAAAACCACTAATGTAGAAGCAAAAACTATCCCAATAATCATAATCCCAGTAAGTCAATACAGATTCTCTATTTGCCAAATTAACAACTAATTTCTTACTGTCTGCAGTATAAAAATACTTATGGCAGAAATCTTTGCTTCCTATTTAAAAGCCAGTGCTAGCTAAATCCAGATCTTCAGAGCCCAAAGAGCTGATACAAAATCTTGGAAGTGCCTGAACTTGGTCTCAGATTTTGGTCAGTGAGAACCTGCTGGGGTGAGTGTCTGTGTGTGCATTCTGTGGGCACTCAAGCCACGAGGCACTCTCAAAGTCCCACTGGAGGCCAGGCAGTGCACTTCTGGTGGAGATGCCACCACCAGCAGTTGATGCCACCTCGGTGATGCCTTCAATCCCAGCCCACAGAGCATTTAACCAACACCTGGGATACCTCCATGCAGTGCTCTTCAGGGGATCTCAAGCACCGCAAGGACTATGTAAGAATACTGGTGTGCAAAGCATGTTGGGATAAAAGAGAAGGGATGATCTTCTTCAAAAGGCTCTCAGACTTCAGAATAATTATACAGAAACACTGATGATAGTAAAAGCCTAATGGATTGAATACATAACTGAGAGACAGCAATGTGAGCTCCTAGCTCTGCTCCACTGTGTATTTTTTATATTAAATTCTCAGCAGAGCAAGGAAAACTTCCCTCTTCAGCCAAGCACCCAAACCTTTCATTATATTATGATATACTCTTATTCTACAGTTATACTCAGCCCATAAGAGGTGGAATACCTTCAAAAGGCATGTTAAAAATGGTTCTTTTCTAAATCTGGAAAAACACACGATCTTATAGGAGAAGTATTCCTTGTGCAAACCATAGGATTCTGTATACATCTAGTGAATCTAGCCTTAATTATCCTAATTTTCAGTGGTACTTCGTTTTAAAGAACCACCAAGTTAAAGAAGAAAGGCACCTAGCTCTAGACTATTCTGTGGGTATAGGAATATCAAGAAGGAATTACCTTCACAGATCATGAAGATTACTGGTGTCCTTATCTTGGGACCAGTATAATGAACATTAGTGGTTCCTGAATTATTACTTCAAGGATGTTTTCCTTAGTGGTCAAGGTTGGATTCAGTAAAAATTTATTTCTTGGTGACTTTTTGAAAATAGGAATCTTTTCCAAAGTGCACTGATAAACATTCTTCTTTGTATGGATAACAGATGCCATTATAGGGACAATGATTCCATTATACTTATTTTTCTGCAACACCATCAGCTCTGATACCTTTTTTCCGACACAGTTTATCAGCCTCTTTATTCCAAGCCAGTGATCTATATCTGGAGCCATCTGAATGTTTCTTTTTATATTGTTTCTTTCTCATCATGACTCATAAAAATCACCATTACCATTTCTTTCATTATCCACCTATGCTGTGCAGCTTGCACACAAGATTTTGATGTACAGTGCAACCTTTTCTCACTTTTTTCTCTTTGTCCTTTCTGCACAGATTGCATCCATCAATATTAACATTTCAGGTCTCTGATTTATCTCATTACAGTTTTACATTACCAGCTAAGCCATAATTTCCTTCCTGTAATGTCACTTCAAGCTCATTTCCTATACACTCTGCATGTGTATATAGACAATTATGGGGTTTATTGCTTCCTTCCTACTGGCCTTGGATTTTCTACTTTGTCTTCATCTTCCAGCATTCAATATTTATAGAAAGAGCTCTGCACTGAGTTGTAACATCCCAGTCTAAGTTCACAGCTGCCTGAAATAGCATGGCAGCACTAGTGTCCTGTGTTTTCTTGTTCTCAGGTGGATTTTTAAATATGAATTGAACTGCCCACCCTTTCCACAAATATCAGGATGTGGCCGTGCTTCCAGTCCCACTGGAGTCCTGTATGTGAGTGAAAACTATGGCCCACCAGTTTAAGGCTCACTCATTTTGCCAAGCAGGAACAAGGGGGTTTGCACTGACTTTGTACTGATAATTTGTGAGCAGAAATTCCTCATAAACAGTGACTTCCCAGTGGTTTGAAAGGAAATAGGTTGCAAGAAGGACTCCTTTTACCCAGGACAGCAAACCTTTCACAAACCTGCTTTCACAAACCACATGCCCCGCTGAAGCTTCCTGTGAGAAAATCATTCTTAGCACCTTATGACTAGAAGGGCAAATGTGGCCCAACACCAGCTGGAGGCAGTGCCTAAGGGAATGAACAGCTCTCTCACACCTGGCGGCCTGGCATGGATAGACACACACAAAAGAGACCAGGTTATACTGGAGGACTCCACTTCTCTCCTACCTGGAGGCAATTCCAGCCATGCAGCTGGAGTAACCCACGTGTCCAGGCTGCCCTGATAAGGACGGCCTTTTAAACCTTGCCTTTATACTTTTGTCTTTGTAAAACTTAGGGCCTTCACATAGTCCCCGTCTTCAGCTGAACTGCCCCCCATGGACTGCACTGCCATAGCTCCACTCAATGAAAATAGAGGCTGAAAACTCTTGCAGACCCTCTCTTTCCCAAAAAGTGGAGGTGCTTGTATGTATTTCTTTGTCCGCTGGAGGGCAACATTGGCTTAAAAAAAAGAAAAAAAGTGTCTCCTGGTTACACGGTGAGTGAGGTGACACAGACACACACAGAGAAAACACGTAAGAAATTCCCAGGATGCTGCTTCACGGGCAGAAAAAATAAAATGTCTACTGCAATGCTAAGGAAGTATCTCAGACTGCAACGGAAATCAGTAATTATGGAATGGAGATGACAAGTGAAAAAAAGTTTGTAGAAACTTTTGTTCTCTCTCTAGAAATTCATTCACAGAGGGATGTAAATGCACTTTATTAATCTGAAGCAGGGCATTAGTTCTGTTGTCCGCAATCAGACTAGACCTTATATAGACAGCATTTTAGATATATAGTATTAAAACTTTGCTGTAGGCTAAGGACTCAGAAATGGTTCCATTCCTGAGACAAGCCATTCAAATCAAAGGGAAACTGTAGATGGGCTGCTACTATTCTTGGGAGGACCAAGAGGGAAAGGAGGGATATATGGCGGGCCCTGAAGAAGTAGACTCTTAGGATAGCAACGTTAAAAATGGAAAAGAGAGTCTGTAGCAAATCTGGTGGCAAGAAGAACTAAGCAAGAGTTTCTTTCTAAGAAGAAATTTGCAGGGGTGATTAGAGCCAGTAGTGGTCAAGAGTCCTCCTTGGATTGATGCAACAACTAGCCCAGAAGGGAATTTCTTCTGCTTTTGTCTGTCACTTCTTCTTATCTTTTATTCCTGCTGAGGGAGACGGCTTCTCTCGTCTATTACCTCTGCTGCCACAGTAGGATTGTTACTCCTCTCCCTCCAGACGGTGATGTAATGATGTCCCCAGAGAGCCGTGCCTGCAGGCAGCAGTGCGAGCCTGCTGAGCCTCTGCCGGTCGGGCTGTGTGCTCTGGGGCTGCAAACTGTGCTGCTGCCCACTCGGTACCTATTTCAGATACTCCTGCTGGGGCCCAAAGGGGAAACAACAGACTGCATGCCCACTTAGCAGCGGCATGCTGGTAAATGAATTGGTGTTAGAAGTACCTGAAGACACTTGCTAACAATAGCATGGCTTGTCAGAGGTTTATAATACGGTTTTATAATTGGATTTGAAAAAAGAGGCTAGATTCACACTGTGCTCTGTGGGAGCATCCTTTTGTGCTAGTCTGGGCTGCTGAAGAAGAGTGGGATGTGTGTGCACACTGGTTCAGGCGGCACTGGTTAGATAAGCAGCAGTTGTGCCTCATCTGCAGCCTCATTGATCCTGCTGCAGGGCTGCAGTGGCTGTGACGAGCACTGCTCAGGAGCCCAGAGACAAGGTGAGTATGTCAAGTCTCACATATGCTGTGTGAAAATCCATACTTGGCCTCTGCCTCCCTGTGCCTCATCTCACACCGGTTCTCTCGTCTGCTACAACCTGCAAGGCTCAGAGCTGCTCAAAGCCTTCCCAGGGGTGCTGTGCATGCAGGGACCTGCTGCTGCTTCCTGACTGCTGCCTCCCTGCTACACAGCCCCGCGCATGCCCTATCTGCAGCGCTGCACTGCCACACGCCTCCAACACCTCCCTGCATAGCCCCCGGCACTCAGAAATGGCAATATTCGGGGTAGGGCGAAACTAGAAACATTTCTGAGTGTGATGCTGGCTTAGCTGCTAAGCTAACATGCCCATTCACTTTGTCTAAAGAGCCCCTAATATCAGAAATGCCCGAACCTTTTGAATCTGTAAAAGCCACTCTCTTTCCTTAAGAATATCTAGCCATGTACCCTTCCACAGACAGCTCAGAAATTCTGTATTGGCAAGTGTTTTGCACAGTCAAAGCATGCCTTGTCCCATGTAGAAACCAGAAAAGGCCCCCAAAGTAATACAAGCAGATTTATCAAAATCTGACTATATCCTGTATTGACTCTTTACTCCATCTGTACTCCTTTGCATTCTTTATCTTTCATTTTGCAGACTGGAAAATGTAGAAATATATACCTTAAAGTTAAAAGCTCATGGTTTTCCCACTGATAAGGAAAGATCAATACACAAATCTAACGACTACCCTGCTGTTTTGGCTGTTCTGGAAAAGCAAAGTGAGCAAATTGCTCCATTCTGGCAAGAGAGGTGTCAGGACTCACGTCTGTGGGAACTCTAACATCCAGGAGTAGCATATTTGATAGGAAAATGTAGCAAAGAAACTACTTTTGGGACAAACAGATTTGGTACTTGAAAGGCTGAGTTCCCATTTGCTTGCCTGTTAGCAATTCACAACCTGTATAGGATTCTGAATGCTAAGTACTGCTTATCATCTCAGGACTGTCAGCAAGATATTCAGTCAATAAACACATCTGAACGCAGACTGTCAGGACAGATCTTCCCAGGGCAGAAAGCTCGTGGGAGGTTGCTGCTTGCTACAGGTGCCCACAGCCTTGTGCTCTGCAGAAATGTCATCGAAAGGGACATCCTCAAAGGAAGGTTTGACTTCTCCCACTGCCACTGGGGACTGAAGGTGCAAATGGTGCTGCCACAGAAGTGTGACTGCTGTTGCACTTCATTAAAAGCCCAGAGTTTGAGCAGCCAGTAACACTGTTTTCAAAGGAACCCTGAGAAAAAAAAATAACATTTGCTCTGAGGCTTTTTTTAAAAGGAGGGGGTAGCAAGCAACCCAAGGAGTTCCCCATGCCCTGCTTGTAAGCAGCGTGGGAATAGCACAACATACACAACTGATTTATGCTATCTGCTGCCAAACTGCTGTGGCTAATACTGAGCACGTCCACAGTATAATTTATGGTCAGGCTGTTTAATAGCCTATCCATAATGTTTGATCGTGTCATTACTGCTTAGAGGGACTAATGCACAGATATTTTGCTTCTGGAGCCAATACATTGGGCTCTTCAGATTTGCATGCATAATAATTCTCTGGGCTAATAGCTGCCAACATATATTTATTCCAATAATACTTTCTGTTTACTGTTCTGCAGTTCCACAGCAATACAAAGATTGATTGATCTGTTCAACTACTGTGGCAATTTCCTCAAAAATCAGAAGCCTAAAAACAAATGTTATCATAAACAGGGCCAGGATCTTTAGTTAATAACGGACTACTGTGAAATAGCACCTTAATTTATTATACTTCTCAATTTCTTCTTACTCATACTCTTTTGCTTATGGCTGAAGTAAAAACATACCATCAGGAGTCTCAAATCTGCTCTTTTGCTCCCCTCAAAGCCCAGTGTACATCACATAGTGCAAGTGCCCAAGAAGAGTTCCCAAAGCTAACTGAAAAAAAGACCCAGGGCTGTCAGGGCCAGGATTCATCTGGGAAGGAGGGAGCAGATGGTGAGAAGATCCTTCCATATCCCTCTTCCTCCCCACCTCCATCAGCACTCTTGTCTCCAGCATAACCTTTTTGTTATCTGCCTTGGATGTGGCAAAGCTTTGTAGTTTCAGCCAACTCTTTCAAGGGGGCTCAGGGGGACAGAAACCAGTGAAGCCAGAAGGGGCAACCAAAGTGACAGCTGCCGCAGCCTTTCATGTCACAGTTTTACAGACTCCAGAGGGGAAACATCTCATAAAGTATAACCATGTATGTATATGTCCAGAAGGTTTGGGGCTGTTTGTGTTCCAGGCAAGATATTCTCATCTTCTTTAGCAACAGATGAAAACAGAATGAATTTACAGAAGCTGTAACAAACAGAAAGTCATCTCATGCTTTGCTCTGGTGCCAAAATGCATGACAAGGCCAGTAAGGGATAGAGACACACAACCCTATTCCTGAAGGAAGTCCGTTTCAATTAACACTGGTTCTTATTTCAGGTCTGCACAGATGCCTCATGAAATTATATGCAATTCCTTTAAAAAGTAGATTATGCTGCATGTAATCAAAAGAGTAATTTAAAAATGCTATGTGTACTCTGGGAGGAATTCCTTACTTTCCATTTGAAACTTACTTCTTGCCGGCACTCATCCCCATACGGGCCACCAATTGCTGGCGTTGGTGCTTGGCATCAATTGACAGTGGATGGGAACTGACTGTCACTGTTAGTTTATTGTCTTACTGTAAGACTTTCATATCTTCTCTCTGTGAGCTCTCACAGGCAAGTCTCATTCTTCCACACAGCTGGCTGACTCCTACCTGTCCCTATCACTACTGCCTGACCCTTTCTGTCCCTAGCAGCACACACCGACCCTTACTGACCCTAACATGAACACCTGACCCTTTCTGTCCTAGCAGCACATACCTACCCTTACTGACCCTAACATGAACCCCTGACCCTTTCTGTCCTAGCAGCACATACCAACCCTTACTGTCACTAACATGAACACCTGACCCTTTCTGTCCCTAGCAGCACATACTAACCCTTACTGTCCCTAACATGAACACCTGACCCTTTCTGTCCCTAGCAGCACATACCAACCCTTACTGTCCCTAACATGAACCCCTGACCCTTTCTGTCCCTAGCAGCACATACCAACCCTTACTGACCCTAACATGAACACCTGACCCTAACATGAACACCTGACCCTAACATGAACACCTGACCCTTGCTCCTTGCAGCAGCACAACCAACTGACTCCAACTCACCTCTCGACCAGCTAACCCACCCTTTTATAACACCCATCCTTACTGGACCATCCTTATTGGACACAGCTGTGCCCTATTCAGGGCAGGCTGGTTCCTACTCTTTGGTAATTAGTACAGCTACAACTCCTCAGGGGCAAGATTGCCTTCAGCACTATCTCTATTCTCTCACAATCCATCCTCCCACAACTTCTATCCAGTTCAGATATGGTGGATGCATGTCACTTATAGAACAAAACCTTTTTCATTTTTAGTTTTCACTGGAAAAATTAGAAGGTTTTTAAGAGGACACAGAGCTATTTTTTGTATTAATTTTACACAGAACAAATCTGTTTGCCATAATGCCTACTTCTTTTTCACATCATTCATTACACAGTGGGACAACAATGACTGAAGTGTCCCCTGCCTCAGGCAGAAATTGACAAGGCATATATCTGCTGAAGCCAAGCAAACAGTGATCCTCAAAAGTCCTCACTGGTAGAAACACTAGTTCTATGTGCAATATAATCAATTACTGTACTTAAAACTAGACTCAGACGTTTTGTCAAATACCACACTGGAGGTCTCTTTAGCAGTTTTGTCTGTAAGCCTCAGTTTCTAAGTGCACTTTTGTCTGGGTGATGCATTTAGACTTTTTTTTCTTTTTCAAGGCAAGAGTTATTAAGAGGATAAACTGATTATATCTTTCCTAACATCCTGTGGCTGTCACCAGTGATCACAATGCTGAACCAGAGGGCTTTGAGTCAATTCTGCACAACAGACCACTGTGTGCCTGACACCCATAGTAGGGGTACCTAAGTGGGGATATGATATAGATTGAAATATTTTTACATTTCCAAGTGCACTGTCTTTTACAGATAACTTAACATTGGCATTTCATCCCCAAGGTTACGTGCAGGCAGAGGGAAAGCTTCGTGGACAGCAAGGTACTGGCAAGGACACACTGTGTGCCCTCCAAGGCTTTCCCATTTGCTTGCCTTGGAGTTCTTTTTGTGTGACCCTTTCCTTTATGACTGAAATGAAACAAATTCATTTGTGAGAGTCAAAAAACATAGGTGAAGGAACCAGGTTTTTGAAGAAGCATACACTTCAAACATACATTTCTCCAGCAGCATCAGAGGAAAAATTAAACATAAAAGCTGCCTTCTTTTTCTGAAGCTTCATTTTGCTGTGTAAGCCTCTATTTAAAAAGTAAGTGCTAGGCTACATTCATGGAGCAGGGAGGAGAGATTGAACATACTGTTTTCTGCTCCTTCTAACAGTTTATTTTTCTGTGATATAGTGAGTAGGGTGATGGGTTTTCAGAAGGTTTCTAGCTGCTCCTGCACTTCCTTCTGTCTGAGCCTAGTGTCTTTTTTGGAGGCACCCCAACTGTTCCCCAAGTGTTCTTTCAGGCCCCACGCTCTCACTGCCACCCTGGCTCTTTTGTGAAAAACGCAACCCTTCCCAGCCACCATGGGGATGTCCCTGAACCTCCATCCTGCTCAGCATGACATCTCTCCCATGGCCTGAGGGGCAGGATAACAAACCTGATGTATTTTGAAGCACGGTTATTAGGACCTCTGATCTTTACAACACACCTTTTAAAATGCACCAGAAGATCTACACTCTATAGGACAAAATCAGGGGTTTCCTTGATGTTTGCTTTCCTATGCAAACACAGGCTGTTGACTCTCCCTCTCAACAGTGGCTTTAGTGGAGCAATGACTGTGATGGATTATTACAGAGTAATGGGATTGTACTGCCCCTGAAGAGAGCTCCATCTCACCTTCACTGCTGATTTGGAACAAGTGAAACAAGATTTTCCTGGGCTGTAGCTCACTCAGCATGAAATCACCCACCAAGTTCAACAAGCAACAGCCAGCAAGACTTTCTGCACCCTCAACAAAACTCTTCCTGGTTCTTCATTGTGCAACAGCTTCTCCATGCAGAATACAGCTAGTATTTTTTTGAACTAATTTTATGAATTTAAGTACACTTACAAAATACATTCACATACAAAACAAAACCCACCACACTGACCTATGCCAACTTATGATGCCTACTTTGTACAAAGAAAACCCCCAAAAGTAGATGCTTTCCTCTTTGTCTCATTATTTATCTATGCAAATGTTTAGTTAGAATAAAAATGTTTCGTTAGAATAAACATAACAAAAATGAATTAAATATAGTTTTGGGAAATACACTGGTGTTTATCACTACTAAGAGTTTTCTGGATGCTGTGTGGGGAGTTTGTATGAAATTACCATTATCCTCCCCTCCTGAGACTAAAATTTTGAGTAACTTATTTTTTGGATCCCAGAGGAATGAACGACACTCAGGCAGAAGTAGTCATGAAGCAGACTAATTCTATTCCCTCCATGAGTAATACACTCAATTTCAAAATGATTGCTAATATTTTGTATTTCAGAGGTTTGTATTTCCCTCCCAAATGAGATCATTACTAGATTTAAGAACAACACAAATATCTTTTCTTAAATGTTCAGCTATCATTGTAGCAACTTTAAAAAAAATGGCACTTAGTCATCAGCTGAATTCAGTTAGCAATATTAATTGGAAGTGTCACTGATTTTTCTCACTTACACAGTCAAATGACTGGAGTGAAAAAACACCTAGGAGGCATTGCAAGACTGAAGGTGCCATTTCAGATCAGAAATGATGGAAACACAACACTGGGGTTTAAGTTTCACTTGGCAAATGTTTGACGTACACTACAGTCTTGCTCAAAGAGAGGCATCTAAGAGAAATAGTGGTAATAACTAAAGCAAAATATCTTCTGCAAATGCTTGTGCCGAAGTTTTGCACTGACTCTCAGAGATGGTCTACCAAGGGTATAGGGTGAGCTAGTCTTGGTTTAATGGTTCCAGTTCTCTGTGGGAGTCAACTACAGGATGCATAGCAGAACACAAAATGAGTTCCCTGAAATGGGGAGGGCTGTGTGATGCCAAGCACACCCTCCTGTTCTGATAGCGTGAGAGATCCCCTTCCCCACGCCAGGCTGGCTCCCCACCGCTCCCGCTGGTCGCTGCTCGGGAATCGAGGCAGCACACCCTCGGCTAATAACAGCCACAAGACTCCACTGAGTGCAGAGATGCTGGAAAAAAGGGCAGCAGTGAATAAATGCCTGAAGTCCAAGGGAAAACAAACATTGCGCTTTCCTCACAATAAGTGCCCTGGCTGTTCCTGATGGGCGTCAGGCTGTCAGTTCTGCAGAGCAGCCTGGCCAGAGCCCTGCTTCAGGGCAATGGCCACACAGCCCTGACACAGGCCATGTCCTAAACCCTCCGTGTTTTCCCTGCTGCTCTGGTGGCATGTGAGTGGGCTCACGGTAAGCACAGGCAGCAAAGCCTCTGTCTTCTGCCCCAAGAGGTGGGGAAAAGGCCCTGCTTTATGGAGACAGCCAGTGGCAGTGTTCCCCTGCCTACAGGGCTGGGGTTTTTAAAATCAGAGACAGGGAAGGCAAAGCAGGGGTCTAAACAAAAGTGTTTGCTCTCTGTCTGGAGATTCCAGAAATAATTTAGGGCAATAAACATGGCCACAGAAGTTGCAATTTCTGAATATAATTTTTTTTTTAAATATTCATGGCTCTATTCACAATGTATTCATGCACCCACAGATCTTGAGCGGTACCAAAACAGGATTTTACTTTGCTTGTCATGTTGATGCAGACATGCAAGCAGATAAAAAGCAAAAGGAGACTAAACTGTCAGTAGATGACCAGCTCTGTTTATCTTTGTCTGTTACTCAGAATTATAGGGAAATATCTTGCATTTAGAATGTTTTCACTACTTTTAGTTAGCAGAAAACAAAGGTAGGAGACTAACTGCTTTCAAAGGCAAGAAGCAAGCCTTTAAGCACTGTGCTATACTTGCCAGGAAACTGTGTTGCCTGCTTTGAACTTATGTACTCCTCCACTGTTTTCTTAATTTTAATCATAACATTAAGAAACATTTTTCCCAGATCTTATTAAATACTTAAATAATAAGATCAGTAAGTCCCTGCACATATTTGACATGCATATTGGAAGATTAAATTTACAGGACTTCACTCTCACTGTACTTATATCTCTCTTACTCCACTCCTAATACCGGGTGCATAGCGTATTCCTCAGGCATTTATTTCCTTAGGGCTCAGGAAGTACACACAGGACAATAATTCCTTCAGCAAGTGCTGGGTTAAGGGTAGATGTCCTGTTCAAATGACCAGTTGCACTGGGCTGCAAAGTCCTTGTACTAGAGGAATTGCAGTCACTTAATTTAGCTTGAGCCATTCAAGCGAGCATATACTGAATTCCTGCACTATGGTGGCCCTTGCTCTGACCTAGCAGCTTTGTCTCTGCTGAGCTGCAGAAACAGATCCCATCCCATAGAATAAATGGTTAAAGTCCCAGCAGAGGATTTTCAGGAAAAGCCATCCCAACCCTGTTTATTTATACCACAACTTCTTCCACTGACCACCTGTAGCCAGGTGAGTGAGAGCAGAACCCAACTCTTTAACAGCGTTTGTTACCATCAGCAAAGCAAGTAAACAAGAAGTGTTTTCTTGTAAACAAGAGTTGCCAAATCACTCTTGCTATCTTAATATCACCCTAGATTAATTAAATTAGAACTACCCCTCTTCTACTGAAACTCCTAAAGACAAAAGGTACTTAATTTGTTCCTGCTCTGTTGACTGTGAAGGAAGGACAAACTTCAAGAGAGTTAAATACAAGGTATGGAGCAGTGACCCATTGTTTTGATAGATGAGATCTGTGACGTGTTTATAAATACGTTTAAAATAACACATGCATTATAGAAACGGAATGTACAAAATAAGTCAACTTGTATGCTTGACTGTCTTTACTCTTTGAAAATAGTGCTAGTGGGTTTTTTTGAAGTGTTTTTTTTTTCATTTACCTTCATTTGCTTCTGTTTTACAAATTTAGTTCTTGAAAGTTTGAAAACTGTGGGAAACCTATGAAAGGCCATACTGAACTACCCAGGAGGCTGGAGGACAAAAAAGAAAGGAAAATCTTCCAAGGTATATAATCAAAATATATTGTTTTAAGCATTTTGTTAATGCCAACTGCCGCTGTGCTCCCTCTGAAGCCCCTTGGCTTCGCCTGCCCGGCAGAGGCACGGTCAGTAGTGAGGGACACTCTCCTGTTTCTTGTAGCAGATTTGGGGAGCGGCTAAGACAGAGCGCTTCGCTGTCTGCCTTGTATGGAGGAGAGGCGGTGCCCGAGAGGTAATGAGGGAGTTGACTCACGGCCAGGGAAAAGTCTCAGGTTTATTGTAAGCTCCGAGAAGCTCTGAGTTCCATGTCCCTGCAGCCGAAAGTGGCCACCTGGCTTTTGTAATCACCTTAAGTACCGGGGTGGAGACAAGGGGGAAGGACACCCATTGCCCAATGGGGGAGTTCAGGGGAGTGAAAGGCAGAAGGACAGACAGAAACACAAACCAATGGGGGAAGGTTAAGGGAGGGACCCCTGGCCTTTGTCCACTCACTCGATGCCCAAGGTGGAAAAATTTGGGAGGGTGGGATTAGGAGCTGCGTGATGGACAAGGCACCAGGGAGGGGTGGCATTGGAGGAGGGGCGGGAGAGCTCGGGGTGGAACCATTGGGAGAAAATGGGGGGTGAAGGGGCAAACCATTACAGAACTGTTACAAAGATATAAAAACACAATACAACAACTCCTCCTTTTTTGTTTTAAAAAGGAAGGAGGAAAAACTTAACAACAGCCAACAAATAACAGAAATAGAAATAGAATAAAACTTCAGTACATCAGTTAGGAGATCATAGTGCACATGCTCAGCAGTATCCAAATGGTCTTCCAGAAAGAAACGAGAAATTACCAGCAGTGATACTTTAATGTCCGACTGGACAATCAGGGGCAACAAATCCCTTTTTAAGATACTTTTTACACGCTGTGAAGCAACTAATTCAGTGACAGGTTCAATTAATCAGAAGTCTTTGCAAATCAACTCACATTATACTTCTGTGTTCATGCTATTTGTTCAATCATGTCACAAAACAATTAGGACAAGTAGAACAGAAGAAGTCCAGGCTTAGCCTCCTTTACTACACCTTATGCATTTTTAATTTTCCTTGGCAAGGAAAAAAAAAAACTGAATTGGTGGGCTTAAAAATATCAGAAAGAAGCATATGGCTATTAAGTGACCAGAAATAGATTTAAACAGGGAGACCATATAATTTCTAAATACAAGAACTGTGAAGTTATGGAGCAGTGTTCCAAGACAAGTAGAGAGGGTAAAGAGCCAAATTGTCTTAAGGTGGTGTTTAGCTGGCTTGTGAAGAGGATGATGTGTCAGGCTTGCCTGTTAGAGACAGGGACAAGACTTGATAATTCAGGAGATTCCTACAGTGAGTGATTGTTGTCTTTCTGTCTGCCAGCCAGCTGTTCAGTCTGCTATCTCCACATGACAACTACTGCCAGAAACAGCCATCTTCCTTTCATGAGCAGAACGGTGGGAAACATGGCAAGAGAGAGGACTTCAGATGCTGGCCAGGTCCAGAAGAGCCCTGCTGAGCTTTGCCACGAGAAACAATGTAAGGATTGTCACAGAGTGAAGTGCCCAACACCAGGGAAGAAATGGAAAACGTTCCCTGCTTAATTTGGCCATGAATCACTCCAAGACATGCAGAAAAGTTTGGAAAACACTCAGTGTCACAGCTCTTATTCCAATAAATGGACTTTTCTTTCTGTAGGCTTGATATTTTCAGTTTTCTTCATGCTGAATAGCTCCTTAGGGTCAGCTCTTGACCTTTTTACTGCATCTGAATATTACTTCCCTGCAGAAGCAGCTTTACCACATCACTGAGCTGCTTCTGCCCCATGCAGAGAGACCTAGGGAACACACACATACTAATGTCCAACTCAAAGGCAAGTGTCAGAACAACCCTCTCATATTTAATCTGTTTGACCAAGGACCAAAATCTGCCAAAGTAAATGCAGCTGTAGCAGTCTGCCCCAAAGGGAAGAGAGTTGAGTGAGCTTCTGAACCACAACAAAATTAATCTCAGAGTACTGTGCTAAGAGCAGCAGCAAGAGATAACACTGAAATACATTCCATATACTGTGAAATACTTCAGGATCAAATACTAAACAGTCTACTAAACTAGAATACACTATGATTTTGCTTGAGACTGATTTATCTGCTAGTTGCTTTAGATTGCCAAAGTCTGGTTTATCTCACAACCAGTCCTGGGGAAGTATTCAGCCATAAAAGCAGTGATTAAAAAAGAGTCAGATAATATAAACATGAATTTTTCAGGCCAGAAACAATAATATACACACTTTCCTTAATATCACTTAGTTAGGGCCTTAGTCTTCCTGATTTCCAAAGAAGTTCATGTAATTACTTCAGTCCAAGGTTATATCCTGGGATCCTCAGTTACCAAAATGATGCAAAGGGACCATCAATCCTGATTATTTGGGCCTGGCTAATTTACAAGCTTGACTTCTGTTCACGAGGCTTTTTTTATACAACCTGGATGCTAAAATGTCATTTTTCCTCTCCTGCCTCCTTAATTCATGGTGAAATTTGAACGTTTGAGAATTCAAGTTAGGGAAAGCTAATTGCAAAGCTTGAGTGCTCAACTTTATTTAGGGTTTGGCATGGATCATAGTCCACATGTACACTTCTGCAAAGGCACATTTTATATTCTAGTTCTGTAACCCAGAGTTTGGAGCTAGAAAGTTTCTTTAGTATTACCCAGTTAGGCTTTAAGTCTAATGATGCCTCAGCTACAGATATTAACCATAACATCCCACACTTGTATTCCAGCTCTTTTTAATTAGAAACTGATTATTTCTTCCAGTGGAGCTACTGAGAGAAATTTGTTTTCACTTAGCACTTAGGCCAGAAATGTTATTGCCACTCCTGCTGTAATTGTCTGATAGTCTTTATTAGTTTGTATTGATCTGAGTATCCACATTTTTGGATGCTTTCTAAATCTTTCTGTTTGAATTCAGCCTAATGTGAAGCAAATGAAATAGATTTTACCCCATCTATTTTTCCTCCAGTACACTTCTGAACCATATAAAAATAGCTTCAGCTCTTTTACAGTTCAGATTTCTCACTTTGACAGACCTAATATCAGCTCACTGCCACACACCTCCAGAGCCAAGCCCCTGCAGCACAGCTCAACAGAATAATAAATACTGGGGGAATGAAAAATAAATCACAGTATAGCTACAACTGCTCATTACAAATTTATCTCTGGTGCTGTTTATCTACTGGTTCCAGCCTTCTATCCCATCCCAGCCAAACCTTCTGCATGCATAGCAACAGAAATCACTCCAAACCCTTGGCTGCTGTAGCTGCTGTGATGAGCTCTGAACCACACACTCCTACATCACACCTCAGAATCAGTGGCCACCTTGCTTTACAGACTGCTTGCTTTCCTCTCCAGTGGTCTTCAAGGGGATAAACAGGCAACTGGCAAACTACAGGGCAGCTAGATGCTGTGCTCAGTTAGCAAACTCCCTTAGGCTTTTGACCGCTGCTGCTTTGCTATCCCTTTCAGAGGTGTCAGTGGCATACATCTGCAGGCACAGCACAAAGCTGGAAATCAGGAGACATCAGCTTTGCCAGCGGTCTGCTGCACAACCTTGGGGAGCCACTTCAGCTTATTCAACTTTTATTTCTACTTCTGCCCTTTGTTGATTCTGTTTTTGACGAGAATATAAATCTGGGACAGACATAGTCTCCTACCATACTGATAAATGGCATCAAGTACAACATGACCAGCTCTTTCTTGTGTTTCTAGATGATAATGTAATATGAAAAAGGAGCAACTAAATTAATCTTCTGTCCTATCAGTACCATTAGCTCCCTTAAATCAAGAAATGGTTGGTGGCTTGATGATGATGAGGTGTTTGATATCCAGCCTAAGGTCATTATCCTCACAATAGGCTAAACTGCACAGAATCATCTGAACTCAGAAGTACTTTTAACTTCTAGGGGCTTGAGCCAACAGAACTGGACACTACTTAGTGCTTCTCAAGAGACCTTCAATGCTATTCAGTGACTGGTTCTCTCAAGAAGCATTACTAGACAAGAAGAAAATTACTTATGGCCTACTAGGAGAGAGGCATAGTTGAGCTTTCTGGAGCCATTTCAAAGCACAGTGTCTCAACCACCTGGGCTTCGACAGCGATGGATCAAACAGTACTGCTGCCTTGCACAGCATTTCCCTTTCTCAGTTCTGTGCAGGGACCATGGATTGCCAAGCCCACCTCTGAGGCAAGCTGGCTTCTTTGGCTGACCCAGAAAACAAAGGCAGAGCATAAATGCTTGGCTACATAGGTTTTTACAGAAATCATCTCATAATTTGTCTCTCTTAACCCTCTTAAGCCCCAAATGCTGAGGCCATCTACTCTGTAGGACTCAGTGGGTAACCCTGGGCAAACTGAGGGCTGTTAAATCATTTCCAGCTGAAAGGCTTTTCCAGCCAGTCAGGAAAGAAGCAGTACATGCTAATTTCTACCAGCAGGCAGGCTCCTGGTATAGTTAATTCAACCACCTGTGTGTTTGCCCAGGGCTCACACATGCTGTGCTGTCTATATGATTTCATATGGGCTTGGTTTTGTGCACATATGAGGTTGACAGTTATGTTATGTCTTTTTTGGGGGGTTTGGATTGGGTTTTTTTTTGCCTGAAAACGTACTTGTTTTATTTTGTGCTTTTTTCTGTTCTATCTAAATTGCCTTTGCTAATTGCAAGTGCACAGTATGCATTATATTTGGGCTCATTTAGTTATAGACTTAACTTAGATTCTTCCATTCAGCAGCTTGTCCCAGATTCCAGGTATTTATGAAAGAGGCTAAAGACCACTGGCACACGTCTGTCAATGCCCGAATTGCCTAAAAAATAAATTTTTCTTTTTAGAAGGAAAAATCTTTCTAAGTGCTAACATTTAAGGATGGGTATTATCAAGCGTAAAAACTCATTCCTTCTATAGAAAGGCTACTCAGTCCACAAGAACATCAATGACAAAAATGCTTTATGGAGCTGTTCCCCAGAAAAAATGGCTCATAAAGCCTCCATGCCACTCTCCCGCCATCAGCAGGTTCCCCAGCCTGTGTGGGGCTGATTTGCTCATTTTATGCAAGTTCTCCCCCCAGCCTCTCACATCTTGTTTCAATGCTAGTGCATGAAGGCAAAGCAGAAGGCAGTACTCCCTGGCTGCTTCTCCCAGCCAAATAGCAGTGAGCTGCTGGACACAGCTGTGAGAGTGGAGCTGGGAGTTCACTCTGTACCTGGGAGCTGGCAGATGTGCCAGCCAAGCTTTAACCCAAAAGCAGCTGGGTACGTATTTCACTGAAAGAAAGTTATTCTAAGAAAAAGCATCAGAGGTAGTACTGAAGTGAGGTTCCTCACTCAGATTTAAGTTTTTCATTTGCCTGGGAGCCATTTGTGTCAGAGAAGCACAATTCTTCAAAAAAGCAACAACATATATAGAAGGTGTTTCCAGCTATTATGACTTTAGCATTGCAAAGATGTCTTAGCAACATGCAACAAGTTCTGATCAAAAATGTTTTGCTGATCTCTCTCTGCCTTCTTTTTCTGCTGTTTTTGCAGCTTAGTGGCTGAACTGCAATGTCCAGGCTCAGAAACAAGGCTGCTTTAGTTTTTCTGCCTGTTGAATGAGGGTAAAGACTCGAGCTTTTTCTGTGCAAGTTTCCTCCACATAGTGTTAAGTAAAAATATTGGCATAACTTGTGTCACATATGCAATAAACTAGAAAGGTTGATAGGACACAGTGAGAGAGCACATAGTTGCTTGGTATATTTTAACTTGACAGTGTCAAGAATGGACACCAGGGGCCATTAGCCTTCATTGACCTGACACAAAAAATGCACACTTCCACCCCTGAACTATGCTGTGCTCGGTAGCAGAAACGTAAGCACTTCATGTTCAAGTCAACCAAAGCTGAGACAGAGGTTTTGCCAAATGAACTTACAGGGAACAGCAGAAATTGCAACCTGGCTGTGAGCTAGGAACAGAGACAGACACCAAGAAATGAGGGGAGAAAATTAATAATTGATTCCTGACAACAGAGCTGGATGTAGTGCTCCGAGAGCTTTGCAAGTGTAATTGCTTGCGTGCCATTTGGGCCACCCCACCCCTCTTTAAAGAGGTCATGTGTACACTGTGGACACATTATCCTAGGTATGTGCTGGGTCATCTCTCAGGCCAATTGCAAAAAGAGCCATCTGCCAAGCATCTTTCTGCTTGACAAAGGAGGGATTTGTTTCTGCTACAGGTGGTAATGCATTACCCACAGTATTATTATTACACAGTAATTAGGAATCCAGAAACAGCAGCTGAGATGGAGCCCTATTGTGCTAGCTGTTTTCCAGAGCACAAACCAAGAGAAAGTCACCCTTTTGATGACTTTACATTAGCAAGTGCATCCTTGTGTTTGCCAAAAAAAACCCCCACAAAACAAACAAAAAAACCCCAAGCAACAACAACAAAACAAAAAAGTCCCCAACCAAACAATAAAAAACCAAAATAAAAAACAACCCACACCAAGCCTCAAAGTAAGAGAGGTTCAAGCTGCATTAAAAAAAAAAAAAAAACAACACCTCAGATAGAAAACCATCTAATCAACTTGCTCAGAGGTACCCAGGCAAAGCAGTTAGAAACTGGAGACAGTCCTATTGCAGTTCTTAACCTGAGGTCTTATTTCCACACTTTTTTTTATAAACTTTTGACTTCATTTGTACAAAGGAAATCTTTTACTGCCTCAGCTCTTTGGACAAGGCCATTTACAATCACATGCTATCTGCTGCTGTGCCTTCTGTTTGCTGTCAGGAGCAGACCTGGCACCTTGCTCTAGATTTTTACCCTCTGTGGGTATCACAGCAATTAAGTGCTGCCTGTGGAACTGTCGGAACCCAGAATGTCCCTTGGACACTCTTGGATGTTCCGGGCCCAGGTCAGAAGCATTTGAGACCCTGGCATGCAGCCAGAAACCCCTGTGGCTTTGAACCTGATCCATGGAACAATTTACCAACCTTGCAGGAAGAACAAGAATTCACAAAAGTTTAGATATTATAGTAGACGTAGTCACAAAGTGAAAGGAAGAATTTTTGAGTGCCGTACAGGGGGGTTTTAGGCCTTGTTCAGATGGGTCTGAGTTTTGTACATGGGGGTCAGAAGTTCTAAGATGGAGGGACTTGGGTGTGCCCTGTCCTTTTTCCTTCTTCTTCCTAACCTCCATGTTCTTGGTGATGTTGGCATTCACAGATTGGTTTAGAGTAGAAAGTCACTGTTCAGTATAGGTGATGGGCATTGGGGAAAAACTATAAACATCTAATACGTAATGTATGATATAAAAGAAGGCACCAGCCCCCTGGGTGTTGGAGTCTTTGTCTGACTGCTGAACGGACCGCAGCAGCTCAGGGAGAAATCTTTAGATAACATACAATAAACTACCTTGAGACCGGATGACTGAAGACTACTGAGTCTTTCTTTGAAGGCACGGGTTGGAGGAGAGACTTTTCCATCTTTCAGGGTCACCCCCACCTGGGGATGAGCCCTGTCATGGAACAAGCACACAAACTGCAAACTCTGTTTCAAGCTACTGTCCTTTAATTTAACTTGAATTGTATACCTGGAACTTCAGAGAAGGTTTCCAATAAGGCAGCTAGTAAAACCCACTCTCCAGGAATCAGCTGTTTTTTCTATATTTTTTAGCTTACACAAATGCTGAACTCTATACAGTTTACTTCTAAACCCATATTTTCATGAGTCATCTGTTAGGAATAACAGTCTCATATAACCAATTCTACTTATATTCTTTATGTAGATGTCAAAATTATTGATCATTTTATGATTATATGATTAAAAGTTTTTGCCTTTCAAAACTTCTGAATCTTTATAGAGTAAGTGTGATCTACATTTAAAAGCTGAAATGGAGTAACATAGGGTGCAAGTGTAAAATACAACAGCTGTTCCTAAAGTAAAGCATCTGGATTTTCCAGTTTGGAAATTTTATTGCAGGATATCTTATTCTGGTAAAATTAGGAAGCAGGTTGAACTAAATCAAACTGGCATGAACTGGCAAAAATTATGAAGTAGAAGCATGTATACATTATGTGAATTATTCAGAAACTTCTGAACAGCAATTCCCAACTACTTCCAATGCCCCTAGCTCATGTCCAAATGAGCTCACTCACTGGGGCCAAAGAACACAGCTAACCCATCTGAGCAGGAGAGCACTGTATCAACATAGCATTAACAAAGTGCTGCTTTTAGAACCAAAGCAAGCTCGGGTATTTCTGTTTCCAGACATTACTTCATGAAGAGAAATGCTTCATAGACTATGAACAAAGATAAACCCAAGCATCAAAGCAGTGAAAAGCCTTAGGAGTGCCCCAGCTGGGAGGTCACTGTATCCCTGGGTGAGGCAAGGGAACTGGCTTCACCTGCACCTCTCATCTCTACAGGGCTAAGTCAGACAGGTAAGTGTAGCCACCATCACTCCAAAGAAAAGTTGTTTTGCTGCTCTTGTGTTGTCCACCCTACATAAAGCTCCAGATGTTAAGGATCTTGTGACCTAACATCAGACTTTCCTGACATGACTTTTGCAAATCATCTTCTATCACAGCCAGTGGTCAATGGCGTGAATCCATTCTGTTTTGCACTGCAACAGATTAAGGTTGCACACACACAGAGTGAGCTCATTTCCACAGAGGGATCGACAGCAGGATAGTGAATTGCTAAATTACCACAAAGAACTCTCTAGTGCTTAATAACTGTGGCATATCTATGCTGTGGATCCAAATACTTGGCAGAGGTTTTATATCAGAAATGAGCAACATAAATTGCTTCTAAAGAAAGGCATTTCTAGATGATATTTCAAAGGGGAATTTCAAACACCTGCCAGATTCTGGTTTTAATTGTCCTGCTCAAATCTCCCTAATTAGCAGTTAGTTGCAAAATATCAGACTGGGTGATAGAATTATTTCATGCTTATATTCTGAACACTGACTAAGCAGTACTAGAATAAAATCTACTGATGTCTTTTGAATTATAAATCCATAAACCTTTCACACATCCGCAACTTTCTGTTTAATATTTATTTTCCTGATTATTCCATCAACACAAACACTCTACCACTTTGTCTATTTTTAGAAATAAGGAAGTGGCAATTGCCACTTTGGGTTTCTTTCACCTCTAAAAAGACTCGCTTGTCATACAAAGGAACAAGAGGAGGAGTTTGGGAATGGGCAGGGGGTGTGGTGTATTAACCAGAACCCAGAAGAACTGAACATTTAGTGACTGGTTCTCAATGATTACTGAACAACATCCATCTCAGATTTAACTTTGTGAACTTTGCTCTCTGAAGCCCAGAAGTTGTAACCCACAAACAACAGTGGAACTAAATATATCTCATCTAAATGTTAGTATCAGTAACATCCCACTGGATAAAAGGATAAGCTGTGAGAGTCACGACATCATCTCCAATCAGTGCTAACTCTTGCTGGTTTCTGCAACATCAGCTGTTAACAGACCAATCTCATTTTTCCTCAGAGCTAACCAAAATTTGGAGCATCAACTAGTGTTTTGAAGTATGAAAAATGTTTTAGTACTCAATAGTTATAGCTAGAAGTAATTTATTCCTGTACAAAAGCTTAAAATTATTTGAGCCCAGTTTCCAATTACTGGAAGATTCAAGCACAGCTTAAATTCCTGTTTAAAAAAAATTATTAACAGCTGCTCTAATTATATTTATTTCTTTTTGGAACTAACAGACTGTGGGCATTGATGAATTGGTATTAGTTAATCACACCTCAAGAAAATCCCATGCTACACAATTTCCTCCTGATGTTTGGTTGGTAATAAATTAGACCAAGGTTGCCATCAATAAATTAATTTTGTGTCATCATCCAAATTTCACAACAACAAATAAGTACTCTATGAGTTACAATTCAGTAACTTTGGAGAAAAGCTTGTAAGTAGAAGTGCTAATTTAGAAATTAGCCTTTTATAAATTAACCTTCTTTATTAGCACAGAAATGGGTTTTCTGGTGGAAAAAGTGCCTAAGCTATAACACTATATACGAAAAGTAAAGGACCTTACAAATTTTTTTTTAGATTCACTATTAATTCAATAGATTTTTGGTAAACAGACTGCTGATTACTCATACATTCAAAAGGCTTTAATGAGACCCAGAAATAAAAATAATGTTTATTAAATAAAGCAAACCAAAATGTTGGGCTAAGATGCTTGCCCCTTTCAAGTAATATAAAGTAGCTCATACAACTTTGAAAACTCTTTTCCTCATATAATGAAAAAAACCAGAAAATATCCAATGCTATTAGACAGACAAACTAGCAATTTAACACCCCAAAACACTGGGTTGGGCTCACAAAGCCCACTGATGATCTGTTGTCACATACACCATACCCTGCTCTGCCTCCTCCACTGTCACAGCACTTTGCAAAGGCTCAGAAAAAACAGCCTAGGCAAGGCAGAAAAATGCTGCTCACTGTAGTAAAAAACTGTAGTTACAGACTATCCACTTGTACAAAGGATGAACAACAGGTAGATGTATTCCCATACTTCTGTGTGCTGGCTAAAGAATAAAAGGTTTTCATTCTCACAAAACAAAACCATTCAGCGGATTAGAAAGTAATGTTACAATGGGAGCTTTTAGCCTAGGCATATCTTTCCTCAGTGACTTTCCTAGGCCCTCGCATTGTAGTGTTTTCCTCTGAGTCCCATTTTGTCTTGCAGAAGGGGAGGCCATTTCTATAAACCTTGTAATTGAGATGACAAAAAAAAAACACTTGGCTATTTTCTTTCTGATTGTAGATGACTGATGCACACTACCAAGGGCTGCTTGTCCTCTGCCTTCTGAAGCTATAAATCAGCTGAAGAGATAACCCAGAAAACCTACCTGAAAGGTTTAAGTAGGACAAAAAATTTTCTCAGCTGCATTATTGCAGAACATTCACCAAACCCAAGTGTCTGCTTTAGGACAGTGTTCTGCCTTTAAGAGCAGAATTACACTAGACACACACATAATTGCACTGACAATTGATAATTACAGTGTAATTACTCTTTTGGCTTTTCAAATTACATTCAATTCTCATCAAGTGAGGAAATATTAGCAACCTAGTCCAATCTGATCTGGTTTCTACAGACATAAAATTCACCTCAGCATTGTGTCTGTCATGGTTTAACCCCAGCCCTCAACTAAGCACCAAACAGCCACTTCCTCACTGCCAGTGGCTGGGCAGAAGCAGATAAAAGGTGAAACCCGTGGGTTGAGATAAGAACAATTTAATAATTGAAATAAAATAATAAATAAGCAATATTATTAAGGGGGAAAATAGAGAAACAAAACCCAAGAAATACTAGTGATGCCCAATACAATTGCTTACCACCCACTGACCAATGGCCAACTTGTTCCTAGGCCACAATCAGCACCTCCTGGCCAAATCTCTCTAGTTTATACACCAACCAGGATGCTCCATGGCATGGACTATCCCTTTGGCCTGTTCAGGCCAGTTATCCTGATCATACTTCCTCCCAGCTTCTTGGGCAGCTGCTCACTGCCAGAGCACAGGGAACTGCTAAGTCCTTGACTTATGGTAAACACTACTGAGTAACAGCCAAAACACCAGTGTGGTGTCTACATTACTCTCATACTAAACTCAAAACACAGCACTGTGCCAGCTATAGGAAGGGAATTAACTCTATCCCAAGTGAAATCAGGAGAGTGACCGACCAAAACAAAGGCCCATCTCATCACAAAATACAGCATCATTCAGACCGAATTTTCCCATTAAGTAAAGTCTCTTATACCTATTGACATAGAATATAAAACAAACAGTGCTCTGACATATTCAAAATAACTGGGTACGTAACATAATGCAAAAGAAATCATATTGTTAAGTGTTGCACAAATAAAACCCATATCTGGTCTTGCACAGGATATCTTCAGTAGATTTTTACACATGTAACTTCCTAAGCATTTCTAGGTATGTGCTTCGGGATTTGCCAAGTTCTAGGATTGGTAGATCTTATAAGCTCTCAACCTTGTTAGCAAGGAAAACAGTTTTCCATATGATGAATTTAAGACTTAGGCAATTTCATTTATACCTGAAAATGCCCTGCTGTTGCCTCTCCTGCTCACCTGTCTCACCCAACTCAGGCTCCTTTACCCTGTACATTTGAAATTGGTTATTTTGGGTCTCTGACATATTTGTTGCTCCTCAAGGCAGATAAGCCCCTTCTTCAGTGCTCCTTGAGCTCATAGTTTCAGGTGGACAGTCAGCTATTGGCCCTACCAGGGTTTCATGAACTGTCAGGCAGCCACTGGCAGCAAGTGGGAGTACTTTGGATATTGTGGCCTGTGACATCATAGGAAAACCAAAAAATGCAAGGCCAAGCAAAAATACCTTTGAAGATACCATGCATGTAAAGAGTCAAAGGGAAGCTGGCAGAGGGCAGCCAACTCTTTGCTACTGCAGTCAATCACACCAGGAAATCCAGTTCTGCCTCTGTTCTAAACCTACTGCAAATTGTTGCTGCATTCACCTTGGGCATCAAATCAAACTGCTTTAATGAAAGAAGATGGCTTCTGACTGAGTGTGGCCAATTTATGCACATTTGTTGTTGTGACAGTATTATCTTTAATACAGAGTGCTGTTCTTGCACTCCAGCAGTCATACAGGTCTCCTTTCAGCCATAGGGACTGACTTATATATCATTTCCAACAGATGGCACTTTTTAGCCTCTTCATGTGCGCAGGTGAGTGCGTGTGTACAAACATGTTTCCATAGTAACTGGAAACTGCTTTTACAGAGCACTGCGTACCATAAAGCAGAGAAATTATAGCTGAGCTGAAATGACATCATCTTGTATTTTAGACACTTTTTTTAAAGCCACAGTGAAAATAACATGATAATTTCCTTTTCTTTATTACCTTGTAGTAAGAAACGCAACCTCATGCAGAAAGAAAAACACTTAAGGGTAAATATAAAAATCCATCAAGTATAGGGAGTTTGGGGGAGAAAAAAAAATCAATATGACCTTTCTGATAAAATTCTGATAAAATTCTAAAGGAAGCCTTTATCATAGATGAATATAGCCTTCCTACAAGTACAAATTGAAGCTATCAAAAGTTAATTCCTGGTTTCTTGGAAGGTACTGCAAAGGGCATGTAGCCACAATTCTCAGGGGACAGGCAGGGCGGTGCAGCAAGGCTGTGCAGTCCTTCCTCACAGCATCCAAGATGAAAAGACCGAGACCTTTGCTTCTCTAATAAAGCTTCTGGAATGGAAAGGCTGTAAATTCAAGCCACTGGGTAATCAAGGTCTAGAATACTCCTCCTGCATCTGGGTTCCAAAACATTTACTTCAGTTTCTTTTTCTGTAGTGAAATTGCTGTCTCATCTTTGTGGTAAATTTTGAGGGTTTTTTTTCCAGTCCTCTTGTATTTATATTAAGCTTGTTTTTCTTCTAAGGAAACGACCTGCTATGTAATTAGGGGATTTGGGTTGCTGTTTGTTATTCATTTGTCCCCTTTGGTTCATTGGGCCACTATAGAGTTCTCCAAGTCTTCTCCATGATCTGGGCATCAATTCTATGGCAGTTCCAATTATGTAGGCATAAAAAGGGACAGAATGTAACTTCTCTGTTATTTTTGTTCACATTTTCTGCTGATGATATTCCTCAGCTGCCCTTACCTCAACTTAGTCATTACCTTTGGTTTCTCCCTCTCACTCACCTCTAAGCCAATGTATCTTGTCTTCTAGTCTTTCCTACTCTTGCTTTATTCCCTCTCTCACCCTGCCATTGTCAAGATTTCCTTGGAGGAAATTAGAGTGCACTAAGAACATAAAGAAAATATGAATTTGTATTCATTTCTAATGTCATGGCAACAGCAATGGCTATTCCTTGGGTAGTCTTTCCTCCCTGATTTCAAGGAGGGAATACTGAAAGAGAAGAGGTTGCCCTTTACTTCTGTGAGCAACATGCAGTGTGTGCTGTGCTTCGGGAATTAATATTCAGTCATCAGAGCCCCAATATTTTAGATTTCCAAAGTCAGCAACTTTTGAGTTGTTTCACCTGAAGCAATGCACTATACTTGGGTTGATAGAATGAAGTGCACCTGCTGCCGACTATAAAACATCTCTGTTCCCAATGAAAAAAACAAACATTGGAGAGAGGCAGTCTTACTGTTCACTCAGCAGAGCTCAGTCTGACCTGGTACAAGGGGATCAGCCTGGCCCAGTGGCAAGAATGAGGAAGCTACTTAGGTGCACGGAAAGGGAGGAGCACACAGTGTTCTGCTACAGACTGCCCACAGCTCAATCCTGAAAAGCTGGAATGCAGCAACACGAAAATATGATCTATGAAAATCAAGACGTCATCACTGATTTATTCTCCGCTGAAAATCTTGGTTGGCAGGTTTTGTCAGAGGACAACCTCCACGTCCCTTATCTCTATTATTTCAGCACATGTACCAAGATAACGCAGACCTTGGTGTCTTCTGGCAAAAATACATTACTAAATAATGCTTGCCAATGCGTTTTAAATTGTATACTGTACAATGAGCAAAGAAAGGAGCAACCAGATTTGTTAAATTACTGTTATACTGTTAATCAACTACTTATTTAGAGTCTTCATGACTCAACTCTCCACCATATGGGCAACTTCTAGAATATTTTACAATCAGTGTTTTCCTAAATGTGAGCTTGAAGGATCAAAAAGAAAATGGTCAAGTAATCAAACTGAAGAACAGGGTGCAAGCTTCAAGTTCTGAACCAGAAATGAAACAGTCTTGAAGATGAGATATAAGATAGATTCATAGAATGGTTTGGGTTGGAAGGGACCTTAAAGGTCACCTACTTTCAACCCTCCACCATGGGCAGGGACACCTTCCACTAGACCAGGTTGCTCAAAGCCCCATCCAACCTGGCCTTGAACACTTCCAGAGATGGGGCAGCCAGAGCTTCTCTGGGCAACCCGTTCCAGTGAATCACCACCCTCCTAGCAAAGAATTTCTTCCTAATATCTGATCTAAACCTGCCCTCTTTCAGTTTAAAGCTATTCTTCCTGGTCCTGTCTCTACATGCCCTAGAAAAGAAATCCCTCTCCAGCTTTCTTGCTGGCCCCCTTTAGCTACTGGAAGGTGGCCAGTATGACCCTAATACGACTCCATTTAGTGGGAAAGACAGCTATTAACAGGTGGAGGTCAAAAGAGATGCCAGACTAAGTGCTGTACTTCCTATTGTCAAAAGAGTTAGCCTCATCTTTTCAGTGTTTTTTTCAGTTGTTAAGGAGGCACTCAAGTGCTTTTTCTTCTTAAATGTGAATTTCACATCCTTAGGACACCTCTAATAATTTGGAAGCATTTATCTAACCATTGTACTAGGTCTCATCCTTACACTTTACAACTTTTCAGAGAAACCCTGAGATATTCCACCTCTTCAAATTTATTATTTTCTTCTTCAAACAAGTCTCACAAATACAGCAGTTTGGCTCAGGCTGGTATTAGCAAAGTGCCTTATGGAAGTTATTGCCAAGGAATTAGGGTGCACCAGCACACTTCTCCAAAATAACTTTTGTGGAAAATTAATTCATAAATACAGACATTTATGTAAATATATATAAACATCCAATATAAATATTGCATGCTGCTGTTCAGAACTTATTTTCATATATTTATAATTTCTGTTTAGACTCATATGCTAAAAAATCCCCAGTGGTCAGGCAGTAGTTCCTACTGTACTGTAGGACAGCACAATATTTGGCTCTCTACCAGCCCAAATTACCCTGTAAAACTGCAACTAAGGACTCTTTTCAGAGAATCTGCATTACATCCAATTTGCTAAGATACCTCCAACCCTTTTTACAACAAACTAGAAGAATGCCTAGGTGCACCACACTGTCATCTCTCCTAAGGTAAATGAGGATACTTCTCTCCTGCTTATTATAAACCCCCTTAGAGTCAGAAATTCCATGTGGTCCTAAAGAAAACTGCCTGGAGACTCTTGACCTCTGAACAGCAGCACAGCAATAGCATCTCAAAATCTCTCAACATAACTGCATTTTAAATGAACAAGAAACACTCAGAAACAAAGTACATTTCAAAAGTATTTGGTGAGTGAAACCAGGTGCTATCCAAACTAATGGTGTTCCTGATTTCCTGAAACCTTTCTAGAATAAGTGTTCAAGCTCTGGTTGGCTCCCAAAAGGCAAATGCCTTTGTGCCTGGGCAGTACTCACAGTTCAGATATGGTTTTTGCCTTCAGAGAAGTTGTGCTGTCAGCAAAGAAGAATCAAATGTTTAAACACTTCATGCAGTCATAAGATCTGCCATCTTCACACAAGTCTTTTACACAATATCATATTCCCAAAAGACATGATTCAAGTTTAAATTCACTGATTTTGGCTTTGCCACTTCCACAGCCTAGCAAACTCTGAAAACATAATTATATCTTTTTCCTCCATCATTAAAAGTCTCACATTCTAAGCATGACCTGTCCACATTACTGTATTTGGAAGGAAATATACCAGCTTTATTTATCTACATGCTTACTTGAATGTAGAAACCCTAATATTCTCCCTGAAACAGTACTTCTCTTCAATGAAAGCATCATTTCCTAAATATTCAAGGAAGTACTTTTTTTTTTTTAACAGCCTAAGCGGACCATACATCCTTTCACTATTCCCCAGGAATGTGAGAGAGGAAAAGAATATGCAAGGCAAAACCATGAAGTGAACACTGCCAGTTCAGCATTCAAAAAGGAGCTGCCAAGAGCATTAATAACCATCTCTATTAAGTGCTGTCCAAAGTGGGACCTATTGAAGTGGGGAAATTAAAGGCCCTGAATAAAACATACTGACCAACCTGAACAACAGAAGTTCTGCATTACAGAGCTCTAAATTAAGTGCTGTCAATGTGTGGGGGTAAATTGTTAGCACACATGTTAAATCTGTTTGGACAAAACTTTTTTTTTTTTAATTTACCATATTATTAATCTCTATGATAGATTTCCACAAAAAACGGGATCAAGCTCTCAAAAGTTACCATAGATGTCACTTCAGAAGTAAGATATTACATATCAGCTCTGTTGTACTAGTTTGTAAGCAAGATCATAAATGCACCAACAGTTTTTTAAAATGGTTTGTTGGGGTTTTTTCATTAATTTTAATGACAGCACCACTTCATTCTGTGCTATAGGGAGATGGTTGCTGGTAGATTGAGTGTGAAGAGGACAAAACACTATGATTACCAGCATATCTCTAGCATCTGTTTTGTCACAAGCTGCCTTACAATATTTCATAGAAGTTTCTATTGGCTTTAAATATCAGGAAAAAAAAACAAACAAGAAACAAAGGTGATCCTTCACCCAGCAATTTTTCTGACTATATAAGGATGTCCTTGTCAGTGGTGCCGCCACAGGAATCTCGATGGACCCCAGGTTTAAGAGTCCTATCTGTAAAAATGCACAGATAGGCAGATAAAAGCTAGGCATCTTTCTATGACCCTTCAAATTGGAAGGGTCAAAACACTTTGTCAACAGCTTTCGAATGACAGCAGAGGGGTTGTTTCCCCAGTGAAAGGGCTGTGGAAACTCCACAGGCTGAGCTGCCAAGTTCCAGCTGTCCTGAGAGAGAGAAAGGCAACAGCAGTGCTGGAACTGAACTCTCCTGGCAGGAACCTGAGCCAGTTTCTGCCTGTTCAGGCTATGAGTTTTTTGGTTCAGTAGCAGTGCAACTATACCTGCAGCTTTGAGTTTTCCTGCAATTCCAATGGTGTGATGCAAAGGGCAAATGGCTCCAGCTACCAATTATTTCCCTTAATTTGCCAAGCACCAGGGTACATCAAATTGTAATTGGGGCACCAAGGGGACATAAATGCTAAGAAGGTGTACTCAACCCCCTTACCCAAATTAGCAATGGTGTGGAACAGGCTCTAAAGGAGATATAGCTTGAGCTGTAGCTGGACCAAGAACTCCTCCAGAAAACTCACAAAGGGCAGAGTAACCCAGTGAACATCAATGCACATGAGCTTGGAACACCAGTCATTGATTAATACATGAATAGTGTTTTTTCCAGGACTGTTTTTCATGTACCGGAATGTGGCCAAGATAGAAATTTATGGATGAATAACTCCAATCATCCTGTGATTTTATAAGCAATGGTCCTAAGTGAGGCCCTTTGAGCTCTCCTGAACAGCAGAGGGCTGTGCCAGCACCTCCCTCTTAGCAGGATGTCTCTCACCATTTTTGCTCTATATCCAAAACCTCACAAATTTTCACTTTTAAGAAGATAAAAGGACCATTGCCAAAATCTGACAATGGAGTTTGGCCTGTGATTTTTAGTCATTATACTCTAGATATTTCAAGTTTAAAAGAGTTTTAGGACAATTCCTCTTCAGTCACTCATCTCAAGCTAGATGTGCTGCTTTGACCTTTGATGGAGGGTCTCATAAGGAATTAAGAGTTACAGCATCTTCTGAGAGCCCTGGTAATACAAGCGGCAAGGAGCACTGACTACCTGGTGATTGTCTTCTGATGATATTACAGAAATATTAATATTTGTCTAGTTCTTCCTACATCGAAGCCTCATGTTTTTTGGAAGCCTTCCTTTGGCTCAAGTCATCCCAGTGAGTATACTCCCTGTGGAAATGCTGCAAATTTTTGCTCAAATATAGACTGCTCATCACTACTTCTGTTTCAATGCTTTATCTCTGGATTGGACTAGAGAAGTAATTTTACATCAAAAAAGATCTGCAGGAAAAGCAGATAGTGGAAGGAAAATACCACTTAGCCCTTTTAAAAAGGAATCCAAGTACATACAGTACAATGGAAAATTATCATTTTTAGCTCACTCTGCTTGAGAAGCAACTGGAGAGATCATTAAAATCACCTCTGTAGTTCCTTGAACACAGGTACTATTTGCATTTCAAAGGAGCAAGTTTGACAGAGTTTATGGCAATTCTCTACTCCAATCTTGTAGCAGTCTGGTTCCCTGTTATCACACTGCCTCCTTCCTGACCCTTCCCAAAGCCACAGATTTCTCCTTTTGGACAATAAAAACTAACCTCCAAAAGTGAAGCACATTTATAATTAGGATTGCTTAAAAGCAAGGTGCCATGAGTTGGCTCAGTAAAGAGACACCTCAGTATCAGGCCCTTGTTGTTGCCCATGCTCTATTTCAGTGCTGTCATTGTGCTCTCCTAGATTGAGCTGACCACCACTGAATACAGAGTTCAAAACGAGATCATGATGTGTAACTTGATATTCTGTGTGCATCTTCCCCTCTTGCATACACACCAGAATTTATTCTTAGGGCAGGAAGCAAGAGTTTAAATTGATCTGCTCACACTTGTACCTCTCTGGGCTTCCTGTTCTATTAGTTAAAAAAAAAATCCCAACAATCCAGTACTTTGCCTGCAAGTTCAAACAATTCTTGCATTTATTTCACTGAATTTCATCAACAGGTGAGGGCAGTTTGTCAGCAGCATTATGTTTCCTTCTCATTCCTCTTGTTTCTCTGTTGCATCCCTCTAATGTCTTAATGAAGCACTACTGCAGTCACATTGTGAAAGTCTTAGCACAGAAATGGGACAGAAGGAAGATGCTCACACAAAGATCCATGTCTGCTGTGGTTCTCAGTCTCTGCTTCAGGATGCAAAAATTCCTAGCAAAGGAAAGGGTCAAGAGGGCTGACCTAGGCTAGAGAGACAGGCTGACAACCACTGTTAGCTGGGCTCTTACAAGGACATAAGCTAATGGGACCAAAGAGAAACAATTTTTGACCTTAGAATAACAGCTCCACCATCAGTACTCAAAGGAGGTGGTGACTTATGGGGAACAAGAGTGGGAGGGGAAGGAGTTCTAAACTATGAATTAAACGGGGACCCAGAGCAGCCAGATCTGGAATATCTAAGAGCTGCTACCCACATGGTCCTTTCCCTAAACTAGGCAGAACTTGGCTCTGCTTGTAGAGGCCACAAAGGCTGCACCTTCAGTCAGTCTGCTACAGGAGTAGCTGATGTGCCCTGCTTTGTTTTCTTTCCTTACTATGGACACTGATTCCTGCCAAGGACACCCTCCTCACTCTATCCAGAGGTACATGGCATGCCCTAGAGGTACCAAGACATTTAACTCCAGAAAAACCCATGCTTTGCTCTAAGGTAGATGAACTCCAGACAGCAAGAACCACTGGGTTATAATGCTGGCTAAGCTTTATCTCAAAAAATGCTTAATCTGATTAATTGCTTTCTGAAGAGAGTAGCAAGGAGTGGAAGTGACAGCATTAGGGAGGACTTTCATGCCAAAACAAGAGATAGCAACTAATGTTGTTAAGAACAATTTTTTGAAGGTATCCTTTTTCAAATCATGACTTTATTAATCAGATAATACATTGACAGATATATGAGAGAACTCATAGAGTCACAGGTGTTACATGAAAGGTTCATCTCCAATAGCTTTCCTGAGCAAGCCGAATCATTCCTCTTATTACATATAAGACCCTTGGTTTTTTAGGGCTACTCTAGCTAGGTGGAAGAGGGAGAAAAAAAAAGCTGTAGCAAGCTGGCTAAGCTTAAATCCAAGTAAAATGGTGGATTTAAAATTAATGTGCACTTTGTAGCTAAATTCCTTTATTAATAAAACTGCATATTTTCTTTAAATCTGCTACTCAATGCCCTTAACTTTCAGCACTGTATTTCCGTGGGGGCTCCTCCCATATAGCTTGACAATTAAAAGGACCTCAGTAGTAAGTGATTTTGCTGCTGATTTCTAACTGGGTATTTACATTAAACTGTCAGTGCTCTTCAGTACAATTAAACCTTACCCCAGGGGGTCCTGTAGATTCATTCCTAGTAATTCTGCAGAGTACTGAGGTGTCCAGATCATGTTCTCCAATCCAACCATTGCAGAATTTTCAAGACACACTACTTCAAGACACAGCTACTTCAGCCTACTTCATAGCAGCATTTTAAGACATGCAACACATTTTACTAGAAGGATGTGAACAGAGAAGTGTCAGAAGGTTGAGAGACTTGCCCAAGGTCAGAGGACAACCTGGGCACAGAGCTTATCTGCAGACTGCCCACACAAGTTCATCTCTGGCAAGGCTGTATGCACAGCCTTTGGGAAAGGAGTGCTTCCCAAAGTGGCACTGCTCACATATATGAGGCCTTTCCTGCACTTAGGCTGGAGAGGCAGGAATGCTGGCGGCAGGATAAACTGTTTGGGTACTGGTCTGCCACAATGCTAAGCTGTGATTAGCCCCAGCAGCATAAGAAGAGCCAGGTCTCTTTCCTGAGCAAAACCCACAGAGAAAAAAGGAGCAGCCCTCCTTGTAACGGCCTGGCCAAGAAGACAAATGGCCCTGTGCCCGAGGAAGGAGCTTGCCAGGCTGTTGGAAAGGACTCCTCTTCAGAAAAAACCCTGGCAGCCTGAAAAGGTGCTTCTTCTTCCTCTCATAGAACAGACCAAACCAGCTTTTTTTAAAACACCAACTCTATAATAAATTCCCATCCAGAAGCCAAGTTCCTTTTCCTGAGTGCCTCATTCATAGTGAGCAACAGCACAGCAGCAGACAGAGGCCATTAGAGAGCTATTATATTTTACTGCTAGGCAATCACTGATTGCACACAGGAAAAACCAATATCAAAAAAGTTCCTACCAACAGCTGTTGGAAGGAAACATCACGGTCGTGGTGTCTAGACATTGTCAGGATGCCCTAAATCAGACTGCAAATGCAGGTCAGCACTACACTAATAAAAGTCTTACCAAAGTGGCTAGAATGTTGGCTTGCCATTGAAGGGGCTTCAGCAACAGCCAGTCTGCCAACACTCTAAGCACAGCTCGGGTCACATGGCTTTGGGGATTGCCACCAGAAAGGCAGATTGAAAAACTCAAGAGCAGAACTGGAGCTCCATGGCTTCAATGGTAGGCATCTTACTCTGGCTTTGGCATGGGCACAAAGAAAGGCTGAGAGTTTGCCTCCTTCTTGTCCCTGTGAAACAAGGGCCTCCTCTACAATGAATCCTTGTGGAGGGGAACTACTGCCATCACTGCACCTCCAAGCAGGTTTCCACCCTTCGTCCTCATGGGCCCTAAAGCCAACCGAGGTACGCTGTTAAAAGGAGGGCACAGCCATGGCAACAGGTGCTGCTGGGTGTGGGTAAGATCTACCAAGCTGCTTCCAAGCCTGCTTACTGCAGGAGTCATCCTGACTCACAGCTCCCCTTCATTCAATCTCACAAAGGGTGCTGGAAAGAGGCAAGGTGGCACTAGGACAACACAAGTGAGAACAAACTGCTGTAACAGGCATGGATAAAAAGAGAGGTTTAAAAGGTTTCCTGAGCTGATTAACAGTGCACACAACTCCCTTTCTCTCCTGCTGTGCCACCTGTGCGGCTGCCAGCCAAAGAGTGGTTCCCCAGGGGCTGGGAGCAAAGCACAGTGTGGCATGAGGACAGCTGTTGGCACCACATGGCTCAGCAGAGACCAGGCATCTGCACACAGAGAGGCAGCAACTGGAATCTTGTAATAACTACCTGCAGGGAGGGATTTTCCTCCAGGGAATTTGTCTTGCAGTCTGCTTTACAAGCCTTACCTGCAGTAGGAAGCAAACATACTGAAAGATTTCAGACAGCTGTGAGGAATTAATAGGTGTCAGAGTTTGCCAAGTCTTTACTTATTACAGGAGCAGTGAGCTCCTCCCCCTGCCAGCTGAAAGCATAGTGATACTGAGCACTAGTGACGCTCAGAAAGCACACCTACACTTAAGCCCAGAGCCACACAAAGCCCTTTCACAGGGTTTGGAGGTTCAACAGGACCTATGGACTCGCTGCTTAATTCATTTTTCAACCATTGTAACCATGTAAAACTGCACCTCAGTGCACAGCAAAAGTCATCCTGCGCACATTATGTCTTTTTCTAAAATGCAGCACTTGAGCACCATCCTGTTGTGCCCGGTGGGCTATATAAATACAGATTAGAAGAAGCCAAAGAAGAACAGTGGCCTTTAACAGAGAAGCTTTATGATGTTTAAACTCCTTTTCACAAATTACACAAATGTTATAAAGAAAAGGACAGCACTTCTAATATCAGTGATCTTTAATTTAAGCCAAGAACCCATTTGCAGGCCTCTAATACCTGGTCTCATAGTGCTATGTACAAGAACTGCAGATTAATGAAATCACTGTATGATGCTTCATATTAACAAATCTAAAGGAACTTCTGGTGTGCAACTATGTAATTGTTCCTATTCCACAACCCCAATGTTAACACCTTTGCAGTTTTGCTTCTGTTATTTAAATAAATAACCCTCCTACTAAATTGCAGTGGGTCAACTCAAAACAGGCTGTATACAAACTTAACTAACAAGTTACATTGGCAACCTGAAGTTCAACTGCAACAGCAATACATAAAAAAAACTGTTCCTGACAGCTAAAACTTCTACAGTAGCTATGAAAACCATCAGCTGCTGCAGCTGCATTTCCATCCACAATTTCATCATAAATTAAATGTTACCAAATAATGAAAATCATTATAATTAACTGTGCTGGGCCTGTTGATTATTCATTGTGCTTTAGCTGCACACAACACATAATAAGCTGATTTTCTCTGCTATGGATCCACATAATTTCTATCTATAAGTCAAAGTTCCAGCATTAGCGTGGGCTCCTGTTTTCTACACCTATGGAATCAGCCATTAAGAATTTCATTCATTTAGTCTCCTGGTACAACAACATGACTTCCTTCAGTAACTTCTCCCTGAAAGTACCACCCAGAGCAATGATTAAAACCCACTGAACACAGAAGTTTTGGAAAAGCCAGGGTTGCAGGAAGAAGATACCAAGGACTGTTGCATTTTATTACCATTCAGAGAGAGGAAGGAAGAAAGTCTTTTGACAGAAATAAACAGAATTGCAAGAAAATATTACAGGACATGACAAAAAATAGCTTGCCTCCCATCCCCATCAAGCATTTTGTTCCAGACTCTATGCTCTTCCACTCTTTCCATATAATCATGGTTATTTTCTGTTCACATTTTTATCCTCTTCTTCCCTCTTGCTTTCTAATAATAGCTTCTTATTTATCTTTCTGTATATCCTATTCTCCTTTCCTCATTCAGTCAAGATTTCACACCCCCCTTCTGAAACATGCAGACTTCTTCACCTTTTTCACCAGGCCAGGTACCCACATTTATGCAACAATTTATGCAACTCCCAATTATGCAACCTAGTTCAAAACATGGTTTCTGTCTGATGGTACCACTGGACATCAGACTGTATCATGTGCCTATATGTGCACAGTAAAATCTATATATTCAGATTCCATTTAATCTGTGGCATACATTGCTAACATCCCTTATACAGCCATGACATTAGCAGTATCAAGTTATTGGGATTGAGATATTTGCACAAAGAGAATCCCAGTAAAGAAAAAAAAATAAAAGCATTTCTGCAGTAATACATTATTATAACTAATACAAAACACATACCCCATTAATTAAAGCATTAGTTATGCTGAACAGTGAAAGCCCAATTATTTATTTTCTAGCTATACCTCCTCCTGAAGTGACTCCAAAATCCTCTACAAAGGTAATTTCAGCAGAAGTGGAAATTACACTTGAACATGAAGGCTCCAAAGCAGCAACATTTGATCACTCACATACACAGAGAGTTAAATTAGCCACACAATTTTGAAAAATGTCTACTCCATCTTATTCATTAAATAAATGCCAAAGGAGCTAGGCTGTGCAAGAGGTGATTACACAGTGGAAGACACGATGTTCAACAATATTGAAAATGTTATTACAAAATTATTACAATACCAACAGGTTGAAACAACCGTACAGACAGAAATACATGACATCTTGACACAGTTTAACCATAAAGTCACTTCTTACACCAGAGGGAAATGACAAGCAATGATGGTTACAAAAGCAGTTAAAGACTGGCATTATGCTATTTGAAATTAAAAAAAAAAAATCAAAAAAACCCAAACAACCACTTTTACTTCCAAAACCCAATCCGTTATAAGATTCAGAAAGAGTCTGTGAAATAGAGAGGCAGCTTGAAACTTGCATTTAATAAAATCATGAATCGTTTGACACACATGTTTGACTGCAGACTTTAAAAATAGTTATCGAGCAAAAAACTTGGGGGAGATCAATAGCAAAGGCCTAGTCTCAATTTGCCTTTTTTTTTCCACTAGTTGCAGGGACTTGAAATGAGAACAAAGTTGGGGAACTAAGCAAACATTGTCATTTAGGAAAATTGCTTCTGAAAATAGATGGTGCATTTTTATTTACTTATTTTTAAAAGGATTGCTCAGTGTCTTGGTATTCATAGCTGCATTACTGTATCATCCCTGTATAACAACACAGCTGAGCACAGTCCTGGGAACAAAGTCCTGATCAATAATCTCAGGTCTCTGCTGATTTCCCCAGTAGGAAGATATTTCTTCTGCAATGATTTTCTTATCCACGAAAAGCAGACACAACACATAGATCCATGGGTAGACAAAGCCTTTTCCAGTGGTTCTTTAATTAGTGTTTATGAAGTGCTCTGAAGGCAAGCTCTCAGAGAGAAAACCATTAGCAGCAGCAGCATCTTTCACCTGACATGCTCATTTAGCTCACTAGAAACTACAAAACAGCACTGCTGCAGCTGACCCCAAAGGCAGGGCTGAAGGTGGATGTTCCTCAGCCCACCTACCTTTCTCTCATTATTAATTGCCATCTGGTCTGATATCAGTAAAGAGCCAGCTAGGAGCTATTTGCACTAATCACAGTTAATATAATCATACCTGCATTATTAGAAAGTTAAATCGAGTACAAAGAAAAACCAAGATTTAACTTGTAAAGAGGCTTTATCAGGCATTTTAAGTGTCAAGCAGCCTGATCAGAAACAATGCAATGCCCATAGTGAGTCAACAGTGTACATACACCAGGCACAGGACTGGCCAGTGTTCATTGCTTAGTAGTTCTCTGTTGTCTGTATTTATGTTTGTTTGCGGTACAGAGAGGCAGCAGCAATTAACAACTTGGCAGGAGCATTGCTTCACACTTTTCACATTTCTATTTTGGGCTGCTGAGGAGGCACTAAGAACTGAACACCACAAGGCACTGCAATACCCCAACACCCTGTAGAACAGTGTGAATAAAACCTGGAAGTGTAGTGTGAGGTAATGACTGGTATCTTCTGCCAAGAGTCCCAGAAACTTGCATCAGTTGGTACTAATGAGCCAATCATGTAAGTAACACAAATTCAGATATGTACAACTTTCCTCCTCCATCTCTCATTGCTTTTGCATTGGAACAGAAACCTTATGCAGGTTGCACCTTCCCAACTTTTCTTTTTCCATGCTCAGACAAGGGGTACTTCGTTAAAACACTTCCTGACATTTGTTCTCATTAAGGTGCCAGAAGAAGCACTGACCAAAATGTAGCACTACAAGGTAACACCTCTAAGAACACGCCACAGGTTATGAAAGAAGTGAAACAAGTACTTGGTGAAGTTTAAAAAACACTTTAACACTTTCTCCCCACACTTTTTGCAGCATCCTTTGCATGATCAAATATACTTTGAACCTGAAGAAGTCTATAACACAGCTCTGAGACCTCCCATATACGATTTCCTGTGATCATAATTTCATCTAGGTAAATAAAGGCAACTTGTCTTTGATAAATTACGTGTAAGAATTTCTGTTAATTACTACACAACCCCTGGGTAAATAAAAAAACCAAAACAAACAAAGATTGTGAACTTAATCATCACATAGGCCCATAGCTACAGTAATAATTAGTACAACTGAAGAGTAAACCAATTGATAGCTGTTGTTACCATCCTTATAAATGAAGTTAGCCAGAAAAAAAAAAAAAGTCTTAAACCCTGCTATTTTCTAATCATACAGTGACTACTTCAGAGCCATATCACCCTCACTACTAGAAAATAATTTCTGTTGGCTCACGAGAAGTTATGGCAGGTGGATACATGGTGTTTGCATGGGACACAGAACTCCATAGCAACAGTTGGAAAACTTAAAAGTTTTTACATGTAGAAGACAGAATAGCTGGGCACCAAACCTCTGCAATCAAGATTCTACAGCATAATTTGTGAGTCATCAGTCCACTGGGACACCACTGCAGCACTGGCATTATTCAAGGGAGCAGCAGAATTCAGCTGCAGGTAGTTTAACTTGTGCATTTCTAGACCTGACCGCAACCACATTCTGAGCTACAAAGACCTTTCAGCAAAGAACTTCCTTAACTCTCTAATTACCACCAATAGTTGATTAGTATAAAACCAAACTGGTTCAGCCAGAAAAAGGAAGCTTTAAAAAAAAAAAAAACAAAAACTGCTTTAGTAGAGCATAATACTGGAACAGTTAAGTTTCCTGTAGTTTTTTCCCCATTTTGTTTTCTCATTGCATTGCATTTATTTGTAATGTAAATACAAAAGTCTAGGACAAAGTTTACCACAAGTTCTCATTGTTTTTAAAAAGCTTGTTTCCTAATTGATAAGAGTATTTTAAATGCAGTTATGCAGAGGGTAAAGTTAATTTTACTTGTACATGTAAAACATAACCAGTATTTTCCAGCAATGTACGTAGGACAACTCAAACAGATATGAATCACATTGGATGCGCAGTGAGTCTGCTCTAAATGTCAGAAGAGTGTTAACTTCAAAGAATGTATTTCTGATCTCTCCATTCTGAAGCTATGCTTTCACTACTGAGTATCATGCTTTAAGAACTCTATTTTTTTCAAAACTACTTTAAAAGCTCTTGTCAGCCAGAATATTAACAAGAGCAGGCTACCCCAACTTTTATTTGTACCCTCTAAATGCTTTATTCTCCTTCAAAGGCCACACTTACCACTGACAGGAAGAAAACTGTTCAGAGCTGCTGTGGTCCTTCACAATGGTCAGAAGAAATCATGAAAATAAGAAGGTTGTTATTGACTCAGAACCTTTAATGCCAGATAGGAACATGACTCTTTTCTCATATGCTTCTTGCATAGAAAGCATTTAAAGCATTTCCTTGGCACAGTATTCCTACTTCTTCAAGCTTTTTATTACTGATTTACCACTCTGCTGGCACCCCAAGGCAGGTTACTTGAACCACGCACCCTGCACCAAGCAATGCCTTCTCACCCTGGCCCCTCTCCTCCTTCCCCTGCCCAGAAGCTGGGGAGCACCTTGTAATTCTCATTGAACAGGAGAGAGAAGCTTTTCCTGAGAAAGACAGGCAGAGGTTGTCTCCGGGAAATAACAAGGTGCAACACACTAATTAATCAATGGAATTGCAAATAGAAGGGATGGCGGAGGAGACCATTCAGGTGACAGGCCTTGCCTAGCTGATAAGTACTTCATTTATCTGCATATACACTGACTTTATTACTATTATACTACTATTACTGATATCTTCTTAATGAAAAAATAGTAGAATTTTACTAGAATTAGGAATTCAGCAATTGAGAGATTCCAAGAGTTTGTTTTGAGAGCTTTTCTATTAATATTGTAATAATCCTAACAATGTTACAAATTCTATAGGTTTTATCAATGGTGATTATTGTAATTATTTGATAAAATATATGAACTGAAATAATAAAATCAAGCATGTGGTTTAGCTTCTTTTTGAAGTAAAAGCTCCAGGTGATTGAAAATGAAGCAAGAAACAGAAGTGTTCCACTACAGGTTACAGCAAAACAAGGAAAAAACTCCAGACCCTTGAGATAAGCTCCTTCGCCTCTTGCGCTCTTTTTTTAGACTGGTAAATTCTCACTCAAGCTCTCTGTTTTAAGTTGGACACAAATATTCACCAAGTTTAGTGGGAGTAGAATCTAATTTCAGCTTCGCTGAACAGGTGGCCCTTTTTACAGTGTCCTGTGCTTGGGACCTGCAGGTACTATTAGAAGAGACACTGAAAAAAATGGGTGAATATATTGTTATCCATAATGGGAGGCCAAGACATAAAAGAAATTTAAGCAGCTACCAAGGAAGACAATACATCTTTAATTGGAACACCAATCAGCAACAAGGACAGCTTTTCAAAACTCCTGCGAGTCAGTGGTCTATTTTCCTTCATAGTTATATAAACCATAGTGATTTAATCCTATGCAATCAAGTAAAAATCTTTTTATATTTTAATTTTTCTCAATATGGAAGAGGTTAAAATTAAGCTGTTTTGGTGGATGTCAAAGAGCAACTAAAAAGTACACAAACTTATTTTTTCGCCATCAAAATATGACGATGGCTATTATTACTAATTGGCAATATTTGAGATAGAAAGCTGTTTTATCACCACTATATTTCCATTTATATTTGGTAACTTTATTGAAAAACACTAACATTCTCCAGTAATTTAAGCTCTCATTCTTGTATTTGGGGGAGCAATTGCTATAGGTTTCACTTGGTGTTGTCAGTATTTCTGAGGTCGAAGATGTTAAACAACATTCTATTTTGACATTTCTATGTTTTTATCCTTATGCAATTTTACTTTATGCAAAAAACCAAGTTGCCTCTCAAGGAGGAGCTGTAAAGCTACTTCTACACCTTGCAAGTATGGTAAAAGTCTTTTTTTCTTTAGGAATGGTATATCTTGCTCTCACAAACATACTTGTTGAATAAGTAATTTTCAGCTCAAGGAGAACAAGTGAAAGCAATTTAAACTCAGGCACCCACACTATGGTAAAATACACTCATGTGGCTAGACTGTAACAAGGACTGAACAGATTACAGCTGTTTCTGACTAGTTAGGAGACCTGGATATCAGTTTGGACTTGTCTGTCTGAGACATTTAGGATATATTTGGAATTTTTTTAATTGAATGGGGGGTAGTGCAGAGAAAAGCCATAGAGGAACCTCATCTCTTGCTGCTTGCAAATTAAACTTCTCTAGAAAAAAATGCAGGGCAGGATTGGACCCCAGAGTATTTGTACCAAAAAATAAACAGGAAAAGCCTGAGCTGAAGGTAACCTTACTTCTTTTCAGAACAGTTCAAACAGTTGTGTAGTTGGGGTCTGCTTTCACACACACACAAAAAAACCACACAAGAATTTCTGTTTGCCCTCCTCTTGTGTTTGCAATAGACATTTTAATACAACCCCTAAATAAAAATGGGAAAAACTAACTTACAACACCTTAATCATTATATATCAGAAATCTAATAGAGTACATATTTTAAAAGGACATTTACCTTAGAGATTAGAGAAGAAAATATAGTGGGGAATGTATTGATTGAAAAAGTTGACTGGTAATGCTGACCAAATTTCAATTAAATAAGAATTGAAAATATAGCACTCCACATATAGATAAAAAATACTGGAGTCATTAGTATTATCTCATCCACTGTTTTGTAAGCAGTATTTCTCAAAGCTGTTTTACCACATGTGGTGAGGAATGAAGCAGGATTTGACAACTATATTTATATTCTGAGACTACATTATTGATTATAGATAAGATTGGCACATAATGTATCTTCACAAGAAAGGGACAAGGAAAAAATATTCAAAAGTTTAAGCAAGGGAAATTCTGCCTGCATAAATAGAAAAACAGAATTCATTTTTATAATGGTCAGACTCTGGATTAGAGCCCAGAGAAACAGCATTCAACACTCAACCAGACAAAGCTCTGGGCACTTTCCTTGTAGTTTAAAGTTTGCCCTGGATTGCACAGGGGGTTACACTAGATGCTTAAAAAATTCTAATCTACCAAAGTATGTCCTAGTGCTAAATATTAATTTTTACATTCTGAAAAATAAGTGTTTCTTACATGTACACCCACAGACACAATTTCTCAGTCCTATCCCAAAGACAGACAAGTTAAATTAAATTACAAATGCAAAGCAAAGAAAAAAATTATACTTGGAAACAAATACATACAATTTTAAAATCAGAGCAAAAATAAGTCTGGCAAAAACTACACAGCATTAATTTCTATCTTTACATAACTATTTGGATTAAATCCAGCGGGGTTTTTTTTCTCAGATTAACAAAAATACAGACCTGAGGAAACATGAAACAGCACATTTAAATATTTTTCTCTCTGTCTTTTCTAATTCACAATTATTATTAAAAAAGTCACAGAAGAAGATATAAAAACTGTAGGCATGAAAAATAATTTCTACCAGCTCTGAATATTTTAAAGCAAAACAAACCAGGAGAGAACACAAATAATACATTTGCAAATAATTCAGTTACAGTGCATTTTAGGTCTTTCCACAGAATGTTTTTGGAATGGGCTCTCTCTGAGATAATGTCAGCTATGCAGAAGCTGTCCTTTCTAGACAGCCTCACACTGAAATTTATTATTTCCTAAACTTTCTAAACCAGTGAAACTAAACTTCTCCCTTCACTGGACATTGATAAATCCTGCTGCCTAGGTGTAAGTAAGTTTTCATGGGAATAACAGATACTCTTGACTAAGGGTGTGGCCATGCTTTAGTCCCGCATGTAAACCACGGTAAAGATTTATTGCTTTTATAGCTATAGGTGTTAAAAAATTAGCACAAGTAGCAAAATCTAGTTTAGAAACTGTATGACATATAAAAAAAAAAATTCCTCCCAGGGCAAAGAAGAGTAGGATTACATTATACAAGGCAGAATTGATCAACTCAGGGGAAGGAGGAAAGAAAGAAGTAGCCACAAGTTAAAGCTATGTCACACATAAAATTAATCCTCCTTTTTCTTATAAGCAGCCTTCATATTTACAGCTACAGATGCAAGATGATAGAAGATAATACTAAAGCAAACCATTTCTAGCAAATTAAATAGACAACATGAAAACAGTCCACAAGTACTTATGAATGTTTACATAAATAATACATGAAAATGGCAAAGCAAGCAATAAGAATGATTAATAGCACAATCAACTAATTCTAAAAAAGTCACCTGGAGTTTTGGTCCTGTCAGTTACTTTCATCATTAAAACAACTGAAATTACATTGCTTTCAAAAAATAATGCAAGATTATAGTCTGAATGAGAATATAGTCTGAATGATCTCTGAATGAGGTATGTTTTTTATTATTTTCAGAATTAAATAATGTACATTGTATATAAATCACTTGAGTTATTAGTAAAAAAAAAAAAGGGAAGGTATTATACTTTTTCAGTGAAGAATTGTTCTCACATTCTAGACCTTCCTATATTGCCCAGAATGTATAATCTTGCAAATAGGTCTTGCTACCATACATCTCTCCATTCATTTAAAGTTCCACAATAAAAAAAAATAAAAACCAAAACCTTTGGTATTATCTAAATAAGTATTGTGCACATGATTGAGTTATTGCAAGACTAGGACAATACAACAAACTTGAGCAATGAGGTAGAAGACTCCCTTCTGTCAGAGGAATACAAACTATATATTTGAATTCAGTTCATTAACTCCCCACCTGACTGCAGCTGTTTCCAAAGATGCTCATCGAAACTCTCTGGAATCAGACTGGAGCAACAGGATCCTCTTGAGGATGATTCAGCTTCACTGAAGCACCACAGCCTGGAAGTGCTAACTCTGATTTGGCTGCACAGCAAGCTTAGACAACCAGCCCAGATGTAGAAATGCACCTTTCAGGTATCCAAAATCAAATGAGATTGGCTTTGCTACAGCTACATAAATGAGCAGAGTATCTGTTTACATCTTATTCTGTAACAGGCAATTATGTTTTTTACCATGCATATGTAAGATTGCACATGAGTAAGGTACGTCCTCTCTTCTGTGCTACATGATCTACCATTAAGCAAGCATTCCTGAGAGACATTTCTGCCACTAGCTCTGTGATAGTTTTATTTTTGATTGAAAATTGGCTATTGGTATTGACACCTGGCACCACATGACTTGTGCCTAATGAGTCACAGAGAAAACATAAGGAAAGCATTAATATAAAGTTTAGCACCTGAATCACTGACAGCACTCAAGATATCACTCTGTTAAAGTGTCAAGAACCAGCTAAGTGCAGCTTAAGGCTATGATCATATCAATTCTTTTACTCCCACCACACAGAATCTTATCAGTCATTCTGTACTGTGCCCCATTTTCCAACCAGACATAAAGGAAAAGCATGAAGAAACCACCAGAAGGAAAAAAAAAAAAAAAACCCAGCCAGTATCGAATGTCTCCAATATTGCTTTCCTGCTAAACTCCCTTAATGCCCCTCCCTAGGTTATCTATTTGCAGTTGCATGGGTGAATTGCACTGCAGAGCTGATGAGGACAAAAGGTTTTAATATGGCATTCTGTACAATTTGTCTCCTACAGTTTGCAAGGAGCTGGAAAGGACTGACCAGAGTGTTTATACATGACTGATAAAGTACTTTCATGTCAATGTGTGTTACAATGTTTGCATAAACATTTTACCCCTCAAAAGTAGAAGAAGGTGAGCCTCTCTCCAGCCCAAGCACAGCTGTGTTTGCACACTTATTTTTCATTGTGTATTTCACAAGATCATTAGCAGGCGATGCACAGAAACAATTAATGAACTTATTATGAAATTCAGTTTTAGTAACTAAGTTCCTGACAAAAATTTTACTTCTGTTTAGGAACTAGACATCTGTTATTTCTGTTTGAATTGGATAAAGACAAGGTTGGAACTTGGACAATCTTTGAAGTCCCCTACAACTCAAACCATTCCATGATTCTATGAAATGTTTCAACAGCAGAAATATTTCATGGTATTTTCATTTTTTTCCTTTTAGGAAATAAAAATGCTATAAACATTTGAAATTAATCCCCCTCATTGGATGCAGAATACAGGACATCATGATGTAAGTTGTTAAAATAAAAGTTACTTTTGAGTAGATTATAGCACAATTGTGCTCATTTCAAGCTTTATTGAACAATGGCTCATATAACAGCATATGCAACTAAGAGATGACTTCTTTTTCGTATCCAGTTGATCTAGAGATACTGCAGATGGATTAAGTTGGTTTAGATTTATACCATAATAATAAAGTAGCTTACATGAATTCAGTATTATGAAAGCTCCAGCCAAATCTTCTGGTGTTAATTAGACACAATCAGTTAAAAACATCTTTGTAATTACATCTAAAATTAACTCAGACCCTGCAGGGAGTCTTGTCAACTTGTCACTGTGTCAAGTCAAAAACATTTACAGCATTCAGAATTTCACTCAGTTCTTCTGTGATTATTTTAGGAATGTCAGATTTGAACACAAGAGCAGAATGGAATCAATCTGAACCTGCCAAACTTCAGTTCTCAAGATTTCAGCAGTATAAAAATTGTTTTAGAAAAATAGTTCGGAATATCAAGGATATTTGCTCCTTCCAATAACTCTGCAATGGACCCGATTTCAAGCTGAGATACCTACTCGAGACCAGTATACTGAAATAATATTACAATTCCATTTATCTGTAATGCTTGGAAGGTACTTAGGCATTCTTAGAAACCACTGCAAACTACTCCTGTAAGCTGGCAAGAGAAGAGAGCACAATTTTGATTAGACCATGTGAAACTTTGTTCAATTCACCCTTAAACTTTGTTTTTTGAAGTGCAGATGCTAGAGGCTGCCAGCAGAGTCGGGAAAAGCTTTTAAAAGGAGTTCTCTTACTTTTAGCAATAACTGCACAGTTATTCAAACAATAATTTACATGAGCAGATAGAGTGTATTTGCAACAGCAGCTTCAACCTTAAGAAAAAAATAAAAGGTGTGTGCAGAAAAGAGAACTGCTAAGTGATTTTATTACTACTTATTCATATTACAGTATGTTTTTCTTCATGCCTAATACCAAGGTTAACTGTATAATTGAAATGTGTGCAGCATTTGAATAACTGTTTACATCTGTAGGTCCAAGATAGCCAGAATATACTCCTGGGACAAAATATAAATGTGACTTTAGTTAGACAACTTTCTATCCCTGAACACTCTTTCATTTTCTAATGGAGACAAATAGTGGTAAATAACTGAAATCTTCTTAACAACACTGTAGTGTATTAATGGAAGAAAAAAAAAAAGAAATCATTATTTCTCAATTTTAACATTGATTTCCTGAGGAAATTACAAAATGTGTACCTATGATATAAATTAAAAAGAGGGGTTACATATATCTGAAAAATGGTTTCATGAAGTGCTCTGTATATGCAAAGCACAAATGGCCTCTGCCTTTAGTGGAAATCAAATTCAGAGATCTCAGTTTCTCTTCCCTTTTTCACTGTACCGTCTACTTTTGTAGCAACCCAGCCCTGCAGATGGGTTTCATACTGCAGGCATGATTGCACGTAACTATCAGAAGTGGACTGTGATGTACATTTTACAGCAGGTAACAGAAAAGGAGAGGGGTAAGATAAGGTATTTAGAGATCATAGGCATGACCAAAATTTGTGTGACAAGTGTTCATCTGAGTTATCTAAGTCTCTCCACCATGTTAGTTCAAGAAATCTATCTTTACTTGATATAAACATGTGAAAGGTAGTTTGAAATTAAACAATTTTCTGTACCTTTGCATAGAAATGCAAAAAGGAGGAAAACCTTCCTAATTCAAAGCTAGCAAATACTCTCAGCATTGCAACTTAGCCAAGTTTAGAAGAAATGTAACACCTAGAGTATCAACAGTACTGCTAAGGCACAGGTGGTAAGCAATTTTTCTAATAGGAAGAAAAGTAGCAATCAGTGCAGCAGAAATCAAAATCAGATTTCTCCAACAATTAGCTGGAAAGCTGGTAGGTGTCTGTATGTGGCTTATTACTTTGCGACTTGGGATGTTGCGTGTCTAATAAATGTACTGAAATAAAAGTTCATCAAAATATTTGTCTACCTAAAAACAGAAGATGCCAGCCATGGAGGCTTTAGACAGAAATTTTACTGGCAGCTTTCTAGAATCTTGACACATATGAACGAAGTCAAACCAGAGGAAAAAAGCAACAGCTGAGCTTTCTGTTTAAGCAGCAGTAAGCTTACTGACCTTGCAAAACGTCAGTAAGTGCAGAGATTACTTCATGCACTAGTAGTCCCATAATTTTGTTTTCAGTCCCTCCTTGCTAAAGTTCACATCTCCTCTTAATGCCCTCCCAAGATCCCACGTGCATGATCTAAGGGGCTGCAGCTACAGACATGCCAGGACAGAACTACAGCTACTGCCATGTCAAAGATCACAGCAACTACAGTGAATATTCTCATTGCATTTGTTACCCTTTAGAGATCTGAGTTCACCATAAGAAATCTGTATCAGGGAAGGGCTTAGCTTGCACAGTGACAGCCTCACCCAACCTCCAACTGTTCTGACAGCAGGCAACAGCAAATGCCTAAGAAAGACTGTAAGAAAACAAAGGTATTTATCCTTCCCCATATAGTCATCTGGTCACATAAATCACTTGTGGTGCAAGAAACTAATACAGTCACAGAAAGACTTGGGTTGGAAGGGGCCTGAAAGTTCATCTAGTGAACTTCATTGATAAATTCTGGGGTTTGAGGTAATATCTTTACCATGTATCAGCTCTTGACAAGAGGTCAGCACCTCTTTTTCATCTACAAAGCTTTCTAGTTGCTTTTCTGCATCCATGTAAACACTGGTCTTTACAGCACATTGTAGCAGAGCTCACAAGTTTCACTATATAAGACACAAAGAAATTTCTGGGGTTTTTTTATTCTCTCTCTTTGTAGTTTCGTTTTATAACCCCGATTTCTTGGAAGAAAAACTAATACTTGAATGACAAACCCTAAAGGAATTATTCCCTCTTCATCTTTTCCACGCATTCTTATTACCTTTCCCCTCTGTTTTCCATTTTCCAGACAGAAAATTCCTAGCATTGTGTTCTTCCTTTCATTCCCATGATACTTAAATGGTCTTTGTATCCCAGACACATGGAGTGCGGAGGTCCTATCCGTATTGTAGCACAGGATCCTTAGTTAAGATGGTAAACTCAGAGGAAATCAGGCACAATTTCACTAGCACCCCATGTCCTTTTGTTAGAAGTATCCCTAGGGTGTAACCATTTCTGGTTTGCTCAAATACAAGTCTTCTGATTAAGCCCTGTAGCACCTTCAGGGCTAGACGATGTCTTTACCTGCTACGCAGGATAAATTTCAACTTTTCAGCACAGACAGAACAAACATTTATGAATGGCAGATAACCATCCAGCAACAGTGCTGCTTGTTAACTTTCCATGATTGCTTCCATCCTGAGACCAGTGGTGAAGGAAAATGCTTGGGATGATGTTTGTTCCTAAGCACAAAGGAACTAGGCAGTCTTCATTTTCCCTCTTACATATTCAGCTCTTCCCTGTGCTCCATCCTTTGGCAAATCAGTGCACAGTTCACTCCACACTGAGGAACGCACTCCTCTGTACTCAGCAGGACCTACCTCCTGGGTCACTCACAGCGGGCATTTATAAGCAGTTACCTTGGCAAGGGAGAAAGGGAAGATTCTGACAACGAATTGAAAGAATCATTTCCTCTAACAATTGTTATTGCTATCATTATATATGGATGATATCTTGTTGGCGTCCAAAAATAAACAACAATTATCAGCTCTTGAACAATGTGCTGTGAGAAATTTAGAAGCCTTTGGTTTGGTTATCGCCCCGGAGAAAGTTCAGAAACAGATGCTTTGGAAATATATGGGGTTGATAATCACCAATATGCAAATTGTGCCTCAACCTGTAAAATTGGACATTGAGGTTAAAACTGTTGCTGATGTACAGAAATTGGTTGGTGCAATAGGTTGGCTTAGGCCATACTTGGGGATAACTAATCATCAACTGCAACCTTTGTTTGACTTATTGTCGGGAATTACTTCCTCTACTGATGAGAGATATTTGACTGCTGCAGGAAAAAGGCTGTAGAAGAAGTTGAATTGGCCTTGACATCTAAATTTGTTACCAGGATAGATGTTTCTGTTGATGTGCAATTACTTATTTTGAGAGATGATGAAATACCATGCAGATGGTTGTGTCAATGGAGTGATAAATGGGAAGACAAATTGCATATTTTTGAATGGATATTTCTATCTTTCAGGTCCTGAAATACAGATCCAGGTCTTTATGAGCTTTTTGCAGATGACATTATCAAAGGTTGCAGATGCTGCCATGAAATTTTAGGCCAGTATCCTGTAACTATTGTCACACCTGTACAGCCGTGGGCTGCCAGCTTTTCCAGGAGTGTGCTGTGGGAGACAGTCCCAAAGGCCTTGCTGAAGTCCAAACAGACAACAACCACAGCCTTTCCTGCATCCACCAGGCAGGTCACCTCGTCATAGAAGGAGACCGGGTTGGTCAAACATGACCTATCCTTCCTAAAGCCATGCTGGCTGGGTCTGATACCCTGGCAATCCTGTAAGTGCTGTATGATGACACTCAATATAAACCCATCCATGACCTTACTGGGTACTGAGGTCAGGCTAACTGGTTATAATTACCAGGATCCTCCTTCCCACACTTTTTTGTGAATGGCCACACACATTGGCCAGCTTCCAGTCATCTGGAACCTCACCAGTGAGCCAGGACTGTTGGTAAATAATGGAGAGCTTCACAAGCTCATCTGCCAGCTCCCCCATTACCCTGGGATGGATCCCATCTGGTCCCATGGATTTATGAACATAGAACATAGAAGCAGCCCAGCAGGTCTCTGACTGCCTCCTCCTGGATAACAGGGGGACCATTCTGCTCCCTGACACCATCTACCAACCCAGGAGGACAGTTAGGGTGAGGGTTAGGGCTTGTACTGAGGATAAGCCATCTTCCCACTAAAGACTGAGGCAAAGAAGGCATTAAGCACTTCTGCCTTCACCTCATCTGCAGTTCCAGTACATCACTTTATACCCATTTTTAAGAGATCAGGAGCATACGAAAACAGAAACTTGGAAGGAAGGGATGTGTGACATACTAGAATAATACATTTTTCCCCAACTGTAGCCAAAAAATGCATATTAAAGTAAGTCTCATTCTTTCCAGAAAATGTCTTCCTTTTAAATGAGACCATTTAGTGAAAAACTGGTGTCTCATTGTTTTATGGACGACATGGACTCAGAAACCACTTCTATGAACCCTGGAATGTAAAGAGGAAGATTTGCAATGGTGAGGATTACTTACTGAGTTTAGATAAAGTACAGCTTTAGGTTTAAGAAGATCTAGTGAGAAAATGGAACCAACCACAAAATGTCAGATGAAAGGTCTGTCTAGGTTAGTATACAGTACTCAGTAACACCAGCAGAGGATTCCTAAGGATAATTAGAAAGAAAATGAGAAATATACTTCCCAAGAATTGACACCCAGTTTTAGTTTTTTATTCTAAAATTTCCTGACCACAGTTGACATCTTTCTTTTAATAGCCTAGATAATTTTTTCTTCTATTAATGTATCCAATCAGTTCTGAACACTAGAAAACTTTTGGTGTCTGCAATAGTCTGTGGAAAGAAATTACATAGCTTAGCGCTGTGTATGGGTTTCTTTCCTTTGTTTATTTTCAACCTGCCATAAGCAATTTCAACACATCTACATAATTTTCTTTTTCTTTTTGCCAAAATTCACCTTTATTTTATGCACTCTTGAATTTACTAGCATAGAAAGGAGCGGCACAGGATGGTTTCCAGAGTCTTTGAAATACACATGTTTTCTTATTTCTCTAATAATAAATTGTTCTGAGTTGTCACATCAGTGCCATACAGAGTTCCCTACCTTGGATGCTGTTGGACAGCAAGTCAGGTTAGAGTGGGTTATCTTTCCAGCATCACTATAAGCCATTATTGTATTCGACCACATTTCTGTCACCTGAGCTCTCCTTTGTTCAACTACTTTTCATGTGAGTCTCTTCCCACTCATGTATGTGAGGTTTTGTAAGGCATTGCTGAGATCCTCCTCAGCTACATAATTTGTATTTTCCTAAAATTAACATTTTATTATCTGCTTCAACTACTGTGAGCAACTCTTTCATCATTTCAGTACTACCTTCAGATTTCATTAAGTTATTATCAATACCCTCTCTGAGTGCTTACATACTAATTTCCAGACAGACTGATGTTACTTGTTGCCTGTTACATTAACTGTTCTGGCTAGCTTATTACTGTAGCCCTATTCAAGCTAGCTCAAACTCAGATTCAGCTAGGATTTTATAGGAATTTTGATAAAATAGCAAGCAGTGATTTTTTTTTTTTTATCTGGACCTTCTCTCTTTTATATTTTTATCAAGAAGTAATAGAATTTCTATCGGCAAGTTACAATCCTATTTATGAAAAAATGCAAAACAATGGTTATTCATAGATTACAGTAGAACTATTAGACATATCCTCTGATATTTTTCACATGCTGAAACACACTGAAAATCAGTACCACAGAAAATTTATTGGAGGGTAAGGTTTCATTCCTGTCTAGATCTTGAAATATCTTGCCTGAGCCTAAATGTTAGACCAACTAAACCTAAATCAGCCTTAAAGCTAGTTTAGTTGAACCAATATATACTATTGTCTACCAGCCTTAAGCATCAATTGCAAATGAATTGCAATTTCACATATATCTCCTAACAAATAAAATGATACAGAACAGAATTGAACCATAGTAAGTAACCTGTGTGGCTTTGAACCCATTTCATGACAGTACTTCCAAATTCTGTTGTAATAGTAATAATGTTATCAGCTACTCGTTCCACTTTCCCATCTCTATTGTGCATAGATATCTAGTCCTTCCCTTCCTCTCCTAGCATCAACCATCTTGGATCAGACGCACACCAGCTGCCTGTTGTCCATTCATCTGAATGCTCTTCTTTCCTGGCACATGGATTCAGTCAACCTGTTTAGTGGAAGGGGACCCACTACCACTGATAAATCAACTCATTTTCTTGTCAGTTTTGATCCCATATACTAGATTCCACTGTCTTCAATACCTGGTCTCCTCATTTGTACATAGTCATATAAAACCTCTTTCTACCTTCAGAGTGGGTGTTCACACAAAGGAGAATTATCTACAGGGAATTTTGTGTAAAAAGGTTCCACTCACTGTTGATAGCTCAGAAGTTCTCAGGTTCCTTCAGAGCATCAAATTGGTGATTCAGTATATGAAAAAAAATCATGGGGATTTGAGTCATCAGGGCAGTAGAGTGAGATGGTGATTGCAGACCACTTCAGTTGGGCTTCAGCCCTTATCTCTAATCCTACACTCCACACTAGTCCCTCAACCCAATTCTTTTCATTAATCCCTGAAGCAAGCTCCCTACATCTCGGAACTCCTAAACCATATTGCCATGCACTAACCACCTAGCTATGACCCAATTCTGACCCAGTAGCTCTAACTCTAGCCTGTTTGGCCATTGGGAGGCAGAAGCTATGCAGGGATTTTGGGGTCATGGGGAAATCCCTGCTGCCCAATTTTAATTTTTACACAAAATGTCATTATTCTCTTTGGATGTGTGATGTAGGGTTCATGTCACTTTTCTTACATCACAGAAGAAGTGGGACCCCAGTACACAATTTCTCAAACTGAAGCGAATGTTTCCCAATTCCTTAGATTTCAATCTGTCACATGGGACTATACTATCTCTACTTATTCACTGTTGATAGAATAGAAGGCATGACTGAGTTCAGTGTTACAGAAAAAGCAGTATGTTTGGGAAATAGCTCCTAATCCCTCTATAATACACTCAGCTTGCAGTCAGTGATTAACACAGATGTGGATGAGGTGATCTCTGTTATATATTAAATTCATAGAGCTTCTTTTTTAACTTCTTTACACCTATATATGGTGTGACTTGTGATGTGAAATTATTAGAATGAAATAGTTGTTCTTTCCAAACCCCTGCATCTATTTCAATGTCAAAAATATTCTTTTCACCTTCTAAGGGATTTGAACTTCAAAGCATAATTTCAAAATATAACTAAGTTAATGGACAATGGTCTTAACACAGTGAGCTACCTAAGTCAAGAAATAGCCAAGTCATGGGAGATCTCTCAAGAGAGTAGGTCAAGAGTCCTCATAAAAAGTTGACATTCTTGTTATTTAAAGTAATAAGCAAACTTTTCTTCATTTTTTTTAATCCACTGGATCATTAATCCAAGCAGAATTTCTAATACTGTTCCTGTAACTCTAAATGTATTTTCTTTCAGCGCTACAACTTTAGAAGACAAGAAAAATCTGAAGGGGCATATAGGAGATATGGTGCTTAGGGACATGGTTTAGCAGCAAAACTGGAAGTTACGGTTAAAGGGTTAGATTCAATGATCTTAAAGGTCTTTTCCAACCTAAACAAGTCTATGTTCTCACTAGCAAAGTTAGATTACTTTCATAGTAACTTTCATATTGATTTTGAGAGTTGCAGGGCTCACAAGGGAAATTTTCAGATGTTCTGCAGAAGATGGCTTTGGAAAACATAATTTTGTCAAAGCTGTTTACTAAAAATCTCTAGCATGTCATGATGCAGGACAATGCTGTGAAATTCAGCAGCATTTGTGGCTTGCTAGAGCTCCTCAGGGTCACAGGTCCCACATGCTTCTTAAACACTTGACTGAATTTGACAACAAACGTATCCAAATATTGTCCCAGAACTTTTCAGGTGTTACTCCTGGCTGCATCAAATTGATGCTTGAGACTAATGATACAATAACTGAGAAGAAAGCTCTCATTTCTCATACAGGAAACAACATAATGCAAATGCAAATGAGCCATACAATTAGAAGAGGCAACCAGACAGATGGAAATCAGGCTACAAGTCAGAGAAGAATCAAAGATTTCAGTCTGAAAGGATTAAAGTCACTAAAATGTTTGAAAATCTGTCCATAGGCTTTGAGAATGGTAATAAAAGAAGGAACAGTTTGATCAGGCAGGGAACAAATCAAAGACAAAATGAGGGACATTAAGAGGGATGCTGTGGATTTAATAATCTCACAGATGACTGTTGGTAGAGGATACTACAAACTGCAATCCTGACTGGAAGAGAGGAACAGACTTTTTTGAGAGGGTATACCTAGGGACCACCTAATAGGAATGGACAAGGAAACAAATATTTGTAGTAGGTTACCTGAGAATGCAGTTGGACTTGGAATTATTGGCGTGAAACTGAATATTTTTCAAAAACATGTGGTCCTGTCCTGGAGGGAGCTCATCTCCTTTCTTGAATGAATTCATAGGTAGAACTCAGTTGTTTGAGATATTCTGAAAAAGAATAGACCACTTAATCACAACTCTTCCATCTGGCCTACTGGTTATTAGGAAGAAAAAAAAACTGAGTGAATAGTGCCAGTAAGAATTTAGGCATTTTTTTCAAGGCATTGCAAGGAACAGCAAAAGGCTGAAGCATACTTAGAACACAAAAAAATCTTCTAAATGGCTCATTGGGAACATCACTTAACACCATCCTTTGAACATGCTTTTGGCTTTATTTGTAAAAGTACCCCCAATTAGATTTTAACAGCAATATGGAGCATTACCAAAATATTATCATCTAATAAATACTGATCACAGCAGGAATTTTCTATTGCCATAATTACTCAAGTAAAGACTATTAGCACTGCTTCCTCCCAGCTAAAAACATCAAGCATCTTTTACTTAATTTCATTTGCTTCAGATACTAATAAGTGTCAGCATCTTAATGAATTTATGCTTTTCTTTGTCCAATTTTAAATTGTTCTTTCTTCCCACAAATTAATGCCATATCATCCTAACTACCCTTGTTGTTAAATCTCAGAATAGCAATGCATGCAGCTGTGGAGTGCTAAAGACAGAAACTGCAGGAGAATACTCAAACAAAGTACAAACATCAGAATTTCATTCTTTCACAGTCTCTCCGGGCCACCTGTCAACCACTGTCATTTTTCCCCCTTTTATCAGATCAGTTTTAGATCCAAAGATTGTTTTGGTTCTTGAAGTCTTAAAGACACAAATATGTAGTCAGTATTAGTGTCATGGATTGATGATAGAATAGAAACTGTAGTTTATTTGAACTCTAGGTGAGGCCAAAAATTTTTTTGTAAAAAACATTTTTTCCCTGTCTTGAAGGCAGTGGTGTTAAGTTTACTCCAGGAACAACCATGTAAATATGTTTTGAGCTTTTCAGCAAGTGACATCTTTGGAGGAATTATTCTGTGTATAAAATGTTTCAGTCTTGACACTTGCAAGGGTTCAGTTGTATGCTTACTTAAAAGAAAGAAAAATCCCTAGTGCTGCTACAGACCAGGCCCGAAGCAGGGGAAAAAATGGATTAGTGAGTAATGGCACTCATTTTTTCCTTCCTCTTCTAACATAAACTCATCTTTTTTGAAAGAAAAAATGCATTTGTTTGTTTAAAATCTGTTATCATACCTAAATACCTGGACTTCCATGAAATGCCAGAAATTGTTGCTAGTCTTTCAGGGGCTGTCAAGGGTGGTAAAGATTTACTCCTCTCAATAGTCACGTACAAAGAATTACTGTCTACAGTTGGGATTACAGAGAATAAAACAAAACATAAGCTAACTTTCTTGATTTGAAAGAAAGTTCTAACAACAAACTAGTTCTCACATGTAGGCAGCATGGCAAATACAAGGTGAGCAGTGTCATTTATGAATGGAATTTACAAATTCTTCAAAATCCTTTTTGTCTTCAAGGTAGTGATCATGCACAGTAATTCGTTGAGAACATACATAAGGCACAAGAACAAGAAGGTGTCAGAAGAAACGAGGTTCATCTTTCATGAACTTTGCATGGCTTTCTGTGCATCCACATCACTTTCTACAACCCCAGTCCTCAGTTTTGCATAGAAATATGTATGTAACTAGGCGTTTTATCAAATCTTATCATATGCTTTCCTTTTTGCTCAGTCATGTTCTAGTCCTAGGGAGGAAACAATTTAAAAGGTGTATTCCGCAACCACCAAAATATATATTCAATACATCCAGGGCTGACCACATTCTCTTTCATGAACTCAACATATACTAAGACACTAACCTGTTGCATTGCAACCTCTTCCATCCCAAGCAACACTTGTTTCTGTGCTACGTATTCAATTTAGCATTTAATGAAATACAGAGATGAACACTGAGGTGTCTGACACAGATCATTCAAACAAGTGCTCTTATCTCTGGGCCACAAACACACCCTGTTCCAGCTTTGCTTTTTCTTCAGTACTTTAGGGCACACTGGCCCAGTTTCAACAGAAGACTGGAAATCCAGAGCAGCACCATGATCCAGACTTTTAGGAAGCTGGAGACAAGCTCAATTCACTACAGTTCCCAGCAAGATACAGGATTTCACAGCAATTCCACTCTGTGTAGATTAGGAGTCTTAGCCGGCTGGCTAGTACATGATCAGCATTAACAGCAATGAGACTGACTGAAAAGCATAAATTCTGTTACAGAATTAGAAATTAGAAACATTGTTCATCATACACTAGCTCTCAGGATAATAATTTGGGTTGTAGATCCAAGTAGAAAAGGTTACTTCTCTGATGTTATAAAGCAGTTGTATAATTCCTAGAGAGACACAATTCCACACTCTCCCTACTTACAGCTCTTAGAATTACTTTTATGCCTTCCCTGCTCTTATTAACAACTTTCTAGACCTATTTGTATTTTTAACCACAAATCACATTTGCATTTGATGCAAATGATATTTGCATCATGTAGCTGCTTTTGCTGACCCTTTTAATAGTGTCATGGAAACGCACAAGAAATCTTTAAAATCACACTGGCAGTAATTTTGGATTAGTTACAGTAGGAGTCTCCTAGTCTTCCCAACTGGAGAAGTAGAAGAAATAACCACCTTATCTTTACTAGTATGAAGAGTATTACAAATGCAGTACCTTTTGTTACTGAAACTACTTCTAAATCTAGTCAAACCAATATCAAAGCATTGTAGAAATTACCATACACACTCACTTTAATAACCTCACCATCTATTGCCTTTGACCCTTCAAAAATGAGTAAATAAAACTGAGATGCAGATGCAGACATAAATTAAGAGACCAACTAAATTTTTACAGCACCCAAAAGGTGAGAAGGGATAAACTGAATTCAGATATCCTCTGAATGGAAAATAAAAATGTTCCCATTCAGGGAATATCTATATTCAATATTTTTAAGAATAAAAACCATAACTAATCATCATAAACAGAATAAAAAGTTATTATAAAGTAAACTGAACAGAAAGGTCTCAGCACCAGAAAGGAGACACTTCTGGTGCAATTTCTTGCAGAAAAATCTGTAGAATAAGAAAGGATTCAGTTAATATATTATATTTAAATTTCACTTAGTTTTTCCCTTTAAGAGACAAAATGCAAGCACTGTGTAGTCATCAGACAAAAACAGCTAGTGCACATGAGCATTTAGCTCATGCAGAAAGTTACTTTTGTCTGCAGCAGGCATGGCAGTACAGTGCACATCACACTCTATTCTAGGAACTGTTACAATAGAGCCTCCAAGCTCTCCCTTGAAAGGAAACCAAGACACAAAGAGTAGGTGCTGATGTAACTCTTTTAACAGAAGACATCAGGAATAGTGGGGGTTTTTTTTGGTGGTGGGTTTTTTTGTTGGTTTTTTTTTTTTTTTTTTTTTTTTTTTTTTGGTAGTCCAGCTTTGATACTGAGCACAGACAAAGAAAAGTGTCAAAGAGAAGTAAGTGGTGAAGTTTTCAGTACTACACTGGGCTCCCAGCTCTACCTAGTCAGCAAATTTGGGGCCATTCTATTCTTACATACTTGCTTAATGTGGATGGTTTACACTTTTGCCCCTCTTCTTGAACACCAAGTTGCTCAGCTGATGCCCATTTACTTCCCTGGCAGCTCTTACATCTTACAGCCCTTTTCCACTGGAGTCATTACTATTTCTTACCTCCAGAGCAGAGCTAAGGACCTATCAAGGCTTCTGCTGACAAAAGCAGCAAAACTCATCCTGATCTTTGCCAGAATAAGAGCTGGATGCTAATTACAGACAGTTATTCTGCTGTAGTTCATTCCACAGGAACTACATGAAAAATGGCACTGAACAGAAAAGAAACTAGGCCTTATAATAAGTGTACTCTCAAGAGCTTAGTAGGGCACTCAGGAATCAGAAGACCACTGATTGCAGCTATTTTTCTTTTCACTTATCCCTCACAACCATCTTCCCCCCATCCATATAGCTGTTCAGAAGGCTGTGGTGTAGAGAGTGGATTGGTGCCAAGGGTTAAGCAGGACGCATAAGGTAGTACCCCTGAATTATCTCCAGGCTGTGATTCTTTAACTCCTTAGCAGCACTGACAGCTGTCTTGTGCTGTGCTTCAAGTTCCCCTGTTTCTTTTTCAAGTTCTTATTTACTGGGAACTTCTCAGCCAATCAACTGAAGGAATGAAAGCTGTGAAAAGCCTGTCAATTCAGCCCACTGTGTTGTTTCCACTGGCCAACAATGACAGGGATGGAAATCAATTTAAATTCTGTTTATTTCTTAAATTATAAAGAGGTATTTTATTGTCTGCTCCACTTTCATTGCAAGTTTCCAAATACTGCCTCAGTATTTGTTGTTAGTTGTGTTTCAAGTCTTACAAGAATTTCTGCAAGTAATTGTGTAAGCTGTGTTTGCACAGATCCCCATCCAACAAACTAAACACAAGTGATCATCTTTGGTGCTGAAATAAGGGCCAATTCTAATGATGGATTTGATAACTTATAACCATAGCATTGCAGAAACAAGGTGAACAGCTACCATCATTTCATCCCCTTGAAGAAAAAGAGCTTCATAAATTATTCTTCAACTCCTATCTTCAAACCAGGAAATTTTATTATATACAGCTATGTATGGTTGCCATAGTTGGCAGTTCAGCATGACTTCATTTGCATTAGTTACCAAATATTAAATATTATTTTTTTCTGTCCAATAGTTTAACTTATTGCTTTTCTGCACTGCCCTCTATTCCTCCCTAATTATGTAACTGTGGAGACAGAAATGCATCTCCCATTTGATCCTGTGATATCCTGTATTTGGTCGGCAATGTGTGGCTTCAAATGCAAGACACAAGCTCTTTTCGTTTTAAATACAAATTTTTTATCTTGAATGTGAAAGGGAGCAAAACTACTGCCCAAGCAATCTATGACTGCTAAAAGTCTAAGGTCCTGTTATGTTGACTGGACACATACATGAATAAGTGCTATTCCAGAAAAGATAATTCTTTCCAAAAATGTTGAAAGAGTCTGTATTCCAAAAAATTGTAAGAATTATTTAAATGCAAATATGTTTAGTCTACAAGAAATTATTACAACTTTTAAGAATTCATGCTTTAAAAAAAAAGGTTTTACTTCAATTTCCTGCCATTTTCTGTGGATTAAATTAAGAAAATGTAAAGCCCTACATATTCAGTGTCAAGCTTTTTATGGTCCAGAAATTAAGGGGGTTTAGTGTTCTTTCATGATCTTTGCTTTGTTTAGAGCAAACTGAAGTAAAAACTAGGCTTCACAAACAATAGAGATAGAAGTGGATTCAGATATTGTATGGATCTCATAACTGGAATTTTATGCCTTTCGTGTCACGCACAGAGATGTGGAGAGAAGCCTGAGGAGAGATAAATGAATTGTACAATAAAAACTGAAATAAAATTTCTATCACCACTGCCACCAGCTGAGGTCTCAGGTTTCCAAGGTGATGTTTCTGTATGGTGTACCCGTTGTTTTCCAACATGGGACTGTTCCAGGCAACAATGGTACAAGAAAGGTGAGCAAGGGACAGACTTCAACACTCTACAAGACAAAACATGTCAGATAAGTAACTTCAGACAAGCAAGGCAAATGTTCCCATGTGCACACACAAAGATTCTTCGCTCAGCCCACAGGTCTCTGTGCCACATGCCCGAATCTCCTGCTCAGTCCCTCAAGTTTCACAAAAAGGCTCTGGGTGCTCATTGACATTGTTGTACTTGAGTAAAACAGGCAGCTGAGCATTCTTTGTATTCTTTACCATTTTGTATGGTAACACCATGAGGGCAAAAGACACCTTGAAGCACATGTCTAGGTCACAGCCATTTTGCGTGGTTTTCACATAGGGCTGAATTAACGCTACTAAACTTCCCTGTATGTGAATACTAAAAATGCTGGAACTGAGGGTATATCTATACAGGAAAAATAATTTCTGCTAAAAAAATTACAGAGGAAGAAGGAATTTACATAGAACAGTGAGATTCAGCCTCAATTCAATAAAAAGTTGCTACACATAACACATTGGTAAAGTTAGAGAGGTACTCTGCTAGCTTTGTTAGAACAAATACAAGGGATGTCAGTGCAGCCAGAATGTAACACCTTTAAAAGCCTCCTTAAAGCAAGCAGTGGCTTTTTAATCAAACATTAAATGCTGGGTAATAAAATTCTGGAACAAAGTGACTAAAACAAAATGGATTGGGATGAAATGAGGAGCAGTGAAATGGACTGAACCTTGCCAAATTGATTCTCATTGAAGTCACAAGATGCAGCCTATCAAACCCAGAGTGAGATGGATTGGCTCCATGCCTGAGACAACTCATTGCTTTTGTTAATACAATGATTCATGTGTAATAATAACAGGGAGCACTTGCACGCTGTTTATATTCATATTTTCCAAAAAGCTTTATAAACATTAGTCATTTATGTTACAAAACAAGCATCCAAAGGAAGTGATTATTAGATAAATGCCTGAAGAACACAACCTAGAGGTATTTTCTTTAACCTGTTCTCATGCTTTGACTTTCACATACTTCTTACATAAATCTCTACTGGAAAACCATTCAGATAATTACTGTGAATCACTTTTTATAAATTTATTTTTCTACTTCATCTGCAGAGGTGAACCATTTAAAAGACAGTCTGTCTTACCCCTTTTCAAAAAAATCTTCCTATGAACCAGAGTCATTGCATTTAAACAGCAACAAAGGACAAGCAGTGGGTGACTTTGTGAAAGGTGGCTTCATTCAGAATGCTGTTGCTGTCCTAGTTGGCCTATACATCTCCAAGCACAGCCATCTAGACACCATGGTAAACTTCATTAATAAGAAGACAGGATGTTTCTGCTCTATGTTTCTCACTGCTTTCAGGCAGCTATTTTCAAAATGTTCATATTTAGAGGAAAAAATATACTGCCAGTTTTACAAAAGAGAATAAGTAGCTTGACTATTATTAATCAGAGCTTGGTTGTGGAAGGTCCTTCTTTGAAATTAATTCTGCTACTTTTCCAGAGGCTTGCTTTAGTGGACAGCAGCTACACAGTGAGTTCTGTCCTTTGTGCTTCCACATATCCATCAGCTGCTTCTTCCTCAAGCCTAGCACCTTTGCATTTCCTCAGCTCTCCTTCTCACTCATTAGTACCATTACAGGTGTGTCGAAGGAGCTGGAAGTGCTGCCTTCAGCAAGGAAGTGCCACACACAAGTCACTACAAGAGCAATGGGAATCCAAGCTGCACAATTTATTCACAGTTGTCCATATCGGAGACTTTGAAAGGAATGACTAGGGTGTGTTTTCCCAAGGTGTAAAAACAGACTAACAAAAACAGAACATTTCATCAACTGCCAAAAATGCAGTACTCTCTTCAAAGAAGACCCTGTAGCTCAATTTAGATGCTTTTGAGATTATCTGAATAACTGCTAATGATTTTGTTAATTCCAGGCTCACATACAAACAAGAGCTCCTGAGCAGTTCCTTACACAGTTTTGTTAGCTTCCACTGGACTAACTGCATTGATAAAGGGCTCACTTCAGTGCTCTAAAATCAAAATTCAGACCCAAATGCCTGAAATGAATACCATTACTGAACTGCAAATACTGTCACTCTCCTGAAAATATCACTCTTACAAATGTTTGAAAATACATAATTTCCCCTCTTCAGTGTTTCCCATTGACTCCTCCAACATCTCTTGCAAAATGTCAGCATTCTTCTTCAATGACAGCATATATTTTTTACAGTGTTTGATGTCTTATTGCTGTATTTCTTAATTGATTGTTTTCTTAAAAAGAAACTGTATTGACCTTTAAGAATTAGGTATGACAGACATAAATGTAAACAGCCTCCTGCCCTTCTGAAGTAAATTGTATTTTTTCCCCTTGTCATTTAGTCTGTCTTCAGTTTTCTCTTGTCAATGTAATTCTTAGATTCTTATCCCGAGACAATAACCGTTATGCAGTCAAGGTGTTTCTAGCACAGACTTTGTTTTTCAGATACAAGGCAAATTAAAAGATGAAATTAATCAACCAGCCTGATTATCATAGAATCATAAAGTTGGAAAATACCTCCAATATCAAGCCCAACCATTAACCCAGCACCACTAAGTCACCACTAACCCATGTCACCAAGTGCCACACCTACCTGTCTTGCAAATACTTCCAGAGTAAGCAGTTGGCAATTCTACCACTTCCCTGGGCAACCAGTTCTAATGCTTGAAGAAATTTTTCTTAATATCAAACCTAAACCTCCCCTTGTTCAAGTTGAGGCCATGTCCTCTTGTCAAATCGCTTGTTACTTGGGAGAAGATAATGACCCCCACCTACCTACAACCTCTCTCAGGCAGCAGTAGAGTGGTAAGAAGGTTCCCTCTACCTGAGGCTCCTTTTCTCCAGGCTAAACACACCTCCAGCTCCCTCAGATGCTCCTCATAGAACTTGTGCTCCAGACCCTTCCCCAGCTCTGCTGCCCTTCTCTGGACACGCTTCAGCACTTCCATATCCTTCTTGTAGTGAGGGGCTCAGAACTGAACACAGAATTTGAAATGTGGCCTCCTTGTCCTTCTGGCCACAGACACAAGCCAGGATGCCCTTGGCCTTTTTTGCCCCCTGGGCACAGCTGGCTCACGTTCAGCCACTGATGACCAGCATCCCCAGGTCCTTTTCCACTGGGCAGCTTCACAGCCACTTTGTCCCCTGCCTGTGGCACTGCCGGGGGTTGCTGTGACCCAAGGGCAGGACTCAGCACTTGGCCTTGTTGAACCTCATACAACTGGCCTTGGCCCACTGATCCAGCCTGTCCAGATTCCTCCGCAGACCTTTCCTACCCTCCAGCAGATCGACATTCCTACCCAATTTAGTGTTGGCTACAAACTCCGTTGGGGTGCACTCAATCCCCTCATCCACTTTTTCAATAAAGATATTAAACAAGACAGGCCCAAATGCTGAGCCCTGATGGGAAACACCACTTCTGACCTCCTACATCATAATTAATGAGGGACTAATGGTATATTCTGCCTCTTTTTTTTTTTTTTTTTGTGTTAGTTTTGCCAAATAAAGGGTACATTTATCAATTTCTAATCCATAGTTCTACCAGTTTGGAGACTTATTACTTAAAGCTGTTGCTTGCTTTTAATCTACCATAATGCATATTCCTTATAGAGGAATTACACACTTTACTCATGATGATCATCCTCCAGAAACTTTGAACTACCAACAAAAGGCTGAGAGTTGGGGTTGCTCAGCCTGGAGAAGGATCCAGGGATACCTTATAGCAGCCTTCAAGTACTTAAAAGGGGCTTGCAGGAAAGCTTGAGAGAGACTTCTAACAAGAGTATGTAGTGATAAGATAGGAGGGAATGCCTTCAAACTAAGAAGGTAGGTTTAGATAGGATATTAGGAAGAAACCTTCTGATGTGAGGGTGATGAACTGGAATAGGTTGCCCAAAAAAGCTGCAGATACCACACCCCTGGTTGTGTTCAAGGCCAGGCTGGATGGGACTTTGAGCAACCTGGTCAAGTAGAAGGTGTCCCTGGTCAAGTAGAAGGTGTCCCTGCCCATGGTGGGAGGCTGGTACTAGATGACCTTTAAGATCCCTTCCGACCCAAGCCATTCTATGATTATTCAGTAGTTTTCCTCTACATTTTGTGCTTTCTATAGTTCTGAAAGGCACTGCTAAAATCACTACCTAAAGCCTGCTAAGGATCTAATTTAAAAATTTATCCCAACTAGAAAAATCTTAGAGGATTTAGAAGAAATCATCTTATTTTTATACACTGTAAAAAACTGGTAGCCTGTATTAGGGAGTGATATTTTTCTACAGGTTTTGACACTCTATTGATGTTTTTTTGTTTGGGTTTTTTTTGGGGTTTTTTTTTTTTTTGGGTTTTTTGAAGTCTTACAGGAATGCCTGTATTTTCTTTTAATAATCCAATAAAATACAAACAGGTAAAGTCATGTTACTGCCTCAGTTATAAATGACCAACTCATCATACAACAAAAACCTGCCCTTTCCTATCTCATTAGTTGATACAGAGATAATTCTAAAAGAAATTAATTGACAGCTGCCCCAGTCTTCTTCTACCAGGGCAATTCCTGTGTCTCATTTATCCTAATTTATGACTTCTCCCAAGGGATGGCTGCTTCAAAGATTTCTACAGACAGACTTCTATGTTCTCTCTCTCTCTCTCTGGCCACCCATCCTTTGCAATTCCCTAAACAAGAAAAATCACACCAAGAATCCAGAAGTTAGGATTCTGATCTTAGAAAGCAAAAGTGTTCCAGTGAAAATGCTTCCCATTTGCTTTCTGGTTTCTGAGGGTATGTTTGCAGTTCTTCAAATTGCCTTCCGCAAGACTTTTTTTTAATACTATTTTAATGAAAGAAATTTTAAATCCTGTAAATACCAACACAGCATATAAAGAAAGAACCTTTACTACCAAAAGAGTCAATAAAAACTTTCACGGAATAAAGAGCTTTTCCCTGTGTCTATGGGCCCACCATGTAGGCTTTAAATGGCTGCTTGACTCTTAGAAAACATTGGCTTATAGCAACCAAAATTCACATATTAACTATTCATGGTAATTCACATATGAATTCTTCATATTAACTACCAGAAAAGGTATAAAGAACAAAACACAATTATACAGCTCTATTAATATACAATGCAATTATAAACATAAAAAAAAAAAAGATACCGGTAGTGACAAGATTTGCAGAGAAAGGCAACAATATTTAACAGAAATTAGACTTATGGTGTAGTTTACAATTGGCAAGGTTTAAAAATATTATAAATCCTCTGCTTGCAAGAGAAACACATCTAATACATCTTAACAGGGTTTGGAGAATATAAAGAATGCTTATGTCTTGATTTTTATAAACAACAGTATTAGGAACCTGAGTCCAAAGAAATTATCAGGCCACAAATTTAAGAGACAAGATGGAATACCTTTTTGGGGCTGGATATTATTTACTTTTGGATCTACCAAAAGTATAAATAAAACCACTTTTGCTAGGTCTCATAATGACTATTAAGAATGGTACCCCAAATCTGATCTCCTCAATAAGTTCCCAGGACACAATGGGAATGGCACACTGGGGTAAAGACCATAATACACTTCTTCAGTTCTTTTTATCTCTGACATAGAAAGCTACAGCTAATCATTGTCATGTAGCGGGTTCAGCTTTATCCGTCTTTGTACTGGAAAAGACCTGGTGGCCCGCTCTTCACCCAGAAGCCCAACTTTCAAGAGTCTTATCTATACTTATCTGGAACTATTGAGGCCTCTTTTATTGGATAAAAAAAACAGCAGCAGCATCACTCTATTTGAAACCCTCAGTGGCTATTGAATAACATTTTCATTGCAGTAGAAATTCAGGAGAGTAATTTACTTCATTCAGCTTCCTTTCTTTTAAAAATGGAAGGTTTTTATCTCTAAATCTGGTATCATACATTCTGTGCCAACCTGGAAATACTATGTATAGATTTTAGAATTAGAACTTTTGTATACATGTGCTTTTCAAGACTTAACATCATAGCATTGAAGGAGAGATTTCCACTGGACCAATATTATATATATATTTATAGTAGCACCTTTGCATGAGATTTAGAGCTAGGGCTGGTAACAATTTATAATGACAAAATACATCATAGATGCATCTGAGTCTATGATTCCACTATAGACAAAAGATGCAGAGTATATACAGCAGAAAAGATGATGTCAGTTTTCCATGCCGGGAGACGGTTTCCTGGATTAGATGATTAATTGCATTAGCAAACCATCTTGCAAAAAAAAAAAAAGTGGGACAAAGAGCCATTCTGACAGGAAAGAGCTCAGCACAATGGTGACAACATGCATAGATTAGCATATCAATATTAATTTGTCAGTCATATAAACCTGCAATGCCAGGTTGCACTTTTCTTTATGAAAAGAACAGTTTGTTCTTTTCAAACAAGAGGTGACAGTGGTGAAAAACACAGTTGATTGCTGCAGATTGATGGCAGTTGTGGTGAGGGAGTTGCAACTGGCTAAAGAAAATCCTTTATTAATGTCCATATTATCAAAACACAATTTCCTGACATTATGACTTTGGGCTGCCAGTAAAGAGATGCCACAAGCTGGATAGTATGCAAAAAAAACCCCAGCCTCCAGTGTATAGCCATGAGAAATTCCAATATGTACTTTGGTCCTGAATCAAGACAAAAATATCAACACAGAACTAAAGATTTTTTTTCCCAAGTGGGAATTCTCAAAAGTTTAGATGAAAAAAACAAAACAAAACAAAAAAAAACCCAAACAATAAAAAACCCACCCCCATGCAAAATGCTTTGCAGTATTTCACAAAACAAACAATTTCCACAGTCTGTAACTCTAATGCTTTCATTTAAAGTCTGAAGACATGAGAAGCATCTGGACTCCGTGGTAATGGAGGATGAATAAAAATATGCTGCTGAAAGACAGGGGCCTAAACAAGGCTGCTCTGTGTTGACAGATAAAACTGCATCCATCACTGTGGATGCCTGTCGAAATTCATCATTATACAAGCTTTAATATAACCACAGACAAAAGCAGTGTTTCAGTCCTTCCTCCTCTGCCTCATCCCCTAAACAATTTGGTTCACTTTCCAATTATCTTCAATGCTTTCTTTCCAATCACCTATTCCAATCTGCTATTCAGTGATTTTTCTTTTATCCTTTAGTCCTTTCTTTGGATTCTCTCTCTCCAGTCTTCTCTCTTTTTGCAGTGAATGTAAATTGGTTTTAGTAGCTGTCATTGTCTACTTCCACAGGTTCAGACTCCTATTGCCCCTTGCTTTTCCTTTTTTTGGTGTTCCACACACTAACTCAGTAAGGAACAAGAACATGAAGGAAAAACACTGCTTTGCAGCAGGGAACATTAATTCATCTTTCTAAGACAGCGGTATTTCATTAGAGCAAGGCTGGAATTTGTATGCCAGCCCAAGATTTCCCTATCTTTATCACCCATAAAAGAAAATGTGTGCTGTACAGCAGGAGAGATGGAGGGCCCTTTCTCCACCAGATACATCTAGAAATAAATCCATTAGATAAAACTTTGAATACATGAAGTCAGACACAAGAAATTCGTTTCTTCAGCCTCCAAATGCTACATCTACACATAATTCCTACCACTACAAATTCTACTCGCTAAAATTAGATTATCTGAACAATTTAGGGAGACAACAAACATTTTATCAACACCCACCATCTGGTTGTAAAAGAGCAAAAGATTTATAAAATAGCTTCAATCCCCAGTGCTTGCTACATGAGAACAAATTATCTTTAGACAATAGCCTGAAGGGAATGTAAGGGATTTAACAGAAATATTTTTTACTCTGTCTGCCTCAGGAAAGGTAAGAAGAGTTACATTTTAATTTTTACAATTCCAGTTCCCTGACCTCCTTTTATAGTCATTTTATCAGCTACTCTATTGTAAACGCATCAGACATCAGACAAGGGTAGTTGCGTGTGTTTTTCTACAGTGAGGCTTAGTTGGTAAGTTTATAATTCCATAGAACTTGTTTTCATTTATCACTTCTTGGAGTCAAACATCTTATTCAACCATAAGACACAAAAATTACCTTTAAAACATCCTTGTCTGTATTTGTTTATGTGAACAGGGGTGTGCACATGTATGAAAAAGTCAGGCTGTGAGCCTCCTCCTTTGCTGTTTACCTAGGCAGGAAAGGCTGTTCATCTTTATTTTAAAAGAAATCCAGTAAAGCTAGAAAGCATTTTTAGCAAGATACTGCTACCTGCTGCCAACCCTAAATGAATGGTATTCTTTAAGGAGAACAATATGTTGCTGCCAGGTTAATACGGTTAATTAAAAATGTCAGAGGATCAAATACCATCACTGTTAACACAATGACACGTTACAGGTGCAGACACACTGTCAAAACCTGCCTTGAATCTGGCATCAGGAAAGCAGTAGCAAGGCTATCGACTGTTTTTTTATCACTTCCACATAAAAGTTGTGGTTTTGTTCTAAAACCAGCAATGAGGATCAGAAGTGGCCTGTTACTTAAAAATTAATAAAAATAATCTTAAATGAACAATATGACAAAAATCTAAGTACCTTCTATGATGTTCAAAAGTTATTAGTCATCAAATCAAAATGCTAATTCTTGGAGCCAAATTAATAAGATACATTCTTTACAAATTATATTTAGTTACTACATTTTGCTTTTATGCCTCTCCCTTCCTCTTTGCTACTGCTTCTTCAAAACTCATCTAGTGATATATGTCATGCACAAAAAAAAATAGCCTAAGTCAGTTCACCTCAGAAAATTAATTGCCTTCCTTTCTGTTGCCTTACAATACCTCTGGAACTTGCTAAATTATTGAGAAAGGTTAGGTCACTTGAACTCTTGTTCTCACTTAAATAATCTCTTTCAACATGAATATAGAAAATCAAATTAATAGGAATTCCTTTGTAAATATATGTCATACAGAAATAAGATAGTGCAGTGGTTTGCAGAAAAGGTGCAAGAGATTGACTTATTGAAGCCACAAATTGAATTTCACTGATATGGAAGTAGTTGCTTTTCCTTTCATTCCAATTCCAAAGGAAGAAGAAAGGTCACACAACAGAGAAACAACCTTAATATTAGGGAGAAGAAAAAAAAAAAAAAAAAAACAACATTTGGCAACAAATAAACTTCCAGTAAAAAATACTAGCTCTTAAGACACAATAATTTCATTAATAGGCTCCATAAAAGTTTACAGAGGTGATTCATATGGGGTTTGTGATAAATAAATGAATTCTTTCACTGAGCACCAACTAACTAGCAGAACTTTTGGCTTAAGAAACTCTAAGTTTAGAAATAGGTGTGTGATAAAATGTTATAAGAATACCATAATCCTTGTGCATCAGTTTTGACAGTAATTTCTTTTCCACTGACAGTCACACAGGAAAATGCACAAGATATGACAAGACATTGTCACCATTTAGGACACAACAGTGGTTTAAAATGTGGGAAAGCCAAGTTCAGATCTCCTTTCCACTTTTATTTCAGATAAAAAAACTGGATTCTAAAAAAGGCAGGGCACAAATCATATTACAAACTGTAGAACAGAACACAAGTGGCAATGCACATTTGAGATAATAGCTAAGAATATTTTCATTTTATCCTTTACTTCCCAAGCAAAATAGATATATTTCAAGACAAAAGTTTACTATTTTGCCAAAGGTTCCCTCCTGTATTTATTATACATTGGCAGATACAGCTTTTCTAAATTATCATATGCCTACTACACAAGCAAGTACAAAATTCCTTTTACACTCATCCTGCTGTAGCACTTAGAATGTAAAATAATTTTTGGTCAACAGTAACACCATGTGTAAATTTGTGTATTTTTTTCCCTTTTTTTTTCTTGTAAAACAAAGAGCAACCAACTATTTCTATGCTGACAGAACACAGTTCCATACAAACATTCCAAGTAGTTTCTAAAGTAGATGAGATGATATTTTATTTTTTAGAAATATTGTCTGGATAGTATTTTAAATCTGTGGATTTCCTGTAATGCTTAATATGAAGATCGATCCATAAAAAACTTTATTTTAGTTAAGGAAAAAAAAATAGAATACTCTTTTGATACCACAATGATGATACCTCCTGTTATTAAAAAAACAAGCCAAAAAGCCTATCTGTTTTATTTTTCAGGTAACAATGAAACACAGATGTGCCACTGATGCTTTATAGATAACATGGGTAAAGCTATCAGAAATTCTTATTTTCTGATTTTACTCAGTACTGAATTACTGCAGTTCCATTCATGCCTTTTCAACTTGCTTGAGAACTGACAACATGCATTTATTATGTAAGAGTATGTATGTAAAATTATTATATGCAATATATCTATATAACTGAGTAAGTAGCTTCAAGAGTCAGAAAAGTCACCAATAAAATCCCCCTTAATTTGGATGTTTGTAAGGAAACAAATTGCTGGGAAGAGCCCTGTAGGGGACAGAGGAAATGCTTTTTTCTGCCAGTAGGTGTCTTTTCAACTGACTTCAGTGGACTTGCAATTTCAGGTGGCTACAGCAGCTACCCATTAATTTCAAGGCTGTAGGTTCTGAACCTACAAGATCCAATCGAACACATTCTGGCTTATGTATAATTCTGTTAATAAATATAACTTTTTTAAAAAGTTGCTAAAGCAATTCAAAAGAAGAGAAGAATATGGGCAAACATGTATTCAGCGCACACATAGAAGTCAGTTCATCTCACCTATGACATTAGACAGGCACTTGAGAAGTTGTAGAAAGAAGAAAAGGAAGAGGTGCCAGGATTTACAATTGCAAATAAATTGTCTCCCACTAGAGAAAATAGAGAATGTACAGCAGCTAGGGAAAAAAAAAAGTATCAGCGAAGGTTCCCCACTAATTTGTGTCAAGGACTGTCACAAAGAATGTAAAGAGGAAAACAATAATAGCAGGAAAGAAGACTAATCACAATAACCTAAGAAAATGTTTATTACACCATGGTCCATTTCACTTTGCCTTTACCTCCTCTCCAGATAAACTGCTGTCAGAAGAACATACTTGAATCAACCCACTTCGTTTCTTCCCAAAAAACTGATAGTATCTCACTTTGTATAATGTATTTTCCTCTCAAAGCCCTAGCTGACCAGGAAAGCAAATTAATAAGAATTACTATTCACAGAATGACTGTGCCTTACAAATTACATTTTGGCACAGGCACCTCACCGTGCCAGCAATTTAGCACCTTCAGTCATGTCCTATGTACAGCAGCTAAAGAACAGAGAGATAAGCTATCCTGATGACAACGGAAAACATATATATTTAGCCTTTCAGGAGGATCAGAAGATCAAACTCTCAATGGTTGAAGAAATCTTTCATTGAGGAAGAAAAAAGTTTTCTCATACAAAATAATTTCTGAGTGTTATCTGAAATTCAAAATAGTCTTCATTTCTATTTACTGTTTGTTTCTCATAACTCATCTCTAGACATACTAAGTTTTACTGCATTCTAAAAATATTTCAGCAAAGTTGCATCTCAGCATCATATTCCAGAAGAAAACTTGTCTCTAATCAGTTCTTTGGCTCTGATTTTCCTCACCCTTTAACCCTCTCTAGCCATGATGAAGAGCCGCACACTATATTTCCAGCTTTAGTCTTTCCCCTTTGCTGCAACATCCTTACTTGCATGCTTGTGAAGCTGCTAAATATCCTACTGAGTCACTTGCAGTTGGTGACAGGAATAAGATTTTGCATTCATAAGCAATTATCAGAAACCAAGTTCAAACTTCGTTCAAGTTTTCCAGATGTGTTTTGAGCTACACAAATAAAAGCAAACTGTTCAAAATCTAGGTGGTTTGGCACTGTCATGACAGCAGCACAATGCAAACACACAGCCATGATAAATAGGACAGTGCTGAGCATCCTTAAATTGCATAAATTCTGCTGCCCTAGCTAAACCTTTTCATGACTGACTGATGAACAGGAGCTATCAAGGCTGAAGAATAAAAAAAAGCTCCTGCTGAAGGATCATTTCTTCCAGCAGGGCACTGGAGGAAGGAGGCAGGGAAATAGGTTATTAGGCTAAGCCGAATCAAGCAAGCAAATCCAAAACCAAAAGCAAACTTCACAGTGCCTCTGTTCTATATACAAAAGAAAGGACAGAGGACAGGCCTTGTAAAACATCTTCATGATGCCATTATCACTTACGTTAAATAGAGATACTGTGCAGGCTATTTTACCACAAATCCCTACTTGTGAAATAATGGTGATATTCTCTGTGTCTCATTCTCAGAGCACACAGAAAAATTTAGTGGAAGAACAATTTCCAACAAAAACTTCAAGTACATCAGAAGACCTATAGATACTTAAATCATAATCTCATAAATAGCTAAGGAAAGAATATCTTCTAAATCTACCTTCTAGTCAAGATGCTAAATCGGGAGCTTAGCTTCTGCTTGGCTAAGTAGGAGCCAGCTAAGCTGGAACTGTGAAAAAATAGATTCAAACTATATAACACAAAGGAAGAAGTAGAGATAATCACCGCTACTTTTCTCTTCACTCTTTGGATATTTCTTTTAGATTTCCTAGTGTTTCTGAGAAGCTGGGAATGGGGAGCTGCTAATAGTGACACGTTTAACCACAGTTTCAAAGTACAACATGCTTTTTACACAAGCACAAAGCAGCAGTCTGTGGAAAAGCAAAGGAGCAAATGACCATCAGGAAATAGCAGATAGCAGATGGCCAGAAGAAAGTCACTCTAAAATTGAGAAGCCTTACAGACTGGAAAGTTAAACATTCCCACTGCAAATATGCATAAACTGGAATGGCCAAAAGTTAACATAAGAAATCACATACCTTTAACAGTTCTAGAAGAAAACACCAGCACAGTTACCCTCCGTTGTCTATGAGAGACTGAGAAAAAACACAGATCCTTGTCGTCTTTTGTACTACTCCTTTGCATAAGGTGCATCCCAGTCAGGCAGATTATGCTACTCAGAAATTATTAATGCAAATGTTTTCACCAAAGTTGCTGTGGAACGTTTTTGAGAAACTCAATGCTGATGGCCTCCAGCTGACTAAACGTCAATCAGGACATGCATAACCAATACAAATTTATATGGAGAAGCACGGCTAGAATCACTATATATGTGAATTTCCTCTATAGACAAGATCTAATTAATGACTGGCTGCCTAATATCTTTTTATATTTACTTAAGTAAAATGTTAGCAAGGCAGATCAGCCTAATTTTTGCTGTAGCCCTTTGGATGTAGGAGAATCTGATTTTGCTCTAATTGATTGTACCAAACTACTTCTCAGTAGTTTCAGTAAGAATGAAAGCCAGAACACAGAAAAATTATTCTAGCAAATTTTTAGTCATCTCCAAAAAGAGTCATAAATATTCCCCATGGGAGACTGATCCAGCTGCCCAACATTTGTCCTGTGCTGTTCAGTTTTCCACTTCTCAAAACAAAAGAACTCCAGATATTCAGCCACCTTTTCTGCCAGTTTCAGATACATGCTGCAGGCTGATAACATCCATCTTACTGAGCAAATGACTAATTAAAAAAATCTAGGTTGTCCTTTTATGCTAATGGTACCCCACAGTTTTTCTTCTCATTTATGGGGGAAAAGGGATGGGGAAGAGCATGGTGTATAAAAATTTCTGTACAGGGAGGGCTTATTTCCTCAGCGTACCTCTGAAGAGGAAGAGAGGATCAATGACACTTTGATTTCTACACTGCAAAGCTGACACTCCTGTGTTGGTGGCCTAGCTGACATTTCACAAACACAGGCGACAAAGAGCTTCCTGATTTGTGTTGAAAGTCTCAAGGACTCAGTTTACCTATACTTCTGCTAGAACAAGGAGATGTTGCCATGTACTGTCTTGTCACACTGTGATTAGGAATGCACTGACAACAAATTTCCTTTGGGGCACCATAGATGACTAAGGCAAGACATGGGAATGGTTTCTCCTGTACACCTGGAGTGCAATGGCAAGCAGTTTTTGACAGCAAAGCTAGAACAATCTTCATCCCAGAACCAGAAATTAGACTTCTGCTTTCCAAGTCAAAATCCAGTCCCTAGTTTGCAGCACTACTGGATATTGCACATTTTTCATGGAAACCTGAGACAATTTACACACATGACCAGAATGGGATTCCATGAACTATAGCAAGTGGTTCAAACACAGATCCTTTATCTTCCCATACCACAGTTCTCTACAGGACTCTGCTCCTGTATGTTTACACTCTACAGCACACTTGTCAGTACTATGTGCTAGAAATACGGTGCCTGCGTCTCTGCTGAAACGAAGGAAAGGGAATTATAGAGCTGAGGTTGGGAGAGATGGATGGAAGCAACAGAAGCATGTGGGACGCTTGTGGAACAGGTGTACAAATGTGAAAAACACATCAGCTTAGTAAAAGGATAAAGTCTGCATTTCCCAGTTTGGGCATAAAGGTGGAATGGTATAGGGCACAGGGCTGGGTTTGTAGTCTTGGGCTTGCAGCAATGTGAAAATCTTGAGTGAAGCTGCTGGAATTAAGAGCTGAGTGTCCAAATCTCAGCTATAACTAGTCAGTCCATTGTTCCTCACTCTTTGGAACCACCATTTAAATTTCTTCAACTCTCAAATTTACAGAAGTTGTCTACTATGCCTTTCTTCAGGCTTGCCTCCAGGGAGAGAAAGAAGAGGCAGCTAGAAGATTCAGAATTCAAAATGGAACTGTGGGATTAACTGCAGTGACTTTGCTGTTACAAGCACCTCCTGTGCATGGGTGGGTTCTAGACATGCTGTAGCACTAGGTGATTTACAGCAGAGCTCTGTGGCTTTCTGCAAAGCTTCGAAGCCTGATGTCGGCAGCTGCTCAGGTTGGGCTAAGTTGGTGAAAGCTCACAGAGAAACAGCCAAAATTACATTCAATCAAATTAAAACCGCAGTGAAGACCTGACAATTAAAGTGCAGGAACCGCTTCTACTGGGTAAATACATCAGGGAGGAAATGGTACATAGGAGTATTTGATTTTTGTTTGAAGCTTTTCTTTTAAAAATATTAAATATGTCATTGCTGACAGGGACATTGAATAGCTCCCGCTGCTGTGCTACAATTGAAACCTCTGCTGATGACAAGTAGTAGCTCTAAATTGTTGAAACACGAAAGATTGGCACTAAAACACATTTTCTTCTCTTCTCACATTTTCTTTCTCATAGACTGCAGCCTATTGAATAACAAAGGTTTGTTAGTTGAAGTCTCTTGCAATCAATCCTTGCATAAAACATGCATTCCTAATGCCAGCTCTTGTTAACATATTAACAAGAAAACTGATTTTGGATCTGAAAACATTGGGTGCTGAATTTCCTCATTTACCCTTTTATACCATTACAGAAATCACTGCATATTAAAATATTGGTTGCTCAAAATAATAATAGTACTAAGCAGGAAATAAATGTAAATCAGGAAAAAGAACTAATTTTTTTTTTTTCCAAAGACACAAAGAAAACAAACCCCTAATATTTTACCCATAATTAGGGACACCTATGTTTAGGGCTACATACTGTTTCAGTAAAAATCAGTAACTGATGAACATGCAAATAGCTTATAAATAATTCTTGATATCAATTACATATTACAGAATGAAAAGTGAAATTAAAGAGCAGCAGAATGTATTTGTTTGTCCGAAAGAGTCACTATTCTAAATCTGTAAGTAACAGAATGGTTTCAAGGAAAGTGTGTGCTAAACAAAAAGAGAGCAGCAAAAGAGCAGCTCTGAATTGATCTGGAATAAATTCATCTGGAATAAGATGGAATAATAAAAAAGACAGCTTCAGTCCTGGAAATTTCAACTAAGCCAGCTGATTAGCCCTGCAAACACAGGGCAAAAAGACTATTTAAAAAAGGATGCACAAAAATGAAACTTAAAGAAAGACAATACAAAACAAATCTCTCAACATAAATGAGATGAGAATTCATTTTCCCTGCAATGCTTTCCACAGCTCCTGAAAGTGCCTGCTGCTGGCAACAAATGACATACAAGGGGAGGGAGGGCAGAGGGAAAGAGCTGTTAGCTTACCAGCCGATGGAGCTTATTGCTCCACTCCCTTTGTGACGCTGGGAACTCACAAGCCTATAAAATGTGCCTTGGCTCCCAGTCCTCTTCTCCTTAAGTAAAATCAAAAGCAAGAGGCTGTACAGAGGAGAAACAGGATGCTGTTCTACTCCGAGGTAGCTCTCTTGACGTGTCTGTTAGAGCATTTCTAACAGTTTGAACAGCATAGCCAGAGATTATTTGTGACAGAGCTCTCCTTTCCAGTACCTGCTGTACTGCCTTACTTCCCCTTTTCTTCCTTCCCTCTTCTTATCTGTTGGTGGGGGTTTTGGAGGGTTGGGAGAGGGAGGCAGGAGAGGTACATCATTCCTGGAAGAGAGGGGAGAAACACCCAAGATGACTTTGGTCCCCACAGCCAAGTGGAACATGAGCATAAGCAGCAGGTGGAATGTGAGCCTTGCTGAAGCAGGCAATCCCTGGGGACAGGCTCTGGAAGCACCAGCTGAAAATGCTTCTGCCCCTGTAGCATCCTCAGCAAGCAACTTCTCCAATCAGTTCGTGCAACCTTCTTGGCGCATTGCCCTGTGGTCTCTGGCGTACGGTGGTGTGGTGGCAGTGGCCGTTTTTGGAAATCTTATTGTCATCTGGATTATCCTGGCTCACAAGCGCATGAGGACGGTGACAAATTACTTCCTGGTGAATCTGGCCTTCTCTGATGCCTCCATGGCTGCTTTCAATACTCTCATCAACTTCATCTATGCGCTGCACAGCGAGTGGTACTTTGGAGAGGCTTACTGCCGCTTCCACAACTTCTTCCCAATCACAGCTGTCTTCGCCAGCATCTACTCCATGACAGCCATCGCTGTGGACAGGTGAGAAAAGAGAAAAGTTTAGAGGTGAGAGATTGAGATCAGATTCTCTGCCAAAATAAAAATGCAGACATCATAGTGATGAGAGGATGAATAGTTCATTCATTGTGCTCCTCTACACCTCTTTAGGATCTCTCCCTAACACATTTTTTCTCCTGATCTTTGTTTTTTTCCTTCAGTCTTCCATTGTTTTTATTCTTCTGCTTTCTTTTATAACAAACATTTCCTCTCCATTTGACTTCAGCTGCTTTCTGTGCTCCATCTTTCAATACTTATTCTGTAACAGCAACTCAGAGTTTTGCTTCCCACTGTGAAAACAGTCTGTCTCTCAGCCAGTCATCTAATATATACTGATAAGGAGTTGCAGAGATTGTGTGTAAAGGGAGAGGATTTCAAATTTCCCTCTTTGTATTTCTGCAGATGGCAGAGGCATTTGCTTTCTCTTCAGAAATCACTTCAGATCCTGTTTTTAATAGCTTTTCTCACAATCAGCTCTGAGATGCTTTGCTCCTGCTGATTTTAACTAATGAGACTATTTACATTGCCATCTGTGCATATCTAGAGGTCTGGCAAGAACATAGTTTCAAAGTGCTACGTTTTTTTCTGATTTCTTGAAGCAAAATAAAGCTTTGTGACTGTCAAAGAAAAAAAGTCAGGGAGAAACTTTACCTTTGTACTCCTGACAACAATGGAATAAGACAGCTGTAGTGTCCATACAGCAAAGGGGAGATGCAGTTGCTGTGTTTCCTACACACGTGCACTGATGGACTCTTTCTCAGAGAGTGCTCTGCATCTCCCCTGAAAGATGTTTCTTTCTTTATTACTGTTTTCACATTTGCTGTGCTGGAGAGATAACTTACTGATTTTTAATTTTTTAAGAAAAATTGATTTGTATTTCAGGTCATTTATTCCTCTTAGCAATGCACTGAGATTACTCACTAAACTCCTTCCTACATGTTCAAATCACATTATACATATTTTCTTAATTGACTTATCAGAACTGCAGTATTTCCAAGTGATGGTATTTAACATTTTATAAGGTTCAATCCACTTTCTGAAATGCTATTTCTCATTTCCAGGTACAAAGATTTGGAAACATTGTTGTGCCTTTTGTACTTGTGGACAATTTCATAATAATACTTTTCTGTTTGCCCTACTAATTGCAAATTTTTGGTGGCATTCTCAGCTAGATGCATTCCTGTTCTGTAAAGCTAGAAATAAAAGAGCAAATGAGATTCTTGACTACTCTTGTACTTTTCTGCTCTGAGGATGGGAGAACACATGAGGAAATCAGTACACTTTCCTCCTGCCAGTGATGTATCTTCTCAAATGTTAATCCCCATTAAAAATTGAGAAGATAGTGTAACACCAGTGCTACTACCTTTGAGCAGGCAAAGATTTCTTTCATTGTCTTTTTGAGTTTCGCTTAAGATTCTCATCTACCTTGAGGTTCTCAGAAACATAAAAGGGCTTTAGTATTTAAAAGAGCTGCATATTTAATAGTTACTGCAGCAGCTCATCAAGTCATTAGCTGAGCAGTTACTTGGATGCTCTGAGTAATGTTTTATTTCATTTTTCCTGACTAAATTATCCACAGAGATGTAGTACATACTACTTTGGCAGTTCCTAAATTTATGTTAGGAAACTGGGAACAAAAGTGAATTCTGTTCCTTATGAATCCAAACTGCATTTCCAGAGTAAGGGAAAATAGCTCTGCTCCACACTGACTGAAGTGCAATGGACAGATACATTTTTTGGAAATGTTTTCCTTGGTTTAGCAATGCAAAATGCTGGTGCTCAGAGGTGAGTCGATAGCTAGTGTTATTCACTCTGATATAGTTCTTATTTGAAAATCCCCTGAAGAAATCACTATTTGCACCCCATCAAATCCTCCAAGTTCACCTGCCTCCAAAGGCAAATAAAAATCTTCCCAACGAACAATGGCATAGCTGTGTTTAGGTGAGCTCTCTGTAGTACCACGCAGCATCAGGTAAAACAAACAGGACAGTAGTCTATCCCTCCTTGTCTTTTCTCACTGTTATTCCTTTTCCTTTTATACCAAATCACACCTGATGCATTCAGTGCCTTTAAACATTCCCTGGCTACCTCTGCAAAACAAATCTGCCAAGTTGAGAATACCTAAGGGTCAAAATAGATCCCAAGGAATGTCCTTGGATGTACAGACTGCCCTATTCCAGGGCAAAGATCTGCTGGGTGGATGTATTTTAAAACTTTGCTTCCCATTTGCTTTTCATAAAAGTTCAGCCATTTTAACCCAGTGAACTCATCCTTACACATTCTTTTAATTAAAAAAATTAAAACAACAAAACCTACAAATCAGGATAAAGCTGCTAAGGGAACTGAAATTATGGGATCAGATGATTTTACTTTAGAAATTGTTGCCATCCCAAAATACTAAAGTTAATGAATAGTAACTGACTAAAAAGTATGTTGTGATATGCTCCACTGGTTGCTTTAGAGCATCCACATGTTCATAGAGTATAAATGTGTGACTGTGAACCTGGACAGCAATGAGTGGAGGTCATGGGCAGTACATGTTTCCTTTTACATCTGATTCTGTAGGACATTCTAAGCTATGTAAATAGTGAGATTACTGGACTGACACAAAGTTTTGTGAACTAGGCACGTCCTGCAGTGGGGGTAAGCTGCATCTGGAGCTGAGGATTAAAGTATCCAAGACTGAATATCCTGGTCCTTGAACACAGACTCAAATTCATGTGGGTGTATTCACACTTCTGCCCATCCTTTCCTAGTGGCTTTCCCCCCCCTGCTTTCTCCTTTTCCAACAGCCTGTTTGCAGCCTACTGCAGAGATGGCAGAGGTAGCTCAAAAACCAAGTTGTTTCAGGCACCAGAAGCAGCAGAGACTTTACACTGTGCTGCTTCATGGGCATTCATTCCTGCATTCTTCTGTAGCTCACACTGCACAGTTCCACTGTTTCCAGTGCAACAGTTCCTTCAGCTATGTTATGGGGATAAGCTGGAAAATAGTCCAAGATAAACTGAATAGGAGATAATTCTGGAGCCAATATGCCCTTGTCACTGACCAGTGCATGATCCTAAAGGGTCCATCTATGATCCTAAACTCCATCTGCAATCATGGCAATACAGTGTGTAACTGCAGTACAGTTCTTGGACATACTAATGACAGTAAATTACTCAGAATTTAGGCCACCTGGCCACTAAAGATCTGCTGTCCTTTTCTACAAGATCTTAGCATGCAAAAAAGGTGGTTCAGGTATGCCAGCGATTACTTTTGAGTCCCGAGATTGCTTTGCTATACAACCAGTTTTGTGTGTAGGCCTAAAAATTCTCTGCAGATGCTTGATTACAGTGGAAGTTTAAGAATGTAGCAATATAGCACAAAATAACATGCCTTCAGTAGAGCATTTAGTACTATGCATTTCCCCCTATTTTTAGCACATTTACTGTATTACTTTCTCAGTTTCTTTTCCCTCTGCTATTCCATAATGATTTTCACATGTCAATGAATTTAACTCTTTGTAAAAGCAACGCCTCTGGACTTAAAAGTATTCTAATAGCTATGGTGAGTAGTTGCTGATCCTATTCATATCTTGCCATTTATTTTCTTTCTCGTATGCCTGCAAAGTTTTTGGTCCTTGAAGGCAAAAAACATTTGTTTCATTTTATGTGACTTTGTATTTAATATTAAATTCTACTTCTCCTCTTGCAAAGTCTTCTTCTCTTTTTAGGAACCTTAGTATTACCTAGTTACTAGCATGCATACATATGTCTGTATTCAATACCTGTCATTCCAGTTTCCCACCTTTTCCCACTTTTAATATGTCTACAGAAGCACACATATACTGTGTGCACACATATGTCAGTTTTCTTTTTTTCTGTGACATTATTCAGTCACTGATGGCTATCAATAATCCCTCTATACACTCAGACTCCAGCAAAAGTAGTGATACAAGCTTGTAACAGAAGATGGACATGAGACATAAATGCAGGATTCACCTTATAAAATAAAAGCCAAACTCATCACATATACACACTCACATCCTCAAAAATATCACTTAGGCTCTTCAGTCTCTCCAGGTGTATTCTGTAAGAGCAATTATTATTGTCACAAAATAGTGCCACAAGCCCTATAAGTTACTGAAATTCTGAAGTAGGCAGTTGGCACACTGAAAAATGTCTTATCTTTCCAGAAGAATACATTCTGGTATCAGTCTCTGCCTGATTTCCCATTCCTGGGACAAATTGCTCAAGGCCTTCATGCACCATAAGCATTTTAAACTGATATTCCTTCCAAATAATCTATTATCTGACTGCTATTATGTATCTGTTACTTGCCTTGTGAGCTCTAAAATAATAAAGTACAGGGAAATACGTATGTGTAAAAATGATCTCAAACATTTCTGGCAGGTTAAGACATGGAGTGCACAGGGCAAGACCCTGTGTTGTGGTCATATGGCAGTAGTATCAGCAGGAGATGCACATCAAGAGGATCTGTTGGCATTTGCATCCTTGAACATGAGCTTGGCACCAAGTGTTTTGTGTTTGGCTCACTGGTGAATGGAAGAGGCTGAAGCAGTGGCAGACAGGAAACCTGCACTGCCCAGCCAGCTGCCAGACCTGGCACAGAGCTCTGCTCAAACAGAGCTGCAGCCTTTGGCCCCTCTCTCATTTCCCTTTCCCTCAGATTTTGATGTCTCAAAGTAAACGGTTTTCATGTAAAAGAAGTGAGAATTTGCACTGAAGACTTGTGAGAGATGAGCATCAGAACAAGAAAAACAGAAAAGGAGATGTATTTTTTTTCAGGTTTCTTGTGCTTCACAGGCTAAAGACCTCCCCCTCATACCTGAGAATATCAGAAGAAATGGATAGTACTTCTGTTTTTTTCTATAAGATGCCACTTTACTGTTAGCTGTCTTTTCCTATAGCCTCTGGTGCCACATAACTACAGACCATATTGCGGTTATGGTGTATGTAACTGCAATACCCCTACTACCACACTAAAGTGCAACACAATATTTTTTTCAAACTAATGAATGACTTCAAAATCACAACTTCAGGAATCAGCCTTGGTCACTGTATATCATAAAGGGAAAAAATGCAAGATATGCTTTAGAAATTATCACTATTATTTCTATTCTTGCTTTGCCAGTCAAACCAAAGAATTCAAAGAGGAAATCCCTTCCCCATTTCTCTGTCTTCCTCAGAGAGTATTTGAAGACAAAGCACATCTTATTTGTGGGTTCCAGTATCTGAGCTGCCCTCTGAAAAATACTACTTCTCAGAACTGGAGAGAAAGTTCAATAGGAGGGCATTAAGGGTTCAAATGTCAAGAGCTGAAACAAAGGACTCTCTCTAATCTGGGGGTCTAAAAATATTTTTTTGGACTTGACAATTCTCTTTCTGTCTTAGTAAAGTGGTGAGATCATTTCGGCAGAATGCTTTGATGCAATGGCTACAGGATTCAGCATGCAGAGGCCTAGGAAAAATAAACGTTTTCTTGCAATGGTACAATTTAATAATGACTGGGCAAAAAGAAAGGATTTTTTTGCAGTTTTGGTCAAAATTCACATTAGAGTTACATTATTTAAAAACATACTGGAGCAGTCTGGGAAAAAATACAGGCATAATAGTTATTTTTTCCTTTTTGTTTTGTACTGAGTAAATATTCTATTTAATAAGCTGCTTTCAAAAGGTGCTGTAAAAAAAGAGGTTGATACACCAATATCTTGAGAAATATAAGCAACATTTACAACAGCAACAAGCCCCGAGAATTCTTGTTCCAGAGAGGAAATATCCAATAAGTTTTAACCTTATGTTCAAACAAGAAGTTCATTTTAGAAAGAGTCTTAGCCTTAAATACATACTCTTATTTATAATTTAATAAAAACTATTAAAACTATTCTGTGATTTACTATGCAATGTAGCCTGTGGTACTTTTAAAAGTTAGTCAAGGGTTGGGGTGATGAGTTCTTTGGGGAGAGAGGTTTGTTTTGTTTATTTTCTTAAAGATTATTGCCTAAATGCATGTTTTTCTGACTAATTTACCAGTCAGGAGAGAAAGTTGTATCATTCACATATTTGTGTTTCCCTAAAATAAAATTATTTCAAGATAACTGCAGAAACAAGAAGGAAGCCATCTAGATGACAGTAGCAGAAACAGAAATACTAACAGTGGCTTATGCAACTGGAGCTGTTTCTACAGACTTTGCACTGATACTGGTCCTCAATAGCCTAGGTAGATGATATTAAAAGAAATGAAGAAACAGAAACCTTTCTGTCAGGGGAAGTCAGTCTATCATTTAATGAAACAGATCTTTTCTATCAATTTTCATAGGTATAGAATACATTGCATAAAATCAATTACATGCTCATACAAATCTAGCCCCTTGTCAGTTACCAGATCCTCCTCAAGTACAAAGCACTGTTTATGAGAGCTCAGTCATCCTGAAAACTTTCAATATTACTGCTTTTAGGTTTTATTTAAGAGGTACTTGTAAGCAAGGCATTGGAAGCTACTCCTGATTTCAGAAAAACTTCAGTGCTTCCCCCTGCTCAAAGCACAAGTAGTCATTCACCCAGAGCAACACACATTCCTCTGGGCAAATCAAGGCCCAGTTATACTCTGGGATATTGCCCACTGGTATCTCAAATGTACCATGTGTTTATCTGTCATGTTGTCACACACCTCCTTTATGGCATTAGCTTCAAGGTGAACACCACACAACAGACCCTTCAGGGCACCAAACTCAGTCTTTCTCAACCGTCAGTTATAGTCCTACAGAAATGCCCACAGCCACTCTTCCTGCAGAGAAAGTCAGACTAAACAAATTAATACAAACCAGTCCCACAAGAAAAGAATGAGCCCTGCTCTAGTAGGTAGCAGATAGCAATTAAAGAAAAAAGTTAAAGATTTGATTTTCATCATACAAAAAAATGCCTTTAAAATCTCAGTTCGTTCCATCACCTTTAGTCTACTCTATATAGCTTACATTTTGGAGGATTTTCCACAGCAATGTTCTAAGCAAGGGCAGGGAATCACAGCAATTTCCTTAAGTACCAGTTGATTCTAAATACAAAGTCTCAAGATCAGCTTCTGTCTTGAGGGAATAACAGCTTCTGTGTATTCATGGAAGAAGCATGCTCTGCTATCTCCTGTTGACAAGTCACTTACTTGCAAGCATTGTTATTTTTCTCTCAGTCTCCTCCTTTGTCAAGTTCCAATTTCCTGTTACAATCTGGGATGATTACATTTTGCCCCATGTGAGTTTATAAACACATTGTAAACAGGTGAAACAAATCTGTTAGGATGATTAAAGGCTTCCAACTGGGTCTCCAAATGGGCATTTGTAGGATCCATTTTTGAACATCATTTTGTTTTAATAACATCTTGTGTATTTTTGCCACAATTTTCTAAATAATGCTTTAAAGATGAAAGGTTTTCCTGGCTGTATTAGCCAGTGTATGCTATCTTACAAAAAGACAAATTAGGCTTAATTTTTATCTTTTCTGTTGTTGAGACCACAATACACAAACTTTGCAAGCTTTTATAGTATGTAGCAGCTATTTGGCTCATGTTGCTTGAAAACAGTAAGAGAGATATATGACTATGCTGCCATTAAAACTATTGGCTTAAAGAGTTTATCAGTATTACTCAAAAAGACTGTATTTTTATTAAAGAGAAAACATATTTTCTTGATTTGGTGAACCCAAGACACAGGAAGAGAAGAGTCTAAATTGTAGACTCTAGATAAATAGAGCAGTTCAGAAGGGAACTGGATCTGTTCTGACCCCAGCAGATAAGAAAACAGTACAGCAGCAAGAACAAGTACACCATGATGCACCAGCCATTATATCACACAGCCTGAATGATTTCTCATTAAGCTCAGTGGAAAGATTCTTGCTGACTTCAGTAGTAATCAATTAGGGACAAAAATTAACACAAGATAAAGCTGTAAGAGAAGTGATGACAGTGGGATGGCATATGGTCACAAAAAACAAAATCATATGCTAATGATGGGCATATGAAAATGAAGTGCTACCTAAACATGCTTTGGAGTCATACACAGAAGAATATGGTGCAGTTATTGAGCACATTCTTGGAAGTGTTTGCTTGAGACTTTACCTGCACATATTTCCATCTCTGCACTTCTAAATGTGCATATTCCATCTTGTAATTATTTTCCAAGTATAAATGTTTTGTTGGGTGGGGTAATAATGATTTTTGCTTGTTGTGATAAATGAGTATCACGAGTTCATTCCTTTCAGCAATGTATATTTTACATCCTTGCTTTGTTGTGTGGAATAAGCTATCTGTGGCACTATCAGCAGCTCCCACTGGAGTGAGAAAGCATTAGAAGTTCCATCTTTAAATCAAACCACCTCAGTGGGAGTTGAGTCCTTTACTCAGCAGGGAATCACACTGTTCAACCCTGACAGACTGAACAGTAACTGTCCAAAGGCTGCAAAGAAAATTGGCACAGCACCCTACTGAAAAAATGTCTGTGTGGCTCCAGAATGCTTTTCAGTGGTGTAACAAGCCTTCAGTTGCTTGTAGCCATTAGAAATCCTTCTTCAGCTCAAATGCCTACTATCTTTTACTGTCCTTGGAGATGAGGTATGGAGAGGTAAAAGGTCTGTGTATAAATATCACAGAACATGGTGAGCCTATGAGGGCTTCTGCATTTGTCACTGGCTTCAGAACGACTGCATAAATTTTGGGCACTGTGACATTAAAAAGGCATTAATCTATCTAGAGAGCATCTAGAGGAGGATCACAAGACTGGTGAAGGGTCTAGAGTGGAAGCCTTATGAGGAGTGGCTGAGGTCACTTGGCTTGCTCAGCCTAGAGAACAGGAAACTGAAGGGAGACCTCATTGCAGTCTTTAAAATGCTCACAAGGGAAAACAGAAGGACAGACAGTGATTTCTTCACCCTTCTGACCAGTGTCAGGACCTGGAGGAACAGCATGAAGCTGAGTCAGAGGAGGTTTAGGTCAGGTATCAGGAAAAGGTTTTTCACCGCGAGGGTGGCTGGGCACTGGAACAGGCTCCCCAGGGAAGTGGGCACAGCACAGCCTGTCTCAGTTGGACAATGCTCTCAGGCACACAATGTGATTCTTGGGCATGGTCCTGAGCAGGGTCAGGAGTTAGACTCAATGATCCTCATGGGTCACTTCCAACTCAGCTTATTGTATGATTTTATGATGAAGTTCAGACCACTTGAAAGAACTGTGGAGTAGCAGAACAGTGTGTAAGACAGATGATGTTGGAGCATCCAAGAAGTCCTGCTGTTCTCCTTGCTCACTGTTTATGGTTGGCTGATTACAGAGAGAAACACTCTCTGGGAGTTCTCTCCCATACGCCTGCAGAGGTAGAAGGGCTTGCCACCACATAGCCACATTGCCAAAACGTTCTAGTTTTATACCAGTCCTTGGAATCTCTGCTATGCTAGGGCTGATTTTTGTCATGCCTTTTACGTGACCCCCAGTTTCCTTTCTTATTCTCTCCTCTCTCAACACAATTTCTATATGCTGTTATTCTACAATTCTCCTTTCTTTGCTTCTCCTATTAGTTTCTCATTTTTCTCTTTTCACTTCTATTTTTTTCATTCAGCAAACTGCTCCCCATTCTCAGTTCTCTTGCTAGATCCTGTATCTCATAATTTTCTCTTTCACTCTTGGCATATTCAAACATTTATTTCTATACCATATTCAGCACCATTCAGTGCACAATTCAGACAGCATGTCTACTCTTCTCCCTTGTTACTGGCATTTTTCCACCCTTAATATATGTAAGGATATCATACAGAGTAAAAAAGTTAGCCATAATGACAGAACTACACCACGAAATACGAGAGACAGTTGTCAGCCCTGTATCATAATATACAGGGGCAATATGCTCATCATACATACCCATTATCCCATCCTTAGACTCCTTACCTCACTGATTTTCTGAGCAACACCTAAGTATGGAACCCCTAGCCTGTGCTAGCAGGAGCTTTCATGCCTGCTAGAAGCACCCTTGCTGAATGGAGAGAGATCAAAAGCGAGAGCAAACCAAAAGTTTAGTTACCACTACTTCAGATTGAGCCTAAAGAAACAGACAAACTACCCTTAGATACTTGTAATGGCAAGATAACATTTACAGCAAACAAAATTATAAGCAGAAGCATGAGTGCCTCCTTTGCAAATTACAACTAACAGTGCAGGAAGAACTCGATTATTTTCAAGGCTTCTTTTGGCTACAGAGATAACATCCAGATTCTGTTCAAATGTGGATGTAGTTTTTGATCTTCAATGAAGGGTCATTCCACATTTTCTACTTTACTTACTTGTGGCAGTGGTGGTTTCTCTAAGAAAATGCTACCAAACATGCATGACAAATCTGAGTGAATATAGTAATTGCAGTTATAAAGCAATATCTCACTATGTTAATTAAGCAATTTTGTTTCTAAGACAAGCTACTTAGAGAACTTACACTTACAGAACACACTGCAATTGTTAGTGTACCAGCAAAGCCGAATAACTTAGATTTGTTATCAAAGGCTCTGTAACAGAGCTGTCAATACTCTCCACTAAATCTATCCAGCACAAAGATATTATTGAGGGAATAGTCAAAGTTCCCTTACTTCCTTTCCATTTTGCTTGTTAGAGTGACTGCCTGCTACATATTTGTAATCAATCCTGTGCAGCAGCTAGGCTGTCGGCTTATCACTCAAATTTAAACTCTAAAGATAAATAGCATGTTTTTCATCTGATCCTTGTCCTTTGACTTCCATTACTCAGACAGCCAGTTGTTAAAATTTCAATCAGTACAGCTGTATGGGTCACTTCACCTAAACAATCCATGTCTTTAAAGGGCAGACAGGGAGAGAAAACAACCACATTTTATCTTAGGCAACAAGAACTACTGTTGGTATCTACTGGGAGTAAGATTAATATAACTGGGAATAAGAATGATGTGAATGTAATAGAAATGTGACAACAGCACATAAAATAATAGCAATGTGCAATCTGAAGTAAAGTAGCAATTTGAAGGAATAATTCCAGGCTAGAAGGAGATTCCTTAAGAGTCTCACAAGCATGTGAAAATTATTATTTGTTTACAGCTTATCACTTACTACAAGTAAAGATCTTCAAATATTTGGACAGTGCTTGGCATTCCACACAAAAGCCAGCTCAGTTGGAAAGACAGCGCTCATGACTACAAACCTGACTTCTTTACCAAGTGCTACTTAGTCTTCGGAGGAGAAAGGAGCTTCATGGGAGAGGGCAACAATCCAACTGCTGTTCTCAAGAAACAGAAGGCCCCCAGCACTCAAAACTATTTCATACTATTTAATACCAAATGCACCAGTTTAGCTGAAATAAAAAAAACCAAAAGGCACATGAAAGAGAGGGGAACTGTTACCCTATGGAGAAAATATACTAAAGTGCAGTAAAAACAAAAAATGAACAAGCTTGAAATTCCAGATATGGAAATTGATGATTCAGAACTGAACATGTTTTAGATCACCTCCTGTTTCTGACAGCACTTAGATGTTTTAAGATATTGGGCAGTTATGTCTACTAGAAAAGGCATAGCAGTATTATGACCAATGTTGGATTTATCGCATATTTTATCATTAGCTACAAACAGAGTTAACTTTGCTAAAACAAATATCTGTTCTGTAATTACTCCTCTGTCAAATACAAAATTAAAAAAAAAAAAAAAAGGACTACCTTGAGTGAAATTTGTGTACCACAGCAGGTAAAAATGGATGCAGAAGATTTGTGCACAAATTCTTATCAGGAACATTATCTTACAAATATTATTGTTACTGTCTCATGGCTAATGTCTATACCTAAAAATCTTGGACAAGTCTGCCAAGAACCTAGATGTGTACTGTAACAATTAAAATATATCACTCCTTCCTTTATTTGAAATGAGTATGAGTCTTTCAATTGCAGCAAACACAATATATTAATCAAAAAATGATTGATACAAATTTTGTGTCTCCCTTGTTCCTTGCATCTGTAACAGAGAACAAAAAAACAGAAAACAAGACTTGTTTTTCTATTACTGTTTGTCTAGATGCTTTTTTCTCATTGCTTTTTTTTTTTCTCTGAGCTTCTACATTGTAATTACTTAAACGTTTTGATTCTTTTTTTGCATGTTCTTCTAAGGTTACCAGCATACATTAACAGCCAATACAATTGTGGGGCAACACAGAGTGCTATCCTACCTGGGAGCACAGGAACTGAGAAGGCAAATGAGATGCTTTCTTGCTTTATGCATCTATTTCCCTTAGTGATTTTACCAGTCCTAAATTGGCTCTTCTCTCAGTCTCTGTATAAATCAGTTGCTCTGGTATTCTTTGGCAGACAATCTGAAGTCAATCTATCTCTACTGAAATAAATGCATGTGGAGTTACCAGGTTCCTATAGCATTGGGACAGATGACTAATAATCCTGACAGCTTGGCTGTAAATTTTCGTATAAGAAATAAATGTTGTATGACCTACCAGAGCAACAGAGGATCCAGCTGCATTGTTGCTTTTCAATCAGGCTGTACAGTAACAGAATGGTCTAACTCTTAGCAAAATAGTTTCTCTACTAATATACATATTATTAACCGGAAAATAATATCCAATGAACCACCTTCTTCCAGCACTGCCTTCATTGGAGGTGAACTGTACAAAGAGCACAGTGACATCAGAACTGCAGGAAGACAAATATCTCCACTTTTATCTTAAGCTTTGGCTGATTCTAGATACATGTGAATCTCTGAAGAGTTCTTACACAGAGGTTTTTGCTTTCTCTTACAGATATATGGCCATTATTGATCCCTTGAAACCTAGGCTCTCTGCAACTGCTACCAAGGTGGTCATTGGGAGCATATGGATTTTGGCATTCCTGTTGGCCTTTCCCCAGTGCCTATACTCCATAACCAAGGTGATGCCTGGGAGAACTCTTTGCTATGTAGCATGGCCAGGTGGTCCAAAACAGCATTTTACGTAAGCTTTTGTTCTTTTAAACTTGTGCATGGTGGTGTTTAGACATACAATGGACTTGGCAAAATCTCTGGTGTGGTGCAGATACTCTACATGCAGAATAACTAACAGCTTTGATCACTGAGAAATGCAGAGCCAGCTTTCTAAGGATGATAAAGGATTGTATGTGATAAACAGAACAAATTCTCTTCCATATCTGAGTGTGCTCCCTCCTGTGCTGCACTTTTACTGTCATTGCTCCACATAAGATGGCTACTTCCATACAGACAGAGATGGTCAGAATTGGGAACATAACATGCATTCAAAGCAAGCTTCCTCTTTATCCTAACCAGGAAAAACAAGGATCTCTAGTCTCTCCATAGAATCATTCAGGTTGGAAAAGACTTCTAACATCATCAAGTCCAGCCACTAACCTTAGACTACCAAGTCCACCACTAGACCATATCCCTAAGTGCCACATCCACACATTTTAAATACATCCAGGGATGGTGAATCAACTGATCATCTGGGCAGCCTGTACCAATGCTTGACAGCCCTTCTCATGAAAAAGATTTTCCTAATATTCAGTCTAAATCCCCTCTGGCACAGCCTGAAACCATTTCTTCTCTTGTAACTAGGGAGAAGAGACAAACATCCACCTCATTACAATCTCCTTTCAGGTAATTGTAGAGAATGAGAAGGCCCTAACCAGGTTTTTTTTTTCTCTAGATCTCTTCACGGGTGGGCTGGATTTTGCCACTTCATTCTGTTACACTACCACAATTATGTCAGATACAAGTCCAAAAGAGAAAACTGGATAACCTATAACTGGCTCCACTTCCTGAAAGTGAGATTATCAGTCAATTAAATTAAATATATCCTGTTTGTCCCTCTGGTAGAATTAGGAATAAGTGGCTACTTAGGCATCTGTCCTTTCATGTCATCACTGACATTTAAGAAAAACATTGTGTTCAAGGCTGAAAGCCTATGTAACCATCTAGAATCAAATTTGACCTTTTGCTCTTTTTGAGGCAGGTGAAAGACGTCCTAGTCATATGTAATTTTTATCACTTTAGGACCATACACAGGCATTTCTCTTTAGGGCAGGAAGGTCACACTCAGTGACAGCTGGGGATTCTTCACTTATCATTCATTAAGATTTTATCTGAAGCTGGCATTTAACCAGGAACTAACAGGAGGCAAAAGAAATTATCTTTGTTTTCCCAGTGCTGATGTCAGCAGTGGTGACTACATTGCACACAAGCTGCAGATCTGTATTGTCTTTGTGCAACAGATCTGCCATATGAAGAACAGTGGGTGACAGGACTCTTATCGTTGCATCAATATATCACTAAAAAACTTATTTTCCTCTTTAATTTACGGTCCAGACTAGAGCTCCAAATGCCTAACTTGCCCTCATGATACTTGGCTGTGTGATTAAATCAACTCAGCTAGTTATGGACAAACACACCTTATTCTGCAGTCACTAATCATGATAACTATGGAATCAGTCATAATATATACTAGTGCAGGCTCAGCATTAGACACTCCACAAAGCACATGCATTAAAATGTACATAAATTTGCAATGCAATTCAAGACTTTCAAAAAGACAGTGAAAACACCAAGGACTATTCTATTAACCAGTTAATAGAAAACATGATTTGTGCTAAAATAGAAGTCTTGACTTGTAGCAGCCCATTCCATTGTTACAGCTCCTCTGAAAGCACTTACCATTTTAATACCTTTTCATTTCAGGTATCATATTATTGTGATTGTGCTGGTCTACTGCTTCCCACTGCTTGTCATGGGCATCACTTATTCCATGGTGGGAATTACCCTCTGGGGAGGAGAAATACCAGGTGACACATCCAACAAATATCATGAGCAGCTCAAAGCTAAGAGAAAGGTACTGTTCCAGTAAATACCACTAAGTGAATACTTATAAAATCATCTGCAATTGTGTTACAACATATCACAGTAAATTCTTTCAGAAAAAACAAATCACTTGAAATAGCAGTAACGAGAGATCAGCTTCAATACAAAATTTGATTAAGTCTGACAAGTTGTCTTCTCTGTTCACTGGCTGTTCTTTTCATAACTTTAATGTTTGTCATTAAATAAAGGAAACATTTGGGTTTTAACTTCTTGCTCACATGTAGCAGCACACACTCTGTCTGCTATGGCAGACTAAGGCAAAAGGTTCAGCCTTCAGAGAGTTAAGATACTGACTTTTGAATAATGGGCTAGCAAACCATTAGCTCTTGCTAGGGAAGATTCTCATCCTACTGAAAAAAAAGTGAATCTTGCTGTAACGGTCAGGTGATTAAGTTCCATGCGTATTTGAGATAAGCACTGATCAGCCTGCTTGTATAAATAAATTAGATTTTTAAACAATACCTTTTTTGTGAGAAATGCAAACAAGTTTTCTCAGATATTTTCTTTCAATCTCTTCCACTGTAGGTATGGCTTAAACTAACTAGACTTGGGATTGCTTATGAACTATTTGATTATCTCCAGTTCATTTTCCTGATGCTGTAGTGCAATGAAGGTTTCTTTCCTACAACATTCTTTTTCTTAACCTAACTTATTTAGTAAGACAGCCTTCTGCTTTTTTTATTTCTGACACATTTTTTTATACTACAATATATTTAATTTTTCAGATTAGAAAAAATGGTACCCCAATACAAACCTCTAATTCACAACGATGAGCACATTTTCAGTTGCTCAGTTCACTTCCTGATGCTGTGAGTATGTTTGAACAGTGGCTTACCCTACTGGGCTGCAGCAACAGCAGAGTGGGGCATATTGGGTCCTGAGACAACACAGGATCTCCTGCAAATTCTGAAGAACACTAACATTTTCATTTCTTTCAGGACACTGCAGAAATCACTTTCTGTAACAGACACAACTTGCAAAAGCAAATGTGGAAAGGAAATTAATAAATTATTGCAGAACCAGGACATGCCAGAACTTCAGGACCTGTTATCATAATGACTAAGTAAAATAATTATCTTGTGATATAGAAACAAGAGGTCTCTGAAGACCAAATGTGGCTTTTACTATATGAAATAGAGAGCCCAATTAAATCCCTTGAATACTTTAAAAACAGCACCTGTTTAGAATTCTAAATATATACAAGAGACAAAGAAGAACATCCTTAATTAAAGGCTTTGAAATCCTATGGGGATGCATACCTTCAAGACATGCAACAAGGGAATTAAATTATGTGCTGTGATATTATAACTGCATCAGTGACTTTATGGGTAGAGCTCCATGACAGCGCTTTAGCCACACTGCTGTGCTCTCCAGCAGGATTTATGAAATAACTGGTATTTGGAAAGATGAATCATAATTGGTTATCCATGGAGAGGAACTAACAGACTGGAATCCAAATAAAGCCATAACTCAGCCTGCCTCTGATAACACAGCTAGTGCTTTGCTCTTTTCAGGCAAAGAAATAATCTGTTTTTCTTGCTATTTAGTATATAGGTATGAAGACATATGGAAAATCTGTGCACTTATAATGAAGAAGAAATATAAAATAGCTAACTACGTTTCATATCAGGCAATGGTACAGCACAAAGGTGTCTGATTAGACATTAGGGTTGTTTGAAATGGTATTTAATATTAAGAAGGTAGTGAACAGTTCATGTAAGATCTTTAAAAGAAACAATGTTTGCCACCAAAAGATTTGAAGCTTGAGGAAGTTGTTCATAGTTAAACAGATAGTCTCATCATTTCATATAGATGATTAGGCAATGCAGTTCTGAATCCTCCTGAAAGCAACATTAAGGGATGAAGGATTCAAGGAATTTCACAGTGCACAATGTAGTTTGGACAACACTAAGTCATGCTTAGTATCTTTAAGGTCAAAGACAAAATATTTAGAAATTCAGGACTGGATGAAACCACAAAACTACTTTTGCCTTTTTTTTTTTTTTCCTTGACACACAGCTCAAATATCTCAGGGATGATCCATTTAAATCTGCCTGGTATCAGTCTTTTGAACTTCTGAACATTTGCTATTTGTGGGGACTTTGCAGCCATTATCCCTTCTTCTTAAAACTCCTGGCATGAGACTGACTGATGTTCAGCTGAACATCATTTATTCTCCTGCAATTCCCATTTTCACAATATGGAATTATAGTCTCAATGGTGTCACACATAACAAGTTTATACAAGTGTCTCATAATATTACTGTAAGAGTCACTAGATCAAAATGTTCTTTATATTCACTGCAAATTTTTGCTCTCAGATGTTGTCTCCACACCCTGCTTTAGCTATCTATCAAGTTTCAATCATTCTTTCAGCTTTACTTAAACCCTAAGAGGGAATAATCCTGTACTGCAAGTAAAACCAGTTAGTATTGTTTTTATCAAGAGGTACGGTTTTGATACAACAGTTTGCTGAAAAAAAGAACATTTACCTTAACAGAAGATGCTACTGCCTGGTCACAATGGGAAGAATACAGAGGAACAGAAAATGCTCTCCTTAACTTTTATATTTCCTTTGCTCTTCCTTTTACTTATGATTGTTACTTTGTGACGTCATTTTCATTCAGTCACACATTCATCAGTAATTTTCATTCCTCCACACTTATGCTTCTGCCTGTATTTTCAGCTTCTCCTAACATAGCTTGAGGTGTTATCTCAACTTATTTTAGCAATGAAGATTGATTAAAAGCCACATTGTTTCAATATAATTTTTTTTTCTCAAATTTGAGTATAAAATGAGAAAAAAAGCCCCATATGTTTGCTAGCAAATCACAGCCTTTGTGAGAACTCCTTTATGAACACTTCACACATATTTCCCTGGTTTGTTCTCTTTCTTTCCCCTCCTTTTCATAGATTCAGAGAAAGTCCACGGAAGGGCAGCTAAAAATGATCAAAGGACCTATGAAGCAATTAAAATGTTTTTAGTTTGGAGACAAGAAGGCCAAGGGACAAGATGGCAGAGTTTAGAGAAATACAAACATAGTGTATAAAGTGCCTGAAAAACTGTTGATCACCAAATCCTGAAATACAAGAACTAGTAGGAGAGCAGCACCAGGCTGGTTAAAGAGAGAGCAGTTTAAGAAAGGGTAATTTAAAAGTCAGTAAAGGGCATCTGAGATGTTCTCCTGACAGATGCTTATGATCTCAGAGGATTCAGAAAGGTTTTAGGAAAATTAACAAACAATAAATTAATCAATCATAGAGTTGGAAAAGGTTGGAAAATACCTCCAAGATCAACAAGTCCAACCTCTGACCAGCCTCCACTGTCAACCAGACCACAACACTAAGTGCCATGTCCATTCATTTCTTGAACACTTTCAGATATAAAGACTCCACCGCTTCTCTGGGCAGCCTTCTCCAATGGCTGACAACCTTTTCAGTGAAGAAATGCTTCCTGATGCCCCAAAAATTCTCCCTAATGTCCAAGTAGATACTGAAAGGATGAATCAGAGATGCACTTCTCTTCAGTACAATCTTGGGTGCTGGGACAGTATTAGGAAAATAGATGGAAAATGGCCAGGTTCATGGGATAAACAGCACCTCCTACTGCCTCTGAGACAGAACAGCAGGACAGATGGGCAATTGTCTGATTCAGAAAGAACTGTCCTATGTTTTTATACTCCTGTTTTTACATAGCAGTGCAGCTATAAAAATACTCCTAACTTCTCACTGACTTTCAGTGCCATTAAAAATGCAGGTTTTCATTTTTTATTTCTTTATCACATATGAATAAATGACATGAAAACATATTCATGTATATTTTATATCACACTTTACGAAGAAAAGCACTAGTTAGAAATAATGATACTTTTGCTGGCATTAAAAGGTAGCTAATGAAGTCAGACTGAAAAAAAAAAGATTGTTTCTCTATGGAGTAGTTTATTGCACAGCAGAGGCAGGAAAAAAGAGAAAAGGAAAAGGGAAAAAAAAAAGCAAGAAAGCCAAAGCCTGAAACATTGCAGCACAGCATCAAAACTTAAAATACTGAATTAATTATGGGCTGACACAGATTTGAAAAAACAAGACTATACTCATTATATAAAGCTTATTCAAAATAAATAGGTGATGAAAATATTACACTATGAACTCATAGATCAGATGATAACCAATAATTAACTTTGAAATCAGAGATGCTTCTAGTTAACAAGCAACCACTAAGCCTATACAGACAGACTAGGATTAGATATTGCTCCATTCATAAAACCTTTTGTGAAAGTTTGCATCCAGCCATGTGAAACAAAATGTTTTGACACTCTGGGTCCAAGGGTTTGTCTTGCATGTGACTTCCTACACTATCTTGAAACTTCACTTTTATCCTACATATTTGTTCAAATTTTTTCAAGATTGGAAAGTAATTGCTTCCTCATGGGACAGCATAAAGACATGGTAAGTTTAAAATCTTCAATCAATTATTTAAAATTGGTTATTTAAGAAATCCATCTTCTGGCTTATCCCAGCATGAGAACCAGCAGTGCTCCACTAACTTATATATTATATGCCATTTTCAAAATTACATAAGGGAATAGAAGTTTAATGTAGCAGAAAGTAAATATAACTCTATTATCCTAAATGAAAAACATCCCCCAGAATCAACTACTCTACAGAAAATTGTACTACAGATATCAAGGGAAAGCCCAATCTTGATAACTTATGCCCTTACATACACTGAATCATCACCTGTGACTAGTTTTTACAAGTCAGACAGTAAGAAACACAGAATTTTATGGTCTTTTTCAGGTAATGGTTTGCCAAGGCTGCATATATGCCAAAATATTCACTAGACATGTTTAGGTGTGCAAAGAGAACCAAATCCTAGAACATGCTGTATGTGCAGTGAAGGCATCTTCACCCTACATATAATATAGGACTACAGATCACGCAAACCTGCCATGCAAAGCAGTCTGCTGAAAAGAACTTACATTGCCATGGTGCCTTTCCCATCATTTATTTATTCACAGGGCACGAGTGTTTCCACCTTGAAGATTCGTTTGTGTGCCCGGGCAGAAACGACTGCCATGGTGGTGTCAGAGCACCTTGCTCACACACCTCTTCCCTTTAGCTGATCTTGCATTTCTGAGAGTGATATGTGAAACAACCTACCCATCCTGTTGTGGGGTAATGAGGTGCAGAAGCTCAGTTTGATATGAATACTGTGTATCTCCTGCCAAAAATAGGGGCCTGTATCATTTTTTGGTCCATCTTCTGTAAATTGGTCTTCTCTTTGACTATGCAGAGACTGACAACGGAAACAAAGTGCAAAACAGACTAAATAAATACTGGAAGAGAGTTAACATAGAAGATTGAGCTAGAGAAATAAACACTATTTTAAGAAGAGGTGATCTCACTGATCTAACAGTCACAGCACTATGGCTTATATTATAATGTATGGGGTGGCTGTATTGCTTGACTAGCTGAAATTTCATGCAGCTACAGTAAAATTATCATTTATCCAAAATGCTGGTGCATTGTGATCACCTTGCTGGCCAAAGCTCTATCGTGATTGAAAACCACAGGTGTACTTCAGTGCAGCCACATTGACAACTTCAGCAATCATTGTTCAGCACATTAAAAAAGAAAAAAAGACTTAATAATATGAGGTTAAAGAACAACTTACACCAGCTAGCACCACTTCTGTACACTCCACTGCTCTGTTATCAGCCAACAATCAATAGAAACAGAGATGCTTTTTAAAGACTGCAGTCCTTGCATAGAAATGTCCACTGATTAATTCCTCAGGCAACTGAAGGTGTAACAAAAATACCAAAGTGGCAGCTTATGCTCATACACTGTGTTTCCCCTAAGCAAAATATGAAGTGATTGAAAAGTTCCTGAAGTGATTAGTCTGACTTTATGATTTCATACATTTAAGTCAGTCTCCTCTGAGGTTATAATCATGTAGTCATATATCTCAGATTTTGTGAAGCTACTCTTGAAATTAAATATTTTTGAAGATTTTCATATCAATGAGTCATGGAAAGTTTTGTGTTTGACAATGTCACATTTCTTATTTAGTGTAAAGAAAAAGAAAACAGGAAGAAGGAATTTTCACATGGTTTTAAAGGCTCTTCAGAAAACAAATTCCTCCCTTGTTTGCCAGACACTGGAAGATGTCGAACTGTGCTATCCAGTGCTTTCTCCACTTATTCATTCAAAGTGTTAGTTTTTGTCTTTCAATATTAAAACATTAAATTAACCCAGAACAGGAACCAGCCCTCAGGCCTGTCACCACAAACAACTCTTAGATAAATCCTCTGCTACCATCTTAAACCTCCATCTTCTAAAAAAATCTCACCAATTCTAGAGTTCAGTTTTCCAGGCTAAATTCCTTCATAGACAGCTCTATGCCATTATTTTCAGTTAGCTTAATGAATCACTTAACATCTCACTGTTGTCAGCTCTACAGATGTTTTTATGTCCATTTTTTCTCTCAGTCTTTCTTTACATTTGTTACATAAATGAAACAAGTGCTTCTGATCATCTTTTATATAACACCTTTATGTAACAAGTGATCAAAACCAGACAAGGAATGCCAGTAATGTAGTGTCACCATGGTCCTGCACAGGGGTAACTCCTTGTTCTCCACTGAGAACGCCTCATCTGGAACATCCTAATATCTCATTTTTTCCTTTCATAAAATGGATGACCTAGTCTTGCTATAATGAATCAGTAACATCTGTCTCCTCCTCTTTTGTTCGCAACAGGCAAACAAATTCACAGCAGATAATTTTATTAGTCCTTAACTGAGCAGATCCCAGAATTTTTCTGAGTATGGGCACACCTATAGAAGTACAGTGTAAAACAACCCATTAAAACCAGCAACAGTACCAGTCCAGCACTTCCTATCTGCTCTGTGATATCTGTCACTGCCACCACCCCACCTAGGGACACAAACACTACTGGTACCATACAAAGTATATGACCAGCACTGTGAAACTTCATTTCTGCTCCCACAGTTATTACACATCCCGCTTCCTTCTTGCTTCTGTAGCAGCAAAGTTGCTCAGAAGTGTCTTGTCATCAAACTTATCTGGCATGCCTTTATTTTGCTGTACAAAACTCCTCAGTAAATACATTAAATTAGGTAGATCTCAAGACTGATACTTTGAGAATATATCCCAGATTGGAGAGAGATTAGTATTAAATACTTTCAATAATTTTTTCTCTCAACCATCTTTCCAGTGGAAAGTGTTTCCCAAATCATGCTCAGTAGTGAAATATAACAGGTAAAATTACTTACAAAAATTAATAAGTAAAGATAGGTTTCTTCTCATTCTGCTTCAGGGCACCTCTTACTATGATATCCTCAACTCCGAGTATTCATGGAAAGTATGAAATAGCCTAGGTAATACAGCAGATGCAAAACAATCCTAATGAAGCTAAGCCTGACTTCAAAACTGCTTCGCGTGCCTAAAATTTGGTTTGTAACCCTGTAGATGGAATTAGTTACGCAAGGAGATGTGACATGATGTATATGCTTCCTACAGAGCACAGATGCTTCCCTGCCTGCTGCTCTTCTCCATGGCTCTGCATGTGGGCCAGGACTGGCCATTGAGAAGGTTATTGGGCCAGACTGCAGATGCTAGTGTTCCACTAACATTTTGAGCAGTTGTTCCATAACCATAAAGACAAATACCCTGCCAGACTCACCAGATTACTATTAACACTATAGTTAAAGTCTCTACTTGCAAGTAATTGCTATTACAGCCAAAAGTTTGCAGAATAGGACTTTTTTAAGCTTATTTTCTCTAAGCTTAAGAAAAACTTGAAAAGGGTAATGAGGGTCAGAATATCATATGAGTATCTTTCTAGTGAAAATACTAGCAAATAAGATATCTGTCACTATTTTGATCAGTAATACGTTCCCATAGAAGAACGTATACAAGAATACAGACTACTGACATGAAAGCCTGATTTGGGCTTTTTCATTTACCATTAAGCTCTTGCACAATCATCACATTCATTACAATGTATGACCCCCTCCCTAAACACATACATACAGAGAGGCACCTTTTTTTCCAGAAGGATGAGGCAGAATAACCAATAAGCTTTGATTTTAAGTTTCAAAAAGTTCTGTAAATTCCTTCTACTACCAAGTATATGGACTGAAAACCTACTAAAAATGTAGGGAATAACCATGTAATTGTTAATGTTGTGAATCATGATTTTTATTTCACAGTCTCACTATTTTTAAGGTCAGAAATTGCCTAGGGAAAAAGTGGGGCATGAAGTACAAGGGAATTACTGTCATTGCATGTTAAAATATTTTTTACAGAGTTGTTTTATTGTCTTAGAGCTTCAGGGAAAAAAAGGGTTCACCGGTTCTCCTTTTCTAGATTTTTTTTTCCTAGCAATTTGTTATCTTTTTAATCTGCCCATAATTTTGAACAAGATTTCCTGTTGAGGTAAAAATAAAGTCAGACCTCAGCCTGATCATTCTCTGAACATGACTGACACAGTGAAATATAACAAAATTGTTGGAAGCTGTTCTTCTCTGCTCTCTCTCCAAATAGCAACAGAACACTTAGCAGCAGTACCAGCTTCCATTCGTTGCCTCAAGGTCCTAAAACTCAGCTATGAACTGTGAACAAACACATCTTTCCCACACCCACAGAGAAGTAAAAGCAGAGTAAATACTAAAAATGGCTTTATACTATGCATAAGCCTTGCCAGTTTACATATTTACTGACAAACTGATGGAAGTTTTCTGGTCAATGCATTTTTATAGAACAGCTGGCAACACCTCCAGGTCAGAGGCAGATTTAAGAGACTGGTTCTGCATGGTCAGTGAGTAGGCTCAGAATTGTGCACTCACAGTTGCTGTGATGTTTCTCCTTGTTATTTTTATATTTTTCATCACTATTCACAGAAAATTTATGTGAAATATAAAGTCTAGGAACAATCCTAGAGCAAAAATTTCTGCTAACTAGTGCCTCATATTTTTAAGAATGGAAGTAACATTAGGTTAAGAGACAAAAAATTTCAACAATGCTTCACTTCAATGTCAGTGAGCTCAGCGTGTTTTCAAATGCATTGCTGAATTCAACTATACACATTCATTGATAATAAAACCAAGATACCTACAAGAAAGACAAATGAAAGCCAAGTGTCTTTCAAGTTCTTTAAGTTTCAAACTATGGAGTTAGGTTTTTTAAGACACTTCATTTTCTCTGTGCAGCTCTCCCCAAGTTCAAGTTTGGGACCTGACCCTCCAGACCAATAACCTTAAAATCCCACATTCAGGACAAAGTGTGTTCACTAAATTGTATGCAAATTTTTTCACCAGCATAGAAACAAACCTTGGAAACTTCAAAGGTCTTTTGTTGTATCATCCAATCTGCAGTCAAAGTTATGCCATTACATATCCTAAATTATGACCACATGAAGAGTACTCTGTGTGTGCATGGGTGCGTAAAAATACATGTATGTGTGTATATATATATATATATACACACACACACTCAGAGAAATAGGAGAGAGTGATTAAGAAGCCCCTTCCTCATCCAGTCCCTGTAGGGAAGTTATGAACAAATTAATTTTAGCATGAGTTTTCAGTCTGCTGAGCTTTCCAGAAGAGTGCCAAGCATCTGTGTAGTGAAAAGCCCAGGATATCTGATGCAGATCGCTCATTTTGGAGGACTGCAGAGCCAAGGCCTGTATATTCAGCAGAACAGAACTGCAGTTCCAGTATTACACCCACACACTTTTGCATTCATTACAGGATGCTCTTCACATCAAAACAAAACATAATTTCATCACAGTTTTTTTCTGAGTTAAAGCAGAAATCCACACACCTCCACACAGAGGTTATGTCTGTTAATGCCTTCTAACAAATCTAATCCTTTAACTCAAGAATTTAATTCTTTAGAAGTTTCTGTACTGCAACCTATTCAAAGCATCTTTATTTCATTACTCATTTTCTGGGGTGGACAGAAGTAATTTATTTCCCCAGGTTTTAAAGCAGGTTTCCTAGGAAAGAGTTTCAGCCACCCTGGCATGGGTCAGCTTATATTTTATTCCACAAATTGGGCTATCACAGGAGTATCAAGCCAGTACAATAATGACCAATGTGTTGACCATTATGGCCAAGTCATGTGGATACTTTAATACTTGAAGCAATGTTTGTCTGTACAAAAGTAGATGCTGTCAAGATAATGACACTCCAGATACTTTTCTTCAATAATTGACCAGAGCATGTACAACTTTTTATTGACAAGTATTTCCAAAATATTCTGTATGTGAGTTACAAGTCTACTTCTCTTAATAAATTCACATCCTTGTAAAGTCATTTGAAGAATGACAAAAATAAACCAGGTATATGAAATTCAAAATATAAACCTCAACATCACTGACATTTACAGTTTTGTTTGAAGTCAATTTGAATGAAAATAGATTGAGAAATAATATTTTAATTTTTTGCCTTTTTTTTTCCTTAGGTGGTAATAAGTTTTTTCTTCAAACTTTGAAAGGGAAGATGCTATTAACACTGCAAATGCATAATGGCAACTAAAAAATAGCTTTAACTGTGCTTTTTTCCTGACAGAATTTTGCCATGCAATTTAAACAACTACAGTCCAGGAATAATTCATAGTTCTTATCAACAGAAAAGAGAAAAAAGGTTTTTCAAACCACATAATAAACAATCTGCATTGCTTCTCATTATGTTCTTGTGCCAAAATTGAAATATGGTAAACATTCAAATGGCTTCTAATTATATAAATCACTTATTTAATTCCCCTAGGTGAATAAGGTGGAAATAAAACAATTCAATTTCCCCCCAAACCAAATCTCGTATTTGGTTGGAGGCATGGAAATGAATTACGCCACATCATTCATTCCAGGTAAGGAAGGAAAATACTGTAAAATAAGTGGTGGTATGAATCTTAAGTACAAAAGCACTAGACCAGCTTTTTCACTTTTTTTCCAGAACTAGATCTCGGGTGGATTATCATGCCCAATAATGCCAATCCCACAACAACCACTCAGAGTAATTTTCTAAAGGACATAAACTTATGCTACTCAATGCTTAAGACCAAGACAATGATACAAGGCCACCAACCTTTACTTGTTGTCTACCTTACAGAAAAAAACCTCTTAGTTTGAGCAGCAGACATTAGCATATTTCCTAATATCCAACAATCTCTTGTGAGAAACTGAGACATCTCTTCTTAGATGAAGTAACATAAAACTTGTGAAAACTCTTACTCCTTTCCCCCAGTCAGATGCCTGGAAAATCACGCATTCTCAAGGAAAATAAAACTCCGAGCAAAATATTTACCCCTTTTTTGCATTGGAACAGATATTTCTTCACATGTTGAGAGACTTCAAAGTCACTGTCAAACCTGTGTTCTATGCAACTTTGGGGAAACATAATTTAAAAACAGCAGTAGCTAAGACCACTCATAAAAAAAGGTCAGAATTGTTTTGGTTTGAGGGGAGTCCCACATCTGAGCATTTGGAAGAAAGCAAACTAATTAAAAACTACTTCACACTGGAAGATAATATATTTTTGAACTTTAGAGCTTAACGAAAAAGTAAATGATGATGAATTCTGTTTGCAACAAGGGATTATGCAAATTGAAATGAGAAACAGTTTCTTTATTTCAAGTAACTGAGAAAAACAGATGGAAAATGTAAGTCAGAAGACTAAAATTATCTGGAGCACTGGAACTGGCAAATACCTTACCTGGCTGAAAGACTTCCAAGCGCTCTCATACTTTCTCCCCCTAAATGTGCATCTCCTTCAGCTATTAATAATCCATCCTTTCCTATGGGCTGAAAGAATACAGAAAATCCCTGAGTTAGTCAAAGCACTTGGTACTGCAGAAGTCAGTTCCGTCTCTGTACTACTGCCAGTAGAATTACCTTTGAATCCTAACTTTCTTAGAGAGATAGTTTACTATCTCAGGAGATTACTCCAAATAAGCAAAGACATATTGGTGTTCCTTCTTCTCTGGTGTTTCATGCATAAGTGCTATATATGACCCCAGGACTGCGAAGTGGATTTACTGGCTGCATCCTAACATGTTTGGAGAAACAATTTGTGAAATGTTAGTGTGGCATTTTACTTCTCCCAAAAGAGCACAGGGCCAAAGTTATGATTCCAGGGATTATCTGTGAATTGTGTTTAAGCTGTGTTCACGAATAAATAGCATCCAAGAGAGGGTAAACAAAGACAGACCTACACTCCATGGGTTCTTAAATCCTTTGCTTCTCATTTATATCTGCATAACAGCCAGGAGTAAAAGTTCTGAAATTAATACATTGTTCCCTGTGATATAAGTGCAAATGAAACTAAAAGCCAAATTCCTGCACTTGTAGAAGCAGCAGTATCAAAGATGACTTAGAAAGGCAGTAAAGAGCTGCAGAGAAGATGGAAAAGGAAATGATTGCATGGTCCAAGTCTTAGGTATTGCTGGCAAATCAATGCCTTGCAATGTAAATTGCTACATTCCTCCAGCAGCAACTGAGTCTCTCAGAAAAGTATATGTTATTCCCAATCTTTCAAGAGCTGTTCTCAATGCTACATCTTAAATCAGACTACTCTTCTAGCTATTCTTCATGCAAAATAAAAACAGGATGGAAAAATAAATGTACTTGATGGTTTTTCTAAGTGTAGCAGAATCTGTTAGTTCCTTTTCACTTTTACTGTTCCAAGTGTTTCACAGCAAAGGCAAACTTGCAAACTACAATTCCAATGAACTTACATCAGTTTTGCTCTTTTAAATACATTTTTTTCTCATTACATCCATTAATGAAAGAATGCTTCTTACTCAGACAGGATTTAAAGGAAAAGACTACAAAGCACATAAATTAACTTTCGTCTCTAGACATAGTTTTTCTTACACATAGGCAGTAGTGCATTAATATCAGCAGGACTGGTTGATGAAAATCAATGTATAAAATAGATACTTTGATTTTCCATTTACAAATCTTGCCTCAAGACTTGCATGCAGGTTGCACAACTGGGAGACTCAGTACAACTCATTTAACAAAAGTATTGCCTAGAACAGAAAAAACCCTCTTTCCTCCAGACATGCTGCCCACAATACACACAGAGGGAGACTGAACAAAACACCAGGGGAAAATGGGATAAAAGATTTTGACTACAATTCACATTTTGGAAAGCTCCATGGTTAAATGGTGGCAGGAACAGAGCTAGACCTTAAGCTAAGCAACTGAATTCAGTCATTTTTTTTGCTTTAGAAATGTCTCCTAATGCACAAGAGAAAACTCTTATTAATGAATTCTATGCAAGTCAGAATAGAAGGAAAAGCAGCTGAAAAACAGTAATATCTCAAAAACAAGAAACAGAACAGACCTCTAAAAAAGAGGTCACAGGTTTAAGTAGTCACAGTTTTTAAGTCACAGGTTTAAGTAGTCAAAAAACAACCCCAACACTGAAGATCTCTTTTATATTCTGCAGTTGCAGAATCTGTGAAGTGTCACTGGAGTTTCTTTAGAGAAACATCACAGTGTACTGGGAAAAGATAAGATTTTGTGGTAAATTCATACTGGGCCTGTTTAATTTACTTTCTCTGTTGGTTTACTGGCAGTTGTTCATCAGAATTTATTCCAAGTAAACTCAAGGTGCCCTAGGTTTATAGATCTTGAAGTCAACTTTCTGTTCATAGTTATTGATATAATCAAGAAATGAAACTTTATGCTGGAAGGACCAACATTACAGACAAGAACCGCAGCAATAAACTGCAAGGTATGGCCTTGCAGTGTGCCTCTCTCTGAAATGGAAAAGGACATTGGGAACAATCTCCCTCCTTCTCCTGATTCTTTTTTTTCCTCCATTTCTGCCAACACATAGTCATTCTTAGATGATGAAAAGAGAACAGACTAGGTCTTTTTGATTCCTCTCACAATTTCTGCATTTGACTTCAAATTTAACCTTAATTGCCTTCTGTTTCCAACAATTTTACACCACACAGACTTGCAACATCTCATTTATCCTAGGAAATATGTCAATAAGTGCACTGTACTATATAAATACTTAAAATGACATGCAAACCTGAATGATTGAGAATGTAAGGTGCCTCACTGTCTGTCACTCAAGTGACTCATTACTTCACAAATTAAATCAAACACTAATGTCCATCTAAAAATTATCTGTAGCTTGTTGTCTAGTTTGTCTATTTGCTTCAGAAATTCCTGCTTTCAGGAGGATGATGACTAAATATTTAATCATAGATTTCCAGACAGAAACAGCAACAAGAAAACCTTATATGAATCTCACTCTTTTAAACTACGAGTATTTTGTTTTAAACAAAAGAGTAACCTTGCAGGGAAAGATGGAATTCTCTGGGGGTGATTTGGCATTTTTCATTTCAAAACTTTAACAATTCAAAATTAGAACTGAATTGCCTGAAACTGTGACAAGAAAAACTGTGGATTTTCTTTGCAGGGTAAAAGTTAGTTTGAGATTTCTGGTCCCTTGAAGAAAACCTGACATGTTGTATTTAATAGTAATTTCAACTTCATTCCTTCAAGGATAATTTTTGCAGTAGCTGAACTCTAAAAGCTTTTTTTTTGTGCAGCTTGTGATGGCTTATTAGCTTTAGGAGACATTTAAGTAGACTCCGGAAGCACTGCTTGCCTTGCCCTTCAATATATCACATAAAACTATACAATGAGCATTTGGATGTCAGAAAAAAGACAAACAACTTTCTTTTGGAAAAAATTAACACAATTAAGTATGCCAAACAGGCAACCTGGACTCTTTCTGTGATTTCTAACATCTCTGGGGCATGAGTGACACAGTGCTCAACTAGATTAAGCTACATTTCTTGCTGGGAAGCTCTACTGTTTTAGTTCTCAAGCACTGCACAGACAAAATGTACACTGTAAATACAGACTTACCTGTTTACACTTTGAAAATTTGGACACAAAAATCCTTTCATTCAGTACCTATGATATTCCAGTGATGACTAATTCTAGGAAAAATTTCACATGCACAGCTGGTACTGCAAGGCTCGCTGATTAAATATCAAGGTAAATAATTAAGACTCTCTAGTGTTCTGAAATTACAGAAGTCCTGAAAGGTGCTGAGGTAACACTTATCATTCCTGACAGACCTATAAAAACACAACAACAAGCAAAGGGCACCTGTAAATCAATGACAGGGAGCTTAAGTACCATGGTAAAACTACAGAATTATGGCTTCTATCTATACAATGTGTGCAAGGCAGAGGAGTAAGTCCCCAGCAGAACAGTGGAAGTTATGTCAAAAGCAGTGAAATGGTGATGCCGTTTAATGATAGACTGATTTGACAACATATTTTTATGCATCATTTCACATACATAGTTTAGTCCAGAAATTTCTGTCCACATAAAATCATAACCTTTCCCCCACCATCCCAAAAATCACATATATATTCCCATAAACTTCTATATATGCCTAGATGTAGACACACAGACATACATGTGAAAGGTAAAAGTGATACTGTTTTGGAGTGTTGCCGTCCTTTATAACAATGATCTTCCTGATCACAGGGTGTTTTCTAGTTAACTGATGAAAAGTGCTTCAGAAGAACCAAATACTATTAATGCTTCATATGTGGCCAGACACCTCTTTTTTTGCCTTTAAGTGATGATCAGTGGATATATATCAGCAATAATAAGTATTCTTATAAGCAAAATCTTGCACATCACAGTCCTATCCAACAGGAAAGATTGTTAATTGGTGCCAGCTATTAAATAAAAAATTGCTTCATGTTTCCCATAGGAAGATGTAATGCAAATTAAGGAGGATACCATAACATTTATATGTAAAATGATTTAATTATGTTAGTTGGAATTTTATAAAAACATTAACCAAAGACATGTAAGTATGGCAAATTTCAGCTCTTTGGATTTTTCCCTTGGTAAAACTAGAAACAGTATGAAATAGCACTTTGTACAGAGAAAATATAGGACCTGCTCGTAGAGATCCCTGTTATTCCTCAATATTCACAAGTACCAATGAACAAGAGACTTCCCAGCACAGATCTATCATGTCTAGTTTCAATTCAGCTACAAAAAGAAAACCTGTGGTGCAAACATGTGACATATTGTGCTGAAAATGGTAGCTGGGCTAGTATTTGACATAGCTGAAAAGAGAAAGATGGGAGTGAAAAGTTTACATGAGTTTCAAGCTTTCTTCACATGTTTAGAGCACAAAGCAGAGCTCCTCTTCATTTGTGCTTACTGGAAACTATGGTAGCTAGCAGATGTGATGCCTGCAGAAAACAACAAGTAAGCATCACCAGCCAAGGGAATTGTTAGGCTCTGAAATTACACAGGATGCTACAGTTGCTCATTTCCTACAATGCAGAGCTATTCAAATCACATCTAAAAACTGGGGACAAGAAATAGACTTGCAGACCACAATAAAAATAAACACCAAGGTCAATAAAGGCCAAAATGAGGTGTCCGAATAAAATACTCTGTAACCTTATGCCATGGTTAGATGTACAGAAAAGAAGTGATATTTTAAATACCCAAATGTAAGCAAGCAAATACATTATTTGCAAAAATCAATACAAATAAAGTCAGGGAAGCTTTTCCTGCTATTTTTCTTAGGAAAAAGAGGATCTCCAGTCAAGACAAAAATAATTGAGTCAGATTAAAAGGAAAAACTATATAAAAGCATATTTAGCTTTCCTTTGACTAACTTTAAAAATTAATTACAAGAAAATTATTAATGAATGTTGAAATGCTAGTCCAAATTAAAAAGGCTAAATATCATTATTACTTCTTTCAGGTGGTAAAAATGATGATTGTGGTTGTGCTGACATTTGCCGTCTGCTGGCTGCCCTACCACATTTACTTCATAGTTACTGGGATCTATCAACAATTAAATCGGTGGAAATACATTCAGCAAATCTATTTAGCCAGCTTTTGGCTTGCCATGAGCTCTACAATGTACAATCCCATTATCTACTGCTGTCTTAATAAGAGGTAAGAGCTGGTTATGAAATGAGGTGCATAACTTCACCACTAATATGAACTGCTTAAATGGAAAAACAGACATAGAATTTTCACTTAAATAGCTTCCAGTTAGTGGGAAAAAAAAACAAAATGCAAAAAAATACCCCTTTCTTTAGGTTTGTAGTTGAAAAGAACCCCCAAAACCCTGCAGGTGGACTTCCAGTAAATATTCTGGTCTACTTAAAATTTCAGAGCAAAAATCAGTTTTCAGAAACCAGTCCTTCCCGTGCACACCTGCAAAACTAAAAAAAAAAAAAAAAAAAAAAACAAAAAAAAAAACAATAGCAGTTTAATAGTTTTGGTTTGCAAAATATAAAGAAGATGGTAATTAGTGATACAGAGTGCAAGCTGTATGTTCACTAATTGTAGCCCCAAATTTGTTTTGCTGGCAGAATGCAATACAAAATGTGACTTACTATGTTCTGTGTATCTCAGCATTACATTTCTTCTGCGCTCCAAGATCTGCAACAGGCTGATAAATATTATACTAATGTTTATATTCTTATTATTTAACACTAAATTACAGTATTATTTGACAGCAAGACATTACGCTCTGAATTTCAAAGGCACTGCACCTGTTGAGTTTGGTGACATTTTACCAATACTTGCTAGTCTGAGACAACTGCACTGCAGAATGGGCTCAAATCTTTCATTTCAACTTATAGGACCAGGATCTACACAAACATCCTGGCCATCCTATTCACCAGTACTTCTAGCATTACTGGATAAAGATCACCAAGAACAATTAATTACTTCACAAACTCAGTCAGTATGAATCAGATTGAATAAGTAATCTCAAATATTATTTCAAATCTCTTTTGACTTAGCAGCCAGTGCCCAGTTTAATTACTGTCAAACTTTATACCAATATTGCAAGGTATTTCTCAACGCCCACTAAAGATCATGCAGTACTTGTCAAAAGGACTCCAATAAAAGTGAACAAATCCTAATGAGTTTTTATTGGTGTAAAAACACTGGCGTCATCCTTCTTGATAAGGATAACTTATGACGATTAACATTCATGATCTTTTAAAAAGATAAGGTAATGACTAAATTCATAGAGCCTTCTGATGAGCTCTTCATCATTTTACAACTGTTTAAAGGTGAGCTTTTCATCATTTACAACTGTTTAAAGATGAGGTAAAGTTTTAGCATGCCAGAACAAAACTAAATCAAATGGCAAATTTTCCATTAATTTCAACAGAAACTAGATTTCAGTAAGTGTCCAGTGTCTGCAAAATCAAAGGCAAGGAATAATGAAGCCTCATATTTTTCAAATACTACCATAAAACTTCTAAACCAATCCCATTTTCTTCAAAAACTTTTTATGGCACAGTTACAAAAGTATTTATAAAAAAATAATATCTCTGATGTGGTTTATGTTGACACTTGCAAATTGCAAAATTAAATGTCTGGATTAAAGAATACAGCCAAAGAAAAATTAATATTTTGAGACGTACTAAAGGTCACCTTATTCAGAATTTGATGCAAGAATGAAGTCCTGCTGACAGTTTTCTTATAATTAAGTTCCATATTGAAATGAAGATACCAGAATGTCTGCTTCCTTTTCATTAAATAGGAAAATAGAGCTTGTTGCTGGGAGTCAGATCAACTCGTGCCTCTGCTGGATCTAGTATTAGACAGAACATCTATCCCCAGCCTCATCTTCCAGGCTAATTAGGATATTACATATCTAGATAAAGAGAGCATTATTTCAAGATGAAGAAAAAACATGCCCTGAATTAGAAAGAGGATGGAAGGTGCCAAGAAAAGTAATACAGTTTAAAGATGCTTTTGTTTTGCAATTCCTGTCACTAAATACATTTCCATCAGAGGTTCTTACAGTATTTTTCCAAAATATGGACTGCATGTAAACATAGAATGCTGAATAGCAGCCTACCTGCTTGGTTGTCATCATGTGAAAACTCCATCGTAAACGTGTAAAAATTTGAGGAAGGAAAAGTCACTTCTGTGCGATCTGTATTAACTTTAACAGAACACTTAATCTGAATTTTTACCTGCAGTCATCACTGTGGTAGTTTAACCACTGCTCCAAAAGACCTACAGAAAGGCTAAACAACAGAGCTGATTGTTAAAAAAAAAAACAAGATAACAAGAGAAGCAAGACAAGTGAGAAAGCAAAAAAAAAATAAGCTTTAAATCTAGGTGTAAATGTGTTCTTTTTCCAGTTATACACAGATACATAGGGAATTACTTTTCTAATATATTAAACTTTTATTCTGGAAATGTATACACACAAAATGTAACAATGGTCTTTATGGTAAATCCCTGCCTCTGTATGAGTATTGCAAACACTGATGCTCTAAAGCCTCAAAATGCCTGTTTATATATTGCTCACATTCAGATTTCAACTTTCTAGGATCCTCTTAATTATTAAAAATTATTTTCCAAATATTTTACATGAACAATTATTAGTCATTACATCATTCCCATACAAACATCTCTGTTAGAGAGAGACACAGAGGATATTGAAATTTGGAAGCTGGGATGGCATTTTAGAGAAAAGAAAGTTTCAAAGCTTCCTGCTGAAAGAAGATGAAAATATGGGTGCAGATCTCATTAGAGGTCAAATCAAAACAATTTCTGTGAAGACAGTTCTATGAAAGTTGGTGTTTGTTTACTTTGCACAGGCAAAAGACAGGAAATTCATTATAAGAAAAATACCAATGTTAAAATGCAGGGACAGCATATAGAAAATCAGAAACTGAAATGAGCTGTTACCACTATCTTTTTTGCCCAACTCAGACTTCAGTTAAGGAAACTCCCAGTGACTCCAGCACACCCAGGCCTAGGGGCAGGATAATTGGCCAAGTCAGTATCCTGCCAACACTTTGTGTTTTCAGATGAAGGCCTGGGACTGGCTCTCCCAGCCCAAGCATTCACCAGGCTTCTTTCCCCCTAGGTTTCGAGCTGGCTTCAAGCGAGCTTTCCGCTGGTGCCCCTTCATTGAGGTGTCCAGCTATGACGAGCTGGAGCTAAAGGCAGCCAGGTTCCACCCCACCCGGCAGAGCAGCCTCTACGCTGTGTCCAGGATGGACTCCAGCATGACGGTGGTGTTCGACACTAACGATGGAGACAGCACGCATGCCAGCCATAAGAAAAGAGCAGCTCCAAGGGACCTGAACTTCAATGGTTGCTCACAGAGGAATTCCAAGACTGTCTCCACGGCCTCAAGCCTCATCAGTTCACTGCACACATCAGCAGATGTTTATTCCTAAACATTTAATGTTGCCAGAAGGGCAACACTGGACAATGTTCTCCTACTTTGGGACTTGGTATCCATACCACAGGAAAGCAAACCAGATTCCACTAACAAACCCTAGCTATAAATATTGTGAGACTTTTGGGAATCTCTTATTTTTTTTTGCTTTGGAGAGGAAGAAGAATTTGAAGACATATGCATGTCTCAATCCAAAATCATCGCTACACCTTAGCCACAACAATGTTTGTAGGGATTATCCAGAATAAACCAATGGCATAAAAAACTTTGCTTCAGTTGTCTCTGACCTGTGGCATTTATGTTTGACTTATTGAAATATAACAGGCTCCTTTACTATTGAAGCAGAAATGTACTGTGTTTTCCATTATGAGTGTATTAATTCCACAGTAACAAAATTACATGAGATTTGATTATAAAGATGTATTTATAATGAACACCTAATGAGCCCCAAGTCTATTAAGCTGTTTTACAATTTAGCCCCATTCCCAAACAAATAGATAAAATTAAGTTCACATGAATGCAGTTTATCTCTGTCTGCAACAATACAATTTTGCAAATATATATGAGAACAGGAGAACATGACTAAGAGACTAAGTTAAATTCTACCAAAGTTTGCATATTAGTAAACATTAGACTCTAATGGGTTCTGTACTTCCAGGGGAATATATTGCTTTGATGAATCTCTCATGGCTTTCTATCTTAGTACTTAAGGGTAAGGTCTGTCTCCAGTGACCTTAAAAGAACCTTTCTGATTGACTTTAGAAAGGCCAAAAGATTTTAAACTGGAGATTCATATATGAAAAAAATATCACTGTGGCAATAGACTCTTGTCTGCAAAAGATAAAGTAACAAGATTCATGATGGAAAATTTCCACTGGAAAAAAAAAACCTGTTTGGGCTCTTTTCACAAATTTTCCATACCCTGATGCATGTAAAAATACTCCTGTGCCTGCCTCTGAAAATATGCTAGGCATTCTTACACAGACATGTTCCCACTGAATTCAGACAAAATCCACTTACCATCTCTGTTGCAGAGAAAGCTGGATGTAACAAAAAAAGGGACCAGAGAGCAGCCTTTTAGTTAAATGACTGTGCCTGTTGCATGAATAGACTGGTTACATGAATGTTTGTTGTCAAACAGTTAATAAATACATCAGCAAGAGTGTGACTGTCTTCCTGAGTTAGCCAAATCAGCACAGGACAGTGTACATCTGGCTGAACCCAACACAGTACCAAAGCTGAGCATTAATAAGGAGACATTTGAAGAGAGAAAGGCTTGAGCTGGCTTTAGTCCACATTCCTTCCCAGCAACTAGGGATGATCAGCATTGTGACAGTGAGCATATCAAACAAGACTAGTAAAACAAGAACCATATTTGTATTGCAATTCGTGTATATAGTCAATTGTTATGTTCTGCTAAGTGTAACTTGTACTTGTATAGTGATTTCAGAGCACTGTGGTATCACTTACTAAATCAAAATCCTGAATAAGGTAAAAGATCCTCAAATACATAAACCTGATACATTAAACTCTCCATGTATGGAATAACTGAAGAACCTGTTTATAGAATATTGTACTCTTACAAAAATGTATCACAATTCCAGATTCACTCTTTTACTATCTATGGCCTGATCTTAAATCCACTGAAACAAAGAGCTCCATTCATTAATGACTTCCCTTTTAAATGTCGATCCATGCTTTTCAACAGTCTATTTCTCTAAAAAAAAAAAACCCAGGTATTTTCCAACATTGTAATTGTTATACTCTTACTTCTCCTTGTTTGTTTGTTTTTAAAGTGTGTAGTAATCCAGCAAGTGTCATGCAATGCCTATAAAATACTTGTAAATTTTCTTCCCCTGAAATACAGTTTTAAGAACTTAAAAATCTTCACAGGTTTTTAACAACTCTCTTGAGAAGATCCAGGATAGTTACACACAAACAAAAAAATTACTCTAAGTATATTAACCTGATGGTGATGTACTACAAACACATGCTGTGAAGTCCTCTGTCTGCTCATGTACAACTTCTGAGAAACATACATAGTGAAAATGTATACTTGTTAAATAAACAGTCTTTTCTAACTATGGCTATTACAAAATCAGTGTTGATAAATTTATTGTTTTTAAATGTAGAGTATAAATTTGAAAAAGTTTTATATAAAAGTACAGCAGCATAAATGTATAAAACATCATCTTCATGTAATTTCTAGGATTTTTCATTGACAAATATCAAGAAAGCCTTTGTGTGATGAGTTGGATGGTCAAGCTTCTCTTGACTATATGGCAACTCTTGCATGTTTAAGCTGGGAACATCCCTGAGATGAAGGACAAGAGCACAGTCAGTCCTCCACTTACAGCCTTGGGACTTTCCCTGAACCATAACCCAAGGGGAATAATATCATTGTGGCTGGAGTTTGGAAAACAATTTGAAATTGTATTGGAAACAATTTGGAATTGTTTTGGAAACTCCAGTCATTACTGATCTGATCTGAGGACGGAAATTTTACAGATTACATCTCACTACCCTATAAATAGAGGTCCTAAGTGAGGCCCTTTGAGCTTCCCTGAACTTCAGTGGGGTGCACCAGAATCTCCCTTTGAGTGGCAGATGGCTCTCAGAGCTTGCAAACTCTCCTGTTTGTGAGGAAGCTGAAGACAGGGCATAGGCGGATAAAGTCTCACTCCTTGAGCTTCAAGCCTCAACCGCTGAAAAAAGCCAAAGCACTCGACATGGTGTCTGACTGAAATCAGAGGGAATTTTTCACAGGTACTCTGTACACGCTTCATCGTGTCTGTGTGCATGCATGCATGTGAATTGATTTAAATATCCTATAGCAAGTATAGCATAAGCACTGACATCTCAGAATGATAATTAAGTAACTACTGCAATTTTAGTCAATTTTATTGAATTACTTCATAAATGCTGAATTAGTTAATTAAGTACTACTTAAACCCTTTAAGCATGAAACATTGATCAGGTCTAAGGCTAAGTTTTTCAGTGGTGTCCACTCTGAACCTTGTGACCCTATGGGAATGTCTTCCTTACCCTTTGCAACCTTATCACTTGCATCCCTGGTCTTCAGGCAAATCATTCTAGTGATTTAAAGCCAATATTCCTTTGTATGCCTCAATTACATAGTAAATAATAGAGCAAACATTGCCATTGAACTTTGTTGCACTTTCACACATTTATATTAAATATACCTGCAACAGTGATTCTTTAAGCTGCCTAAACCACTCAATTGTGGCAAATTGGCATAATCAGCAGAATACTAAATGAGGATTTGCAACAGTCTTCCACTTAAAAGTATGATCTTGAGAGGAAAAATGAACTCCAAGCCAGTTCAGGGTACTCAGACAGGATGCATTCAGCAAATGGCAGCCTGGATCTCTTTGGCAGGAATCCCTTGACAGCCTTACTTCCAGTTTATTTACAGCACATTTTCAAAGTTGGGAGGCACTGACAGACCTGCACAGAGTGAGCTATTTGCAGCATGTTTACATCTGGTAACTAAAGGTGTCACTGAGGAAGGTCACTGATCAATACCAACATATATTTTCAAAAATAACATACAGAAGGAACTGATGAAAAAAAGGAGAACAAAACAGGTTTTAGAAGTTGGTGCTTTTTTATATAAATAAAACGATTCAAGTATTTTGGAAAAGGATGTTTCTCCTTTAATACTGGGGAATTCTTTTTCACAACAGTGAAGAAGAACCTACTTCACTGATATAAATTTCAAAACCTTTCAAGCTGTGCCCACCAAGATACAGAATTTAGAGAAACTCTTGTTCCTTTTGCATTTATTTCAAGGTTTTTGAAGTGCCTATTCCAAGTAGAAATTTACTGCTGAACTTCTTCCTCTAATTCAAGATGAGTTTAAATTTAGAGTCCCAAATAGTATGGGGCTGTTTGTTAAAGAATACCTACAAAGATTGCTACAAAAGATGCAGGACATACTACTAAGGATATACCACTGTTTACAAATACCTTGTGAGTTCCCTGTATTAAATAATGCATTCAGTTCAATTTGTGTCTTCCTGTTCATGAGCAGATTCAAGTGGTTCTACATTCATAAATCAAAATTATCTGTTGGGACCTGTCAAAGATATTTCTTCATCAGTCCATGAGCAGTTGTTGTGGGTATTTAAATACAAGTTGTATTTAGATAGGTTCATATATCACATGGGATATAGTTACTGGATAAATGAATTGCTTTTCTCCCATCTCTAAAACTGAAACATGCATATTGCATTGCAAATGGAATTGCATTTCCCAAAGCAAAGGGTTAAGCTTTAAAACACCAAACCTGTCTGTTATGAGTACTCTGCAACAGCCTCTGGAATCACCACTCCTAAGTTTCACAATGAGTTTTTCACTGCAATATTTGTGATGCAAACAGAAAAGGGACACCAGGAACAGTCACATGAATTGTACTTCCCAAGCACACTTACTATGGAAATTCATGTTGCCCAGCTTGCTTGGATTTACATGCTTTAGATTTTAAAAAACTCAAAACCAACCAATAATTTAATCAGTAGGCATTCACCAATTAAATCCTACAAATCTGCCAACACTTGAAATGCTCAGCAGCTCTTCTACAACATTGCCCTCAAATTCATATGCAAATGAAGGTAACAGATCAAGTCTGTAGACACTATACACATCAAGACTTTAGGTTAAGCTAGGACTTTAAGCTCCTTCTTGAATGCAAGGGAAAACTTCCTGGACAGCATCACCAGATTTGCAGAGGTTCTGCCAGAGGAGGTCTGACCAAGGACAGGAATATGTTCCAGCATCAAAGCACTTCGCAGAGCAGTCCAGCCAGCAGCTCTTTCCTGTTTGCAATGCTGAAATCTGTATCTTGTATGAGAACTGAAAAACTTAAGGCAGCCAGCAACACCTCCAAGATTAAAGGTACAGCTTTGCCTCGACCTGAAGCTCTACTCAGTAGGACCTTACACTAGGCAAAGTAAGCTTTTATTCAGAAGTGTGCTCTAAAATTTTCACAGCCTTCCTTCATTTGGTTGAGTTTGGAACCTTTAAAACATTTAGATAAATGCATCACCTAGAACGCATGGGCCAGGTGAGGTGGCCCACTTGGAGCAGCTCTCCTGAGGACTGGCAACTTCAACAAGGCGGACAAGAAGTGATCATAGAAGCATTATGATCTTCACTTCTCATCCAGTGTATGCCCTGCACCACAGCACCCTCATGGCCACTAAGCCATGCAACTGTTGCCACCTAGCCAGGCTAATGTGTATGGGATAGCAGGACCACTGCTAACAGAGGAAGGAGAAAGCAGCCAAACAGCTTGCCCCCAGCCCCAAAACTCCTTTTCATAGCTTGTTAGACATGTAATCACCCTAAAACTAACAGGATGTAGAGATACTTCAGAGCTAGCAGTGGATAAGCTTAGGTACAAAAAATAACAAAGACATAACACAGAGCTCTGTGAGGGCTTAAATTTACCTTGGAAGTACCAAACTACCACAGGTAAACTTGCCCACGCTGGCCTTTGGTCGGACCACTTCTACTGTCCCTAGTCATACACATCCCACTCAAAGTACATGTAGCTACCGCCACATCTCAAAGCAATTATTATCCTCATGTATACCAAGGGGAAAAAAAAGTCAGTCTAACCATCTGCCAAGCTCTCAAAAAAGGAAATGGTAGAACTCCTCACATACCCGACACCCTTTCCATCTTACTGCCTTAACAAGATCTTTGGCAACCCCTCCTTGTTTCAACCCAAGAGAAGCCTGAACCTAAGGACATGTGCTGCAACCTGACTGATTTCCAAGCATGGCTGCACAGCTGCAAGTTCTGACGCAGAGAGGTCCACACCCTATGTCAACATAGACCTAAATACCTGAAAGAGCCAAGAGTGATAATCCTAAATGTTTTCTACCAAATCATTCCATTTGCCTTGCTTGATACATTGAAATACCAGGGTGGGTGTTCCACAGAAATTATTTGAAATAGAACAAATTATGCACACATACACACACAAGTCCCAGGGAAGGAAAATGACCCAGAATGAAATCCACAAGTTTCATCCACAGAAAAGAACTATGCCATTCCCCAGTACACCTCGGACTCTTAGCACTGGTTCTGGGGCCTATTCATAGAGCTCAGACCCTTGCAAGAATTTTTAAGTAATATAATAAAGACCCAACAGGAATTCAGAAATGAGACACTGGGAAAAACAAATAGTTAAATGCTAATAATATTCCACCTTCTTCCACTGGCAGGTGAGTATTTCAACAGAAACCCATGTGGATGTATCAGGTTGATATGATCAAGGAAAAGTGTGCTAATCATATCATTTTGATATACAACTTTGAGGGGATCTGGATGACTATTTGCCTAATCAATGTAATGTGATCTTCAGCCTGAAATGCATGTTCCTGTTCTAATGAAGAACTTTGCCTAGGAACTAATAATTGCATAAGGGCCTTAACTCTCTTGAGGCCTCTGATGAGGTGACACAGGAACTTGGAGTTCAGGTACCAAAATACTTAGGAGCCATTGTCTTTAGGGGTAATTGAAAACAGAAAAAAAACTCCTCTGTTACAGGACACCATATGTTTCCAGATATACTAAAACAGGTCTCCATGTTTTAATTGAAAAAGCCCTGCTAATATTATTCTGTTGTTCCAATCACAGCAAAAGCTCTTAATAATGAAGGTCAAACACTAAATTAAGTTTGCTATAGAGGCAGAGTATGTATCAAGGCTGTTAACTCTGCAAGGTCCACAGTTCCTGCCTGAACCTAAGGACAGAGAAAAATAGAACAAAACAGATTAGAATAAGAAGCTATCTTTTGCCTGACAGATGTGAATTTGAAATTTTGAAAAGTGTTGTCTCTGGTTGTTCACTGGTGTTGGGGAACACCAGAGGCAGCAATTCTAACATATAGCTTAGGCCACAGAAGAAGAAGCCTGCACATTGACATTCTGCAGAGCTCTAAATCGTGAGGTAAAGAGCCAGGAACCTCACCTGGAGCTTCTTGTATCTACCTGGCAGGGACTCAGCAAGTGCATTGCTCTAAATGCACTTGTGCTACAGATTCTCAAATCCTTCTCCCAGTTTGTACAATGCCTTTTTTTTTTTTTTTTTTTTTTTTTAATGTGATATAGTTTCTCCTCAAACTAAGAAGAAACTTCATCTGCTCTCTCTTCATGGGGCATATTTAATCAGACTGAAGATGAAGGCACAGAATTCTGTTGTCTGTGCTGGGATTATACACCAGTCAACCTCCAAAGAAGCAGCATAAATGTCCTGAGAGCAGCTGACACTTGTAACAACAGAGCATCAGCTGGGTGCTTTTAAAAACCCACAACTGTGAACATAGATTAAATTAGCATATGTAAGTAACTTGTTCTCACAAGTTATTGGTGCACAGGGTCAGACTTGACTATGATATGATTAATCAAAATGGATTTTGCTCTCTTCTACCACAGCTTCACTGAATGCTTCACAAAATCACACTGACACTGATTAAATTCAATCCCCTAAAAATACTTGGAGTTTTCCAAGTATCTTTCTCCAGTAGATTAAATAGTGTTAGAGCTGTTAGTTTCATCACCAGCTTCTGCCCGTATTTGTAAATTCCACTTCTTTTCTCTTGCTCCTCTATTATGGCTATTATGTATAGCCTGTACTTGTAAGGCAGCCTGGAAATGGTCCCATTGAATCACTGTGACCTCCATAAGAAAAGTGTGTTAGAGTTAGGCCCCTAAAGCTGAGAAACACTAGTCTCCAGCTCTTCCTCCTCTTTTGTTAAGAGGCTTGTCCCAAATTCTGTAGATGGAAAGGGGATAACTATGCTTGTTCATAAAACCCTAAAGATGCAGAAAGTGCTCTGGCACTTTACAAGAGAAAAATAATAACTTTTTAACACAGATTCAAGCAGCAAATGTCAGCTCAAGATTATAGTTATGTATTGCACCCTTAAATAATTAATATAAATGTTTGTAAATAACACCCTTAGAATAGCTGATTGTTCATTTCATTTCAAAGAATTTCGGGAGCAGGGGGAAGAGGAAGAGATAATGGGAAAAGAAATAAAGAAGAATAGGAAAAAAAAAGTAGATTAATCCTGTCTACTCTGAGGGAAAGCAATCAGTCTCTAAGCTATAGAAATCATTACATGTATATTTTTAAAGCTCAGCATCTTCCTCAGCAAACACACCAGAAAAGCTTTTACTGGTAATGGGGAAGGGGTGGGGGGGTGGAAAGGCAAAGGTAATTCCTTTCACCTTGCTTTCCCACAAATGTTAAGAGAGCTTTTTTTAAACTTTATTTCCCACCACCAGATAATCTATGGCCTTTTACTATCAAAGTACAAACATGTCTGTATCATTCTAATATGAAAAAGCAATAGTTCTTTTTATATATCAAACTGTGTACCTAAGGAAGGCACTGGGTAAACATGGCACTGCAAACCGTGACAGGGCATGGATATGTCTCATGATATCTGTACCATAAAATAAGTTCTTATTTTACAATCCTAATATATAAGCACTGTACTTACTTCTCTTACATTAGTAATATAATACTAAGTTCTTATGGAGTAAGACCCACTGTGCTGTGTATCTCTCACAACAGAAAACAAAACCACTGCTTCAATGTGCTTAGAATTAAAATGTAACACAAAGAATGTGTAACGATGACTGGCAGATGAGAAAACATTTGCTAATAATAATAGTCAACTTGATTAGGAAAGGCTCTCAAAATGTCTCCTGGTTCTCTCAATGGAAAAGTACAATGCCTCGCTTTCCTGGCAAGGTTAACATTGAATTCACAAGATGGTCTGAGAGAGTATTTGGGAACAAATACAGTCTTCCTTTCAACTGCATGCAACAAAGTTAATTAAATCACACAAGGTTCACTCTGATATAACTGAGAAAAATTGACTCATATTTTCATTATAACATTTCATTTGTATTCATTCAGGTAGAAAGAAAAAACCCAAACCATTATTTTTCTTTGCACCTAACACATCCATTTACACAAAAATTGAGAACTTGTGTAAAATTATAGAGCTATAAATTACAAGATTTGTTGAAATCATAGAATATGCTGAGTTGCAAGAAACCCACTAGGTTTATCAAAGTCCAACTCCTAGTCCTGCACAGGACAGCCCCAAGAATCACACTAGGTGCCTGAGAGCATCATCCACACACTTCTAGAACTCTGTCAGGCTTAATGCTGGAACCACTTCCCTGGGAAGCCCAGTGCCCAAACACTATCTGGTGAAAAACCTTTCCCTAATATCTAAGCATTTGGCTTTCTGGGTTGCAAGTTCACACTGCTGGGTCAGGTCCATCCTGTCTCCCACCAGCACCCCCAAGTCCTTCTCAGCAGGGTTGCTCTGATCTGTTCATCCCCAGCCTGTGTTGGTACCACGGTTGAACAAACCCAGCTGCAGCCCCTAACACTTGGTGTTGCTAAGTCACAAGAGATTCCCATTGACCTACTTCGCAATCTTGCCCAGGTCCCTCTGGATGGCATCCCATCCTTCAGGTGTGGCAACAGCACCACTCAGCCTGGTGTCATCTGCAATTTTGCTAAAGCTGCACTCAACCCCTTCACCTATTTCATTAATGAAGATATGAAATAACTCTGGTCACAATACAGACCCCTGAGGGACATCACTTGTCACTGATGTCCATTGGAACTCAGAGCCATTGATCACTACCCTCTGGATGTGACCATCCAACCACTTTTGGATTCATCTGACAGTCAACTCATAAAATCCACCTCTCCAATTTAGAGAGAAGGATGTTGTGGGGAACCATGTCATGTTTATGGAAGTCTAGATAAATGAAATCTGTAGCCTCTCCTTGTCCACTGACATAGTCACTCAGTCATAGAGGACCACTATGCTCATGAGCAGGACTCACCCTCATGGAAGTGGAAGAAAAAAAGTGCTTACAGTATCCAAACATTAAAAAGACCTTAGGTATTTCCACTAACCTATTCAAGTTATTTAATTTACCGAATGTAAGATGAAAAGCCTTTCCTACTGTACAACACTGTGTGTTTGTAAAGAAATCTTAGAATTTTAAGAAATGTAACAGCCAGGGTCTGTTCCCAGAACCTCATGACTTTTGAAAGCAAGGTGCACAATGTTGGTGAAATAAAATCCTTACCTGTGGACATGGAGCATATCCAACAGAGGCAGCAGGTTGCAGAGCAGTCTTTGGCTTCTGCTAGAAGAATTTTGTCTTTCTTTCATCCTAAGTCCCTTTGAACTACTAGCTTTTAATGATCTTGTTTACCTTATTGAGACAGGGTTTATGATCTGTCTCAAGTGACTTTTCTTTCAAACTACCAAATATTTACCTTTCTGTTCTTAACTAATCCATCATTCATGGAAATCTGGTCTGCACAGCCACAGTCCTAATCTTTCAAAAGCACAAGTCCTTCTTCCTAACTGCATACAAGCAAGAACTTGTAATAGGCAAAATCACTTAAAAAGACAAAATAATTTTAAAAATTGAATGTATTAAAAAGCAAGATCTGCTTTTCTACATATTCTGAAAGCTATTAATAGGGGTTATTCTACAATTGGTCTACATTATTCTGAGTTCAGGATGTCACTGCTATTATTAAGAAAATACAGGGCTTCTCAAAGTACCAGTGGTACCACACCTGACATGGGAGGGCATTTCAGGGAGTTGAGTGATGTGGACTTAATACAGCTGAACAGAATTTCCCACCACTAGATGAAACTCATTAGCTCCTCCTCAATTGAGAAACCAAAGGCTGAAACAAAGGGTCTAAACCATCACACAGTTTCTCTTCTGCATTTGAGTCATTTAGTTCACACCAAGCAAGATCTCTTCATACTACAGAAGAGCATCTTTCTCTGAAGCACTTAAATTCTGGTTCCTGACAAAGTCAAGGGAGATGCTTTTAAAGTAGTTCAGCATCTTGCCAAAGACGCTTGACACTGCATATACTAAATCTTATAATGCTGTAAGTTGTGGCACTATGAAGTGGAGATGAAAAAGAGCATGCTTAAGATCAATGTCTTTTTTGCAAATGAGGCAAATGCACAGACAACAAGCTCTTACCTCAATGACACCTATAGACTCAAAGTCACAACTTAGTTGCTTTAGCCTCTGTGAAACAGGTTTCAAGTGCATGTGTCAGAAAATGGAATTCAGAGAACTGGTTGTCCTTTATTCTTATCCACACAATTGTTACTCTGCAAAAGTATCTAATCAGAAATGGGCCTGACTTAGAGGTTTATATAAATATGTGTTAAAGCCTAAAGAATAGTGTAGCAGCCACAGGGCCTGCAAGGCCTCCCTGGTGGTCACTCACCTAAGGTAAGAAATGCCTAGTCGTGATGACTGGACCAAGAGACCCCTCTTCTGCCTCGGACCCTCGTTATCTCTCTGTGAGACCATAGGTCATATTCGCCTCAACCCTTATTATTGGACTGTTGCCCAAAACCCACATACCCTATATAACCCCCTGCCTCTGCCCAATTTGGCAGAAGAGCTGTCACTGTCACCTTTTGCAGAGGCTGCCAATAAAGACACATCTGTGGAACCTCACACAGCTCATCTCCTCTCTCTCCCTGCGTCTGCCCAGGGCACTTAGCAAGCAAAGAGCTGAAATCGCTAAGGAGCTGAATTCACCAAAGAGCTGATCTCACTTAAGAGCTGAGCTGCTTGCTAAGGTTGCCTGCAGCTGGGAGCCTGCCTGGGACACCTGGACAGGTTGTGCTTAGCAGGACTTCGCTACCTGGGACATCTATGGAACCCAGACTGTAATAGAACAGCTTGCCTGAATGACTCTCACAAGTGGAACATTCTGTTCCAGGGGAAGAAAAAAACTTCCACAACAAACCTCCACAACATGTGATAAAAGCTCCAACAGCACAGTAAGAAGCAAAGAGAAACTACTAATTTAATGCTACAAACTGATGTATATATATGTGTGTATTAAATTATGTGGAACATAAGCTTGATGCAAACTATAGGGAATAAAGGGTTGAGATTTTATTGGGCCGGAATATGATGGAGCTACTTTTTCCCACAGCTGCCTTCAGAGTGCTACGATTTGAATTCATGGCTAGGAAGGTGTTGATAACATACCAGTGTGTAGGTACAAATTATGGAAACCACTATATCACTCAAGACAAGGCAGAAAGCTCTCTTAATACAAACATGAAACTTGTAAGTTCAACAGTGTGATGCACATTCTCTGAGCAACTCAGGGACTGAAATGGTTGAATCACAGGCACAAAGGAAAAAAAGCTAACAAAAGTATCACTGAAAATTATTCTTGGGTAGTTATCTTACAAAATGCATACACCCTGTCATTACAAAAACAAGAAGTACAGCAATCACTCACTTCCCTTGTGTACCAAGAATCATTCGTTGACACAATGTACATCTGGGACATACTACTCTTTCTAACAAGGATCACAGAAAGTACATATTCAGCGTCAGCTATTCCTTTGCTATTGCTTGTGTTCACCATTGAGGCCGGGGCATCATTTCACAACTAAACAAAAGCCAAAGAACTTAACATTAGAGAATATTATGTAGCAGAAAACCCTACAATTGTAATGCAACTGAAAGGACATGAAAAAAACACAGGGATCAAATCACAAACCAGCTTAGAGAAGATGAAAATATCTCCAAGGAATCAGAGACTTAGATTTTGTCATGTTTTTAAGAGAGCTTCAACTCAACTACTAGCTAAACATGTGTGGCTGTGTAGGTATTTGGGCACATAGCTGGGTTCCCTGAGACACAAACAAGTAGCTCAATACCTCACTAGAGTATCATTGTCCTTCTTCCCATTGCAACCAAAATGTTTTCACCTTGGTAAATCTAGGACAGAATTTAAGAACAAATTCTAAAAGTCAATCCCTTTCCCCTTAGGAACTGATAAAACTTAACAAATCTTTAATTAAAGTGACCCACCTCAGGCATATGCAGAAGTTGCATAGGCCTCCAGCTAGAAACTTCAAAGGCACCCATTAAAAGTTTTGCTAAAACTTTTGTTTTGGCAAATAAAGTACTTTCTCATCATGTTTCATTAAAGTAGTACAGGGAACATCAGGCCTTGTAGGTGTGCATTACTTTCACAGACATGTAAGTTTAAGCATGCAAGATGACAGACCAAGAAATCTGACACCACAACACTGGTAGGTGACACGAATGCTACAAACTACTCTTGTTACCAACTTGTTCACCCTCTGCTCTTTATCAGTCCTCCTGCAAAATTATTACTCTGTGGGAAAGAACACATTGTCAGGCTCCACAGGAACAAGAAGTACTGTAGTGTCATCTCCAATGCATTAAAGATGACCACTACTGGTTTTCTACCACAGAAATGTGTCTAAATTTTTCATCTGATAGCTCTTCTAGGAAAAAAAAAAGTTATTTTTTACAACATGTTTTACAATACTTTTCCTACCATCCTTTAAATAATCAGAATTAACAGAATAGACTTTTTTTTTTCTGTCATATGACACTTCTCAGGAAAGCACAGATCTTCCTTGGCTTTTGCAGTTGGTCTATTTCAATACATTTCATTTATACAGACATTCACGGGGGTTTACAGCATCAGCCCTTTCTTAAAAAATGAAATTCAGTTTTCAGTAATCTATTATTTTCTCCTTCATTCATGAACAACTTGTAGTTTTCTTCTTGTTTTTTAATTGAACCTTTCTCCTCATATGTTTGTAAAGATCCTTGCTCTCTCTAGTTTCTTTGTCCAATACTAAATTACTGTGTTAATGTTTGCTTGTACAAATAAAAGGAAGGTCAAGAATAATGGAGCAGGAAGTATTTTGTGCATTTATCTTCTGAGGCTCGACCTTCTGCTAGGGCACAAGTCATAGCAGAGTCTCTAAAATGCACAGGAATGGGTGACAAACACCATTGCAGTAACACAGGAGTGCTCCTTAAGCAGCGAGCCAAACACTGATGCCCTCCCCATCCTCATGCACTTACACTTTGTGGTGCATTCAGTTTTGCAGTACTGTCAGTACAAAGTCTCATAGAACAATCTGCTGTTACACAGAAACTTTTGGGGGAAATGAAGCTAACTCTTACCCTTAAATGTTTAAGAGCTTTTGTGGAATATAACTTAAGTCAGAATGTCCTGCAAACATATTATACCCATTATTTAATTTTATTTCTAACAAACCTCTAGGTTTAATTTCAATTTCTATATAAAATGCACACACATGTAATCGGTGGTTTTCTAAAAGTAAAGAATGTAGCTTCTGCAAATTCAGAAATAACTAGTATGTATACTGATGAGGGGGTTTTACAGTCAAACATGTCACAGATTATTAGATTTGTCATCAAGCTATCCTCATTATTTTGCAACAGATAAACCAGACGGTAGTTAGATTTGACAGTGGTTTGCTCACTGAGATGTCTTTAATTTTTAATGTGATAGATTTCAACTCTCATTGATTGTTGCCAAAATACCATTCAGAAGTCAGTACTGAACTTGAAAGTGTGTTTTGCTGCTCAGTTACTACCACAGGAAAACATCCCATCTTTAGATATTTACCTTAACATCAGCTCAACACAACTTGCAGCAACAGAAAGCTTTTCTTGAATCCCTAATCTCATTAATTCATCAGCTAATGCTACAGCAAACACCACTATTGTAAAAAGCAGTAACAAACCCAGCAGTGTCCAGGGCAGTCATCCTATTGTGATAAAGAAACAGACTAAAACTCTGTTTTAGCAGTGTGTGAAGCAAAAGAGTACACACCATGAAGATTCTAAAAGAAAATGTGAACACCCTTAAGAATAAGAACTCTAGCTGAACTGTCCTTTCCCATTAGTGTATTCCCATTTTTACTAGCACTATTTGCTTTTCACCTAGCCAGTAGAGTGCCTGTTTTCAGAGACTCAGTAGATTAAAAAGAGACTGAACTTATCTTCACTATAAGCTAGACAGTAAAATAAGACATTTGGTGCCCAAAGGCTGATTCAGATGATCTCAGTAGGTCTCTCATTCGGCTGTCATCAAGTGGTGTGAACTTGCTCACTTCTTTAAAAAACCCTCCACTATCTACACTACTGAAGTCTACCCCATACTCACACCTGAGTATCATAAAAAGACACTGACAAACCTTACATGGTACCTGAGCTATATAACAAGTGGTATCTGTACAGCAATTTCCATTAAATCCATATAGGAAGAATGCCACTTCTTCCTGTGGGAACTGAAATATTCCAAATGGGGAAAACACAATTAAAGTTTGTTGCCTATTCTTCATACCTAAGAGAGAAAGAGTAGATGCTTTTAGTTTGCTAATCTTTCAGGTTTTGACAGGGTTTGTGTATCACTCATCAAGTTGACCTGGACGCATGAGAAAAAAGATGGTCAGGAAAAAGAATAGTTAAAGAAAACAGTTGAAGAAAACAGCCTGTAAGAGGCAGGAAGGATTGGTGTGTACAGAAGGCAATTTTTTCTAAGGCATGTGGGAGGAGGTCTCAGAAGAGATCTGCCGGGAATGCCATGGGAAACTGCTGTGGTGTAGGGGCATGGTGACAGGGTTCCCGCCCTCTCCCATGTCCATCATTAGATGTGCCCTCCCCATTTAATGTCAGTTAATGTCTGTCAAACAGTTATGCCATCCCAGGTTCTGGAAGGTTCTTTGTTCTGTGTTGTGTTATTGGTTCTTTCCCTGTAACCACTGCTTCCCTTGCCTCCCATTGGTTTGTACTATCCCTATCCCTCCCATAGGACCTTACCCTATTGGTCCGTATGTACCCTAACCCCGCCTCTTCTCTCCCTGATATAATCCCTGTCCCCTCCTTCTAGGGGGGACTCTGGGACTCTGGAGATTCAGATCTCAGAGCTCAGGGTAGCTCCCCTCTCAAGAGGTTGTCTCCCTTTTCCTGCCTTCAGTGCACCTATAATAAACCTCTGAGAACTGCAGCGCTCCGTGTGCCGACCCGTCTATTGGTGGATTCAAGCTCTTAGTCATCTGGGGCTCCTGTAGACCAGCCACCGTCGAGTTTCCCCGCAGGACCTAGGTCCAGGACGCCTCAAAGGCAGATTTCTAAGAGCAATCACTCTGTTGTTTTCCATTAGTGCTGTAAGTTGTACCTATTTTAACTTATTTAGGTAACTGCACTATGACTGTCGAGAAATGACACTAATACAATGTGGGGTTTCTTTAATGTTTCTGTCATTATGCACTTTTGTTTCATGTGAACCAAAACAGACAAGAAGAGTGCTTTGAGTGTAACAAGAAATTTCTTCAAGTGAATTAAGGGTGTGTATATGTGAAGGAGATCAGGAACTGAGTCTTGAGTAGAAAGACCAATTAATTAAAGACATAATAACTCTGTAAGGAAAATAGAAGGATAGGTCCCCAGTAGATACAGGGGCTAATTCTACTAATTCCACTGCCAAGCCAAATCATTGCTTCAAAACGAGTAGCTCACTTCATAGGCAGTAATAAAGACTTCAAGACAGCTTTGGTCAGACATACTATAAAGGGAAAAAAATTGCACAGGTAAGGAATCTTACCCTTAACAAGGATCTGTCTGTATTTGCTCCTTTAGAAGCCAGAAAAACTATTCTTGTTGAAACATACACTTCTGCTGAGTCAGGTGTTAAAGCACACCTTAATGCTACTCAATAAGGACACAAAAAAGGAAGTTCTACATATCACAAACTGAAACTGTGCTTTATGCCCAGTCTTTTGGCTTTCCTGTGCCAATATACAGCTTTGTGCTTAGTTATATATGCAACAAATGCACTTGGGATATCTTTCCACATGAAAATCATTGAAATGCATTGAGAAACAGATAAATACCCACAAACATAAGAAGCACTAGAGAAATCCTAGAAAAATCAGCTACCTGCAGATTTCCACACTACATTCCAATACTGAGAAAATATCAGAGGCCATTTTGGAGCAGAAATGAAAGAAGAAAGTCAGAATTTCTGATCGGGTGTCAATGTTTTCTATTAATTAACTGGCTGCCTCTCTGCAATAGAAATGCAATTAGTTTATAATAAAAAGAAAAAAATAAAGCTATTCATGTCTCATGGTTACTGGGGGGACAGTGGGGATATAAATGATCTTTCTAGCAACTACAACAAATTCAACATAGTCTACGGAGGATTTTTTAAATCTGTTTAAGGTTAATGAAGATTTTACGACCTTCTCCCTGTCTGAATACACAGTCCAGTTTGCAAAAGGGGGTTAATTTTTTTTTCCCAAACAGATTGTTAACAATAATCTATTTACTCTTCTATATGCTCTCCTATAGCTTTCAGCTAATAGAAGAAATGGAGAGTGTTTGTCAAATAATTCATTTAAAAACAGCAACTTCTTATACTACCAAAAATCAGAAAAACAACCGTTAGCTAGTCCACAAAAATCTGAACACCAGAAAGTCCTAAAGAGAGGCAAAATACTAAATTGTTTTGCATTTTTTCTCCCCCTGCATTCACTTTTTTTGCTTAAATTTAAAGTGGATCTTGAGCCAGCAAAAATGAAGATGATTCTTTCTCCACTGACTTTCTGTCAAAACCACTAACCAAGCAAAAACATAATTGGAAGTTTAATTTCATAAAGTTTATTTTGTTATTCCAATTATATCAAGAAGACTTATATTGCATTACCTGAAAAAAAAAAAGAAATAAAGAGGGCAGCTGACTGGCATAATTTATATGACACATTCAATAGCACTAATGACTTTTTTTACAAAATAAGTTTCACGTACTATCTCTCATGCTTTTGGAATTTTACTCCATTTTCCCCCCATACATTAGAGATTCCATACCACTGTTCTAAAAGATCAGATTTTCTATCAGTTTCAACTTCTTGTTGATTCAAACATTCTGTTAGTGGTAAACAGACTGGTAGAATAATAAGGAGTTCAAAGTACCACTGTGATAGTAGGAAGAGGTGTAAGGCTGATGTGAGAGAAGTATCTTGGCAGTTTTGACTCTGAATGTAGAGCAGATGCATGAAACAGGACCCAGAATAAATAGTAACTGCAGTCACAACAGAGCAGAAATTCTGTAAAAATGTAACTAGATTGAAGAGGGAGAAAATACCCTGACTTAGAAAAAAAGGAGGAGCTGAGTCCTACTGAATGCATAGCATCCAAGATAAGAGAGGCTGTGAGGACAAAAAGGAATTTCTATTCAATTCTCAGCTTAAGGAACAATTTCAGCAAACAATTCACCATATTTTTGTGAAAAAGTAATTCCCTGTCTCTCCAGAGAATGTGTGTGCATGTGTCTAATGACGTCTCCACATTTTCACACAGTGGACAGTAATGATTCCTGGTTCCCATTTCAGATTTGTGATACAGAATACTCTTGTATGCTGATTAAAGGTGATCCAAATCAATAAGATGCAGTGCAAGATATCCTTGAAGATCTAGATAACATGTTTTCCAAAGAAATGGAAATAAAGGTTTTCAAATACTGCCACAGGAATGACTGACTAACTTTTCTAGAAAGTATTTTTACTACCAAATAAAAATACTTGAGAAGAGTTACAAGAAACCTACACAACAGTAACAAGGAACCTACACAACAGTAGTAGCTACAGGACAGGAAATAAAAATGGTAACTCCCAACCAAGAAATTACTTGTTTCATTCACACTATATGCTTGGCTTGCACTTAAGCATCCATACTGCCAGAAAAAAAAAAGGGGGGTTCTGTCTCTAGATACTATTGCTGCTGGCAGGAAGATTCATGAAGGTATCTTCCAAAACAGCAATACTAGAGAACTGATCGGAATGGAATAGAATAAAAAAATGTAAAAACACCCCTATAATCAATTCAGAAGGATATATTTCCAAAGAGAAGACTGAATCATTGCCAAAATATTAGTTGCATTAATGAGGAGGTGAGGGAACAGAGATAAGAATAAAAGCCATAGAGCAGCAAACACAGGGTTAAGACAGTTCAAATGGCTCTGTTGCCCAAGGTCAAATTAATAGTTACCAAGTCACTGTTCCTGTCAACCTGGGATAGCCACTGTCTGAATCTTCTCATAGTTACATTCTAAGTTCCATTAAATTCCAAGGATTTTCCTTCTCCAAATTTTTCTCCAGGAAAAAAATCACATCTTTCAGGCATGAGAGACAGAACAAGTAATCTTTCATACCAAAATCTGGTGTTTGCTGTAGCCATTCAATTGAGTGCACTTTTTCCTGCATGCTCATTAAAAATGTCTCCCCTCTCTATATATTTTTTGTATCATCTTTAAACATGGATTTCTACTTCAGAGGTTACTTGCCTCTTGTTCACTTTGGTAGGCTTTTATGCACTAACCACTGAAAAAGAAGACTACAAAAGGAATTCTGGTTTGTCAGTCCACTATGGGAGAAGTAACCACTGCTGTTGAATGTCATTCTCAGACTCACTGGCTACATATTTATTCTTCACAACCTGCTTGCTTTTGAAAACCAAAAGCTGGACTATTTTTAAAAAACAACTGGTGGTGTGCCAGCCCTATACATAACCCCATATACATAAAGCCCTGTCTTGTTTGTTCCCAGAGCTCTCCATTCAGCATGTAGCCTCCATAGGATTTATACCCCTCAAGAACAAAGTATGAAGAAAAGATACCAGGTTTGGAGCACAGGCAAAACTACAATGAGATCAAGAACTACCAACCAGGAGCTGGCAGGGCAGAAATGGGTAAAAGAGATGAGGAAATGGGACTGGAATGTAGATCACTGGTGAATGGCACCATATGAGTGCACAGGTACATCACAAGTAACATAAGAGTACTGCAGGGGGAGTTGACCAGGACAGCCAGAGTAGATGAGCACTGCCAGGACACATGGGGCAAAAGTTCCTCGAGCTCTTGCTCATCAGCACAAGATGCTATTTGTGTTGCCTGAGGCAACACCGAGGCTTTGCAGTGCCTTGAGTTACGGTGCTAATCTGTCTCTGTCACCACGAACCACACACGGAGCTCAGGTAGGGTTGTTCCCTCCCGGCACTGCAGCCCCCTGCCAGCACCGTGCTGATATTGCAGCGGCAGACAAAACACCGTAACATTGCTTCACAAAATACACATCCTCACACACCACTTGGCTTCACAAATAACACCCTATTCACATTTCCTTGGAAAGCTCTTTATAAGCTGGTGACACTTCTGGCTTCCTTTGAAGAAACCTATTTTGATGTATTTGAGCACTGATTTTGGCCTGTGCCCTTGTCTCAGGCTACATTTTTCTTTACAACATTTCAGTAGCTACTTTACTAGGTCTGTCCTATGTCATAGCACAATCTGTCTACATTTTTGTCTGCTTCACAGCTTAATTTCTGAATTAGACTCCCTAGAGAACTAAACAAAAGTTGTCTTCCCTCGTATGACCAGATAGAACTACTTACATTGCAGACTTACACATGCTCAAGGAATAGATGTTGGTATATTCCTATTCTGAATAAATACATACACTTATAGCAGAGACATCAGGATTCTGTGAGAGTGCAATCTGGCCACTGAGAAATGCATATATCTAAAGTTTGCAAGATGCTTGGTACAATAACAAACATATTCAATTCTTATTTTTACACTGGAGAATAATGCACTATTCTCCAGTAAATTTCCACTTATAATCAAATCATTACAGTGAAAATTCTCTTCTCACACAGACAATGGATGGACTTCATGATCTTAGAGAACTTCTCCAACTTAAATTTTTCTATGATTCTATACAAATTTTTAATCAAAACCTCCTGATAGTTCTATTCCATTGATTCTAAAGAGATGAAAAGGGTTCTATTTTACTATTCCCAACACAATTATGTAATATAGTCTAAAATCAATAAACACTTTGAAAAGAGACACTACCATCTCACTCTCTTATCTCTGGAAGCCTCTTCTATGTAGACACAGTTTTATGCCCACAGCATTAAAGTGGGCAAGGACAACGTGACTTAAATACACCATTGCTAAATAAAGATTAAAACTATGCTGTTCCCTGGAATATGAGCTCCTCTCCTTCTCAAGGGAGGTTTTAAGATTTCCACTAAATAGATCAGTTGGTAACTGAGATACTCGAATTAAGATATTACCATTCTACATTCTTCCCAATTAATTCTGGTAAGATTTGAATTACTTTGTTTGAACAGCCAGCATTTTCTTTGCATACACTGCCTTTGAAAATCGTTCAGCACAGTTGCCTATGAACAATTTAAACCTAACATCCAGTCTATTATTTTAAATTTTACAATTTAAAAAAATCTTACCTTTAATCCTTATGATTCATTTACTGTCAAGCTGAGTTATATTATTCAAAAATATAATTTCTAGCTTTGATGATTAATGTCTAAAGGCTGAATTGGTGCATTTATATTCAAAAGCAGTTCAGAAAAAATTCATATCCAACAACAATAAAACTGTTGCTATTACACTATCCAAAATCTATAGCCTGCCTCTTAGCTTTATGAAGTTTTTCTCTATTCCCACTTTCTTACTTGCTCAATCTTTCTTAGTTCTTACAGATGCAAATAGAACAAAAATCTGAAAATGAGAAGTGAACTCACTACAATTTCTTATGATGACTCCTTGCTGATGCTCCTAAGTGTCTGCTGGGACGTTACTGTGTTACCAGTGTAGATTTCTACCAGTACACCATGTTCCCTTCCACATTGGTGAAGTAACCTGAAGACTAACATTAAAATGGGAGATGAGGATTAGAGCCACCTACAAGCGCAAGAAAAAACAAAGAAGAAAAGGCTTTTTATATTAATGTCATAGCCTATGTTGCAGTTGAGACAGCCACAATACACAGAGTGTCACCATAAAAGTTCAGAAGTCTTTGACCCACACAGAGTAACACCATACCACTGCAGAAGGCCACAAGCATCTTCCCTTCTTCTTCTACCCAACCTTTTATATTCTTCATCTTATATGCTTTACCACCTGTGTGCCCTCTGTTCCCTTTGCTGATGGTCAGTGCACCTGGGCACTCCATGGCTCATTGTTGTCAATGCTGCTCACCTGCTTTTCACAGCTGTAGCCCATTGGGGACGAGGCTCGGCCACAGCCCCACCCCAATTACCACAAACTGTGTACCTACATATTAAGCTAGTTATTAAGAAATATTAGTAATTATTAATACATAGTAATACAATTCTACTCAATGGATTTGAGATGTGAGCAGGCTCTTCATTTATTTTAAAAGTCTATAGGTCACATGCCTTCTGTTTGGATCCACATACAGGCACTAATTCAAACCTCTATTTATAAATACAGTTTATATCCCAGCCTTTCCTTGTATTTATACTTGGTTAAAAGAATTTTCACAGATTAAATATATTGCCAGTGAGAAGCAATGCTGCCTTGTACTACTAGCAACTCTCCTGTTGCCCAGTTAGGCAGCAACAATACATCACATTATACAACTCTACTCATAATTACTAAGCTTTAGCAGGGAAAGTTCATTGACAAGGTAAAATTTGGTGCTGCTGTGGGTTTCAGCTAAGATGCTGTACTTTCTATCAGTCCAAGATCTGTCCTTACTCGGTGAAAAAGCTAGAAGAACAAACAATAGCCCAGGGTAAAATTTGACATAAACCAGCAAGTAGTCCTTAAGACATAAAGCTTTATTTTAAACAGGCCTTCAAATTTCAATACTAATGCCCAGATTCTTGGCTTCTAAGGATTTGACTAACAGGGCTGCAAACAACAAAACAATCATCAGCTTTTATGTCCCAGTACCTGCTCCTTGTAGACCAGATAACAAACAAAAGGTCTACTCATTCACAAGTATGTTGGACAAGGGTCAATCAGAAGACTATGACCCTGGATATCATCACCTGAGCTGCCAAACTAAGAATTAATTACAATTGTACATCTGTTTTGAACTCAAGAAATGTTCATAAGTCTCTCATTTAATGACTTTAACTCAAGCCCCTTTTTCATCATAAAAGGTGAAAATAAGAAATGGTATTCCCTTTGGCTTCATCTGGAATGCTGCAAGCAAACCCTCCTTAGACATTTTGTAAATTTGCAATATGATCAGTCCTATACTGTCCCGTAAACTAGCAGTAATTAAGCAGTTAGACTGATACTAGAGGCTGATGTGTCACTGAGGCTGTAACCCAGTGCCTGCTATCATGAAGCCATTATTCAATAGTTACAGATTCAGGCAGAGAATATTAGACCAGTAACTCACATCCTGCAGATTTATGGATGATCCTAATCACAAGGATCATACAGTTCTTTAAATAAAGACTACACTCATCACAAAAGATCCACTTATGTGCAATAAGATGTAGCAATTAATTTAGCAATAATTATTCTGTCCTTTTTTCCTCCCCCCAAAAAAATTTGCATTCAAACACTCCATCACATCTTGAATTGGAATGGAGAGTTGTTCTTCATGCACAGTAGAACTATGGTATTTTAAATGTATGGCTGAGCTGTCAGCCCTCTCTCCAGCCTTCATGAAAGAAAATCACATTGACAGACAGGCATGAAACTTTTCCTGAACGCAATGTCACTCAAACTACCTAAAAGGAAAAAACACATGTATACAATATCAACAACCATGAGAAGGAAAGGAAATTTAACCTTTCTTGGTACAGCAGACACAAAGAAACAAGTTCCTTAAGCATCGTCCCTCACCCCACTCCCCAAACCCAAGTTCAGAGACTTCAAATCAATGACAAAAAAATGCACAATTCCCTTGCTTTCTTCAGAATAGATCAAGTGCATTCTTTCAAGTTTTCATGCTGGGAGAATGTAGCAGTCAGAGGCCCTGCAAGGCCTCCCTGGCAGTCACTCGCCTAAGATAAGAAATGCAGTCATGGTGAGTGGACCAAAGCAGCCCCTCTTCTGCCCTCGGACCCTTGTTATCTGTCTGTAAGGCTATAGGTCGTATTCTTCTCAACCCTGGCCATTGGACAATTTCCAACACCCCAGTATGCTACATAAACCCCCATCTCTGCCCAGTTCAGCAGAAGAGCTGTCACTGGAAACCTTCGCAGGAGCTGCCAATAAAGACACCGCTGCGGAACTCCATACAGACTTCTCCTCTCTCATCCCTGCATCTGCCAAGGCACTTGCGAGCACAGAGCGAAATCACTAAGAGCTGAACTCACAGAGCTGAAATCACTCCAGAGTTGCTCGCCAAGTTGCCTGTGGCTGGGAGCTAGCCCGAGGGGCCCAGACAGGCTGAGCTGATTAGCACAGCGCTATCCAGGACACCTATGGCAGCGGCTGCCCGGGGGGCCGGATGGACCCCTGGGACCCCAGGCTGCCATAGGAGAATGTACGTGCTAAAGCTCTTTCTTCAGGAGTAAAGAAGAAATCATGGACAAACAGATTCAGAAAGAGGCCAAGAGAGAACCAGCTGGCTATAATGTGTCCTTGCACATGATGACATGCTGGTACATTTAGTTAAGGATTTAGATCAAGGCTGTCTTTATCCAGAACAAAGGCAAAATTCCTACCACAGAATGCTGAGGCATTGTGAAGAATTGTAGCATTTATTTTATTTTAAATTTATGTTATTCTAAATCACCTGTCTTTTATAAATGTTCTGCCTCAAAATTTCAGCATTATATTACAGCAATAATAAAGTGAGTTATTGCTGACCTGTTATCTTTGAAGTTCCAGAAAGTCAAGAAGGGCTGAAAAATGGATTTTATGACAACCATTTCCCTTCTGTGAGAACAGATCAGCTTCTGATTTATCGATTCTTTTTTCCAACAAACCAATCATCATCTAGCTTATCTGTTCATAAATCAGTTCATTACTTTTTCACATTACTACCCACGTATGAGGAAAAAGTCTATTATGAAATAATAAGAAAAATTATTCAAAATGTGTATCACACAAACCACAAAACTGTTTAGCTGAAGAAATGTACAAACTGAGTAAGAATAGAATAAATTAAAGAAAAAATAAAGCAGGAATTAATTTATATATGCAAAACCCAGAAAAACAGATTTCAACTCTAAATCAAAATCTGAATTATTTGTATGTTGACAGACTTTAACTACTGAATCTTAGGTATTTAAATGGCAACTCAATACAACATAACTTTAACCACAGTTTGTTGCTGTTGAGATTGAACAGTTCATTTTACACAGCAGCATAAGGAACACCACACAGCTTGAGTTTCCAAGGGTTTTTCCAGGTGACTAGTGACAATTTGTCAATCTGTGATACATAGCCTTTCATAGGTTACATATAGTGCATTTGAGAAAAATTTAGATGACTAAGGTTCACATGGTTTAAAAACCTAGAGTTATAGGAGCAACAGGTCTAGACTAAAAGTGTATTTTTGTTTCAGTTTTCATACATGCATTCATCTAATAAGTTTTGCAAATGTTTGTTACATCGCTCAAAGAAATTCCTCCTTACTCTCCAAGTGTTTCAGGGCTTCACTTGTGACAACCATTACTTTGCTAGCTTCGCATGTAACTGCAAGGTTTCCTGCATGATCATATTTTCCAGGATTTTAGCTGCCTTGTTATGCAGATGGACCTTTTCAACAAGAGAATGTTACAGTTTGCCCAAACTTTTACTCTGGTACTGTTAATTGAATTATTGAATCGCCAGGCATTCCACAGTGTCAGGCTCCATTTTCACCACCCTATTTTATCAATCTTTTTAATAATCTCTTCTATCTGGATTACTTTTTTCCATTTTGCCATTTCATCTCTCATCTTACTTTACCCTCACATCACTATAATTTCTCACCCTATCATCAGTACTGGTAATACCACTGTCATTTATAAACATTACAGGAATAAAAATTACTCCTCAGTCTTCCACTGAGACTGCTACTTGTTTTCCATTGTTAATTACCTTATATCTTAAAAAAAAAAAATCTTATGAGGATGACAGTCATGATTAGGCCTTACCATATGAAGGAGTTGTTTAGAACTTCATCACAACTTAATTTTTCATTTTATACCCAATTGAAATGGATAATTAGCTCATCATGCAGGGAAACATGGTCAGCAGTGTTCAAGGGAAGTAAATGCCAGGAAAGCAAACCTCAGCTGTCATCACAAACCATGAAACCTGACATTATACATTATGCTTCTCACTCTTCTAGTGCAGATTCCTTTTGTATACTATTATCCTATTTCTACATTAATGAATTTCTGCATTAATTGTCAAATAGCAATATCATGCTGTTTGTGTCTTAAAACTAAAGTTCACACAGAGACACACACATCTCAAAGGAATACTAAGTAAGCTTAGTGAGGAATACTAAGTAAGCTTAGTGAGGAATACTAAATTGGGAGGGACTGTTGACTGTCTCAAGGGGAGGAGAGGCCCTGCAGAGAGACCTTTGCAAATTAGAGAGATGGACAATCAGCAAGTGTATGAAGCTTAAAAAGGGCAAATGTCAGATTCTGCACATGAGACAGGGCAACCCTGGTGATGTGTATAGACTGAGGAACGAGAGACTGGAGAGCAGTGCCACAGAAAGGGACCTGGCAGTCCTGGCTGATGGCAATCTGAACATGAGTCATTGTGCCCTGGCAGCCAGGAGGGCCAAGCATGTCCTGGGGCGATCAGGCACGGCATCAACAGTGGGGGGCAAGGAAAAGGATTGTCCCTCTCTGCTCTGCACTGGAGCAGCCTCGCCAGAACTGCACTGCCTGCAGTTCTGGGCTCCACAACATAAAAAAAAAAAGATACTAAACTATTAGAGAGCCTACAAAGAAGGGCCACAAGGAATGGGAGGTCTGGAGGGGAAGCCATATAAGAAGCAACTGAGGTCACTTGGCTTGTTCAGCCTGTGGAAGACTGGTGTCTGCCCCTCTGTCTCCCCTCAATCTCTTCAGTCTTGTGACCAGTGACAGGATTTGAGGGAATGGCCTGAAGCTGTGTCCAGGGAGTTTTAGGTCACATATCAGGAATAGGTCCTTCATCCAGTGCCAGAGTTGGGCACTGGAACAGGCTCCCCAGGGAAGTAGGCACAGAACAGCCTGTTTAAGTTCAAGATGCATTTGGACAATGCTCTCAAGCACATGGTGTGACTCTTGAGGTTTCCTGTGCAGGACCAGTGGTTGGACTCAATGATTCTCATGGGTCCCTTCCAACACTGTATATTCTATGTTTCTATGGTGAGTTGTACTGGAGTCATTGTCCACTTTCTTTTCCAAAGCAATGTTCATACTATTTTTATATGCAAAAACTATGTTCTGACTTTTCTGTAAAAAAAAAAAAAAAAAAAAATCAATTGAAGAGAATGGTCTCTCCAGTAAGTAATATGCAATTAGCCCAAACACAGCTAATATCTCTGCTAAAAGGTTGTAGTAATATACATCAGATATTGCTTCATTGCATTTCATTAGAACATTGCATTTCATTAAAACATTACTTCTACTGCAGTATTTACTTATACTCAATATGTAGAAATAAACATAGGCCAAGCTGCTAGAATGTATCATTGACAGAATGATTGTTTCAATCATTAGTTTAGTTCACAGACCCCATAGCTTCAGGCTAGAAGTTCCTTCTCATTACACCTCTGTGCTCATAACAATTCAGAAAACATTTACCCCTACACTTCCACAGGAAATATTAGTTTACACTACATGAACAAAATTTGTAGCCAGTAAGTTTATTACCATAGATTCAGACAGGAATTAGAAAATTGTCTTGCAACATTTCCCACAAAATAATACGCAATGCAGAAGAGCTCTCTGACTTTAGTTACTAGTCCATGGGGTTAAGTTGCTACCTGCTTTTTCTATTGGCCTGTCCACAAAGCACAAAGTCTACAGACAGAAAAGAAAATATTCCTCTTCCCTCAAACAAAGTCACACAAAGCATTCAGCTGTACAGTTAGTGTGTAGCAGCAGCCAACCAGGCTTCAGAAGTTTTTCTGGTAACCATTTGGACACTCTTTGAGGTACTGTGATGGACATGTTGGCAATCCAGAAATTGATGCATTTCTGCTTTCTCTTTACACGCAGCTTTACATGTATTGACATCAGTTACCCATTCCAGGAAATGCAGGGTAACACCACTGCAATGAATCTATCATCTTTCAGGTATTTTTTTCACTCTGGCAAGCAACTGATAACACTTCATATAAATCCAGGTTTATTGTATAAAGTGCACTGGCCACTGAAGAAAACCCTGAACTGCAATTCAAATTTTTCCTATACTTTCAAATTGGACTCTTGACTACTCATCTTCAGTTGTTGCCTCATATCATGGTTGGTTTTCAACAGGTTTTCTCCTAGTATTTTGTGAGGACCAGAGGGAGTTGGCAACACTAAGTGCTAAAGAAGCAGCAAGCCTAAGGCCAGACCCTGTGCTTTGTCTGTGAGATGATATGAAAGCTCTTCAACAACAGGATTTGAAAAGTGACCATCAGCCTATTACAAAAAGGCAGGGATGGACAGGGTTTCATTCCAGGAAATAGGGCTTATGGAAAACAATCTATCCTTTTATCTTGCCAACAAATAATCAGAGATTAAAGGGAAGTGGCAAAAAAGGATTAATTCGTCTTTTGCTCACTTAATCTCCTTCAGTCTACTGACCAGCTTCTGTATATTCTTCACGAAGAACCTGGATCTACTCCAGGCAAAAAGAGACTAAAGGCATATGAAGCAACTACAAATCAGATCATTTCATTCAGAACTAATCAAAGCAAGAGACAAAAAGCCTTAGAAGTTCTGATTAAGAAAGAACTTCTAAGACAAAAAGCCTTAGACTAAGACTTCTAAGACAAAAACCTTAGAAGTTTTTTGTTCAAACTCAACATAAAAGTTCAGTTTGTTCTTCTGTTTGTTAGAACAAACAAGCAGCTTCAGTTTTCAATGATTTAGTGGATTTGATATCAAGGCAGGCTGTGATGGACCCAGAAGCTAATGGGACTTTGAGAAAGAAAAGTGAATCCATTGGCTAGGTGGGACACAAGTCCAAGTTTTAGACTTCTTACGACTTCTTTTTTGCATTTGAACAAGTGATTTCAGATTTTACCCAGGATTCACTGCAATGTTTAAAAGCAAGAATTCAAACAGAAACTTGAAATGCTTTAGAGGACTAAAGAAAGCTGAGGCTTCCCAGCCAGTGTCCAAAATGACAGCGTTCTATCCGCTATCTGTGAACAGAGGAGGACTGAATTTGTCTACTGTGTAATTCAAATGTCAACTTAAGGCTTTTCCAGTACCACATGGCTTGGTGCAATCTGTTTAGAGTATTGTTATTCTTATCTTGTGGTTAGCTATCAGAAATTAATGACTGAGAAGTAAAAGACTCTGATCTTATTCCATGTTCCCCACATGTACTAAGAAAGACCCTCATCCAAAATTATCATAAGGAATATATATGTCTATTTTATAAAAATGTACAGGGATATAAATTATTTCTTAAGTAAAAAAAGGCAACAAAGTAAGCATTTCAGGGGAGAAGTGACAGATGCTACATATAAAATCATTAAGTTTTCCCTTCAAAGACTTAAAATTCCACATTCATATATATGCAATTTGAGAAATGATAGCATTTAACAGAATACATCGATTTAAGCAATGACCTCTTTAAATAAATGTTACAGATGCAAGATTGCCAGAGCTCTTTGGAGAAATAGCCATCCAAAGACCAAAGTGTGCCTTTAGGACTCAGGAGATCTTGTTATAATTCCCTCTTTAGTCAGAGGCTCTCTGTAAACAGATTCGTAAAATTATTTAGATAATCCAAATTAATGGAATAAAGACATTTAAACGCATCTCAGCTTCAGTGCCCCGTTTTTTCAGCGCTCTGTCATCTAAGCATTCTCCTATTTCACCAGTGCTGGGAGAGAATAAATATATCAGAGAGTGAAAAGTGTTCATATCATTGTGAATGCATTATTTTTTATGTATAATAATAGGAACAGGCATTACATGTGTCATGGTTTGACACTGGTGCAATGCCAGCGCCCTTATGAAAATGCACTTTCCTAAATAATTGCTGTGAGATGTGATCAGGAACAGAGCAGAGCACACCCAAGCTTAATAACAAAAGAAAAAAACTTTATTAAACTACTACTACAGTAAAAAACACAGACACTAAATCTAGGATGAAGACCTTCTAAAACACCCCTCCTCTTCTCACCCAGTTTCTAAACAAAACTACAGTGAGACACCACCCAGGATTCCTGATCAAGTTGCCACCCTTCAGATAATCAATATTCAGTCCCTTAAAGGAGAGAGAAGTCTCTCTTGTACCACAGACTCCCCCAGGAAACACAACTGCCACCCTTGTGTTTCCATGTCACACATGGCAACCGCCCAGAGAAAATCTGCCATGGTGACACTCTCCTTTCCATGTCACAGTGCTCTCACCACCGTGCACAGACAGACTGCCCATAGGGCTCCTTTAAGGATGCTTTGCCAAGGACCAAAAGACACAACAGTTCAGCATCTCATCTTGGGACTACAGTCTCCCCCATTTTCCCCCTGGGGCTGAGGGTCTAAGACCAAGAAATCATCTTCTTCTTGACGACAGAGGGCGTCACTATTTCCTCCTCAGCTTTCTTCTGTTTTCTCCATTTCTGCGCTGGTGGTTGCCGAAGCATGTATCTTTGGTTCACCACTGCATCCCCCTAAAATGCAGTTTCTATTGCAGGAGAATTTGGTTCAGTCTATGGCTAACAGAAAAAGTCCAGCCACAAGCCACTCCATCATCTCCTTCTACCCAAAAATTTCATCTTCTAACATCTCAGATCCCAGACTGTCTCTTTTCTACTTCAAATCGGGGAGGCGTAATATTTTACAAAGCCTTAATTTCTCAGGAAAGGGTTAAAAGTTCAGACTCCCTGGATGGCTGACATCTCTGCCCAGAAGCCAATTCCCAAGGCTAAGGCTGGGCACCTCCCTCCCCCTTCTCCTCCGCTGGGCTGGTGCCGTCCGGACTCTCTCTCTTCCCTCTGGGAGGTGGGGGGACGACAAAGGCATCTCCGCTTCTCTCCACCCTTCTGTCCACAGGAGCTGGCTTGGTTCCAGTCCTTCAGCCCCCTCGGCTCACCTCGACCAGGCCACATGGCTTCCCCTCTCCCACCCAGCCTGTGGCTGGGCAGGGGAGGTCTGCACTGCATTCTGACCGGAACAAAAGAGAGACAGTTCTCCTGGGAGTTCTTGCTTTTAACCCCCTGTGTTCTCAGAGGCGTGTCCATACCTTCAGTGGTCACCTTAGGTGCCAATATCTAAACCTGACCACTGATTGGTTTGACCCAACTTCCTGAAAAAATTCACTCCCATGTCAAACCACGACAACATGTAATTTGGAATCTTATACATGTTCCAATGCAGAGGAAACAGCAATTAGAGCCTTATTATGAAACACTGTAAACAGACAAATCACAATATGGTTCTCTATTAAAGAACTCCCAGTACCAGATGTGGCTCCTGCCATTATCTATGCACAGCCATAACTCAACATAAGTAGTCCACTGACTGATTTGTGACTCCAAGTGTTTCCACAATCAAACCCAAACTATTTGATGACAGGCAACAAGTGGATTATCACCCAGACAGGGAAAAATAATTTCTGAGTCATTTCTGTGCTGAAGCACATTAATATAATCACCTTTAAAACATGTTCATTTTGATTTTCCAAGAGACTGCAAAGTAACTATGCACCCAGGTTTTGATTTAACAGGATTCTACTAACTAGCAATCTCCCAAATGCAATCATGGAATTCTCTAGCATAGAAGCTAATTATCCAAAATACCGCTAATTCTGACTCTTATGCTATGCTAGTCAGAGAAGATTCTAATTAATTCGTATTGCCCTGGAACTTGTCTGCACACAAACAAAGGAAGAAAGATGTCGTGTGGCACCAATGAGTATGAAACGAGAACTACAGCACCCCCAGCTGTTCATCCACAGACAAGCTCTGCTCCTCAGGACACAATGCTGCATGGAGACTTGTCCTCTGACACTTTGTTGACACCAATAACACCTTTATCCTCCATAACTGATGTTCAGATATCAAAGCCTAACAAATCTCATAATGAGGAAACAGGCTAAGAGTTCCATTAATAAGACTCTTTACTGCTGTTTATACTCATCAAGAATGATGCAATCCCTAGTTTTCACAGCAAGCTTTTTCAGTAAGACCATTTTAAAACTAACATATGTTCACACCATATAAACTATGGCCAGCCAATTTTCATAACTTTTTTAATGCATAGAAGTTTTAGCACTTGTCACAGGGAACTGTGGTATTGTATTGGTTCTGTGTCTGATAATGCTTCAGAGACAATTCAACAAATTCTGTAACACATAGTTATGTAGTAGCATCCATACAGATGCTTACTTCACGATAGTTTATGTCATCAGGCACAAGGTTTTGAATTTAAGCCAATTCAACTGGTCTTCCCGCGGCTTTTCATCACCAACCCCATACTCCTCACTTTCTCTACCTTTTCAAAACAGACTTCACAAAAAGCTGTAACTCAGTTTATCACATTCAGGCATTTCCTTGCTTTCTTTCCTGCCTTTCAACTCAGAATTTTATCCTAATTAATTCAAAATACATTGTTTTCTCTTTCTTTTCCTTCCAGTGAACACAACAGTACTACCCTAAGAATAAGACCTCCAGACTCCCATCTTCAAGTGTGATACTTTTAAAATACAAGCTCACTCAACTTCCATTACAACATGAAACCAGTTTGTATATATGATTACCCATCGACTATTTTTTCATTTACATTTTTCATACTGTTGCTCCTTTTCATGTAGACCATTAGTCTGATGTTTTAATAGTATTTACTTCTCAAATTACCTCTATTCAGTAAAAAAAAGTTACTGAAATATAAGGAACTAGGGATGGAGAATCATCATACATCTGAATATACTACTTCAAGGATGCATTTTTGTAAAAAATAAGAGATCAAATGTAAATAGCTTACTTCAGAGTTGTTAAGTGCCATGACAAGACAAACACACGAGGCCTTCCTTTTCCTAAGTTTTCCCTCTCCCTGTTTGGCAATTTTAATCTACAGACAGCTGCAGAACCACATCAGTGTGCAGTGTGGTCACTGCAGTGGCTGCACAGGTCAGCACAGAGGACCCCAGATGTGACTTCAGGACTCTCAGATGATTCAGGACAAACCTCCCTGGAGTTCATTCTCATGGCTTCTGCTGCACCGTGAGCTACAGCTCAGTGAATCCAGTCTCTGCTTTACTAGGACACCAATTAAGCACAATTCTGTGCTTACCCAAACCTTGCTGGGACTGACGTTTGTTCTGTTACCCACCTCAAACACAGGGCTGAGATCTTTGAGTGCCTGTGGCTAACAGCCCCCCAGATTCCTTAGCAGCATGCTCAAGTCAAGGAAAACATTGCCCTGTGCAGACCACAGAAATCCTGGGTACTCAGCAGAGGAAGTGTAGTGAGGAATGGGGCTCTACATCTCTGAAAGAAATTTAGACTGTGGAAAACTGCAGCTGACTTAGGATCTGTTGATAAAAGACTAGCAAGTCATGGAGAGACCATTCTCTTTTCAACGTCAAGTATTAGTATTGTTGCATTTAAGTAGCAACAACTTAAACATTGCTATGTTTTAATATGTTAAAATAATTACACCCAAAAGCATCAAATGTATAGTATCTTGATAAGACAGCAAGTTTACCAAATGAAAAATATTCACAGTAATTCTTCCAAAGAATGTCCTTGAGAACATTATAAATTAAATATGTTTACAGATGAAAAGTATCAGAAAGAAAAACAGAGTAGAAAGGTTATAAAAGACTAACAAAATTAAGTTTGACCAAGTACAGCCAGTGGAACTTCATTATTTATTTCACAATTTTTACCAGATTTTTGAGCTTTCTAGTAGGGAAACAGAAACCACTATCAGATCTGGACATTTCAGAGAGCTCCTTGTTTAGTTCAGAACTGATTTCTACTACTTGTAATTATTCCATCCATGTACATTTTCTGGAAATACTGAGTTCTCAGTATGCCTCCCCCTCTTCCAGGCAGGCGGAAAACTGTGAGCTTCAGTAATCAGTTACATGTAATGACCTTGCTGCATTTAAAATTTACTCCTTGCAACTAACCTTAATAAACCTTGCCTTCTAGTAAGATCAAACCATGGTCAGCTCCAATTTCTGTCTGTTATCCAACCTCCTCAAAAGTGATCATCCAGAAACATTTAAAATTCCATCCTTGCTCACTAACCAAGTGAGAAATAGGTTACATAAGGCCACAAAAACTGTAACTGCAAAGTAATTCAATACTTACATTGCCAAATAGTCACAAAGACCAACACAAAACTTCCACCTTGTTTTATCCATGTACAAATACAAATAAACACACCAAATATACACTATATTAACTGCCTGCTGGTACACCACAGTCAATAATATACCACTATGCCCAACATTCAACACATACTCTGAAGCAACCAATGGCAAGCTCCACCCAAGTATTTGGCATAATCTGACTGCTGTTAATCAAGCTGAACTGAGACTTAAAAATATGAGAGGAAAGCCTGTTAGTTTTTAAACACTTAATTTTCTTTGCATATTTAATAAAGTCAAGATGTGTTGGTAGTCATTCAAATATGGAAATGAAATATGCAAGAAAACCTGAGCAGCAGAGTAAGTGCACTCTGCTTTGACATGCCCCCATCATAGGAGGCATCTTGCTGAGGAATAGAGGTTGGGTTTTTTTTTTTTTTTATTTAGCTCAAAACTTGATAAATTGGTAAATAGGTGATGCAATTCCCATTTCTTGCACAAAGAAAAATTAAATTGAAAAAAAATCGAGGCCAAATTTGTGTATTAGCTTTATGTTCCTGCTTCAAAGCATAATGCAAGCTGACAATGTTTATCTGTCATACATTTAATGTGTCCAAGGGAGCACAGAAAAATACATTATATTGATTTTTCAAAATGTGTTAGATATCTGCCTACTCTGAATAACTTAATTCAAATGGCATTTTAGCTGCTGGAAGACAGTGTTCTGCTCTCCCCTCCCTCTGTACTGCAAAGGACTTCACAGAGACAACATGAAGGAAAAGATTACTAATTTTCCATGAGTCTGGATCTAACCTTACTAAATTTTCACAATCTTTTGCCACAAACTCCACAGCGATATCTTTAGAAAGCCAAGAAACAGCAGTAAAGTAGTTTTCCCAAGTCACTGACAGTCAAACACAACAGCACTGGAGAAACAAAGAAAACAGTAAAACAGACTCTGTGGCTGAGAAGAAATACCTGAGTTAACACCACTTTAGCACAACTACTGACATCTCTTATTCTTTGCTTTCCATGGCATGCAACATTTTAAAGAACCAGAACCTGAGCCAAGGATAATGACAAAAAGCTGTTGCACCAATCACATTTTGGCAGAAAGTCTTCACACCTTTTCTTATCAACTTAGCCCAAATTCTTGGGCAAGGCTCTTTTATATTACACTTCTCAGCTTGCCCACAATTATTATAAAGAATCATCAGAGCTACAAGCTCCAGTTGAAGGTCTCATTGAGATCTAGTTCCTTTACACCACCATGGGACATTAATTAATAGCAGGGCTGATAAGCAACTTGTATGTGGATCACCAGCACTAACTGTGTCTTGCAACACTTCCACATTCCAAGGCAAGAGGACACAACTAATATGACTTGGTAACACTTTTACCTTGTGTGGAGTCCAAAATCACCCAGCTATGAGAAAGCAGCAAAGCAACACTTTTTTTTCTAAGTTACATATATAGAGAAGAAAGTACTAATAAGTTTAAAAGGTTCTAGTCTACAGAACCAAAAAAAAAAAGAAAAAAAACACCACCAAAACTGTTGTGTCTGTATGTATTCTTTTGATAAAATGCATCTATAAATTTGAAGATTTGATCAAATATCCTTGCAGCTTTACACAAGATTTGGCAAGTACAGAGCCTGAAAGCTGACAGCAGATAAAAAAATATCAGCATTATTTTGTATTTTACTCCTCTTCTGAGAAAACTCAGTTTTTATCTTCTTTGCCTGCAAACTACCAAAACACATGAAGTCTCTTCAGGAGACTGTTCCTGAGAAACAAAACATTATTTTTTGGAGTAGTAGAGTAGTAGAGTACTTTGGTTTCAGGGAAGAAACTGGATGATAGGTGTGTTATTTTGAAGTTTTTTATTCCTACCTATGTTCTAGTCAAAACTAGGTTCCAATTTGCTAGTAATTAGGACATTTGGGATGTCTTTTCCTTCCCTTTCCTCCTCTTCAAGACACTATGTGACTAGTTTTCTTCAAGCTTCCAAGTCCTCAGCTGAGTGGCTATGCTAAGTAAACTGCAGATACACATTTTATGCAACTCAAAAGCAGTGAGGTAACATATCCTCCCTATTCTGCAGAAAAAATGAAATACAATGTATAGTGTACAGTGGCTAACAAGTAAAATTTCCCTAAAGCACTTCTATCTCAACACAAGAAATATCAAAAAACAACAATCAAGGATTGACCACGACTCCTGGTAACATAGGAAATATGTTACCATAGGCTTTATTTGGATAGGCTGACTAGCAACCAAATTTGATAACATTTTCACCTCATATGTCCTTTTGAAGAATATACAGCTTCACCAAAAAGGCTGGTTTATTTCCAAAAGGGAAGGAAGAAGTAAAAGCTACACAAACAAAATGAGGCAGTCACTGGAGAATGACCTTACTGGGTCTAGCATTCTTTATGACCACACTAGTGAAACACCCGAAACCTACATTCATGGTGGCACATTAACTGTTCATTGCAGCACCCTGCTTCAGTGGAATTATTTCCATGCTTAAATTTGAGCAAGCGCATGTCTGGCTGATCTCTCCCAAGCTGACATTCCACATGCTCTCTGGACAGTTCTGCTCACATTAAGCCAATTGTGCTACGTGCAGCTGTGTGGGTGCAGCTTTCAACCACAGCCTGTGTACTCCTGAATGAGGGCTGTTAGCTCAGGCTCAGAGCCACACTCATAGAAGGATATTGTTTTGGACAGCTTGAAGGGCACATGGGGTGAGATTGTATCTCCAGGCAAATAACACCATGGACAGAGTATTATGTTAGATTAAGACCTGAGATCTGGCAGATCCAAACTCTAGGTTTCATACCTCTTGCCCCAGAGGCAAAACTGTACACACATCTAGAGTTTACAGATGTAAAGCCTTCCATAAAAGTCTTGGAAAGCTACCTGTCACTCCTAGGAGAAAGCTCAGGATGGTCTTAACTTCCTTCCTGGAAATACTAATCAATCCTTTGACTATAAATTATATATTTTTTAGTTGCAACCTATCAGTTAAAGTTCACTGCTGCTCTGCGCTATCAGAATTGCAGCCCTACCCTGCATTTACAACAGAGACACACAACCATATGTATCTCATATTCAAGGGGAGCAGCCAGAAGGATAAGCTTATGAGTCCCTGTTTGACTAAACAATCACCATGATCCACCACCACTAAAAAACTGCTTATGTAATTCAGGGCAAATTTGAACTTGGAAGGATCTATTACATCAATTTCTCTAAATTAAGGAGACAATATAATGCACACAAGCAAAAATGTTTGCATTGGAAAAAAAAATCAAGTGGTTTAATATAGCAAAAAATTTTAAATCATACAACAATCAATCAAGATAATTAAGGACCTAAAAAACTGCATTAGTGAATATAAGGAAAATTTATGAATTGGTTTCCTTCGGCTGGCATTCTAAGAAATCCACTGTGTTCAAAAAGAAAGTCAGGATCCATACTATTAAAAATAACATATGTAAAAAAAAAGGTTCAGAACTAGAGTGTGCACAGAAGACTTAAGCTAGAGGTGTAAAAAATTCACAGCAATCACCTGATGCTGCTAGTGCCATTTCTCAGTGTGACTTTCAGGTCAAAGTCCCCACACGTGCAGAGAACTGAGCAAAGCAGTTCAAAATTTTTGTATTAAGTCCAACCAGTAACTGTGCTTTCTCCTGCCACTGAAGTCCTCCATGAAGTCTCACAGGGAAAAGTATGAAAGAAAAAAGATATATTAAATAGATTTTTTTTTAATTATAGGGAGTGGGTGCTTTTTTTTATACTGATCTTCTATCAGCGTTCTTTTATTCTATACCAATTTAGAATCAGAATCAGTTCTTAGCCATGCCAGAGCTGACTATAAGGGAGACATATTAAACTCATTGCTGAGATTCGTAGGCACAGATGGGGCCTGACATTTTAAAAGCAAACCAGAAGTTTAGTGCATTCAAGTACAAAGGCTTCAGGACAAGATTAGACTTCAGTTTACACCCCAAACACCCATGAAAGACATAGCCAAAGCCTCTTCTCCTCTCCTCCCCAGCAGAATTAGATCTCTAAATTATGCTGAGAGACTATAACCAACACAGCTAAGGACAGAAAATAAGCACATTCATTCAAACTCAAACCAATTGAAAATGTTAGAAGGCAGATATTATCTAACCACAGGACAGCTGCGGACCAAAGAAAGGAAGACTAGGACAGAATCAAATAAATTCTCACATCATAATGGTACAAATATATAACATCTGGCCACCCACATCTGATTTTTGTGGAAGAAAAACATTTTCCTTCCAAATACTTCCCCCAGAAAGAATAGTGTTCATATCTCTTTTAATGCTTCTTTTATGTTCTGTGACAGAATTTGATATTTGTACAGACAAACCAAGGATCCTCAATATTGGATTAAGGGATTATGTGCAGTGGGTTTTGCAACCATTTTCATTTTCTCACTCCTATCATACCAGAATTTGCCAAGCTGAAGTGGGCTGGAGGCAAGTTCAATTTCCATCTTTGCTCAGGGGAGAGATTAAATTTAACTGATGCTGAGAAAGGAAATTCAGTGTGATGAACATAGCAAGACTTGACTTGCAAGCCTGTGAGACAGGATTAGTACCACAAGCAGAGCAGAGCTACTAAAACACCAGCAGAAAACACAGGGACTTACACTTACAAATGTGGGGGGGAAGTAGGAAGGAAATAGAAATTTAACCTTTAAAAAAAAAAAAAAAAAAAGCAAGCAAAACCCAAACACTATCAGCCCAGGACTAAAGCACATTAAACTCAATTCTGTATTTCAATACCAAAGAGCATTCTAGTAAAATTTTAGTTTCATGAGAATCCCCTTTAATTTTGAGACAGTTTGGAATACAATTTGAGGTTTGGATTGTGTGGCTAATATTCATCTTTTAACAGAACTGAAATGGAAACCTAAGTTCCACTAGTGTTTGGAGCTGATTCAAATTTTACAGGATTTATTTATTCCTGGCAATAAGACATTAAATAGCTGCCTCTGTTAGGAAGAACTATTCAAACCTTTGCTTGTGGCAAACTGGAATAACCTTTCCTACAAACTGAAACTTTCCACCAATAGGAAGAGCAGGCACCTCTTCCCTCAAGGAGATCAATGACCACTTCAAAATTAACCATTGCACAAAAAGGACAATTTCTACTCACACAGTCAATTGAACACCTTATTTTGGAGTTCTATATTAGCCCAATTCCTTCTTTTTTTTCTAACTTAGCTAGATTCAACTGAGAGCACCACCTTGTCAAGACTGGCAAAAAAACGTATTGGCCCAGCACAACTATATTCCAAAATTTTCACTATTTTTACTATTTTAAAAGAGCATGATGTCATCTTAAGAACATCTTATCCCTCATCAGAATGAAGGATTAGAATGTATTTTCCAAGACTGAATCAAACATATGGAAAGAAGGGATTTTCTTTTAAAACCCTGCTTTTCCTCAAGAAGGAAAAACACAAAGGTGTTTTGGGATTCTCTTAGCTTTTTTCTTTTTTTATGAAAGCAAGCAGATCCTCTAGAGTTAAGGCTTGTAAACTTGAGTAAAAGCTAAGGAATAAAAGAGGCCCAAAATTATTTAATTCAATTTTCATTTTGAATCAGTTCAAAATTTTCAGTTTTGAATTAGGAAAAAATATAATAATAATAACATAAAATTATACAATATATAACTGTATTTTAATTAAGCTGAAATATTTATAACAACTATGTCAGATACCAGCATATTAATATCAACAAAATAACCCTGTTCATCTTAAACTGCACAGAACCATTTCTATTTAAAAGCAGCTCAATTTGATGAATTACCATCCACAATATGTGTGTGGATTCATGTGTGTTTTAAAGAAGGATCATATCCACAACTAATTTACTAGTTTACTGGTTTAATAATTTTAATAGTAAAACTGTACTATGGCATGGCCCGCCTGCCCAAAGCAGTGCTTTGTTTTGTCTTTTCATTTATTCATTTTAGCAAATTCACTTTGTATGGGAAAAAACAATTAGCAGAGAAGAGCTCAGTTCAGCTGCTCCTTCCAGATAGTTCATGTTAATATCAGCACATTGATACTATCTGCTCTTCACATAAGACTCGAGAATTAGACTTGAATATGCTCGAAACATTGACCATCAAATTTTATATTTTATATCAAACATAAAATATCTTTTACATCAGGAGCTGAATATATTAGAGTATCTGTACTCTGTCATATTAAGAGTGTTCCTGCCATAATTACACAACCACACTGAAAGAAAATGCCCCATGCTAACACAGATGCCAGCTGACCCAGCAGCTGTCGTAAAAATGAATTCCTACCTTCTACAGGTAAGATGTTGGTTGGTGTTCTCATCTGCATGCACATTACCACCAAAAAATACAGCAAATACACCTGTAATCACAAGACAAAACTCCTTAATGACAAAAGGATAAGAGCTCCTTGATTTTGCACGTGGAGCCATCTGACAAATAATGTTGTACTTGCAGCTCCTCAAAAGCTACAAGAGTTTTCCTAATTGCCCTCTATATGAAGTTGAGAAGTACATTCTAAAGAAATGTATCTAACTTCTGTAATTCATCTTGCTGGAAAATAATAAAATATTTCAATAGTGAATTATTTAATTACAAACAGCACCATCAGTCAGATCTTTCCTTATTTTGTCTCACCAGTGTCTCATCAGATGGCATCTAGATTATATGCCATAAATATACAAGTCCCAAGTAATATAAGGAAATCTCTTTCCTCTTTTCCCAGGAGGCTGAGTGAACTGTCCACTGGTGAGGTTTTTACAATATAATCATTTGTGACATCAAACCAGACAGTGAGCAAATGCTGCCCTAGTGTGTGATATTTACAAAAGGGTGAAGGACAGAAAACATTCATTTAGTTTCAGATTTGCTTTCAAGTTCCAAAACTCATTCAGTCACAGCAGAATCAGCCCACACTTTCAAATCTTGAACTAGAGCTAATCCTTTACAAGGCTTCACTCTTTGGGGATTCAAATCTCCCATGTAAATAAGGCATACGATTTGCTAGCCCAGCTACTCCTTCACATTAAGCAAATGGGCAGTGCCCAATTTTAGAGAAACATAAAACAGTGATTACAATGAAGTCAAGGGGGGAACTGTAAGGGCAAATATTCTAATTGGCTAAAAATCTAGACTAAATAAAAACTAAAATAATGGCTGACATAAAATCCATAACAAGTAAACATTCTCATACATAGCTATTCCCTGTTATATTTACTACTGTGTATTAAATGACGATTGAATACTTCCAAGCAGCTGATTTGTGGGGTTCGAGTTTTGGGAATCAAATAATTTATTTACTATTCATTTGCTAAAATATTTCCCACTCTTTCCCTAAAGGGATTAGCAGAAAAATCTTTCAAGATTTTCCTTTCAAAGGCCCTTCTTCATAGATGACATGTAAAAGCTCCATTAGGACAAGTATTTGATACACAGAAACTAATGAGCTATTATTTAACTTCATCCTAAGTGTCAGAAGCCTAAAGCAAATAGGCTTAATTAAGATGATGTGTGCCCCAAGTCTTCTCCCAGGAAACAGGTGAATCACAGCAGATTCCGTTCACTGCCAGATACATGCACAGAATTATCTGAACACATCTGTCGTCAATATATGAATGGCATGACATCTCCTGCTGTTAATTCAGATTGATTACTTGTTAAACACATTTAATTGAGGCAGAAGGGAGCTTAACTGATGTTTACATAAATATATTTAAAATAATGGAGAAAAAGTACTTGTGGCATTTAAAGAGAGATAGAAGGACTGTTTGAACATCAGATCTTATACATGTTCAGATACAACACATGAAATAACCATAACAAAACTAAAGTTTCCTTTATCTTTTACTGTAGTGTACCTACTGATTTAACCAATTTCAAGGTTTGAATAATATAAAGTAGACATGGCAGACCCTTTATTGTTTCTGACAAGAAATAAATTATATTCCTTCATCAAGCAATGACTGCTTCTAAACCCTAATACTTCACTCTACAGGCTGTTTACAGAAACAGATGCCCTACTAGACAAAACTTATGCTCCTGAAAATACATTACACCTAACTAGAGAAATATTTTCTAAAAATTTTGTGTCCTGTGTTGTCCTGTCCTTCCATTGAATCTCAGAACCAGGGATCCAGCCAACTCAAACTGAAAGATTGCAAACATTCAGTGAGAGTCAAACATTCAGTGAGATCTTTTTCAATTTTTGTAAACTCACCACGATTTTGCCTTGATCCCTCTGGGCTAGATCATGGGAAACCTACCAGAAAAGTCTCGGCTTCTTCTCTGGTAATTGTTCATGCAGAAAACTCTGATTCAGGAAATCCATTTTAGGAACACAGCTATTGTCACTGCAACCCCAACCTTTTTCAGTAATGTCATCTCTACAAGTAAAATAACTATTGCCTTTATCTGCTGACTTTTAGGCATAGTGTTTCAATGTCTTCTGAAATACTACTAGTCAAAGCTGTTTGCCTTTCCTGAGACTTAGCCAACTTGTTGATTAGTAAAAACATCCATTGCTTTGCCACTTTAATCTTACCTGCTCATCTCAAAACACTCTTGATCTTTCACTTTGGAATTAAAATAGGTCAAGAAAGTTGGAAGGGAAAAAGATAGCAAGACAGTATTAAGAATACCACAGATATCTCAAGAGAGATTTTCATCTACCAAAGGGATGCAGTTTTATGGATTACAATAGAGCTATTCTGATTCAAATCTGTTAAAAATAGCCTTCTAAGTACAATTGTATCAATTCAGAAATTATCATGACCATTTATCTTTCTCTCACTATCTTTGTCCAAAATAAAATGTAAAATTAATTTCAGTTGCAAATGGGGCTTATTTAAGTACAGTATCTTCAAATAGTGACACATTTAGTGAGTTTTTTTTTGTTAAAAAGTGCCAATCTCTTTTCCCCAAAATTCATGCAGTAACTTCTTGTATAATTAAACTAGAATGAAAATATACAAGCTCTCTGAATTGTTTTTCTGTTAACACTGGACCAAAAATCTCAAATCAGGGCAAAAGGTAATTTGTGACCTTACTGCAGGAAGAGACAAGAGGACAAACTCCATAACACAGTAACCAAGTTCCTCCTAGCAGGAAATTACTTATTAAACTTCCATTCCTCTCCCCACACACCCCAGGTGAATAGAGCTCGCAGACCCTAAGTTATGAGCTCTCAGACTCACTCAAGGGCAAGTCCACAGTCAGGAAGAGGAGATGGAATGGAAGATAGTTGTTGGCAAATAAATTTATAGCAGATGCTTAGAGGAAATGAACAGCCTGTCAGCTGCAGATACACCTAGGTCAAGAGAGGCAGCTTTCAAGAAATGCCTAGGACCGCAACTGAAAAGGGGAGAAGGAAAGGCTTGGGAAAGAAATACGACTTCTGGAAAAGATCCAGAATTTCACAAACTACACTGTTTCCCAAAAAAAAAGATACATGGCTAGCTTGCCATTACTGTGTTTTGATTCTTATTATATTCGGGTTTCTGTGTTTTTCATAACACAGCCAGAAACCTGTAAAAATGTTAGGATTAAGAGATGTAAAATTCAAAGTACTAATACTTCTATTTAGAAGCCTTTTTTTCCCCCATTTTTGTTGTACTTCAGTATTAAGCAAATGAGGAGAAAGGCAACTTGAACTATACAAATTAAAACTGGACCTGATTTTTTTTTTTTAAGCACGTCAAATAATCCAGTTCTATTACTGCTTGGTTATCAAAGGTGAACTTTCTGATCACACAATTATTTCATACACAGAGTGAAAGGCTGATTATGAACACAGGACAATCATTGCCCAATTAATAATCATATAGAGGTCAATACAAAATCTATACCTCATTCAAGTAAGTTTCAAACTCTGGATTACATATTAAAAGAAGCTTTGAGTCTCTAAGATCTCAGGCTGAAGAAGTGCCTCTTAAAAACAGGTAGAGCATTCACAAACCTGGTAATGAAACCAACTGGATGCTATTTTCATCTCCACAGAAAGAATATTAATACAATGTGTCTTCAGGTGCTGGGTAAACTAATTCAGCATCATATGGTGCACAATTAAATCTGTTAACTCAGAATTCCTCAGCCATTATATTCTTTTGAATACAAATAACAAACTGTCTAAACCTATTCACAAAGGTTTTGATGCTTGTCTCAAAGCAGCAGGTAAAGCAGCACCTCACAACACTCTGCAGTATTTATTAATAATTATCTCAATCCAAAGCACCAATTACCATGAGTTGTCAAGAAGAGTGGAAATGCAACACAGGTAGCAGGCATGTTAAGACTGCTGAAAGTTTTCCTGTTATGATTTATTTTCATCTGTAAATACACCACCTTGTAAATAAGAGGCTTGTTTTTCTTCTTTTAAACTCAAAACATCATTCTTATTGCTTCATACTTATCTGTGCAAAAATTTGGGTTTTTTTTTAATGCATGAGCTTAGTATGTCCTTCTGTGAAATATCATGTATGAAAAAAATGTAATGCAGATTCCTTTCAGACAAGATTTTTGAGCCATAACTGTCTCTCTGAGATAACTAAGTAACTCTACAAAGCAGTTTGGCCCTCTGAATGAAATCATAGTTACTTCAGGAAGCAAACCACTGCAGGAGTAACAGACAGTGCCTGGACCTAAATTTCTTACAGAGAAGTATAAGCTCTATTGTGAATTACTTTAATGCCTGGACTTTTCGCTCTCCATGTTTTCTCCTCACAGTTATGACTGTATCCTGGAAAACCACTGCTGGCTGTCAGGTATTAGCACTCATCGTTTTCATGTTTTCACTGATGGTACTGGAATCTCATAAGAAATCACTCACACCAGTAGTCCAAGGTCATGGTTTTGCTTTATCAAAAATGAAAAGAAAAACTTTGAATATTAAGCTAGGAAAAGGTTAGCAGAAATTTTTAGTGTACCCAAGTCCCCTCAGACAGATCCAGTTCCCTTATTTAGATGAGAGGAATGTGGTTTGAGTCCTGGCCTGAAAGGAGCTGAATTCAGGTCTCTCCCCCAGAGAGCTCTACCCAGGCAAACAAAGGATTTGTGCATGAGCACCTGTTCGTCAGAAAACAAGCCCTGCTCATTTCTTTGGAGTGTAAAGGAAAAGGCAGAAAGTTGCCTTCTCCTTCAGTAGAAGATCAATAAATTTGGAGTCTGAAGCAGATAATTGTGACCCCTTTCTGTCATAAGAAAGGTGCTAAAGCCTGAAGAGATGCATAATTTATAGCATATGATGACAGAATTTCCCAATCATTCACTTAAGCAATCTTTGCTCAATGCACAGATTGTAATGTCTTCTAAAATTCCAAACATTTTACCCCATGCATACTAACTCCAGGCAGCAAAGAGTTCTCAATCTCACTCCAGACAGCTATAAGTGAAATGCCATAGCTCCAAAGTTTTACATACTTAAGGGCACATTTTCTGGTGTTCTTATATTTTCTTACCTGGAAACAATATTTTTTTATATTTTGACAAAGGAATGCAAAAAAAATATTATGGTATAATCTGAATGCTTTGAACATTTATTAACACTAACAGCTGAAACTGTTTTCATCAACAAAGCATAGATGGAAACAAGTTTCAAATGCAGGTGAGCAAGATACTGTCTAGAATGGTTCTATAAATATTTTGCAAGAAAAACACAGACTAACAGAATCTGTTGTACCATCTAAATTCACACTGTATTTTCTATGGAAAACTTATTTATATGTAAAACAGGATGGACAGTCAAGTCACTGCAAAGTTATTAATGTAAAGTAAGGAGAAACACCTCTGAGACACTTCATAGGTACTTCTGTTTATTTCCCCTAAATATAGTATTTTGAATGCTGATGCAAATTTTTGCTTTGTTTATCTTGTGCTTTTCATAGAGGAGAAAAAGAACATGGTGACTAAACAACTAACTGAAAATAAAAGCTCTAACCAACATAATAAAAAGGAAAACAAAGAATAAAACAAAAGCAGTTTTCAAGTGAGCATGTTTGTTACTAGGAGAAGATTGTTTACAGGAAGTTCTACAAGTCTGGAAAAAAGAAAATGGGACAAAATTGTCTACAACAATGGATACTGATCACAGACATCAAATTTACCATGAAAGAGTGTTTGAATTTGTAGGAATTATTTCCAGATAAAATGACTGATCTAATGGCATTTCATGAAAGCTCAAGGATAAAAGATAGATTTCTCTTTAATGGAAATCCAAGTCAACTTTATAGGCTTACTTCCCCACTACACGTTGAGTATTATTTCCAATTAAGAATGCAGTTGCATTATTAACTCAGTGGATACAATTTAAACACACTATTTTCAGTAGACTGCTATCCTCAAACACGTCCATTATTACATATCATACAGTCAAAACACCGTAATATAGGACAACTTGATTGGGTGCTGTTGAAAAGCAACATGGCCTGAGAAGTTGATTTTTTTTTAAGTCCTATTCAGTAGCATGAATTTCATGACAGGAATGCAGTATGAAAATGGATTTTTGAGTAGAATTTCATATTCATGGAGTCTAACATGGCAAGCTCCTCCTGTAAAGAATCAGGTTGAACTTACATATGACTAATGCTAGGGAAATACTTAAACCTTTTTTATATATCCCTAAGTCCCACAAAACCTCATAGCTATTTCTAGTTTCTAATGGAAACAATTCCATCTACACTTCTGGCAAATTTTGGTTTTAGAATATTTTATAATTATTTGATAAATAGCAAAGCATAGGCTTCTATCCTCCTCCTAAAGGGAAAGGGGGAAAGCATCAGGACTGGTTCTCTATTTCCACATGATTTAGATAGCTTTGGTAAAATACTGCTGAATCATTATACCCCGTTTTACACCACTGCTGCAGACTAGAGGGCTTACCATAGTAGGGGGGAAACGAAAGAATCCATTCTCTACAATGAAAGTGCTGTGACACACACAGCTAGGGAAAACCAAAATAAGGAACGAAAATTTTAATCATCTTGAAGTACTTGCACTTGCTCAGCTTCATGCAAGAATAAAACCTTTCCACATAATCATTGTAAATTGAACACAGTCTTTAATAAATATAAAAGATGACTCTCAGAAATACAGCAAAAGTTCCAGATCTGCAAAGTAAAAAGTGAACCTCCCTTCCAGTAATGACAATAAATCATTGCTCCATTTTAACTGTTATTTAATTGACTCTTCACTGAAACAAAATCGCCAAGAATTTTCACAATGAACAAAGCCTCCCCTCCCCTAACCCATGCCCCCCAAAAAGAGAAATTCACATGCACAGCAAGAGAAAACAAGCCTGGTAAGGTTTCACAAGCCTTCAACCAGAGGTGGTTATTTGAAGTTAATTCCACCTCACTACTGCTGCCTGGTTACACTGCTGTAGCAAAGATCCTAAACTCCCACAGTCTGGTTTTGCACTGTTGCAACACAATGATCATCAGGATCTGTACTGCTCTGGGTGTCTTCAACATGAGCCACAGGTTCAGCTGATGGGAACAGTGCTGCAACACACAATTATGCGTAGTCAGAACCTTTTAAGGGAAGACCCCATCCCACCAAGACATTCAGATTTCTCTGTACACCAGTTGACAAAAATATGTAGCAGAAGCTGAGCATCCGAAACAGGCACATTTGAACCCTGTATCGCATCTGTAACATGCTAGCAAGAATCACTCTGCCTTTCTCCCACCCTAGAAAGGGTCACACAACTTCAAAATCTGCAGTTGTGATCTAAGAGACTTGTAGGAAATGGACAGCTCTGAGCACCTTGGCTGGCAGCAGTTAAACTCAGCATTTACTTTAAAAACTGCCATACCCTCTTTGCCAGAAAATTCAGCTTTCTCTTCTTAAGTATCAAAAGTACCAGCACAGTCTGATAGTACTGGCAGATAAGATATTACACATAAACATGATGAAAATTATTACAAATTAGAGACAGCACTCAGGAAGTACTAATCATGCTGTCCCGTGCAATTTTTAGCCAGTTACACAGTGACATACCAGAAAAATACCATTACCTTCAGTAATAGAAATCATTTACACAAAGACATGACATTCCAGAGTCTAAAAAACTATCAACTTCAATTTCTTGTGCTTCTCCTAACAAAAATCCTCACCATGTTGCTGTAATAACATAGTTTGAACTAAAGCTTAGTTTACAAAAAACCTGTAGAACTCAGATTACTAGGTGATAAAAAAAATTTTCCCCATTTGAAACTTCACTGGTCCATGCCAACGCTGCTGCCACTGCACCACCACCTGTAACTCTGAGATTGAGAAGCAAGATGTTTTTCTCTTGCCATCTGTGTAACAGTTGTCTTCTGGGCAGTTTTCCTTATCTCCAGTTAAGGGGCTCATCAATGTCTTGCCATATGGCTCAAAGATAACTCCCTCCAGGAGCCGTTTTCTGTTGTACAGGTGATCAAGGACTCACCCCATGACTCAGAATGACATCAACCCATTGTGAAATGCTCCACCCAGGGGGGAGGAACTAAGCATTCCCACCTAGATATATGCTGGAATTTTTGGGCAGAGAGGCAACCTTCCCACAAGTTTCCAAGAGGATACAGCTAGGGTTTTCACTAGACAACTACACCTTTTCTACAAGACTACTGCTCCAACAGAAACCACATCTGCCACTCCAAGAGGACTGCAGCCGCTCCAACTTAGACTGCTACCAACACACTGGACAAAGGGGTGCCAGGTTGTATTCTGACTTTGTCAGTGGTCTTCCTTTTGTATTTTTGCATGCATTTTGTTTCTTTTCCCTTTCCCCAATAAACTATTTCTGACTTCGAGTCTCTCACTAGTTTTGCTTTCAAACCAGAGCAAACTCATGGTGATTTTCTGAACACAGGGAATGTAAAATACAGAATTCACAGATCAGGATGCAAAGTCACACTCTGCATCAGCCACAGGAACTCTCCACAGTAAGTCAGAATTAAAACCAGTTTGTCTCCCAGCATATATCCTAGCCTACGGCGAAACATGAAAATGAAATGACAAAGGACCTAATCTCACTTTCACAGAAGTCAACAGCAAAGCCCCTGCTGACTTCAATAAGAGCAAAAGCCAGCACTAGAACTCCAAAAGTCATTATTACTTCCTTCAGAGCACCAAATGCATTTCCTATCAGTCCCAGCAGAAGGATGATGGTCTCTCAACTTTCCAATAATATTGAAAAGCATCTCAGACTGCCAATGCTAATCTAATGTCTATGACCACCTGAGGAATACAGTTTGACTTCAGCATACAGCCCAAAGAAACTGAAAGAATCAATTTCCCTATGAGAGAAGATGCATGCCTACAGTAATTACTCAGTGAAAGCTTTGGAACTAAGAGAAAAAAGTCTGCCATATTTTAAGGAGAACTTGTGTGAGTATCTCTTCCTCTCTGCACCATAAACAGTTAGGATTCAGGCAATAATATTTACTTTTATATATACAAGAACTTCCTTAGATATTTACCAGGAAATTACTATCAGAAGTGACATACAAAGAAGAACTTTGACTCGATGGAAAACCATGAAAAAGAGATTTAAAAGTAGTTATGTAGTTAATAGACTTTTAACAAGAATTAACAAAGGTAGCAAGACAAAATCTGTATTTTTCAAGTACCTTTCTTCTTGAAGTCATTTAGAAGCAGTCAGAAAAAGCATAATGATTTAATCCATAAACAAAGTGTAAAGGAAAAGCTATCTCCAGACCCTCAGGAACTGGAGTCTTGACCACAGCAGGCAGTTTGAAACCTATGCTGTAAGAAATCCAACAAGAACCTACTACTTATGCTCTCCTCTTAAGAGAGTTGCCAGAACACCTGCAACTACTTGATGGAACAAGCTCTGAGCAGAAAGCAACAACAGCTGCTTCCTATTGTATAGGCTGGAATTTAGTTAAATTTACCTTGCCAGCTACACAGGAGAGACCAGCTTCACCTCATTAGTTACAGGTGCTACTTACTGGTCCAGAGAAGAAAGCATTCTTCTAGGAAGACACACGTGGGACCTGAATCTGGGCTTTCCAATTCAACACTTGTTTGCAAAGAAATCAATAGAGCAGAGAAGGATTATCAGCTGAAAAGTGAAGCTTTCTTCATATTGTCTGTTATTCCCTTCCCAGTACAAAATTCACATGTTCAAAATTCACAAATGAACCTGTATAGAAACACAATAGCTGTCCAGTTCTATGTTCAACATTTTTTGGATGTCCATTTCAAAGTCAGTAACAGGTAGGAGTTTAGTTTAAAAAAAAAAAAAAGCTACTGAAAAGTGGAATTGATTCCACAGGACAAGAAACAATGGCTACCTGGCCACAGCAGAGACAATACAAACCTCCTTTGGAAAGGGAAAACATGAATACTTTGGTTACTGTTCTGCTAATTAACCCATGCTACTGACAATGATCAGAGTATGTTTATGCTGCAGCATTGCACATACCCATTTCCTACTTTTCTCTATCAACAAAAGACCATCATAGCACCTTGGTGAAACATCCTTCTGCACTGATGTGTTACTTGTCCTGAGCTCTTGCACATTTCACATGTGTCCTAACTTAAGCAACTGCAAAATAAGTACCCCCAGTTTCCTTTCTTTGCTGAATAAAATTGAAAAGACAAAGCACTTGCCCTTTCTTGAGCAGCTACTTCACTCACAAGCAGAAAGGTAACTTAGTTCATACAGTTTCAATAGAAGTGAATTATTAAAAAAGTTTTCCCTCCAAACATGAGGTATGAAAATCAAATAAAAGGGAAGCCGCAAGTAATTTGCAAGTACTGTATCGCCCTCTGCAGTCAATGGATAAGTTCTGCAAAATGAACCTGGGCACATTCCTTGCAAAGATCAATTAAAAAACTTCTACAAGTAGAAACCCAGCAGATCTTTTTTATCATGTCTTACTTGTTGGAATCATAGAAACACAATGCATAAACTTTTCAGTTCTTAATATAAATGCTCCACCTGTTACAGATGTGGAAAAGTATGTTCTGCTGCTCCTTCACAATGGGTCAGATTCCTCAATACTTCTAGCATTTACTCTCTTGGAACGTGACAGAAGTTTGCCATAGCTATTTCATAATTTTTTTCTGGTTGCTTCTCATAAATATCCAAAATAAACCACACTTTTTAAAAGTTACGTTAGCTGATCCATCAATGACAGAGAAGTATATTGTACAGTTCAGGTACTGCACTACTTTATTTAACACAACTTATAACTTTCATAGAGCATTCTGCTGAGATTTTTACAGCACTGTATTGGTTTCACCCTGGCTAGATGCCAGGTGCCCCCCAAAGACAATTTTCTATCATTTCCTCTTTTGAACTAGAGAGGGGAGAAAAAACATAAAATGTCAAGATAAGAGCAGGAAGATCATTCACCTATTCCTGTCACGGGCAAAACAGACTTGTCTTGGAGAAACAGACCGAATCCTTTACCAATGAAATCAGAGTAGGATAATAGGAAATAACACCAATTCTTTAAATATTGTAGTGTCTGAATACTGTTGCAAACGAAGGTTAACTCACATTATGGTCAGCTGTCTACTTAATTCTTCACTTTCTTGACCTGCGACAGGATTTGAAGAAACAGCATGAAGCTGAGTCAGGGGAGGTTCAGGTCAGATACCAAGAAAAGGTTTTCCACCCAGAGGGTGGTTGGCCACTGGAACAAGATCCCCGGGGCAGTGGTCACAGCACTGAATCTGTCTGAGCTCACCAAACATTTGGACAATGCTCTGGGGCACGTGGTGTGACTCTCAGGGTGTCCTGTGCAGGGCCATGAACTGGACTAAGTGATCCTCATGGGCCACTTCCAACTCAGCAGATTCTGTAATTCTCTTATTAACACTGCACCAAATGACAAATTGCTTTCTATCCAAGCACCTCCATTCCAACTAAACTTACAACTGCTTGGGTTTTCCCCCTTGGATGCAGGAATATAATTTTTTCTTTCTCTTAAAAGAAAAACCTTTGTACTTTATGAGCAGTGTATCACTACTAAAATGCACATGAAAGCAATGAAGGCAAATTAATAACCTCTCAAAATAAGATTAAACTTTTGAAGACCCACTCTTTTGTTCTCAGCAGATGGCTGAAAGGATCATACCGCAAACGTTCAAGGGAAAATATTAATAGCATTTCATGGTTTCACAGAACAGGACTGGTTTGGGTTGGAAGGGACATTAGCCATCACCTACTTGTCACCTGGTACCACAAGCAGGGACACCATTCACTAGACCATGCTGCTCAGAACCCGGACAGAGTATGCCCGACAACCCCTTTTCGCCATCACCCTGTGGGTCCCTCCGAAAGTAACGAAGAAGGGCGTAAGAGCCCTCTGGAGAGGGGCGTGGCAGCTGGGGCGGGTCACTGGGGCGGCCCTGCCTCCCTCCCCGCGTTCCCCCGGCGACGCCCCGCCCGCCGCCGCCGTTGCTGCTGCGGGGCCGCGCGGTGTCCCCGGGCCGGGCCGCACCGCACCCCGGGCCTCCAGCGAGCCCCCGCCCCAGGCCGGCCCGCGGGAAGGGCCGGAGCGAGCCCGCCTGTGGTCCGGGCACAGCCCTCACGCTGCTCACCCGCCCCAGCGCGGCCCCGGGCAGCCGCCCTCTGAGACCCTCCTCAGCCCCAGACGTCGGAACCGGGACCGGCTCCCTGGGAATACTGGGAGGCTCTGAGCAGCCACGAGGGCTGAGGAAAAGCATCTCTCATCCGTACCGAGCACAGGACCAAAGGGGAGGTGCCGGCCGCCCCGTGCAGCAGGACAAGCGCGGTGTCGGTCACAGAGCCCAGTTCAACACCTGGGCCACCCACGGCCAGCAGCGCAAGCCGCTGAGCAGCTGCAGGTGCCACCGCCAAACATCGGCCAGAGACGCGCCGGGACAAGGCTCCCGGGGCACCGGGGGCACGGCACAGCATGGATCAGTCGCCAGGATCAGACCCTTCACAGCAACCACGAAGTGCCTACCCACAAGATGCCTATGAAGGTGGGCATGGCCCTTACCAGCCACACGAACCGGGTTATGGCCTTAACCCGCCCGGATACAGCCCGTATGAGGATGAGATTCCCGATCCCCAAGCCCGGATGCTGGCAGTCAAGAATGCAAAAGCCTATTTACTGAAGACCAGCACAAAATCTGGCCTGAATTTGTAAGTCTTAAAAAGGATCACAACAAAATAGGATAGGACGTATGAGTAGAGAAAAAGGTAAAAGGACAAAGGGACGTGCATAAAGAATAGGATAATATTATACATGCAATATTTCATCACTGGTGATACTTGCATGTGTCCAACATCTTTCAGAACTAAAATTCCCAATGGAATTTTATAGACAGTTCAAAAAGAAGTTGATATGATTGAGAATAAGTTTAAATTCAGATTCGGCTCATAGATAGATGGCGTATATACTAGAAATGGAGGATGGGAATGCTCTTAAGTATAATCAGACTAGTCTTAATTCTAATTTGCCTTAAGGCTCCATGATCCCCTTTCTTCTAACTATTCCAATGATTTCTCCAAAGATCCAGATGATTAGCCTTTACTTTTTTTTTTACTAAAAGCATAATATTCTAAGACTTTTGTATAGTAAGCCAGCAATGTTTACATTTATATGACAGATATGATCATTTTGCTAATATACTAACAAAGATCCTGGATGAACAGCCCACAAATACAGTAGACATAATTGAGAATATCAGCAAGGATGTGAAGTGGGCGCAGTTTCGGAAAAAAATGGACACTCTTCGAGATGAGCATCTGATCCCTCCAACATTTGAAGCTGCAGAAAAGTATAAAGCCTTGTTTGTCAGGGAAGGTGGAGAAGATGAACATGAAGAACTAGAAGAAGAGATGGTGAGTTATTATTGGAGTGAAACAGGTACCAAATATAACAGGGAAGGGGTGGGTGAATGGTGAGAAGGGAAAGGAGAAAGGGAGGAAGTTGTAGTCTCTTCTGTAGTGCTGCCTCTCCTGACCATACAAATAATTGCAGTCACAGCGCCACGTACCCTCCTCACAGATCGTCCCATGTCTAGTTCCCAAGGAAAAAACCCATCTGGTTACTTAGTTGAAATTTTTTCCTGTAGTAAATCTAATATTCTGAGCTGTTTAAATCAGGGATGTCCTAGAGGTGATGAACAGAAAGTAAGGTTTATAGCATCTCCCATATGCCAGTTCAGCATGGAACACTGCATCCAAGTTTGTTTTCTTTTTATAAAAGGGATGTTTCTTTACCTAAAGTGAGCATAGTTCTTGTTACCAGTTTGACAATATTGTGCACAACTTCTACTGTAAAATAGCAGAATGCAGAATTTTGTGATTCTTCCAGTTCCTGGTGTGGTCCCAGTCTGTCCTTCTCCAACTGAAACAAAGTATACTTTTAATGAAGAACTAATGCAATTGAAAAGCCACTTCTTATAACAGGATTTTTTATTATTCAGTTGCTTATATACAGAAGCATTTTTACCCAAGAAAAAAATGAGAATTCTTATAATGAGACATATAAGAATATAAATGAGAATTATTATAGCCAAGGGAAATCATTCAACAAGATGTTGCTTTTCATATGAAGTTTACTAGTATATATTCAAATGTATTACCATTGCAGAGTACAAATACCAACCACAGAAGAGATAGTCCTTCATGTTTCCCATAGCCTGTTATGTATCTTACATTAACAGTATAGGATGCTGAAAATGAAAAAAGGTAGGGTATTTCCAAAAGGAATTCTGAATTTTTCATAATCCTGTCAGTCTTGCTTTGGTATAAGAAACCTGTCAGATCCAAAGAAATTCCATATGAAACTAGCACTAATTCTTCCAAATTCCCAACCCTGTCATGTCCAACTTCTAATAACTCTGTGTTATATGATCACCTGACCCCCATTAAATGAGAGATGGGTGGTAGAGCAACTGGAATAAATTATCGACCTAGTTCTGCTTCCACTGAAGCCAGATGAAGTCTTACAATGGACTTTGATAAGAACAGAGGGCAATATTTTAAAAACTGCAGGCAGCTATATGCCAAACAACATTCACCCCAGAGAAATGTTGTTGGTCTGGTGCCTAAATATATAAAATCTGTATTATCTACAACACAAGGCAACACAGTGTCACTGTTTGCAGGCATCAAGGCCTCTTAGCTGACATGCCCTAGCACTGTAGATGCCTTGTAGATCTTGTGTAAGAATGCTGACTTCCCTTATTTTGCAGTAATTAGGAGTTTGAATATTGAAAATCTGTGGTCTAAGAGCTGCTGTGTTCTCTTCTCTACCACTAAAAGACTTTAATTTTTCTAAATGATAGTAAAAAAGTAGTGAATGAATGTCTGCAAAGCACTTTGAGATAATAAGTGGCACTACAGGAGAATGAAGTATAATGTTCAATAGATAACATGTTCAACTTTTAAAATAGGTAATTATCCTATTGTTATTTCTAACTCTGAATCTTCTTTCCTAGGGAAAGCCCCCTCTACCAAATGTGATGGAAACAGCCTTTTATTTTGAACAAGCTGGAATTGGCCTGAGCAAAGATGAATCCTATTACATATTCCTTGCCCTTAAAAACCTAATTAATATTCAGCCAATCCAGACCTGTCGCTTCTGGGGCAAAATTTTGGGCCTGGAAATGAACTATATTGTAGCTGAAGTACAGTTACGGGAAGGGGAGGAGGAGGAGGAAACAGGAGAGGAAGGAGAGGAAACTATTGCAGAAAGACAGAAAGAGATGGGTGAGGCTGAAGAAGAAGATGAGCAGAAAGAAAAAGAACCTGAACCACCGAAGTCCACCTATAAACCCCCACCTGATATCCCAAAAGAAGCAAATGGGACTGGGACTAATAAATATGTCTACTTTGTCTGTAATGAGCCGGGCAAACCCTGGGTGAAGTTGCCTCCAGTGACACCAGCCCAGATTGTCTGTGCCAGGCAAATCAAGAAATTCTTCACTGGTCGCTTGGATGCTCCCATTGTGAGCTTCCCTCCTTTTCCTGGAAATGAGGCCAATTACCTGCGTGCACAGATAGCTCGAATCTCAGCAGGAACTCATGTCTCTCCCACTGGATTTTACCAGTTTCCGGAGGACGAAGAAGAAGAAGAAGGAGCAGATACATATGAAGAAAACCCCGAGTTTGAGCCTTCTCCTGTGGCTGAAATGGTGGAGTCCCTTGCCACGTGGGCACACCACGTCAAGGGCATTCTAAAGCAGGTGTGTGCCAGCATAGCTCACATGGGCCTTGGATGCCACTCACACTGCAGTGCTTGTAGGGTTACAGAATGTGAGTAACACTCCTCACCTGCACATGCAAACTATTCACCAGAAATGGTATTGCTTTGAAAGATTTTTATATAGGAAATACGTTTTATATCATATATATTATCAAAATATCTTACACATAAAACATGTATCTTTATATGTTATATAATACATAAATATCTTGCATGTATTTACATATACTATTTTTATGTGTGTGTATATATATATATATATATATATATATATATGCATATATTTAGGAACCCTCTAGGTTTAGTATATTTTCCAGTGATGTGTTCTTGAGATTGAAACTTGTCTTTAAATAACAGTATGGAGTTAGGCCCTGATAGATAACAATAATTTCTTGCAATCTTCTGTATTAGGTTTTCTGCTTTGAAATCCTTATTTGATAGAAGTGTTTAAAATTCTCTTTTCTTGAGTATTATGCTAAAAAGCAGATAGCTTATGGTTGTATGCTGAATGGAACTTAGGTGGTGTTTTCTTCTGGTTAATTTTTTGTTTTATATTTTCTGCTGTGAAACATTCACATGAAAAAACTTAAAAACATGTTTTATTGGACTAGTGCTAGAAAGAGGTATTACTAATTCGGTTTTTATTGCTGGATGATTTGATGGCCAGTTAACCAATTCAAGAATGCTAGTGTAAAATAACAGCAAACGATAGGAGATAAGTTCTAAACTTACTACCAGCAAAACAATAGTGTAAAAAATAAAATTAAGTATGCATTATAATCTTAAGGTCATTCTGTTATGTTCCTCTGACTGGTAGCCAAATAACAATGCAGATTTTTAAAAAGAATAAGTCCATAGTTTGCAGTAACTAGTAATCTAGCAAGGATATAAACTAAACTGGCCAGGAACTGAAGAATACAAAATGACAAAAAGCTGTTATCAGAGGTATAAGGTTATTCTCAAACAGTAAGCAGGAATGAGTGAGGGGAGGAATGAGGGGAACATTCTGCCAAGAGGATGTTGGCAATAATATTTTGTTAACAATATTCCAGTTATGGAATACGTATTTTTCTTCTTCCTATCCCTTAACTGTGTATGTCTCTGAGCCAATTGTTTTAACTAGTTTTAACTTGCATTCTTTCAATGATTGTTACCTGCATCTATAACTTTTCCACATCAATTATAGGGTCGATGTGTTTGGATTAATCCTGCTCAAAAATCAGAGGAAAATGAAGAAGATGAAGAGGAGGAAGAGGAGGAGGAAGAAGAACAACAGGAAGAAAGAGGACAACCCCTTCTTACTCTAATCTCTGAAGATGAAGGTATTATTTATGGAATATGAAGTTTTTGATAGAGAGTCCCTAGGAATGTTGTCATTTAGCAGTAAATATTTGAAGTTATAAAACTCTGACATTTCTTGGAGCAATATACTTTGCCTCTCTAGGGTAAACACGTTCTTTTACAAAAGCAGTCAAAAGCAAAATGGTTAATAGTATTGACATTAAAACTGAAATCATCAGGTTTACTAGGTAACCATCTTGTTGAGATTAAAAGGAAAAAATAACTTAGACTTATCATGTTATTGCAAGTTCAAAACAGCTTGCTACATGAAATACATTCAGCTATTTTTATCTCGTCTTTTTAGGAAAAAAGAAAAATGTGTGTTTATGTGTAAGTAAATAGAATAATATGTACACACATGCACTGATATACATTACTTGTATAAGAATTTAGATCTTTTAGCATATCACTGCAGCAAATCATGGGAAGAAGGGAGCCTGAATATTAGGTTACATCAGTATTTGATTATTTTCCTACTCTCCATTCTTTAATCAAGGTGAAGTATAGCTATACGATTTATCTGCAAGTGATAAAAAGTCCTTGACAAAAGACCCGGGGTGAATGCTACTGAATTTTTTCTGTATGTGGGGGTCTATCAGCATTCCTGTGTTACCACCTGTTGGAAAAAGAGTGCCTACACTTACTGTTTCTGATTTTCTGTCATGCAACTTAACATAAACCTTGCTTGAATTCTGTGCAAGTCTCACAGAAGCTCAGTCTTAAGTATTTTGTAGAGGCTCATCAAGTCCATTTATTCATAGACAGTGTGTGTTTGGCTGTCTTCAGGCATGAAAAGTATCCCTGCTTGGACGGCTCAGGCTTCTACAAACCTGATCCCGGAATATTCTGTTGCAATCCTGCAATCTAACCGATGGCCTGGAGCTTATGCCTTTGCATCTGGCAGGTGAGAGTCCACCTGACGTGGTTACAACACTGACTGTATGTGCTACACACAGGTGCCTCTCAAATGCAAGCAGAGTTCCTTTATTATTAATTCATTGACTGAATTCCAGCTATTCCAGAGACTGATGGAGAAGGCCACTTAAATGTGCACAGCAACAGTAAATAGGTATTTAAGACTGAAAACAAATAATCATTGGAAAGGCTGGCATAAAGTTAATGCATGTAAACGCTGAGTTAGTATTTGAGCACAGTCCTTGATTTAAAACACATATTCTTGTGTTTGTGGGACTTTTTACAAAACCAGCTACATTCTGTGGTTCTGATGTTCATTTGTTTCCACTACACGTGGTTATTACCTCCATGTATATTTCCAGTACACAGTCATTCCACTACACTGTACTGCAGTGCAGTGCAGTGGCACGTCATCATTTTAAATAGAAGATGCATTAACAACCATTAGGGCAGTTAAAAAGAGGTGCCATGTTTAAAATTCTTCTGCTATAGGATATCTGCACCACAGTGACTTCTTGTGCAGCAGAGTAAGGATGCCTGACAGTCTCTGCTAATATTTTGTCAGGGGGTGAATGTGTGATCTTTCACTTCTCTTTCTCAGGAAATTTGAGAACATCTATTTTGGCTGGGGTCACAAATACAGTCCAGAAAGCCACACTCCTGCACTGCCCCCGCCAGCAGAAGCAGAATTCCCCAGTGAGCCAGGAATCACTGAGACAGTAGACCCCACTGTGGAAGAGGAAATGGCTTTCAAGGATGCACAGGAAGAAGCCTTAGCTGCAGCTGAGGAAGAGGAAGATGAGGAAGGGGAGGATGATTAAAATATGGAAGAAAACAGATTGTTTTAAAAGTTTGAACATAAAAAGAATTTTCTTTTTTAGTATTTTTTAGGAAAAAAAAATTAGTCTTTTTTTTGCTGACCTCAAATTATTTTTGAGTGTGCCTTCTTTTTTGATTCCTGTAGGCTTTTCTTTGCAGCTGTCTTCCTCTCCTTCCCCACCCCTCAAACCTGTCCACACTGGCATGAAGGCTTTTTCTGTTTGTTTGACTAAGCAAACATGGTCTGTTTCCTAAAATGATGCTGCTTTGAACTAAGAACTACCACCCACAAGATGTTCACACTGTTTTTCTAGCCCTCATTTCAATACATATATACATTTTACTTAAATAAACTTTTTTAAAAATCCCATTACGGTGTCAATCTTATATGTAAAAGTGTACTATTCAGAGTCAGTGGGCAGCTTATTGAGGTACTGGGGCTGAGTGCACGGCAGTGATACCGCTCATCATTGGCACTGGGGGCTGCATCCCCAATCCCGTGCTCAGTTTCGGGCTGCATCCCCAATCCCGTGCTCAGTTTCGGGCTGCATCCCCAGTCCCGTGCTCAGTTTCGGGCTGCATCCCCAGTCCCGTGCTCAGTTTCGGGCTGCATCCCCAATCCCGTGCTCAGTTTTGGGTCCCTCGCTGCAAAAGACATGGGGATGCTGGAGCGCAGACAAGGGCAGTGGAGCTGGGGAAGGGTCTGGAGCACTGTGAGGAGCGGCTGAGGGAGCTGGGGGGTGTTGAGCCTGGAGGAAAGGAGGCTCTGGGGAGACCTTATCACTGTATACAAGTGCCTGACAGCAGCGCGTAGCCAGGTGGGTGTTGGTCTCTTCCCTCCTCAATTCCAAGCGACAAGAGGAAAGAGCCTCAGGTTGCACGGGGGAGGTTCACATGGCATATTAGGAAAAACTCCTTAACGGAAAGGGTTCTCAGCCTTGGAACGGCTGCCCAGGGAAGCGGCGGAGTGCCCACGCCTGCGGCTGTTTAAAAGAGCGGCACGTGCGGCTGTGCGGACAGCGCTTCATTCCCTGGCCGCTCCCATCCGGGCGCTGCCGGCAGGCGGGGGGGGAAGCAGAGCTCGGGGACTGCTCAGCCGTCTGTTCCCGACCCTGCTTCCCTCGGCCACACCTCCCCGCCAGTTTGTGCGAGTGGTGCGCTCCACGCACGGCGTGCGTCCCTCGCGAGCCAATAGGGAGCGGCTGCGGGCGCAGTTCAAACTTCGGCGGCGGTTGGGGCGGGTGCTCCCTGCGCTCCCGGTCCCGTCCCTTGTCCCGGTCCCTCTCCCTCTCCTCCTGTCCCGGTCCCGGTCCCTCTCCCTCTCCTCCTGTCCCGGCCGGTCATGGCGGACGAGGGTGCTGTCACGGTGTGCGTGCGTGTGCGGCCGCTCATCGCCAGGTGAGCCGCCGGGCTGGCGGCAGTGGAGGCTCCCTCCGCACCCCTGGGTGCCGCCGTGGCCCCGCACCTGGGGCAGGGAGGCGGACGGAGGGAACCGGAGCGAGGGGCTGGCGAGAGCTGGGGAGAGGGGGTCGCGGTAAAGGGGCCCGCGGTTTGGGAGCAGAATCCTCGCCCAATAAAGGTAACAGAGTGTCTCTTCTTTTAGAGAAAATGCCTCAGGAGATAAAGTGTCCCTGCACTGGAGAAGTGAGGATAATACTGTTTCCGACGTGAGTGGTACCAAAATATTTAGTTACGGTAAGAATATGAAAGCAATTGCTTTACTTAGATGCTTACGCGGAGCTTTGCTACTGTAGTTTTGAACGTGTCGACTGTGGTGAATGCCCTGAGCTTCTTGAAATGTCCTCCCAGCTTCCAATTCCGAAGGAGTGTCATTGGGACACGCAGGATTTCTGGTGTAGGCAGTACTGGGATGTGCTTTTGAGGTCAGCTTCCCGATGGACGTTACTTTCTCTGTTCTGGTTCATGCTGTAGTGCCTTTGGAACGCATTTTTTTGATCTGAAATCCAGTTGTAAATGGACTAAACAAGGGCTAGTCCAGAGCATTTAGGGAGAACGGTATGGGAGAACACAGTCCCAAAAGTAACTAGTGTGAATGTTGGATCCTCGTAACTAAGTAGCTCCCTTTGAGTCTTGTCTTACTGATTCACTCTACTTGTTAATATGAGCCACTACAAATATTTTTCCCAAAATACAGATTCAATAAAAGCATGCACCAGTCTAGGAGTTTAGCAATTAACCTGTCTTGTCAGGCTTACCATCCTTGTAGATAAATTAGCCAAAACCTCTTAGGATTAAATAGGAAGACTATTTAACTGTGTTCATCGTTCTTAGGTTTGTGTTTTTTTTTTTTTTTTTTACTTGTCTATCATCTGTGCATTGTGTCTTTCTTGATTTTGTGTTTAATATTTATTTTAAACCAAAAATTTTAAAGCTTGTATTAGTGGTGCTACAATGATATTTATATTGGGGTTAACCTGCAGGTGATTATCCAAATTTGCTGGATTTGGAGTCTGCAATATTAAATGACAGCTTGTTTTGACTTGCAATAGAGTGGCTTCATATGCTTTATTTTTTTTTTTTGTTGTTTGTTTTAAGATCGTGTCTTTCACTCAAGTGACAACACTCAGCAGTTGTATGATGGTGTAGCTGTTCCAATTATACAGTCAGCTGTGCGAGGCTATAATGGTAAGCTTTAAAACTGTGTTTAAAAAACTTTTGGAATGTATTTCAGAGATAGTTGGTAAAACTTAACCATCTTTCTAGGCACAATTTTTGCTTATGGACAGACTGCTTCAGGGAAGACTTACACAATGATGGGGAATGAAGATTCCATGGGCATTATCCCTAAGGCAATTCAACATGTGTTCAAAATTATTTGTGAGGTGAGCAATTCTATTAAATTGAAGTGGCTGAAAGGACTAGTAATATTTTTGCTGGTTACATAAAAGTTAATTTTAGTAGCAAGAGGCTTATGAAGGAATTCAAGTTATATCGGACTATACGTTGCAGTTACTTTGCCAGCCTGGCAAAGATGAGTGTTTCAAACAAAAAGCTAATGGCACTCTAGTAGTTGAAATCAAATCAGAGCAAAACTGAGGAGGGTTCTTAACTTCCTAATATATTAAACTGATTGCAAATAAAAATATATACTCATTTATTAATGTGGTAGATAAGATAATGCAAAGCTGTGTTTATTCTGCCACTTTAAAAGTCTAAAAAGTTAACAATTAAAGATTTTTTTTTTTAGTGGGAAGAATGACACTATATTTACTTATTTTAGGCTTACAAAAGAATTGCTAATTGCTCAATATTAATAAAAGTAAGGAGAAAGTGTACAATAAAACAGTGATTTCCAAAACACAATTGGTGGAGTGTTTGCTTCTGCCTTGAGGGTTTCAGGTAGTTATTACCAGTGAAGTGAAATGGTCACTCCTCCTTTAAGGAGGTGCAGAGTGCTCTTAGAGGGTTTATAGAAGTAAATAAAAGCAAGAAAATTTTTCTTGAATCCATTGTGCAGCCTTTCTTCATGCCATCATTCTCTGCCAAGAAGGCAGGGGAAGAAGCAGCAGCAGCAAAGTAAATCCAAGCAAGCAAAGAGAGAAGACAAGGTACACAGAGAGGAAAGAGCCTAAGCAGGAGGAAATTGGTTATGGAAATGGCATTTAAGTAGGTGAACTATTGTCATGCTTCTGTTCAGCAGTTACCTTAATTTTATAACCTCTTAGAAGTGATATACCATTAATGCAGCTGGAAGGAGGTGGGATAGAAGAAAAATTATTCTGTAGTGTTAGATGCTAATGTACAGTAAAGATGAAGGGAAAGAAATCTGTGGAACAATATCCAAATATCCAAATCTTTATCTCCAATTTAAGAATACTTGTATTAAAAGATGTTCATCAATTAGTCTGGTTTTGGTTTGATTTTTTTTTTCCTTTCCACATTAGATTCCAGACAGAGAATTCCTGCTAAGGGTTTCATACATGGAAATCTACAATGAAACAATTACCGATTTGCTTTGTGATAATAGGAAAAAGAAGCCTCTGGGAATTCGTGAGGATGTTAATGTAAGTGCATGTTGTGTTTAAGTACTGTATCTGCTTGGAGTAAAAGAAGTTGGAAAAAAAATGCCTTCAGAAGCAGCCAGTGGAAAACTTTTCTGGGACAAACTTTGTAATTGTATCTTCAGCATTAGCAAAAGGGCACTTGATGTAGTTGAATAAGTGACTTTGGGCTTGCTATTGCTAGTTCATCTTTATAAAAGGACTTAATCCTCAAGGTTTCCAGGATGGTATATTTGAACAGCAAAGACTCAAGAGTTGTTTAGCTAGTGACACTTCTACAAACATGTTGTTAAGCTCCATGTGTTACAAGTTTCTGACAGATATACAGAGTTACTTTAATATCATCTTCATATCGTCTACCAAGTAGATACACTTTTCTTCTACTGTGATCATAGAATAACCATGCGACTAGAACTATTCAGTAAGATGATCACTATAGAAAATAAATCGGTATTAACACCATCTTCAGTTTCTTTATATGAAGTTTTGTAGGAAATAATAAAAATTGTTGGTTTGGGTTTTGGGGTGGTTTTTTTTCCTTTGGTTCCCTTAAGTGGTCATGGTTTTGGAACATAGGAAGAAGGGAAATTTACCAGCTGTATGACTATGTCCTTATAAGAGTTACTGAGAAATAGACTCCTAAATTCCCTCAGAAAATGTCAAGAAGGATATTTCACACAGCCCTTCTGTTTTTAGGAAACTTTCTAAATCTTTCGTTTGATTCTTGTGCCCTTAGGCAACAATTGCCTTTGACAGTTTTGGTCAAAGTCTAAACTTTACCCATCCCTTGTGTTTAGCATAAAAAGACATTCAGCTGTTGAAAAATACCATAATAATTGCTGGTAATGTTTACATTATGTATTGAAGTGTGTTTTGGAGTTCAGTAAAATTTATTACTGTGTTTATTTTATAGAGGAATACATATGTAGAAGATCTGATTGAAGAAGTGGTAGTTGCCCCAGAACAAGTTATGGAATGGATCAGAAAAGGAGAAAGTAAGTATTTAGACAGTGTCAGCTGATAGCTTTAAAAAGTGTTGGTTAATCAGGTACATTTAGAACCATGGGCTATCTCTTTGGACTTATATTCATAAACCAAAGTTTTTCAGAAAATCTTAAAATGGTACTTTTTTCTGTTTATCTCCAGTTTATTAGATTATAAGCAGAAGTATTCTAATATTGTTTTTTGACAGGAAATCGCCATTATGGAGAAACAAAGATGAATGAACACAGCAGCCGTTCTCACACTATCTTCAGAATGGTAAAAACTGTTTCGCTATTGGAAGTGGTTTTATTGTTTTCAAAGTAATAAAACCTTTATTGCACTTCATTGCATTTTTAGATCATTGAAAGCAGAGAACGAAGTGACCCTGCAAATGCAAACTGTGATGGAGCAGTCATGGTTTCCCACTTGGTAAATGTCTATTTAATACCTTCTTGGAGTACAGGTTAACTAGAGAATTGAGAATTTGCTGTTACTACTTGTTTGAGAGAGTAATGGCACTGCATAATGACTTACAAGAGTTCTTTGTTGTTAACTCTGATAGATGTTTCTTAAATACAGAGGGAGACTCCTGTGGCATTATCTAGAGCAGATGTTCCCACCAGAGGGAGTTCTACATGAGTTATTCATGCTGGATTGGGGAGTGTTATGACATTCTAGAAGCATAAGGGACTATGTCAGAGTGCTCTTGCATTTTGTTCAGTATATTTTCCCTACAATTGTTTCTGACCACTGACAAGTCCAGTGAAATAACTTGTAAAATGGGTAACCTTAAGACTTCCCTTATCCTCAAATTTAGTTGTTGTTTAAAGAACATATGGCCTACATCTGCAATGGCCAAAAGATTCATTTTTTTCAGAAGTGACCCCTCTTAGCATCTCTTTCGTGGATTACTGGTATATGAAATACCATGAACTGGGGGGAATACCACTGGACATCTCTAGGGAAATATTAAGGTTTCAGAAGCCTTTTCTACAGCCTGCTTGAGGGCTACTTGCTCAGGCAAATCATTATGGGATGCCATAATGTTCAGAGTGAGGCTTTTCCTCTGGTAGTTAATTTATTTTCCTTATCTCCACAATGATAGGCAAGGAGAGACATACAGCCAGCTTAGGACCAGACACTAGATCATCTCAGCTAGGCTCTTTCCCATGAAAGATTCCTACAGCTGGAATTAGTAGTTAACACTTCTGTATTGAGAAACTTCTATATTTTTGTGACCAAGGGTAGAGGTTGTTGCACTGTAAGTTTAAAACACTATTTGGGATAGAATAATAGAGTTCATACAAACTTACTCCACACCCTTATGTACCTTTGAAAGTATTGGTTGTGTATAGTAGCTATGCATTAATTCCAGTAATGACAGACCCTTTACTTTTTTTTCTTTGAAGTTTAACTTTAGTTTATTAAATTCTTAGCAGAGATTTAGAATTCCGAGGGCTTTAAGTAAATTGCCTCAGAACTAATGTGTGAAATATTTAATGCATTTGCAGAACCTGGTAGATCTGGCAGGCAGTGAAAGAGCTAGTCAAACAGGAGCTGAAGGTGAGTTTTAAATGAGGCTCTACTGACAACTTCTGTTAATTAACCTCTGTGAGAAACTACGATAGAAAGGAAATTATTTGATTCATGTGCTATTTTGTTATTTATTGTTTATAAATAAGGCCTTTTCCCCTTGGTAGGACAGGATCTACTCAGGAAAATACTGTAAATGCTGTGAAGTGCAAACAATTAAGTAGTAATATGACTTTTCTAGAGTTGCAGGCCCAGCAACAGTCCTGCACTGAACTAATACAATGGGGATGACTCAGTGAAAATGCACCTGTAATAACAAAATCACAAGAAGCTTTTTAGGCACTTGTGTGTAGAGGTGAAGAGTGAATAGATGGCTCAATCTTCAGTTCAGAGGAAGCTCATCTGTTAACAGTCACAGCATAAAGCTGCGCAAAATGCATTGATCAGAAAAAAGTGATCTGAGAGGGACACAATAGCCTCTCTTACAAAGAGTGACTAACCTAAAACTTGTATCTAAGATAGGTTTGTTAAATGTGTAAATGTGGGCACTTGCAAAATTTAATCAAGAAGCAAAATTGTAGTTGTTATGGCCTCAGGTTCTTACTATGTAAAGGTTCTAAATGTTTATTTTTCATTGCTGTTTTATTTCAATGTATTTTGGCTATCATAAAGGATTGGGTACTGCCTGCTGATGGGTCAATAGTGCATTGTGCACTTAAGGTTTAACTCTTGGACAATCAATCCCTCTGAGCATTACATAGCACAGAAGCTTGACAGGTTGAAAATGTATCTTAATATTGTTATAAATTTAAAATAGTAATAATAAAATGTGTGGTACCTAGGTGTTCGACTGAAAGAAGGCTGCAATATAAATCGGAGTTTGTTCATTCTGGGTCAAGTTATCAAAAAACTTTGTGATGACCCTTCTGGGTAAGCAACTGTTTGTGTACCTGTTATAAGATAAGGCACTGCTAACCTAAGGAATTAAAATCCTTCATTTATAATCTTATGTAGGTAACTGTTTCACATAACCTATTACCTCTAGAAAATTTATTTACCAGCTTTATGCAGAAATCTGACATTTTTTGTTGTTGCTGCTTCTTTTTTATTAGCTTCATAAATTACAGAGACAGCAAGCTGACTCGAATTCTGCAGAACTCCCTTGGAGGAAATGCTAAAACAGTTATTATTTGTACAATTACTCCCGTTTCTTTTGATGAGACACTCAGCACTCTTCAGGTAAAGCTTCTCACCTCTTTTCCAGGACTAGTCATTGTAGACAGGTTTGAGGGGTGGAAAATGTAATCTACTGGATCTTTAATGAGTTGGATCTTCTGAAGGGCTTCTGTAAACTCAGAACTTGAAATATTTTTTGTACACAGCATCTTTTCCCAGTCATCTTGTGCTAGGTTGTCTACCTAGAGCTTTTCGGAAGTTGGAACAAAACTCCTTCTCTCACTTAGCAGACAGGAGATAACCACTCTTATCTCGTTTGCCTTTTCCAAACATAGTTAGAGAAGTCTTTGCTAGCACAAGATGGTAGGCACTGCAAGAATTGAACTGTTAATAAACAGTATATATTCTTTAGGTAGGATTGTCTCCCTTTTTGATGATCTTTCGAGCTTTTTATTGAAAAAATAACTCTTACTTAAATGCTCTGCTTCACGTTTTAGGTATTACTATCAAGCAAGGAAAATGTCACCTTTTCAAAGCTTAGAATTCATTAAAAATAAGCCAATTCAAATATTTGTGTCCTATTATTTGCTGCTCTTTATCTAATAAACTCTCCCTTTAATTCTGTTGGGAAATATGGGACAAAATAAGTCGTTTTAGATATTTATTCTTCAACTATTACCTATGAAAGACTGTTCTTCCAGTTTGCCAATACAGCCAAAGGAATGAAGAATACACCAAAAGTCAATGAAGTTCTTGATGATGATGCTCTCCTGAAGAGATACCGCAAAGAAATTCTGGATTTGAAAAAGCAGCTGGAGGAAGTATGTAATAAACTCAAATAAATCAATCCTTAGTACTGATAACTGTCTGGAGACTAGCTGTTTTAAACCAAAAGCAGTTAAATTTGGAGGGGTAGGTGAACTCTTTAAAGTGATTTCTGCCACTTTTATTGAAAGAAGAAAAATTGAATGGGTGATGAAGTCTAGAGCAACTCATGATAGTCAACATCTCTGTGTGCAAGCTAAGGCTGAATGAGATCAACTGACAGAATTGTGAATTTGTTACACCTGATCAGTAGGTTAACATAATTAAGAAATAGAAATTTGTGATGCCTATAGCACACTTTAATGGATCAAAAGAAACAATTCATATAATTAATCTAAGAAGTGATTGAATGTCCGTTAAAGATCCCAACTTCATGTTATTTCCTCCCTTACTGATGCCTAACTTCAGTTTGAGTTGCAGGAAGTTGCAACTGCATGAATATCACTGGCAAAACTTAGGTCATGTATAGGTGGAAGTTGCATTTAGAAAATGTACAATAATAACTTCTCACCAAACAATGTAGTTTCTGATGTTTTTCCTTCTCTAAAAATCTGTGGACCTGTGGAACTATCTTGCAAGTCTTGTTAGACCACAGATGATAAAATATAAACACATGAAAATAACAATGCCAAATGTACTGTTCTAGTGCCTTAAATCAAATAATGCACTTTTTTTATTGCAAATTATAAATATCCTTAGAGAAATTTTTTAGAAAAATGATTCCTTATTTTTAATGATAATGAATTTGCAACATGAACTTGGGAGTATGTTTCGTATCTTCTGTGATAGCAGGTAGTGAGTTATATTTGGAAGAACGCTCTTTTTATACCTAGAAAAATCTGGGGCTGTATGTTTCTGGGAGTTTTGACCACTTTTAAATACTAAGTCTGCAGTGAAAATGTAGACTAAACTGTCAGTTTCATTCTTAAGGATTAAAGATTTCTCTTCCAGACTAAAAGGAGTATATGTGTGTAGTTGTTTTTAAGTATCAGTGATTGTGTATCTTTTGTAGGAGTGGTTTCTGCTTTTAAGATGTCAGTGTGATTAATATTCTCTTTTTGGAAGGTGTCTTCAAAAACTCAGATTCATGCAATGGAAAAGGACCAACTAGCCCAGCTGTTGGAAGAAAAAAATTCCCTTCAAAAAGTACAGGAAGACAGAATACGAAACCTAACTGAGATGCTGGTGACTTCTGCTTCCTTTGCCTCAAAACAGAATGTTAAAGTAAGCGCCTGTTCCAGATCTTACCTGATAACTCTGAAATACTTTGCAAAGGCAACATTACATACATAGGTTTATATTGATAATAAAGAGTAGGTATGATGGGAAATTTTCACTTTTTTCATATTTTAACAGCCTAACTTATAAATTAACTTTTGTCAATTCAATGTTGCCTTGTGGTGAACAGACTGCAGGGACTTTTTTGCTTTCCAACTAATTTTGAGGAAACTGCAAAATACTGTCTAGTTAACTGGTGATACAGGGGTGCTGATGCAGAACTAGCCTGAGGCAACATTTACTCTCTGCCTAGTAGTTTGGTTTTATCACTTCTTCTGTAAACTTCTTTTTTAAAGGCCAAGAGAAGAAGAAGAGTTACTTGGGCTCCTGGTAAAATAAACCAGGCAAACGTGAGCTTTTTTGAAGACTTTGAAAATGCAATGCCGACTGAAACAAAAAAAATGAAGTTGTCTCTGCCAGCAGTACCAGATGTGGAGGATTGTAAGTAACTAGATGATCTTTGAGGTCCTTTCCAACCCAGACCATTCTATTTCATTTTCTGTGAAATTCCCGCTAAATAACTTTGCAAGCATTGCATTACATTTCCCAAAGGGAATAAGTTGGGCCTTTGAGAGCAGAAATTAAAAATCAAATTAACAAGACTCCAAGTGTTGTTCTACACACTTTTCAATGAAAACTGCTTCTACCACCCCAACTTCCCTGGATATTGAGTTTTTAATTCTTTAAACCAAAGGGGAGAGCTGTGAGGTAAATGTCAAGGTCTACAAACACTTGCCATGCAGCCTACCCACACCCCCTAGTTTTTTGGGAAAGTGTTCTTTAACACAGACTGTCCATTTCAACCCATGTTCTCTCCCCAAAAATGGAGAGGTATGCGTGTGAAATCCCCAAATCCTCCACAAGAATAGGAAGTCGTTACTCAAAGATCAGATTGAGACAGAAATTCAAGGATTCACAAGAGGAGTGAACTGAAAATGGCAAAATAAATTTTCTAACAAAATTCAACTGAGGACAAGAGGACAATTTAGCAGTATTGTTGTTAAATTACATCCTACATCCTTATTACCTCTCCTGTGAAATATGTATTTGCTTGTAAGAGGTTTGTTCTGGGCTATTTTTTTTTTCTGTATGGGGATGGAGTGCTTTTTTTCCCTTAGATCTTGCAGGTTACTGAAGTGGTTCTTTCCTTGACACTCAAATTTTTCCTAGTCTGTAATTAAATATATATTCTGGATTTGGTTTAGACTTCATTAACTTGTGATAAGATGGCCAACATAAGTGTAGAGATTGGACTTCAGTGGTGTTCCCTTTCATAACAGAAAATCATGAGAGTCAGAAATCTTACTTAGTGGGCTGTGGTTTTGCCATTGAATGATTGTTTCCAATGTGGTAAAATTATTTTATGAAGAAATTCTTGTTGCTCAGTTTAAAATCTACTGGTACTTCATTAATACTCGTTTCTTTTCAGCTACCTTAGAGAATTCTGGGTATGACAGCCATTGCCTGATGGTTCCTGATCAAATTTCAGAAGCAGAATGGATTGCTGGTCCTAACATGAATTGGGTAACATCATAATCTGTTTTGACTTTCTGATACTGCGCATGTGCATAACATGCTTCTCAGTAAGATCAGCCTTACTCTTCTGTAGAACACCAGTGTTCTCTGTCTGCAGAATTATTGAAACTGGTTAGAAAGTCTCTTGCCATCTCTGTGAAGCTGTGGTATGTGTCTGTGCTTCTATGGGTTTGTGGCAAATGATAAAGTCAACTTTGGTCTTTAAACAGGATTAGCTATGTGAAAAGACAAGCAACAAGGAATAGCATACTCCACTTGCTTGATCTTGTAGATCTGCTAACTGAGTGTTCCTTTTTCTAGACTCAGAAAGACTTTGAAGAATCTGTGCAGCTCTGTGAAGCATTAGCACTAGAAAAGGTAGGTCTATTCTGAAATTTGTAGAAATCAGGCTGACATTGCAGCAACAGCTTCTAAAGCTTATTGTGCCACTTCTTCAGGATATTGCTGTAAATGAGATCAACGTCCTGCAAGCTAATTTTGATAATTTAGTGCTGGAAAATGAGCAGTTGAAATCAGAAATAAATGAACTGAAAGAGAGACTGAAGGAAAAAACAGAAATAGATGAATTTGAAGCCCTGGAAAAGCAAACACAAAAAGATCATGAGGTAAGTGCACTGAAATAGAGTGATAGGAATTCTCTATGCTCATGCTTTCTGGAGTTTATTCCCTGTACATAGCCTTGAATGTTGATTCACAAACTTTCACAAACACAAGATGATGTTATAAGCTACATTCAGCAACAGAATGAATGAACTCAGGATTTAAACTGGATGTTTTTGGAGAGTTGCATACTGAAGCCTGGTTAAACATGTGTATGTGTATCTATATATTATTTTTATAAATGTGTGATCTGAATTTCACTCTAGACTTGTGTGGCAGTTATTTTGCTGCTTAAATACATTTTAGAACTGTTTTGAAGTTCAAGTATGGTTGCTAAACCATTTTTCCCATATTTCTTGTGTGAAACATCTTGTCTTACATTCTGAGATAGCTCATTTTGGTAATCCATGGACTACATGAGCATTAACTTTTAACATATTATTTAGCTTAGTCATGAAATTCTATTAAAATAATAGTAAGAATACTAATAGTAAAATCAAAACATTGTATTTTGTACCAGGAAAAATGTCAAGTTATCTACTGGATAACTTAGAATATAGGAAATGCTGACTTCCAGTTCTCTTCATCTCTTTGTGTGGTTACTGGAGATGTTCCTTGTTTATCCAAATGTTTATGCTCTGATTCTGTAGTCTAAAATACTTAATACTTGTATTAGGTACTACCTGCCTAAAGGCTGGACTGTGAAACAAGTTATTGCAAAAAGAACCCCAAACAAAACCAATAACTTGAGGTCTTGAGACATGGATGTATTGTTCCATTTCTTTCCTGATATCTTTGCTGGACAGAACTTGTGCATTTTAATCTGTATAATATCTTCTGATCATGACACCAATATTCAAGTTTGTTACATCCTTTTGCATTTTTATTTCAGGTTACAATTTAACAATGTCACTGCTTATTTGCATTCTGTTCCCTACAATGATTTATGAATATTATAGAAAATGGCTCCATAAAATATTACTATCTAGCTTGTATTTAAGATTCTTTTTAGAAGAGCCTTTGTATGCAAGACTGAATGTGCTATCTTCCTTAGCTAATGTTTAACAAATCCTAAGTTACAGTTTTCCCTGCAAAGTTTTTGGGTATCTAATAACAGATGTAATGTCTAAAGTAGCTTCCATTGCAAGAACTGCTTTTTGAATGATTTGTTTTCAGATACCTGAAGACAGTCCATAAAATCTAAGCATTTATTGATACCCATGTAGTAGATTATTTATAGCAATACTGAAAGGTCACATACTTCACCAAATACATTAGATTAAATATATCAGTTTATACAGGTAAACTACATAGGAATACTCAAAGGAGGGTGCTTGTTTTAAAGCTTTTCACTAATATTAAATTTGCAGATTGCATCTTCTTACCTTTGCTTGTGGCTATACATAAGTACTTGTAGATGAGTACTTATTGTAAAACTTTTCTAACAAAGACCAAAAGAAAGAAATTAAAAAAGCTCCTATCTGGTCTACTTGTGACTTCTTTCAGAGAATACCACTGAATGTGTTCATCGCTTGTTTTACTTCCATTTTGGCACCTTCTCATTCCTGTCAGTGAATAGATTAAATCATAAATATCTGCATTGTGTCATAAAAAGCTGCTTAATGTGACTAGAATTTGAAGTGTTGTATCTGTTCAATTTCTGCATTAATTGCTTTGATCATGTTGCTCTTGCTTGTCAAACTGTTGCAGATTAAATTGTACTTGAATCCTTTCTAATTACTGGGGAGCTAAAACAGAGCTTTGCATCTCACATATCCATTTTGAAAGAATATGTAGCATCTTGCTTTGTAGCTGTTTAAGTAGATGTGTGAGTATATACTAATAAAAAAGAAAACACACAATAGACCTGGCTTGTTTTCATGGTGTTGGCAACTAAAACTACTGGTGTGGGTGCTTTCTAACATCCTCTGCAATTTTGCTTTAATTTGCTCCACAGATTCAACTAATGCATGAAATTACCAACTTAAAGAATCTAGTTGCAAATGCTGAAGTGTACAATGAGGAACTTGAGGTGAGCCTCTCCATGAATTTACAGGTAGTAAAACTTGTATGAAATGTGCTTGGTTTGTTTAGCTTGAAATACCGTATCTGCTGAGGACAAGCTAGACATGATTGTGCTTGGGTTAATCTTAGCAAATATTAGGAGGATATGTCTAAGAACCATTAATGCTTTCTGTGTAGGTTTTGATAAATTCTGACCTGAAAAACCAAACTGAGCACTCCAATCTTCTTTCCCCCTTTTTTTTCCTCCAATTTTTAGGCAGAAATAAATTCCAAACTGGAACAGCTGAAAGAGAAAGAGAACAAAATAAAAATATTACAGAATCGTGTGGAAGAACTACAAAAAGCAGGAGTGGAAAAAAAGGAGACATCTTTTGCACTGGTAAACTTGAGTTTTCTACTGGGTTGAGAGATTACTTTGTTTTTCTGAGCTGGATTAAATTTAGGTATAGCCTTGGTATGATGAACATCTGCTTCCCTACAGGTCTTGGGAAATTCTGTTTTACAAAGTTTAAAATTTTAATTACTACATATCATACAGCAGTACTCTGGGGAAGTCAAGCTATAAGAAATGCTGCTGTTTATCCAATCTCTCAAGCAACCTGCTACTCTTCCTCTTAAAGTAAACTTACTGAGTTTTCTGAGCCTGCACTTATATTTTAACCACATAAAAATGAACACATTTACTTTATTATGGCTCTGTCGATTTTTGCTTCTTTGAGTATTGACTTTTTCAGGGAGATTGTGATAAACTAACTGAAGAAATTCAGCAGCTGAATAAATCCCTCTTGGACAGTGAAGCCATAGCCTTGGATGCCAAAAAGGAATCTGCTTTCCTCAGAAGTGAAAATTTGGAGTTAAAGGAGAAGATGGCAAGTACTTGTTGAACTGCATTTATAGCTGTACCAAATGCTGTTAAGGGCCTGTCTGCTTCCAGGCTTGTGAAGAAGGCCATCAGTGTGGTGGAGCACTCATCATTAGCTTTCTCCAAATACTCTAAGAAATACTTTTATTATTCAATTTGTGGAAAATGGGTCTCCAGGAAAGAGAGAAAAAGAAAGTAAAGGCTTTTTCCATAGGAGTGGGTAGTTACTTTTAGGTTTACCAGGAGGGAGAGAGAGAGAGAGCAAAGAAGCAGTCTTTAGTGCGTTATTAGGACGTAAGACTTCAGACCAAATTTTACTAGAGAACAAAGGAGAATAACAGATGTGGACTCAGAAGTGGGATGGAGTTTACTTTTGGCTTTGGAAGACTAAAGACAAAATAGTAGCAGCAGTTATGGCTCTGAACTCTAAGGCAGGTTTTGTTAGAGGACTCTGACAGGAATACAGTTGTTAAGTTGTGCCTTATTCTGCCATATTTACCAATGTCAAAGCTTGTCAGAGTGACAACAGAAACTGTACCAGATGCATTATTTAAATGTCAATTATGTAGACTTTTATTCTCTGTGTGACTTGCATGTTGTATTGTTTTCCTGAAGAATGAACTCTTAAATAACCACAACCAAATGCAAAAGGATGTTCAGTTATATCAAAGCCAAATAGAAGCGGGAAAAGCCAGTTATCGTAAAATGCAAGCTGACTTGCAGAGAGAGCTGCAATCTTTATTTCAAGAAAACACAAGACTAACTTCACTGATGGAGGGTAAAGTTCCAAAAGGTACTGTTCCATGTGATGCCCTTTCCCTGCTCCCTCTCTCCTTCCTTTTCCCTGTACTGGTGGGAGGATAGGCAAGGCTTTGGCTCTGGTCTTCCTCAATACATGGAGACTCTGTCAGTATAAAGCAACCAGAGCATCTGGTATTGCTGGCATGGAGTAACTACTTGAGCATTTCCTTGAAAATTGTGGAAAACTGCAGCTTACAGAATATTTTGCACAGTAAAGTTAATGAAGATTGTTGGAGAGAATCTAAAATAAACTGGATACCAGCCTAAGAAGTGCTGACATAATTCAGACCTGTCTTAGTCTTTTAATTGTTGGCAACAGTAAAATGTACTTTTCTGGAATTACAACTATAAGACATCCAGAATGCAATATAAATCTTCTGCTCAATTTAAAACATTTTTTTGCTCTTGCACTCGCTTATTAGTCTAAACTTAAATTTCTAGATTGGCTTTCTCATGTGGAGCTGGAAAAAAAGGCAGCTGACTTAAAAGGAGAACTAGAAAATGCTTTGAAAGAGAATGCACTTCTACAGAAACAAGTAAATGAGCTATCAGAATTTCAATCTCTACCAAATACTGTTGAGATGCAAAAGAAAGAGGTAAAAAAAAAAACTAACCTTTTTTCTTGGTTTTGTATTGTACTTCACTGGTAACGTACTTATGGAGACCTATTGGATATGAAACTTTAAAGCCAAAAGTTGTCATGAGTGAACCTGAGATTTTACAGTTAAGTTTGTTAAATTGTTGCTTCTCAGATATTTAATATTTGTTCCTAGGAATAAGTTTATTTAGTTTAATATGTTTAGTCACTGACTACTATAATTATGCATTATTTTCTAGTCCAACCTTTGCATGTCTATTTGCTGTGGTCACCACTGACAACTGAATGTATAGATATAATGGTGTTTGATCCTGGGCACTATTCTAGAACTGATTTTTTTTTGTGTAGTTGAGCAAAGAGAAAATGTCAAGATCTCTTAGCAGAAATTCTGCTTGAGAAGTTAGAGATTTACCTTGCAAATTCTAGAAAACTTGTTAGGAAACTTTTATTTCCTGACAGGTAAGGGGTTAGTAGAATAAGTATGCAGTAAATGTTTTAAAGGGTTAGTTTGCAAACACTTTTTAGCTTTCTTTGTTCTACAAACCACTTGCTACTAAGTATGTGCAGTGAAAATTATTCAGGGCAAGTAATCTGCAAACTCATTAATGCTTTGCAAAAAGTTCCAAACCCTTCAAGGGTCTACTTCCACTAATCGACAAAATGTAATTAAATGTTAACAACTTAATCTCTTTGTTGATGCCTTAAGTTTTTAGCTTCTATATTTTTCAGTTTCTGTAGTGCATTAGTGTATAACTCTGAACTCTATATGAAACACTAGTTAGCTTTCTTCACATTTTGATCAGACTGAACAATCCTTCTGGGCCTGGGAACAAAGGTCACACCATTTACCTCAGGCCCTGGAAAATACAAACAAAAGTGAATCAGGGATGGGGAGAAGCAACCAGGGGGAATGTGACATTTACTTGAAGCTATAGTTGGACAATTAACCTCTGATATGCCAACTGACCAAACTTCTATCTGTCTGAGAAAATTTGTGACTATTGTCTATCTTGGGTGTAGTCTCTGCCAGGCTTTTGCACCGCCCAAGGTGTATCCTTTGAAGGCCTTTAATAAATACCCACTTTATTCTCTAACTCTGTCTAGCCTCTGTTCTAGGTAGTCAGTCCGAGGAATCAGTATTATGAAGAAAGCATTGATAAATGTAAAAATTCAGTTGAGGATTCCAGTCTTAGCTCAAACATAGGAAATAGAAAGTGCTGAAGAACACCTAAAGAGTTAGAAGAGAGATTTTGGGTCTTGGGAATCCTTCTCTTTTAATGACTCTTTGTTAGAGAGTTCCCTCTCAACAGAGCAAAACCTGATGTATTGTGTATGTTTGCCTGTACTTTATTTCCTACATCTTAGCATGTAGGAAGATGGTTTTTATTATGTAATTATGACAAATACTGATTCAGAAACCACTATATATTAATACTGTTTTTCTGTTGGCAGATTCTTGAAAAATGTGAGGAGTTATGCTTATTAAAATTAGAAAATGAAAAGCTACTTTCTGAAGTAGTTGATAATGAAAGGAGACTTAAACATATGTCTGAAGAAATTGAAAAATCAAAAGACAATCTCACAGATGTACAACTGAAATATATGAAGTCTGATGAGGAATATGCAGCACTTAAAGAGCTCCATGAAGAAATAGAACAAAAATACATAGCTGCATCAGAAACCAATGAACAAATGAAGCTCCAAATAGAATGCCTATCTAAAGAAGCACAAGAGTCTAAAACAATTTTGGATGAAGTGAAATTAGAGGTCAGTGTCAGCTTGCTCCTTTTTACATATGAGACTTGAGGAATTAATTGAAAGTGCTAAAGAAACTGTTTTGGAGAAATACTCTTAAAGGTGTAAATGACACTATCACTAGCTTCCTCTGGCATGAGTGGGTATTACTTATTCTGTGCCAGGAGTATATTGAAGGATTAGTCAGCTCAATGGACTCTTTGTGGGCAAAGAAATATCATTGCTCCAGATTCTTCTGTAATTGACCTTGTAATTCTTCTTTTTCCATTCTTAAGTTGTATCTTCATTATTTAAGTTTTTTTTCTATCAATGCTGCTCTCACCTACTCTATATATAAAGTCATAGAAACAAAGTTTCCTCATTAGGACTTGGAGACCTTTTAGAACATGTGTTCGTTCAAACCAGAGAGAATCGCCATAGAAATTGGCCATTAGAATGGGAAAATAAATATAAAAAATTTAAAAAGAAAAAGAAGTGAAGCATACATATTTTTGCAAAGGTTTGGGCACTGCTCTGGCTGTCATATTCCAGCTATGGTTTTGATAATTCCTAAGCCATGCTACAGTTTGATGTGTATGTTTTAGTAAGACTTCTACTGCTAAGGAGCCATCCCAGGAAGGTTCCTATGTGACTTAAAGAAATGCTTATTTATTGTGAGCGAGAGTATAAGCAGTGACTTACAGAGAAATAATGACCTTGCTAGCTAGCATCTTTCTTCCTTTCTAAGCTGACAAAAGAATCTGTGAGAACATGTACTTATAATGGAGTTCTGCATTACAATGAAAGTGTCTGTCCTTTTTCTTTGCAAACTAAAGCTCTCTAGCAAAATGAAAGAACTGGAAGAGAAAGAAGCAGAGCAAAAACAACTTCTTGAGCTAAGAGAAAATCTTGTTCAGACTCAGCAGAAGTTAAACGAACTGGAACAATTAAAAGAAGAAGAAGGGATTAGTGAAGTGAAAATTGAGGCAAAAGATTTGGAGATCAAGGCAGTCTTGCAGCAGCTTACAGAATGTCAGGAAGAAATAAGAACTCTAACCCAGGAAAGAGATGACCTGAAGCAAAAAGGGGAGTTTCTCCAAGCTGAGACAGAGCAACTCAGAGAGGATATAAAGGACACTGTTTCAATGGTAGGAGAAAGACTTATGAACTATATTAAAATATTTAGGAGAATATAGGAGTGAGAGTTTGTGTGGTTGTTTTTAATCAAGGAATGCTTACTAATATTACAAAATACATGTATTTTCTTTGTGGATTTTCTCTCTTGTATTCTAAAGAACATCTTGGCACATGAAGATCTGAGAAATACACAAAATTCTCTGAAGGAATCCCAGAAAACTGTCAAGAAGTTAGAAAAAAGTATTTCTGAAAAAGAATCTCAGATTCTGAGTGTTGAAGAAGCACTAGGGAAAACCATTCAAGAACTCCAAATACAGGTAAAACCTTATGCAATAATTAAAACAAGCCCAGTTAATCTGCTTGTAGTCTCTGCTGTGTGTCCTTAAAAACTTTTTAGGTTATTGATAGCAAGTGGGCAGGAAAAGAGTACTGCCTAATCCAAATCTTGACCAGCTGCTGCTGTTTCTGAAGAGCTTCAAGATGTATGTATAGTCAAATAAACCTTTGCTTAACTGTGTGCCCTATGGCTGTGCATTTGAGTGGTGGCAATGGATGGGAAATGGAAGAGGAGATGAGGGTTATTTAATTGTAGAAATGAGGATGATTTATATTTAAAATAGAAATTTCTTGATTTATAACTGTCCCAATGAGAAGTATAACACATGATTGTCAATGGCAGCTCAGATCCCAACATACTGCAGAAGGCTGTTATAAATACTGTAGGAGAGAGAATCAAACAAATCTTTGGCATTTAATTTTATATTGGATTGATAAAAATGCTGTCTTTGTGTATTTTTTAAATAGATCTCAGAAATGACAGAGGAAATGAAAATCATCACATCAGAGAGAGATCAGCTGGCTGAGGAGAAATCAGCAAGTAATAGCTGTAGAGAAAGTGATCAGCTTCAGGTGCAAAAGGAACAAATAACTTTGCTTACACAGGAGAACCATTCATTGCAGGAGAAGCTGGACAGTTTACTTGTGAAAATAGAGGAGTTTGGGGCAGGAACTTCGGTAATTATGCTAAAGCTGTAATGGGAAGCTTGCTTACTTAAGCTTTTGCTTGAGTGAAATGTTTGCAAAACATGGTGCAGAAAAGGGTCGTGGTACTTGACTGCACCTAATAAAACTCCAAGTTGATTATGGTCTGCTTGTAATAGATGCCACCCATAGCATTTGTATAAATATACGTATATATGTATATATTAGGAGAATGTCTACAAATAGAATATTAACATGATACAGGATAGTTGGGATCTGTTCTGATTTGCACAGGAATGTTCTATAATTAAGTAGATGAAGTTAAAAACTGCTCATCTGAAAAGGGTGGTTTGGCTCTTCTAAAGCATAGGTAGATCTGACTTATTCCTGGCAGTGAAAGGGACATTGTACGCAACGCTTCTTATAATTGGATGTGCTGATTATACTTCCCTGTGTGTGCTTTTATAGCAGTGCCTCTGATTGTTGTACGTAATCATTCCGTCAAAGGTGTCAGATAAGTTTTTCCTAAAGCTGCATCCTGAATGTATTTATTTGAATCTCTTACAAAATAGATACCACAGGTTCAAGGACAATCTATGGAGCAAGAGTTATTTCTTCTGAGAGAAGAGCTGAGCCAGGCACAACGGAAATTGCATGAAATGGAGGAAGCAAAGGCCAGTGAATACCAAGGGGAATCTGAAAAAATGGAGACAGCAGATGTTATTCCACAACCAAGTGACTCCCAGGAAGTCAGTACCCAGACAGAAAGAGATGATGATCAGGATTTTAAAATGCAACTGGAAAATCTTCATAATGAGAGAGACCAGCTAAGAGAAACTCTACAGGAGACAATTAGCAAGGTAATAAAAGGCTCTCCTCTCTTCCCACAGGAGAACAGCTTTAGTAGATTTCTTAGCTTTTGCAAGTGTTGTTCAGGTGTTAATGTACTTTAATTGTGTCCAAAGAACTCTGAGATGCTGGAGGAGTTGAGATGTACTCGTGAATCTCTTGGACAACATCAAGAGAAGATTGTGGAGCTCAAAGGAAGCATTTCAGAGAAAGAAAACCAGCTCTCGAAGGTGCAAGGGGCATTGAAGGAAAAAACTGAGGAACTGCAGCAGAAGGTCAGAAGCAGTTTTGTCAAGAAAATTAAAATTTCTGCTGGGTTTGGCAGCCCATGTCTACTGCAAGCTTCCTTTTCTAGGGCTCAAGTACATCTAACAAGGAAGCCCATTATTTATGACTAAATATGTCACGGTGCTGAATGACTGAATATTATTTGGAATCAACAATATATTTTAACCTCTCTCTGTTTTCCCAGTCATAAATTTTATAATTCTAATAATGCAAATTTGCTATCTAATTCTGAAGATCCTTGAGCAGCGTTAGGAGAGCTTAACTCGTTCTTTAATTTATTACACTGTTAGAAATTTGTTCTCTGCTTTTAGTTTTCGTGACTGAAGCTAATGTGGGTTGTAGGCTTCCTTTTAGCATATTGTGATGTCTCGTATGGATACAGCGACTGAGGCATTTTTATGGATTTAAGATGGCTTGCATGTTTTTCCACATTTTACTTTTGCCTTCCACTGAGACAGAAGCACTGACTTTTGATTGGCTTTTCAGCAAAATTTTGTCTTTTTTGGCTTACTCCAGCAGGAAGCCTGGGGGGGTATCTTCCTTAAAACAATCAATTCATAACAACCCATATGTACAGTCAGTGCTCCTGAATGATGATCCAACAACATTCTGCAATCCAAACCTCATTGGTGGCACGAGAACATTGAGGAACTTCTAGTGTTACTGGTTGTATTTTCTCCAAAGCATCAAATTATTTTTGGCCATGCCAGAGGTGATTATAAATACCAATGCTGGCTTGGATTTGTTCTTTCCAGCTCACTGAAGTCACTGAAAACCTGACTCGTGTCTCAGCTGAGTATGGCAATCTCCTGGCAGAAAAGCAACAAACTGAAAGGGCAATGAGTGAGGAAGTGTGTCAGCAGCTTGAGAGAATCACTTTACTTAACAAGGAGAAGGATGAGCTTCAGCAAATGGTAGAGACTTGTAAAGAAAGGGAAGAACACTTGTTAAAGGCTCAGAGGCAGTCGGAGATTTTGAAGGACAGCCTAACAAGCAAGGTGAGGCGTGTTGGTGTTTAGTCACTATTACGTATTCTGACATTTTTCTCACTGGTGTGCCAAACTCTCCATATAAATCCTATTTAATTTTTAATTCTCAGAGCACCGTTTTTATGGTTGGTAAACAAACATGAACATTGGCAAAGGGTTTTGTCTGTTTGTTTACTGGTATTTATTAATAATGTGCTAAACTTGTCTCAGCCTTGTAACCCATTGGATTGGTCCAGCTTTGGAATGAGTGCCAATTTATCGTATGTATGCATTTTTAATTAGAACTTGAACATGTCCTCCAGCTTTTTAAAAGGCACTGTGTAGACAGTATGGACTTAGCTGGATTTTGACTCCTTGGTGGTTTTCACGCTCTGAATAACAGGTTTGGTTTGGAAGATTTTCTATTTTGGTTTTAGTGGTTGGATGTTAAGAACCCTGTAGGAGAGAGAATCAAACAAATCTTTGGCATTTAATTTTATATTGGATTGATAAAAATGCTGTCTTTGTGTATTTTTTAAATAGATCTCAGAAATGACAGAGGAAATGAAAATCATCACATCAGAGAGAGATCAGCTGGCTGAGGAGAAATCAGCAAGTAATAGCTGTAGAGAAAGTGATCAGCTTCAGGTGCAAAAGGAACAAATAACTTTGCTTACACAAGAGAACCATTCATTGCAGGAGAAGCTGGACAGTTTACTTGTGAAAATAGAGGAGTTTGGGGCAGGAACTTCGGTAATTATGCTAAAGCTGTAATGGGAAGCTTGCTTACTTAAGCTTTTGCTTGAGTGAAATAATTTGCAAAACATGATGCAGAAAAGGGTCATGGTACTTGACTGTAGACCATTAAACAGCAGATTTATTGTTTACTTGGGCTATTACCCCTCTGTATATTTATATATGGTTATCTGGTACCAGAATGTTACAAATGTTTTTCTGTAAGTAAAATATTGGCTTGATACAGGATGATTATGTTCTACATTGATTTCCGCATGGATGTGGTTCTTATAATCCAGTAAGCTGAAACTAAAAATTGCTCATCTGGAAAGGGTAGTTCTACTTTTTTAGTCTGTGTGGAACTGACTTTTTTCCTTTTTCAGGAAGGGACATAGCAACCAACACTTGCTATAACTGCATGTGCTGATTGTACTTCTGTGTGTGGGTGGATCTATACATGTAATAAATGTTACCTTCAAAAGAAAAGTAATGTATATGGATTTTTTAATATAAAGAGTCCATGGACAAAATTCAATTAAATAATTTTTTGGGTCTACCTAGTGTTTTATACTGCTGAGACCAAAAAAATAGAGATTAGGTCTCTAGTTTTGAAATGGGAGAGGTTTGCTGTGGGGATTTTGTTGCTACTATTCCTCTCTATGCTAAAACTATGACAGTGAAATTCTACTTCTGATAACTTCTTTTAGAAATTCTTGCGTCAAGTTTTAGTTTCAAATGTCTATTGTTTGACGAAACTTAAATTGAATATGGACTTTGGTCAAATTTTAATAGTCTAAAAAGGTACAAACCAGTCTAAAGCAGTGCCTCTGATTGTTGTATGTAATCATTCCGTCAAAGGTGTCAGATAAGTTTTTCCTAAAGCTGCATCCTGAATGTATTTATTTGAATCTCTTACAAAATAGATGCCACAGGTTCAAGGACAATCTATGGAGCAAGAGTTATTTCTTCTGAGAGAAGAGCTGAGCCAGGCACAACGGAAATTGCATGAAATGGAGGAAGCAAAGGCCAGTGAATACCAAGGGGAATCTGAAAAAATGGAGACAGCAGATGTTATTCCACAACCAAGTGACTCCCAGGAAGTCAGTACCCAGACAGAAAGAGATGATGATCAGGATTTTAAAATGCAACTGGAAAATCTTCATAATGAGAGAGACCAGCTAAGAGAAACTCTACAGGAGACAATTAGCAAGGTAATAAAAGGCTCTCCTCTCTTCCCACAGGAGAACAGCTTTAGTAGATTTCTTAGCTTTTGCAAGTGTTGTTCAGGTGTTAATGTACTTTAATTGTGTCCAAAGAACTCTGAGATGCTGGAGGAGTTGAGATGTACTCGTGAATCTCTTGGACAACATCAAGAGAAGATTGTGGAGCTCAAAGGAAGCATTTCAGAGAAAGAAAACCAGCTCTCAAAGGTGCAAGGGGCATTGAAGGAAAAAACTGAGGAACTGCAGCAGAAGGTCAGAAGCAGTTTTGTCAAGAAAATTAAAATTTCTGCTGGGTTTGGCAGCCCATGTCTACTGCAAGCTTCCTTTTCTAGGGCTCAAGTACATCTAACAAGGAAGCCCATTATTTATGACTAAATATGTCACGGTGCTGAATGACTGAATATTATTTGGAATCAACAATATATTTTAACCTCTCTCTGTTTTCCCAGTCATAAATTTTATAATTCTAATAATGCAAATTTGCTATCTAATTCTGAAGATCCTTGAGCAGCGTTAGGAGAGCTTAACTCGTTCTTTAATTTATTACACTGTTAGAAATTTGTTCTCTGCTTTTAGTTTTCGTGACTGAAGCTAATGTGGGTTGTAGGCTTCCTTTTAGCATATTGTGATGTCTCGTATGGATACAGCGACTGAGGCATTTTTATGGATTTAAGATGGCTTGCATGTTTTTCCACATTTTACTTTTGCCTTCCACTGAGACAGAAGCACTGACTTTTGATTGGCTTTTCAGCAAAATTTTGTCTTTTTTGGCTTACTCCAGCAGGAAGCCTGGGGGGGTATCTTCCTTAAAACAATCAATTCATAACAACCCATATGTACAGTCAGTGCTCCTGAATGATGATCCAACAACATTCTGCAATCCAAACCTCATTGGTGGCACGAGAACATTGAGGAACTTCTAGTGTTACTGGTTGTATTTTCTCCAAAGCATCAAATTATTTTTGGCCATGCCAGAGGTGATTATAAATACCAATGCTGGCTTGGATTTGTTCTTTCCAGCTCACTGAAGTCACTGAAAACCTGACTCGTGTCTCAGCTGAGTATGGCAATCTCCTGGCAGAAAAGCAACAAACTGAAAGGGCAATGAGTGAGGAAGTGTGTCAGCAGCTTGAGAGAATCACTTTACTTAACAAGGAGAAGGATGAGCTTCAGCAAATGGTAGAGACTTGTAAAGAAAGGGAAGAACACTTGTTAAAGGCTCAGAGGCAGTCGGAGATTTTGAAGGACAGCCTAACAAGCAAGGTGAGGCGTGTTGGTGTTTAGTCACTATTACGTATTCTGACATTTTTCTCACTGGTGTGCCAAACTCTCCATATAAATCCTATTTAATTTTTAATTCTCAGAGCACCGTTTTTATGGTTGGTAAACAAACATGAACATTGGCAAAGGGTTTTGTCTGTTTGTTTACTGGTATTTATTAATAATGTGCTAAACTTGTCTCAGCCTTGTAACCCATTGGATTGGTCCAGCTTTGGAATGAGTGCCAATTTATCGTATGTATGCATTTTTAATTAGAACTTGAACATGTCCTCCAGCTTTTTAAAAGGCACTGTGTAGACAGTATGGACTTAGCTGGATTTTGACTCCTTGGTGGTTTTCACGCTCTGAATAACAGGTTTGGTTTGGAAGATTTTCTATTTTGGTTTTAGTGGTTGGATGTTAAGAACCCTGTAGGAGAGAGAATCAAACAAATCTTTGGCATTTAATTTTATATTGGATTGATAAAAATGCTGTCTTTGTGTATTTTTTAAATAGATCTCAGAAATGACAGAGGAAATGAAAATCATCACATCAGAGAGAGATCAGCTGGCTGAGGAGAAATCAGCAAGTAATAGCTGTAGAGAAAGTGATCAGCTTCAGGTGCAAAAGGAACAAATAACTTTGCTTACACAAGAGAACCATTCATTGCAGGAGAAGCTGGACAGTTTACTTGTGAAAATAGAGGAGTTTGGGGCAGGAACTTCGGTAATTATGCTAAAGCTGTAATGGGAAGCTTGCTTACTTAAGCTTTTGCTTGAGTGAAATAATTTGCAAAACATGATGCAGAAAAGGGTCGTGGTACTTGACTGCACCTAATAAAACTCCAAGTTGATTATGGTCTACTTGTAATAGAGGCCACCCATAGCATTTGTATAAATATACGTATATATGTATATATTAGGAGAATGTCTATAAATAGAATATTAACATGATACAGGATAGTTGGGATCTGTTCTGATTTGCACAGGAATGTTCTATAATTAAGTAGATGAAGTTAAAAACTGCTCATCTGAAAAGGGTGGTTTGGCTCTTCTAAAGCATAGGTAGATCTGACTTATTCCTGGCAGTGAAAGGGACATTGTACGCAACGCTTCTTATAATTGGATGTGCTGATTATACTTCCCTGTGTGTGCTTTTATAGCAGTGCCTCTGATTGTTGTATGTAATCATTCCGTCAAAGGTGTCAGATAAGTTTTTCCTAAAGCTGCATCCTGAATGTATTTATTTGAATCTCTTACAAAATAGATGCCACAGGTTCAAGGACAATCTATGGAGCAAGAGTTATTTCTTCTGAGAGAAGAGCTGAGCCAGGCACAACGGAAATTGCATGAAATGGAGGAAGCAAAGGCCAGTGAATACCAAGGGGAATCTGAAAAAATGGAGACAGCAGATGTTATTCCACAACCAAGTGACTCCCAGGAAGTCAGTACCCAGACAGAAAGAGATGATGATCAGGATTTTAAAATGCAACTGGAAAATCTTCATAATGAGAGAGACCAGCTAAGAGAAACTCTACAGGAGACAATTAGCAAGGTAATAAAAGGCTCTCCTCTCTTCCCACAGGAGAACAGCTTTAGTAGATTTCTTAGCTTTTGCAAGTGTTGTTCAGGTGTTAATGTACTTTAATTGTGTCCAAAGAACTCTGAGATGCTGGAGGAGTTGAGATGTACTCGTGAATCTCTTGGACAACATCAAGAGAAGATTGTGGAGCTCAAAGGAAGCATTTCAGAGAAAGAAAACCAGCTCTCAAAGGTGCAAGGGGCATTGAAGGAAAAAACTAAGGAACTGCAGCAGAAGGTCAGAAGCAGTTTTGTCAAGAAAATTAAAATTTCTGCTGGGTTTGGCAGCCCATGTCTACTGCAAGCTTCCTTTTCTAGGGCTCAAGTACATCTAACAAGGAAGCCCATTATTTATGACTAAATATGTCACGGTGCTGAATGACTGAATATTATTTGGAATCAACAATATATTTTAACCTCTCTCTGTTTTCCCAGTCATAAATTTTATAATTCTAATAATGCAAATTTGCTATCTAATTCTGAAGATCCTTGAGCAGCGTTAGGAGAGCTTAACTCGTTCTTTAATTTATTACACTGTTAGAAATTTGTTCTCTGCTTTTAGTTTTCGTGACTGAAGCTAATGTGGGTTGTAGGCTTCCTTTTAGCATATTGTGATGTCTCGTATGGATACAGCGACTGAGGCATTTTTATGGATTTAAGATGGCTTGCATGTTTTTCCACATTTTACTTTTGCCTTCCACTGAGACAGAAGCACTGACTTTTGATTGGCTTTTCAGCAAAATTTTGTCTTTTTTGGCTTACTCCAGCAGGAAGCCTGGGGGGGTATCTTCCTTAAAACAATCAATTCATAACAACCCATATGTACAGTCAGTGCTCCTGAATGATGATCCAACAACATTCTGCAATCCAAACCTCATTGGTGGCACGAGAACATTGAGGAACTTCTAGTGTTACTGGTTGTATTTTCTCCAAAGCATCAAATTATTTTTGGCCATGCCAGAGGTGATTATAAATACCAATGCTGGCTTGGATTTGTTCTTTCCAGCTCACTGAAGTCACTGAAAACCTGACTCGTGTCTCAGCTGAGTATGGCAATCTCCTGGCAGAAAAGCAACAAACTGAAAGGGCAATGAGTGAGGAAGTGTGTCAGCAGCTTGAGAGAATCACTTTACTTAACAAGGAGAAGGATGAGCTTCAGCAAATGGTAGAGACTTGTAAAGAAAGGGAAGAACACTTGTTAAAGGCTCAGAGGCAGTCAGAGATTTTGAAGGACAGCCTAACAAGCAAGGTGAGGAGTGGTGGTGTTTAGTCACTATTACGTATTCTGACATTTTTCTCACTGGTGTGCCAAACTCTTTCTCCATATAAATCCTATTTAATTTTTAATTCTCAGAGCACCGTTTTTATGGTTGGTAAACAAACATGAACATCGGCAAAGGGTTTTGTCTGTTTGTTTACTGGTATTTATTAATAATGTGCTAAACTTGTCTCAGCCTTGTCACCCATTGGATTGGTCCAGCTTTGGAATGAATGTGACTTTATCTGGTGAGGGCATATTTAATACAATAATCAGTACTTGAACATGTCCTCCAGCTTTTAAAAAGGCACTGTGTAGACAGCACGTACTTAACTGGGTTTTGAATCCTTGGTGCTTTGCACGCTCTCAAAGGTGCAAGGGGCATTGAAGGAAAAATTGAGGAACTGCAGTAGAAGGTCAGAAGCAGTTTTGTCAAGAAAATTAAAATTTCTGCTGGGTTTGGCAGCCCATGTCTACTGCAAACTTCCTTTTCTAGGGCTCAAGTACATCTGACAAGGAAGCCCATTATTTATGACTAAATATGTCACGGTGCTGAATGACTGAATATTATTTGGAATCAACAATATACTTTAACCTCTCTCCGTTTTCCCAGTCATAAATTTTATAATTCTAATAATGTAAATTTGCTATCTAATTCTGAAGATCCTTGAGCAGCATTAGGAGAGCTTAACTCGTTCTTTAATTTATTACACTGTTAGAAATTTGTTCTCTGCTTTTAGTTTTCGTGACTGAAGCTAATGTGGATTGTAGGCTTCCTTTTAGCATATTGTGATGTCTCGTATGGATACAGCGACTGAGGCATTTTTATGGATTTAAGATGGCTTGCATGTTTTTCCACATTTTACTTTTGCCTTCCACTGAGACAGAAGCACTGACTTTTGATTGGCTTTTCAGCAAAATTTTGTCTTTTTTGGCTTACTCCAGCAGGAAGCCTGGGGGGGTATCTTCCTTAAAACAATCAATTCATAACAACCCATATGTACAGTCAGTGCTCCTGAATGATGATCCAACAACATTCTGCAATCCAAACCTCATTGGTGGCACGAGAACATTGAGGAACTTCTAGTGTTACTGGTTGTATTTTCTCCAAAACATCAAATTATTTTTGGCCATGCCAGAGGTGAATATAAATACCAATGCTGGCTTGGATTTGTTCTTTCCAGCTCACTGAAGTCACTGAAAACCTGACTCGTGTCTCAGCTGAGTATGGCAATCTCCTGGCAGAAAAGCAACAAACTGAAAGGGCAATGAGTGAGGAAGTGTGTCAGCAGCTTGAGAGAATCACTTTACTTAACAAGGAGAAGGATGAGCTTCAGCAAATGGTAGAGACTTGTAAAGAAAGGGAAGAACACTTGTTAAAGGCTCAGAGGCAGTCAGAGATTTTGAAGGACAGCCTAACAAGCAAGGTGAGGAGTGTTGGTGTTTAGTCGCTATTATGTATTCATATGTTTTCTTACTGATATATTAAACATTTGTGCAAACTTTTTGATTTTTAATTCTCAGAGCACCAATTTTATTGTTGGTAAGCATTAACAAAGTCAAAGAATTTTGTCTCAATTTGTTTACTGATATTTAGTAATGACATTGTCTACTGGTCTCAGTCTTGTCACCCATTGGTTTGGTCCAGCTTTTGAAAGAATGTGAGTTTATCATATGTATGCATTTTTAATGTATTTGAACATGTCTTCCAGCTTTTTAAAAGGCACTGTGCTGACAGCATGATCTTAACTGAGTTTTGAATCCTTGGTTCTTTGCCCACTTTCTGAATGCCAGACGATGTTTCGTAGCCTTGCTCCTATTTCTTGTCAACTTATGTTTTCATAGTGTTTGCTTTTGAGCTTTTCACCTGTCGATCTTTTCCTGTGTAGATCAAAGAGTGCAGTTGAGGATTGCTTCAGTTTAGCAAATCTTACTCTTTAGGAGAGGGAATATAAATATGTTGTCCATTTTTTATGCTCATCTTCTATTTTAATTTTCTTGTGATGTAGGCACAGGTTGATTGCCTTTTCCTTGGATTCCTTTTGCTTCACAGTAGACCAAAGTTGACTGATATAGACTTTTTTGGGTGTCATGCTGTTCCTTTTCCTTGTAATTTTTTTTCTATGTTTTTAGAACACTAAAATAATTTTTAAACTTTTCTTTCTACTGGTGTGAATTTCAGTAATTAAAAGTTGTGATTTTTGTATTTGACGCAACTGATTTGACTATTTTATAGGGTGTATAAAGACCATGACCACCAAATTGTGATTTGTTTTTCTCCACTGTTCTCTGTAGATTCAGCAGTTAACTGAGACCCTTAATAGTGTATCATGTGAGAAGGACCAATTATTAGCTGAAAGAACTAATCACTCTTTACAACTTAAAGAACAAATCTCATCAGTTAATAATGAAAAAGATGAGCTAGAAAAACTTCTTCAGGTTGTTAGGTCTGAGCGGGACCAGCTCAAGACAGAATTGCAAAGAAATTCTGAGATGGTGAGTATTGCAATTTGCATACCTGAGTTACTCATAACTTCTGGTCTCGACTGGTACTTAAATGTGTTTTTATTTTAGTGTTTTGAAACAAAGGCAAAACTGGAAGATGCTTTAGAACAACTAAAGCAGAGAAACCTGAACAATATGTCCATTCAGGTAAACCCAGTGGATATTGCAAAGCAGGTGGCTGATGACAACTTGAAAGAAAAAACCTTGAAAATTAAGGTAAGCTTTTTTTTCCTGTTTGTTTTAAGGATGCACATAGGAACTTAATGACACTTGCCATGGAGCACAAGCCTTTTGTGCATTATGTATTAAGTGGTTTGCATATCGTGCTAAGATGCTGCATACCATGGGATCAGTTGATTTGCTGTTGTTGTTCAGTGATTGCACATCAATTTAGTGTTCCCAGAATATCTCACTTGCTTTCATTACTGTCCAGCCACCCCAATGAAATTAACTAGTCATGTAGGATCACAGAATCTTTTAGGTTGGAAAAGACCTCTTAGATTATAGATTTCAACCCTTAAACCAGTACTGCCATGATCACTGCTAAACCGTGTCCCTAAGTGCCAGATGTACACATCTTTGAAGTAACTCCAGGGATGGTGATTCCACCACTTCCCTGGGCAGCCTGTTCCAGTACTTGACAGCCTTTTCAGTTGAGAAATTTTTCCTAATAACCAGTCTAAACCTCCCTTAGTGCAACTTATCACATGTTACTGGAGAGAAAAGGCCAACCCCACCTGGCTACACCCTCCTGTCAGGCAGTTGTAGAGTGGTATGGTCTTCCTGCAGTCTCTTTTTCTCCAGGCCAAAACACCCCCAACTCCCTCACCCACTCCTCACAGGACTTGTGCTCCAGAGTCTTCCCTACCTCCATTGCCCTTCTCTGGACACTCCCCAGCACCACAATGTTCTTCTGGTAGTGAGGGGCCCACAACTAAACAGAGGATTTAAGGTGTGGCCTTGCTAGTGCTGATCCCTTTCCTAGTCCTGCTGGCCACACTACTCATGACACAATCCAGGATGCCCTTGGCCTTCTTGGCCACTTGGGCACATGCTGGCTCATGTTCTGCCAGCTGTTGACCAGTACCCCCAGGTTCTTTCCTGCTGGGAAGCTTTCCAGACAATATTCCCCCAGCCTGTAGGACTGCATGGGGGGTGTTGTGACCTGGCAGTTTCCCTTGTTGAACCTCAAACAGAAGCACTTTGCCACTTTGGTTTTGTAAAATCCCCCCCAAATCCTCCCTTCCATTATTCCCCATCAAATACTAAATTGATGTCAAATAAACTAATTTCATTAAAGTGCTCCTGCCCTCAAATGAGGAATTCCTCAGACCATGAGTATATTTTCACACAGATATGAGAAGTTCTAGTAACCTGCTGAAAGCCAAAATAAATCAGGCTTTATGAATGTGTATTTTTGCATATAGGTAAAGCCTTATAAAATAAGGGCCTTGTTACCCTTGTAAAATCATGGCTCAGGCCTGCTACTTTGGGTAAGTAACAGGGATCTATGGGAGAGCGACCCAGCTGGCATAGGGGTACAGAGACGCGAGACACGTGCTGCGTGACTGCCACATGTCCCCATTGTGGTGTATGGTGGTTGGTTGACTTGGGCTTGTTGTGCCTTAAAGCTGTGTAAACTGATAACTGGCTAACTGCTTAAAAAGGCCTGGGTTTTGCAGTAAAGGGCCCTCCTTTGCACTGCCTGGGGACTCTGTTGCTCTGCATTGTCACATCTGACACCCAAACAGCAAGAAATAAAATTACAATGAAAAAGTAAACTACAACCAGCAGCAAAGCCCTACAAATCCAAAATACCAAATTACAATGCAGAAATAAATACAACTCAACAAAACAACCCCTTACAACCCTCAAACTACAAAGAGCAGAGCTTAAACTCTACTACAACACAGAACTTTATTTATGAACCACAAATCAACAGAAAACAAAATACCAGCACAGCTTATAAAGGTAAATCATAATGAAGTTAATATCAGCTGATCCCTTTTAAGAGCACTCTCCCCTTCTAACTTCTGTAGTAGATAGGATCTTGTCTGCCTCTTCCCAATGTTCCAGTGCTTTTACTGTGAGGTGAAGAGTTAAGAAAACTGGTGAATCTTTATTCTTTCAAGTAAGAACCAGTGATGGAGGGGGTATGTCAGGGGAGTTTTATACTTATTTTTAAATGCATAACATAGACAATTAAACATGATTCTGGAGTTGCAGTTTACTGGGTCTTCAAGGCTGTAGTACTACTGAGCCTGCTCACTGCTCATTCACAGCTTCCTTTTCATGGCATAGTGCTAGGACCCACTTCATGAGCCCTTTCCTTCAAGAAAGGAGAAGCAGATAAACCTGGGAGTCCATCCTGACAGAAGACCAGCTGGAAAACTTGTAAACAGGGAATTTTTTTTCCTGCCTGATTTACAAGTCTTAATGTGGCCAAGCAATCTAAACCACAATGACAATTTGAGCTTGTGAAATGACTTGCTGAAAAACTAAGAAATTATCTGGGTTTGTGCCTGGATTAGTGTTTGTCATATCCCTGTGGCAAGTCAAAACTAAAGTCTTAATCATAATAACTTTTCCCATTGTAAAACCAGTACATACTGTAGGGGTTAGTCCTGAAGTCAGGTAATTTATTTTATGTTTCTGTTTATAGCAAATCACACTTTTCTTTATTGTGAACAAATTAATTTGTTTCTCTTGCATTTAGGAGCTTCTTGAGACATTCCCAAGTATGGGGAAGAGATATGAATGTCTCTCTACAGTGTCTCTTAAGCTAAAGAGTGAACTGAACAGCCAGAAAGCACTGATAGCTGTGATACTGCCTCAGCTTACACTGGAGCAGAGTAAACAAGTCAAAACACTTCAAACTAAAAATGAGGAAATGAACACTCGTCTCCAGAAGTTATTGACCAAATTGAAGGTACCAACTTATAATGCTCAATATGTGGATGCTTCATATCACTTGGATTTCGGTTTTAGGTTTTTTTTAAATAAGCTCTCAATAGTAACAGCGAGGATTTTACTCTAGCTTTGGGTTTTGAGAATCCATACATTGGAGAAAATAAGTTGATAGCAATTGCTTTACGATCTTAGAAAACTGCAACTACTTAGTTATGTAAATCAAACTTAGTTTTTGACTGCAGTTCAGCTGCTTTGCATAGGATTATTTCTTTAATGTTATTCCATTTTAATTGGAAATTGTAATTTCCTTTCTGTACTCTATAAATTAAATAATAAATTACTTTCTCTGTGGGGGAAAGAGACATGCAAGATGGCTTGGAGATGCATGTTTACTCTGCAAAACTATCCAGGTAGTTTGATGATTTTACAGCCTTGAAGATCTTCCCCAGTTTGGAATCAGTTTCTCCACTGGACTAAAATTTTTAGCAAAAAGGTTAAGAGTAGTTGGGAAAAAATTCCTGTTAACATATGCAGAAGTACAGTAAATAACAGAATTTTTTTCTGTTTCTTTACTTACCATGAAATATTAAGGGCTGGGTTTTTTTTTTTTTTGTTGGAGCATGGAAACATGCACAGGTCTGGAGAGAGAGGGTGAGGTTCTTGAGAGTCAGTGACGTCTACAGATATCCATTAACTTGGAAGCTGAACTAATATTCCAAAGAGCCTCATTTTATAACTTAACACAGCCATTTTAGGTTTAATTTTTTCCACAGATGACTTTTAACTTTCATGGTTAAAGATGTTTAAGATTCAACTAGTGAGCTCTGCTAGAATAAAGTTTTAAATCAGCACAGAGGTATTATTCTCATAGATCATCTGCACCTTTCACAATTCCAAGAGAAAATAAATATAACAAAGCACACTTTACTTTGTTTTTCAAACTTTAGGTTTATTGAAGGCTGTCTAGAGCCTTTTAGATTTCTTGGCTTTTTTTTTGGAGTCTACAAAAAATAGCATACTGGGAAAGTGCTGTCTCAGCTAAAAGTTTTACATGCCATTACTATAATGCACATGTGAACCTGATTTTCTTAGTTATGTGTTAGTTATCCTGGACATTTAGAGGCTCAGAGAGTAAATAGATTGAATTATAAAATACTGTATTTTAGCTGGATGCAGGCTACCATTTTAAAACAGGATCACTTATACATCCTGTGCTTCTGCAACAGCTTCTGTTCAGCTCTGTTTGCACAAAGAGAAGAGAGTACCACACTACTGTTCACAAGTATGAAATGGAATTGCTTGAGGAAAAGAGAAGACAAGATGACCTACAGTCCCAGATTCAATGTCTTGGGAAGATGAATTTGAAGCTGAATGAAGTATCATCTCAAGAGTTAAACAGCAGTGAACAGCTGCAGAGTTTGCACTTTGATGCAGAGGTAATATTTGAGAAAAAAATAGACATAAAAACCCAAAATTCCAAGGCTTGGGGTTATGTCGTGGTGGGAATCTAATGGCAGTGGATTTATCTGTTTAAACTTTTCTTAAGGGGGGGGGGTGAAGGAATAGAGTTACTTTTTTATGCTGCTAGTCCTATAATATGAGAATTTTGCTTCGTAAAACAGCTGAAAATAAAATTAATAGGTTAGAAAACAGTGGGAATGTTATTTACTGATTTGCCCTTTCCAATACATACCATCCAATACCAAGATGACGTGTTCTAAAACAATGGAATAAACTTTTGCTAATAAGCACTTTTTTTTTCCCTTTCCACCTGCCTTAGGAATGTAGACTGTCTTCTTGCTTTCCCAATAGGGTGTAATTTTAAGTTTAGCAAAACTCCTTTTATAGGATAATGAGATACTTAAACAGATTTCCTGCTATACTGATAGCTGAGAGGACAGAAGGTATATTTAGACATGTGGTAATCAAACAAGTACTGAAATTTTAATTCCCTTTTTTAAGAGCATTCTCAAAGATGTATCAGAAATGGAAAATGAACTTCTCTGCATAGAAGCAGAGTTACAGCAGGAAGAAAGTGCTAGAAAAGAAACAATACAGTTCTGGGAAGCTTGTTCAGGAACTCACTGGGATGCAGAGGAACTGAAAGAAGAACTAAAGAAAGATAATGAAAGACTCTTGCAAGTCTTTAAATTCTGGAATCCTAAAGTAAAGGTAAAATTAAATGTTTTAGAATCAGAAATATATTTTGTGTAAGCACTCTGTGAATGCCTATGACTGAAAACAAAACACAAAAAAGGCTCTTAAATGATCATTCATTTATTATCAGCACTTACTCATACTTTAACTGTAAGATGTAGGAATACTTTTAAAAATTTTAAAGGTTTTTTTAAACTTGAAAACTTGCTTTCTAAAAGACTTTCTAGGTAATAGATGGGAGGGGGTGTGGGGTTGTTTATTTGGGGTTTTATTCATCTGAATTTTGGAAAATGTTGCTTTTCTTGCCAAAATTTATCAAAACTACTATAGCCATTTTTGAAACTCACTTGCATTTATATTTACACTTACTGCTTGCCTCCTTTGGAAATCTGGACAGCATTTTTCAGAGTTTAGTGCATCATGGTCAGGATTTCACAAGACTTCATCTTTCTGATTAAATCTTAAGTTTAGCCTGTTTTTAAAGTTTCTTCTGTAGAGTCAGTAGTCAATCTTGACATCTTTGGGATTTTGCAGTGTTGGCAAGGTTTTTGGAAGAATTCCCTGACCCTAATATTACGTGGCTCAAAGCTTTTAACAAACAAACAAAAATCTAGTAAACATTGTCATTTCCTGACAATTGTGAAGTTTTTATTTATCTGACATGTTAAACATGTGGGTTTCTAGAACAGTCCAATGTGTAGATTTCATTTCCTTTAGTCAGTGTATACATTTGAGTTAGAAAAATCTGTGAATAATTATGGTTTTCTGTGGCTGACTTTCAAGAAGTCTTCCCAATATAGTTCCTTTTGTTTCTGATTAGAGTTTGAGTTAATGCAGAACTACTGGTAAACCTGCAATACACTATCATCTTCTCTTGTGTCCCTTCCTGCCTCCCTCTCTTCTGGAAATGAAACTGTTCTTTTGAGTGATAATGTTACCATTTCTGACAGCAAGCATTGTCAAATAGGGCACTGAAACAAGAATGTGAAAATAATACAGGCTAGGGTACTTCCTGTTTCTTCACTTGCCATATTTCTATTCTAGAAATATTTCATATTTCTAGCAGATTAAAAAATTATTTAAAGCTATGCTGTGTGATGCTTCTGGTTTTCAGATACTCCTTGAACTTTCTTCAGAGCTGGATGCCAGAACTGCCAATTATAGTAAAAATTCTGATGCTGAATTAAAGCAGAGAAAAGAGAAAAATGAAGAGTTGCTTCAGGATTTAAACACTCTAAAAGAAAAACTGGCCCCTGGTGGCTTTGCCAGTCTGGCATTAGAAGAAGAAAATTATAGGCTTCATAATAAATTAAAGGCTGCAGAACAAGATAAAAAGGTACCAATACTTGCTTCTAAGAACTTCTTTGATGCTTGCTTTCTAAGGGAGAGTACTCCAAACTGAAAATAAGGATTGATGGCAACGTTATATATGCCACCACAATACAAATAGAGTACACTTTATTTTAGTAGCTCTTTTATTTCCAAAGTGGAATTTTGAGCTCTTGCTTGTAACATGATTATTTTAATGGCCTGATTTCTGTACACAAATAGGTGTTCAGTTTAGAAATCATATTAAAGCTTTTATTTGCTTTTGAAGTATTGACTGTAATTGGGTGATACTCTTGATGCTTCCTGTGAGTATATGGTATTCACTATGTCAGACATGAAGCTGGAGAAGAATTCTCTGTTTAATCACAGCAATTGAAAACTTCTTTCTCTTTTTATGCCACAGTTACCCTTCTCCAAAGGACTTTTTCTTTTTTTAGACATGAGTGTTCTAGACCATTAAAAGATGACACAAAACAGTGACCTGGACACGAAAAGTTGCCATACAGACTGTTGGATTTTTTTTTGTGTGTGGTTTGGGTTTTTGCTAGTTTTTGCTAAGAATATGACCATGTGCTATTACTGTTACTGTCTTTTGACATAACTGCTCATAACTGAGTGATTGCTATATCTCAATAGGCTATGGAAGTAAAAATTCAGAAGTTAGAAAATGTAATATATGAAGTAGGAGAAAGTGTCAAAGAGAAAGATGACAAGATAAGCAAGCTACAAGCACAGATAAGAATAAGAACAGAGACAAGTGAGCTCACTCAACTGCAAGCCAAACTGAATGAGATGGATAATTGCCTCAGGACTGCCTTAACAGAGAAGCAGAGTCTTCAGGTATGAGCAAAATACAACACTCTTCTCTTTCTCCTCTGATGAAAGACACAAAGCATGCTTGACATTAGTTGTAGGTGAAACTTAGCTCTCCATAGTCAATGTATTTGTTCTGTATGGCATTCCTAGAGTAAATTCCACCTGCCTGTTCAGCAGGCAGTTTCACATTCCACCAGTGCAACCTTCAGTGGCAACATTTAGAATCCATATTAGGATGCTAGAAATGAAATGTATCACTTGTATGTGATGCCTTTCTGAAACCCTTCAAACATTTTAACACTTTTAAACTGAAGCAGGAACTATTTTACTCAGTGTAATATATTTGCATGCTACTTTAAAATTCCCAGATTTATATCTGCTCAGAACCCAGCAAAACTTGCTGAAATATGGTTGCATGTAATACACCAGAGTAGGATGCCAACTGCTTCTATAGTGCTGGTTGGTAATGTGAGCCACCTTAGTGAAAAATAACTTCCTGCTCCTGGTCTTGTCCTGCAAAATCTAGATGATCATAATAAAGATACAAGGTAAACAACCCATTACTAAGTAAAAAGCCATTATTTATACTAAATATTTTATTTTCAGGCAAAATTAGATAAAGGTGCTGAGCTGTACAAAGAAGAAATTGACCATCTCAAAACACAATTGGTAAAATGTGATCTGGAAAGAATGAAACAATCCAACTCCTTTGAAGCAAAGTAAGTTTAAATTTTATCTTCTTACAATTCTCAACTACTTCATTCTTAGTTTCTCCTTTGCTCTTTTCCCACATAATAAGAAGTAACTATTCAGCTTGAGTTGTTGTAAGTTTTTATGGTGATTAGAGAAAGTAAAATCTATATGCACCTTGGGCTGCTTACAAAACTTCTTCCCTATACACCCACCAAAATTTCTCAACTATGTTCAGCCATAAATGAAATAACTGTTCTGACAAAAGAAGGCAAGGAGAAAGCACTAACTGAAAGCACTCTCTACTTCACTAGAAAGAAGGGATACACCAAAAATAATTAGTCCCACTTTTGGGTGCACTTTGTCTAAAATCTAACTGATAACCAGGTTTATGTAGTTTTTCTTGTATAACATAAGTGTCTTGTATTTGATAGCTCATTGGAATTCAGCTGAAACTGTAACAACTATTAAACTGAGATTTTCTGATTTTTTTTTCCCCCTCCCTTCCTGCTTCACATAGACTTGCTAATTATAAAGCCCTTGCAGAACACCGAGAACAACAGTTAACAAAGCTAAAAGAAGAACTGAGAAGAGCACACCAAGAGCAAGATGTTACTGGTAAATTCAAGATAAATAGAAGGGACTCTTTAATGTTAAACACTGAGTTTTGAGGTTAAATGTTTGAAGACCAGATTGAGATGCAGGCCTTGCAGTCAAAGGGTATGAGGAGAACTGGGTGCATTGGAAGATGAAATGGAAAGTAGATTACATCAGCTGCACATGAACTGTATTACAATCACAGCAGTTGTTGTGTTTTTCTCCAGCGACGTTTGCCCTTGTGGAGGGATAAGCTGCAGTGATGGTTATTCATGTTGCCACTTTCTCCTTAATATATGAATATCTAGTTCTAATCAAAGCTATGACATACCTGGAACAATAACTAGTTTGCCTCTAAATGGCCCAGTGAAGAATCTGTCATGTTTCTTAATATCTCCGTGGCAGTGTGAATACTAGGAGGTGTATTTTGTGTAGAAAAAAGAGTAACTGTTGTAATGGCACTTGTAACCCAGTGAGGTTTCACATATAAGACCACAAGAAGGATTAGGATAAAAAATTGGTTTGGTATTGGTTTGGTTTTAAGCACTCTCCAAATAATGCACACACATACGTATAAATCTGTTTTCTAGTGCTGAAAGAAGCAGATCCTCAGCAATCCCAAATACCCCTTACTTATGGTGGTGGCAGTGGTATTGTGCAGAGCACACAAATACTTGTTCTAAAATCTGAACAAGCCAAGCTACAGAAAGAGAACTTGCAGCTGAAGAAACAAAATGATCTTCTACTGAGGTAAGTGGATAGCTGACTAGCAGCATGTCAAATAATTTGTTGTATTTATGTTCATCATTAGTGTTTGTTTCTGGGAGACCTATGGAAGTGAGTAACCATGAATTTTACATTTCACATCATAAATTTTTATTTAAAGCTAGTGTTTTATTGCTTATAAAGCCATAAAGGCCTTTTGAACTTTAAATTGCTTGCTTTCTTAAGAATCTCTTAAATGCTGGAAGAGTATGTTGGAAGGAATTTCAGTTTAAAAAAAAAAATCCTCTGAAACAAAGATACACAGCTATTGTACTGCCCTGTCTGTCATACATCATCTGAAAGTACAGGAACTGTCTGTTGTTTGGGAATTTTTTCTTAAAGAAACTGCTTTAAACTCTTCTTAATTGAATGCTGAGGTTCTTTTCTTTGCAGTGATGAACTTCAGCTGAAAGAGGAACTCAGGAAATGGAAAGAAAGAGCACTAAAATGGAGAGAACGATCCTCAAGAGAAACTACTAGAGAGACAATACCAAAGTCTCCTAAGAAGGCAGTGTCATATTTCTTTAAAGAGCAAATGCCTTCACCCTGCAAGGAAACTGTTTCTCAGGAAACAGTGACTGAGGACCTACCAAAGCCTCTGCCTCTGACTTGTCCAACAAATTTCTTTGATAATTCCAACTTGGGTGTGCTAACAGGTACGTAACAGTGGTAGTGTCCTATAAGATTTGAAGATGCAAAATGTAAGGGATGGCCTGAGATCTTAAACTTGCATGATAACAGTTTTCCTGAATGGTTTGTCATATGACTGTTGAAGAGCTGGCAATCTGAGCTGTGAAGCTTCTTATGAATCCACCTGCTGAAGAATATATAAACTTTTTTTTTTTCTTTTCTGCAGTAGAAGTGTTGATGAGTGACTTTTACAAGTGAGTCAGCAAAATATTGTTATTAGATAGCTGGTGCTCTAAAATGTTTTGCTTTTTAACTTTACATTGGTTTAGCACTGATTTCTGGTAAAACTATATGAAGTTAACTGCTGGTTAACTCTTTTCTGAAGTTTTTCAAGATGGTAGACTTTAGTCTTTGATGTTGCATGTGCTACTCTGCCTGGCTCCAGCTGCAATAATAGGTGTTTTGATGAGAACTTCTGTTCCTCAGCCTCACTTCAGATTTCTTATATCTGGCCTGCTGACTTTTAGTGACCTTCTGTCCTCATTTTCAGAAGGCCCCAGCAGACATGTTGAAGAGTAGCCAGTTTTTGAGGTATTAGTAGCAGACTTCCAAAAAGAACATGACTCACTGTTGGCTTTGTGATGGCCAACTTGGTAATAGCACAGCTTTCCTCACAACACAAAACTTCTCAGAGGAAGCTTTCATAGCTGATGTACAAAACACTAATCAAGATTAAATCACTGTATTCATGCTACTTGTCTAACTGAGAAAGGCTTTAATGTTCTTGTCTTCTGTACAGATACACAACCTGCGGGCACAGAGTCCACAGAAGAACATCTTAAGCACTTGTTTGGGACTTCAGACAGAGATAAAGCCCCTGATTGTAGCACCCAGTAAAGATGCTTTGTCGTAAGCTGCCTTTACAGTCCCTGCAGCCACAATCTGCATACACAACAGAAATTTTTTTCAGGTTAAAAACCATCAGCTTCTTCCAGCTTTGCTGTCTTGTTTACTTCCCACAACTGGGAAAGCTGAAATATGAGGACAAAGATGGAAAAACAGATGTTGTCCCACCGCCTGCTAATCTGCTGATGTTCTGCTTAGGTGTTTTGATGTGGATTATTTTGATGGCAAAGAGAAGCTAATGTATTTGAAGAAAAAAATGGAAAAAAGCAATGGATCACAAACTAATCTACTGTGAAACTTCTCAGTCTCAAACTTTTCATTCTGTCATTCCTGAAACAGCCCTTTTCTGGGGTGTTGATATTTATATCTTGAGAGTGCTGTTGGCTTGGCAAGAAATATTATTTTTGTTTCTTAGCATGTGGTTTTTATACCGTACTTTCTTCAGGCCAACAGAAACTGCATTTTCACCACAATCTTGACTTCTTTGGACACTGCAACCGAAGTTACTGATCTTCTGTTTGTAGAGCACACAATCAAGGGTTCCTCTTAAACTCCTTAAAAGTTTCTGCAGCTCAGCCAATTACGGTATCGTGAGTAACTTTGAATTTTGCATCATTTTTCAATATACCTGTCTGAAGTTGTGTATTGGATTGTTTTTCTAAATAGTAAGCAATGGACTTCACACTCTTCTGCTTCTCCCTTCTAGTGAAGGGAAAACCAGATCACTGGGGCAAGATGGGCTCTTTTTTTAACCTACTTATCTGTATTGTGAGACCTATATTTTGTACATTTTATATAAGAAATTTTAACTTGACAATAAAATTTAATGTGTTAAATACGTAAAAATGGTTTCGCTGTTCACTTGTGCTATGATCCAAGGATGCTGACTGCAGCATTCAGTGCCTAAATGCTACCAAATTACTATCTTTTATACTGATTTCATCGCTTCCTTCATTATTATTCTTGTCTCGATCCTTTATAACCTTCTGCAGCAATTACTTGTGCAGAAGTTTACTGTTGTCAGAGTTTTATTTAATTCTTTGAGTTTATCAGAAAATGGTTGAAGTCTACAACATAGCTCCTCCCCTCTGTGCCCTCCACTGCCAACTAAACAGGAGTTGGGCACTCAGAACCTGCAATCAACTCCATTAAGGATGAAATCATCATGAAATAAGAAAGTCATACCTAAGGAAGATACCTGCATCAAAAGCATCATCCTTATTTTATTGGAATAAATCTCTGTGATGCAAGATCCTGTTTGGGTCACCCAAACTGACAAGCAAATGGGTACACTGACATGTTCCTGAGCATTCAGCAGTTACTGGAACTGGGGGAGTCACACAAGGATTAGATACCTCATGGATGTACTTCTTTAGCAAAGAAGCAACCTTCTATTTACTTTGGTTGAAAACTGCCAACTACTGTACCTACTAAGAAGGTGCAAGGATTTATCTCAATCTCTGGCCTGGAATGTGTTTTCGGAAGCTTTTAAAGGTGTGATGAGCCAAAAACATACAAGTTATAAATACCATTACAGAGTTGGTTGCTGCAATGTCTTCTTTCTGACCACGGCCATAGGTATTTATTTTCTGACAGGAATAAATGCAAAATGCTGGTGTGTCTATGGTGGGTTTTTGGTGGGTCTTTTGGGGGGGCGGGGGGGGGGTTTGGTGTTTTTTTTTGTTTTGTTTTGTTTTTGTTGGTTTTTTTTTTTTTTTGGTTTTGTTTGTTTGGTCTTTTTTTAGGTTAGTTGGAAGTTTTCTGGGTTTGTTTTGGGGTTTTTTTTTTGTTGTTTTTTTTTTTTTTGTTGTTTTTTTTTTTGTTGTTTTTTTTTTGTTTGTTTGGTTTGTTACTTTATTTCCCACTATGATTAACAAGATTTCCTTTGCCTACCAGAATTTTGGTGTTCTAATAAATGAATTAGACTTACTTCTTTTCTTCCAGAATTGGGAAAGAAGGTGTGTATATATAGATCTACCTCTTCTATATACAATTTCCATTGGGTTTTTTTGTTAATTATTACTTGCTGGGAACAACAAGTTTGGTGATTTTTCTGGTGATTGAACTAAAAAAAGCAGAGACTGATTGCAACAGGTCTGTGGCTGATTTTGGGTGGCAAAAGCTTAGGGGCAGAAGGAGAAATGCTTTGCTTTTAGCAAATTAAGTCATTACAGGTTTTGTTTACTGGGGAGCTTTTAGAAGGCCTTAAAAGCTATCATTGTTTAGCAGAAAGACAGGATAAACTGAACTTTTGTGTATGTGTGTCCCAGTTTATCCACAGAAGTGGCTTTTCTGAGAACTAACTGATGTTTAGGCAGGACACCAAATCCCTTAATAATACTATCAGGTAGCTTTAAGTCTGGTGTGAACTTCTAGCTAAATTAGTTTGCTCTAGAATTTTTCAGTCTAATGATATTAATTCTGCTTTAATATATGCATGCTAAACCACTAGAAACAAAAGATATGTTGGTAAATCACCAGTTTTAATAACAACAAAAAATAATCACCTAAGTTTTGTCCCAGTTTGGAATTTGATAGTTTATATTGCAAAAAGACATTGCTTGGAAAAATATGTTTGTGGCCTTTTGGTGGGAATCCTCCTGATCTCTTGAATTCCCATTCTAAGAGTCAGCTAATGCTGGTGATTCTTTTGTGTCCTTTCCTGTGCAGGAGAAAAATCACACTTTTTTAAAATCCTGAGTTTCACTAGATGGCAGCATCTCGATGTTTCAACAGGAAATTACGTTAGTTTAGAGAAAGTTAGCAGTTGGACTACAAATCCCAACAAGCACAGTAAAAAAAAAAAAAGCCCATAGAACTTCCTTTTGTACAAGGGTCAGTAAATATAACAAAGCTGTGTGAGATCTCTTGGTGAGTGACTATATTAATATTTATTTGTAAATGCTTCATAGAATCAGTATACCAAATGTTAATGAAACATGATTGTTGGATTGAAAAATGTATTTATAATGCATTTTGCTTCCCACATGTTAAGGTGATTTGTGGAAGTACTCAAACTGATCCAGATAGCTTTTGGAAAGAAAAAAAATTTTCCATTATGTTGCTTCAGAAGTCAAATTTGTTGAATGTGTAACCTTCAGGAAAACAGTTTTGCTGCAACTTTTGTCAGGAAAAACATCTAATTTCTGATCAAAATAAAAGAATAATTTCATCAGAAAGTGGGACATTAATTTGACTCAGTAATCTGAGTCACAGCATGTATTTGAGCATCTCTAGAGGACAGCATTGGCTGCTAACATAGGGAGGATTATGGCACCTATATTTTAATTTCCCTGTGAAGTACTTGGTGTGTTGGATTTATGTGTATATTTAAAGACTTTATTCTTATGATGCCTTTCTACACCCATATCTACGTAGACAAAGTTGCTTGGAAGACTATGAAAATGCAGGAATTTTGCTTATAGGGAACACACTTAAACTCCAGATACTACGCTGTGACTGGAACACAGGGACATCACTTTTTAGGAAGTTGAGACTTTGGTTATTTTGTTAAACCAAACACAGCACTTGAACAGGGCTGTATTTTGCTTTTTGGCTGCTACACCCAGACTAAGGTAGCAGCTCCTAGAGGTTCCCTACTGTCCCAAGCACACTCAATGTTCCCTGAGAACAGGGAACAAGAGGCAAGACTGGGAGCTTCATTCCCCCCCACTTTCCTTGTTTCACTGGGGCTGGGAGCCTGCTGTGCTGGAAGATTCCTAAGACAACTGAGGGCAGATACCAAAGCCAAGGCATTGTGTGGAATGTACTGCAGTCTAAGACATTGAAAAGTTTGTAGAGAAACAGAAGACAGACCTGCTTTCTGAGAATACCATGGACAGTGGAAACACTTGATTACGAATTATTGTACTGCTGTTTCATCCTGGGGTTTTTTTGGCACATTTAAGAAAAAATAAAATCCAATTTCTGTTACAATGAAGCTTAACTTCCGATCTCAAATGCCTTTTCACTTCTTTAGATCCTTTATGTATAACTAAAAAAATAAAAGATGGGGCCGCCCTGTCTCTCAGAACCCTGGATAACTGAGGGTCACACGGCACCCAAGAGGACAATTGTGATGGCAGAGGTACACTCTGGATCATATCTAGTTTTGGGGATATGTTTGCATTTGATTTCCAGGGATGATGTTGGCTTTGTTAAATTTCTGTGCCATCCCATGCCTGCGCAGGTCAGCACCATGGGGCGGCTGGATGGGAAGATCATCCTGTTGTCTGCAGCAGCACAGGGCATTGGCCGAGCAGCTGCTATTGTAAGTTGGAAAATGTATGTTCTGCTGGGCCCCTGCACGGTCTCTCATTCTAGCTTGTCCAATGATACCCAATGATACCTTCACCAAACTAGTTCTAGAATTAATAAACCATAGATGAGGCCAGAACTACCCAGTGAAAAAGTCAGGGAATAATGTAGCCACTATGCTATATCATGCAGGCTTTGTGCTGTTCCAATTTATGAAAATCTTCAACTCTGAGCAAAGATGTTAGATGAGGATAAGAACAAGATTTGAGGACAGCTGCATCTGCTTTTCTAACAATATATGGTTGGTACTGTCTGTACCTTTTATTCAATATCTCTGTTGCTTTGTTCTGGGAGAAAATAGAGATGATAGAGGGAATATTTCCTGGTCTAAGGCTGGATACTGTGAGGATCCCCTACAGTAAAGCCAAGGTATTTTACCTATATTCAGGATTAACAAAACCAAGTTCACATGATAGTAACATATTGTTCACAATGAGCAACTGTAGGAAACCCCTTACAAATTTTGATTACTGTTAAACAGAATTCAAGGTACATATTAACTTTCCAGTTAGGTTGTAACTTCTTTTGACCAGTTCTTCTCCTGCTACTTCCCTTTTCCATGGCAAATAAAAAACGCAGTAGAGTTATCTGATTATCTCCGTAATGTAATTAACACCTCAGGAAAAGCTCCTGTAGCATTTTTGCCAGGCTGGTTAGTTTCTCAAGCGTGTGATTGAGAACACAGAAGACTGCTGATCTTGGCTTTTACAGGAATCAGTCCAAGGAGCAGGTAATCTTCCAGACGGTTTCACTTTGTAAATATCCAACAAGCCATGGAAGGCTGGTATGTTTAATGTCACTATCCTCGTAAGCTGCACTTGGGACACTTATTTTGAAGAGTAGGGGCTACAGTCCAAGATGTCAGAATACTTTTGACAGACTTTACTTCATTAGCTGTTGATTTATCAGTAATCACAATAAAAAGAAAGAGGCTTTTGAGGAGACCATCAAGAATGAAGCAATGTCTCTGGTTAAATATCAAAAGTTATGCTGCTTTTAATACTGTTCTATTTCAATTACTTGAATACAAAGGATTTTGTTAAAAAAATCCTGGTTTATGACTTCTGCCTTTACCTGTCAAATTTCATAACTTAAATTTAAAATCTAACAATAGATTTAAATTAGAGTTAAATTAGTTAGATTTAAATCTAACAATACAGACAGTTCTAGTCCCATTGCTTACTAGTACAGCTAGTAAAGGCAATAATAATATCCATTATCTTAGTCTAGTTACTGTTCTTATACTGTATTTATGGATTCCTTCCTTAAGGGAAAACACCTTAAATCTGTCTTATCACACAAAGTTACATAAGTGTGTGCAACTCCCTGATATGCCTAGAATAAAACCAGAGATCAGCACCCTTCAGCTTGGCTTGGCTTTGATTTCAAGCCAAAAAGCACCTGAAAAGAAAACAGATTATATTTCTGGTACAACCTGGAATATCTAAATATAAATTGTGTGTGTGTGTCCTGTCCAATTGTGTAAATTGTCCTGTGTTCTCCAGGCTTTTGCTAAAGAAGGAGCCAAAGTCATTGCTACAGACATCAATGAGGTGAAACTGCAAGAACTGGGGAAATATCCAGGTAAATGGCCCTACAGCAGGTATTAGTTCAGCTCTTACAAGTTTTGTGTAGGCTGTCTGAGGTGTATGTGAGGTTAGGAAAGCTTGAAAAAGACAGAAAACCAGAAAATATCCAGACTAGTTCTTTTGATATTTGCATGGCTTTATGTTGTGGTGTGAAGTAACAGAGATTTAGCATGTAAATTATTGCAACATCAGCATATCAGAGTATTATTCCAGACATAGGGAATAACTGATTTTCTTGTGTCACAAAAGAAATTGATATTTGTTTACTAGAATAGCACCCATTTCAGTTACCTTTTGGCTTCACTAGGCTAATTATCAAGGGCATCACTCTGGAAGGCACGAAATGCTTTTTTCTCTGATCAAGAGAACATCCCACTATACAAAAAGGTAGACCTAGTGTCTTGCATTTCTATGGTCCACACTTAGCTCGTTCTTTTAATGCATTCCTACTGTCCTGTAGAATCCATATGTCTTCAGAACTTTAATTCTAGCAACACTACGTACATCTATTCTGTTTTCTCTGCAGCACCCTGTTCCAGTGTGATTGCCCTCATGATGTTAATAGTTTGTGCGAAATCATTTTTCCTTATTAATTAAATTATATAAAGCTCATTCATAATATCATCAACTACACATGAAAATGTGGCATGTAGTGGCACTGTAAGACACATGTAACCAGTTCCAGGTGTTATTCTAGGATAATGAGTATGAAAGTTCATTATGATTATATAGGTTCTATAGTTGTGCTGTGTAAGAGTATAGTGGAATACAAATTTATTTGGAATGTTTTTTTGGTAAATTAAGCTAGCTCATGTGCTTGTGTCATGCTGTGTAACAATTAAAAGAGTTGATCGTTTTAACTCCCTCCTGAAATTTTAAATAGCATGATATGCTGTCCCAAATGAACCACTGCACTAACTTAATTGAGGGAATTGAACTGTAAGTGCTATCCTCAGTACATCAGAAAAATACTCGGTTAATCCTCAATCAAATACATTGAAACAAATGCTGTGTTTTTTCTAGGCATTCAAATACGGGTTCTGGATGTCAGCAAAAAGGAGCAGATCGAAAATCTGGCCAAGGAGATTGAAAAGATCGATGTCCTCTGTAATATTGCAGGGTAACCAGATTCTCTTTGCTACTACTATGTTTCCAGTTTTCCCTGTCCTCCATAACTACTTTCTATTACTTCAATGCATTTTATTTATGTTTTAACGGATTTTATACTCTTACTACAAACCTCCATGTTTTCATCAAAACTGAGCTTCTTTTGCACAGCCACATAACCCAGGCCAAGATAGAACAGCTCTAGAACTTATGCTTTGCTCACTCTATGGGTACCCTGCACTGATGGCTTTGGCCCTTTGTACAGTTTGCTAGTGTGATAGTTTGCTAGTGCTTGAGTCTGCTTTGTGTCCTTGAAACTTATCAGAAGAAATACACTGCTGCTTGCATTCTTCAAAGGAGCTCTTATGCTCCTCTTTTCAAGGTTGGGAAAGTTAATTACTACAAAGCAGTGGTGGAAAAAGGACCATAGAAATGTAAACCACAGACAGTAATCCACTTCATCTACTCATTCTAGGTTTGTACATCATGGAACCATTCTGGAGTGCGAGGAGCAAGACTGGGACTTCACGATGAACCTCAATGTTCGCAGCATGTACCTAATGATCAAGACATTCCTTCCAAAGGCAAGGCTTGGCTGCCCATGACGTTTAGTCTCTGCTGCATTGTTTAAAGCATGACAGATCAGAATTGTTGCCACTGTGACAATATACAAAATACAAGCGTGCCACTTTGGATAGGGGAGCCCTTAGATTACAGTGATCCTGCTGTAAAACTTTCTCTGCATTGCATAATATTTTAATTAGACAATTTATCTAAAGGATATGGTAGAGAAGATTTATTTGGGGAGTTGGCCTATGTAAACTAGCTAAAATACTTTAGACTTAATGCAGAGCAGTGAGGGAGCCATTGCAATACAGTGCTAATGTATTATACTACAGCACACAGCTGCACAATACCACTGCTACGAAGTATTAATAAATCATCTATATTAATATGAATTTTACACAGCTCTGGAGACTATCTTGTGAAAAAACTCAGGGATGCTGACACTAACATGCTGATTAGAGCACAACAGCTCAATGAATGTAGCAGCTTGAAGATGCTTCTTGGCTTTACACAATCACTGGGTTTGGGTCTACAAAAACTTGTGGACTGAATAAAGTGTTTGCATTCCCATAAATGCAAAGGCCAGATTTGAAAGCTGTGACCATGACTGGATGACAGCTACTCTTGCCAGTACTGTTCCAGTTCTTTTTGCTTGGTTGGTTTGGTTTTTAGTTTGTTTGGGGGTGGGTTTTTTCTTAGCTGAACTTAATTTTCAAAGTTTGGGGTTTTTTAAGAACTTCAGGCATATCAGATTTTAGGATGCCTAAAAAGGTTGTAACATAAAGAAAATTAGCTACAATTCATAGATGCTAGAATTCTGTGCTTTAGTCTTCTCCAATACAGGAAGAGTTTGAGTGAGATCAGTGAGTTGCTGCTTTGGTAGATGGTGTGGGTGTGGTAGATGTCTGTGGTGTAACTTACTGTCGTGACAGGAGGGCAATGACTGAGAAGTGGCAACCAAGGAAAAAAATCCTATCCTGGCATAGTTTGCAATCCTGACATGGCTCAGGGGAACCGAGTGAGGATTTCAGACTCTGCTTTACTGCTTCAGTCAATGGCACCTACCCATGCCAAGTGAGCTTTGTTGCCCTGTGTATCCAACTGCATGTGGGGCTGTTCTGTGAGCTGCTGTGGGCTGTTTTGCTGAACCTGCAGATGACAAAATAGTTTGCATTTGAGTGACATAAGTACTCTTTTGCAGATGCTTAAACAGAAATCTGGAAATATTATAAATATGTCTTCTGTGGCATCCAGCATCAAAGGTCAGTAGCTTGCTAGAGTTCATATAAATCTTTAAGGTGATGGATATACAATATAAATACTGTATAAACTTTGAACTTAGAGGACATTCTAAATTCAAAACTATTTCTAAATCCTGTGGAGGGATCAGTTAGGAAAAAACAAGTGACCGCATTCAACTCAAACATAAATGCAAGGACACAGACGGAAAATTATAGAAACTCCAAGATCCTTACCTCTGCGCTTTTTCAATGTTTTGTCGCATTCTTTTTGCCAGTATTTATTAACTAAAAAGATAGCACTGGAAGTAATATCTTGTTACATATGTTCTTCAGAGATATAATGAAGAAATGACAATTACCGAAGTGCTGTAACTGGGCTTTCAAAAGAAGCCTGATCATGACTAACAGAGGGATTTCTGCTATTCCTAAATCTTTGCTACTTGTTACATTTTCTAGACTAGTCCCCAGACTTACACTATGGAAAGACTGTGTGCTTTCCTCTGGTTCAACCTGAGTTGAATTCTGGCATTTTGCATTCCAGCTAGCCTACCCTTATGGAGAGGCTACAGCTGCTACAGGAAATGCTGGAGTCCAGAAGCAGGTGCATATTGAACAATCTTGGCTCTTTCTTTTTTTTCCTTTTTAACTCTCTTTCTGTGCTGCCTTAACATGGACCTTCTGTTAGGAGTTGTGAACAGGTGTGTCTACAGTACTTCAAAGGCAGCAGTTATTGGGCTAACAAAGGCTGTGGCTGCTGATTTCATTGAACAAGGCATCAGATGCAACTGCATATGTCCTGGTAAGTGTTCTTACGTTATCCTGTGATCTAGGAGCAGATGCTAGAAGGCCAGATTGAATCTGGCTTTTTTAACAAAGAATAGACTTGCAAGTGGTAACTGAAGTTACCAGCAGTCTACAAGAACAGAGCGTGCTTGAAAGGCTTAATAGAGGAAAGTTGTTATTCTGTGGTTAACTGGATGTTTAGTCTGATTAACCTAGTATCTGCACATACATACATCGTGCAGTATTTGAATTTTTTTTTCAAAGATGCAGTCTCCGAAGTTAGAAGCAGGCAAGAGATTAGCTAACAGTCTGACCATTGTTTAACCATACAAAAAGTATTGAATCTAATTCTCAAAACTCTTGCCTTTTACTGAAATTTAAAATTCTGTGCTCTATTGGTGGCTTTGCAGTCTTTCTCCTGAGTTATATTACTAAGTTAAACGTAGGTGTTAAGACATACATATAGAACAAATAAACTTATATTGTGATTGCTGATGCAGTTAATTTTTAACACTGAATTTAAATTTTTTCTTAGGAACTGTTGACACCCCATCTTTACAGGAAAGAATCCAAGCCCGGCCTAACCCAGATCAGGTGAGAAAGCAATTCATTACCTTGGTCACATGTATATGTGTTTAACTCTCATATTCAAGAACAGTTTCAGAGTACTGTGGATAACTTAATATTGATCTCTCCTTTGAAAGTGTGGTCAGCTTGAACTCGAGACAGAAGCGTTATGGCCAGACCAGAACTGAAGCCTCAGACGGATAATATGCTCAGTGAATGTAGAGGGTCTCTCATCCATAGAAGCGACTCCAAGTGTTGGTTACAGTATCCAGTGCAAAAGCAGAGGACATTTTCTATTGTGGCATGTGTCAGCCACAAGGAAGTGCAAAAACAGTACAGACAGGGCATTCTGGCCTATGCATTTTTCAACATGTTTTGGGATGCTTAACCATCCTTATCATATAATGGCAAGTTCTCATTTGAAGGACATGGGAATATCTACCACCAAAGGAAGAAGGATTTTGTTTGCTTTATTCTGGAACCAGAGATTTATCTGCTTTCTAAAAGTCACCTATTTTTTTTCAACCTGAAATTCACATCCTTATTGATTTTGTTTTTCCAACTTTAATTCCCTACATAGTGCACTAAAGTAAGTTATGACTAGAGTCCTGTTTCCAATATTGCTTCGTAGATGTCAATGGGTAAAAATAATTGGGTTTTTATTTTTGGTATACCACATGCTCTTGTATATCCAGGCATTGAAAGACTTTCTAGCCAGACAGAAGACTGGCAGGATGGCTACTGCGGAAGAAGTGGCCCATCTCTTTGTGTACTTGGCCTCTGATGAAGTAAGTATGAACAATAAAATGTCCTGTCACAGAAACTCATGCTACTTTGCTGCATCACAGTTGAGAGGGTATTTGTTTCAGAACAATTTACATTCTCTTTCAGCTGGATTATTACAAAAATAAAAACCAAACTATATTATTTTACTGAGTTCATCCTGCAATACACAAGGTATTCTGAATGTTGACAGTGATTGCAAGGCTTTATGTATTTGGTGCCATAGCCTGGTGGTTTCATGTTACCTGAGCAAATTGACTGACCCCAGGTCATCCTGAATGATGAACAAAATTAACTTGTCGGCTTTACCAAGCTCACACCATGGCTAGATCGTGTTTTAAGGAGGTAGAATTAGTAGAGCTGCTGAAGATTTTAGCTAATGCTCAGGGAGAATCTGCCATCCCAGCATAAGAAAAACAGCAGACCTGATGTGGTTGTTACACACACCAGACTCCTGATCAGCACTGCAAACAGCACCAACACTAATGAGCACACACCAACGTTATTTCAGCTGCTATAAATTTACTGAGACTAAAAACTGGACTGGATTTGTCTAGACGTGTCCAGCAGTCCTAATGTCCATGTCAAAATACTTCAATGGATATATTTCAGTATTAATGTTGCTATCTATCAGTAGTCTATCTAATGTTGCTATCTATCAGTATCAGTTACTATCAGATTATAAGTAATCTATCAGTAGTCTATTAGCATTATGGAAATACTTAAAACCAAAATCTTGGTTTTAAGTATTTCCATAAAAAACTTAAAACCAAAATCTTGGTTTTAAGTATTTCCGTAATGCTGATAATTTTTTCCAGTCTGCTTACAGGGTTTTCAGTGGTGTGTAAATAGAATTCCATTTTTTCAATATATTTGGCATGTTTCAGCAGTGACATAGGGAAGAATGTCAACAGCTCAGATGCTTTCCCCACTATCCATATAATCTAAGTTTTTTAGTTATGTCCCATTATAATTATTGGCTGACCTGGTCAGATTCTGCTCAGCTGAACAGACCTAATAACATCACAGTGTGAGGTATTTACTCCTTCAGGCAGGATATCTAAAGTCTAGCTTTTGTAAATTTGTACTCTTGGGATGCAGTCTCATCTTAATGCCTTAGTAATACTTTTGTCACACTTCCTTGAATTAAGTAAAAGGCTTCAATTTCTATGTTTGTTTCTATTTAGATAGTATATTACTTACTCAGATATTTTTATACACTTTTTTGTGTTTTACAAAACAAAAGCATATTTTTTAATTTAAGAAAAAGTGTTTCCCTGTAATTAACAGCTGTGAAAAATTACTTGAAATAATTGTTTATTTTATGTAATTTCAGTCTGCCTATGTGACTGGTAGTGAATTAATCATCGATGGAGGATGGAGCTTGTGATTGACTCTACCTGCAAATGGAAATTCATATTATGATGGGCAAAAAATGAGGATGGTGTTTTTTGCAAAGATTGAGATGATGCACATGATGTCTTTCCCAACAAATTTGCTATCTCTAGATTGATCTTACTGATTAACTTTTCCTTAAATAGAGAAACACTGGAGTAAAACATACTTCATGTGGCTTCAATTTATGGCAATTCCAAAAACATGAAAGAACAGCAGTTTAATGTTTAAGATTTCAGGAGGCCAAAAATATTATTCAAGTTACAAAATCTGAGTTATGTTTTAAGCAAGATCTCAGTAAAAGGAATTAACTATTATCTTTATTCTCATCATATGAGGTATTTGGAAATTAAATACTCACAATTAGATTTTCATGTACAGGAACAACTATGCAAGGGCAATATTCTAGCAGGTATGAATGAGGGTATATGTGAGAGGAGTATTCTTAAATACATGGGTGGATCTTCATGAATCTACTTGACTTGTAGCACAAAAGCAAAAGGAATGAATTTTACCACTCTAGATAGAGCCAATATATTTGTCTCCAAAATGATGTACTAATATTGGACAAATTCTGTAAAATCTGTTGCTAGGTGCTGCACTTTAGTGCTCTATGCCTTATTCTTAAGTACCACTACAGCTCACACTAAAGCACAAGGCAAAATTTCTCTGAAAAGGACTGTTTCTACAAGAGTATGTGCTGATGTTTTTATTCTGATAGGACATGGTAGCTTTGATTCATGAAATAGAAACCTATTATTGTCAAGTTTCATACTCTAGGAAAAAATATAGGTCCTGACCCAGAAATCTAAGGCAATGAATAACCTGAATTCACAAAGCATTTGTTTTGCTAACATACTGCTTAAAACCATCATGAATTACATGGTCTGACTGCCTATAAATATGGTTACCTTTAACATAGCTCCATCTATCCAGTTCATAAATGAATCTCTATGTAATTGAATATCTATCTTCTTATACATTATATGTGAGGGAGGAATAAAGGACTAAATACTACTTAATATGATTCATCAGTAATCAAAGCACAGGAAAAATGTACAGAATTGTCTGTGTGTTTCTGTAGCAACATAAACTGCCATGTTTATAAAATTACTGCTTAAGCTTTTCAATATCAGCTGAAGCATGAATATAAATTACTTGATTTCAAAGATAATTAAACACATCTAGTTAAAATCTGGCCTCTTATTTTAAAATAATCATTATGTAAATCTAGATTTTACAAACATGAAAAATATTGTGAACGTTGATTTCATTGGGCTTATTATGGGCTTAACGTTTACCTTTAATCATGGTTGGAGCATTCTGACCTTGTGTAGTTTGTTTATGGAGTTTTAGAGAATCTAATGTTTCAATCAAGTGACCCTGGCAGCTAAGCAGGATCAAGCTGGGGCACAAATCCAAAGTTATCCAAAATGGCCCCAAAAATGTTCACAGACATAAGTTCAAATATTAAAAATTGAGGCTGGCAGGACATGATTTCAATGGTTTCAGAGTTTAATATGAAAGCCGAAGTCCTTCTTTTGTAGTAGGTGCAGAAGGCTTGCATTGAAAAGGGATAATTTCCCCACTGCAGTAACACAGGGAACATGTACTGTGTATTCTGAAAATATAATTAAGAATCTGAGAGAAAATTCATTATACTTATTGCACATTGACCATCATTACTTAATGTTTCTAAAGCTTGCTTAGAAGTGGTTGTAGGTGATTGTAGTGTAGGGTTGCTCAGGGTGAAAAACAGCTGCTGCTGCTGCTGTTGTTGTCAAAGCACTTGTGCAAGAAAATAAGTACCACTTGCCTTTAAATTGCACTAAAGGCACAAAGGACTTTTTTAGTGGTAGGCCAAAAATCTAGTGGACCAGAAAAGTAAAAATCAGCAGAGCTTGCTGCCTCTTGCCTTATTAGCAGTGCTTTTCATGGAGGTGTTAACAGTTGCAACTCTGAAACTGTTCCAATGTCATGAGGTTTTTCAGCAGACTTGCAGGAATAATTAAAGGAAAATGCTTCTTAATGCTCTTGTGACCTAATTCCCTAGTCTGTTTTTAATGGAATTGGGTAATTCTCTTTGTTTTCCTTCCACACCAGTGATAATATTATAAAGAGGCTTTTTGACTTTTCAGATTCTAGGTCACAATTTTCTCTTGTGTGGGAGAGAAGAATAGACTTCCCTGATTCTGAGTCCTTCTGGAAAATTTAATCTGATCAAAAAATGCTTTCATTTTCTTTTGGATTTGTAGTCAGCTTAGTTCTGTGTGATGATACCAGGAGCAAAGTAGCAACATGTGGTATTTGACTTGGCTTTCATATGGACTCAGCGCAGCTTGCAAATTGAGGGTTGAGAAAAAGAGAAGGTCTGAGAGAACATTTCGTTACCTCATGTGCACTTACAAATGAGGTGGATGAACTTGCTTTATCTTTAAGAAGTCAAAATGCTGGCATGGGAACAACATAAATATGCAAGTTGTGTTTGTTTGGGGTGGTTTTGGAGATTGGTTGGTTGGGGGTTGTTTTTTAATTCTCCTGCCTGCCCCAGTGCATTTTGTCTGTGAGCACCCAGAGCATAATCAGCATTAGCTCCTTACCCTTTCCCCTGCACCAAATCTCCAAGTCCTCCAGCGCTGTAGTCTGGGTTGAAGGATTGCGTGTAGCTTCCCCATGGTATTCCCACAGCCATGGAAAAGGCAGCACAGAAAGCCTTTTTCGTGTGTACCGGATGCAGTGAATCTCATGGGGGGACTGACTACGAAAGAGACAAAAATCTTCCTCCTGGGTGCCCTGACGGGTATCCCGAGCCTTGGATGGGCTCAGGTCCGGTCCATCGCTCCCACCACCCTCACAGCTCGGACTATGGGCCGTCTCCTGCTGCCTTTCCCGCGGTGACCCATTCAGCAAGGCCTGCGGGAGCCCTTCGCGGCATCCCCAGCTGCAGCTGCTGGCCTGGCGAAGCTGTGGCTGTGGAGGAGGACCAGTTGCGCCAGCAGCAGCAGCGGCGAGGGAGGAGGAGCCGGAGCCATCGGCGGGCTGTCCCCGGGCGGGGCTGCGCGGGGAGCGGGTCGCCGGCTGCGGGCCCCGCCGAGGCGCAGGTGAGTTTGGCGCCCCTCTGGTCTCGTTGCACCCCCATCCCCTGCAGCAGGAGGGGTGGCCGGGGGTGGGAACGGAGAGCGGGCTTGGCAGGCTGGAGGCTGCTCCCGGGTTTACTTGGCGCCTTTTTATGGATAATGATGGTTTGGGTGTTTTAATCGTTGTTTATTCTGAGCGCCAGTTGCTGCGGTGGTGTTTGCGCTATTGCCTTTGCGTGGCTTTCTGTACCTCCTGTGTGCAAAGCAGAACGCTGACAGTCACCGAGGCAGCAGAGCTCATGCCATAGGCATGCTCGTGCTGTCCCTGTCAGTCAGCTCTCCCTCATACCCGTTCAAGAACAACTGAAACCAGAGGGTCCAGGGCAAACCTTTCTGCTTTCGAAACGAGAAAAGTGTATTTTACAGGGAGGTACTGAAATAGGTCTGTTCCTGCCTGGTTTCCATGGGGGATAGGCCTTAACCCTGAGGTATAAATTCCTCTCAATGATTTTTGTTGGCATAGAAGGTGAAATTGAAAAACCAAAACCCCCCCTCCCCAAAAAAAAACCCCCAAAACATGTGAATTTCCAAAAGACCCATTCTGACATAAGTACACTAACTACTCGCTTTGGTCCCATTGATCCAAAGGACAGTTCTTGGAAGTAGGTTCTTGATCCTGCCAACAGAGTGAATACCGGCCACAAACCAGGTAAGGACAGCACTGTTAGATTCCTTATTCACTCCCTGAAACCATTCCTGTTAAACAGAACATTCAATATCCCTGCTTAGTCCATCTTGCCTGTCCCACATGCTGCTGTGAACAGCACTTTAAGGAGCTGAAGCTGTGGTGAGGTGGACTTGACATTCTCAGAAGTATTAATTAACTCTTAGAAGTATTAATTAATTTTGTGTCAACAGCTACATGACTGATCTGGGATGTTGCTTGTGCAAAGCTGAATGGAGAACAATATCCTTCTGTCCTTTGCTTGCACACAAACCAAGTGCAAAATTAAGTACATAAATCCACCCTGGGAAAGTGGTCAGTGAAGGGAAGGAGGGAGGCACTGGTAGGTTGCTGATACTTTCTGTTCCAGTTTAAAAAAAAAAAAAAAAAAAAAAGTATTACAGATGTCATTTAAAAAACCCTAAAATCACAACTATTTGGTTCTGCAAGTACTAATTAAAAATACAGAAAAGTGCTGAAAATTGAGTAAATAAACACGTTAAATAGGAAAGGGGAAAATGGCAAAACTATTAACTTAAAACACACTGAACATGTTTGCCTATAGCTCTATAATCTTCTGTGCCTTGGTTGTGCCTCAGGCCAGTTTCATATCAGAACAGCTCAAACAGAACTTCGTAGGTAATAGAATGGCTTTTGTCTTTATGGTATCAGCCCTTCCCAAATATCAAATATTTCATTTTAAACTCAAGGCTTGATAATTGTGAAAATCAGCTCTGACTTACTTCCAGCCATCTAGCAAGGAAGGAATTTCTTGGCTTAGAAGTTCTGGCTTAACTTCACTGGTGTTTTATATGGCCAGAGCAGTGTAAAAGACTTGAAAGAAATTTAGCTGATGGAGAATATATGCCAACCTTTACTGTAAGAGGGAACACCACCAAGCTTTGTCTCCAGATATATGCCGCCCCCCCCTTGATGGCTCACACTTGTGAAACTACAGTAAATATGCGCACCAAAAGATAGCTGACATAAAACAGTACACTGCCATGTCTCTTGTTAGAATCTATGGGACAGGTAGCGGACCAGTTAGAGCTGAGCAAATACAATGATAACTATCCACAAATTACTTGGATCTTACATCCCAGTCTGAGAAGTACATCCATGGGATATAATCAGTAAAAAAAGAGCCATGTTTAATCAGGCTGCAAGCTGTGAAAAGTCCTGATCATTACTCAAGCAAGCATTTTCACGTTTTTAGAGACTCAGTCAATGCGTTTGTAACTAGTCGCATCTAATAGAAACACGTTGTTAAAATTGCTCTGAAAATCAACCTGGATCAGTCAGGCTTAAGTTAGCGGGAAAGTGTCCCCTCCTGAAGTTTTAGAAACTATAGTTGTTTGAACTTCATTAAATGGTCACTTGCACTAACATGTACACAGGAGCTGTGACACTTTCAGAACTTATGGTCCTGCTGAGTGGTCCTGACAGCAAATAATCTTTATTATGTACTGAAAGGAGGCATAAATAAAAATTACAGCCATAGTTTTAAGAAGGAATGAAGAGGTTAGCACAGATAATTGTGATTCTAAAACTCAGATTTATTTTTTTTTTGGTGCTTGAATTTCTAAGCTTAATACTGTTCTTCGGCTAGTTTCTGTCTCTTATTCTTAGGTACGGAGGGACACAAAAACCATTAAACCTGAAATTGGGCTGAGAGGATTTTTCCACAAGGTCTGTGGGGAAAAGACATCATTGAGAAGTCAACCATTTGGAAAACAATGTTTATTTGCTTCTCCTTAACTTTTCCACCTTTATTTCTTTCTTTAGGCTTGCAGTGATGGTAAGGGAAGATGTAAATGAGCGTGAAGATTCTGAACCATCGGTATGTGAGAGAAATGGCATGATTCCCATGCATGAGCAAAGTGAGGTAATTAACTAGGATCCCAAAGCATCATTCTAGTAAGACAGAACCCTCCTTTTCCTTTTTTCCTTTTTAAGAATAAAATTCTTAATGTAAAAGGCACTTAAAAGTAAGCATATAATATTGAGTGTATCTCATATAGATGTTTATATGGCGCATCCTTACGCACATGGTGATCACAGAATCATGGGGTAAACAAGTAACTCAGTGCTGAAAGCTCATGAGATTTGTGTTCCGTTTATGACTCTGAGTAAGGAATATATATATTTAGAGAGAGAGAGAGAGGGAAGAGACAGAAAAATAACCAGAAATGTGGAACTATTACTGGAGAAGGGCCAAACCACATTATGAGCAGAATTCCATGTCTATAGTATGACAATATGCTGACATGAATAATCATACAGGCAGGCAGATGATTAACTTGTCAAAAATAATGCTAAAATTAAGTGAGACATATCCAAAAATGGTCAAAAAATGCTTTGGTTATGAATATGGATAAGTAGATGTACCAGTATAAGAGAACAGCTTCAAGGGAATGACTCCTGGTTACAGTATTTCTCCATCTCTGCTTTGACTTACCAGCTTGAGCCTTCCAGCAATGGATCATGTGAGTAAAGCTTGTGCTGGCCAGCTGTGCTGTATCTTTCATCTTTGTTTTGTTATTTTGGTTCAAGGCTTTGCAACGGTAGTTATTTAGGAGTTATATTAAAAGTACCATCTCACTGGAATGATGCTAATTATTAATTCTATTGTGAAATCCAGTCTGGAAGCAGAACCTTATCAAATTGTAGAAAATATTAATAAATGTTTAGTTATGTACATAAGACAAGCTGAGCCTGGCCTGCTATTACTGTTTCTTCATCAAATATGCAAATATTGTTACTGCACAGGTGCTGTATCTATTGGGACAGGAGCCCTGTCAAGTGCAGATAAAAAGGCAAATGTCCTGCAATTTCTCACATGCAGTTCTTGGTACCACGCAAAAAAACAAACACAGGGCCAAAAGTGCCAAAAATTACATCAAAGCTGGACATTCTTATAGTGGTTGTTCAGTTAATGTGGTCACCTATAGCCAGTGGAGATCCAGTGCATCTCAGCTGACTTCAGGTGTTGCACACTACTTCAAATACATACACTGCCACTTCTGAGGGATTCTCCTTGTTTGCCTTCAGCAGGGACCAACAGCAGGTGCCAAAGGTACTGATGGGAATGCACAAACAGAAGAAACTGCTCTCTTGAACCACTGCACTCAGCAACCTCCAGAACTAACAGCAGGGTCTTCAATTCCTGCAAGGACATGGAGGCAAATATTTGCTTGTCCTCCTCAGGGTTTACTGGCCCAAACAGTGACAAATGGTAGGTAAGAGAGACAGAGTGTAATTAAAATGAGAAGTACTTGTTTCTCTGAATGGGATGATATCTGTCCACTGTCCTTGAAAATAATGAATGGAAATAGCTGTGTTTTACTTATCACACCATTGTTTGAATGTTTTAGCCAGAGGAGAAAAGGAAAAAAAGAAACAAAGGTTTGAATGTACAGTTTTGTTTCTCCAGTCTCATATGTTTACTATGGTAGGTATGTTTTTGCACCGCAAACTGTTTTTATCAGAAGAAAGACCTCCTAATTTTTGTCTTGATAGTTTGTCCTTAATACCACAGGCTTGCAAAGCCAAGAGTCCTCCCTACAAAGCAAACTGATCTGTTTTGTTCAGAATATGTCCTAAACTGAAAGCTCCCAAAAGAAATGCCTGACTAGCCAATTTATTAAATAATTTTCCTAACAAAAGACATTTCATGTGTCTTTGCTTCCACAGCTACTTGGAATTCTTGGGCTTTTATGTTTGGAAATCTAATGGTCGTCTTTTGCTACCTGTCACCCTCAAGTAAGATTAAGAAAACTCCAATTCGAAAATGCAGGACATTTAACACATTTTTTTCTTCTCCTTCAGTCTTCTGTTTTATATGTATGCATGCCTGTTCTCATTGGGCAACTGTTGGAACAGATTTGTGAACCTTGAAAGAGCATAATGTTTTCACATATTTCATAAAATTTTCACACACTGTCCTCAAAATATTTTTCAGGATTTTTTTCCCCTCTGTATTATCCTGCTTTGATGGCTGTATCAAGGGAAGTATTTGTACTCCAGATGTCCAGAGACATGACACTATTCACAACTTTTTACCCAGGGATAACAATGTGCTGCACAAACACATTTAGCCAAAAAATTATGCTTCAATTCTTTTAAAAATTAGACTGGAGCTGCATTCATCAGTTCGAAGATATGCCAGGCTGTTCAACAGTAGGTTTTACTGTGGTTCTGAAGCAGCTGAAGATAAAATATAAGGAATACAAGATAAATTAGTGAAATACAAGATAAAGCAAAGACTTTCACTAATTTAAGTTTGGAACCTATGAAGTGCTTTTCACAGCAGACCAAGGGCTCACTAAATTTATTTTGATATTTAATGATGTTCGTGTTACCAATTTTAAAATATTTTAGCATCTATAAAATAAGAACATTAGTTTAGGGACCATCAAAGATTAACGGATTAATTTTCAAGGTAAGCAATTCCATTTCTAAAAGTCATAGCTAACTTTTTTCTTCAATAGCAAAACAAATGTGATCCAACAGCAAAGTTGTTGTTGAGAGATGATTAATTTTTTTTTTTTTGTTTTGTTCCAGTTGCATTTGTGGTCCTGGTTTGGGCTGTGGTTTGGTCCATAACTGGGGCTGAGTGTCTCCCAGGTGGAAATCTCTTTGGAATTCTATTTCTTTATTTCTTTGCTGTCATTGGAGGTAAAATTTTTGGATTCATTAAAATACGAACACTACCCCCTCTCCCTGCTCTTCTGGGTAAGATATCCTTCTTTTCTTCCTGCATATTTTGTGTTGTTTAAGCCATCAGGTAGTATCTGTATGGGTAGATGTGTTTGGATTGGGAACAAATAAACTGTGTCACATTCAAAATCTCTAGCTTTTCCAAATTACTTTTTCTGGTCCTCTCTGAAAAGGTGCAGCCAGACTGGCTCAGGTGAAATTAACTAAGGCTCTCTTCTTAATTCTTTGTGGGTCAGAGAACTGTTTGCCTACAGACTCAAAGTTTATTGTCCTTCTGTCACAGTTACTTAAAATTTGGGTTTGATAATACCAAACAGGAATCTTAATTCAGACATCATCTTACAGTAGAGTAGTAATCTCTTCAAAAAATTACTGCTGAGCTTTTTCCTTAGTACCTCACACAACGAAAATGTTTTCCAAAGAAAACGTTACAGCAATTCCCTACTACTGGTAGTCCAAAGGATTTGTTTCTTCTCCTTCCTGTATCTCAAGATAATTAAAACCTGAGAAAATAAATTCACAACAAGGAATAATTCTTCTGCAGAGAGTTATCTGATTCAACCATGACTTTTTTTTCACATCAGCATTCTATTTTATCTTACACAGAAATGCAAAATAGAAATGGGAGATGAAAATAATGTTAATTCTGACATCTTTAAAATATTTTCCGGTTTCTTTCCTAGAGGAGGTTTTATACTTGCTTAGATGAGTACAATATTTTGAAGTGCTGTGATGTCAGCGAAGCTGGAAATGAAGCTCCAGGTTCTTCTCACCAGCTGTATGCTGCCCCCTTGCTATGTTTAGTGCAGGAATGAGTAAAGCCGCTGACAGACAGTAAAACTCCTTGGCGGGGTGGGCCTGCAGCAGCCAGGTGTGACTGTAGCCTGCACAGCTGGCATTGTGCCTCACACAGGAGCTGCACACATGGCTCTGTCCAGACAGCATGTGTGCGCTCTTGTGCTGCTTAATTTCATCAGAGGAAAAAAATTCAAATGAGAGGGAGGGAGGCTTTGCATATGGCATTCATGCCTGCAGTATGAACATGGAATGTCACACGCAGGGAGTCTGCCCTTTCTAAGTAAACACCCCTCTTAAACAAATAAAAGTATTTCTGACCATTTGGGTTCTGCTTGTTTGTGAGTTTTTAATTACATCTGTATCTAAAAGTTATGAGTTGAACATGAAACTGCTTGTCAGACAGGTAATACTGGACAACTGAAACTTCAGCATGACAGCACATGTCTCTTGAGTTGTTTAGGACAGAGTTCATTGTTCTGATCCCCAGTCTTTGAGAAAAGCTGGAGAAGTCTATGACTCAGAAGACAAGACAGACAATGTCTGTGAATATTCTGTTTTTACATTAAAAATACAGACCTTGTGCTCTTACATACCAATGACCCACTTGGCTAGGTCGGCTGGCTGAGCACTTAAGAACCTTATTAACAACTGCATAATATATTTTAGGTTAGAGAGGTTTCTGCAGCAGGAACCATGGAGCAAATCAGTTAGATATCCTTTGAAGTGGAGTTTTTTTTGTTTTAAGTAAATTCCCAGATCAGGGTAGCTCCAAATGTTGCAAAGAGCATGTGATCACAGTGACAGCCTCATATAATTGTCATGAGTTCCTACAAATTAATTATGACATTGTTTTTCTGAGAGGTGGTGGAAAGGACAATGTCTGAAAGTTCAGAGTGTCCTGTGACAAATCAAGTTCACTGTCAAGGCTCACACTGAGCTGGGACCAACCTGAGCACAGTGATTTGTTTACTTTTTGTCTTTTTTTAGTTTCCTGTTTCTAAACATAACTAATATAAAATTATGCCACAAAAATGTATCTTTGAGTCATCAGGACTCACAATGAATCCTCTGTAGATCCATATTTAAAGTTATCTTTTCCAGTACTTTTCCATATCCTTCAAGAGCTATGACTTCGATAGCTTTGCAGAAAGTCTCTGCTTGGACAGTTTTACTAATATTTGTAAAATGTTGTGTCTTACAAGTAGCTCAAATAGAGGATAAAACAAAGTTTCTGATTTCTCTTCCCTTTTTGTCCCCCCTTTGTATAAGAGTCTCATTGCCAGAGCACTTGAAAATGTTTAAGTTAGTCCATGACGAGCTGGTTTAGATTATATTTGCTAATGATTGCAACATTATGGTTCCTGTGACACCTGCATTTCTTACACCTAAGAGGATTTTTAACAATTCCCAACTTTTAAGATAAATACACAATAGTAGATGTATTTTTGTATTTAAACAAGCTGACAAGAAAACATCTCTAAGAATGCAGAGGTGTCTTTGCTTATGGTAAGTATGACCTGCACCTGGTAAACAAAGCTGAGTTCTTTTGGCTCAGACTAAAGCTGTGTATCAGCATCCTGCTGATTTATTTATTGGTGTCCTGCTGTGTTCTGAGGCCACTTTCACTGCTTTAAATGTGTTTATCTCTTCTCATGCCTCAGTCCCATTGTTAAAACATGGCTAATAATTCGGAATACAAATTGTTTCTTTTTCTCTCATAAAAACATGATATGGTGTCTGTTTTTAAGAGTGCTCTGCAAGCTTTTCTTGTGCAATAAAAATTCATTTGACCGGAGCTTATTTGTTTTGACTTAAGGGATGCTACTTGCTGGTTTCCTAATCAGAAATACCCCGTTCATCAGTGACTTTGTCCAGATAAACCTACGCTGGTCTGCAGCACTGAGGAATATTGCTCTTTCCATTATCTTGACTCGAGCAGGACTCGGCCTGGATCCAAAGGTATGGCACCAGCCATTTGTGTGTGGGTCACTGTATGATAGTAATCCAAAAAAATTGAGTAATTGGTTCCATTAAGAATATTGAACTGCTCAGTCTTGGAGCATCTGCAAATTAGATCATTACAGAAAGCATAATTTCTGTTGTCTAATTATATATATGTTAATATTGGCAGCTGGATTTTTACAGTAGGCAAGCAATCAAAAAAAAAAAAAAACCTGAAAAAAAAGGTTTTATGATTATTTTCATTTCCTGAATTTTGTGAGTGGAACATATTGAGGATATGTGCACTGTCGTGGTCTGTCACGAAGAGTTTACACTCCCTGACAAGCTCCCTATTAGTTTATACTGAAAATTTGAAGCAATGCAAGGGATCCTCAGTTCTTGAAAGAGAATATTTTTGTGTGGCCAGAAATCCAAAAATCCCAACCAATCAAAAAAGTGTAAACCCTGTGTGACTTTTTTAACTTTTTTTTTTTAATCATTGCCATTTTAATGCAAATACGTTAATTGCAAAGATGAATCCTGCTGCACTACTGAAACAATTATTCTCATCACAACGAAGCCTGTAGCATTCCTGTGAATAAAATATAGTCTCTGCCCCCTAAGAAACATTATACTTCATAAACTGATGAAGGCAAGGTTTTGCCTATTCAAAATGAGCTGGCTGAATTAAGCTGTACCATACTGGTTGAAGGAACCACTCAAAATTTATATAAAACTTAGATAAAGTATGGGTAGTTTAGAACATCTAAATTCATTTCTCTTAACCAAGAAAAACTACGGAGTTGCCAATGCTACAGTTATTTAGGAAAATAAGGTTTTGTCAATATTGAAAAATACCTGTTTTCCTATATTACCATCATCTTACTTTCCAAGATGTTGAGGATTGTAGGAGCATGAGAACTGTGTGTTGTTGACACAGCTAGGATGCCCAGTTCTGTGAGATTGCATTTCTTTCTATTCATAACAACTTTTTTTGCTGAGGGAACTTAATTTTTGACTCCTTTTTCTTCCATGTGGTAAGAAAACTGTCACTTGGGCTCTGTGTGTGGTAATGCTTTGATGCTGTTAAAATTGTTCCTCATGTAATTGAAACTCTGAAGACAAAGAAGTCAGTTTCTCTTCTCAGTCCTGATTACGCTAGGATAAACTGGACTGGTAAAAAGTGGAACTCACTGATTTTTTATTTCTTTCTTTTTTTTTTTTTTTTCCCTAATTTCATGTCAAAATTAGGGACCTGTCCTTACAGGCTCCTGTTTGTGACTAAATATTAAAGACAGCTCTTAGAAGCAAATTGCCAATTTATAATTTTTTTTTAAAATGTTGCTGAGCCAAAAGGAGCTTAATCTTTGAATATCAAGTGAGAGACAGGTAAAAGATGGTTGGCTCCTTGTGTCAAGTTGACATAGTTCTGCAACTTTTCATTATTTGTTCATAGATTTTGGGGCAATTTTTGGAGGTGCTCATGCAACTTCTGGGATTACAGTAAAATCTTTTGTGGATGGAGCAAATGACAAGAAGCCAAACAGAATTTTCTGTTACTCCTTCCCATGACATTCAGGAACCTTATCAAACCTAGATTCACTGCCACACTTGAAATTTTATATCCAAATCCGGCTGGGCTTGGGCTTATCTCTAGTTTAGGCCCTGTCATGTCCTAAAGTACAGCTCAGACAGGATTCTTTAACAAGCCATATCAGATTGTAAATGTTTTTCCTCTCTGTGAAGCCAAGGGTACTGACACTATTGTGCCTGTATGATTGCAGGCTCTTAAGAAGCTCAAAGCTGTCTGTTTACGGCTTGCTTTCGGACCATGCCTCTCAGAAACAGGCACAGCTGCTGTCCTTGCCTACTTGTTCCTGCATTTGCCATGGCAATGGGGATTTATATTAGGGTAATGTACTGCCTTTTCTCCTGTAAGACAGAAGTGCTGGTTTCCAGGCTGCAGCTCAATGATCCAGCTGTGGTTGGTTCTCTGTGCCAAGGAGAGACCTCAGTTCAGTGCCATTTGGGAAGCTGTGCTCAGCCCCTCTGCTGTTCTGCCTACCTTTTATGTCTGGCTCTGTGGCCTACATAAAGGTCACCTACGTAAAGGTCATATTTTCAGGCTGTGGAGGGGTACTTGCATCATTACTCTTCTGTGTTTGTGACCTGAGCACTTGAAGAAAGAAGGATGGTGCAATCCTTTTGAGTCTTGAACCACAACAAAGGAGGCTTTTAGGGACAGAAAATTATACCACAGTTTGGAGAATCTTCATTCTGGAATTCAGAACTTCCACACAGAGAGATGTACATAGGACCGCCTTCCTGTCACAAGTCAAGGATATGGTATAGTACATTCTAGAGTAACATCCTTGAAGAGAAGACCTTTTCCATCTAGTCCTGTTATCTAAATAGGTGGACTCTGGCCAGACCCATACACTAGAACAAGATGGGTGAACTCCTTCTCTGACACACACTGAATTTTATGAGAAGGAACTGGGCTACTGCGTCATAAGCATGTCTAGTCCAGGTTTCCAGATGGGACAATCAAGGCATCTATCAGGGAGCATAACTGACCTGCAGTGTAGACTCCAGATTTAGTCTGTAGAGCCCTTTACTTTCAATGTTGCTATGTTGGGCAGAAAGTAAGAGCTGAGTGCAGATGTGCATAGAAATATCCCTGCTTGTAATTAGAGGGGAAAGGTCAGGAAAATGCTTTACATAAAGGTATGCTTATTTATACTTCAAAAAAATTAAGGTCAGAACATTTTGAAATTTTTTTTAGTTCAGTGCTTTCTTTTTGAGATGCTGAACCTGTGTGTTTTCAGTTTTGTTCTAGGTGCAGTCTCCCCTGCTGTGGTGGTTCCCTCCATGCTGATTTTACAGGCTGGGGGATATGGGGTGGAGAAAGGTGTCCCAACTTTGCTAATGGCAGCTGGCAGCATCGATGACATTCTGGCTATCACAGGCTTCAACACTTGCCTTGGGATGGCTTTCTCTTCTGGTATGCTGGTTAATCTGTACATGATGAAATGCAGAACAATGATATTTTGGAGAATGTGTGGTCTGTTATGACTGACTGGTTTGTAACTTAATGGCATCTTGTTATAAAATTCATGTATAGCCTTAAATACTGAGATGGAAATTACCCGTGTTCAAAAGTTAGTGTAACATTGTCAGCTCTGAGTTGTGGGTCACAATAACTTTCAGAGAACATTTTTCCCTGACTGCTCCCTTAGCTACCAAGTCTGGGCCCTGTGTGGCCAACATAATGCTTGGAAATTTCACTGGGTTTAGCAATGTTCTTACAGTGGCTCTTTCTCTGACTTCTCTTGCACCCTTTCTTGGCATGAGCTTTCAGAGAAAGGAAGTTGCACCATCCAGTTCCTTCAGGCCCATAGGTTCCCTCCTGAACTCCTTTGCCCCAAGTAATTTAAGGCAGACACTGTCCTGGAATCACCCTCATAGTTCTAGAGCATGGTTTGAATGAAGGCTTACTGAACGTGTTTTCCTTTTGTGAAATAGGTTCTACTCTCTACAATGTGCTCCGTGGAGTGCTGGAGGTCACTGTTGGCATAGCAGCTGGGGGAGTTCTGGGAATGTTTATTCGGTATTTCCCAAGCCATGATCAGGTAAAAACCTAGTTAAAAAAAAATTACAATCAAGTGATTCTTTGCTAAGGGATTATTTTCTTTAGTTATTAATTTCCAAGCTCCCTGTGAAGCTGGTTTTGGGGAAAGCTTTCTACAGTGCTAACAGCTTCCAGATTGCTAACCTATCAAGTGAGGATGTGTTTTAAAGGTGATTACTTATTTACTGCACCAATAATAATGTGTGATCTCATAGTCCTTCCTGATGGAAGTTTGGAATCCAGCTCACCATCCTGCTCTCTTTGAAGGTAGTAGAAATGGAGGAAATGTCTGATATCCATTTCAGACAGTAAAATAATAATTTATTAGATTGATGCAGGGCACATTTACTTCTTTAAGATGTAGCCAGTAGGCTAAGATTAAAAATAAATAAAGCATATGTATTAGAGGTTTTAAGTGATTGATCATAACATTAGTATTAATTATAAGGTGTTACTTTCCATAAAAATTACATTTATAGAAAGTGGTAGATGAATTTTCTATCAAGGGGTAATTAAATGAACAGAAAATTGTGAAAGAATGTAAATACACTCTGGACAACCAAAGTCAGTATTCAGAGCATCTATTGCCCTCAGTGGCATCAAATTTTCTTAATAAATAATGCAAGAAGTGTGATACAAGAACTAAACAGTTAGATAGAAATGAGGAACAATGGTAGATAACTGTCTGCTGGGAGACTGAATGAAATAAAACTAGATTATTCCTGGCAAATGTTTGACTTGTCATTAAAGACATCTGGTAGCAAAGATTTCACCTTTCTTTTGATAAACTGTTGTAATACTTGACTACACAGGTAGAACATTGTCCTACCGCAGAGTTGAGGCAGAGCTGCTAGAACAGAGCATCATGCTCCTTGTGATAAAAATAGCCTACTGGCAATAAGAATTTGGATGGGTAGAGGAAAAAAACCATACGTTTTTAAAATTTGTATTCTTAGGAATTAATGTCTGAAAAAAATCCTCAATCCAGCTGAGCAGTTCAAGTCTCAATTGGAAGCTTTGATTCCTTCAAAAATATTCATTTTTAATTTTCAAGTTCTTGTTTTCAAAGTTAACAAGAGTGTAACTTTTTTCCCCCCATTTCTGAAAGAAATTCACTTTTTTGTTTGTCTGTTTCCTTCCCTGCAGGCATCTTTGGCATGGAAGAGATCATATTTTGTACTTGGACTGTCCATATTTGCTGTTTTTGGCAGTATCTACTTTGGCTTCCCTGGATCAGGAGGGCTTTGCACATTAGTCTTAGCTTTTGTTGCAGGTGTGGGATGGTCTGATGGAAAGGTGAATGTTTACATAAGAAGCATATCTTATCCAGAGTCTGGTGAATGTACAGCCTGACAGGAGCTCGAATTTCTGTCGGAAGTGGTATTGGTATAGTTGTGAAGCGTTAGAGGGTGTACAGATTTAAAACAAACAAGCAAAATAAAACCCCACCAAACCAAGCAGCACGTTCCAAATTTGTTTTGGAAGTCTTTAGTTTTTCCCAGGCCAGAAAGTATGTATGTCAGTAGAGCAATATGTAGAGCAGTACAGATTGAGAATTGAGAAATGCTCAGCTTTTCTTAGACATCTTAAAGCATATGAAGGAGACTTAGCTGTGAAGGCATTTGACACTAGCAATCCAAAGCTTCAATTCCCAGCTCTGAGAGTCTCTGTACACGGTCACTTTATGGTGAAGTTTACAAATGGGTGTCCAAGATGCAGTTGTGGACATGGCCTGAATACCCTGAGGGTTTGTTCCTGTGGTTTGGAGGGGGTGAAATGAAAAGCAGTGATTAACTATCCTCTCTCATCTTTCCCAAATCCTAGCCAGTGTAATTAGGATAACTTAGAGAGCGGGGTGCACACAATAAATGATGATGTAATGCCATACAAAAACTGTACAAAAGACTGTTTTTTAGTCACTTTCTCCTAGGTACTAGCCTACTTCATCTTATTGCTGCTGCCCCACTGCCTTTCTGTACCTTGCTATGTCTGACTGCCTCTTTTGCTTGATACCATCTACATTTAATGTTTTGAGGGCATCTTTCTCTCCACAGCTGGAGCTTTGTGACATTCCGTAGAAGAAGGGGAAGAAAAAGGAAAGGGGTTTAGATATATTATAGTTCATGTTATCCCCATCTTGACCCTGACTTGTCAAAGATACCAATGTTTGTTATAACAATGAAAAGAAATTAAGATTGTCCAATTTTAAAGGATGAAAAACTCTTCTTGGGACTTAACTAGTTAAGGACATTACAACTGATAAAGCTCTCTACTGAAAAGCTTTTAAACCATTTCAGGAGGAAGGACCTTAAAAGAGAATATGCAGTCTACAAAGGCTTGGTTTAAATTCTTTTGATCTGTGAATGAAGCTTCTTGGCTTTAAGTATATTGATGTCAAATGCCTTTGCTCTTTTTTTTTCTCAGATAGAGGTAGAAGTGTCTGTGTACTCAGTATGTTACCAAGGTTTTTCTGCTGAGCTTCTCAAAGTCCACTGCCTCCCACTGTGCCGTCCATGGTGGAAGGCACTTGACAAACACTGTCTGCAGAGAACAGTGAACATGGAACCTCTTTGCAGAACAGTCAGATGAGCAGTAAATAGGCTGAAAGCCATAAAGAAGGGATTTGGGGGGGCTTATTTTTTTTTAATTTTATTTTATTTTGCCAGAACTGAAAAGGGTGAAATAACAAGGAGAAATGAGGCAAAAAATGTTTATATATATATATGTATTTCCACCTCATTTTCTTCAAGGTTACAGAAGTTTTTGTGTTACTGTAGCCTACCATTCCTTGACAGAAGAGCAAGACATGTTGCAGGATCAGTCCCAAAGAGAATACCAAGGATGGGACATGTCTAGGCCCTAGATTGATTATTAAGAGACAGCACTGCACTTACATTTTCCACATACTCCTGCCTGAAGGTTCATTTGCTATTGTAGAACCCACTTAATTAGAAGATAAGTGCTATTTGATATGCTGTGTGTACCTTGTCATGTAAGTGGAAGATTCCTGTTTACCCTGGCAGCAGTTGTTTTAGGAAAATTGTATAAAGCTCAAATATGAGGAGAAAAGATGGTTTTGTCTTTATACACTATATTGCAGTTGAAAGTTCAGCACTTGTTCCTGCTATGTGATTTCAGACTTGCTCAGTCTGACTTTGCTTCTGCTGACACGGAGAGACGCCTCTGAGTGAGTGCAGCACAGAGTTAGGTCATGACTGAAACTTGGGAGAGTCTGACTCTGCTCAGCTACAAATGGAAGAACATGTTTAGGCATGCAGTTCCCAAAGGCTCAGAAACTTCATGGCAAAGCTGTTGAAATGACGTCTTTTTAAATACTGAGAATCAACAATGCTTTATTTTCCTTCTCTTGTCTGCAAGCTGCTCTGTTACTGTTCAAACACCAGTGCTTTTTATTTCTTCTCTCAAGACATCAAGCATGTATTTATTAGGACAGCTAGACTCAGTCTGACCTTCAAAAGGTGTGCAACTGATTTTAAATGTTTTAGTATTTGGTCAAAGAGGAGCATTCTGGACAATCTTCATGAAACATTTTCACTTTGTCCTATGATTATTGAACTGTTGTGTCTGCTTGGCCATCTTTTTGTGAATTCACAGATTAGTTTTGCTTTTATTACAGAGGGAAATTGAGAAAATTGTGGCAGTTGCATGGAATATCTTTCAACCTTTTCTTTTTGGTTTAATTGGAGCAGAAGTATCCATTACATCTCTTAGGCCTGAAACTGTTGGTAAGATCATTGACAGATTTTCCAGCTTTCATTACTGGCTTTGAAAGAATCTCTATAAAGAAGTCTAAAACAAAGCAGACTATGGCTGACCCCAAAAAAAATTAAAAAACCAGAAGCACCTATGTACAAAAGTACTGAGAAGTGTTTGTCTCTTGCAGGGCTCTGTGTTGCTATATTAGGTATTGCCCTAGTTGTGCGAATCATAGCAACGTTCCTGATGGTGTCTTTTGCTGGGTTTAATTTCAAGGAGAAGATATTTGTCTCACTGGCATGGATTCCCAAAGCCACTGTCCAGGTAAACAATCCAACACCACTTTCATTCCAGGTTAAATCTATTTTCTTTAGCAAAGCTCCCTGTAACTAGCATAGCAGTAAGCAGGGAAAGGTTCAGGCTCAATGACAGCTGAATGTAGAATATTGACTGTTCATACTCTAAAACACTCTAATTGCCTGAGAAGTGTCTGGAGAACTTTGTATGTGCAGGTGTTTTGCTTGCATCCTAGGTTTACTCTTTATAATGACACTGAATTGTACATATACCACAGGAAATTTAACTATTTCTCAGCCATTGCTGATTATTGTGCCTTCACATACAGATTCTGAGACCTCTCAGAGGTAAAAGCATTTCCCTCTTACACATGAAGTGTCTGCAAGGACAGTCACATCAGAACTCAGAATGGGTTTCAGTTTGTGATTCTTTTGGTAAGGAGTAGTCTGAGAGCCATATTAATAGTGATGGCTCATAATAATATATTGGCTACATTCGGCCTGTGCCTTTATTTCAGTGATTGTCAAGTCATTTAGACTTTGCTTCAATAGCATGATTACTTGCAAACAAAAGTTAATAATCAAAACAGGCAAGGTTTATTACATGATCAGTGAATTAAATTTTCAAAAGCTGCCACTAGTTGACTGTTGTCAGGATACATTCTCCAAGTGAGGCATTTTCATAACTGCAATACACAATACACTGGCCAGTTTCATTAATCACACGTTCTCCAGAAATGTGGATAAAATGGCAGCTAAGCAATGTTCTTCACAGGAGGACACCACACAGATAAACTCATTAGGTAAGGAAATTCCAAGCATAGTCAAGTGAAAATTGTTCTCATAGGTGTAATACAATGTTTACTTTGCTATGTAGAGCCTAGAAACAAACGAGTTGAATGTACTAATAATGTCAAATTTATGTGAAATGTTGACTAATGATAGGTTCCCTTTTTTCCTCATTCAGTGTTAAAGATTACTTCTTGCTCCATCTCAGCAATGTTTTCTTCCCTGCAGGCTGCAATAGGTTCTCTTGCCCTGGATACAGCAAGACAACATCAAGATGAACAACTGGAAAAGTACGGAATGGATGTACTGACAGTAGCTTTCTTGGCTATCTTGATCACTGCTCCAGTTGGAGCCCTGGTTATCGGCTTGGCAGGACCCAGACTTCTGCAAAAGGCTCAGACAAATAGCAAGGAGGATGAGGAAGGTGCAGAGGTTGGAGAAGAGGCAGAGGCCAGTGAACCTTCGTAAGACAGACCACTACAGCAGTCTGGTCCTTCAACTGTGACACTTCTCTTGAGTAAAGACAGCATGTCTAATCTTGCTGGAGGAACCTAAAACTATCAGTCACCCGTGCCATTTTTAAAGTAGCCATGGTGGAGTTCTATAAAATATTTTTATGTGAAGCTGGTGCCTTGAGATGAAATAGCTGAACATACAGTGAATAAGATGACCTGACAGTGAGTCACTGAGAAGTTAGCAGTCAAGAGTTACTTGAAATGTGTGGGTGGTGAGGCCAGGGAGAGGGTCAGAATTGTTGAGGCATGGAGTCGAGTCATGAGGTAGAATATATAAGCAAAAAAAATGGAGACTAATGTGAATAACTTCTTGATGGTTGAAGCTGGGCTGTGAGATGACACAGTTCTACAACTCAAAGAAAGCAACTTCCAAGTAAGAGATTGTTGACACATAGTGAACAAGTCCTGCCATCAATTGCTTGATGATTGGTTGGTGATTCCCTCGCCTTCCTCATTTTGTTCCTAAACTTGCCTTTCCCTATTGCGGTTCTTCCTCACAGCTGAGCCCTCCTTTGTTCTTTCAAAGACTTTCAGCTCTGGTTGTAAAGCAAGTGGTACTTACATGCTCAGAGAGACAGTTGGGGCCATCATAGACTGGTAATAAAGATGTTGGTGCCAGCAGAAAAAAGGATGGAGACTGAAAATTAGATGAGGCTTGTGGGATGGCTGTAAGGACTGGGGGAGGGTTGTATGGGATTGGGATGGCTGCTTCTTCGCCTGTGTACCTCAGCCTTCACACAACATGATGTCAAGGGAGAGATGCTGTCCTACAGCCAAGAGTAACCTCTGTTGATCAAAATCCTGCTCTTGCCTTTTAGGTTTGGTATCAATTGACAGATACCAGCAAATCTCTCTGGCTCCAAGTAAGTTGTTGGTAACTCCATGCTGAGGCACAGGGTCAGTACAGCATCCACCAGAAACTGGAAGGCTACTATATTGTGCCTGTAACTGAGGTGGACAACACTCTCCTGCAGATTTCTACACTACAGTTCACTTGAACTCATTTTACAGGAAACTGTATAGAATACATTTGATGGTGTCTAGATTTTGGCATTACTAAGAATCATTTCTATTTTAAATTTTTAATATGCAAAACAAAAAATGTACAAAAATACTTTTAACTACTTAAATACTCTTGATGTTGACACTATACTGTTTGCAGAGTCATATGCCATACAGATGAGCTGTATATGCATGCCTTTGTATAAGCCTTACTCTCTAAGCAGAAAGAAAGCTTCCTGAGAAATACTTAAATTTCATAGCCTGCAGTTCCAGCACAATGATAAAAATACCAGGAAGTTCTTTGGTAAGTTCCCTTATCAGTTGTCAAGTTCTGTGAGGAGTGGCTGAGGGAGCTGGGGGTGTTCAGCCTGGAGAAGAGGCAGCTCAGGGGGCACCTTACTGCTTACAGCTCCTTGACAGGAGGGTATAGCCAGGTGGGGTTGGCCTCTTCTTACACACAACCAGTGAGTGACAGGATGAGAGGACAGTCTTAAGCTTTACCAGGGGGGAAGTTTTAAGTTTGACATATGGAGGAATGTCTTCAGAGAAAGGACTGTTAAGCAGTGGAGTGGACTGCCCAGGAAGGTGGTGGCATGGTCTTCCCTGGAAGTGTTTAAGCAAAGACTGGACATGGCACTGAGAGCCATGGTCTGGTTGACATGGTGGTCGTAGGTTGGATTCAGTGATCTGAGAGGTCTTTTCCAACCTCATTGATTCTATGATTTTGTGAAATGCATGTCGTTTTAATAGGTTAAGTATTTGGAAATTGTAATGTTGGTAAAGCTAACTGACAAAAGGAAATAAGTGTTTGGTTCATCAGTGACTGTCTAAAAAATAGTTCTACTTGAGTAAAACTTACAGTTCACTTTTTTGTAAAGCTTTGTAAAAAGTAGAATCCTCCCACAGGGATCACTATGCCAAATTTGGAATGTGTTCAATAACAGAAGTGTGATGTTGTAAGGATTACAGCCCTTTAAATTTGGACACAACCTTAAGTACCAAAGCAAACCTCTGATGAAGAGCTCTCGTTTGTGATAGCCTCTAATACTTCCTCCCCAGCAAAACAGCATCTCATAAATGGGATTTACCTGTTTCTTTAACCTCAGTGTGCTCTCAGTTATACATTAGATCACTTCCACAATTCTAAGTGCCTGAATAAGCTATACCAATTAAAACTTGTCATCTTTTTTGTTAATCTAAGTGAGATTGAATAGATTTTTCTTTCCCTGCCATTTTATGTCAGTATTTCTCATGAGACCCCTTTCCCCCAGCTTTTATTAAATCTTCAAAAAGTATCAGGTTGGAGCTATTACATAGACCTGCAGATCTAAAATTAAAAGCTTTAATGCTTTATAATGTTCCTTCTCCTTATCTTCCAGAAAGAAAGAAAACGCTTGCATCTTTTCATTAAATGACATATCAGGACTAAGAACTTAAGAGACTAAGTTTTTTTAGTAAGTATCATGACAGTTTCAGCTGCTTTTCAATAGCAACTAACTTTGAGAGATTTCAGTTTTTATCAGAGTATGGGTGAAGCATGACATTAAAGACCACCTCCCTTTTAATAAAATGCCTTGAAAATCATTACTGGATAAGGCATAAATTCAAGCTAATTAAATCATTATGCCATGGTATTCTCTTATTTGCAGGAAATAAGAGCACAATGTGCAGTAACTGATAACCAGAGGCCCGCTGCCATGCAGACATAATCACGGCATAGTGTGGGGGAACTCGGAGCGTGCTGTTCCAGAAGGTTCACAAGAACCTCTGCAGCAGAAAGGTCTGAAAGCAGAAAGTGTTCCCAGCAGCCAGCATCCGGCAGTTACAGCAGGCAGCATATGGAAAAAGACAGAAATTGTCTATCTGCAAGCAGGGAGTCGAACAGGCCAGGGGATATGATGATGATGTGATTATAATCACTGCTTACTCTGTCTTTTTCAGCCAAACTGAGCGTTTTATGGAATTCAAACTCAAGTCTAAAATTAACTGTGAAAGAGTCATGGTGTAATACAGCCACAAAATGGATGATAGTTTCTGCATCTTGCTTTTTAAATAAAGAGTGAAAGAGATCAAATTTTTGGTCAATTGCACTTCAGTAACATTTACTTTGTCTAGTAGTTGCCCCAAGTCAGGTAACTTTCTCTAAACCTTTTTTACAAGTTTATTTGTATTCTGTTATAACCATGTTCAAATTAATTATGAAAAGAAAGGAAAACATTGCTGTTCTTGTAGAGTAAACAGGTGTCACAATAGGCTGATTTCATTTTCCCCAGATTTTCCATCAAGACTGAAGAGCTGGTCCTATGATCTCTGTTCTGGTCTTTATTGGTATTTAGGGCAAATTTATTCTGTGTATGCAGCTTCCCAATTCGATTAGAAAAGTCAGGTAATTGGTTCAGCATCTCAGTTGCTGGTGAGATACAGAGCTGTACAAGCACTTCAGCTTTTAGCTATCTATCTATGTTTCTATCTCTGTAGACTTTAGATAGAACAGATTAGTAAATTCTTTGAGATTTTCTATAGAAAGTTCTGTGGACATGAGACAGTATTACCTTGACAGATTTTGAAATGCAAGAAAATGACGATTTATCTTGCTTGTGATTCTCATTATATTATCATCTTGTGGAAATTACTATAATTTCCTTTCTACAAAAGAACTGTGACTTGCTCTTGCAACACTACAAATTTGTTCCATGCCCTTACTGATATAAGCACAAACAAAAAAAACTGTCCCTGTTTATCTTATAACCATGTCTGTAGATTGCTATTAAACTATTTCATCTAAGAGCAAGTAGGGAGAAAAATTACTTAATCTAGATGTGTTAAAGATGGAGTGTAGAGGTGTGAAGAGGTTAAACCTTATACTGTTCTTCTCTTCAAGGAGCTTTTTGGGAGAAACAAAATGGTGTTGCTGTATTACTCACTTTAACAAGGTTTGTCTTAATTTAACAGATTTGGTTATGATTTCAGAGGAAATCAAACTGTTTGAATACAGATGTATCCTGATAAAAGCTGGAAGCTACAGGCCTGTGTCTAGTAAGTCTGCTACAGTAGACTGTGGTTTTTAAACCCTGAAAAAAAATATGTCAAAGACAGGGCTTTACATTTCACAGGAATTTCTTCACCAAACCCAAGAATTGGGGATTGGTATTGTATATACATCTGTAACACTTACCTTTATGTATTTTTCTCTGTTATAAATGCTTCTTTCCTAATACATTTATGGTTTGCTCATCCATTAAGGTAAAGACCCCCATGAAGCATTTAAACAATAAACATTACACCATGGCTCTGTTACACACTTTGTAAAAGCAGGCATTTAACACACAGTCACACCCTATCTGCCATCTTTTGCTGCAAGGCAAGAGCTTTTGGAACCTAGAACTACAACTGTCACAAATGGAGGAGGAATGATCTGCCTTAACTCTGCTGCTGCTGCAAGAGTCCTTATGTGAGAACATCTTTGACTTGCTTTCTGTTTCAGCACTGTGGTGATCAGCTTTGCCAACAGCTCTGGGGCTTCCCACCTAACAATGGGTCAAATGAAATGCTGTTAAGGAATGGGTGAGATCTCTCATGGTACCATTGTATAAAACTGTAGCATGGACCAAATTTTTATTTTTAAACAGATGGATACACTATTTCATGGGAGAATTAAGCACTTTAGAATAATTTAGAAATCTAGCAGTTAGGTAAGTAGTAATTATCTGCATCTGAATTTAAGCCTCAGCACAGCAACGTTCTGACTTGCCTAAAGAGTAATTCTGAATAGGTAACAAGCCAAGAGAACAGCTCAGCTCTGCATCCTCAGTTCTGTCTCTTAACCCATTCATCCCTTGAAAATTCCCATTGTTAAAGTAGTGACTATAGTGCAAGGGGACTTGCAGGAGGCAAATTTGTGTTTCCTTACCATCAACACAGGGCCCAAATTACAGGGGTAATGGTGGTGGGTGACCTGCTCAGTAGTTTGGTTTATATATATGGCCTGGAACTGCCAGCACTCCACCTGGGATGCTGTGTGAAAGTTTCCAGCAGTGTGAGGTTTTCCTGAGCTGAGCTGTTTTGTGTAAGACCAACAAACTGCCCCTTTAGGCACCACACAGGCCAGACCTTCAGCTTGCATGACACTGATCTGTTGCCTGAAGATACATTCACAAAGGAGGAAGCTGGTATCTTTTTCTCCCCCACTTAAGTACACTTAAATTTGTTGCTGAAAAGCAAAGTAAAACATGATTTCTCAGCAGAACAAACTCAAGAGAAAAGTGCACTTGCAATAGTGACAGTTTTATAATTGTATGTTCATACAAAAAAGGCTTAGTTGTAGAAAGTCAATTTATTCTTGAAATAAACGACTTATTTACAGAGCTAGGTACTTTACAGTTTTACAAAGCAGGTAAAATTCTTCTGAGAATAAGGTACCAAAACAGTGACAAATTCATCACTGTCTAAATGCAGGTTATTCCAAAAGGAATTCTACAGCAATCACGAAACTAAATCATACCAATCACATAACAAAACGCTGTCCCTTGCAACTACAACAGTATATAAGACTTTTTATCAGTCATGACCTAGATTTCGCATCTGCTATACTTCTTTCTTCTTGAGTATTAGTGGACCTACATTATCTCCTGTTAATTCATTGTGCTTGTTGTGGGAGCCATCACAGACAGGGAACTGAAAAAAAGAAAACCAAACACAAGGAATTAGCATAATTCTGTACAGCAGTTGCATGGTGATTTCTGTAGATCTTCCTACGCCCTGTGCGCTCTGATAATGTTGCTAGTTCCTCCTGTGATGTCCTGTTTCATCGTCAAACTCCCTGTCTCCTATCAGACACAGGATACTAAGGAAACCAAACACAGTTAATGGGTAACTAAGTTTGTGAGATCCGAAAATAGCTGTTCTTAGACCCAAAGTCAGGGACAAAGCCTTTTCCATGAAAGAACAGCAAACAGCCATCACAGCTACAAATGGATTTACTGTGCAACTAGTAAGAGTGCTCTTAATAGATTTAGTCATTTGCAGCCAAAAAGTACTTTTTTAAGAAAAGCTGAAATACTTTGCTGAAGCGATTTGTCCAAAGTGAGAATAGCTGAGTTAAGCTTATTCAGTTCAGGGCTTTTCTGTTTTTATTAAAAAAGGAAAGCATTTGGTCCAGGGAGAACAAAACCAGAGGGTGGTTAGGACATTCAAAATTGAATCAGGAAATGAAAACTGAGGCAAGATGAAATACATTCATTTACATCTAGTTGATCTGGGGGATATGGAATATCCCAACCAGTCATCTCACTGCTTTGGACCAGATGGGAATCACCAACACATTTTCATTCTAATATGAACAACTTTCTAAGCATTGTTTTTTGCAAAATGAGAGTAGTTATCTCTTAATTAGTTGCAATGTATTTCTAAATAGTAAAACAGGTTTGCTTGGTTTTATTCTACTCACATGTGGTCACTCCCTAAACATTTCTAGAAAAACCCTACTGTGTTTCTTTCAAGTTTCTACAGTTGCTTTCTTCATGTAGACAGGTTTGTGCCATTCTACAAAGTTCAGGAGGCATGTTCCAATTCCAGACAAAGGCAACAGCTAAACACAGAGCAATCCACCACCAAAGCACTGCTAAAAATATGCAAGTTTAAATCTCTAATCCTACAGTAGCACAATGTCTTACCGTCTTCGAACGCCAACACCTGCAGTAAGCTTTAGTGAGGCAAAGATCTTCAATGTTTATCTCATTCACTACTTTGGGATTTTCCTTCTGGATCTTGAGGTTAATCAAGCTATCCTTCTGCTGTTTCTTCTTAGGGAGGAAGGGACGAACAGCAAGGTAACCGAGCAAGGCCAGCACGCCCAGGAAAGGCAGTAACCGCAGCCATTCTGAAACTAAAGATAAGGTGGGATTTAGGGTGGCTTCTGACACCACTCCAGGATGGTGCAGCATCAGCTGCTTTTGCATGGCTTAGGCTGAGGGTATGAAATGGGGCTGCTCAGTAGGCAGGGCCCTCAGGGCAAACAAGATTCCATTGGTGAGTCTCAAGGAAAAAAAAGAAGACTTAGATTAAGTCCTGGGATTTACTCCAGCCAAAGTAAAAAACTGACTCCTAGAATTTAATCTGAAATTGAATTTTATCACTCTAGAATATGATTCAATGGGAGATAATAAATACAAAACAAATAGAAGATTTACTGAAATGGGCAACCCTAAAGCACTGGCAAAGCCTTCAGAATCTTTTTGGTTTTATTTTTCAGACCTGTGTTTGCTCAGGGATCTGCAACCAGTTTCTACAATAAGGAGAAAGAATGACACCTAAGATCAGTAGGGCAAGTCACAGAAAATTACTTTACGAAGGTAAGGAACTTCTTTCAAGTACAGGTAAAAAATGAAAGTATCCACTGCAGATCTGGCTGCCCTACTACATCATTATAAATCTTCTAGGCATACTGGTGAGAGAAGACGTACTGGATTTTTTAAGAAATACATCAATAATTGGCATTTATCTATATATAATTTTTTTTAATTTTAAATATATATATTTATATATAAAATGTATAGGTGGATCCACTTTTCCAGCAAACATAGGCTGTGGCAATACTCTAGTGCAATTTAAATACCGTGGTACACTAAAGGTTGAGAGCATTTTTCTATATTTCTGAAGAATATATTAAGTCTAAACACTCATACAAAAGAGAGGTTAAAAATATTTTAGAAGAGAAAGTAAAAAAGTATAACGAGCTGGAGCACAAATAGCTGCACAAGCACCTTTTAGACAAGACACTAATCAACTTGCTCTTCTAAATTATTTAGGATCAGAATATACTAAGATTTTGTTCTACAATTTGTTTGTTGAAATTAAGATGTACAAGAAAGAAAACACAACAGAGCAGGCTAAGTCTGCCAGGTGGGTTGTAGCCCTGAAAAAATACATTATTCTGTATAGCTTTTATTTGTACTAGTAAAACATATGGTTATGCTAATACTTCTCCAGTTAGAAGCCAGTGGATTTTTCTTAAGAATTTAAATTCTCTGGAACCAGACCATGTAATGAAAATTATTTGTGGGATTTATTTTTTGTTTTTTGTTGCCTTTGATGTGACAGCCACATTTAGTGCATTTATCTGGAAATGCATCACAGCTGCATAAATGCTAAAGGCACTGCAAGAAGTCTCAGCAGTCATTTCCCAACTGCACCTGCAGCAGTCCCTACAAATCACAATTCACCACATTCACTAAGACTCACTGCAATACATGAATTGCTGGGGCTCTTTCTTTAGTTCCTCCAACAAGCTCTAAGCCCTAAATAATAATTAACACTGAGATACTTAAATGTTTTCAGCTACAAAGAATCCTGAGTTCCTGGACAGCAGTGCCTGTTCGCCTTTTCTAGCATTACTTTTCCAGAACACTCCATCAATTCCATCAGGAATCCAAATACACTTTCTGACCTCACCTGAAGGACTGACTTGGAATGTATTTCAAAAGAGAGGAAAAATATTTGGTCACTGAAAAAAATTTCCAAACTTTGTATTTAACCTGTTGACAAAAATGTGGATCTCTACAAAGCTACTCCTCTGAACTCCAAGACAGAACAGACATTCCAAGAGGCACACCAGGACCAGGGCATCTATCAGGTGTGTGGGGAATATAACTGGGCTAAAACTGACACACAAAAAGGATACATCTCACACTCTCATACAGCATCAAAATAGAACAGTGGTCATGTCTATGAATGGCTCACAGCCAGTTGGGTTCATACAACTGAAAGAGGAACTTGATAGCTGTAACCTCTGAGAAAGGAAATTAGAAATAAACATTAATAGGATGTACAAGGCTGTTATTTAGGATGGTTATTATTTAATATTTGTACCAAGATAACTGCTGATAAATAGTTCTGTCCTCAATAACCAGTAAATTCTGTGCTTACTTCTAATCTGGGAGCCTCTGGAAAGGCCCCAGTTACATTCATATGTACACTAATCATAAACTGGCTTGTTATTGCCAAGACTGCCTGAAGCTCCTGTGTTTAAACTGAAAAATCAATGATCACGTTCTAAGGCATGAGATAGAAGACACTGTCAGAGATCTGGGTGAGCAGGGTTAGGAAAAACCCTTCATCCACACTAATGCAGTGATGCCTTCCTACAACTGTAGACTGCTCTGGTTTTGAAGCCATGCATACCTTTCTGAAGCAGATGTAGAGCAATTCACAAGACTTTATTTTCACAGCTGACAACTCAGAATTCAGCCATTACACTGATTCTGGAGATTCTTTATCGGTTCTGCTGCATGGGGAGAAGCAGATTTTGCAGACAGAAATGAAGAGTAGTGTATGGAACAGGTCAGTCTTCAGACTTGTGTTAGATAGAGACTAATTCCAAAGATAAGTCCTGGAAAATATCAGAAACCAGAGAATTCCAAGAAGCTGAGGCAATGGATATTTTCAAGGAGAGGTGGTCTTAATTTTTAGTCCAACAGTAACATGTCCAAAAACAAAATAAATACATATACAATGAACAAAGGTACAGACCAGCCACTGAGAGGAAAAGCAAAGCAGGTACTCCCAGCTTGTCTTCCATGAACTACTCCTTTGGTATCTTTGACTTATGTTTCAGCTACTTTTTGTGGAAATAACCCTATGCAGACCCAAAAGCAGCTTCTTACAGTAACAGCCCAACTGCAAATCAAAAATTTAACAAGTATTAACTACCAGTCAAAAGGAATATTGGAACTGTGCTTGTATATTCTCTAAACTGATGACATTCTTCAGGCAAATTTGAAGTACTTACTAATTACATTCTCTTCAGAACTAATAAGCAGATCTATCCTGGTTTTGGTTGTTTGCTATTTTGAGGTGAATGTCTATGCTATTTTCATGACACCTTCCAGGACAAAAAGCAATGCTGGCATGAGACAATACTGCTCATTTCACTGAACTTGAGAATGGAAGACTAAAGAAGCAATGGCAAGACACTGAAAGAGGCTTCTGAGCAGTACAGTGTGATAATTTAGATATCCACTTTCAAACCCAAGGTCAAACATTCTTTCCTTCCTCCCCCACTGCTTTTACCTTCAGGAGGTATGCACTGGGTGTTAACAGTCTTTCTCTTCAAACAAGCAGTTTTTCATTGTGGGTTTGTAAGGTCACACCAGAAAACAGATGTCCAGATCTTTATCCAGCACACTATACAACATCCTATAAAAAAGTCAAGGTGCTCCATATACTTTTGTTCTGTTGTTTCTACAACTGGTGCACTACAGGAACTGCAGCTGCATCTGCCTGCAAGCTAATGAGAGTTTACAGAAGCAATGAAAGAGTTAAGAAAAGACTGCACTGTTCCAAATCTGGATTCTGGCCTGCATTTGCAAACAAGGTCTATGTTGCCCAGTGTTTCAATAGTGCTGGTCCCTGATTAAGTTCAAAAGATGCCACCACAGGGCAAATATTAATGGACTTTAAATGTTTTTAGACCAGTGTTACTTCACACTTTCAAAAATGGAGCGAAGTCTGCCATTTGCCAAAGAATATACTTTGTAATTTGTAATAGCAGCAAACACAAAAGGTCACATTAATTTTCTCTACTGTCTAATAGTCTTTCCCTAATGACAATTCAATTCAAAATAACCCCAGGACTGGGAACCCCCTGCTCTTAGAGGACTGTAACTTTAGGACAGGACAAAGACCACAACAACACAGAAGAGGCAGCACTTGCTCAAGCAATCATTTTCTCAAATGAAACTTAAGACTGACAGCAGCTCTGCATGCAAGTAAGCACACAACTCTTCAATGAGCCATGACGTTTCAATGACTTTCAATAACCTTTACACCTTAAGAGATTATAATTTTTTAATTTAGGTGCCTAGGATGCAGTGTCCTACAATATCCTTCTCAAAAGTCTTACTGTGTTGCATTTACCCTATGCCTAACTTGAAGCACTTGTACAGTTTTGCTTTTTTTCCCTCCATTTTCATTCATATTTACCCTGGGTGGAAAATGTACAAACATGGTGGCAGATACCAATCTAGCTTACTATTGAAAAAAAAAAGTAAAAACGTAAAACTGTTCTCTCCATAGCCATGTATTTTTAAATATACCTTTGCCTCCCATTTTCAGACTCCATCCAAAAAATCCCTAAGAACTAGAGGTGGTAGATTTTTCAGTTATGCTCATTAAATCCTATCAGTTCTCAAAAGCAGTTTCTGACTCAGCTCCTTCTTTTGTTGAACTTTTGTTTAATATTTTTGGGACTGACATTTCATGTGTTTGGTCTACACTTAAGAAATCAGTTATCTGCTCCTTGTCCTCTCTCCAAATTCAAGGAAGTACCTTGAAGTCAATGGGGTAAACAATGTGACAACAAAACAGTTCTCCCACGCTTATGACACTATCTAAAAACCCCTGATTTTGGTCCACAGGCCAAACCTTTCAGAGGTTTTCAGAATAAATCATATTACTAGTATGCATTATGAGTACTGAAACTGCACAAATAAAATCCTGTTACAGAAAGACATCGTTAGACAAGTGAAGCAGTAAGATACTAAAATATTACTAAGCTTAACAAATTTTAAGTCAAGTTGTGGTTACAAGGGCAATTGGCTTCTTTAGTAAACTGCCAAATACTAGAAACAGGAGAAGTTGCATTGTTCTGTAGTTTGTTTTATCCTCCCCTCACAGCTTTGTAGCAGTTGAATTTCTCTATTTGGTAAATATAATTAACAGCTTTTTCATATGAGAGAGTACTTGTGGAAGAATAGTTAATTTAAAAGAGATTTGCTTGTTCCTGAGGAAGATAATGAGACTTGCAGTTCACAAGCAGCATAAACAGGCTGGAAAAAAAGGACTGCTCAAAGCTAGCTTTAAATAAACTGCGCCTGTTCTAAATTTAATCATTTTCCGACACTATTACAGTCGTGGTGTTAGTGCTGCGAGATTTAAGTTTGATTCTGCACTTTTGATAACTTCGATACTTCTGCTTTCTGTGGAGTGTTCTTTCCTTGTCACCGAACTGATCCTGTCACTTGACACTGCCTGAGGGGCCGCCTGTGGGCTCCCAGAGCCTCGGCGTGCAAAGCACCGAGCACCCACAGAAGTGGCCACTACCCACTTTTCTTTCTTGTTCACTCTGTCACAGGGCTACAATCAATGAACTGGAGTTTCTACTCCCTCACGCAGAAAATACTTACAAAAATTACTAAATTAAAAAACTACCCTAACTTTATCTTTGTGGCAGGTTCCCAGGAAGAGATTTTTTTGGTTTAACTTGGTACAGATGCTCTCTTTGACCTGTGAAGAAGACGAAGAGGCCGTGCTTTAGGCCTCCGGCTAAATCCCAGTCCATCTTGGCGCACGGCCTCTGGCTCACCGGCGCTGGTTCCCAGAGGAATTTCAGACGCGCGCATTTTACTGCGTCCCTGCACTTCATGCTGACAGCTCCCCCGGCCCCACATGGCCCCTTACACCTCCTGTCTGGTCATCCTCCTGCTGCAACACTTCAAGGTTTGGGGTTCCCCGTTCTGCGACGAGGTCGGCAGACAGCGAGCGATGCCTGGAGCGAGGGGTGAGAGCCGGATCCCAAGCAGGACCGACCGCGCCGCGGGGGCGCGAAGGGGGTCCCGCTCCCGCCGCCTACCTGTGAGGCGGATGAAGCCGCCGACGCTCTCGGGCAGCGGCAGGCGCTTGAGGTACGCGGGCAGCTGGACCTTGACGATGCGGGCCAGAGTCTCCAGCACCATTGCCAGCCTCTCCCGCCGTCCCCCCGCGCGCCGACCCGGGATGCGCACGCGCCGAGGGGTGGCGCCGCGCACGCGCCCGGGCAGCCGGGCCCGTGCCCCCCGCGCGCCGCCCGGGCCGCGCTTCCCGCCGCCGCCGCTAGGGGGAGCTGCCGCCGGCGCGGGGGTGGGGAAGGGAAGGGAAGGGAAGGGGCAGCTGGTGACATGAGGGACTATTTAATAATATGTGGCTTATGCTTTACAGGTTTTATGTAATTACCTGTCATCACCCTGCTGCATTTAAGTTGCATTCCATGTTGACGGTCCTATAAATATTGAAGTAAAAAGATTGAAAGTTTTTCTTCATATGAATGAGGTAGGATAACGTGAGTGCTGAGAGGTTTAAAGTTATAGGGAGAGGCCCATCTGCCTTGTGTTTGGCAATAATTTGCACAGAACAAGACTTATCACGTTTGTTTGTGTTTTGTTTGTTTTCACTTTGTTTTATTGTTATGTCTAGGAGACTGGTAATCTTTGGCATAGAAAATCCTTCCTGCATAGGCAGATGAAAAAGTGGGAAGCATGTAGCCGTTCTGGGTCAGTTTAGACAATCCATACAGACCTGGAGATTCTAATGTCAATCCCTTGGTCATGACACCGTTTGGTTCAAGGTGCTTTGCTATCTTAAGTGAATCTATCAAGTGCTAGTAGCATATAGCACAGAGCATGAGCAGGAAAGCTGAAGCAGCACAATCCTACAAGACCTGTTTCCTTCCTTACATGATGCTGATTGAAGCACAGTTCTCTCTCCTCCCTCAGCGTACTGAAATCCCACCATATCTACCCAAATCACCTGTGTACTTTTCCTGCTGGAAAATACTGGAAGCTAAGTTTAGGATAAATCAAATTTATTTGTGCTTCTGGCCTATTACTTTTCTACCTGTGGCCCTACATTAACATTTCCTGATGAATCATCATCTTTAGCTAATGGGAATATTTCTGTGATCTCAGAGTATCTAAGTTCCCTACCTCACCTAAATTTATTCATGTAATGGCTGTGTCTGATGTCCTAAAATGATTCCTTCTTGTCTAGGCAGATGCCAGCTATTAGACAAGACAATGAAAGAGTAAAACACTTGGTTATCCCTGTAGAAATTGTACATCAGATGTCGTGACGTGACCTCCTTTGTGAGACTTTCTGAGGGAAGAATACATAAGGTAAATACTCCAGCCCTAAATCAAACAACTTCACACTGAAGATGAGAACCTCTGTCCTACCCTCCTCCTCCCCAGATTCTTCTGCTCTTCCAGCCTTCTCTGGATGCTGGGAGCACAGGTGATATTTTGGGGAAGCTCCCGAGCCCTGCTGTGCTGCCTTTGATCAGTGCTGCATGCAGCACGCCGCAAGTCCATCTGCCCTCCCTGTGCCCCTCCTGTTGTGTAGGGATCAGCTGACACGAGTCACGGATGGGTTTGATATATCAAAGTCTGAAAGTCACAGATTATGGCAAACCTATAAAGAAAATGAAACCTGAATGAGATCTTTAACCAAAGAAGAAGCAAAATGTGGTCTTTAGAAACCCAGTTTGAACCAGAGCATAGGAGATGCATGTTCACCCTGCACTTTGGCTGCAGACTTCCTGTTTGCTTTAAGGTGGGAAATGTAAGCTTCAGGCTTGCTCAGTCCTGCAGGAGAGAACTGGGTTTTGCACAGTAATCCATCATTAGGCAGCACATTATGGGTTCAGAACTTAGTCAACATCAGGAGGTTTAGCAGGCAGGTGTGACATCTTCCCTCTGTTACACGTTTAACACCCTGTGTGGACATTCTCACTCCAGAGGCAGATTGCTTCTTCAGGATTTTATCAGCATATTTTTCAACTCAAATATCAATATTTGCAAAAAAGTTTGGTATCTGGAAAATTTTCTCACTTTTTTTGTGGGGAGAGTAACATGCAACAATTTGTTCTTGTATATTTAGTTTAGTCTGTGAGCTGTTAAAAAGTAGAGATTGCCTCTGCTTCTGTGTTTCATGCTAAATTTGGCCACTGAAACTCTGGTATTGGGAGGATATGTAGAAGTTGCTGTAATAAAAGAGCAGCACAAAAAGCCCAAACATAGATATTTGAACAGAACCTAGGTCACCTGTGTGGAAAGATGAATATTCTTTCAGCACTAGGTATCCTCTATCACTGGGATTTTTCATCTAGCAAGAACATTACAGATAAAATGGAGCATGGAGACCACACGAAGAGATTTCCATCCTTAGCGCTAGCTCAGGTCTTTGACATGGAATTCCCCAAACATTGCCCAAATGAGAACCAGACCATGCTTTGATAAGAATGGTAGGAAAGTTTGTGGTGCAGATGTTTGGCAGAATTTGTTCTTGTCATTACAGCAGAGCAACACTGGTCCCACTCACAGCAGAAATAAGAGCTGCCTTCAGCATCCACAAGCTGGTTGGTCCTGGTCCAGCAGACTGAGGATAGATGAAAAGAATCTGTTTGTGTACCTCCTTATATTACCCTTTGAAAGTTGCTCCGTCTCCCTCTGCCCTTAATTCAGCTGTAAAATGAGATAATATTTACTGTTCTCTCTAGAACACGTGAGATTTGCAAAGGAGAAGAATATTTATAAATTACATATATTTATTTTATTTTACCAAGTACACAACAGTAAGGATAAAAGATAAAAGGTTCTGAGGCAGCAGACACACAGTTCTTACATCAGTAAAACAAGCCTAAGTAGCACAGTAATTTGCTCAGTACTCTTTCATGGTAATGACCTTTTCTATCAAGAGGATGCCTGGTGTTGTTTCTACTATTTTCCTGGAATTGGTATTGCCATTTTCCAAACTGACCACCTGGAATAATGTCTGCAGCAGGCTAAAAGTACTACTGCCAACTAAAAGGGCTGCCTTCTGTCATCAGCAAACACAAGTCTCCTGTCTAGGAGGAAGATAGATCTCTCCCTTTGTATTTGAATCATTTCACAATGGGGTGTGATTAGCTGCTGTTCCTGCTGTATGCAAAGATATCTCTCTCTCTTCCACTTCCCCAAAAGCAAGCAAAATCATTACACCCCAAAAGAGCTGTAGGAACTGTGATTCACTTCATGCAATATCCTCCATCAGCTAGTTATGCAGCACTGTTAACATCCAACTATTAAATAACTGAATCTCAAAAACTAAGCAGACTAGCTTAAAACTGGATATAAGACCACAGAGATACAATTACTTTCCTGTATTTTATGCATAATAACATTGTAAGCAAGTTGCAATTGCACTGCATACAGGTTAGGTTTTTATTTCATATTTTTACATCCAGAGGTTTAGTTGCCCAGAGAAGAAAGATGAGAGTGCTGTGCTTTCACTTGACTCTGAGACCTGGCACCTTAAGTGGCTTCTGCTGGTGTTTATTGAAAATAGTTACCTGTCCATGGTGGGCAAAGTGTTTGAGAGAAAAATAAGGAAACAAATCACATTTATAATAAAATCAGTGGGGTAATCATGTGATAGCATAAATATATATAATATAAACATATATTATAAAATTACTACTAAATGAGCAGGCATTACTTTCTAATCGAGCTAATTTCCAAGAATTTTACAATGTAACCATTATGTTTTGAAAGGAGGTGCTATCATAATTGCCTAAGTAACTGCAGTGTCCCACTAACAGCATGTATTATTGTTAAATTTTAAAAATCCCTGCAGCTTAGAATGGCACTTATTGTTGGAGATTGTAGGGAATTAATTTTGAAGAGAATGAAAACAAGAATGTAAAGAAAAATTGCAAGATTTATAAGAATTGCATCAGGTTCCAACATGGCAACTTCGTACATGAGAGAACAGAAGACACTGCTTTTATTTATTCGAGAAAAATGCCATGCTTTGATCTCTGAGCCATGGGTTTAACACTTTAATTCCTTTCTCTGATTGCTACTGCTGGGGAGTGGGAAATATTACCCATGAGTTGGGTATAAAACAAAGTTGAATAAATCTCCAGCTCAAGAAAAAATAAGTGTATTCAGTGCTAATTTCCCAGATATTCCCAGCCAAAGTTCAGTTACTTTCTACTTATATTGTATGGGTTTTTCTGAGCTGGAGCTGTCTTTTTATGAAAGCAAAAGACCAGGTTGTCACTGGTAGTGGTTTCTACAGCTACTCTAACAGCTGCAGAAATAGCACAAGATGAAACTAAGAATATCCACTCTGTTACCCTGAGTTGAAATTGCATTTATTTAAAGCACAGAAAGCAACAAGTTGTACGACATAAACTGTTGTAAAAAATATCAGTCAAGTAACACTAACAATGCACAAGAAAGTGCACAGTAAATTTAATATTGCAATGAGATTTAAATTTTGACCCATTACACAAATCACCCAGTTTTTCCATCCACACTAGGTAGCTGATCCAGTACGTACTGCTCATGGGGATCCAGAATGATCTGATTGCTGGTCACATACAGACTTGCATACATTTGGAACTTCAATAGCTTCCAGTGAGCTGCTATTTCACAAGTTTTACTCAAATCAGAACAAGTGTCTTTAGGATTCGCTAATATGTTCATAAGAGACCAGATATGTTATTGATTTGTAGCAAGTTCTGCCTGGTTTGTTGCAATAAACCAGACTGCAAAATCCCTCATTGTCCCCTGGGAGGAAGCTGCAGTGATGGAAAACAGATACATCCTCCCCTTCACTAAAGGACCTACGGAGGACAAAGCTGACATAATCTGGGAAGTACACACTGTTAAATGAACAGATGTGAAGTAAAACCACTATCAAAACACTACAAGCTGTGCTCATGATGGGAATTCTGGGGACAAGAAGCTATATATATATATATATATATATATGTCAGTATATTCTCAGCAGCAGACCACTCACCTTTCCTTTTTAAACTGCATTGATGAGTGAAGACTGTCTATTCTTGACCAGATATTTGAGGATATATTTTTTCCCTTAGTACTTTACTCCCTTGGCATAAGAGCTGTCACTGAAAGATATTTCCTTCATTTTGGAAGGCAAAGGTGAGAATGCCACAAGACTAATTCCTGTGACGCAATGTGCATTCTTTGGCACCGGCTAATTATAGCACAGAAAAACTACCAGCTTCCCTGCTGAGGACAGAGTAGATGATCTCTGCTGTGGGACTGCACTCTGCTTTTGGGTTCTTCCTCTGTCACAATGTCCAGTGACACTGCAGTGAAAGGGCAGTTTGTCATCCCTTCTCAGACAGCTGTGCAACAACAGCACTGAGGAGATTTCTGAGCCTGCCTCCCCTTTCAAGGTTAGTCAGGTCTGGCACTGACAGTAACCCATACTCATTCTCTGTCATCTCACAAGAATAAAGAGGAGCAAAAGAAAAACCTCAACCCCAAAACACCATGCCTCTTTAGTTTAGACAAGCGTATGTCCAACAGATGGAGATGAAAGCCAGAAAAAAGTAGCTATCTTGATTCCAAGGCAATGACATGGAATAGTATTACAGCTGGTAAATAAGATTAATACGGCCTCACTTATGCCTATCTTACTAATGCTTTTTCTTTTCCATTTTATTCCAGACGTTCCCCATCCTCTGAACCATAATTCAGATATAGGACAGTGCACTTCTAGATCTACACAGCTGGCTATTCCCTAGATCTTTAAGTTACTTCATTTACTTTTAAAGATATTGCCAGAAATTTATCTAAATTCTGTACTCCAGCCCAGTGCACAGAGCTGTAATGTCTGTAAATATTTTTTTTTAATAAAATGCTTTCTCTGCTGATTCAAATGGGAAAAAAGTAACTAACACAAAATGTAGGATATAAACATATCACCCCCAAATTTACAGAACTTCCTTTACAGGAAATGTAATCCTAATGACTGTGAAAGGTACATGATAATTGAGAGGCATTCATATTGAACAACATGCTAGGAGAGTGCTTTTGGAAACTAGGAAAAGATCCTAGATCCCCTTTTTATTAGAACAGCAAGTCTTTTATTGAATGCTAATTTTGTGGTAGTGTCTATAGTTAATTTATTAAAACACTTGAGAATGTTTTAAACTGATTTCCCAAGAGGAATTAAATTATTTTTGTTTAGGTTTTTTTTACTTTTGTGTGAGTTATTTTGACAGTTTCAGAGACAGAAATGTTTTGATTTTTCAGGAAACAAGTATAGTAGAAAGCACTGGTGCACATAGTCCCTCAAATTACCTGTCCAGCACAATTTGATACTGTCAAATATCCTGAATGACAAATGGGTAAGGGTATTATTTAATCTCCAAGTACCCGAGTCCTCCATTTCTATTGTAGCAATGTTTTTCTTATATGGGAGCTAAATGGAGATCATAAAATCATTTAAGATAAGCCATCAAGTAATCAGGAAGGAAATTATATTTTTTGCTGTTATTTTCAATTTAAATTGCTATGACTGAGAAAATTAGTATCTTGGATTCTACTACCAACTCCTTAAGTGAGTATTTTTCAGAGGGTATTTTTTTTTACAAGATGATATCCCATTTTCCAAAGCAAAACAAACCAAAACATTTACAGTCCTCATTGTCTTTATAAAAACAGATTCACATTTATTGCTTGGAAAAGTGACAAATCCATGCAGTATTTCTTGAAAAACTGAAAAGCATGCTTGACCTTGAAGAATAGAAGTCAGCAGGAGTACAGAAGCCAGGTTGCCTTTGCTTTTTGATTTGCAACATTTTCAGCAACTTGCCAACACCTGGCCATATTTCATTACTACCATGTCTGTCACAACCTACCTTCTCAGAAATATTGCCCTGGTCCATCCTTCTAATGATGATGATGAAATAACTGGCTAATTTCAGTACTGGTGACTTGAAATCTTCAACATTATTTGCCAAATTACAATAAAACAGCAAACAAGAATCATATGCCATCCTTCTAAGAGATATATTTGGATGTAATTACCTGGGTATTTGAGGTCTAAGTAAGCTCTTGGATACCTTGTGGTTAACCGGAACATACCAAAGAAAAGATCAGGCAAATCTTTAAAGATGAGATTGCTCAAATGGACAGAAAGAAAGTAAAATGACTCCTCGTTGCAATGATAGTTGGCTAGTTAAACCCCTTGTCTAAATAAACAGCATATACTCCTGACAGTTCAAAGACAAACAAACCAAACAAACAAAAAAAGGTGAAGTGGACTTTCTTATTTTCTTAAATCATTAAATTAAGTCAATACGCCATCAAACAATTAAAACACAGCACTCTGCAAGACACTGTAATAATTTCCCCAGAGAAACAGCATTTTTCTGTATAAAACACAATGGGAGGGGAAAAAAGAGAGAGAAAGAATGTTCAAGGAAACAAATCCCTCTAAATGAAGAGTGACAGCAAGTCAACCTGCTGCCTTTTCTGAAGTGTAAGGTCTATTCAGCTACAAATATGTGAACAATTCACTAGCAGGACTGCCTCAGAAGAAGGAGGCATGGCCAGGAGAAGTAGTTTGCTGCAGGCCATTTGTGACATGAATGGTACTAGGGCTCCTAGGTCAGCGAGGGTCTCTGCCCCAGGTCTTCTGGAAACACTGGCTGGTCTCTTCAGGGAAACCTACTGAGATAAAAGGTTGTTTAAACTTCAGTGTATGAAGTACACCATCAGTGTCCTGATTAGCTTAGGCTAGCTAATTCCCTGTACCTCTATAGTCAAACAGTGAAAATTGTACTTTACAGGTAGCTGGGCAGCTGAATGGAAGCCTGCACTTCAATCAACACAGCCTGCTGTGACCCCTGAACAGTCGTGCCCATGCTGGGGAGCCTGTGAAACACCTGAACTGGCCTGTTTGAGTAATTACCTGTAAGCATTAACATTTTATCTGAACCAGCAACTTTTAAAGCCTGTTAGGTACACTGCTCAAATCCTTTCTTAAACCCAAACACTCCTCAAAGGTTGTGGTTTGCTTAGTACATTTGCATCCTGGAACAAGCACTGGAGTGGCAACCGAATTAGGATGGTCCAAATCTGGTTAGTAATCAATTACATCAAAGTAATAAAAATAGACATATCTTGAAAGCACTCCAGAGAATCCTTTGATGTCTCCTTTAGTAAACACAATAGGTCAAATTACCTACTGCTGAAAACTGCTGTTAAGAGCTTGGTCATTTTCAGTAACAGAGTAGCCCATACAGACTTAGCTTGCAGTCTGAAGGCAGCCTGAGGGGACAAAAAACAGGTATAACAAGGAAGAGCAACCACCTCCAAAGGGATAGAGTAAAGTAGGTCACCATTAAACACCTTTTTAGCAAGGTCTCCAACTGATGTACCCTGGCCTCCTGAAATTGATAAAATACCTGAGTTGCTCCAGAGAGGGGTTTTGCCCACTGAATTCAGCCTCTGTTACCTTGTTTTAGCAACAATGGATAATTGCTTAGCCCTTCACACCCCTCCTATTTTGCCATGTATGTTTATATTATCTATGTTTATTCAGGCATGTAAAGAATTCATACAAAAGAAGGAAACAGAGGTAGTTAGAAACTGCACGACAACAAAAGATTTCAGCTTTCAAATTTGGCATCATAATTATACCACGCACATGCTCATCTGACTTTCATGCTTCAATATCCATAGAGCTGAATCAGCACAGAAAATGAACATTCTTGTTGACAAAAACTGCTGGTGACTTGACAGGGATATATTTTTCATCTAGATCAAATGGTAGTTTTGCTGGAGAAAAAAAAAAAAAAAGAGGGATACTCTGTATGTATACTAATAAATAACCTGTAGTGGTTTTCAGAGATTCTGTTGCTTAGGTCTGAGAAAAAAGCATAAAGAATTTTATGTTGTCATATGTTTATTCTTGTAAAATAGCTCTTATTTTCTGGAAGGATTTCAAGAGAAGAGAAAAATCTTTAACTGACAGAAAACTATGTTGTTGCTATGAAGATAAAAAAGTGCCAAACAATGAAGTGCTATACAAAATCCTGAAGTCCAGAAGATTTTGTGGGGGACTTCAGTCTATTTATCTTGGTGTAAGTTACTGAAGTGTTCTATGCTCTTGTGAATCCCACGTGACTGTGCAAACCATGAAAACTCAGCATATGATTATTCAACAAAGTACCCCAGGTTTTCACTGGGAGTCATATGTAGACTAAACTCTAGGCTTTCCAACTCCCTACACAAAGCTGCAACAGCTTAAAATGGATTGATGCAGGGACTCAGCATTTTGCTTCATGACCTAGAACTGAGATGAAAAGCACTTCTAATTCAAAGGAAATGTGGATTAGCTTGGGAATTGTTTAAGTGAAAATGTCAGAGAAGCTGCTGAAGAAACGATGGGAGATGAAGAACTGGCCAAGTTGGAGTATCAAGGAAGTTACCTTTTATCTGGTATTTGTTAAAAACTAAGTGCGGTCTAACACACTGACCTTGGGCTTCACTCCAGATGTGAAAGGGGGTTGCCTACCTCTTCTTCCTAACAGAAGGAGACATAATGGTCACAGATCCATCAGCCAGGAAACTAAGCATGCACTACTAAGTCTGTAACTGTGACTTAGTCATCTTCATTGAAGGGTAGAAGCCCCCAGCTACACAGAAAGGCCTGCTGATTTTGGAATTTGAAACAGATCAAGTGGAACCCAATGGCATCCCCAAACCTGTTTTTTTCCACTGTCTTGTAATGGCACTTGGCAAATTCAGCCTTTTTTTTTTCTGTTGTTCTGTTAAAAAAAGGCCAATGGAACAATCTTATCAGCTTTCTCCTGTGATCTTATTCTTTGTGGTATCCACTGAATCAAAAGGGTCCTGAATAGGGTGAGTTTTGCTCAGATTAAAGAAGGATTTGGCTGCAAGCTTGATTTACAATAATTAAGGAAAAACAAGTTGGACAGGATGCTGAAGAGAAAATTGAGGCCTGGTAATACATGCAAACAGGGAGAAGCTGTTGTTGTTGTTGTTGATCTTAGTGCTTTGTTTTCCAGCAGCATGAGCTGAAGTATTCCAAACAGGAACTAATAGTAATCTATTGGATGGATTAGATGGATATCTTGCTTTTGCTGAAGTATTTTTTTTCCTCTCCTAAAATGGAAAATCTTTTTGGAAAACATTTCCATCTTGTTTCCCCCTTTCCTCTCAGATATATGAAGCATCCTCTATGGAATGCTGCTTGGTGTCCAGGATGCTTGGTTGCTCCACCTGTTTCGAAGGCAGGTAGAATAGCATGCTCCAAATATAAAACTGGCTGGTCTCGGGCAAGCGGAAGTGAAAAACCAGCACTGATGTACAAGCAACCTATGTTAACTTTTAAACTAAAAGGCTGGGCTGCTTTTCCCTCAAGTCCCCACGGGGCAGTGCTGTAACAGCCAAACCAGGCAACCTCCATTCATGGCTGGACCATTCACTCCTCTGTTGGACCATCAGGAAGCAGCTGAAATGGACTGGTGAATCCAGTCTTTGGAGGCTGTTGATCACTTGGCCACACAGGGCTCTGGAACACCATACTTGAAAAAACAAAATTTAAAGACAGGTTCAAGAGAGCTGGTCTGCTCTCAGTATTTTTGTGCAAACTGTTTATTACCAGGCCACATCTACTGAGGTATTTTGCATAATAAACCTCTAAAAGTCTAACCCGACTCCATTACTGTGGAGGATTAGACATGGTAATACTTCTCTACAGCCGCTTCTGAGGATTAGCTTCAAAAATCAAATTAAAATGAAGCAAACACAAATAGTTCCACAGTAAGTTGCAACACCCGTATTCAGTAACCATCATCTGCACCTCTTGCATTTTATATTACCATATGAGGAATCTATGCAGAAGAATATACATGCTGTGTGTGGTAAAGCTGAAAAACTCTGCATGGGCACATCAACATATTAAGGTTTTAAGGCCTTTCTTGCCCACATATTCCTAGTGAAGTAAAAAAACTATTTGGTTTTATTTATTTCCAAATACTGAGGAGAAAATACATGATTTTTACCTCACAATTTGAGGAAAAGGAGGTGAGTGGAAAGTATAATGTTCTCCAAGCAGAACTGTCTGCTGTGACTTGCAGAACTGGTCACAGAACTGTGACTGCTTGTCTTGTTTTTCATTCCTACACAAGCCATTGTGTCTTGTTTTTCATTCATACACAAGCCATAATTTCTTATTTTTCTCAAAGGTCAGTATTTAAATGGGCATTTTTGTTTTTTAAAAATGACCAGCAAGTGCAATGAAGTGTTTGCCTAAACAAGTATACTAAACTAAAATTTGCAAATCTGTTTCTGAGCAATGGCTATAAACAAGAGCTATCCAATAAATTTGAAATTCTCTTTGGGGTCAAATGCTAACAGACATACTGAATTTAACACGTAACAAAACTTGATTTACCAGATTAACAATTCCAGTTGTCTTAAATTAGCAGGGGAAATTACACACTGTCAACAGTATGTTTGTGCTGTTCTTAATTTCTTTCATTATACAGAAAATGTGAATCACGGGTCTGATCAAAAATGCTAACATAAAGTCATATTAGAGGTCATTAATCTCAAATAATTACAAAATGCAAAACTGGAATACTGCCAAGTATCTAAATCTCCTGAGATGACAAACCATAATGAAGCTCAGAAAGTTTGTGAGCAATTTACAAGGCAGAGCATCATGTCTGTGGTACAAAGATAGACACGCTGGTGATTTGGAGCAGTTTAATAGCATCCGTAATCCAAACCTGGAACAGCAAGGTGTTCTTCAGCAATATTCTTGACTAAGATGATAAGAATGAAAATCAAATAGTTTGTAATTACACTTCCTGAACATGCTGTTCAGTACAATTAAAATAATAAGCAGAAAATGAAGACTACATAAGGAAGTTGCTAGGATTGGTTTAGGAGATCATAGCAAGATAACTGGACTTTACAAGTACAAGGCATTGTTTACTCTTTCGCTTGTAAATATCAGTGTTAAAAAACTATGGCAGTCCTATGACTGTTCTATTTTTAAAAGTAATAAAAAAACTCCACTGCTCTCCTAATTCCCTGCTGCCTATTGTCAAGCTGCATACTGGAAATGTTGTTACACAGTAAGCTTTTCTGAATATTCTGCCTTCTCCAGACCAATAATAATTAGTATCCTAGACAGCCAGACACCTAACACTATGGCACTATGACGAACATAAATGGAGTCCAGTGCAATTATGTGGACATCCCCCCTGGACAGCAAATGCCATGTTTGTCACTCTTATACATCCCATCATTACAGCAGAAGGGCAGTCAGGCAATCTTTCTCTTCTTGTTTCACGGAAATGGAGTAGGAGTCCTTCCCCTTCCCCATGCAGAGAACGATGTAAAACCTGCACCATTTATTACTGTGACAAAAAAAAAACCTGGCTGAGAGTGATCTGTTGGCACATGCTGCACAAAATAAAAAGCCTCCAAGGAGCTGGAAGTGCCACAGATGGTATCACTGTAAATAAAATAATTATTTCTCATTCTCTAGAACTACCTAAAAGGTTGTCATGATGGTATCACTGTAAATAAAATAATTATTTCTCATTCTCTAGAACTACCTAAAAGGTTGTCATGAGGTGGGGCTCAGTCTCTTCTAGACTGCCTGCTGTGAGGAGACTAAAGGAAATGCATTAAGTTGAGACAGGGTAGCTTCAAATTAGATATTAGAATATTTTTTTCAACGTTTAGGTGGTAAAGCATTGGAATAGGTTGCCCGGGAAGGTGGTAGAGTCACCATTCTTGGAGATGCTTAAGACGTGTCTGTAACTGGCGCTGGGTGATATGGTTTAGGGGTAATGCCACGTGATAGTTGGACTTTATGATTTTAAAGGTCACTTCCAATTTTGATGATTATATGATTTTCTTTGATGCTAGTCCTTGGACTGACAATCCACATCACCATATCTTCCTTTTGGTGATGTTTTTTCCCCTGTACTGAAACACTTGGTTTGGTATCCTCGTGTGTGCTGATACCCAATAAAAGGAAGCGTCCAGGCCCGTTACCTCCAGACCAGGCCTGCGCTCTTCCTAGGCAAGAGCACAGCTTTAGCTTCGTCACTCGCACCGCGGCGAACGCTGCAAATCCCATCTCTCTGGGGCTCCCGCCTTGCTCCGTGCCCAGGCGCTCCCGGGACGGCCGTGTGTCGGTGCCGGTTCTTCCCAGGCGCCAGGCCGGCCGAGTGCCGCTCCAGCGACTCGGGCGCGGGGCGGGCGGTGACCCCTCGGCGGCGGCGCTGACAGACAGCCGACGCGCGGAGGAACACCGCGCCGCCGCGTCAGCGGGCGGGCCTAGATCCGGCCGCTGCCGCCATTTTGCGGGGAAGCGGGCGGGGCGGGACCCGCCGTCAGCGGTGCGCGCCTGCCACCCAGCCCCGGGGTCCGCCGAGCTCCGGAGCCGCCGCAACCGCCAGGAGCCGCGGGCAGGAAGAGCCGCACATCGGTCCTGAGGCGGCGTCGCCCGCGGGCAGCCCCAGAACCTTCCTTCCCCTGCCCCGCCCGTCCGCCCTTGGCCCCTCCCCTCGGCCCCGCCTCCGGGAGCCGTTGGCGGCGGCGTGCCGGGCCCGGCCCCGCCTCCCTCCCTCCCGCGGCGTCCGGGCCTGGCCAGCAGCGGCAGCGCGGGGCTCTCTTGCCCTTCCTCTCTCGCTCTTCCTTGGGCGGGCGACGCCTCTCGGCTCTCCCCGCACTTCGCACCCTCTCCCGGCCGTGACGGGCGGCGGCGGGCGGAGCGCTCCCCCGGCAGCCTCACGGCCCCGCTGCCCGCAGGCAGGCAGGACTTCGGGCGGCCGGCCGGTCGGGCGCCCCCCCGGCTGTTTCCGGAGGAAGGAGAAGAGCAGCTGCCCCCTCCCCCCTCTCCGCCTTCCTCCCCGTTCTCCTCCTCCTCCTCCCTCCCGGCCCCCCGAGCGGAGCGCGGAGTCACCGCGGCGCGTAGACGGGCCCGGCACTCGCACACACACAATGGCGCTGAAACGCATCAACAAGGTGAGTGAGCACCGCGGCTCCTCCTCCTCCGCCGTCGTCCCCCCCCCTCCTTCCCCTTCACCGCTTCGCCCTTCTTTTTATTGTTATTTTTGGGTGTTTTTTCTTCCCTTTCCCCCATCGCTTTCCTCCCCACTTCGCCCCTAGAGGAGACGGGCGGGGGGGGGAGGGAGAGGCGGAGGCTGAAGAGGCCGGGAAGCGGCGGCTCCTTCCGGCGGGGCCGTGGCCCGGCTGGGGCTGCGAGGCTGCTCTCTCCGGGCCTGAGCTCGGCCCCGGCCCCTTCCTGAGGGCGGGGGCCGGGGAGGTCGGAGAGAGGCAGCTCCCGGGGCTGCTCGGATGTCAGCGCAGCCCGGGGTCGCTGCCGCTGCCCTTCCGCCGAAGCCGGCCCGGATGGCGCCGGCCCGTGTGTGCCGAGGGGTTTCGGCGCGATGGAGGCGCTGCCCGGGGCAGCAGCTGGGCCCCTCGGCCGGGTTCTTCACTCTGCTGTGCAACTTCTCTCCCGCATTGTAAGATGGCGGCGGGTCCGCCTGGCCCGGGCGCTTTCCGGGATCCCTCGCGTTCCGCAATAACGCGGCACGACACATGGAGCAGCCACCGCGGCGCTGCCCTCGCCCTGCAGTCGCCCCTCTCCGCCGCCCCGGGGCCCTCCGGACACCCGGGAATCCATCGCCCGTCCGGGAATCGCTTCCCCCCGCGCCGGGCGGGAGCGCGCTGCGCGCCGCCGCCTCTCCCCCGTTGCACAATCGGAGCCGGGTGGAGCAACTTCGCGGCGGCTAACTCGGAAAAAATGCCGAGGTGATGAAAGTTTGTTGGTTTGGTTTCCTTTCCTTTTTTTTTTTTCGTTTTGTTTTTTTTGTTTTTTTTTTTTTTTTTTTTTTTTTTTTTTTTTTTTTTTTTGTGGTAGCAGTTGTTTTTTTATTAAACCTCTCCCAGGGTAAGAAGGCTCCCGGCGTGATGTTGCCCCTAAGTAGGTTTAGGTTTTGTCGGCAGGTTTGAGAATTGCTGGGATGTAATGGCAAAACGCGATGAGAGCGCAGCGGCTGAACCGGGAAGTCGCTGTTGGTCTGTGCTCCTTACGCGAGCTACGTGGAGCATTTACGTGTTTCAAGAGCTCAGAGGAGTTTCTTGGTCATCTCATAGCCTGCCAAGATGGCAGAACGTCAGTGTGTCCTGAAATCGGTGAATTTCAGTGCACAAAACACCTTTTGTAGACAGTGTGTAAACTTCATGCCGCCTAGTAGTCTCGCTTTAACTTCACACAGTACTTGTGGTCGTATTTTAGACAAAACAAGCGTTTCTTGTAATGTTTTTAGTGAATGGATAGTACTGTTACCCTCGAAATTTTTAAGTCCGTTCTGGGTAGCTAGCTGAATGGATTGTCTTTGAATTATGGCTGTGCTCTGGCAAGAATTTCAAAACAATTCCTTTTGAATCTGCCATCAAAACTTGTTCCCTGTATTAGTGGATGATATCACTTGAGTTGAAACACAGCTAGGATACTCCCTGGTATGCTTTGTCATCAGCTCATGCTTATGAAACACGTTCAGGTGCTGCAGGTAAGAATTTATTGTCAAATGTAAACCAAGACAAACCCCCACTTATGTAGTAATCTGGTGGTCAGAACCTGGAAACGATTCAGCGTGACTCTTGAGCCACTAAGTCATCTCTGACTTCAGCGTTTTGGCCTGTTGTGTACACTCTTGTCTTGTATTGGTCCTTACGCTCTATTGCACTGTGTAGTAGCAAGGTTCTTCCTTTATCCAGTGCAAGAGTTTAGGATTGGGAAGATAGTTGAGTTAGGGTTTTTTCTTTTTGCCTTCCTTTTTTGTGTCTGTGTGTGTTTGGGTTTTTGTATCAGTTTAATCACACCACACTACAAGATAGACTTCTAAATTCACATGGAGTTTGTAGTTTTGATTTTTGTATTTGCAAGCCTGGAAGATGAAATTCATTTGTGGAATGAAGCCATTCTTTGTGTGTTGCTTTCTTTCCTCTATTGGTTTCCAGTAGAAATGTTTAGAGGGGCTGATGCTGACATAAAAAAAAGCAGGGCCAGTTCTGTAACAAAATGGTTGTGAATGTAATTTTAATCCTGTCAACCAGTAAAGCCCAGAGAGAATGGCATTGTCACTGATAAGCTGGGATTCCCTGTTTTCCAATTGTAAGATCAAAGATCAGACCTTGGAACTCTCTGCTTCGCTGTAGTATGTCTTTAGCAGTAGGTGAGAACAGGCTAAAGAGAAACCAGGACCTCAGAACATTGTAGAACCATAGCTGATTTAGTTTATGTTATTACTTGTCAGGACTAGAATTTGTTGTCTCCTGCAGCAGATGACATCCTGAATGTACCAGTGAAGATACTTTCAGTCATTTTGGTTGACTCCATCTTTGTGGACTTGACGTATCAAGCAAAATAACATTTTTCATTGTATTTAGTAAACTAGACTTGAGACTCTGTTAGAGTGTGTGTGCGTGTGCGTGTATCTTTAATTTGAAGTCTGTTACACATTCAGAATGCAACCACTCTTAAGACATAACTGGCAAATTCTACTTCTGATTTGAAAATGAAAGTAAATGAGTATTTGTGTTGGGTTGTCTCCTTCTGGAGCACCCTGTATAAAGCACTCCTGAAACTGAAGTAGTTGTCAGGTACACAGTCAATCCCAGAAGGATTATTGTTATGCTGGAGTTTGTCGTGGCATCAGTGCCATCTGCTCTGGGGGCAGCTTGTGTTCAGTTGGCAAAACTCTGTCCTTGATATGGCTTGCTTTGCAGTTGTTTTATGATAACAACTTGTTCTTTTCCCGTAAAATTGAGTGTTTTCTTTCCTGAGGATGAAATTTTTCCCCTTCCCCCCCCCCCCCCAAAATTATCAAGAAATTCATGTTGATTTATGAGCATGTATCTAAATGCTTGGTGGATGCTGTGGCACATTGTCTTGATCTGCAGTGTCAACGGTGCCAGCTAAAAACACATCCTGTAATTGCTGCAGCATGCTGGAGCTTCCGCTTCAAATGGTGATGATGATCCAGTAGCAGGGAAGCATTTATGTAGGAGTAGGGAATCAGGAATGCATAAAATTTGGAAAACTTGGAAATGTTACATCATTGGTACACATCCATTTTATCACTGCTGTATGCATCCGTTAAAGTGAGATAATGTAAGTGGCCTAAGTGATCTTGATAGGCTAAAAATAGAATTAATACAGGAGATGTATGCATGAAGTATGTCGTTTGTGTAATCCTTAAGAAGGCTTGTGCCTGCTGTGTTTTATGGCCATTTGATTAAGCATAGCACAAGCCAGCATCATTATATTGGAATAATTTATTAGAAAATCTTAAGTGGAGTTGGCATCCTGGAAGCTAAAGGCTGAAGGTGGCAAAACCATTTATTGCTACTTAAGTACAGATAGAAGGCTTCCATTGACATTGGTGGAGTGGAGACTGAATTAACTGTTTTCCTCAGGCTATAGCCTCCAGCACAGTTCCTAGATATATAATTAATTGCAACTTTAACCCCCCTTCTCCAGATGCCCATAGTAAGAAATGCTGCTAACCCTGGAAATACAGTCTTTTTCAGAGATGAGGTGTAATATGCATCGGTGAGGCCTGCATGGAAATCTGCATTAGTTTAACAAAAGTCGAAGAGTTGGAAAGCCTACTTTTTACTTTATTTTTAAACTGCTACTTTTTTCTTTTGAACTTGGTTTGAATTAAAAAAACAATCTATAATAAAGCTGGTTGGAATTAAGTTTTCTTCTCTGGATGAAACCCACAACACTTTTGCGGGCAGTCTTGGATTTTGTTTACTAGGCTTTCTCAAAGTTGGAAGTTACATGAATGAGCTCATGCTTTGAATGAAGGTCTAGAAATAAGTCTGGATTTGTGTGTTTAGGGGCTCAGAAAGTCAAGATTAGCTAGCTAATGAAATTCAGTTGATGTAAGCTTAGTTGAAATGCTTTAAACCTTTGTAAATGCTTTCTCTATGTATTGAATTACCTTTTTTACTGTAATTTCACTTAACTGTTGTGAATATCCAGGGCTAGACTAAGGCCCTGTCTTGGGTGGGTAATTCAGCGCAACTATCGCACTCGGTGGTAAGAAGGTCACATTGAGCCAGAAGGAAGTGGTTGGTTTTTAAATCATGATACTGCAGTAATGGAGTTTGGGAGGCCCTAGTATTGAAGAACTTAAATGTCTTTTTAAAGTCAGAATAAAATATTTAGCATTAGATGAAAGCTGTCATCATTTAAATTCTGTTTAAGATATAGCTGATCCAAAAAGAAGTGACAGTTCTACTATGAAATTAATATTATTAAAATGGAAATAATGTTTCTTAATTGGATAGGTTTGGTACTCTGTATTGAAGACCAGCATTTATTAATAAAGTATTGGATGTGTTTTAAGAACTGGTCATTTTTTTATGAGAGAGGAAAACCAGTGCTTCCTTAGCTAGAAAGTTTGGACTGTGATAACTTAAAGATTTCTCTTCTTAATTGAACACAGTGCTTGTGAAACAAGTTCCCATTCAGCATAGAACTTTAAATGTGTGCATTGGAGTGGGAAGAGAATGGGGGATTGTTATCTGACTTAAGTGATCTACAGAACTTAAGAGATCAATATTCCATTAGATGGGTACTTCTTGCATACTTCAGAAAGAGTCCTCCAGTGTATCAAGGATTTAGGTGGGATAATGTATACAGAGTAGAAAGAGTGGCCAGCTTTTACAATCATTCCAGCTTTTAGGGATCTTGAAAGTAAGTCTGTGCTTTTGCTGTTATTCCTAGTGTGGGTTTCTTCTACAGAAGGCCTGATGTGGAACTCTACAGAGCAAGCTCCCTTTGACTTGCTGCCCAGTCTGTAACCAGTTCTGAGGCTTTTCTCTGAGCTTAAAATTAATGGTAAGGGAGTGGAGAAGGATGGAAACAGCTGTAAGCAGCAGCTGTTGGGTACTGAGCAGTGAACTGCCTCTTGCCAAAGGCATCTTTCTATTCCTTGTGGAGCCCAGTTCCAGCCTAGTGTGATCTCCTACCCGTGGATGTGTTCTCTGCATCCACTGGGTTGCGCTGTTGGAGGAGAGAGAGGATGGAGGTTCTTAACCTTCTCTGAGATGTCAAGTGACAGGTGGTAAGGTGGAGTGGGTAAGGGTTGAGCTTTTGTGTCATTCATATTAGGGCATTGATACGTCATCCCTGATAAACCTTTCTGTTGCAGATGTGAAGGTTTTGCCACTTTAACTGTCTGCCCTGTGCTCTTGTGTAGGTCCCGTGCATCAGAGCTGACAGATGGGAACTTGTGGTCTGCAGTTCAGCATTAGGTCTGATCTCTCAGAATAAGCTGACTTCTGTTGGTGGTTTTAGGCTGAGATGCTATAGCTTACATGAGAAGGGCTGAGTTACAGGCATTCTTTCCTGTGATTGAGTCAATGTAGTAACCTGACAGTAGAATGTGCAGAAAAAAAATGAAGAAATTAAAGCAGCACTGTGAATGTGTGTTCATATATATATGTATATATAACTGCAGTCAGTAGTGCATTTTTAAATGTGGTTGCTTTTTGCCAAGTTGGTCTTAAATTGTGTAGAGTTGCACATGCTTGACAAAGTTTTGTAAACTTTGGAATATAAATTTAATGTGTTAAACTCTAAATGAAAAATGCAGGAGATTTAAAAAAAAAAAAACCAACAAAACCAGTTTTTCTTTACTGGTCTTCTGATAGGGCACAGATCTGATTAAATTTGGTAGTCTTGTCGGGGAAGCTTTGCAAAAAAATAGTTAAAATTACATTCACAAGTTTAAATTTATGCTTTTAGCAACTTTTTGTGAAACACTTGGATGTAGGCAAGGTTTAATACTGGAAAATAGAGCATTGCAGGTTCAGGACTGAAAGCTAAATAGATGGGGGAATTTTTACCAACAGTAAACTTCAGTATTAAATTTTTGTGTAAAGGAAGCCTTTGTTCTGAACATCATCCCTTTGAGACGTGTGATACAATAGACATCTTCCAGATCCCTTGCAGTTTTTTCCACTGTAATTGTGATGGGCAAGATGAGAGGATTGTGGACTGCTTTGCAAATGTTATGGCCCAGTAGAAAAAGGTGACCAACATTTAAACCTCTCCACAAGCATCTGGACACCAGAGTCGCAAGCTGAACTGAGTGCAGATGCTGAAGTGCTTTAGGGCTTTCTGATGTGGAAGGCAAGAAGACTGTATTAAATATTGAATTAACTTTATAGTGAGCTTTCTCTATAACCTAGAGTTAGGTTGGCCAGGTGTTCATCACCTCTGTGAGCTCTTCTAAATGTCTAATAAATACAAATAAGTGCACTGCTCAAAGGCAGTACTTCTCAACCTTTGTTGGCCTATTTGAGTAGTAATGCCAAAAAATTCTCTTAAATCAGATAAATGCAAAGTTTGTTTTTCCTTTTAGCCTTAGCTGTAATTTTTTTCTTGCCTTGAATAAATATAAGAGAATCTCCTGAATTACTATTTGCCCCATGAGCAAAACCCCCTTCTGTTCCCCTACTGTAGGATGCAGTCTGCTCATAAAGGTGCTTTGAAACTTTTTAAAAAAAAAAACTTTCCTCATTTATTTTTTAAGAGCCTTCTCACTGTTCTCTATATAGCTGAGGTGGATCTCAGCTGTAAGAGCAGTTGTACTTAAGATAGTTTTGAATTTTGTTCTGATGGTAGTTGGTTTAGTCTTGGTGTGAGTTGATTTTGTGTGTAACTGTACCTAATTCTATAGACAGGCCCTTAGAACGATCATGAAGGGTAGTTTCAGAAATAGCATAATATAAAAGGTTAATTGTATGCTGTAGCTAAGGCAGTATAGTCAATCCCACATAGTTGTGTCCATAGAATACACCCCTATGGAATATTGTTATAACTTTCAAATGCATCTTTGTATTCATACAAAATATGGACTGGTGGAAGTCAGGACAGTTTTTTAAAAGGAGAGCTGATTTCCAGAGTTTGTTAGGTTAATTAATACATTTCAGAATAATAGATCAAGCTACTGCTAAACAGTGAATTCACCATGAATACCATGTCATACAGACATGGTATTACTTGTTAGAATACTAATTTGATAACTTTTTGTTACACTGTCCTTGTTTTTTTGAGAACATGGAGAATTCTTGCAGCTTTTTAGAACATGCAGACTGACTGATGTTGTGCCCCATTAAGGCCACTTGTCATTTCTACAAAAACTTGTCCTGCACACTGCCAGTCTCCAAAGTTGTTGTTTGTCTAGTCTTGGCAAACTCTGTGACTCTTCTGTCACTTGGAGCACAGGGTGTACAGGTGCCGCTTCTGGTTATGTGTCAAATGCTGTTCTAAGTTACTGTGCCCTCAACAAGCTGAAGGGCAGCATGCTAGGAGGCTCTTGCATAATGCTTCCAAACTCCAGCATCTAAGGAATATTAAGCCAGCATCCGTGTGAAAATGTCTAGCACAATGTCTAAATTGCATTTCTGAGAGGTAGGCATCAGGACAGAGTGCCTTACTTAGAGTATAAACTTCTTTCCACCTGCATCAGTTTACATTTGTCGGTACTGAATTTCACTTATCCATTTGTTTCCCAGTCGTTCTGTTCCATTTAGCAAGGTGCATCTTGGAGTTTCTTGTGTGGCCTTTGTTTATACCAGTACCCTCTTCTTTGAGGGCTGCATTGTAGTTCTGGGTTACAGAACCAAAGATTACTGTGGTTCTTGCAGGAAAAAACTCAAGGGAAAAGGCATGCAAAGTTTCAGTGTCCGATATTCAAAAGCTTGGAAATGGCCAAATTAAAATACCCAACTGTCACTGAATTAGTCAGTAGTTAACCAGTGCTTCACTTCACACTTGCCCCTTCAATGTACTTTAGCCAATGTATACAGTCCTCATCCTACACTAAGCATAGGGGCGTTTTAATAAGCTCTGATGTTTTCAGGATATGGTAATTGTTACAATACCTCAGAATTTACGTGTATTAAGCAGTCAGATTTTCTTCATCTTGAGTAAGACAGCTTCTGTGGTTTCGGTTACTTTAGGGGAAACAAACTGTACTTTTGAGTTCAAAGCACAGGTACAGGTGTGTAGTTGCCACCTTTTTTTTTAAAGTTTGTTCCGAAAGCCGTTAGGGAGTGACCAGGAAAGCAAAGTCTGTAACTGCATTCCTTTTCCATTTGGATCTGTCCAACTACTTTGCAAAACCTTGGAATAAATAGAGAACCATTTTAGCTGCAGTAACTCTGAAATTTCCCAAAAACTGTTACCTGTATTGTACACCTTTCAGATTTCAGAACAGATGAGAACAACTGTAGACAGTACTCTCATTCATGAAGGGCTTGTGTACTGAAAGGTAGGTTCTTTGAAGAGATAGTAGGTAGTCACCTGAGTAGTTTATATCACAGTCCAGGTACACTGAGTGATTTAATTACAGTGGCACAGCAGTCTGGCATTTCCTTCCTTGAGTGCGAGGCTTAAAACATGAATATTTCAATGTTTATCTTTTATTTTACCACGATGGTATTACGGCTAGACACTGTACAAACAAGCTGTGGAGTGTAGGCTGAAAAATCCAGTACTAAGGACTGAAGGGAAAACCATGAAAAATAGAAGCAGAATAACCAAAAGAGGGAGAATCACAACTGTTACATTGCTAGTTGTGTTTTGGGTTTCTTAGAAACCTGTGTTCCTTGTCCTTGCTGTTTTTTCTGACTGCTTTTCATGTGTTTTCTCTGCATAGTTACTCTAATGCCCTTTTTTAATCAGAGGAACCTATGTCTTTCTGTACTTTTCTGCACTGCCATTACACATTGCTTTTATCTATTTATTTTTCACCAAAAGGCCAGCTTGTTTGAAACAGATAATTTTCTGCTGGTTACATTTTTTGTGCAATGTCTATTATGCCATTGCTTTCTTACTCAGCTTAGAAATCCACATTCAGTGTCCTTACAAACTGTTATTTTCTGCTTCCAGGTGCAGTTAATTTCCATGCTGAAACAAATGTTTCAAATGCAGGTGTGTGGGATGAGACAGTAGTTCTTCACTGCTTGACACTTCTTAATCTTCCAACAGGCTTAAATGTTCTTCCCCTCCCTTTATAGCTGCTTCCAATCCTTCCTTCTTTAAAGCTGTTTTCCGTTGTGAGCTAATGAGTAAGACTAATGCAGTGATGAATTTTTGGTTGCCTAGAGTTTGAAATATCCTGTTTGACACATCATTAGACAAGCAGTCAAGTTAATAAATGTCGATTTTTTGATTGGGCTAAGCGTTCTTTTTTCTCTTTGTCTTTTTTTTAGTTGGATTGGGTTTTTTTCTGTTGGGGGTAGGTTTTTTTGTGTGTGTGCATCGAGGGTTATTGTTTGGGATTTGTGTTGTGGTTTGTTGATTTTTTTTTTTTTTTAAACTTCCAATTTAACTGCATATCACCTTTCATGTCCTCCAAGTTATTTTCTGGAAATTTAAGGCAAACCCCTCTAAATTAACCCCTCTAGGCTTGCTTGAGTACAAACCAGAAAGGTGCAATATGTAATTTTAACAAATACCTGTGTTACGAACGAATATTAAATGTAACCCTGAATTAGGCCTGTGGAGGACAATCTTGAGTCATTCTGGTTGGAGTGATCTTCTGTCACTGTGTTTAAGTCAGCTGTTACTATCATTAAAAGTAAGGCCTGGCTATTTCCAGCTTAAACTAAAAAAATGTTGTAGTGCCACAGGGAGTATGGAATCTGACAAATGGGAAGAAATTATTGCAGATGCTGCTTTATTTGGTACCTTGCAAGAAGGCAGCTTGGTAGGCACCAGACTGTCATCTCTTACAGAATTTTCTGGGGCCTGAAAACTTCTGTTTTCTTGTTCATGCATATTTGGATGAGATATCCTTTGTCACTCTTTAAATTAGTTTCTTCATTCTTTAAATGGCTTCTGTAATCTTTTAAATAGCTGGTAGAGGGGAGTTGTTTGAGGGGTTTTTTAGCAACTTTTCTGTCAAGAAAAGAAAGATACTCTAGTTTTATTACAGAATCATAGTCCTGTATTCGCATTCACATGTCAAAGTTTTGAATCCTCACTTGAAATTTAAGCCATATTTTCTATGTTAGTTGTTATTATATTACTGCAAAACAAGCAGGTTAGTTAGCTTTTTTATAAGCATTTTTTTCTTGAAAGTACTGGTTTGTGGTTTTTTGTTAGGTTTCTGATAAATATATAGTGAAAGAGAAGGGAGGATATAAAAAATGGGGCTGTTTCACCGGTGAAACTGAATCTTGCTAAAAATGTAATGTGAAGCTGGCAGAGAACAATGTGCTGAATTTGTGTTAGTGCAGATCTGTCTGTTGCAGTGATGGGTACTGCTGTTTTATTTCTACTGATCTTTGTTTTCCAAAACTCTGTTGCAGAATTGTGCATGTATTGCTCCTTGTCTGTGTTACATTGCTGTTGTCCTTTAACAGTAGCATTGGTGCTTAGTCTTTTAACAGTGTTCTAGTCTGTAAAATGCTGAGTGACTAATCATCCTTGTGGAGAGGTAGGAACTATCACACTTTATATTTGGAAACTGGGACACAGAAACGGTGACATGCTGGAGCTGCACCGGAAACCTCTGGCAGTGACAGAGACTGCTGGCCACGGTTGTAATTCAAGACTAATCCTTTCCGATAGGTGCATAGCATGACGCTCCTCACCAAATTTGGGTTATTGTTTCTATGTAGTCTTTCACATTTGCTGCTTGGGAGTTTTGTTTTGGTTTTTCTTTAAAGCTGCCTATAAAGTGAAAACTGTAACAAGCTATTCCAGGAAAATGTGGGTTTTATTTTGGGGATTTTTAAGAAAATTTGGAACGTAGTTTAATACCTCTTGAGAAAGGGAAAGCACTACTGAAACCATGTTGACCAAAAGAAGCAAAGTTGGAGAAGTAGGTATGGTAGAAGGAATATGAAAAGCAGAAAGCTCTTATATGTAAAAATATTAGATTCTATACTTATTTGTTATAGAATTGTTACTCTTGATTGCTAAGCTGAGAAAGAAAGTAGATTTGTATTTATATTGCTGAGTGGGAAGCTTTAAAAAAAAAGGCTCCTTCCTTTCTTTAAAAGAAGTGCTTCAACTGCGCTCCAGATCTCACAGCCCACGTGCCTCTGCTTGTTCAATTTCCAGTTATTCCAGTTTGCTTGTTGTGTTCAGTAGAGTTGTAGCTTTCAGAAGGAGGTGCTTTCTAAATTTACTGAGAACTTTCTGCTCCCTTATTGTAAAAAGCCCCCCTTTTTGTGTAGATGTGAAGTGTCACTCGGAGAGATGAAGTAGGCCTGGTGTTACTGTGAACCAGGGTTTGCTTCATGTTTGCCTAAGTTCTTCCACAGCCCTTCACATGCTGCTGAAGTAAACAGCTTTACTGCAGACTCTTCTGACCATAGTACCCCAGAGAAGCAAACACAAGAGCATATGCCACCTCAGCATTTTTTCCCCAAATTTAGTGGGTGAATTACTTACTCTGTGGGTGAAATGCCAGCTGGTGTATCATTTGTTCCCAGAATTATCTGTACATTGAACTGCTTTGATTAGCACAGTTAGGGTGGTTTTTTTTTTTTTACTGAGGTGTTTTAGACAGCCAAAACTTTTGTGCTTTGGTCCTTATGTTTTGTTCACTGCTACTTTGTTATCTTCAGCAGCTCTACTAGTTAAAAGGAGTATAGACATAAATTTTGAAGTGATAGGAGCCTGTAATATTGAAACTCATTTGTTTCAGCTTTAAAATGTTTTTTAGTATTACCAAATGGTTTTTTACACATATGTATCACTGGAACTTACTAAATTTAATTTATGTCTTACATCTGCAATTACTTTTCCTGGTTGAATTATTGATGTTGAATTACTAGTTTTTCTGCTGTGGTAAGATATCTATTTTTATCTTGAGTACTGAATTCTTGTTTCTCTGAAGATAGTAGTACCTTTTGAAGACCTCTCTAGTCTAAAGCATATATCTCTGACAGTCCACTTTATGCTGATATTTTCTCATCCTTGTCTTCATGCTACTACTCAAATTTTATAATTTTCATAAATGGCATGAAGAGCCTTTTCATAGTTCTTGGTCCCTGTGAGAGTTTAAAATAAACCTTGAGGATCTAAATGTACTTCTACTATTAAATAAATCCAGCAATAACTGTACAACTGTATTAAAATAATATCTGTGTCTTTCTGCTTATTCTATTGCTATAGCTTACTTCAAGGGACATGATATCTTTTTTCCTCTCAGATTTTGGAAATGATTGATCATTCTTAGAACTGGAAAATACATTTTGATGAGAAATAAGCCTGATTAACAAAATGTGCTGTGTTTGTTAAATGGAAAAAAATGCTCTGAAAATTAAAAAAAAACACCTTTCTATCAGAAGCTTCTACTACATTCATTGTTTGCCATTACACGGATGACATAAATCTGAGTTACCAAATTTTTCTGGATGACAATGAACAACATATGGACCTAAGAAGTGATATTTAATGACAGAAATAAGTCTGTCATCAGGCCCCCCAGTAATATCTGGAGAGTGTAGCAAAATGCATTCTAAATGCATGTACTGTGATGATCTGGAAAGAGCTGTTTCCCACACTTCTACAAACAGCAGCAGTGAAATGAGCTGTGCTATTACTAACTTCATTGTGCCGTTGCTTATCAAAACTGATATGGTTTCCTTTTGTAAAACAGTTCAATGCCAGTGCAAAATGGAAATATTATTAATTGGAAAATTCATCAGAATTAACATATGTAAGGAGGAGAAACCTAGGACTAAATTTTCTTGGTGTTTGGAGGGAAGGGGATTGTTGTGGGCTTTGGGTAATGTAGTTTTGTTGTTTAGTGGGGATGGTTGGTTGTGATTGGGGTTTTTTTAGTGTACAGACTTGCACATGTTGAAGTGGTGTTATTCTTTGTTTGCAGGAGCTATCATCTTACCAAAGAACAAGGTGTTTTATGTTACAAGAAACATAAGCTGGGTTTTTTTCCTGGTTTTGTGTTGGCTTGTACTTAGTAAATTTTTATGGAGTGCAGAATTTTTGAAACTTAAAGGATGCCCATTAGGATCTTCCCAGGCAAGAGTTAGGTGTCTGGTCCAAATATGCATATGTTTCCAGCATAATAGGTATTCCTGGCTTTCTTAAATGTCTGGCAAAGTTCCTGGTTGAATGGCTTGTATAGACTTCCAGGGGAAAAAAAAAACAACTTGTGTAAACTGTTACTATGTGGAAGAGGGGCTGAATATTTTGCCTTTTCTCAAGACTTCTAGATACCTTGACAAGTGTAGATTCATCTGTAGAAGCTTTTGAAGCCCTTTTTAGAGCCAAGGGAGAGCAGGGGAGAAAGGTGATTGTTACATGCTTTAACTGAAAGTGTAAATTTATTTTTAAGACACTGTCCAAACAAATGACTTGTGGAGCATTAAAACAATTTAATGGAGAGCTTCTTTGTTTCCTCACAGCAGTATTGTTACTGCACAAGAAATCCTCCATCTGAAATGTCTGTTTCCATTCCTCTGTGATGGGGGAGGGAGAAAACTGTTTCTACAGTTCAGTAATTTTTGATTTTTAAAGGCGCAGTCTTTGTCTTAAATGCAAAGTTTAAAATAAAAAATACAAATATTTTGCCTGATTACAGCACTTCTAAGCCTTTTGAAGTTTTTTGTCTGTTTTGATCTTTGTGAGGTGCATCCTTCATGCAGGTAATGGGTAAAGTGAAACAAGTTTCTGTGGGGTTTTTTCTTGCTGTTCTTAGTTCTAATGTCAGATGTTACATACAGAGTGCTTCCTGTTTCATGAAGACTCATCAACAGGTTTCTCTCCTTCCACTTCAGGCTTCTCTAGACCGAATCCTTGTAAATCTCAATCAAAAAGTGATTAGACTTTACCAGCTTAAGGCTTTGTGTGCTTTTTCCTTCAGCAGGAGTGTTTTCACAGTAGTGACATACATGTATTTGGAAAGGCATAGTCATAGGTGGTTTCACTGCTCCTTAGTCTGTTACAAATATTTTTGATAGTGATATAGTGGTTCATAAGAGTTGTTAATTGCACTTTCTTCTGTGTTTGTATATGGAAAAACTGTAAGAGTTTTGCTAGACATGAAGTGAAAACTACTGTTTTTGTTTTCTTAAAGGAACTTAGTGACTTAGCCCGTGATCCTCCAGCACAGTGTTCAGCAGGTCCCGTTGGAGATGACAGTAAGTAACTTTAAGTTTTGTGTTTTGTTCTGCTGACTCAAAGCATATCATGCCTAGATAATAATGCGGAGTTTTTCTTTTGTAGTGTTTCATTGGCAAGCCACAATTATGGGACCTGTAAGTATTCTAATTCTTGTGATGTAATATTAAATGAGTAGTTCCTACTGAGGAGAAAACTCTGGGGTTTTTGGTTTACTTTTGTCAGTTCCCCTTATCTGACTTAAGCTCTAGAGGTCTTCATTACAGTAAAGGAAAATGAAGGAGGGGAAAAAAGCCCACCAGTTATTTTGTGTTTTTACAAGGACGTGTTATTTCAGCTGAAATAATCTCTGGAGCAGTGTTAGGCATTATTACTAAATATCTTAGGTATTATTACTAAATATCTAGAAACTTTGTTTGCATTTACCTTTTTCCAAAGTTTTAATCTAGCATGAACTTTGTACTAGGACGTGGTACTACTGTCAGGAATTAGTTGGGATGTTTTTGTGTGGGTCTTAAAAGGGAATCCTTATTTGGTCTGGTGTAATGCTGAGATCTTGAATACTTGAAAGAATAGAAGAGGGAATAATCACTGAAATGGGAGGTTTCCGTTATGACTGGAGAAAAAAAAGTCAGTGTTGAATGTTCACTAAGTATCTGAAACCTGAATAGGACTTTTTCCTCATTAAGGAAGCCAAATGTTTGCTTTTGTTGAAAACAGCCTGGAAGCAGTTCACATCTGGAGTTCTCTGGTTATCTGTATTTAAAAGACAAAATCTGTAACTTGTGAAGACAAGCCTTTGGTGAGGCTACAAAGTAGGCATTAAATATCAGGGATGCTGAATTACTCTGGCTTTATATATAGCTACAAGTGTGTTATTATGTAGTGGCTGTTAGAAATTCACTGGACTGAAAAATTTCTCTTCATCCCAAGGTACCTGCTCGTCATTGATTGTAACTAGGTACCTTAAAAAGATAGAATTGTTTAATACTTATATTCATACTTAAATGGCAAGGAGTGTTGTGCACTACACTGGGTATGATGATTTTATGTGGCTGGTGTCTGCATGGTCACGAGGTATTAAGCATTGGTTGAATTTAAATTGGGATTATTATTTTTAGTTTTCCCTTGTGGTTTAATAATGTACAGCTCCTTTTTTCCCCATGTGGTTTTCGTGGTGTCAGAAGGTCTGCGTTCCTGTTTCCAGACTGGGCAGTATCCTTACAGAAGTGTGTCAGTGTGGTGTTAGTAGTTCTAGTGCTGCTGTGGTGCTGCCTTTAATAACAGACAGGGATTGTAGGACCAATCATCAGGTCTTCACCTGGTGATTTTCCTGGATAGGTGTATGAGAGTGTGCTTTGTTTTAACACATTTTAAAGTGGAGTTCCTGTAATTGATAAAATGTATCCCCAGAACATGTCCAGTGAAAGGGTTGGTATTTTTTGGCTCCTTAAGGCCGCATATGGTATCTATTGACCAAATACAAGAGGTTATATCTTGATCACTAGATTTCATCAGAGACAGGATAGGGTATAACCTACATTTTGAGGGTTTGATTACCCTGTCTTGTGTTGCAGATTTTCATTTTCTGTTATTTAAGTAATACATAGTTATTTCCTTTCATTGGTAAAATGTTTTTGCTATTAAGATGAGAATTCAGTTTACAAATAATGCAGAAGTGTACTGTGTATGCCTCAAATTCATTTTCCCTAGCCCTGAGTCCAGAATTAACAGCAAAGTATTCTTCAGGTTAAACAATTAAATTGTTAGCTTTATTTCAGAAATTTAGTTGAGTTTAAAACCTTTTGCTTCTTTCTTCTTGTAACTACTAACTTACACAATCCCTCTTTAGTCATTCCAGTTTTTTTCTTCTCCTTACTATCATCTTTTTTACTTCCACATTTTGCTTTACTGCTTATAGTTGACACCTGAAAGAATTATCCTAGTAATTCTTTCCTTGGAGCACGGAAATGTGAAATACTCTCTCATAGTAGATTACATTGAATTTCTATTACAGAAAGAGAGGAAAAATTCTCTTGAATTATGATTATTCTTCTGTTTGTTTGGTTGTGCTGGTAGGATGGGTAACTGAGATTTTTTGTTGGGGTCTTTTGGGGTTTTTTTTCAAGGAACAGGGGTCTAGCTGTGTATTCACAGGTTTTCTGCAGGGCTGAAGCAATGGACAGAATTTAGGAGGGCGTGGGAGTCCGCGGCCACTCTAAATTTGGGTGGTCACAACAAACAAGCTCGAAACACAGAACTGGAAGGTTTTGAATCTAATGGGATGCCCTGCTCTGTTAACATTACTTCTTGGAATTATCTTAGAATCATTCAAATGCTTTTGCCCTGTAGTCCTGAGTGGATTGTCTGAGCCGCTGGGTTTTGTGATGCGTTAGCTTGGAGAGGTCCACACAGAAAATGACATGTATGTGTTCTGTATTACTTACAGTAGGAAGTAAGAACTGAATTTTAATTATGTCTCACTTGTATTGGTGGATTAAACATTTTGGTTTAAACAAATTTCCTCTCCGTTTATTTAAAAACAAGATCTTCAGTGATATTTAGTCCTAAAGATGATAATAGGAGAATTATTTGTTTGCTTTGACAGAACGACAGTCCATATCAGGGTGGTGTATTCTTCTTGACAATTCACTTTCCCACAGACTACCCATTCAAACCACCTAAGGTAAGTATTGCCATGTCATTTGTGAAATTAGTGCTTTTTAAAGAGCAGTACAGGACAGAAGTTGCCAGCCTCTGTATTGTAGTATTGTCAGGTTATCAGTTCTTTTCAGGCTTTCTTACCATCTACCAGATGTCTGGGTCCCATTCTGACTACCACAGGAATTGGGTGTGTTAGCATATTCTTTATGAGCAAATCCATGTATGTGAATTCTGAATGTCTTAAAATATTTGGGTTCATTTGTGGTTTTCTGAATTGATAGGAAAACTTCATTAGCTTTGTGTTGCTATAATAGAATTCTTGCTGAGGGGACTGTCATGTGTTAGTGTAGCTGTTGGAGTGGTCTGTAGGAATGTGACACTATGGGTAAGGATTTACTTGCTGAGTGCCTAAAATCAAGTGAAGGGGTTATTTGTTAAGAGTTTGGCAGTAATTGCAAAATATAATCTTTTTTTGGTAGCTTTATCAGCCACTAGCTTTGTCTTCCAATTTTCAGTCAGTAGGAAGGCGTACCCATGGAGTTACTGTAGTGTTGGAAGTTGCTTAGCTCTGTGACCACAGTGTGACTGGGGTTTAGGCACTGCTGTTGGGTGTCTTCAAAGGCAGCTGGGATTAAAACATTCATACTTGCCCTCTCTCTGTTTGAAATAGTGCCTGGTAGTGGAAGACTCGAAGCTTGTGGCTTGGGTGCATTTCCCTGAATTTGATGCAGTTTAACTGCCTAATCCTTTTCTTCTAGAGTAAATGGAATTGACTTGATAGCTTGACTGAGCAGAACGGGTGCAGTTATTGTCATAGACCCAAATGCACTCTTCTTTTCTTTGTTTTTGTTGCAGGTTGCATTTACAACAAGAATCTATCATCCAAATATTAACAGTAATGGCAGCATTTGTCTTGATATTCTAAGATCACAGTGGTCTCCTGCTTTAACTATTTCTAAAGGTAACTTTTGTGAAGGAGAAATTTTTCCATCTTGTGCTAAATACTGTGCTTTTAGCTTTGATTGTGCCAAGTTCTTACTCATCTCTTTGATTTTCCCTTAACTTCACTTATCTTATTCAAGCTTGTGTTTTGCCAGTTTGATGATACTGCATTTTTAATGGATTTTTTTTCTAACACTTTCTCATATATGGCTGTTTAAGGCCTTGTCTGGCCATTTACTTGCTTCAGTATTCCTAGCAGAGTTTACCAGCTTGGGCCCAGAGGAATTTGCTGGTATTTGGATTGAAATAGGCCTGTGTTGGGGTGTTTGAGCTAAGGCTAAGAAACTGCTTGTTTGGAGCTGCCCATGTAGATACACTTGCATATTAAATGAAAGCTTAATTTCAAGTCAGTTTTTAATACTGAAATTTGCATAATTTTTTCATCCTGCCTAGAGTTACGTGCATAGTTCTACTGGCATATCTATGGTAGATGAATAAATCTGTTATTGGTACATACTGCTTTCTACCACAGTGCACTGGCATTGCACTGCATTACTTAATGAACTAAGTTTACTGATCCTACTTCATGATAAATTGATGTTGTGTTGAAATAGAAGATTTGTGGCTTTCCTTATTTTACTACTACAGTAAATAACAGATAATTCTCAAATATTTTCATGATGATCTAATTGTTTTGCCTCAAAGCCACTGGTCACTGTGGCTTGAAAAGATCCCTCAAAGTGCCCTTTTGTCTATAGAACTTGTAATTCCTGTCTGTCAAACAGTCAGTTTGTTATTTGAATGTGGATTCCCTGTATTTCAATGCTTCACTGTTTTCTTCTAAAGCTTCTGTGAGAGTAGAATATGAAGTCCTCATAGTTGCCTACAACAGTGTTACTGAGTTATTTACAACATCTGTGTAGTTTTATCAGTGCAGACCAGGATATTCTTGCCTCATGTACAACAAATAAAGAATTCAGTCTGATTTAAAAACTAAAAACTTAAATTTGAGGATTTTCTACTTTTATTGATAAGAACCATGGATATGCTGTTGATCAGAGTACATAATGTGCTTTTGTTGGCTGCTATGTTACATCATAATGCGGGGGACAACAGTGCTGTTCTCGTGTGTGTACTGACAGCTGTCAGTAGTGGAAATAGGAAGCAAATAGTTCTTACAAACCTTTAAGTTAGTCTGGGCTTTTTACTTAAGAATGGGTTACAAATTTATATTGGCAGTTTATCAGGAAAATACTTTGGTTCTGTCCTGTGATGACATTGTGCTAATGTGAAGATCTATGCTCTAGTTTCTGAGCTTGCCATTCCTCTTTTGCTATTGAGAATCCTTTTTTTTTTTTTTTCACAGTTCTCTTATCCATTTGTTCACTGTTATGTGATCCAAATCCAGATGACCCACTAGTGCCAGAGATTGCACGTATCTATAAAACAGACAGAGACAAGTAAGTACAGAAGTGTGCAAGACTGGTATTTTAACAGACTGCAAGAGTTCATTGTCAGACAGCAGTTGTGTTCTGTGAGCCTTTTGTGAAGATCTGAGATAGAGAACTTGTGTGTCAAAGAAGTGAATAGTGAATAATTTAAAAACAAAGGAGCTTAGCATCTTTGAAGTTGTGGGTAAAAGAGACCTTTTCTTACATGTGTGGAAGTATTTAACAGTATATATATTGCCTTTTTTTTTTTTTTTTGCTTACCATGCATAAATCTAGTTAGATCTTCATAATGAGGAAAATACAGCTTTTTGTTGCTTTGATGCCTTTGTTTGGCAGCAGTTTGACCTTAAATTTTGGTTCTTTCCTTGAAAATGGGCAGCAGCGCTTTCTTCCCCATCTGTGTTGTAACAACTTTATTTTCCTTAGGTATTTTTAACATTTTGCACAGATAGAATTATATGAAGCAGATTTTGGGGGTTTTATATATATTAATGCTAAATATATTTGTCCAATTAGGTACAATAGGTTAGCAAGAGAGTGGACAGAGAAATACGCTATGCTGTAGGGTAAGAATATTTGCAAATTATGGTGCATTTAACGAAATGGAAATTCGTCAGCACTTGGGTGCTGCATGCTCTAAGGCACTGGATTAACTAACAGATAATGGATGCACCAGTTACTGAACGTGGAGATTTAACAGCTTGATCTGTGGTTAGTGTGTAATGTATTGGCTAGTCACTATTTCTCACAGATACTACTCTTGCATGGTCAGAAAAAAAAAGTTAGTATGAAGTAATTACTGAGTTCTGAGCCACATTGTCAATTTTTTCTGGTAAGTATTTTACCCAGATTTTGCCAGAATTTGGTTCAAAGTGATGCCCTGTAGTGAGACCTCATATATAGACATGAGTGAATTCAGACAATCCAAATTTCAATTATCTTTAATCAGCAGTGTCTGTCTTCCACATATAAACTCAGAAATGTATGGGAATTATGTTCTGTTTTTATAGTTAATTAACAACTTCTTACTGACAAGCATGGAGTTAAGTGTTAACTAATTGTCAGCTCAGTTCCTGTAGAAGTAGTATGCTTTAAATAGTCTTAAAATTTGGAGCAGTATATTTGTGGGAAAAGAATATTCAGTGCAATGAAATGCTTAGTGTTTTTTTTCTTTAAAATTGGAAATTTGACATTTTGTATCCAGTGACATTATTAACCAAATAATCTTTACTTATGGCATGGGATATATGCTGTAATCTTAACCTAAGAACAATATGCAAATGAAATACTTACCTTGTTTATTCCATCCCAGATAGTCTCTGTTTCTTCTCTTTCAGTAGTTTTTTTTTTTTTTTTCATAACAGACTTCTAGCAAATTTTCTTGTCTTGATGTTAAGGCTTTTCCTAAAAACTAGAGAATATCTATCCTAATTGGTGTATGGAGGGAATTGTTCAATTTTTTGAGTTTGAGTATGTCTTGGTACAGAGAGACTTTTCACAGTGTAAAGAGAATGGGGAGATGGGAATAAAATCATATTTCATCATAAACCATTTAGGAAATTGTCATTTTCATGCTGATGTTAATTCAATTCCTGGTTTTGTCTGCAGGTACAACAGAATATCTCGGGAATGGACTCAGAAGTATGCCATGTGATGCTACCTTAAAGTCAGAATAACCTGCATTATAGCTGGAATAAACTTTAAATTACTGTTCCTTTTTTGATTTTCTTATCCGGCTGCTCCCCTATCAGACCTCATCTTTTTTATTTTTTTGTTTACCTCCTTCCATTCATGCACATGCTCATCTGAGAAGACTTTAGTTCTTCCAGCTTTGGACAATAACTGCTTTTAGAATCTGTAAAGTAGTTACACAAGAACAATTGCCCAAGATTCAGAATTTTTTTTAATGGAGCATGTGTATTATGTGGCCAATGTCTTCATTCTAACTTGGTTATGAGATTAAAAACAAACATTCCTCACTGCTCTAACAGATACTGAAGATACCACCTGAAGGGGGAGGGGAGATGGATGTTCAGTTTTCTCCCATCAAAGAAGTAACATTGCTGTAGCAACATCCATCTTGTTCCAAACCTTCCGGTGTTAGAGAACTGAGGTTTTATTATATACTTTTGCTCATAACTGATGTGTCTGGAGAATTGGTACTGAATCTATAGCATCAGCAGAACAGAAAATGTGATGTATCTTATGCATGTCAATAAAGGAATGACCAGTTCTTGTTTTACAGAGAATGGAAATTGGAAGTCAAACATCCCTTGTATTCCAGAATAGGGTTTAAGAACATTTTTGTAATTCATTTAAATTTCGTTAGGAGGCTTGGAGCTATTAGTTAATCTGTCTTCCAAAACACTGTTTAATATAGCACTGAATAAATGATGCAAGTTGTCAATGGATGAGTGATCAACTAATAGCTCTACTAGTAATTGATTTATTTTCTTCAATAAAGTTGCATAAACCAATGAGTTAGCTGCCTGGATTAATCAATATGGGAAACAAAATCTTTTGTAAAAGCAAAGCTGGTTTTTGTATATACTGTTGGCATTTGCCTCGTTTAACATCAAATAATGATGTAAAGTTCAATAGAGTGACTCTTCTGCCATTTTCAGTTCTAATGCTCAGTCTGTTGCAGGTTGGCACATTGCTCGGCCTGGTGGATGCAGAATTAATAAGCTAACATAGTCGTGTAGCCGTAGTAGGGGGCTGCACTTGGTGCTGGGAGCCCAGCGTTCAAGGATGGACTTGGGACCCAGCAGATCTGAAGTGGTGTATTGTGGAGATACTTCCTGATGCACCTGTGTTTGCTGACTGAGAATCTTTTTCTTCACCTTGTACACTTGACAACTGAAAGATCTTAATGTGGGGGTAATGATGAGGCAAAAAAATTATAAAATAAAGTACTGTTTTGATGTGGGAATTGTCATGAGGCTGTGTTGAAGTGACTTTACTATGTGGGATGTTCGTTACCATTGAAAAGGACTTGTTCAGCCATGCTGCCATTTACATTGATGACTATTTTAATGCAACAGACACTTTCTTCATGTCAGGTGACTAAACGTGAATAAAGACTCATTGCTATTGGATTTCTGTTCTACAAGAAACATTGTTTTGTGCCATTAGTTTATCTTTCAGCAACAAGGGCATTATTAAACACCTGACTCTTTCCTTCCCTCTTCCTTCATATTTTTCCTTGTTTAATCTTTTTGGTCTCCATTCTTAACATCCATAGCTTCATTTTCTCTAGTCTTGTACTATCACTTTATTGTGCATCTGTGACTTCTCACTGGCACCACTTTTGCACTGCTTATAGTTATGTACATTCTGATTCCTTGTCCCCACATGGATGTGGAAAGCTAGATGTAAAATAAATGTTAAACCTTAATTTTTATAAAAATTTGAACATGTAGTTTGGACATGGTTTGTTCTGGTTCTCAGCTATGAGAGTAAATTTGAAATGCTCAAGTTCAGTTGGCTTGGAATTTAGAAACCTGGGCTCTCTTTAGCAGTACATGCTTCAATGACAACTTTCTGAAATCTGTTGAAGTTGCAGTTCATTTCTGCTTTGCTAACCAGCTTACAACATTTTGCTGGAAAATTGGAATACAGCTGCCAGTAGCAATACAACTGAGGTAAAAGTTCATATTTTTAAGCTTAAAAATATGCTGGTCTCAATTCTTTTTTATACATGTGTTAATTTGATGCTTATTACTTTGTCCTTGGAGTCACAGCCACTGAAATCACATGATCAACTAGGAAGATGGTTTGTGAGGTGTAAGGCAGCAGGTGTTAGAGAACACAAGGAGATGGCATTATGAAGGGTCAGGGAAGAAGAAAATTGTAAAACACTACATGGAAGATGGAAGTCGTGTTTGGACCAGTACCTGTTTCTTTTTTGCATCTGTCATATATATTCCCAAGGAAATAATTTTTTGCCGTTAACCAGTGTATACTTTGAAAAAATGAGGATGGATTGTAGAAGTTTTAGAAGTTTTATTAGATGGACCCTGAGGGTCTGAAGTGGGAAATGGGAGGTGTGTTGTCCTTGAAGCAAACACCAGTCCTATCTGATGTAGGCTTCTTGTACAAGTTATATTTGGGCTTCCTCTTCAAGCAGGAGGGCAAGGGGAGGAGCTGGTAGACAGTAACAAATATATACATGGTGAAGAAGAATTCTAAGACTTACCAAAAAAAACCGCTTAATTGGTGAATACCTCAGTGAGTACCTACCAAAACCACAGGTAGTCTAAAAACTACATAGTGGATTTTTGTTCCTTTGAAACATAGGGAGGGTGGAAAATTTTACATTGGAACTTACTGTAAGAAGTGAAGGGTTTGGAAATGTGAGTTTTCCTGTTCTGCTGTGGCAAAATATTTTTTGTCATGATAAATGCTGTAATAGCTTCAGTGGGGTCAGCTTCATGGTAGAAAATTTGGATTAAACAAAACCTATCTCTATTAAGACTTTTGAGAGTGAGTATAGAGAACAAAGTGTCAAGCCAAGCCATGTAACAGGGAAAGAAACTACAGTGTTCTCTCTGCAATAATTTTTTTAAGACTGCTTGCTGTGTTTTATTGGGGTTTGAATTTAACAACACAATTGCAATCAGTTAAGTTTTACTTGAAAAACCTTGAGTGGTTTTAAGTACAGTAAAGTCTTTTCCAAGGATGCAGGAAAAACTTGATCTGTAGCATTGGAAGGGATTTTTCTGGTTTTTCTGTCTTCTGATGCACACAGCATCTGTATTTGTTATAAAATGAATATACACACGTTTTTGCATGCTTGAGTAAAAAACATTGTACTCAGTTGCAGTGTGCTATAGTTTTATATGAAGATAACAGATGCTAACTTTTTCTGAAAAACCTGGCTTTAAGCAGACCACAGGAACAAGCTTTGGTTGCTGTGAGGGTATGGAACTAAAGTCTGGCAAATAATTAAAAGACAGCCAGTTAGTAGATGGATATGGAGACGTAGAGTACCAGTCCAATTAGGCTGGGTAGTTGTTTATGCGGAACTTTGCATTAATCAGATAACATGAGGGTTTAAAAACAACCAGAAATGTTCTAAATAACTCCATTGTATTATTTTTTGCAGCCTCCCTTCAATTGTTCTGTCTAGTAATTTTATTTCAAACTCTTCATTGCTTTTAAAAAATAATATTTTAACAGGCATTATCATCTGAAGCAGATACCTTGGGTCCATCAAATGTGGCTGGTGAATCAGAAGTCTTCAGTCTGCATATCCCTAGTAAAACTTAGAGCATAGTTGGAATTCAGCTGAAGATTTCTTGATGTGTGTTTATAGCTGTCAAAAAAAAACATTGTTAGTTGTTTTTCCCTCATTCTTTTGTAGTTTTATACATGAAAATGAGACTAAGACAAAACTCTTTACTTAAATTAAACAAATTAGCACTAGAAGAATGGAATGAGATACTGCGCAATCAATAAAAGATCTTAAAGTATGCAGGTTATTTTACTAGACCACAGACTATATTAATTCCTTAAAACATGAAAAAAGAAATGTTCTGATTGGATTTATCTGCTTTCTGGTCTTTGGTTCTTGTTGTCATTGAATGGATGATATTTTACCCCAGCACCTTCAATATAAAGTAGGTATAAATTGAAGAACAGTTGGATTCAGATCATGATAGGCAATTGCCTATTTTAAAAGGCAGACGGAATTGTGGCTAAAATACTTTGCGTATAAGGCTGAGGGCTTGTATTTTGGCAATAGTGCAGGACTAATGCAGAGAAAGCATGGGAACACAGGAAAAAAACCTGTAAACACGTGATATCAAGGGAAGGTATAGAAGGTAAAGATAAAAGTTGACTATTACTGTGAAGTGAAAATGGGCTGCTGTCAATCCATGTGTTCTAGTATAAAAGTTGGTTTCAAAATAATCTGGAATAAGAAAGTTGATAAATTATAAGTGTCCATCTTAGTCTAATAGAGAATAGCAATTCAGAATAACCCTTAACTGGAAAACCAGTTCAGAGTGCAGACAGACAAGCTCTTGCAGGTGTGTGTAGTGTAGAACAGTTTCTAAATTGATGTTTGTGATGGTTTAGCTGATGCTCATAAACTGACTTAGCATTCTTTGTTAATGCAGCAGTAAATTCTGAAATAACTTTGGTCTGCAGTGCATTTAGAAGCAAGCACTCAGACTTCTGCAGGGATAGTTCAAAGTTGTCAGTGTCTTTTTTCTGTACTGCAGTGGTTGGTTTAATGTCAACCAGTTGTGGGGGAAGAGTTCAGTAGCTTCCACATAAGCAGGAGTAAGGGCTGTAACTATTTCTAGAGCAGCTGTGTGCCTTGGGTAGGTTAGAAGAGGAGACAGGCATAATCTTCATAGTGATAGGTGCCAGAAGTGAAACAGTGAATTTGATAGGACAGCTCTGTGTAAAGTAATACTTCAGAATTTCTCTGGTAAACATCCCTGTTTGCCCAAAATAGCTTTTGTTTGTTTGGGGTATTTTTGCCTATGCATTAGAAGTATTGGTGAGACTTGAGTATCTTCTTTGAACAGTGAAGAATTTTAATTCATGATTGGACAAAGCTTTATCAGGACACAGAGCTGAACAGAATATATTGGTTTTCAACAGCTTTTAATACTGATCTTTGATCTCTGGGGTTGTTCCTGTGCTCTGGAAGAGTAGGTTCCTCTCTTTAAAAGGCTTCTGCTGAGATTGCTTCCCCTTCAAGGAGCTTCAAGCAGAAATACTCAAGCTCTGTAATTAGGGAATCCTGGGTTTGGCAGATTAGTTAATTCTGGCTTTTGCCTAAACTTCATTAATATTCATATTAACTGTGCATTGTTCCATCACAGACTTAATGTGCAGAGAATGAACAGTTGCTTAGAAGATGGTGATACAAGCTTATCCTCATGGGAGGAATGTTAGCTGTAGAGTTGGGCTGCTGGCTTTGCTCCAGCTGCTTTGGCAGACCAGGGTTGTGGAGACAGAATTTCAAAATGCCTTTAGTTTTATCAGGGTTGGGAATTCTGACGCAAATTTAGTCTCAGATGTGATCTCATGTTTCATTGGAGGGAATGCAAAAATTAAGCTGTTACCTGTGTTTTGAAGAGCTGCCTAAGAGGTGATGTTCTCTTAGAAAACATTTTTGGACAGTGAATATAGTAGTTTCATGTGTGCTGAGGAGAAGAGAAGCCTGTGCTTGTTTGTAAGTCAAGCCTGTTTTGTTTTTTTCCCTCTGGCCAGGTAAGCCTCAGCACTTCTTATCTTACAGTCTTTGATGCAAGTCAAAAATGAAACTGTTCAGTCATGAGTCCTGGGGGGATTTTTCTGGTTCTGTTTATTTTGGTTTTGTTTTGTGGGGTTATTGGGGTTTTCTAGAGAATGTTCTAGAACAGAACCTTCTACTATACATGCAACTCTAATCCTCTTGAGATCTAAAGGAGCAACTGCAATTTGCAATCTTACATAGAGAACGTAATGTGAGTCTATAATCCCTGGCAAATTTATGAAGGTAAATAGTGAAGATCTGTCATAGCTCTGGCAAAGATCACTGTTCGGTGTGAAGCTGTTAATTCTTTGGGGAAGGATACTCTTGCTAAAACAAGCTTTGCAGATTACTTGCCGTAGTGTTAATCCTGCTCTGACCGTGACTGCTTAAAATTAATTCACAGATACATCAGTAATCGAAGGTTCTATTCAATATAATCATTATTTTATTCTCTTTCCTATTGAGAGGTTTGGAATGCTCTTGTTGGAGTAAGAGGTCCATATCTCTTCATAAGGTTCTAGATTTTGTGTCTGTACTCAGAAGAACATGGAGGAGAGGATCACTGTTAGTGATTGTAGGAGTTCTCAGGTAACAAACTTAGTGGAACATGGCAGTGATATTTTTCTAGAATGGATTAGTGCTGGCTGAAGAACTGAATTTAGTATTTGGGACTGGTGGTCTTCAATATCTGTGTGAAGAGTTAAAGTACTGCACCTCTCAAGCATGTCTGTCTGGTCTAAGCTCGGTAACAAGCTACCAGAGCACAAGTGCAGATGATGAGTCTAACCAGCATTAAGAGGTAGAACTTTCTTGTGTAAACTAATTGTGATCCCCTGGTTTTATTGATTGGTTGTACTAACTGCTCTGTTTTTACAGTTTGAGTTGTATTTCATGAGGCTATCTCTTAAGCTATTGTTTACAGTGTGATTTATGTTTCCTGAGAATCCATTCCAAATTCATTGAAAGCAGCTGATACTCCAAAGTATCATCCCACAATCAAAAGCAATTGAATTAGACAGGAGGTAGGTAGATGGCTGCTACTTAACTTAGCTCTTTTTGTCCTCTCCTACTTAGTATGTGCTGAACTTTACACTCAGAATTACCATTTGGTGCAAAGGATGTGAATATTCATAGCTTTAACTATTTATTTATAAAGTGAGAAAGAAGTAAAAATGCATTCTTTTTGGCTTGACTATAAATGATACGAGAAAAGCTTTGAAAAGGTGCAGGTAACCCTGAGTCATATTTTTGCACATACTATTCTTTCCAATACTGATAAGACTGATGTAGAAAAACGTTCCAAATTTTCAGAGTGGAAGCATGAAAAGACAGGTTTGTGGAGAAGCATTGAGCAGCCACCTTGAAATCTTTGGATGCAAAATTTAACTTGAAACAGCCTTTTTTTTTCCCCTTTTTTTAATGTGACTGGCATGGCATCTTAATATCTTACACATGCATTATGCTGTGCTTTATGAGGGGTGGGAGGGGAGGAAAAAAGGAAGGTGAGAAGTTGCCCTTTGCTGTTTAACTGAAGCTACATCTCTGGTTCTCAGGGCAGGAGACCAGATATAGAAATAGGTTATAGTTGACCAATCAGCCCTCCTAGACTAAGAAACTTCCTCAGGTTTTTAAGTTACGTGAGTACAGGTAAAACAAAGGTCATGTATGTATTAAGATTAGGAATCTAGAGTGCAGATATACAGAGACAGAGTGAAGGGTGAAAGCTCAATGTTGCAAGCTCAGTGAGGTTTTAAAAAGAAGTTCCCATGAAGCATATGATGACACATACATCATGAATAATTTAGGGTGTGGACAGAGAAGAGGGCAGCCAGCTGTACTTTCTGAGCCAGCTGCAGCAAACTGATAAGCTCCTCTCGGGGTTCTGCTAGGAGGAAGTAGCAGTAATAGTTGGTGGTTACTAGATTATGGGTCATTGCCGGGAAGCTGGAAGGATAAACAGTGCATCAGCATGCTTGGTAATGAGAGAACCCAACAAAAGAAGTCTTGAAAAGCCTCCAAGTTTAAGCTACCACCAAGATGTTCACTAAACAATTGAGTGATTTTCTTGTCATGCAGTGACTTTCTTATGTCAGCATTAAGTTGTCCACTGCTAACTGTGAGAGCAGGAGGTAGCAGGAGAAGCTTAGCTGTACCCTTCTGTCCTCCAAGTAAACCTTCACGTCTCTGACCAGATATGGAGGACTCCAAAGTGATTATTGTGGAAAAATCGTTACTTGTCAACTTGCTATGCGTATTGAAGTACTTCATTAGACTGAGTGTCCTAAAATATCTTTTTAAAATAGTTTTAAATATCTTTTTGTTGTGATTGAAATTCCTCAGGGCATTTCCAGGCCTTTAAAACTCTATTTCTCAATATGACCACTGTTGATAAACTGTACTGAAAATATGCTGAGAGAATCAACATAATAGAACCTTTATTGACAGATAAGTACTCGATAATTTTGCATCTTGAACCTTCTAAGTGCTTAATAACATTCTGGACTCATGATAGCTTCCTGTGATAAAGAAACCCTTTCCTCAGAAAGCCATACCTTTGGAAATGGTTGTTTGCTCAATGTTGTTTATTTTGCTAATATGTAGAAAGTGCCAAAAGCTTAGGTGGCTGTTCACTTTTCAGTGCACTAATTAAAACTTTAAATACCTTCAGAATATTGTGGCACTTCTGTGAAATGTTCTGTAGACATCAAAATGTATGCTGAGTGTTTAATACAAGGTTTAATTGAAGTTATATTGTATCTTTTGTCCTTTCATTAGATCTAGACTAGTTCAGACTAGCTGAAGATCTTTGCTCTTGCTGAAACAATCTGGGAGGAGATTGATTCCAGGCAGTGATCTCTTGTGGTTTTTAGAACCTCTCTACGGGCTGCTATTGCCTTTGTGCTCATCTACAGTCCTTGTGTTGAGAAGAGTTCTTCCATGGAACAGTGACATTTGTAGCAGCAATCAAAGGCTTAGGGACTAATTTGAGCACCAAATTATTTGGATCCACTGGGCTGAGAATTTAGCTGTAAACAGAACGTGTGAGTAGTATTTTAGCATGGCCACTTCTTGAAGGGATCATTCTTTCACCAAGGACTTAGCTGAAGAGACAAGGTTCTTTTCACTTTTTAAATGTTTCTGGCCATACAATTACTGCCTGCCTTCCCTTCTTCCAGTGGAAATACCAGAATTTTAAAATTCTGACTAGTACCAAAACAGGAGATCTAGTCAGACAGTATGAGAGGACACAAGGAAATGGAATGAAGGTGTGTCGGGGAAGTTCAGGTTGGGCATTGGGGAAAGGTTCTTTACTGAGAGGGTGGTTGGTCACTGGAACAGGCTCCCCTGGGAAATGGTCACAGCATCAAGCCTGACAAGAGTTCAAAAAACATGTAGACGTTACTCTTAGTCATATGGTTTAGCTTTATTCAGTCTTGCAAGGAGAAGGGAGTTGGACTTTGGATGATCCGTATGAGTCCTTTCCAATTTGAGATACTCTCTATCCTTCCAGTAGTCTTAGTATACTGCAGTAGTCTTTTCCTTTTTGTTGCCATGAGAATCAAGCATATAATGCATCTTTTTAACAGATGGGTGTATATATAAAGTAGTATTTTTAGTGCTGTTTATGTATGAAGTCATTTGGGGAAAAAAAAATAGAGCCCATATTAAAGGATGCCTGTTTCATGAATGTGCTAGAGTCAGTTTCTGTAAATGTTACTCCTGAGACATTTGTATCAGTGCAGCAAGTGATAGGGCACGTAACTTCCTGGACTGCATGAGGATGAAGCTCTTTTATGTACAAGGGTTTTCACTGGAATCATTCAGACAAGTGGATATTTTTGCCTGTTTAGCCATGCTCTTGGCTTATGCTGTTGTCTAAGTGGGGCTTGAGTTGATTCAGCGAGAACTACATTGATTAAGAATTCTGGAAATTCTTACAGGTGATGAAATAATCATTAATCTTTCAAGAGGAAAAAAAAAGTGTCTCTTGAGTACCCACAATTTTCAGTAAAGTTATTTTGAATATTCTCTGGTGCTTGCATTAGAGTCATTTTGGTAAAAATGTGTGGCTTCAGTGTGGCTGAAGCCAGGAGCATTAGCCACACTGAAGGTCTGAGAAACAGGTCCTGACCTGCCCCAGTGGTTTGTTTGGAGTCACTTAAGTTAGAAAAAGAAATGCAGCTCCCAGCTGTTTCAGCAACTCCAAATACATTTACATTTACTCATCCAATTTATCAGCTACAAACCTTTGTTGACATTCTCTTAATACTCACCTGCATAGAAAACATTCATTAAACAGCAGGCTGGATGTGTGCTTCATATGTAGTGTGATCTATCTGGTATGTCCTGCTCTCAGCTGGTCCAGTGCCACACGCATGGGCTCAGAGAAGCCTCTCAACCTTCTATAATGGGGGAAAGTTTGCTACCTACAGATACCCACATGTTGAGGGATTTCATTTTAGGCACTCAAGGACAAGCTGTACATTGTACTGTGGTCACAGATGACTGTCTAGTTTTAAACCTCTAAGAAAGGCTAAGCAACCTGTTTCATAGTGTCTGAATTTGTGCTACTTATTTTCTGTAAGTGCCGGACTATCTGTATGTTTTAAATATGTTTTAATGAGAATTGAAGGGGAGCTTGGACAGCACCGTACAAGACACTAATTTTGCTGCTTATGAAACAAAGGGTAAATGGCAATGATCAGTGTTACATAATTTTATAAATTGATTAGGGTCAATTCAAAATTGTTTATAAAATGAAGAGAATAAAAACTATGGGAATTCTACCTTCTAAATAACATGACTTCAGAAATCTGGTCATGCTGGCTTTGAAGATCCTTAGGCTTTTTTGTGCCTGTTCTATGGAAGGTGGTGACCTGACACCTAAATCTTTGGTTTAAGTGCATCTCAAAGCAAGATGCTATGTAGAGATACAAATACAGGCTTTTGCCCCAGCATGCCTGATGAATTTGAAGGTTATACTGAAGGCATCACCTGTCTTTCTGCTTCTGAAATTATAAAGTTATTATTACATATTTTTTGCTTTTCCCCTTCCATTACGGCATTTGCCTGGAGCAGTATCTTCCCTGCTACATACTTATTTTTAATTACTCATGATTGTTAGTGTTGGGTAATTTTGTTTGCTAAGGAAATCCCCTTGCAGTGGCCTACAGACTTTGCCATAATTATGAAAGAAATTTCAGGCCTACCATTTAGATTGTCACTTTGTATTTTGCTCATGATAACCAACTACAACATTCTCTTCTAGTGATGTATTAATAGTATCCTCTAAAAGCAATCTTAATTTATTTTTTCATTTTATTTTTAACATCCTTTTGGATGGAGTTCAAGATAAGTATAGAATAATGTCCTTTAGAAATCCATAGCTGGAGAGCTTCCTGCATCATATTCTCTTTACTCCAGTGCAGACAGTAACTGTTCTGCACAGTGGTTCTGTTCCACAGGTGCAGTCAGAAAACAGAGGTCTGGTGTTACGTTGAGGAACTGTGGAGCTTTCTTATGGGTATTCTGTGCTGCCTGAAGGTATTTACACTCATAGAAACATGTATACACTGATATTGCATCTTTGACATATGGTCTGTGGTGGTGGTATCTGCAGCAGAACACAGTTACCAAAAGAGAGAGCATGCCCTGATACAGGCTGCTGTGAACACAAGTCCTGTTTGGCTTCAGAGGTGTTTACCTTCAGCAGAAGAATGGTACAGGGTGGACAGGTGGGGGCAGTAATAACTTGAAGTACTGCATCCAAATCTGTGAGAGCCTTTTTGTTTAAAACCTTTACATGAGCTTATTGAACATGAATTTGAAAGAGAAAATAGCAGCAGCCTGTTGTAATGATAGAGATTGAATAGCATTTGGAAACAAAGGGCATCTGGATTAACATGGCAGAATTTGGGCAGCTACAGTGGAACTGCTCTGAATTTATTCTAATAGAACCTAAGGCATGGTTTTACCTTCAGCTTTTTGTCTTAGTTGATAAAGAATATCTGCTTGCAGTATCGTAAAATAAGAATTGTAATAACCTCCTAAATTTTTGGTATTTCAGAAAGAGGGTTAATATAGTACACAGTAAGAGAAAGTAATAGGTTTATCTTCTTTTATACCTTAAGATTTAAAAAGATTAAACCACAGCCTTTAAAATTTGTATCTTGAAACAGCAAAAATGTCATTTATTTTAAAATACCCTCAAACACACAAAAAACAAACCCTAAAACTGGGACATGAAAATGAGACATGATTTTACTTAATTATAAACCTTGAACAAGGAAACAGCATGTTCTAAGAATACTTAATTACAGCATTGTTTTTAGGTTGAGGGTTTTTGGTGTGTGTGTTGCTCCAGTCAGTCTTAAGCAGAAAGAATAAAAGGCAAAGTACAGAAGTACAGTAAACATCTTGAAATGCAGTTTCCTTCTTACTGGGAACCTATCACGTGACTTGCTGGAAAAGATTTACTAAAAAAAAAAAAAAAGCAGTTTCTTTCTTTGACAGCTGTAAATCTGCTTCTTGAGAAATAATATCCTGTAAGATCTCTCAAGCAGCACTACAATGTTTAAATGGCTTTAGTGTTGTATCACTGAGTTTAAGGACAGAACACTGAAATGTTTGATTGCCCTGAAAACACATTGACAGATGTGGACAGAAACAGAGAAAACATTGACAGATGAGGACACAAACAGAGTAAGGCTTTATACTATTAATGTATAATTATTTTATAGTCTGGACTATTAAAGGTGAGAAGATGCTAATTTTGACTGAATTTACAGCATGCAAAGCCAGTTGGGGTAACTCAGTCTAGGATGATAGCCTTTTTTGGCAATGTCACTAAAAGACAGCTGAGCTGAAAGGGAGTTGAACTGAAATGGGACCGGCCTTTCAGTTAGTCAGTATATTGAACACGGTTTGCTCTGTCTTAAAATTACACCCACGGCAACTGTTCTAACAGCTAAGTTTCTGCATGGCCTTCTGCTGCCCAAAAGTGTGGGTCCCAGCTCTCCCTTTTTGAAGTTGGCAGAAGAAATTTTTTAAGAGAAAAAAATATCAGCTACTGTCTTTCTCTTTGAGTCAGTATTTCTCAGAACTGCACCCCCTCTTGTGCTCTCACAGGTGAAAATATTACCTGTGGCTGGATTGTGTACTTTTTATTGTAGGTGAATGGAAGGACTGACATTTTTATATTGCATTGAAACAAAGGGTTGTCAGCTCAAAAGGATTTGCATCAAAAATATATAGGCGTGTTGACCATGTTCAGTCATGCCTTAAAGACAAATTTTAGGGTGGATTCCTACAGTATGCTGAAATAGGTGTGTGAAAGCCAGGAGCTAAAACAAAACTCTGGTGTTCCTGTTCTTGTCAGTCTGGTGTGAAACATTCCCAATTCATGGAGGTGAGCAAGAAGGCCCTGCACCCCCTGGTGTAGTGGGAACAGAGCATGAAGTACCATGGTGTTACAGCTGGAGAGTAGCTAAAGCCTTCCACAGAGCTATTTAAAAACTTGTTGCTTTAATTCCTGCTTTTGAGCTGTGAATGAAGGGAATTAACCTAGCAAGGGCGCACAGGAAAGCTACAGCGTGATTTGGAAACCATACTTCTTACATGTTCTTTCTTAGGAGCTGATGCTTCTTTCCTTTTGCAGAGGAATTTACTGAATTTTTATACACAAAATCCACAGCCCTGCTTTATGAGGAGACCACAGTACTTTGCGGCGTCCGTGACGTTTGTTACGGTTTTATATGCCTCTGTAATTTTATGGAAAAAAGGATGTGGAAGTCTGAGGCCATATAAAAGCCTCACGACTCGAGGGGAGCTAATACTGAGAGAACCCACTGCGGTGGTTTCACAGCTCCCCTCATCCCTTCCCGCCTCCCTGCCGTTTTCTAGAGCTCCGAGGGAATTTGCAGCATCTGAGAGACTGGTTAACCGTATTAGAGCTCCCCTTATCACTGCTCCGCCGTGCCTCTTGGAGGAAAAAAGAAAACCACCCCGGCCCTTCGCCGACGTGCCGGGGCAGGGTTGTGCGCTGGGAGCCGCTGCAGCCGGGGCGGGAGCGCGGCCCGGCCGTTGCCCCTCGCGTTCCGCGGCCGCGCTCAGCGCCAGCCCCGCGGCAGCGCCAGCCCCGGGGCAGCGCCAGCCCCGGGGCAGCGCCAGCCCCGCGGCAGCGCCAGCCCCGCGGCAGCGCCAGCCCCGCGGCAGCGCCAGCCCCGCGGCAGCGCCAGCCCCGCGGCAGCGCCAGCCCCGCGGCAGCGCCAGCCCCGGCCGCCCCAGGTCCCGCGCGCAGCCGCGCTGCACCGCCCTCAGCAGCGCCGGCGTCCTCCCTCCTCTTCCCTCCCTTCCTTCCTTGGAAGCACCGCCCCAGCTCGCTGCTGGCGGCGGCAGTCGTTATGGGCCCCGCTGCGCTGCTGCTGCCGGTGCTGCTGTTGCCGCTGGCGGTGGCCGCGGGCGGCCCGGAGGTGCACAGCCTGCGGGGGAGCTGGCGGCTCCGCAGCGGGAACGGCTCGGTGTCGCTCCGAGCTGAGGTGCCGGGCTGCGTTCACACCGCGCTGCTCTGCCGGGGCCTCATCCAGGTACGGTACGCCGGGAGCCGGGCCCTGGAGCAGCCCTCCCCGCCGTGGGTAGCCCGCCTCGGAGGGGAGAACCCAGCCCTCCAAAACACAGCCCCGTCCCGGCAGCTGCCTGGCCACTGCAGGCTTGGTTGGCGTCGCCGGGGCAGCAGGCAGGCTTCGTTTGCTGACTGCAGTGTCCTCGGTCCCGCATAAGGCCGAGGATACAAATGGAAGCTTTGCAGTATGTGAGATTGTGGTTTTGACACGCAGCCAAGGTGCTGACACCAGATACCTGCAGAATCCTCACAGGGTGTAAGTCGTGCGTACCTGTAGTGGTACCTCAAAAGAATGAAGAGTTAAACCCACACTCCTAAAGTTTGACTCGTTGATCCAATAAGTTTAGTGAATTCAGGCTACTAAAAGCCCTTTTAAAACTTGTGGGGAATATCAGAACAGTGGAGGTCATATACACCCATTCTACCTAAGGCAAGTATAGTCTGAAACAGACGAAGTTAAATTTAAAGGACTAACTCCTGTCTTAAGACTTTGAAGAACCTTTTCTGCTTCTGTTTATGCTTGTCTCTATTAGATTTTTAAATTTATAGAAACATAACAACCACTTTCTTGGAAAAAAATTCAAAACTGCCTTGCAGATGGACAGCAAAGTAATCTGATACTAGCATAAGGTGCCTGTGACTCAGACCTGACAAGAAACATGGCACTAACTGGATCATTGTTGAAATAAGATGCCTTTTTAAAAGGAAACAAGGAAAAGGTTCTTGCGTACCTGGAACAAAGAAAGAAGTGAAACACAGTGAAGTTAACAAAGTCATCTATAAAGGTGATAAATACAGTTCTGTGGTGGAAAATGTACTGTTGTATGGAGTGAGTGTATCATATTACCCCTCCTTTATTGTGGGCCCAATGGTGCAGTTCTTGTGCATCATTTATTTAAAAAACACATTCTAGACGTGTTTAAAAAAAAAAAAAAAACACATTCTGTGTTTTTATTTCTTGGGGTTTATCCTTCAGCTTATTATACTGTGATTAAAGTTAGAGAGTAAAAGGAGAAAGTGACACCCTTTGGGCAGGATAATTTTAGCATTTTCTGTGTTGGCACAGGTTGGGAATCCCAGCACTAATAATAGATTCCAAAGAGTGTCACTGCCAGATACAGAGCATCAACACTGGAAAAAGAACTATGCTATGAAGGGATAGGCAGAGCTATGATGATCTGTTGTTTTAACATCTGTGTACTAAGTGATGTGACATCTTTGACATTGAGAATTAAGGTTTCAGAAGGGTTCTTCTATAGTTGTCAAATATGCAGGGGGCAGGGAGACTTTATGTGGAGGATCGGTGAAGGGAACTGCACGGGTTTCTCTGATGAAGAAGTGCACGAGATGAACGTCTGGTATGTTTGGTTGTGCTGGGAGGTGTAGCTGCAAGAAGTGTGAAGAATCATCAGGAGAAACTGTGACCAATGCACTGACTCAGGCACACAAGACAGTGATGTAATAAAAGACTCACATTTAACTACTCACACTAAGTACACTTATGAGGTGAGAAGATGTGATTGCTAATTTAAATGTATTGCAGCAAACTGACTTGTCATTTAGCAGTGTATTTGGAAATGAGGATCATGAACTCTCATGTGCCTGGGCAGAATCCCAAGCCTGCACAGAGGCATGAGAGCTTAGTCAGTCAGCTGGGCAGCAGTGGGTGCTTGGCTAATTAAATCGATGATGGTTGTTTGTGGTCACTTAGAACGTGTTTACTTGAATACAAGTAAGAACTTGCTCCAAACATGTGCTGGTACAGCTGGTGGACTGGAAGCTGTTGCCAAGTTGGTGATGTTGCTGTTGAAATGCTGAGTTAACCAAAATGGTTCACTAGTGTGGTTGCTTAACCTCTGGACTGGACCCAGCTGATGTCTGACTAGTTCCAAGCTCAGAATGAGATAACCTGTTTCTATGTATAGGTGTGTACAGGTAACTCAAGTCAGCTTAAACATATTCTTACTCAATTTAGCAAAGCTCAGTTTACAGAAAGAAGCATTCACACAAATTTGCACCAGGATAACTAAATTGTTTTAAAATTGCATTTTTGTTTAAAAGATAGAATGCCATACCAAAACAGGGGAGCAACCTTAGCAGATTTGAAATCTATTGCAGATGGTGTTAAATGCTTTGCATTGTGCAAAGCAGCAAGCCTGGGTTGTTTGGAGGGAGTCAGTGACATCATTAATTATTGCAGTGTGAGGCTTTGTGCTCCAGAGGGGGGCTCAGCTGTTTGTCCTGAGGTTTCTTCACTGTGGTGAATGTGACCAGAGGTTTTCAAGTGCAGCTGCCTAAAATCATGTTGCTATATTCCTATTTATACAAAAGCGTGCACTCTGCCCTAATTGTAGAGGCGTAGAGCGCTGGTTACTCCATTTTTTCGGAGATCATTATCTCTGGAAATCAGCCTTTTTTGGTGTTGTGTCAAATATAGAAGTAGGAGATTTATTATAGATGCCTAAATACAAGTTTTGGTCTTAAGTATTTTTTCATTTGCTCCTTTTACTCTTTGCAATGGAATATAGGATCTTTATTCATCTTACAGAAGATGTCACTAGATCAGTAACCCAGCTTGTAATCAAAAGTAGAGATTGATCTGAAAAGCTGTACCAGGAAATAGGAGAACAAAGCTAGTGGGAATAAAATCATTCTGGATAGCAGGACCCCTGTGTTCAGCGACCTGGTGAAATCTACATGCTGTTTTTCTGTGTGATTTGGAAGTGACAAATCTCACTGCATCCTTTGCTTTTGTATCCATGAGATTTTAAATGGGTTAACACCCAGAAAAGAAATTTAAAGCAGAGTTTGGAAGGGCCTACTCCAGCAATGTAGCTTAGTGGGCATCTCACAATGAGGGGAAGGAGGGCAGCAGGGGGACTCTGATGAATATTAAGTCTTCAGAACATGGCTTAGATTGCAAGACTAGGCTGCAAGCAATTTATTTATCATTGTGTGGTTCATTTCAAATTTAGGTCGACACACAAACTGTTTTTGCACAGGGATGCTCTAGCTGATTGCGTGTCTGTAGCCTTACGTTAATCTGCTGTGCAAGCCATAAACTGGAATTGAAAAAAATCTCTCTGATGCTGAGGGTTCATTACTCATCTCTCTGGATCCTCTTAGCATTTGTTCTAGAGATATCTTCATTCTGGCTCATAAAATATACATTGGAGGAATACGTCTTTCTGAATGCACCAAATGCACATGTCTCAAAAAATGCTCTTGGGGATGACTCTTGAGTTTCCTATCAAAGTATTGTTTTCTTTCATATTCAATCAATGTAGTTCAAATGCTGGATTAACTATGATAAAAGCTCTAGGGCCAGGAGATTGCATCAGAGTATGTGTTTGGCTTGATTGTTTTAATAACATTTCATTAAGACACCGTAGGTCTTACTACTATTTACATGTAAAATTAAAAAAAACACATGAGAAATGCACATAGAGAAGAGTAACAGTCACGTAAAGTTAGAGCAAAGCTTCGTTTTGAATGAAAACATTTTACAAACTTGCAGTGAATCCGTTGCTAACCCTACGGTTCTGGAAAAAGATTTGCCAAGACCATTTTGTCTGAAAGTTTTGCTTTTGACCACTGTTGTCAGTGTAGTATTTTTTTCAGGCACTGTTCTGGTAAGCCATATGTACCCACAGGTATCTTGCTTATTAAGTCTGTGTTCTGGAAATAGGCATCCTCTACCACATAGTGTCCAGGTTCTGCACAATGCCATTTCTTGCTGGCAGGTGACTCCTGTAAATTTCCAGTTCTGAGCAATATGGCTGTTGTAGCTGGATTTTTCTCATATGATAGCCATTTGCATTTATACATAAGGCTGTTTTGTCTTATTAGTTGTCACTTAGACTTGTATGGAGTATTATGAGAGGTCTGCAAGTGTGATGCTGATATAGAGGCTGGGTAGCACTGCATGTTCTGGCCTGTTAGACAAGGGCGTGCACTTGACAGAGAAACTAACAGTGCTCTTGGTCATACTTGGATATCAAAATTTATTAGAAGAGACAGAAGTTTATGTACCCCAACTGATAGCTCTACATTTCTGGAAAGTAGTGTCGTTTTGTGTATCTTGTTCTGCATTTGTATAAAATACGCTGTTGTTTGTTTTCTGACACTTAATCACAACTTAGATTTTTTTGGAACAAGCCAGGTAACAATTCCATTTGGTATCCTCTGGTTCTGTTCAGTTTAGATGGCATTCATTGTTGGAATAGTTGATTGTTATATTATTTTCCACTGAAATACAGGTGCTCTGCTCAACTGTAAGAACATGTGCAAACATTCAAAACCCTTAGTAAAACTTAGCATAAATATTAAAGGACACTTAATATTTTCTTTCAAAAGCTTGTGATGTTAAAAGAGGTAAGATTTCTAGTAGTCTGTTAAATACATCCAACTATTCAAGTAATATTAAGCAGTGGGTATTACAGTGTTACCTCTTTAGTCATATTTGACCTAGTGTTCTGCTGTGACGCATCTTGAACATTGACAGTGACATTCAGTTTACTGCTTTCTGAGAGCAGCTACTGAAATTTAGTTACTTTAGGAGGAACTTCCAAAACTCACACTCTGAGGATATGATCCATTCATCACTACTGTTAGTTCAGCCCGACTTCAAGCTGTGAAAATTATATAAATGTCCTGATTGCTGTCGCTTGTGATGTCAAGGAGCACATGAGTATAGATAAGTATATATTAAATATTTACCTTTCAATCTGAAGTTGCCCAGAGCAGAATCATTAAACTATAAATCATGAAACATCACTTGCAAATTTTATTTTGGTGATCTGCTACACCATCAGAATTTTCTTACAGTGTACATGATAAAATATCAGCAGAGTTAATTTATGAGAGAAGAGCATGCAAGTTGACTTCAAACCATAACAAAAGCAGGGTAAGGCAGAAGAATCTGCTTTTTGTTCTCTTTATTAAATTTCATTTTATTACATGCAGATCTTCCACCTGGGTACAGCTGACTCTGGTGTCATTCAGGTGTTTGTGCCATGCCCCTCAGCACTCCTGGAGCCTGGGTGACCAGGAGGTGTTCTTTCATTGGGCCAGGGTATGCCTGGCACCACTTGCTCCCTCACTTGGGCTTGGAGCCTCACTTCTCATGTGTTCATGTCTCATCCATTTCCTGCTTAGCAGGAGAAGCGCTTAGCTTATATCACCGTATCTTTTCAATATCCCCTTAAAATCATGGCAAGGAAAAGCTTCCATCTGGGCGCTGGCAGTTCCTTCATTGTAGTGCTGCCAGTGCTTTTGAAGTTCTCCTGATGTCCTGTTAGCCGACCCGGCAATTGCTTCCTTTTGATGATCTGTAGCAGGGCTTTTAACCTCCTCTTAGGAAGTGATTTGCTCCTTGCTTACAGCGTTGAGGCTGGGAGCAGGGAGCAAACAGGCAGGCAGCTTGAATACTTCAGATTTTTCCCCCAAATTGCAGGGAGCAGGAAAATGCAAAGCTGTTATGTGTGGTGGGGTCTAAAAATAGCTATAGTTGACTCCACCCCTCTATGAATTGCTTCCAGGAACACACTGAGCTGTTGAGCTATTGAATGTGAAGTGTATTTAATAGATGCGCAGCCTATTTCCTACCATCTTTCAATTTCTCCCTGTGCCTTTAAGTGGTTTAAATGTGGTATTTTTTCTTTCTTTTTTTTTTTTTTTTTTTTTTTTGCATGCACTTTTCTGAACTAAGCCTTTCATTTTGATGTGAAATGATTTAACGTGGGATGAAATTCTGTTTCAGAGAAATCCAAACAATTTGACTTACATGGTTACATCTTCCAGCACTCAGAACAGTTGTATTTAATAATGGAAAAGCCAATAACCTCACAAGTGTATTGGCAAAGTAATTCTGCTTTCTTAGAGGACTTTGTTGTGATCATGCGTTTCTCCTGAACCTTGAGAATTGTCTTAAAAGCATTGCTTGAATGTTGCCACGACTGATTTTACAACACTCAACATTGGTCATGGTTAAAGTGGCCGACCAACTATTAGCATTTAACAGCTTTTATGTGATGTATGCGCTGTCTTACTGGTTAGGTAGCAATGATATCAGTAAACTGTTAAGTTTTACATGAAGGTACACGGAACTGTGCTCTTTCCATCTAAAAGGGTGGATGCCTGTGAGTCAGAAGGGCTAATTTGCACTTTCTATGACACCTATTTTAGCAGTCAGTGCATTTCTTGAAGTTTGAAGGCTTTAGACTAGTAAAGAAGAAAGCTCCTTCAGGAAAAAGGGTCTTCAGTATACTCTGAGATTTAAACATGTCACTCTGTAAGCTCCTGTAAGAGCCCATTTGACAATGATTTCTGCCTCTGATAAAAGATTCATGCGTTTCTGCTGCTAGACAACCAGTTTTGTGTTTTCCAGAAGTCAGGACTCTGTTCATTAACATCTCTATATCTGTGCTTTTGTGGGAGAAACGGTGCAGGTTTCTTTTGTGCATCTTTGCGGAGGCACTGATGTTGATTGTTTGACCATTAACCAAATGGCTTTACAGTCTGCTGTTAGAAGTGCATTTGCAACTTTCCTCTCACGCCTTTCGTTAAATATTTCACACATACAAGTGGCAAAGATTGAAATTTAATATGCACATTTTTCAAAGCATAATGTGAAATAAAATTGTATGTAATGTTAAATACGAATATGTATGTATATGTAAATATATATAAGATGGTATATAATGTTAAAGCAAGACTTTTGTTAAAAATGTGCTTTTTAAAGTACATATTGTGGGGTTTCACAGTCTCTGACATTCTATGCTTGCCTCATTACCTCAATACAATGATCTCAGTGAAGTTACTTTTATAAGCCTAAATTTTGCATATTAATATGCATTTCTTGGCTTTAACTTCTGCATCTCAATAAAAGTCTGAGATATATTCCCTAAAAATAATGGAATGTCTTAAAATTCAGCAATAGTCCTGTAAGCTCAGGATGACTTAACTTTTAGAGAATACACTGTATTATCAATACAGAAGTCATAGTTTTGCTCAGGTGGCAAGGTTTTTCCTTTTTGACTCTTCCCTTGTAGCAGGAACTTTGATTGATAGAGTGTAGCATGTAGAGGCAGGGTGACACCTTTTCCTCTGTATGAGCTCAAGGAATGATGTTTGTATTGCTGTAGGACTCCAGAAGGATCTGTGCTGCTGAGGAGAGTCACTTAGATGTTATGATTTTCTTCTGCTATGTAAATAGGTTTATGTGTTTATTGCAGAGCTTGACCTTGTTATTTGTAAAACAAATATGAGGTATAAGACCATTTTTTTCAGAAGATTTCATATCCCAGATGTTGTTACTATGCATACTGACTCCTGAAATGGGGAGAAAAATTAAGTTCCAGCAAGTAGGAAAGAAAAAAATAAAAGCTGGGCAGATTTTCTTCAGGATATTCAGGGTGGGTATTTAAGTGTTTTGGTACTGTTAGAACACTCCTATCAAAGCACTCCTTAATGCAGGTCCCCTCTCTCTGAGCCGGCTTGAGTCACGAAGGCCAGAAGAGATTGGCCTTTGTTTGGGGCAGCAGCTCAGCCGTGCAGCTGCTGCAGGGGCTGGAACGGGGCTGTCAGGCACGGAGCCGGGTACCGGCACTCTGACAGGGCATGGCACACTGCTTTTCTGCTCTCTGTCAGGGCATGGGACACTGTGTGTTTCTGCTCTGTGACAGGGCATGGGACACTGCTTTTCTGCTCTCTGACAGGGCATGGGACACTGTGTGTTTCTGCTCTGTGACAGGGCATGGGACACTGCTTTTCTGCTCTCTGACACGGCATGGGACACTGCTTTTCTGCTCTCTGACAGGGCATGGGACATTGTGTGTTTCTGCTCTCTGACACGGCATGGGACACTGTGTTTCTGCTCTCTGACAGAGGATGGGGCACTGCTTTTCTGCTCTCTGACATGGCATGGGACACTGTGTTTCTGCTCTCTGACATGGCATGGGACACTGCTTTTCTGCTCTCTGACAGGGCATGGGACACTGCTTTTCTGCTCTCTGACAGGGCATGGGACATTGTGTGTTTCTGCTCTCTGACACGGCATGGGACACTGTGTTTCTGCTCTCTGACAGAGGATGGGGCACTGCTTTTCTGCTCTCTGACATGGCATGGGACACTGTGTTTCTGCTCTCTGACATGGCATGGGACACTGCTTTTCTGCTCTCTGTCAGGGCATGGGACACTGCTTTTCTGCTCTGTGACAGGGCATGGGACACTGCTTTTCTGCTCTCTGTCAGGGCATGGGACACTGCTTTTCTGCTCTCTGACAGGGCATGGGACACTGCTTTTCTGCTCTCTGACACGGCATGGGACACTGTGTTTCTGCTCTCTGACAGAGGATGGGGCACTGCTTTTCTGCTCTCTGACATGGCATGGGACACTGCTTTTCTGCTCTCTGTCAGGGCATGGGACACTGTGTTTCTGCTCTCTGACAGGGCATGGGACACTGCGTTTCTGCTCTCTGACAGGGCATGGGACACTACGTTTCTGCTCTCTGACACGGCATGGGACACTGCCTTTCTGCTCTGTGACAGGGCATGGGACACTGCCTTTCTGCTCTCTGACATGGCATGGGACACTGCTTTTCTGCTCTCTGACACGGCATGGGGCACTGCGTTTCTGCTCTGTGACAGGGCATGGGACACTGCCTTTCTGCTCTCTGACATGGGACGAGACCTTTCTGCTGCCTTTGTGTGAGGTGCGAGGCCGTGGGATGTCAGGTCCTTAAAGCTGGGTGAGGGACATGGTGACCTGCTGTAAGGTAATAAATACAGCATGAAGCCAGAAAGGCCAAGGACGTAGCTTAGAGCAACCGTGCCTTCTGTTCTTCCTAGGTAGTGTGGTTAAAGGGAGAAGGACACATTTGATGTAAATGCAATACCAGTCTCAAAAGTAGTCATTTAGTTTTTTACCAAAACCAAAATGGTGTTGCTTCTCCTTCTCTTTCTCCATCCCTCCACATACAACAATTTCATTTATCCTTGCCACAGCAAGGATAGCTGACAAGGAACAACTGGATTATTTGCAATAACTTTAAACTAGAGATTTGTTCACTGCTGTCACTATAGACCTAAAATGCCGTTTCTCTGCCTCTTAAAATCCTATTAGTCTTACTTTCTCCATAATTATGAGGGTGATCATGTTTGTTCCTCTCATTAAGTCACAAGGTCTCTGGATTTATTGTTTAAATTCCAGACCAGTAATTTCTTCTGTAAAAACAAATCCTGCTACTTCTAGATGGAGTGATTATAGTAGACAGGGTTTTGAGCTATATAAATAAAGTCAAATATTACTAAAGCTTTCCTTTCATGTAAAATTTCAAGGGTGAAAAGGAATATCAGGACTAACTAATTAAAGTGGATTTTGCATTTGCAGACTGACTGAAACAAGAAGTGTTCATCTAATGGGTATTGTGATGCTTTTTATGCAGCAACGCTATTACTAAATAAATAATGTAATTTTCTTTTTGTTGGTCTGTCACTAGGATCCATACTATAGATTTAATGATGTGATGTACAGATGGATCTCACTAGATAACTGGACTTACAGCAGGACGTTCAAAACTCCTTTTGACATCAGGTATGCAGTAAAGATATGTCTAAAATAGTTCTCTGCCATCTTTCATGCAGAATTGCAAGTTAATTCATCAGCTCAAAATCTGCTTAATACTTTTGTATCTGATAAAACAAATTATGCAATCATGTGCAGCTGCAAAGCTGTTGCTACAGAACACTTCAATTGATGATTTTTTTCTTTCTTTAAAAAATTGATTGTTAAAAGTTACTTGTGAATTGTCAGCTGTAAAAAGATTATACTTAGTCTAATTGAAAGCTATCCCATGTAATATCTTGTGGGTATGTGAATCTGATGTATTCTTGAGCATGCTGATTTGAGTTGCTTCAGCTGTCACCTTGATTTGACTATTTAAAGATACAATGTAGCTACACTGAGTCAAAAGTAGCTGAGGCAACTGCTGGTATAATAGTGATACACATTTTTACATTGTTTGTCTCCTGTGTGTTTTTAACTCTTGGTATTCTGACAGTTTTTCACACGTATGTTTTCTTTTGTAGAAAGTGGCAGAAAGTGAATTTGGTTTTTGAGGGAGTAGATACAGTAGCACAGATTCTGCTCAACAATGTCACTCTTGGGAGAACAGACAACATGTTCAACAGATATGTAAGTAATGTGTTTATTTCTGGAGGTGCTTCTTTGTTTTCTTCAAAGCCCTTTTGTTCTGAGCACTTCCAGTGCATTCAAGTACCCATAAAAGTAGGTGCTTGGATGCAGAAAGTGTTGACTTGAGGACTGCATGTGCAATCAGGTAAATGTTAGAAGGGGAAGTGTACTTACCTCTTCACTATCAGCAGGGTCATATGTAGAGGTGAATGTGCCTTTGTGCCTTGTCCTAAAGGAGAGGACCAGTGCAAGAGGATCAATTCAGCTAATAATATGTCTTGCTTCTTGGGATCTGTCCCACCTCCAAGAAATTGTAAGCTTAAATCTGTTTTATTAGCTGTAAATCTGCTTACTAATTGGTATTAGAATGGTTTACATGTCAATACTGCAATGAAAATGCATGTGCTGTAAAGCTTGTGTGTGCTTCCATGCTTTTGGTTTTTAAAGAGGGTGGTTTATTTTTAATATGGTACTTTGGATAACATTGTCTTGCATTTTTGAGCTTCACTTATTGTCAGCATGAGAGTATTCATTATGGAATGATCTTGAGAGTGGCAAAAAACATTCAAACTAATTTTATAGCTTTAAAATACAAAATTATTCTGGTATTAACATAAGGAATAATTCTTGCTTTTATCTTAAAATAATCAAAAAATCTGAAGAGTTAAAGGAAGATTGATAGTGGAATAACTGAATTACAAATGAAATCTGGTGTCTCCATATCTCAGCATTTACCATTCTGGCAGGTTTTATTGCAGAAGCACTGGACTGAGACATAAGACATTCTGCCACCTGGGTCTGTGTGACCTAGGACAAACTACTTGGTTTCTCTTTGGCTGAGTTTTACCATCAGTGAAACCAAAAATTTTTTAGAGCTTTTATGAAATTGTAATGATTTCCTGTTTGGAGAGTATCTAAAGGCTTGTCAGTAGCAGGCTCTGAAAGTTAGGATGTGGTATTATTTTGTTCATATTTCTGCAACTTCATTTTGTATCAGATTGTAACAATTCATGAAATGGCCCTCACTGTAAAACCAGAGTGTACTGCATTAAATTGAGTCCAGGGTTACATCTGCAGGAAGGACTCTCTGAAGGCTCTGGACTGGGGAATGCTATTTGCTTTCTAATATCCTGCTGTATGCTACAGAAAAAAGTGATTCTAGCTGGGCTACTCCCAAATTAAAGAAAAATGGCCAAGACTTGGCTTTTCACAAATGTGTACTCTGAGGAATAAATGGGTATTAGCCATTGGAACCATATTGTCTTGATAGCACAGGATAATTCTGAAACGGAACATTTCTCCTGTTCTGCAGCCACACTGAAGGGGATTTTGTGACCTCGTGAGGAAGCCCCCAAATGCTTCACTTGGTGCTGGTGTAGAATGTGTGTCTTACATTTGGGGGATTAGAATGCAACTTCATTTTGGGGAATGAACCACAGCTTTGCAGCATTCATGGATAAGGCAGCTCAGTGCCTTGTGGTACATGAGCTGGCAGCACAGTGTGAGCTGGAAGCACTCCTGTATGGAGCAGCTCTCTGAGTTGGAATACGGTGTCTTTCCAAAGATGCAAATAGGTTCTGGATGAGGAAGGAGGGTAAAGATTCTCTTGCTGTCCTTGTCCTTCAAGTACTTCTCTGTGCAAGCAAAGTACTGCAACCTGCAGTGAGAGCTTGGTGTGAGGAAAGTGGTTTGCCCAGAAACATTTCCTTCTATCTAGAACATTACTGTGTATTTTCTTTTTTTCAGTTTACAAAGTAGCTTTTCTTTTCTTTCAAAACCAGAGCATGCTGAGACTGTATTTCAAAAGCTTTTGAATAATATATGTATGGTATTAAAATCCCCATGTAATACTGATTATAAATCTCATAGATAAATGTCAGCATTGTAATGGTTTTGTTCTGTGTTTTGTCCTAGAGCTTTGATATTACCAGTGTGATCCAGGAGGTCAATTTGGTTGAAGTCCGTTTCTTGTCGGCCATTTCATACGCAGCGGAGCAGAGCAGATGTCACAAAGCACACGGCATCCCCCCGGCATGCCCTCCACCTGTGCAGAAAGGAGAGTGCCACGTTAATTTCATCAGAAAGGTAGGGGCAGAATCATCCGTCTCTGGCTTCAGGCTGGAAAAGAGGAATGCACCACAAGCTGTCCTTACAGCTGTATTCTGAAACCTGCAATGTTGTTTTATAAGTAGGGCATATTTTTCATGCAGCTTCCTTCTCCCATCCCCCCTGGAAACCTGTAGTCTCGTATGTTGACAATACAGGAGGCGTGAGAAGGCCAGGCTTCATATCTAAGTGATAAGAATGTTTAAATGACTGTTCTCATCAAAGAGTCAGCAAGGAGACTTGCTGCTAAGAGGGCAGGATAGCATTGGGAAATGTGTGATCATTCCATTTTGATCCACTGGGTGGGTTTAGCAATGTATGCTGACAATAGAGTTCACTGTTGCAAGTACCAATGTGTTATAGCCAAGGCTGTAAAAATCTTATCCAAGCAGCTTTGTGAGTGTTTGCTGTTGCTCATGTGCTGTATTATTTATATTGGGCAGCTCTGGCATGTCCCAAGAAGTCTTATCCTGTGGGGTCCTGTTCTCATCTTATAAGTGTTGTGAAGTGTGACTTACATGTAAATATTCAATGAAAACAAGAGTGTAATATAAATTAATGAAACTCAGAAACCTTGATTTAAGATATGGCTTCTTTGCTGTTAAAACTTAACTTAGGGCAAACGGTCATTTGAGTAGCATCTCACGTATTTCTGATAGCTTTGCAGCAGATAGAGGCAATGTCTAGATGATCTTATTTTCTAATTTGTCATTTTGGGAGTTTTTGTATATTTGTCTCCTCTGAAATGCCTTTCTTGATCATTATTTTCAAACTTTCCAATAAAGTCCTTCTAGAGTCTTCTCAAAAAATGACTAGGATTCTGTAAATCTGGTATTTAAATCTGGATATAATTTCCTTTAAAATTTAATAATGTAAATATAGGCTCCATGTTGTCCTGGAAAGATCCTTTAGGATTAAGAGGCTGTCTTTATTTCTGCTTGCTACTACTTTTATTTTTGCTACATTTTAGAAAATTTATTAGCTCTTCTGAGTCCACTGTGTTTCTCAGAAATCAGTGCAAGGAGAGGCTCAGAAGGAATAGGGCACTTACTCAAGCTGTAGTCTTATTTATAGAGCAAAAGAGACCTGGAATGATTTTATACTTCACTGAACTATACCTTGAATTTGTTAGAAAGTACCCTAGTGCTTTTTCCTCAAATGAATTTTTTGACTGTACTTGGAAACTGCTCCAGAAATTTCCAGAAACATTTTGAATTCCAAATATTGGCAACAACAGCAGCTGTGTCACATCTAAAACTAAACAAACATATTAAGACATTGCTATAAGCTGGTTGCTTCCCATCTGAAGGTAATGGAGAGTTATTGACACATTTCAGGTGCAGTATTAAGTGCAGTAAACTTATCTAAATCTGAGTAGGAGTTTGTGGCAGAACACAAACCTGTCACTGCTAATGTACACCAGTGATACAGGCATATTGTTCTTGTGAAATACTGTTTCTGATAGCAGTCTCTGCAGTATTTTTTGTGAAACCTGCTAGTCTGTCAGTTATTCATTTGTTTATTTTTTATAAAGGGAAAATGACTTTCAATTGGACATGTTTTCTAAGAATATGTTATCCCTAGTTTTCTGTTTGAAATAGGTGCAGCGTTTGCTTCCTGGAAGGCTCTTTTGCAGTTTGATAGACAGGGAGGCTGACTGGCAACGCAAGGGATAGGCCAGGCTTGTGCAATGTGGTTTGCCCAAATTAGTATGCCTTGGCTGTAAGTTATTAGTCTCTAAATTTAGAACTGTGTGTCACTGTACAAGACTTCAGGAGATCTATTGTATTTGCTTTGGGGGCTGGGGCTGTGTGAAACTTGGAGGGCAGCTGAATAGATGTTGTCAAGGGATTTGTTAAGTAGAGGTCTGACCAGGTTTGAAAAGAGCTAAATGGAAATTAGCGTACGTACTTCTCTGCCTGACCAGCATTTTATAATTCTGACAGTTATTCTGATGTTAGTACCAGAACTAAGCTACTTCTTTACCATGTTTTTGTTCCCTTTGTTTTTGTATAAGAGAACCATAAAAAGGGGAGAAACAGTGAACATGACTGAACTACACAAATACTCCAGACATATCCATTTCTTTCCTTGTATTACTCTGTGGTGTTAAAACTAAAAGTAGGAGATAAACTATTTCATATATGGTTTTTAATTTGATACTGTTCTACAATACTGTAACACTTCTAATTGTCAGTTTTCTGTTTACTTTGTCTTTTAGGTATACAATTAAATACTGACATTACAAACAAAGATAATTCACAGCTGAAATGAGAGTAATCTGGATTGGTTTTTTGATCTTTACTGTTTGGGATTTTGTTGGTGTATTTTTAGTGGTATGCTAAGTGTTGTTTTGCTCTTATGGTAATAAAAAATTTCTCTGCACATGGTTGTTTAATACAAAATTTAATTTTTTGTATAATACAGGTTGTAGCAGCAAAGTTCTGGTTGTGGAGTAAGAAAAAAATACCGTAGGGTCTCCTGGATTTATGGAAACTGGAAAAATTCTTTCAGTGTATGTCAGTATTATTCCCAGATAGCAAATGATTTTTATTTCTGGCACAGCATCAATGTCTATGTGAAAAATAGGCATTTGTAACATAATAATTCTGTTTTCCAGGAGCAGTGCTCGTTTAGTTGGGATTGGGGCCCTTCTTTTCCCACTCAAGGAATCTGGAAAGATGTTAGGATTGAGGCTTATAACCATTATCACCTGATTTACTTTTCTGTAACTCCTATCTTTGGTAAGTCTCTTATTTCTTCTTGTTATTGGTTTCACCTTTAGAATACAAACCATTTTATTAGTAAGCCAAATTAACTGTCAGGTAGGAAATGTTCTATGGGTTTTTTATTACTTTGTTTGTATTTGTTTCCAGAACACACCTTTATTAGGTATTGAAACAGTACTTCAGTACAAACAATAACTGTTAAAAGTGTTAGAATTCAGAATCTTTTTTTTTTTGCTTAAAATCCCCGAATAACTGCAGAAATAAATGTAGTATAATTGAGATTAGCACTGGTTTTTCAATTTTGAAAAATTTCCTTTCTGTTGGCATGCGTTTTCACCAAGACTCCCTGTAAATATGTCTCACTTTCATCTCACTTCCATTTCAAACAAAGGCAAAGCTGCTGTGGGAATTCGGTTTTGTGTTGGAAGGACAAATGCACAGTGAGCAGAGTTTGAAGAGTGCTGAGTTTTCAGGACACAACATGAAGTCTGAGAGAGAAAAGCAGTTGTGCTATGCAAGGATAATTGTTAAAGCTGCAGCTGGAGAGGATAACCTCATGCATTCTTGCTACCTAACTTACCAAACCGGTTTCCTCTCTTGCAGTGGTGTCTGATTTTCCTCTCCTTTGTCCTGAAGATCATTGTAGCTGTGCAAAAGTAGTTAATTTTCCCTTGAAACTTTCTGCAAATGGTGATATGCCTAGTTGTAGACCACCCACATGCTTTTTTTCACTGCTTGTTGAGCCCAGTGGAGTATAGGCTAGCGCGTGGGTCCTCTGCACTGGGGTGAATTTCGGCCCTTGGCAATCGATTTGTTGTGTATGAATAAAAGAGGAAGGCATCACTCCGTGGCTGCTTTTGAAGCGTCCTGAAATAGCTGCAGGTCTTAAATAGAATTGACGTGACTGGAATTTCCATGGAAAGCCCCAGCACAGACTCTGCTTTCTGAAATTCAGTTACAGTAAAAATCTTTTCTGGTCCCTCCCACATTCCCACAACTCCACCTTCTGGTAGGTAAAGTCTTGCTCTCTGGGTAAATGGAGAAGGCAAACCTCTTTTCCTTCAGCAGAGAGTGGCTTGGAACCAGAGCAAGAGCTTATTAGTATTTAAACATAATAACGTTTGAAAAAGAAAAAGTAAATGGACAACCTGAATTTAAGCTGCATATGTACTTTTATTGTTCATCAGATTTAGTGCCATAGCCTTTTGACCACTGAGTCTGTAAAAGATCCATTGTTCTTGGTTTCTCTTCCTAGACCCCACAGTTCAGGCAGTTACGAATGAGTTGGAATTTCTGTATGCTTTTGTATGGGAGGAAGAATGCACTGTAATGTCTGACCCTTGCAGGGTGGGTACTTGTTAACCTTTTCCACATTTCAGAAGATTGGTCGTCACTGGGTAGTGCTGGGTGTAATATAAACTTGGGAACTCAATCATTGCTCTTCATTCTGTGAAAGACAGTGAAGATCACACCAGGGCTGAATGCAATTCTTTGTTTTTTGGAGTGAGCTCTCTTTCTCTTGTGGAGGAAGGAGAGCTAGACTATATAAATGAAAAGAGAAAGTAATTTATTAGTAGTTTGAGTATATAAAATGTGTATTTGTTCTAGTTCTCTTTGTTTTCTCTTTTGTTTGCTTTTGCTTATATGTTAATCTGCAATATTTGAAGTATAGGATTAGCCAGGCTATGTTAGTAGCTAAGCAATTCAACTGCTGAAGTTAGTGTGAAATTTACACACAGATCTTGAGTACCCTTGACCCTGGCGGCTCTCCCTCTTCAGTAAGCTCTATAAAAAAGAGGATGCTCTGTGGTAACTTCAGAGAGATCTCAGGGAAGTCATTAACTTGTTTCTTTCATGACACATGGGTGGGAGAAGGGACATAAAGATATAGCCTGTCAAGTCTAGACACAGTGGGCCCAGTTCATCGCCAGTGTAGCTCCATTCATTTTGTCCAGTGAGTCTGGGATGAATTCAGCTCATTTTCTGTTAATACTGTTTTTGTTTCATTGACAAAAGTGATTGCACTGACTTGTGATTACAATCTTTCCCAAAGAGTACCATGTTCATATGAGTGCTGACTAAAAGCAAATACAATGTCTATGGGAGCTGGTGGGAAAAAATTCCTTCCTAATGAAGTGACTGGTGTCAAGGTCTCTGACTTTTGTACAGAACTCTGGAAAAAAAAAAAGCCTGGATGGCTTTTGAATTAAAAAAAAGAGTTAAAAAACATAAATTATATTGCATTTTTCTCTTCCTTTGGACTCAGATGTCAAACACACTAAATAAGCAGATTAACTATGTAGGATGGTTCAGACACAGCCTGAAAATTGTTAAATTTAATCTTAGGTGTTTTGATTTTTTTCTTTAATGAAGAATAATGTTAACTAATAGGTATATAAAAATAATTCTTAAATCCCATTTTTTCCCCCTCTTCACTTAGCAAAGAGTGCTCAGCAGTGGTATCTTGAAGTCGAGTCTATTTTTGATGTAGTCAGCTCCAAGCCAATTGCAGGTCATGTGACTGTGAACATCCCCAAGTTACAAACGCAGCAAACATTCAGTGTGAAGCTTCAACCTGGAGAAGGCAGCATTGTGCTGCTTCTAAACATCAACAAGGTAAAGAGGTGTGTGTGGAGAGCTAGTTCAGCACAAAATGTTTCCCCTAGTTTCCAGTGTGACTTCCTGCCTCCATGTCAGTTTTAGGCCTCCTTCCAATTCCTCCCTGCGTTTCTGACTTTAAACAGCAGTTCTGTATCCCTTACAGGGTAGGAGAACAGTTCTTTTCCTTTCTAAAATCTGATGTCTGTGGAGCTATGTAGCTTACTGCCAAAAGGTGGTGAAGCCTTAGAAAAAGGTCACATAATCACTGGCCACTGTTAAACGAATTTTTTGAATTATTTAGGTAAATAACCTTTGGATACCCTGTGTCACTTCACTTCATTTGCAGCAGGTATCTCATATGCTGCTGTTTATTGGACTGATTGGGACCAGAATATACTACAATACATAGGATTCTCCCAGGAGAGAGAGGAAACATTCCTCAAGCCTTTCAGTAGATATTTATTTACTTTCAGGTAAATATACACAAAAGAAAATTTTGTCGAGTAATTCTCCTTATATTCACTTGTAGTCCTTTGGATGGGCAAATCTCAGGAGGAATTTTTGACTGGTAGAAGGTGCTGTAATGAGGAGCAAACTCAATTTAAAAATCAGGCTCCAGCCAGTAGGCAGAGTGGGAGCCCCAGCAGGTGCAGCAGGAGCCACACCTGATGGAGTTCTCCACGGGAGCTTCACTGCTGCTCGACACACATTTGTGGATGGGTGATGTGCTGTGAGCAGGAATTTGGGGCTTCTGACAATACTGGCAATTAATAGTGTTAGAGGGTCTGCCTTCAGGCTCTTTTATATTTTACTGGCTCTGCTGTTTTTGTGCATTGCTGTGTAACGCTGCATCTGTTTTCCCAGTCTGATTGCATTGTCCGTGTGTTCTTGAGTTCACTTGTCAGTTGTTTGGATGGAGAGAAAGCAAGCAGGGTGTTTATGTTACAGTGTGCACACTCTGTGACTTGTGTACTTATATGCTTTGTTTTATTTTGACACAGAAGCATGGAAACATACAGTTTTTATTACTGTTGTCATCTGACGTGCAAGTTACATGCGCAATTTCCAGTACCCAGTTTCATTTAAAGCAACCATGAGTCTCTGCTTAGCCTTTTAATGGATAACGTTATACAGGCACTGCAAAGTGAAACTTCAAAAATTATTTTTGCTTATTTAGTTGTCCCAGCCTCAGAGATCTGTTAGTATAGTGCAACTGCAAGCCTGGAAGGAAGCACTTCCTTCAGAGCAGAGGCAGCAGTGTTTCATTATTCTTTGTACACAAAAGGCTTTGCTGCATGAATTCACATCAGCTGATTTTATGAGAAGCCCCGAAATGTCTTCTCATGTATCGATGAGGCTAACGGAGCCCTTACTCTGTACACAGAGTTGTGTGGTGCATGTTAGATACTGAGACCTCACCAGAAATGTATTTCTAGTTAAGAGCTTATTGCAGATTACGTTGTGGAGTCAGTAGGTGATCGAGTGGTGCATATCGCGGAGATGTGTATCAGCCTTCCTGCAGCTGCCACGCAAAGCGCTGTGCTGCCAGCATGACAGCATTTTGCTTATCAGCTAGTGGTGAGCAGTGGGGTGACATCATTAGCAGCCAATGAGACACCCAGTCGTTCCAGGCAGCTGCGAACGCTCCCTTGTTGTCGAGGCACACGCTGAGTCTGTGCTTCCGTTTGTATCCGTGCGGCACGGAGATCAGTACTTCCTCACAAGCACTTGTGGTAATTCTGTATCGGAGAAGCTGAAGGATATATTCATGATATATTCATGGTTGTGTCCACGTATAACTACAGCAAAATGTCTTGCTGGGCTGCTTTCTGGCCTCAATTTGTTTGAAAAGATTGAGGCACTCCTCGCATGACTATATTCAGTGCTGATCCCTCCATTGTTTGGTTGCATGCATTATTGCTTTCTTTCCACAATTTTTGTGTTATGCACTCAACTGGCGAATGCTGGCAACAGGAGTGAGCGGCTGAAGTAGGCTGCTGGAGTGAAGATAAATATTCTGTCATCTTGGAGATTGTATTTCATGTTTGTAAAAATTATGGAATACTAATGATGTGATTAAGAAACATATAGAGATAAAGCAAAAAACCACCGAATGAATGAAAGGATTTGATTTAAGAGTTTGACATAAGTGAAGCAGTCAGTATGGTTACGTAATACCAGAGTAACAGTTGAAAAGTGTTACTGCTGTATATTGAATATTGCATGGGATAGGTAAAAGGATCAATGAAAGGAGGTGTATGATACTGAGCTTAGTGAACAATGGCTGCTCCTGACTCAGATATTTAGGGTTTGGAGGAGTAGTGTGTCAGTGTACCTCAGCTGAGGACTAGCAGCTAGATGTGTGCATGCATGTCCAGGCATGCTCATGGCCTGTTGTGGACACAAAATGAAGTGATAGCCTGGACTCGAGCAGAAGAAATCACACTTCTCTCTTTAAATGATTTTCACCTCAGAGCTGCAGCTGGAGAGAACGTTAATATATCTCAGCTGAAGCACAAAACCTCATTAGGCTTGTGGTAATTCACTTAAAGATATCTGAGCCCCAGGTGCATTTGATACCTTTTGTTATACGCATTGCTCAGACTTTCCCCATTGTATGTTCTAGAGTGCTGCAGTGGAGGCTTGGTGGCCAAATGGACATGGAAAGCAAACTGGATACAACATGACAACAACTTTCATGATGGAGACAGGATGCCAGATTGTGAAGTTTTCTAAGGTGAGCCCTAAAGTTTAATTACATCTGGCATTGCACTGTTAGTGTTAGGACATCTGCTCTGTATAGCAGGTGTCTAGAGCTCTGAAATGCTTTGCTGAGTTGTAATATGCATGTAAAAATGCTAACGAGAAATGAGGTTTTTTAATGTCACAATGTATGGCTACCTCTTTTCTGGTAGTCTTACCTTGTATGGATGCCTTTACTTATTTTGTGGCTGCAAGATGGTTTACAGTTAACCAGGAACCTCAGAAGAGAAAAGATGTTTACTTCTTAAGTTTCCTAGCTTATGAAAAGAAAACAGCACTTCTAAACTTCATAAACCATGCTCTTGGTTTTGTATCATGCACTGAAAAACCCTTTTAGATTTCTATAAGATTATACAAAGGTTTATTACTGAGATTTTTCTTGCTAATTTAGTTTGTAAAAATTTATGGGATAAACACATTCTAAAAAGCTAACATACATTCATTTATTAGAATGTGGTAGATGTGCTTCAGGCTTAAGATCTTAAATGCGACCATAAAAGTAACATTTGGGGGTTTTTGCATAAGGGCTCTCCTAACACACTGGCTGTTTAATTATCTATTTGGTTTTACTAAGAAGCCTAGAGGAGGTAATTTCCAATTGTCCATTAGAAATAAAAATCTTAGAGATTAGACTGGCCTCCTTATTCCATGAACATGTGGAAACAACCACATAAATGTATGCATTTATTAGATGTTTCTGGTGTGTATTGTTTTACTAAAAACTAATCTGGTCACCAGGTATCTAAACTGCTATTTGCTTTAACATTTGTTAGTGTGAAAAAAACTTAGGAAAACTAGCACCTTCTGGTGCTGTATCTTTATAGGACTAGCCCCTAGGTTGATTATGAAGTCATAATAATAATTATTATTTGCTATGATTAGTGTTCTAATTTCGAAACAATTAAAAAACCCACAGCAAGTAAACACAGCATGTGTTGTGTGGAAAAACTGCTTATAGGAAATACAACTGTAAAGTCTCTAAAAGGGAAAAATCTGTTATTACTGTGTGAAAACTACACAATGATAGGAAAGCTAATAATTTCCATTTGTGTGCTTGTGTCAGAATATTTCATAGAGCTCTGTGGCATGATCAGGGGGGACTTCATGGTCTACAACAGAAGCCTCTTATTTTTTTCTCCTTAAGAGAAAAGAGGGGCAAAAAACCCAAATGCACCACATAGTGGGCATTGTGAATTACCAGCATATGAGGCCTTCACAGCTCACAGTGTGAGGTCTGGTCATCCTTCCTGTGTTTGGTGAATCTCTTAGATTCCAAGAGACACTCATGCATGCACATACCATCACCCCCCAGACAGACCTCTATGAGTGGAAAAAGGCTCTGTATGCAGTTTTTTCATGTTGTAGCATAATTTTCTCTCATGTCAGCAGGACTGAACAGCAACATTCATGTAGCTTAATAAGAACTTTGAGTAGTTCAGGAGATACAATCAGGGATTAATGTTCCTGAAAGTTGTTTTGTTGTCAGTTCCGTTGTCCATGTTGTGCTGACTGTATTCAGGAAGAATAAATTTCCTACTTACACGCCTTTTTTTTCCCCAGAAAAAAAATAGAGGTGAGGCATTTCACAAGTGGTTTGTGTCCATATGAGTATCTACTTAACTTTGGACAGGAGAAAACTGAAGCATGGGAATGTACATGTGAGAAAGCACAGTTTGATCTTATGTCAGATTTGGTTACTCCTAACTTGAACTACTTTCTGTATTCTGACATGCTAGAGTAGTCTTCAAAACTTTAACTAAACCTTTGGGAATATTTCCGGGTGGCCTACCAGTATGTACTTGCAGGAGCTCTATGGAGCTCTAGCCAGCAGTGCTGGGAATCTCTTTGGCTCAGAGATGTACTTACTCATTCCTGTTCAGAGTAGCAGAAAACCAGAATAAAAGCCAACATCTAGGATGGGATGTGGTTTGGTTTTGGTTTGGTTTTCCATTTTAATATTTTGCTCTAGAATTTGTTTCTTAGGATAATGTGAAACAAAGTCATATCTCACATTGACATTGGTTTTCTTGATGGAGGGTCCTGTTTACTGTTGATAAGTTGCTTATTTCTTGCCATCCCCACATCAAGAAACTTATTACCTTTTTCATTGCCCCATGAAGCATTTGTTGCTTCTCAGTTCCATTTCTCCATCCTTCTGTATGCTCGTTTCTCCAGCATTGTACTCAGAGTTTTTAATTTTTAAGGCTATTTTTGTACTTTCAAGATCTTGGCCTCCAGCAGGCTTTGTAGTTTTCACACCACTTTCATGCTGTGTGCTAATTTGTTAGGTCGCTGGGTTGTTCTGTGATCTTGGTTCAGCTCTAGGCATCTTCATCCTTATTACTTTTCCTACTGTTAAATATGGGAATGCCAAATGTGATCCACAGGTCACTTAACTGTGTACAAAGCTTTTGTATGTGCATTAAAAAGACAGGTATCTGTTTCATAATTATGCCCAGAACCAGCTAATTGGTCTGTGGTGGCTAGAGAGCCTCTTGTGCATGCCCTGAGACTGAGAGAAATGCTCAGTCCTCAGGCAGCAAGCTCTAGCAGACAGATTTTGAGGTGGCCAAGGTCTTGATAGCCAGAAGGGCACGTAGCCAAGCATGCCAGATGGTGGATGTCTCCCACTGCCCTTCTTTTAACCCCCAAGGTAGAAGAAAGCTATAGTAGGAGTAGGAAGATGTGCTGTTACCAGCTGGCCCTGGGGAACAAATGGAGTTGCACTGAATCTTGAAGGCCTGGGAACGTGAGCTGAGGCTAAGGAGCTTTTTCTCTTGCTCCTGCTGTCTGGGTGGTCCTGGCTGAGTGTTTCAGCCTCTCAGATTGCCTTGGATTTGGCCAGTTGGCATGAGTTCCACTTGAGCATGTATAAAGCAATATTACATTACTTCTGTTAGTAATATAAATACTCCATTACAAATGCACTCTGAGACAGTTTCAACCTGCATGATGACATCCATTAAGATGACATCCCAAATACTTTGGCAGCTCCAACTGCAAATCCCATTCCACTTTGTGCCATAAAAAAAGAGCCACAATGGAGACTGAGCAGTTTTTCTCTGAGTAATTGAATTCACTGCAGGAAGGTCAGAACTTTTTCACTAGTGCAGTACTCATACTGTAGTTTTTCTTTTGTAACCTTCAGGAGTTAGAGTAACTGCAAAAGTTGTATGAAACACTGGTTATTATTTAAATTCAACTGCTCCTTTTAAACTAAATCTGCAAAGTTCTAGGAATGGTCGCTGCCATGATGCAGAGCTGTTTAGGTTGAGCTCAGTGATCTGCAACCTCTGCTAATGCATCTGGTTTGTCACATGCATTGTCTCTATCCAGGTATTTGGTTAATAATTGTCCAGTTAACTTAGAAGCAAAAAGTTGTGGTTTTATTTTTCTTCCCTACCTCTAGAAATAGTTTTCTGTCTATATGTGTAATTTTTGATAAGCTGAACATTCAGAAAATGCAGTCCCATAGTGGGATTTCCCTTTTGAACTACAGCCATATCTGGTGTGTGAAATAAAGAACTGCATTTTGTCTTAAAGACAGGTGTATCATTTGCACTTAACTAGGTTAATTTTAGCCTGATTAACTGACAGATACTTGCCTCAGCTGAAGCTTGTGGCAGAGAGAGGACAGGCTGTACTCTACAAGCTGACCTTTTGAAAAGGTAAAGCAAATAGTCATCTGAGAGAGGAGTGCTTGCTGTCTTAGGAGTTGTTTAGAAAAAAATAGGTTCCTGCCCTTCTGACTCAAACCCATTTTGGCTAAAATTTACTATTAGCTTTCCTTCCCTTTATTTAATTTTCCAGTTTTCTCCCTATGATAATGAGCAACAGGTACAAGAAAGAAAATGTGTTTTCTTCCTGACTTAAAGAAGTCAAGCTGGAACAAGGATGCAGGAGAAAATATTTGAAGTGTCCTTGTTTTCTGAGCTGTTTTCCAGAAGAGTTTGGAGGTGTGCAGGAGCTGATATGGCAGGTGGGGAAGGCACCTGTACAAATATAGGGTCAGTGCTGTTGCATTAACTGCTCCCTCATGGCTATTTGTGTTAGTGCAGTCAGGATACCCCTCAGAGCAGTGTGGTTGCTTGTAGTGAAGTCCTAGAAAACATCTGGAACAATTTCCTGGGAGCTACAATTCCATCTGCAGCAAGAAAAAGGAATGTTTTCTTGTTTCAGTAGCACAATGCCATATATTAGGCTAAAAGAGCAGCTGTAAAAGTTGGACCTCTCCTTCTGCTTGAGATGTGCTTTATCTTTAATACTTTATTCAGAGTAACTTTATTTAGCTGAACTGATCACTTTGAGTCATTATTGCTGATCATGCTGTTCCAACACAGTTGTGATGACCAGAGGGCCCTTCACTTGCACACTGGCATTTGAGTTTGCATGGGTGTTTTTTTCTCTGTAAGTGTTACATCTATTAAAAAAGTATCATTTCAGAGCAGTAAAAGGAGAAGATCTTGCTTGTACTGTGTGAATCTCATGCTAGGCATTCAGGGACAAGACTTAAAACTGAGTTGCTGCAGTCTCCTGGTAGAGAAAATTGTGGATTACATGGTGTTTCTGATCTGGTGCAACCACTCTATTCCTCTTTCTGGCCTTCAGCTGGACTTTTGACTGGATTCTGCAAAAGCAGACTTGATCTGTCTCTTCCTTACATACTTTTGTGCACATGTACAGTTGTTTGTTCATTCTTTCTCTTGCTCTCTCCTAATATGATAGCAGCTTTAAAAAGTGAACAGGCTTACTGAAAGAATTATTTCTAGTACTGTTATAGTGTGCTTTTTGCAAGCAGGAATTTAGAGATGAGACCATGTCTTTTGATTCCTTGACAAATTCTAAACTGTTATTGTTCGGTTCAATCTCTTTTGTAATGAATTTCTTTATTTATGTCGTTTTAATTCCTTTTTTGTCAGCTTTAAATCTAAGTTTCATGTCTTCACAGGTTTATTTTCGGACAGTAGAGCTTGTTCAGGAGCCTATTCCTGGCTCACCAGGTCTGAGTTTCTACTTCAGAATCAATGGCCGACCCATTTTTATTAAGGGCTCAAACTGGATTCCAGCAGATTCTTTCCAGGACAGAGTGACCTATGACACGTAAGCCATGTTTGATGTTCTGTAAGGATAAAGGATAATGTTCTCCTCCTCCCTATTCTGTCTGCACCCTTTCTCAAAGGTTGGCTTTAGTGGGTAAAACTTTCAAGGTGGAACACTAATTGTTGTGGGTGGGAGGCTTCAGAATTAGGACTTAATTAACATGAACAGATTTGAGTGATGTTCAAGGCATGAAGGTGCAATTGCTGGTGGGAAGGTGATTGCTTGCAGTTCATAGTTACTGGCCTTTTGGGTATTTTTAGGGATGATCCTCAGGCTCTTTGACCTTGTCTGGACACATCCATTGGTAGTCAGAGGATGTGCGCTTCATCCATATCCTAACCCATGTCATGCAGGGTTATATAGGTGCATAGTAGCCTCTCCCCTTTTCCTGATCTCATCTACGCTACTTGGATTTCAGTGCACAGCCCTGCAAAAATGCAGGTGGGATGGGGGCTGTACTGTACTTGGACTAAGCTTTGCTCTGGGGTAGCGGGGAACCAGGACAACAGGGCGTGCTGCAGTGTGCATTCACGTGCAATTTAGAGGCTACCAGTATGATTTAAGGAAAAATGAAGCCTAAAATTCTTAAAATGAGATTCCCAGTCACAGTATTTCTCCTCACCCTCTCACTCCCCCATTCTTGCTATGCATTATGGACCTCAGGAAGAGGCTATACATTCCTGATTGTGTTTAAAGAGAATTGGAATTCAAATTAATTGACATACAAAGCAAGTAATATCAGAGGAGAAAAGACCAGCATGATTAATAAAACATAGTATTTCTAAATTTGGTCCTGCCAATACTTCTGTAAAAGCACTTGCATATGTGTCACGCCATCTATTTCGTAAGTGTTAACAGGACCAAGCAACTTTTTCTGCACAAAAAAATTGCTTTTTGAGAGCTCTGTCCAGACATGCAGGTTTAGAAAGCAGAGTATTTTGATAGTTTCTGTTAGAGTTATAGTCATAGATTGCCTATTAATGATTTAGATTTGGGTAGGTTTTTTGGTAGGGGCATTAGTTTCTTTGTTTTTTGTATAACCTAAGAAATTCTTAAGTAACACAACTTCACAAAACTTGTATATCTCCTTTTTGTATTTGACAGACTAAGGCTACTCTTGAAGTCTGCAGCAGATGCTAACATGAATGCCCTTCGGGTTTGGGGAGGAGGAATATATGAACAAGATGAATTTTACGATATTTGTGATGAAATGGGAATAATGGTAAAAACAATAAACACAGAATACTTACTTAAAAACTGACTAGAACTTGTAAATGAAAATCCACTTCAAATTAAAAAAAAAGAGAATTAATACATAAGTTCTAACCATCTTTCCAAAGGACATTGTAGAGTATCAACACAAGAGATCAGATTAACCTAATTTTTTGGTTGGCTGGTTGAGGTTCTTTAATTTCTTTGTAATTTGAATGGTTTATGATTACAGAGGCTCTGTTAAATCTGGAAGTGATATTTTGGAGACTTTATAGTAGAAGGTCGCCATTGGGTAGAAGGTAGCTATGCTCTTCTCAGTTGTGGAAATGGATTTTATTTATTTTAAAAGTATTTTCTTCCTTTTAGCAACAGCTGAAAAGGCATGGGTTTTGGTTCAAAGGTGTCGGTTTTTGGTTCAAACTTTTCATTTGACCCAAAGACAGACATGGAAGGCATTATTCAAGGGATCCTTTTGAACAAGCTGTAATTGAATATAAATGTAGCTGTAAGGTGGAACATCTGCTGCAATCACTAATCCTAAATGAGTACCTTTCTTTTATTATATAAGCTTGGAGGCACGTATTAATAAGTTATGATGAAGCAGTGACTAGATGAATGGAGGCCAAGCTGCATCTGGTATTAAAAATCCTGAGAAGTGTGTTTGGTCTTAGTCTACACCAGAAGAAGAAGGGAAACAGAATTCATACCTTGCTGCTTTCAGATGTGTGTGCTTGCAAAAAAAAAAAAGAAATGTTACGTCTATTTTAGTGATCTGAATAAGTGTCCTGATTTTCAAGGCTTCTGAGCACTTACAGTTCTTTAATTTTTGACACTAGGCACCTTAAGTAGGCCACTTAGATCTGTGTCTGTACAGTGCTCAGTGCAAGATTTAGATCTTATTTAACAGCCAAAATAGCAAGTAAATGCAGAAAATCAAACCCTTATTCTGGAGGAGGCAATGGGGAAGGCTTTTTGTTTTGTTTCTTCTGATGGTCTTGCAAAGGCTTAAAAGTGCATTGGAGTCAAACTGTGCTTAAGGAAAACCAGTGATAGCTCACTGAGGGAAATAGTGAGAAAAAGTTTCTTTCAATAAAGAGTTTTGACACCAACAGCCACTAAAGGATTTTGAGTGATTCTGCAGCAATAGCTTTGCTTTTTCTGTACAGTGTTAAGATTGTAACAATTATTAATGGCTCCATTATCCCCCAATGTCCTATTCTTTATCTTCAGTTTCCTTAGAGAATGTGTGCTGAAAAGAGCCATGGAAAAGCATATTCTCACTGCAATGAAAATGAAATTCTGTGAGGAGCTGGTCTCTGTCTCTCTCCATGTAGCATGCTGTTTAGAAGAGTGGAGTCTCATACAGACTCCCTTGGGTTAAGGTGATTGTTCTAGAGGTCTTTTCATTAACATTTGAGATAGACTAGAAGGAGCCTCAAGGTTTACGGCAATTTAAAAAACAAAACAGGTAAACAAGAAATCTTATCCATCTCATTGGGCTTCTGTTCCCATTTTTGTAATTCTCCTGCAAGGTACAAATGGAGTGTGTTGTTCTTGAATTGAAAGGCTTGCTGTTCTCTAGTAGTATCTACTTGATCTTTCTTTGAAGAGAAAGATCACTGTGTTTTTAGAGCATCTAGTTTGTTTCTGCCCCTCTTACTGTGTAAGATTTGCTGGTTTTTAGATAATTATGTATGGAGGTGTTTTCTTAACAAGTACACATTTAATGTCTGTTAAGTGTGCTCAGTGCCGCATCAGGAGAATTAATGTCTCTTCTCATTAAGTAATGAGGATATGGTGTTACACCTGCAAAATAGTAAATATGAAATTGTTCTGTTCAGCTGCAAATTGCTACATGTTCATGTTTCTGATTATTCTATTGAAACTTACAGAACTTCATCTACTGAGCAGTATTCTGCTCCTCAATGTAGGCAGTCAGGAGCTGATTCCTAAGGGTAAATATTTCGTAATCCTGATATCGAGGGTAACACAGTGGACTGTGCACATACTTGAGCCACATGGTGAATGTGATTTGTTTTCTGTCTGAACAAAGGACTGTGCATCCCAATAGCCATACATTTTTCAAGTATGCAAAGTAAATTACTGACAGTTTTTTTTAATCTTTCCTTTCCCTTGTAGATTTGGCAGGATTTTATGTTTGCGTGTGCGCTATATCCAACTGACCAGAATTATTTAGAATCCGTAAGAGCAGAAGTTTCTCATCAGGTATTTTATCCATGTGTCAAAGCTCTATTTCACATTATCTATTTTTCATTGACTGACTGTGTAAGTTAGCTTTCCAAAAATGGTTGTTTTGAAGTTTTTGTTAGTGTAACTTTATGTAGCAGACACAAAATGTAACCTTGCTAAAACTTCCTGAACTCCTCTGACTGCTTGCAGGAGTAGTCAGTCAAGCAGACTGCACAGAATTTATCCTTCAGACATAGCTGAGTAGAGGTGGATGGTACATATGTGCATAAGGCAGATGTATGTCAGCATATTAGAAGTTTTCCCTTCTGAAAGTGCATATTACAAAACTTTGAGCCCGGTGGCAAGCTGAGGGAATAGTGAACCATGTGGCAAAAAATGGGAATTGTAGGCTTAGCATATGTAGTATACATGTGGACTTTTAATTTAACTAGTAATAAAGTGATTATTTTTTAAAAAAGTTAATTGTTAAGATAAGTAATTTTGCTTGACTTCTGAAACTGTAAGTTGTATTTCAGGTGCGACGTTTAAAATCTCATCCTTCAATTATTCTGTGGAGTGGTAACAATGAAAATGAAGCAGCAATTGCAAGCAACTGGTTCTCCATACCTAATCCTGACATAGGAGCCTATATCAAAGACTACGTGACCCTTTATGTGAAGAACATACGTGAAATAGTCCTTACTGTAAGTAATTTCAAGAAACTGTAGGAGGAAATGGCTTGGCAAAATGTTTTAATGTTGGAGCAAGCTGGAATTTCCTTTTTTTTCTTTTAATCCTTTTAAGACATGAGGAAGAGCATTTTGAGAAATTGCCCTTTCCAAGCTCTTCTAAACAACTCTCTAAACTCAAGAGATATTCTCCAAATAAAAAAAAAATTAAAATTACTTGTCTTTAACATTTTATGATGTGTAAAGTAAGACCTGAAAGTGTAGTAGATCTTGCTTCTTTTTTCCTTCCTGCTTTTAGTATGTCCACAAGTACCTTCATTTCCAGTGGACAAAAATCAGCTTGCCCATTAACTAGTTCATCTAGATGATGAGGTTTCCTTTATCCTGATTTTGTTGGAGCACAGTGTGAAAAGCATTTAACAGCCCTCAGGTTTTTTAATAGCAGTTGAAGAAATCTATAAAGATGTTATTTTTTCAGTATGTGACTGTATATCTTTTGTTCTAATCAGGTAAAGCAAAAGTGATGCTAAACATTGAGCTCATGCTGTGTAGTCATTGTGTTGATTTTGTAAATAAAATCTACAGTATTCTATGGTATGTGAAGGCAAAGTAAAATATTTTGATACAAAATTTAAACTGTGAGTACGCAGTCCACAAATATCTGGAATCCTTGATGAAGTCTAGTATGATTTGGCACTACCCATTTTGCACAGGCTTTTTAGGTTTATTTCTCCTCTTAGAAGAGGAGATTCTAGATTTCTGTACTGAGCTCTGTGTAAAGGTGTGCTGTGGTGTTTTTGTGATTAGCTACGTGAGTTGGGTGGCCAGTGTGTGCTACAAAGCAAGGTATTCTGGCTTGGTACTTGTGCAGCATTGCCATCCAAGATGGACCCATTTTTATTTTAAATCCATAGAATATCTATTTGGAGTGCAAAAATGAACCATAGAGGGAGATAACTTCAGGTCCTATGTAATACAAGCCAGCTGAAGAAACCTGTTACTGCTAGTAGTGCTGGACTTGGTAACTTGAAAAGGCTTCTACCTTTGAGCTAAAGACTTCAGGGAATCCAGGATTTCCTGTAGTAAATTGTTTCAGTTAATTATTAATTACTCACACCAAGAAAAAAAAAGAAAGAAGAAGATGGGGAAACAGGATTGTTTCTTAAAATGAAACAAATGTCTGAGTGTGTTGCTGTGTTCGAGCCAATTGCAGTAAGTTGTTACTGGTAACTAATTTGGGCCTCCATCTTACTAGAAGTAGGGTGTTAAATGAATTATACCTGCAAAAGAATTCCTTTAGTACCTTGTAGACTATTGTTAAAAGATTTAGTATTCTAAGTCTACTGAGACTATAAATAAAGACAGCTCTGAACAATTTGAAATGTAACCATTCTTGTAGTCTCATCCATCTTAGCATGCAGAGCCAGCTGAAATGACAATAATCTGTAATGATACCATGCAAGCATTAAAAGCAGAACACCTTGGATTTGTTAGAACTAAATTTAGGTGACTGTTTAATAAGAAAGGAGAAAATCATGGCCTTTTTCCTGCAAAAACGCTGCAAAAGTAATAATTTTCCATAAAGAAGTCATAGTACTCAAATATTAATGTTCCTTGAGTATATATTTCACAAGACACACTTTAAATAGCCTTCATTAAGAATTCAGAGGCATATAAAGATAGAAAATCTCTTGATGTGAGGAGAGAATCCCTCAGAACAGCAGAGCAAGCACAATCATGCCCAGCTATCCTCCAGAACATAAGTAAGAACCTAATTAAGTAAAGATGATGAATGTTAGGACATAAAAAGGGAATGTTTTCTAGGTGGTGACTCAGAAATTTGGAAAAAGTATGGTCTCCCTGCCCCCAAGCCTCTCTTTTCAAAAAAATGGTCTGTGTATTCAGATGGTAAAAGCCACCACTTTTGTAAGGGGTTGTATTTTAGTTTTGTTTTGGGTTTTTTTTAAATCCCAGGAAGATAAGAGTCGTCCTTTTGTTGCATCCAGTCCCACCAATGGCTTGGAGTCAGTTAAAGAAGGCTGGCTCTCCCGGAATCCTTATGACACCCATTATGGTGACACTCACTTTTATGACTACAACAGTGACTGCTGGAACTGGACAGTGTATCCTAAAACTCGTTTTGCTTCAGAGTATGGATTTCAGTCCTGGCCTTCCTTCAGTACAATTGAAAAGGTAAGACTGGGCTTCCACACCTTGCTGTCCCCTTCACTCTCATTTAGTGAGGGCAATGAGTCTCTTCCCAAAAAACTTCTGCATCCAAACTGTAGTAATGTGTTGTTAGGCATGGTATGGCATACATGGGATAGAGGTGTGTGCTGGTGGAGAGGAAGGGAATGGAACCATACTGTTTCCCTCCTCTGTGTTCAATATACTTACCTTGATGTTGAAGAGGGACCTGGTTTGGATGAGAGACTATTATGAAACTGTTATTTCTGGTAGTGATTCTATTTAATGTATAGCTCAGTAATGATTGACTAACATCTGTTTACTTTTGTGGTGTGTAGGGGATATGTATTTGAGAAAGAAGAGAAACATGACAAAAGCTGAATTGTGCTGAATTTTAAAATGCTTTGATTTCTATGCATTTACCAATTTCTTTCATTTAAATAATCTGTTTCTTAATGTATTGCATGTAAGAGGATCTGGTTTTCTGTCCATTAAATTTAGATATTATATTAATTTTCAAAGTGGAGCAGAGATATAGCACGCTGTTTGTCCATTTGTCCAGGGAGAGATGTTAATATTCATGCATGCAACCAAAAGGAGTTCAGAATGTTTCTTTCAATTTGCTGGGCAAAGCATATTATATGAAGCATAATCCGTACATTCATCTATAATAATAACAATAAAAATTATTCAATCCAGCCTCAAACAAATTTAGATAAGATTGTTTCGAGAGAGTAATTACAATGAAAACTTGGCAATAATAACTTAATGAGTTAGGCTGTGCTGTTGTCTTTAGTTGAAAAAAGCTGTTTTATGATCATTTGCTATCAGAGGCAGGTTTTGAAAATGTATATACATATTATTAGAATTTATAGCCCTACTGACTTACATAACTTTTATACCTCAATGTGTTTGACTAGATTGCATTCTTCCATATTAATCTAGGGTGTTTCTGATTTACTGTAAATGCAAGCAAAACTCTGAGGTCCCTTGGCCAACCCAAAACTTAGGACAATTAGGTTAAATGCCACTGAGCCAAAAGTTGCTCTTCTGGGTTCAACAGCAATGTGTGTTTTCATTTATTTGTACAAGGAGTTCAAGAAAAGGATGTTAGTGGTTAAAAACCTTTGCTTGACTACATGAGGCACTATAGAAATATACTACCAGTTTTAAGGTTTTGGATAATATCAGTAGGCTGTAATGGATATCCTTTCCTCAATATCGTGGCTGTCATGAAATGTACTTTCTACCTTTTCATTTAGATACCTTATTTTTGTGCTTTTTAAAAGGTTTCCTCCCCTGAGGACTGGTCCTACACAAGCAATTTTTCTGTCCATCGGCAGCATCATGAAGGTGGCAATATTCAGATGCTTCAAGAGATTGGGCGTCATTTCAAACTTCCCCAGAGCCCAGATCCTGTAAAGCAGTTCAAAGATATTATTTACCTCTCTCAGGTAACAGTGATGTCTTCCATAGAAGTAGCTGTCAGTACTTGTTCCATTAAATTCTGTCAGCTGTTAGAGCTGGACCTGGTCCCTTAGGGAGTGTTCCATCATACAGAAAGTTTCCATTCTGAAGAAGTGGAGAGTCCAGTTTAATTTGGAGCTAGCTTGTCTCTCTTTTACTGTAGAGAGAGTCCAATTTCCATGATAGAAGGGCTGGAATAATCAGGGAATTACCCAGGAACTGGGAGAATGTCTGTCTGAAATTATGTGCTGCCTTTGTCCTTCTCCCGAGCTGGCCTCTCGTGGCTGGGAGAGGATGCAGGAATGTGCTGGACTTCCATGGTACAAGATTATTCCCAGTGCAGCATATTACTCCCTGTTCCATGTTTTGCTCTTCATGTGGCCCCTGTAGGCTCACTGCTTTGATTCTTGCCACATGGAACACATGAGCTTTGGAAGCAAGATTTTTTCCAAAGAATGTATTTCTCTATTAATTAGATTAGTAGTAGCTTTTATTTTATTATGGACTCAAATATTGATATTTAAGAGAATACATGTTGGGGTTTTTTCAAGTCAGAAGCATGTATTTTGCTTTTAATTCATAGTAGTCCTACATCATGCTTGCATCTTTATTTGTGATTTCTGTGCAATTTTTAAAAGATGCTAAGTAACTTTCTAATGCTATTATGCAAATTGAAAGTGCTGTTAGTTTTTGGTGTGTTTCAAGAATTTGAGGAACACTCTTGATGGAAATAACTGCACGCTCACTAAGTTTCTAATGTTTAAGAGCTGCTGTCAGCAAGTTTTATATAAAAGCAAAATTGCTTGAGAATTTTTGGCACTCTTGACAAGAGAGCAAGGATAGACGATGCTGTGAAATTGAAACCGGGGTAAAACTTGCACCATGAGGTCCTGACTCAAAAAAGCTCTGAGAGTTTCTGTAAGGCTAAGTCTTTCAAGGCCTTATTAACAGGTTAAACAATTTAATACCAAAATAAGGATAGCAAAAAGGATAAAGAAAGCAAACTTGCTTTAGTGGTTAACTAGAAGTAATTTCTTTACCTTGGCTTTCTTTACCTGGGCTGTCCTAAAGACTTTTAACTTTATTTTAAGAATTTCTTTATATTTCCCCAGCCTCATAATAAACTATGTGAAGAACATATCAGTCAGTTTAGCACTTATTGAGAACTTGGTCAATGAAAAACTCTGAAAAGTGGTTTTTAGATGATGTGAAGAAGGAGAAAGGGAGTGGGAGTGCAGCTGAAAAAAGGTTGCTTTTCTGATGCACAGTTTTGACTATATAGTGAGAATGCAAGTTCAGAGTGTAGGGGTTTAGACACCAAGGTAATGTATACAGAAGGCAATGCAGCTTAACATAATTTTGCAGCTCTGGAGTGGGTTATTTAAATTAATGTAAAAAATACTTATTTTAAATTTCATTTTATTTTCCTTGTCTTCAATTTGCCTTTCAAAGACCATCTTCACTGTATGGAAGTAGCCCCATATGAGATTCCTGAAGAGTACTGCTTGCAAAGCTGTTAGGAGCTGCTAGGAATAGATCTCCTTCCAGCAGAGTTCCAGTGCACTGCAGGTGGATACTCCTCAGGGCTCAAGTTTAAAGTTACATGCTGTTGCTGTGAAGTCTGTTTTGTGTATCAATATATTCACACATGTTTTGAAAAAAAGTAAAATCCAATATGCCAAAAATAATTTTTATCTCTTTGTTGACCAAGGTGATGCAGGCTCAGTGTATAAAGACAGAAACTGAATTCTATCGTTTTAGTCAAAGTGAAATAATTAATGGAGAAGGACACACAATGGGAGCTCTGTACTGGCAACTCAATGACATTTGGCAGGCTCCTTCATGGGCTTCCTTGGGTAAGTTTGTGACAGTCTGGTAAAAAGCACCAGCTACCAGTTGTGTTTTCCTCATCTGGAAGTATCAGAAAAAGAAATACAGCTCTGCTCTGTGTCTTGGGTACCTTTACAAACTTTGAACATATTTCTGTCCATCCATGTGATTCATTGTGTCCGTAGCTGTCTCAGAGCTGGAATGAATTTTCTTCTCCATTGTGAATTTGATTTTCATAGAACTTCATAGGATATCTCTCACCTGGCATAGCTTCTGAGAAGCTTTTTATAGGAGAAGACTGCCTGAGATTTGATGTCTAACTTGGTGTCAGATGAGGTGAATCACTCCTCATGACTAAATTATTCTACTAATATGCTATTTACACATATTTTTTCTTCGTAGAATACAAAAATAATCAGACATATAAAGAGATAAGTCAGGCAGTAAGAAGTAGGGGAAGAATGTGTGGCATGATGGAAGTGGCTGTGTTTTATGTTCCAAACATTTTGTCTAGAAATCATTTTGAAATGGAAAAGCTGTCCTATGGCAGCTGTATAGGACTTGGGTAGATTCTATTTCAATTTCAGTTATTTCTCACATGTTTTGGTTTTGAAAATCTTTATTTAAGCATTTCACTTGTGAAAAAATATGAACAAACTAGAAAAAGCTAAGAGAAAAGGTAAGACTGTCTATAGACAGTCTTGGTGTGCCCTTGGAATAAAATGCCATTTGGCCTGGGTTTGGGAAAAAAATTAACCCACACCATTCCTCCCCCGCTTTCTCTGGGAGATGTTTGTCCCTGTCCCTTTTTGTTCTTTTTCTTTTTTTCTTTTTTTTTTCTTTTTTTTTTCTTTTTTTTTTTTTTACCAAGCAAAATAACTGCAACAATAAAGCATAATCCAGTAGAAGAAAGAGGCTAATTTATTTAAATGTTAAGGCAGTGGTCCAGCTTTAATGCTCGTCTTTCTGGACTTTCTAGACTTGTATTAGGAAATGGAATATCACAATGTTCTCTTTTATGACTGTAGCAATGAGTGATGCTGGTAGGTTTTTAAGTGCCTCAAGAGAAAAAGATGCTTGGAAAAGTGTCCCTTTGTAAAGGTGTACTGATAGATGTAATGGTTGTGGAGACCATAAATTTGTTTTTGTGTACAGAGATGACATCACTGTAGAATATTTATCAAATACTTGAATTATTCATATGTTGTTGAAGTTTAGAAGAAAGAAGCTCTGCAGAGATACAGCTGTCCCTTTGTTTTGTTGTATTCCCTCAGTGAGATGAGGAAAGGTTTAATATTCATTTAATTAGGCAGTGTGGTAGAGGGATTTTGAAATGCTAATGGCTGAAATTATGCAAGACTTCGGATAAATTAGTTTTATTTGCACTTCAAAAACACATTTCTGCATCTTGTTAGGTGGCACAGTAGTATCACCAATGAGTGCTTTTATTTAAATCTGTTACTTTGCAGAAAGTCATGGAGGGGTTTACATAATTTCCGGTACAAAGCAGAAATGTTTGCACATGGTGGGGAAGGAAGAAGGTAGCAAATGTTTCTCCTTTCAACTTTTACCTTTAAGATGTTTGCTTGGGTTGAATGAAAACACAGCACAGCACTTGCGTCATAGTACTTCTGGCTTCAGCTCAGAAGTAAACAGCTTTTATCGCAACTGGGTTCTGACTGTTAGCACCTAGCTGTGAAGCTGGCTGTGCCATGTTGGATGCTTTAGCATCTCTGCAGTATGTTTTGGTGGAGTGCTGTGACACTCCCAGACAAGTGTCACCTTGAGGTACCCAACTCAGTAGTCTTGAGATTCCCTTGAGCCGGTAACTGGCTTTTATTGCAGGTTCAATATTTGAGCCCCTGGTGAGCCCCAGTACAGGCTGTTATGGAGAATAATTGATCTGAATTCATGGGGCTGAGGTGAGGAAAGAACTAGCAGCATGTTTCTCGGGTTGCATTTAATGGTGTGAAGTGATTAATTTAAAATCATTTCAGGGAGATCTGTTTATTTGCACTCCTGCCATCAGTGTCTCATTACAAACCTAATTCTAGTTTCTTGTTCTGAAATTTAATACCCCAGAGAGTGCAAATCCCTTGTTTTTGTCAAGAAAAATTGACAAACTTGGATTTCTGTAAGGATTTTTTTAAATGTGGGAGGAGAAGAAAACCACCCCAGGGCTATTTTAAATAACTTTTGACTGTTGCCTTTGGGCATGCATGTCTATAACAGGAAAGTTTAAACCCAGAGGTTTCTCATGATAACTTCCTGACCTCCAGATTTTTTACATCCATTTTTGGGTGTGTGTTCGTGGTGTATTTGATATGCAACTTTCCTGTTTTTAAAGGAAGGAATGTAGTTCTGGTCCTATGGAAATCAAGACAACAGAAGAACTGAAAAATATGGGCTTTTTAATTAGCTGCAGTTTTCCTTGCTGTCTGAAGTTACTTTGACAAATGTATTCTTAAGATCCTGTTGCTGGAAAAGTTGTCTTTGGAAAACACTTCCTGTGTGAAACTGCTACAGCAGTTGAGTTTTGGCTCTTTAAAATGGCTCTAGTTTTTTTTGGGAAGGGAAATACCAGTCTTAAAAGCTGATCTGAGTTAAGCAGACTAATGATGTTTCAAACATTCCAAAACAATGGGTGTCATAGTAGTAGAGTGGGTTTTGAAATGATGCAAACTTTTAAGTGTGTGTGGTTTGTTTGATTTTGTTTGTTGGCTGGGGTTTTTGTTTGCTTGGGTTTTCCTGTGGAAGTTTAATGCCATGTTCACTCTGAGTGTGATGTCTTCGCTGTAAAGGTTTTTTGAGGATCTCTGCTGCCTAGGTAGCAAACCTCCTCTCTTTCCATCTGCAGTGTGGCTGTGTAATCCAGTTGGAAATCAAGACACAGCAGAGACTGAGAGAAGGACCCATTCAAAAAGAAACATGGTTTTATATTACACTAAGTAGCAGAAAATGCTCTACATCAATTGCATTATTCATTTCCTTATATAAGATACCTGAAGCCTAGACTTTCATTATGTGAATTAAGCTCAGGAAAAAAATTCAAGTCAACAGGCACTGAAACTTGAGACCATGCTGGGTAACTTGTCTGAGCTTGTGGTGGGCTCTGCCTGGATTCTGCAATTAGCAACATCTATTGCATTGTCAATTTAATTAATTGACAATTGAAATTCCAGGAAGTCCTGTAGCAGTCCTGAGGGCTTTAGAGATTTCAACCCCTTCCAGACTCTCCCTGCCCAGTTCTCATACAAGGCCCATAGCTTTTGTTTGTTGGATCAGATACTGCCCCTATGTTTGCTCTGTTTCAGATAATCCATCCCCAGTCCGAATCTCCCATCTTCTCCAGTTTAATGACTGAAGAGTAATTTGTTAGCACCCCCTATTTTTGGTAGATTTGTTCTTTAAACCACTAATGTTTTCTGTCAGGAAGTGTCCTTGGAATGCCAGGGCATGCCTTTGTTCATATCACCAGGGGATCAGACCCAGCCAGCACAGGTTTTTGAAAGTCAAGTCCTGCTTGACCAACCTGATCTCTTTCTATGACAAGGGGATGCAGTTAGTGGGTGAGGAAGGGCTGTGGTTGTTGTCTGCCTGGACTTTAGTGAAACCTTAATGCCATTTCCCACAACAATCTCCTGGAGAAACTGGCTGCTCATTATGTGGATGGGTGCACTGTTCACCATGAAAACGAACTGGAGGGCCAGGCTGAATGTGGTGGTGAATGGATTCACATCCAGCTGACTGCAGGTTGCTACTGGGATTTCTCAGGGCTCAGTACTGGGACCAGCTCTGCTTAATGACTTTCTCAAGGATCTGAACAAGGGGTCCAAATGCACCCTCAGCCAGTTTGCAATCAACACTGAGTTGGGTGGGAGTGGCAGGAAGGCTCTGGACAGGCTGGATTGATGGGCTGAGGCCAGTTAAATGAGGTTCAACAAGGCCAAGTGCTGAGTCCTGCACTTGGGTCATAACAACTCCAGGCAGCACTCCAGGGGCAGAGTGGCTGGGAAGCTGCCCAGTGGAAAAGGACCTGGGGGTTTTGGTTACAGTAGCTGAACATGAGCCAGTGTGTGCTCAGGTGGCCAGGAAGGCCAAGAGCATCCTGGCTTGTGTTGGTGGCCAGAAAGAGTAGGGAAGGGATTTGTCTCCCTGTACTCGGCACTGTTGTGGCTGCACCTCAAATTCTGTGTTCAGTTCTGAGCCGCTCACTGCAAGGACATTGAGGTGCTGGAGCATGTCCAGAGAAGGGCAGTGGAGCAGGGGAAGGGTCTGGAGCACAAGGCTTGTGGAAAGCAGCTGAGGGAGCTGGGGGTGTTCAACCTGGAGGACAGGAGGCTGGGACACACAAACACACACACTCCCACACACCCCATATCGATCTCTTCAACTGCCTGAATGGAGGTCATAGCAAGGTAGGGGTCGGCCCCTTTTCTCCATTAACAAGTGACAGGATAAGAGGAAATGGCATCAAGTTATGCCAGTGTAGGTTTAAATTGGATCTTAGGAAAAAATTCTTCACTGAAGGTGTTGTCAAACATTGGAGCAGGCTACCCAGGGAAGTGGTGGAATCACCATCCCTAGAGGTAGTTACAAGATGTACAGATATGGCATGAGAATTTAGGGACATGGTTTAATGGTGCACTTGGCAGGTGAACAGCTGAATTTGATCCTAGAGATCTTTTCCATAATAAATGGTTCTACAGTTCTGCACTGAGAAGCACCAATATACTGAGTATGTTCATCAGTTTATCGACTGTCTGTTTTGAAGAAATGCAGCTGCCTCTCCTGAAGTTTTCCTCCAGCCTTATCTCTTTGGTTTGCTTCAGTGCAATTAACTTGAATGCCAGTGGTGTTTTTGCTGGCAACAGACTGATCTCATTGTACGGTTCAATCTTGTGTGGGTTTTCCAGGCAGATATGAGCTTCTCTTGTTGTTTTCCAAGTTAGCTGGTTGTTAACTTGCTGAAAACAAGGTGATGTGTAAGGTGCTAATGCACTTATTCTTCACAATGTCTATGTGGAGTGCAGACAAAGCAGGTTCAAGTCCCCCTGGGAAAGCCACAACAACCCTTTAAAGATGACTCTGGATAAGTCTTTAATTATGAGATGTTTGAAAGTTCTAAGAACTTTATACAAGAACCAAAACTAAGAGTAATTACTAAGAGAGTAACAACAAAAACATCTCGCTGAAAATATTCTTCATACATAATAAAGCATACATCAGTTTTAAACTTGTTGTATAAAGAGCCAGAGACAAGAATAAAACTAGTATCTAACTTTTCTTTCCTTGTAAGATGGTGCAGCTGACTTTCTTCTTCTTTTTAGTGCCATTTCAGTGACTGGATAATGGTTGAGCAAGGACAAACTAAAAATGCAGATAGCAGGTGGTAAATGGAATGTTAATAGAGGAAGATATGGATGCTGCTTCTCTTTCAAAATGATTACGTGGCAGTGTTGCAAAGCAAGAAAGCAAAATTGTTTTTTTTGGAGAGGATGCAGAGCTTGATGGCTTTTCCAATTTAATGGCAGACTTTCAAAGTATTTGCAGTAATGAGGTACAGCTTTCCATTAAAGAAGGAGTGTGAACTGTCATGTTAGCATTCTGTCATGAATACTAACTCCCATGGAGGAGGTGTTGTCTCTAGATCTTGGCAAATTTGTTTTGCCAAGCTCACAGTTGTCTTTGGTTTGGGAACTTATTTTTGTCTTTATTGTTACTGATGTCCTCTAAGGAAGAACTGAACGGAGGACTGAAAAAGGGGGAAGAGAGCACTTTGTATAAGTACCTTGTCTCTTTTTATAGTAGTGACAGTCTGTGGCAATGCCAGTGTGTTTGTCTGGATTCTCAACAGCACAGATGCTCCAGCTGCTTGGTTTATGTGTGGTATGCTGTGTCAGCCTTGTCACTTGTGTTCAAGGCTTCCTTTTACTGAATGACAGTGTAGCAGTGACAGGACAGAGACATGGAAAAATGTGAACTTTAAGGAAAGCTCAAAGCTTGAAAGGGGATCAGATCTTTTCCAGGGCAGAGCCTTGCCTGGTAGGAAGCAAAAGTACCTTCAATCTTTCTTTGCACTTGATAAGGTGAAAAAAGGTGGAGGGGGATGTTGCATTGAAATAGCAGGACCAGAAAGCACATACAGGGAGTGTGTGACAAGGCAATCTTGGATTCAGTTTCTTTTCAGAAGTCTTTCTTCTTTTTAACCATTTTTAGAGTATGGTGGTAAGTGGAAACTGCTCCATTATTTTGCCCAGAACTTCTTTGCACCACTGCTGCCTGTGGCCTATGAAGATAAAGGGATGTTGCACATTTATGGTGTCTCAGATCTTCATGAGGAGCACAAGCTGACTTTGAGGGTAAGTGACACCTACCTCACCACTCTTGTGTGCCTCCTACAAATATGTAAGAAGCTGAAATGAGCACATCTTTGTACAGAGAAGCTTCAGTAAGGCACTGAAGCTTCTGAATCACTGTGAGATGCAACTCTAGTGTTTAATCTTAGGGGCAACACTATCCTTTATTAAAGTAGTGTGTAGTTCTTCACAGAAAAAGGAATTGCTTTGTTTATAGCCTGTCGGTATAAGGCTGAAATGAACTATTCTGTTGAAATCTTAAAGGGATTGATGGTTAAATAGAACAAAGTATGAAAAATGGTACCTCACTACTTAACAAAACTCTTCCCTGGGTGTTAGAACTAGACAACCTGATTAAGCAGGGGGGAAGAAAGGATTGTACCATTGCTTACCAGGACTCAAACTATATGGCTTTGGGAAAAAGGACTGGATTATCTTCTGAAATATGAACAGCATATCTTTAATTGGAAGGTCACCTATGCACATCACCATTTTGCAATTGATGCCTTGAATGTTTTCTGATAATGCTATAGAAACAGATAGGATTTTTAAGTCAGTATTTGGACTGCTGTGTTTTCTTGTAGACAGCAGTCTTCCTCTTGAGCTTGTTACATTTTGTTGCTATTAATCATATGGCAACCAGACCCCAGATGAATTGAAGGACCATTTTCCACTATGAGATATATCTCCTGACATAGTGTTTCCCATGTGAAAGCAGTGTGAAGGATGGAAAAACAAACCTCAAGACCTGGAATAACTCACTAGTAGTATGAGTATGTCAGCTCCCAGATCATGGCTCTGTCTGGTGGGCTTCCATGAATGTTCAGATTTATAAGGTTACTTGTATGGAGTAATATATGGCACAGAAAATGGTTGTGATTTCTGGATGGTCAGTTCTTGGAGCAGGACTGCACTTAATGAAATTGTTCATTTCTGGTCTGAGTTATTCTAACAGACATAAATTCACATTTTCTGATAGCAGCAGAGAAGTGTTGGCAGTAGGATAGTTCTGATGAAAACTGTATATTGCACTTCAAGAAGATTTGGAACTTAACTCTTGAAAGGAGTTAAGATCTATTTCTGACTGCAACACCCCTGTTAAGGCAAAAAATAACTGAAAATTTATGAAACAGAATGTTGTAATTCTCATTAAATGCTTAATTTCCAAATTATGCCCTTTAAAAAGGGTGTGTTTATAATGCAGGGATGATGTCTGGGAATTTATTTTGATGTATTTATATAACCTTCATAATTCCTTTTAAGATGATGGAGGTTGCTTCTGTTTAAGAGTGATTAAGCAGAAACTCTAGCATACCCAGTTGGATTACATCAGATATCGCTGAGCAATCTCAAGAAAATCTTCTGAGTTTTTTTTTTAATCCAGGAGAGGAGGAAAAAGAGTCAACAAATTAGTCACTCAATAATTCCATTTCCCAGCACGCCCTTGGTAGGAATTGGCAATCTCTTCCTCTCAAGGAGCCTGGAGAAGACAGAAAAGTCTTGCAGGTCAAGAGCAGCTCCAGACTGTTTGAAATGGACCTCTTGTTAAGTTTTTAGAACGATCTAATTTTTATGCTATATCTATTGTGTAGTTTCTTGCTAGGTGGAAATCAGCTGGTGCTGTCAGAGAACATCTGTTGAGCAGTCTGAAATCTAGGATGCTGCATTGTTTTCACAGATGTAGCCTTTCTTCTAAGCTTTGTGCTCTCTCAATGTGCTTGATAGGTCGCTGTGCACGCCTGGAGCTCTTTGGAGCCCATATGCACACTTGCCAAAGAAGGTGTGACTGTTAAAGCACAGAGTGCTGTCCCCATCTACAAGGAGTCCATCAGTGACCTTCTGGAAAGATGCAGAAATTGTACCAGGAAAAGCTGTGTTATTACTTTCTGTCTCGTGGGAGAAGATGGGCTCCGGAGTCCTACGAACCATTACTTCCTTTCATCACTCAAGGATGTTGTGGGATTAGAGAAGACCCAGCTTAGTGTAAGCATCAATCATGCTAAATTACTGTATTTGGTTTTACTAATCCTACTGTTTTGGGTTGTTTGCCGGCTATGCAGTGTCTGATTGCACTGAATGTTCTTTCTCCTTAGTTATTGCTATTCTGGTTTCCAGGTTGTGTTCAAAGTCAGATTTTTTTTCTGGTGTCACTAGATGTCTATCCAAACAAGACTGCTGGGGTTTGTTTATTTGTTCACGGTTTTTTGTCTGGGCTTTGTTTTGTTTTAAAGAATGAAGTCTCCCTTTCATTTATTTAGATTGTCCTCCACCTTGCAGCATTGCTCCTTTCTTTCTTTTTGTCCCTAGACTGCAAATAGCATCATGACAAGTGTTCTGGCTTGCAGACAGCACTGTATGTCAGGATGAGGTGATCCTAGTTCAGTTGAGTGTGGAGTGCATTTTCATCAGCAGTATTTCCTCTGGAAGTGCTCATGCTCTCAGATCAGTGTAACATTGCTAACACACAGTATTGCATGCTTCTTTCCTCCTTCTTCAAATCCCTGCCCTCCAGAACCAGTAAGGGTTCTGATTTGCCATAATAGTGATTATTTCTTAATAGCTGGCATGTCGGTCTTCTAAACAGGCAAAAAATCCATCAGTGTTAAATAACACTGTCATTTAGTCAATTTGCTGCTTTTTCCTAGATTTCTTCTGCTTCTAGCAAGCTTGCTGTTTATATAGAGAGCTTGCATGCCCTGTGTGTGTGTGTGCACACATTTTGTTAAACCTCACTTCTTAGCATGTACATCTTATTGGAAAATTCCTAATCATCAAATGGGCAGCATGGGGGACCTTTGTGTTCTCACATTTGGCTTTCAAACTGCATCCTTGCTCTTTAGCACTAAACTGAACAAGGGGGGAGTAGAGGTCTAATCTCTTTGAATCTGGACCAGTATAATTGCTTTACAAAAAGAAAATGGGCCAGATTTTCTCTTCTTATCTCTATCACAGCAGCAGAGCCTGCCTCCTGAGTATACAAAGAAAAGAAATCAGGCTGTTTTAATTTTTTTTTCATCTGGTGGTATAATCTGGAGTCTGAGTCATGCTGTGGGGAGGTTTTTTGTTTTGGTTTATGAATGATATCATCAATAAGAAAAGCTCTGCAACTGGAGCATTTTTGGAAAATTTCATTCCTTTATCTTATAACGGTGTTGTCTTTGCAATTTTAACTAATAAGGATAGCTAGCAAGGACAAATGCAAAGTGGTCATTTTTTAAGAAATGCAGCTGTGATTAAAAAAATGACTGTGTTGGGAGAGGCTTGTACATCTGTACTTAGTTACTAATAAATTAACTAGACTTTCAAATATATTGCTAATCCAAGAGCTACCATTCGTAGCATTGCTTTTAAAAAGCATCAAAAGCATTAGTATTTCTTCAGGAAACATAATGTGTAGAGGATGTGTGCTTTTTCTCAAAAATGAATAGTGTTGCTTTTCTTGTAACCGGATCATGATGCCTGCACTGACTGTAAATTGTCCTCTTTTTATAGATGGTTAACTGGTATTTGAAAGTTATGTAGCATAATCTTCCATTATGGTGAATGGAGAGTGCTGCACAAAAATGCATTCTGGATGGGATTTAAAGTCTCTCTGAGATTTAAGTACTGACAGAACTTAATACAAAACATTATACCTTGACCTTATATTTTACAACTATTTTTTAAATATATAACTAAATGAAGTATAAGGGCTTCGCTGCCATGATCCATTAAGATGAAATGTCTTTCTGTCTTATTAGGATTGTTACCATCTTTTGCTTCTGTGTATTTCTATTATGTATATAATTGAAAGGGCAAGCTCTTTTAGTAGATGTGAATTGATAAATTGAGTGAAGTGTTGGTGAAAGGACAAATTACTTTCACTGCAGTCAGTATGGGATATCACTGCTATGTAGAATTCAGATTACCATTTATTCAATTATTCTCATAAGAAGATGGCAAAATGATAATACTTCTTGGCATTTTTCCACAATCTATTATTCTGTAGGAAGGCTCTAGTAATATTTGCAGTTTTTGCATGATTCTTACATATGAAGAATATGATTTCTGATCAAATGTGGTTGTTCAGCCTGTTTTACTGACATGCAGGTCTTTCCCAGTTTAAGTATAACTGGGGTCTTCTTTAACATGTATTTTTTAAAATAATACATATTTTTTGTTTCTCTTTCAGGCCTCTGTATCCCAACAAGATGACATTTATATATTTGTTCTTCAGACCACTGCAATTGCTCCTTTTGTTACTCTGGATGTAGGGAGTATAAAAGGCAGATTTAGTGATAATGGTTTCCTCATGACTGAAAAGAAGAAAATGGTTGTGTTTTACCCTTGGGAACCTACCAGTGTTGAAGAGCTAGAAAGTTCACTAATCTTGACCTCTCTACTGGACATCGTCTGAGAATACTTCATTTCCTTCTAGATAAAGAGGGAAACAGGAGGAGAAAAAAAATAAGAAGAACTTGACTGAGGCTGAAGTGACATGCACTTTGAGCTGGCTGAAGAACACACTGTCTCTTCCTGTCATGTGAATTTTAACTGCTGATTCCATGTAAAGATAACAACAGCAAAGCTTACATATAATATATGTGGTACATTGAAAGCACATCCATATTTTTTTCTAGTTTCACTATGCAGTAAATGGAAATTCATTTTAGGATAACACCAAGGTATGCTGGGAGCAAGGGAGAAGGACAGGGAGTGAATCTGGGACTACCTTCAGTAGTCCACCAAGCCACTCCATAGACAGGTTGCTAAACATTTGGCTTGTCTGTCAGCTGTGGTTTGAAATACAGCTGGGATCTTGCTGGGGTTCCACAAGGATCCTCTGTCCACCCAGGCAAATATTAATTTCCTTGCAAAGCAGAATCAGCATCACAGTAGGTGGAGCTTGAACGAGCTCTGTCCCTGATGTCCATTGCCGTAGTAAAAGCAGCAAGTGGGCATTACTTGCTGGTGGTGTGGGGGGTCTGGAGCACGTGTGGGGGGAGCAGCTGTGTGTTCCACTGGAGAACTCAGACTCAATTTGAGTTGTGATCACAGTTGTAGTGAGCATGTTGATGCCTTGGTGTTAACCAAAACTGACATACTCCTGAGCAAGAGGAATATCTTAGAGATGAAAGGGAAATGATTAATTAGAGTTTCTTACAAATGCTTTATTGGGTCACCAAAACAACTAACTGCAGTCGCATCTGGTTCAGAACAAGTCCTAATTAAAAGAAGACATGAAAACAATCAAAATATGTGCCAATGTTCATGGATTTTGTAAAATAGATAGGGAAAATGACAGTCATGAGTAAATCCTAACAAATGCAGACATTGACAAAGGAAATTAAAAAGCTATTCCGAGAGGCATCATGGGCTAACAATACCAGAAAAATCCTTCTGGTTTTTTTGGTGTCCTGGAATCAAGGTGGAATCAAAGCAGCAGTAAAGTCAATATAAGGTAAGAAAAAAAATGTGGAGAACTGCTGCAGTGTATTAGGAAAAGGGCAAGTCTGTTATGTCTTTCTTTTACATTGATGGAGAAATGTCTCTTCCAGCAACATCTAGATAGAATTTCAAAATGGCACTTAATAGTGTAAATAAATAAAACATTGGAGGAATCACTTGTTTAGAGACAATCAAGAGACGTATCTGGAGGTCAGTGATACTTGTTCATCTCAGCATGTAAGTGAAGTCTGAGATATGTAGAAAAACTTTTGGATTGCTAGAAGCAAACCCATTCATTAATTTGGATAACTGTGACCTCATCTAGCCTGTCACAATTTTTAGGCAAAATCTTGAAAGAAATGATGTGGTACCTGATTAATAAGCTATGAAGTGGCTATACAAATTAAGTCTACCAGCAGTTATACATAACAGCATTCTATTATTTTTCCCCTGTTGCTTTCTGCAATGACCAGATTGACAGAGCAAAGTTTGGGCAATTTTTAAAATTATTGCTGTTTTTGAAGGTCAGGAGCTCTCTAAGGAGTAGGTCTCTTCTTTCTCACTGAAAATCTTTAATTCAACACTAGGTGCCATTATGAAAGATTAGCAATTGCTTAAGCCAAATACTTGAACTCAAAACAGAATTTAAAGGGGAAGGTTGACTGCCATTATTGTTTTAATATCACGAATACGTTCTTTTGGTTTCCTGGTGTTGTAGTAGGTGTATGTTTATAGAAGCTGTTCTCTCACCATGCAGCAGTGGCTGTAAGGTGAGCTTTGGTTAACCATTGGTACTTTAGCAGTAGCTCCTGTGCTGTATTGGTTACATTGTTCTGCCTTTGTCTCAGATCGGGGCAGAGATAGGAAGGCAGCACTGGCACCCTGCACTCCTATCCACACATCCATCTTGCCCGCTGAGTTTTGTTACAGCTGCAGCAGCACCTATGTTGCCAGTTCTGTCTGATGGGGGTTTGGCAGCAGGAGCCTTAGGAGAACATTTGGCAGGTGTGGTGCTTGTCCTCCGTGTCAATACATTATTGGTGGCAGCAGTAGAGGGGACTGGCCCCGTCAGTATTCTCTCATTGCTGCCTTACAATGTCTTGTTAAGGGCCAGTGAATTCTCTTGTGCTGATGGCCTTTGTTTGCTCCTGGGCCCCTCTGGGCTGTTCTCCACTGATGGCAAAAGCAGCAGCCAGAGTGCTGAACAGTTTTGGGAAGAACACTGTATGGTGTTGGCTAATCTGTTGTCCTAAAACCATCTCTGGCTGGGATTTAGCTGTGAACACAGTCTGGGCTTGCAGAGGCCATTTTGAGCTTTGGAGGGCACCTGTTTGTACTTTCTGACACACAAGGAAGACTTATTTTGCTCCAGTTTACTGAAGGATGTCCTTGGAAGTTTTTTCAAGTTCTGCATCTTCTCCAGGAAAGAAGCATGCAAATGTATCTAAAAATTGCATTCTAAGTAAGTGTTCATAGTTCTCTATTAGTCTTTCTTGTTACCTCCTGTTTACATACCTTGTGGTCTGGACAGATTTTCTGCCTTAGAGACACATCTTTCTTCAGTACTTTTACTTCTGTTAGTTCCCTTTTGGTTTTGGAGATGTGTAGCAGAGACTGTTTCAGTGACTTGAACAAGTGTCAGGAGCAGAGAAATGGGCCAATGAGTTTATTTTCAGTACAGGAGAGCTGGGGTTTAAGCTTACAAGACAGCCTTTTTATTGTCAGAATCACTGTTTTTTTCTTACCTACTTAGGTACCAGGAACTCGTGGTTTGAAATTTTTAGGACAGTTTTCAATCAAAGAGTTGTGTTTACATAACCTTGCTTGCCAGTCAGATGTTACAAGGTAACAAAACAAAAGCCCCAAATTAATTCAATTTGGGTAGAAAACCAAAATTTAAATGAAAAAAGGCCATCTCTATAAGTAGAGTCAGTCAGTAACAACCTGTAAGTACCTGAGCTAGTGCTCTTCTGCATTGTGTATATGGCGAGGGTGACTGGATGGCTGAAAAATCCTATAGGCACTCTAGGTTAAAATGAGCCCACGGGAATCCTCTGCAGCCTTGGAAAAACATACTCCAGCCGGGCTCTAAGTGGGACATCAGTCTGCTTCATAATGCTGAAAGGAGAAAATCAACTCCTTGGTAATTAACTTTTGTTGTCTTTTGCTGTAGGAGGAGTCTCTTGAAGCCAGCAAAAGTTTGGACTGTGCCATTGGCCATTACTCTAGAACTGCTTTATTTCATCCAGACATGATCATCCAGAAACGCCAGAAGCCGTGGATGGTGGGTGAGCATTGACCACTGCACACTGAGCTAGCAAATGGGTACAACCATTCCTGTCACTTCACTTGGGGGAAGCAAGGAGAGTGGCTCTTTTTTCTTAAATGTGTGAAAAAAACATTTTACTTTCCAGGCAAGGGAGAAAAGACAGTTCATGCACCACTACATGTAGGTGAGATCCTTATCCTTCCTGCAGTCCACAGAATCTCAGAATGCTGCCTAGAGCTTCCCACTACCAGTGATTTCCAAGTTTGTACATACATGCCAAGATGATGCCAGGAAATGTACAGCTGTAGCAGCCAATCTGAAATCAAGGGCAGTTTAACTTTCTGAATCATTCATTTTATATCAAATGTGGAGAACAACTGAAGAGATCCGTTGTCAAAACTTTTGGTGCTTTCCACAAGTTTCTGATGTTTATTACTGCAGCAGAGTAGCAGAATAACAGAGCGAGCTCTATTCCACTGCACATGCAGATTAAGTTTGGAGGTTTCTCTCTATAAGCCAGGTGTAGACAGACACACTCCATAGTATTTTTCTATCTCTAAACAAAGGGGAAAAACCTAAAAAGATTAAAGCCTTTTTATTAAATACACTGAAACTGAGAAGCTGCCAGACTGTCATTTAATACACTTCCCTACACAGGGCCTAGGGGACCTCCTGTGTACGATCACTAACCTGATCTACAGCTATTATGCAACAACATCTGGTCTTGAAGGGCTTTAAGTAAATTTAGATCCAGGTGTCTTCTGCTGGTTTAAAAGCAGAGCTGGTCAGAGCTAAAGCTAAAAGGTGTGCATAACAGCCAGGATCCCCTGGTGACCTGCAGGATTGTAGAAACCTCAGTAAAAATCTCTGCCAGCCCCCTGAGCTGTGCTGGAAATTCTTTGGAAGCAGAAGGTGTATTCTACTTTTAACAGCTCTCTTGGGGCTCAAAAAGCCCCTCCACTCCTGGAATATGAGAACCTTTGCCTGTTTCTATTAGAGCTGGAATACAAAGAGAACACTGGAGAAGTACTTAAATTGAACAAAAATCTGTATGCTTTAGACACTGCCTAGATGAGGGTTATACATATAAGAACTGAAAGACAGAATGGCACTTTTACTATTAGTCATCTTCTCTATAAGTAATTAACATTCTCAGTAATTCAGCTGGATTATAAAATTAGTTCACAAGTTTTTTTCATTAGTCATAGTTCAATTCATTACACCAGCTACAACTCTAAACGTAACCATTTTCAAGGTTTATTTTGATTCATTTTCTCAGGAGTGACACCCAGGTTACTGAAGACTGAGCTGAGCCAAGAACGACCCTGTCAATGCTCCATCTTTATGTCACAAAAACTGGCTAGAAGTAAGTGACAGTGGTACAATGCTCCTCTTGGCTTTTTCATCATGAACTCTGATACCTGTTCTGTTTAGTTGGGCCAGCATCAATTACAGGACACTCACCATCTCAGAACTGATGTCAGACAAGAAGAAACAGTGCTCATGAGCACAATTACTACATGAGATTCTAGATAGCCCAAAGGAGAGCTGTCTCATCTTGCTGAGACACTAAATAGTTGGTTTCAGTGTAAATGATTATACTGCCTTAATGATGAGAACTAAAACAAGGAAGAGGCTTTAATCTCAAAGCACAGCTGCTCAGCAGTAGCTGATGGTCCTGCTCTCCCTCCGTAAAATATACTTTACCTTTAAGACCTTTCATTTATTTTAGTGCTTGGAAATCAGCATGATCTTGTATCAATGCCTAAAACTGCATCTAAATCTTCAATACCTCTGCTTGAAAAGTAATGTAAGAATCACAGCAAGCAGAGACAGGAGAATTAATTTTGGGGTTTTATTATAAAAGTAAAATAAAAATAAGCATTTAAAAAGCACGCTTTTCCAAAAAGAAACAGATATTAAAAAAACTATTTACAAGTAGGAAAATGCCAAACTTGAAAAAAATTTTGAATAAGAGGCACCAAAGTTAAGTTTAAATACATTATTTGAAATATACAAGATTCTTTTAGGATTCTCTTTTTACGCCAAGTTGTCACTGTTGTGATTAATGATTTTTCTTGCCAGCTATTTTATAAGCTGTTTGCATGCAACTGTGCTGCAAAAATTATGAAGAGAGCAGCTAGATACTGTATCCTCTGATTGCTTGTGTGCTTAACCTCTTTAGTAAGTTTGTATTATGCATTAACAACTTCTTTTTTATCTGTAAAAGAAAATCCTCACAGACCAGGGAAGCTCAGTCAGTCTTTCATAGCATCCAGACCTGTGTATTAATGCAGCAGTGGAGCCCCGGTTGTTGTAAACGGCTTGTAAATGAACACAGTTAAACGTACTTGAGGAAGGAAGCAGTGGCTAGGAGTCACATGCTGCAGTTGCCATTTGTTCGTGTTCAGGTGGGATTCTTCCAGTGCACTTTTGATTGTGAGCTCCCTTCCCTCTGGCCAGGATGACACTGATGTAATTTGAAATGTCCCATTTGTTCCTGTAACTGCACATTGCTAACTGAAGATCACTAGTCAGCTATGTAATTGCTTTGCCCTGAACTTTCATGTCCATAGCCCAGGGCCATTTTGCCAAGTGTTAGTGAGGACTTGCTGGTCAGGGAGTCTGAGTAAGTGAAGCTCAGCTTGCGGAAGGAGGTCTCCACACCACTGTCACATGTACTTTCGAGGTCTTGGCATCTGCTATTATAGAGCTCACCTGAGGGACAGAGAAGAGGGACACATCGTCATTTGTGTGGCTTGAGCAAGGTTGCTTTGAGAAAAGCCTAAGGAATACAAACCAACTGGGTTAAGCTCTTCTATAGGAAAATAAGTCTAATGTGCGGTATTGTAATAGGAAAAGCTGTACTAAATGTTTCCAGGCCAACAAAGCATGTGATCTTATGTACTGCTGGCAGAGGATCAGCTTGCAGTTGGAGCTTGGATGGGATGAGAAGCCTGGTGCTCTGCTGACACTAATGCTGTCACTGCACTTGAGTCAGAACTCTGCCCAACTGTGGTGATCACAGGGCAGAAGGTTCTCTGATTCTCACAGTCACACTCTGTGCAAGTGTACAATTTCAGGATGAGGCTCCTATAAAACTTCTAATTTGTGTTATTTCAACTTACAGATTTCTTTTTGAGACAAACACTTGAAGAGCTTTTATCTAGTGACCCCAAAACAGGAACAAGTCAGTAGCCTCTATCACCTGTGCAGGATCCACAGAAGAAGTGCCTGACTGCAAGAGCTGAAACTGAAGGTATGATGTGGGATCAGTGTGACTAAAACAGTGGTGGTACCTTAAGAGTTCAGTCTTGTTTTTCTAAACAAACATCTTAAAATAAATGGTATGATGCCCTCCATGTTGCAGAGGCAGCAGAACCCCTCTTATCCTTCAAAATGAATCTAAACGCGTAATATGTGTACAAGCACATTTTTGGGTGGGTGTGAAGGTTTATTCATGACTGACCAAACAGTTTTCTATAGATAATAAACTGGCACTGTTAGACTGGAATGGAGTGACTGTGGTGTTTCTTTTTTCTTACCAGAAATGCCTACAGTGTTTTTATACAGGGTGTAAGCTTCCACATTTGGCTACAGGCAGCACTACCAGTGTTTGAACAGGAAATAAAAAAGGTTTTTGTTACTAAACCTGGCCAGGCAATGACTGAAAGCCCTGATGACAAACTTCTCACAACCTCTCTTTTCTCTCTTAGTAGAATTCCCTGCCCAAAATCACTGTAGGACCTCCATCATTGAAGGTGCTCAGAACTCAACTGGACATAACATGGGCAACCTCATGTTCCACTGGCCCTGCTCTGAGCAGGCAGTTGGCCAGCAGGACTGCCTGAGGTCCTGTGTAACCTAAGCCACCCCCAGTTTCTTTGCCTACAGAACACTGGGCTATTTTGGAGTGCTACACATTGTGGAAGGAGAAATTTAATACTGAAGTCTTACTGAGAAGTTCAGAAGCCCAAAACACTTTTTAAAATCCAGCTATGAGGGGGGAAAAAAAAAGTCAAAAGCTAATGGCACTTGTACACACCTAGGAGATAACTGCCTATATTCTCAGTACATCCAAGGCATAACCATTAGCAAATGGCAGGTGTCTGGTTTTAGCAAAGGGCAGCAGTACAATGAATACTGTGATGCAGGCATGCTGATTCAAGTAGTTAATTTTTCCTCTCTTTCCTATGCCTAGCAGGTATCTATGATGAGAGCAGCAAAATATTTCTGAAACCAGTAAGCAGGTGAAGCAGTGTGTGCAAGAAGGCGTGCAATCCTAGCAGTCCTAGATAGAGTGGGGAGGGAAAACTCAAAGTCTTAAATAAAGCTCTTCATATTTTGCTGTCAATTTTACCTGTCTCTCCATTTGCAAAGGTGAGCGGTGATGATGACGGAAGAGCTTTCGCTGTGCTGTCTTCCAGGGGAGATGGTCTGCGTGAGATGGACAGTGCTTCCTGAATTATTTCTATGGCTTCTGTGTGATCCATCTGTCTCAAAGCAGTGATCAGCTCTTGAATTGTACCGCCAGACACCTGAAAGAGCAGACATCAGACACTCAGCATCATCCAGGCTGGCTAAAACTGCAGGGCTGCGCTGCCTCACTGTGCGGGAGAACGAGGTTCTCTACATGTGTCAGTGTTCTTTAGAACCTGTTACAGCACATTACCTCATAGTTATCCAGCAGAGTCTTTGATGGGGAAGGGCTCAACCTGAAGGCATTATTAAGTATGCCAAGACCCAGCTTTTGTGCAAGGGTGGACCAGTTTTTGGTTGGATCAGGCAATTCCAATAGTTTGTAAAGCTGCATCTTGGAATTCTCATTCAGCTCTCTCAAATGTCCTGGGGAACAGAGAAATATGTTGGTTTATTATTTATACAAAACATGCACCAGTTCATTTTTAAGAAGAAACAAAGTCAAACTGAAGACTATCTGAGAGTTCAATCTCAGCATTTACAAATGTATTGCTGCAATACTGCAAGTGCACTCTGTCCTTAAGACATCTTAAGGGAATCATGCTCATTCTATGAGTGAGGGGGTGGGAGGGCACTTCTTCTCTCTCACCAGTTCAGTTACAAGCAGGGCAATGTCTTCTGCCACTATGCTTTCAGTACTCAATTACTAGAGGGATATCAAGTCAAGTCTTTATAGGTGTTACCTTGTGTGAGTGAGTCCTCCAAAACCTCTGCTGACTTGTAGGGTTTGCCATTTAATATGTCATACACCTAAGAGAGTACATTAAAGTCAGTATTTAGCAGAAATCTGGTTAGTGTCTATTAAGTCTCAGCAGTGTTGTATAAAATTTCATCTGTGAATGAGCACTTTTTTTCTCTCCCAGACTCAGTGTGATGAAGGATACTGTACAAAACCTGTGCTAAACTTTAGGGAGAAATCTTGAGAAGTTACATCTCCCTTTATTTTAAGCTGTGTCATCTGGCAACTATTTTCAAGACACAGAGGAAGTCTTGGCAGTAAATAAATGGCAGTAGCAGAGACTAAGCAAGGAGCTGCTGCCTGTTTGCAACTAGTCATTTAAAACAAAGCCTGGATTAGATTTCCACCTAAGCTTGGTACCATTCCCCAGCTCCAGATGATTAGAGATGCTGACTGCTTATCCTTTACATTCACAGCAAGCCATATGCACAGTAATCCCCTTAGAAATAGTTTATCACTGTTTGGGTAGAACACAGGAATGCATTTTCCCACCACACATAGGCTGCAATTCTGAAGAACACTCAGCAAAGAAACCCACTGGAGAATGGGCCTTCAAACACAAGCTGCCCACCAGGTAAATACTTTCCCACACTGAAGACTCTAGTGCAACTACTTCAGGAACTGCCTGGTCATTTCTGTTCAGCAGCATTAGTCAGTTCAGTGGAGCTTTCTTCCAGTGCTGTTTCATCAGGGGAGTTTTATGGCTGAGTTAGCTTAATTTTTGAAGGCAAATTCACAAAATGAATTGCAATAATTTTGGATGCAATGAAAGGAGCTGGCTGAGAGAGCTGAACTATCCTTTATAATTAGGAAAAAACCAACAAAAAACTAAAAGAGAAAACAGACCACATACCTCAGAGTTTGCTGCCATATCCAGTGGTGTTGTTCCAGGCACAATCCCTTCATCATCATCTTCATCATCTTTCACATAATCTAGGTCAAACAATGGCTCAAAGTTCTCAATGTGAGGATTTGCACCTGAAAAACAAGTGTGTGTGGGGGGGAAAAGGGGCTTCAAGTTGCTTCTCAATAATACTTAAAATGTGTGTTCTATGTACTGAATGGCAAATCATCTAATTTAGCTACTCCAGGTAAATTATATTTTATATTAAGCAAGCAAGTAGCTTAATATAATAATTGTAATTTTAAAATTTATAAATTTGATAAAATGTAATTTTATCAATTTAAATGTAAAATTGATAAAATGTAATTTTATCAATTACATTTAAATGCTGTCACATCTCTGTACAATGCTACTCTCCATTATAAAGAGGGGAAAAAAAAAGACAAGCTGATCCTTAGGGCCCAAAGAGTGAGTTCTGGTATCTACTGACTCCCAGTCCCATGTTGCCTCACATAGCACAGCATGCATGTGATGAAGGGATGGTGTGGTGCTGCTTTTTAGAGTGTCTGAGAAAGTTGGGGTGTTTCTAAAAGACCAAGCAGGCAGCCTCAGCAGTGAGAGGCTTGGGATTCTGTTTCAAAGGAGAAAAATCAGGTTTAAGTACAATTGACAAAATGTTCCAATAAATACTCCAACTTAATTCTTCCAAAGTGACAGCAATAGGAGACACTAACAAGCTCATGCTTCAGTGATTTTTTTTTTGGCTTTTTATTTCTAAAGTAGTCCAACACTTGCTGCAGATACATAAAAAGATCTTCTCCACTTCTTCAGCTATAAAAGCTAAAAAAGATACTCAAGAAACTTCCCAAAGACCTCACGAAATTTTTTTTGACCAACATAATTTGCCTTTCCAGCCATTAGATGGTGCTGAAGAGTGATAAGTATAGCACCTCAGAGCAGGACTTTCTGAGGAAATTCAGACCTTCTTGCTTTTAACATCTGATGTCCTCCACCCATTTAAATTTAAACAAGTTCACTGGCACATTCTTTTCTGCTTGCAGCCTTCTAACTTGAATTGTCACAGTGAAAGAAGAGTCTCCAGCAAAGATCTATTTCCATACCTGCTGCTTTGAGAACTGCTGCCAATTTTGTTGAGCCCCTTCCAGCTGCTATGTGAAGTGGAGTTGTCCCATCATATGTAGTGCTGTCCACATCTGCATCACCCTAAATTTTTGTTGAATGGCAAAAAAGAAAATAAATCTCTACAATGCAGCTGCAGAGGCTCATGTCAGCATAAACACCGCTACTGTGCAAGCAGCACCATTCCCTGCCTGGTTCCATAAAAACTCTAACTGCTGCCTGAAAAGAAGGAATTAGAAAGTAACTACAACAGTCTACATGCATAGGGTGGTAATGTGCAGGAGGCAGGGGTATATCTCCAAATAGGTCAGGTAGATAGAGCAGGAGGCACAGGGTATATGTCCAAATAGGTCAGGTAGATAAAAGCCACTTCGCATCCGCTGTAAGAGTTCTGCCATCTGATTGCCTGTGGCCTTTAGAGTGGGAGTGGTGTGCACAGAATCCTGCCCTCCTGCTGCTCATCAGAACAGCCAGGCTGGTAGCACATCCATGCATGAGCACAGAGGAAAGCTACACAGCCAGCTGGGATGTGCACAATGAAGGATACCAGGATCAAGGTGTTATGATGAGACAAATATTTACAGATTACACAACTACATCTCTCTGCACATCTCTATACATGTTCTACTTAACACAGAAGAAGGGATGAACTTGTTCATGGTAACTTCAGTGCCTGCCAGCATTACTCAGTGCAAATTATACATGGTATATGCAGTCAGGTTAGGGTCACAAGCTCTAAATTCCTCAACTTGGCCAAAAACTTCACCAGCAGTGCTGAACAAAACAGTAGCACTACCAGTAACTTTGCCACTATACCAGTTCAAGTAATCTAGTCAATAAACAGGAAGCTCCCCTCTTACTTCTGTCATTCTGAAGCACTCAAGGATTCTCAACAGCCTTTAAATATATAATTGAAAAGACCTGGAAGAAAGAAATTCTGTCCTTACCTCAAGCAAAAGGCAGCCTGCCAAAGGGATGTTCTCTTGTTCAACAGCCAAGTGCAATGCAGTTCGTCCAGATTTTTGTTCCTGAGCATTGACATTAACTCCAGCAGCAATCAGCTGTTTGAGGCAGGACATGCTATTTGCCATCACCACCATGTGAATTGCACTGAGACCTACATAAAACAAAACCCATACGTCATCTGCATTAATATTTGTAAAATTCAGAAATGTCACAGTAATGAGTTTCAAAGTGAGAAAATTGTAAAATGAGTTACAGTTACTGTAGTTACTTGAGCAGAAGTAACGTATTTTGCCTGCTTACACACTAAATGATGATAGAATCATAGAATTGTTTGGGTTGGAAAGGACCTCAAAGATCATCTATCTCCACCCCAGTCCTGCTGTGGGCAGGGACACCTTCCACCAGACCAAGCTGCTCAAAGACCTGTCCAACCTGGCCTTGAACCTACTTTCAAGAATGATGCATCCACAACTTCTCTGGGCAACCTGTTCTAGTGTCTCATTATCCTCACAGTGAGGCATTTCTATTTTAGATCTAATCTAAACCCACCCTCTGTCAGCTTAAAGCTAGTCTCACTTGTCCTATCCCTACACGTCCTCATAAAACACCTCTCTCCAGCTTTCCTGTAGGCCCCCTTTAGGTACTGGAAGGTGCTGTAAAGTTTCCTTGGAACCTTTTCTTCTCCAGGCTGAACAGCCCCAGCTCTCCCAGCCTGTCTGCAGAGGAGAGGTGTTACAGCCCCGTGAGCATCTTCACACCCTCCTCTGTCCCTGCTCCAACAAGCCCATGTCCTCCTTATTTATGCTGGGGGCCCCAGACCCTAAGGGAGTACTCCAAATGGAGACTCAGGATGAAGTTAATAGTGTTAATAAATATGTTCTTTGTGCATAAATTGGAACTTGGAGAGTCAAAACTATGCAAGGAAAAAAAAAATCAGATTACAAGGTGAAGAGAATGCAGGAACTACAGAGCTCACCTAGAGCATCTTTTTAGCCTTAAAAAGAAAATCTGCATCTTGGTACTAAACAAGTAGATACCCCACACTGGCCCCATCTGCTACTGAACATCTCTTCTAGAAAATGGTTTGGAGAGTAACTGGTATATTTTAGTATCATCCTCCTGTAAGGTCACAGTAACCTGACACCTCAAAAATACCTGCACCAGAAAGATAATAATAAAGCCTTTTTTTTAAAAACCAACCAACACCCAACCAAAAAAAATCTTCTCTCTCTGAAAAACTGAACACAGTTTTTTGAATCCATGAAGACAATTTTAGGTCAGACATTTCACAATCTATTAGAGCAGGAGTACTAAACTGAAGTCCCCTACACACTGAAAAATGGGAGAACTGTCTCTTTTTGGTTATTTTACAGGCTCTAATTCTGTATGGTCACAAAGTACCAGATATGAAACTCAATACTAGTCCAGAAACTACTTCAAAGGGGATTTCATTCACTAGACAGGAGGAAACATTTTCTTCCATGGGGATTTTTTTTAAAAACCAAGGGTGGCATAAGGAACAAGATGAACACAAGTGTTTGAGGTTCTGTGAGATTGAAGAGAATGTACAGTGACAAAAATTCAAATCCATGCTGTGTCATGTGACCATTATCAATCTTCCTGTTCTGTATAACCACAAAACTGACATGCCTGTGCTCTCTCACCTGTGCCTGTGCATATAAAGACCAAGGACAGCATATGCAAAATGGGGAAAGATGTTATTTTCAGGGTCTGTATCTACCTGTGTAGCAAGACAGTGTTGGCAGGAATTGTGGTGTGTTTGTCTAGTAGGAAAGTGTAAAATATAGCCATTATTATCTTTCCATACCTTCAGCATTGGGGAGGTTGACCATGGGAGATACCTTCTCATTCCTGAGGAGCAGACTCAAAATCTTGTCATCTCCTTCAGCAGCAGCTAAATGTAGGACAGAATTGCCATGGCGATCCAGAAGGCTGACATCTGCTCCAGCCTTCAGCAAGTCTTCCACCACCTTTGCCTGCTTTGTGATTACTGCCAAATGCAGGGGGGTCTGCAGGTGACAGAAGCCATGAGAAGATAAGCACCAGCTACATCATTTGTACAGAAATCTCTGAAACCCATAAAAGCTCCTAGTGTGAGAAGATTGTACACATATACAAGCTTTTATAGTTTGTTGGCTTTGGAGTGGTGTAGCTTCTTTTCTACTGAATACTACAAATAGGGTTTCTACTTACTGGAAATAAAAGCTGCCTTGCCAGTGTCAGCAGCTGGACTTTGGGAGGAACAAAGATGTTGCCTACTCTATAAGCCAGGACACTGACCTGGCTATTTGAGCATTGCAGTGCAAGGGACTCGGGAAATGAGATAATCCCTGTGCCCCCCACACACTGCAAGCCTGCTTCCACAGCTGCCCCATCACCAAGTTCATGCTGCAGTGGGAGCACACGTGTTTTTCAGGCCGAACTCAGATCCTTTAGCAATGAACCATGCTTTCAATTTTGCTCCTGAATCAGAGATTTGCAGCCATGGGCATAGGAGTTCCTTATCCCTCAAAATGGCTGCACAGAAAAGAAGAAAATCCTGCAGTTCTGTGCACTTGTCAAACTGCAGAACAATTGTGAATTTATGCCATGTGTGTTGAACTAGCTGATCCCATCTGCACATTCCCCATTTCTGTGCACCTGCAGCACTGAGCAGCGCTCAGGCTGAGAGGTTTAGGAACCTTCCAAAGGTTGGTTGCATACTGCATTCTTGTCAGTTCTGAGCAGCATCACACTGAACATACACATGCATGTATTTAAACAGTAAGCATTCTAGTGTGGTGTGGAAAATGGTATTTCCAATGCTAAAATCATTTAAAAATTGAGTAAGAGTCCATATCTAGATTATATTGACAGAGGACTTTAAATCCAGTTCTGCACAATAAGCTTGTGTTTGTCAATAGATCTGTCAGCACATTTGCAATTAATTACTGCATCTATAAGGTATATATCAGCTTTCAGAATATCTGTAGAGAAGGAAAATTCTAGACAAGCCTACATTCTCTTCTATCAACAGCTTAAGTGGAAGGTAGGAAGAGATGTAGAGGTTCTGGTAGTCAGGGATTCATTTCCTGTGTAGAGCCCAGCTTTGCTTCCTGCTCAACACAGGACACAGAATTCAATTCAGAATCTTCTGCTTACTTCCAGCAGCCTCCACATTTCAAACTTTATAAGAAAATAAAAATGTGAAGGAAAACAAAGAAGTCAAAATAAATCTTCTGGGACTACCTGTAAGGAATTAAAACCTGCCTTTACTGTTCACAGCAAAACAAATGACACAAGTGTCAGAGTGCTGCTCAATGGCATGCACAATCTCTTTAAAAGAGATTCTTTTCCAGGCAGGTTCCCACAGCATTTTTAGAACATGAATTACAATGCAAACAGGCCAGACAATAGTTGAGGAGACAGAACTGTTCCTGCCAGTTCTTTTCCTCCTAGGTAAAAGACAAAGGGATGGGCTTTTCTCAGTTATTGCAGAAATGAAGGGGAAATCTTGGTGCTCACGTGATGGACACAAATACAATCTGGGCTGTAGGAAGGGGATAGGTTATTATGGCTTCCACATGTGCCTACAGATAACTGATGACGCAGGAACTGACTCATGATCCCAAGTTAAGCAGTGTCAGAAAGGTCAGAGGAGCCAGGAGCAGGCACACTGTAATCCATACCTCTGGTTTAGTAACAGAGAAGCCAAATACTGAAGCCATGAACTGAAGAATTTACTCTTTTTAGCCTGTTCCACAGTTAACCCATGGAGACACTTCTGTTACCATCAAGGAGAATTATGGACTAAACCAGTGAAAACATGCTCTCTTTCCTCCACAACCTTCCAATATATCCTTGTTTCTAAACTTGTTTGCATCAGTCTGATCTCTTCCCACAAGTTGTGGGATTGCACAATAAATCAAGTTGTGCAATTTCTTTTTTACTGGCTAAACAATCAGCAACGCTTATATCCCCACAACTGCGCACCTGATAGAGGTCATTTCGCATGTTAATGATGTCATTGTAATTCAAATCGGACATCACTTCCAGGAGGTTTTTCACCAGCTCAGTATGAAGGTGGATAATTGCTAAATGAAGGACACTGAAACAAACAAAAAACAGATTAACAAATTCACACTGTTTTCAAACTTATTACAAAAGTTTCAAGACTTGGCTGTAGATCTGACCACATTCTGATATAAACACTTTAACTATTAGAGATAATGATTCCAACACTAAGTACAAAGACCTAAAATTAATCCCAACACTGGAAAAAAACAGAAGGTAACTTTTTAGCCCTTCAATCACAAAAGCGAACTCAGGATGGCTTTTGCTGGCCCCTCAGCATTACTTTAGTACTAGGCTAATACAAAAAATGTGCAGCACAAAACGATTGTTTCAGAAATCCTCCGATTCTCTGCTGGTTTGCTGTTTTATCATATTTTGAATTATGCAGCAGATAAACACTTCTTACTGTGAAAACCTTCCTGCATAATTTCCACAAGCCTCTCTGGTACCAAAGCAGATTTTCCCTTATGGGTTTCCCCAGATCTGTGGGTTTTTCTTTATTTCGTTTTCAAACAGAAAAATGACTAAGGACTCAGGCCCAGTGACTAACAACCACAGGATCTGCAACAGTGGCCAGAGGCATCATGCCAAAAAAGCACCTGTTTTGAGACATGAGTGACTGCATAGCAAGTCACTTTTCTTCTACTGGGTTAATGCAATGGCCCTTCCTGTGCTCTTCTCCAAAGGCAGGTCCCCCACCACCAGAGAGTGGCTGGACACAACATGACACCTGGAAAAAGCAGGTTGTGAGTCCATCACCCCTGTGCCACAGAGCTCCATTTGCCTTGCTACCTTCAGACTTCATTTGAAAATCATGCCCTTTGAAACATACCCTGCCAAGCCCTTCGTTGGCAGATGCTGGCCAACTTCTAGACTCATCTTTTAGCAAGTTGCTGCTGACACAAAATATCAGCACAGGACATGTGGTGTGTCTGTTATGGCACTCCAGAAACACCTGAACAGTCTCAGATTTACACTTTTGTCAGAAAAATAAAAAGGAAGTTCCATGCCATTCAGGGCAAGGAGTCATGCTGAAATTGAGATGGAGAGCAGTCAAAACCAGAAGATATTTTAAAAAACAGGAAAAGATAATTTACAAACCAAACTCATCCTTAAAGGGCATTTTTTTATTGATTCGATATACTGCTACTGGAAGTATCATGGCACCTTCCCTCCTTCAAGTCCTCTGTGCTGTACAAACAGTCACACCATTACTGGAAATGTGCTCTTCTCTGCTCTGATAGATGCTTTTTATTATGTTCTGTATCATGCTGACATTTTATTTCCAAATCTCACTACAGAAACACATTTGTTCTTCTACTGCTTTTAGTTCTCATTTCAGCAGCAAGTATTTTAATCTTACCGTACCATTATATGTGATGCTGCTGACTAGACCACGAAAGGTCAGTTCAATTTCTTAAACGTACTTACATGAAAAAATGTATTTAAGCACCACTGTAGAGCCATCAGGTATCTACAGAGCAGTAGTACTGATATAAATACAGTCACAGCCAGTGTTACAATGTCCACTGTAAATGTACACTAATCACAGGTTTCTGGGTTCTCTCTCAAAGCCATAAATTGCTGACAGCAAAGTTTTTTTGAAAGGCTTAAGCAAAAGCTTTCTAGTTGCCATATAATTTTAATGATTAAAGTGAAAACCAGAGCAATTTATTAATTAATTTTGACCTTTTTCTTCTCCCCCAAGAGAGCTGGAAGACAATCACCAAAGCTTCGCTTTGTTAAACAGTTGTGAAGTAATACAGATGTGTATTATGCTCACAGAATAAATCCATCTCAGGAGAAAGGGAACGTGAACTTGAGCCTCACATACTTGCAGATACTTCTTGATCCAGCTAGAAAACAACTATTTATTATCATTCTAAAAAGTATTTTAACTTAGTTAAAATGTCCTGCAAGTCCAAATCTGATGAGCACCTTTTTGGTATTTAAATGCAGGGCCTACTTGCTCAATACTCCTCTAACTCCCCCCTTTCTTTTTTTAAACACAGAAGCTGTACTGTCCATAGCGCTTACAGATTTTGTTTTTAGCTCCCACCTCCTTCATATTCCTGCTTATCTCAAAGCAGACAGTAGGTTTCCATTTGGAAAGCAAAGCTTGTAAAGTAGCTCTCTCTGATTGTGCAGTCCTCTGTCTGTAATCTGAGGCCCATTTTCAGTGAAAATGGAGTGAAAGTGGTAACCTTTCTCAGAGTAATTGAACAGTGGGATACAGGTCTTGGTCACTTGAAATTTTCCTTCTAGCTAGACACCTTGAGGCTTATCTGGCTTCTACTGTTCAAAACACTACAATTTAAGGAAACATAGGTGATTGCACAGGGCCTGCCAGCTAAAAAGTGAGGATGCGATAGTTTCACTTGCTTATGCAAGAGATTATCTTTGTATTTGTTCAGAGCCCTTCTGCTGAATTTAGTTTTAAATAATTACCGACCATTAGTTCTCACAGTACTTCACTCTTAGTTCCACAGAATCTGCATGGCTGTAACAAAATGGATTTCCACTCCAGCTCACATTATGGAAAGACTGACATGCAAATATTAGCAGCCAAGTCTGCCACAAACATCTGTGCAATCCCTTGGAAGACAACCAACAGTACAGTACAGATGTAAGCAAGAGCAAAATAATGTCCTCTGGAAAGAACTTGGTGTCAGTGGGAGAAATGCAGTATTGGACCCTCCAGCTATTGTTTCTACATCTCCCGAAGCACCTGTGTTTCTACATCTACCTGAAGCATCCTGTGAAGATTTAAGGACTTGTATGGAATAAAAAGCAGGGCACTCTCCTTCAACACCAAGCTGAGGATCCCCTAACACCGTGTATCATGATGCAAGCACAGCAATTCACACTTGGTTAAGATTTTAAGTAAAAAAGGGCAAAGAAACTCAAACTCACAACATGCTCAACATACCCTCAATGACCAGATTAATGAAGTTTATAGGGTACATGACTTCTTTGCAAATGAAACAAAAGTGTCTAAATCACAGCTGCACCTCTCCCAAACAGCAGAAAGGAGAAGTGGCACCATCAGTGATTGGCACCCATGAGGGACAGAACAAACTGACTACACCATTCTGCCCTCAAACCTATCGGTTTCAACCCAGCAAGTGCAGTGTGGTCAACTCACTTGTCCCCATTATCATCCTGGACAGCGGTGAGATGGCGCTGAGCTGCCAACAGCATCTTCACGTCTCCAGTTACAGCATAATCGAAGAGAGCGTTGCAGTGGCGCCTGGCAAGCTGCATGGCCTTCTCCAGGAACAGAGCATCTGCAACACAAAGTTCTCTCTTCGTCAGCTCAATTGTTTTCCCTGGAACACCACCTACTTTTGACAAGCACTTGTGCTGTCACAGAAATACAAAGTGCAGACCACCAAGCATTATTCACTGCTTCACTGAGATGGTTGCTAATTACTTCTGAGAGGTAAGGACAGAGGGAACAAATGCCTGGGAAGGAAAACTAGGTGCATGCTGAGCATTCAGGCAGCAGGAACCCTGAGAACAGTCAAATCTAGGAGCTCCCTCTGGTTTGACTGGCACTGAATTAACAGCACTGATGTGCAGTTGTGTGTAGTGAGACAAAAGGAGCAGAACTTGGATCTGGAACTTGCTGGTCCAAGTAGTTTTGCCTTGAGGAAGCTGAGGCACAGGAAGCCTAAGTGACCCATCAAATATTGCAGAGAAGCTGAGAGAAAAGCTATGTAATAAATGCAGGGCTTTGCACTCCTTCTGCAACTCAAATCATGCAGTCTAGCCTGCTTTAAAGCAGCAGCACAGAGAGTCTGTAATTCTGTTTAAAACATTTCACCTTTTAAAATGCTTAGTATTTGTATCCTGATTTTAGAATTATAAAATGGTCAGCCACTGAGATTTCAAAAAGCAGAAGTTGTCATGGTGGGGCGGCAAAAGGGAGAAATGGGAGAAAAGAAAGTCATTTGCGGAAAAAAAATAACTCTAGCTGCTCTGTCAATACTTCTGTGGTTCTGTATCAGCAAGAAACTAGTGAAAATGAAACAGATGAGCTCTGAAACTACAGCGTCATTCTGTGAAGCAGTATCATCTGAAACCAGCCTGTATTTTACACAGTTTCATGTTTCTGTAAAACCTTGTAAGGCTGGGAATTACAAAGTGCAAACAAGTACAACAGACTGTGTCATTTAAAGCACACATGGGGAGACATAGCCAGGATTTCCAGCTACACAAAACCAGGCATTTAGACCGGGTCAGAAGCCTGTCCCTGATGAACACATCACTGCTGTAAGGCAAAGACTCACACAGTTATCCATTAAGCTTATTGTTCTGGTCAGTACATCTCTGTGGCTGTTATACTATATGCCTGGGCTGATGGATTTATATTTGCTATTTACCTATTAACACCAAATGTGTTATATTCAGGATAGATATTCAGGTTAAAGGGTGTTAAGCAATTCAGTTTTTTCTTGTTATACACATTTCCAAAGATCAAAGAACTGGATGTTGAAACTCCCTAGTTTTCCATATCAAACACACAGGAAAGATATCCTTCAAAATATTATATGTATCTTTTAGTCTTATAACCAAATGATCTAGCCTGAAGTACCTATTTTATGGAGCCTGTTCTTCTGCACCAACTGTTTGTATAATCTGGAGCTAGAAATTTCCTCCTTTCATGCCATGACAATAGATTAAAAAAAAAAAAGGTCAGCTTCCTGCCTACAATATTAATTGCTTAGCAAACAGGTAAACAATTCAGACCCCCCTCCTTCATGACAGCTAAATGGACATTGTTATTTCTTCATATCAGCACAAGATTTTGTTCTCTGAACCAGTCATGGGATTTATCACAACTGAAACTACAAACAGCAGGTTGCTTCAGCACCATCCATTCTCACATCACAAGAAGCTACACCTTGGAGGTGTTTCCAGCTACAAACCATCCCCTGTGCCACTTTGGATTCTCAAGCCACAAGTTTCTAGTGCTGTTAATAGCAAGTGTCAGACAGGGCTGACACACACAAGGTAATGTGCTCTCTCCCTGATCCAGGGAGTAACAAAAGTGGTCTAGATCATGTTCCACTTGGTAAAACTCAGAACCAAGACATTCCTTTGTGCTAAATTCCTCCCCACTACTATGTCTCTCTAGTCCAACTACTGTTTTTCTATTTTATGCTAAGCATGAATACTCAAATCCTTTCAAAAAGTGTCCATCAACTGTTTAAAAAATATCCAGGAAATGCACATCTTGCTGTCTGGGAAAGGGTGATTTGTAGTCTTTATATATTCTAGACCTCTGCTGCTAAACCAGTTCTGTTGACTAGCCTTGCCTTCCTCCTCCTTTCATTTTGTTCCCTGAAATAAAAAGACAAAACCCCTTACAACAGTATTAAAATGATAAGATAAATAAGCAGTTCTTTATTAGAAGCTTCCAGGTGTGTCCATAGTTATGGGCTATGGGCACACCCAGTAACAGATTTCTACAGTTTTTGTAAGTTTAACAAATTATCCTATCCAACAAACATTGTCCAATTAGGAGAGCAGTTGGTTAGGTAATTTTCCCCCAGGTACTGCCCCACTGAAGTTGGTCCAAGGCTTCTTTGCTCCACTTCCTGTTATGTCTTCTAAGATTCTAATTGGAAAACAAAATTTTCTTCCTGTAGGTCCTCTACTTGAAAATAAGACTAAACAGTACCTCAGGAATGTGTTAGAAGGTTAGCTTATTACTCTGAAATCTAAGAGAAAGGGTAGGAAAAATACCAGGAATTGTATAACCACATATTAATGGTCTACAAAGCTACAAATATATGTAAAATACATAAAAAGCAAAAATTTTTAGGCATTAGTTTGATGTGTAACACTTTGCTACTGCAATTATTTTACTGCGTATTTGCCAAATGTAAAGAGGTACCTTTACATTTTAAATTCAAACCAGTAATTCTACTTTGCACACAGTTCAACAGTGTTGCAGGGAAGGCCTACTGCAAGTCAGTGACATCCATTAACTCATCCACTAAAGTCTCTCAAATATCAAAAGCCAAGTCAACTGCTGAGTTATATTCCCTCTGCCTTCACTGCTTGCAGCTTAGCTTCCTTCCTCACACAAGTTCATTCAAAGGCAGTGTTAAGCATGCCCAGCAGGCAAAGCTGTCTCATCTCCTTGCATGACAAGCAGAAGCTCAAGTGTGCAGTGGCAGCAGAAAGTTGGAAAGTTATATAGAGAACTAGGTATAGGGACAGACCTTAGATCTTGGGGAATTTTCATGTTGTGAAAACAGCAAGCAGACATTTTTGGAGTTTCCAAACCTTTAATGCTTGCTTTGCAGTACTGCAGACTGATTTACCCTAAAAACATTTACTTGCTCACTTACCCTGCCACCTGCAATCGGCTTCGCTTACTTCTGTTTTACAGGAAAAAACAGATTCCTCCTTTTTCTCATTAACAGCAGACATTCTGCACTCAGTCCTCTCCACGGCTTCCACCTTCATGTCACATTTCATGTCCCATTGGTCATTTTGTTTATCACAGCTCTTTCTTTCTTGTTCAGCTGTGCAATTTGATAGACCTTCTAACAAAAAGTAGAATAATTAATGTCTAGTACTGTTGTTTTTTTTCAAATACAAATGATAAAATCAACTAGACAAAACCAAACCCTGAAAAATGAATACAAAAATTTACTTCAATGTAAAACTTAGCACTAAACTCACAAATCATAATATTCCAGATGCCAACACACATGGACAGACACAGTGATGTGACTTGCTCCAAAGTGATGTTAGGTCTTTGACAGCCTCTACTTTAGAAATAAACTTTTACATATTACAACAGATTTGCCTCTCTTTTCATGGTACAAGAACGTAAGTCTGAAGTACTCACACAAAATCTAGCAGAATTACTCAGACACATATTTTTTTCCTAAAAGCAAATTCATCCCCAAGACTCTGGAAGTATCTACGGAGTAATCAACATGTACATCTGAAATCACCTTCGTATTTTAGGAATCCAAGAGTGTCATTATTAACGTAATCTTTTCCATTGATTTCTCTGGGCTACAGGGTAGTACCAGACTGTGGCAACAAAAGAAGATACATTTTCTGTGGTCTAGTCCTTGGGTCATCTGTAATCAGCACATTCAAGCAAGCAAGAGGGCTGTTGCTTGAAACAATACACTGAATACAGAAGCATATGGAGGGGTTTTAGTCATTGCAGCTCAGGACTGCACAGTAAAAAGTAACTACACTTGCAGAGGAAAAAATAGAAGCAAGGCAGTATAGGCTACACAAACCCCTCTGCTGCCAGAGGTTTGAGAAGAGGCCCTCTCCAGCACGCTTAGCTAGACCTGCCTGACACTTTGGCTCATACTGTAGAAGAAAATACAGGCCAAACTCAATTCAACTGTTGGAAGAAAGACATTTATGCTGATACCATGTTTCATGCCAGCATTGGACTTTGTTGTGCCAGGGAAATGCATCCCTCCAAAAGCAGAGTATCCGTATGAAGGAAAACTGAACCCTAAAGAAAAGAGAAAGATTAAGAATCAATATAGAATTACATCCTAAAACAACGAGAACACCATCAAGAACATTAACCTAAAGAACTGAGTTTTTGTTTTCTGCATACCTTCTGCTTTATTTCATCCATTTAATTTTCCAGGCTAAAGGTGAGCTCTCCCCTACACCTTCAAAAATCCAAAGAAATTCTAAGTGGTTGGATAGTGACACTCTCTATCCCAACATCCATAACACCACACAAATGTAGCATCGCTATGTCTTTCCTCTAAAACTCAACTGAGACATCACAAGCTGCCTCTGTGCTTTTGAATCTTTGTGATTACAACACATTTGTATTCTGGAGTTATGCTATACATGTGCTGCCAGCAACACATGTAGCAGTTTGAAAACTGCTGCTCTAAAAAAAGGGCTGTGGTTCAGGTGGCGTTTGCTGACCTATACGTTTTTCAGCTGCAAGAACCAAAGCAATGCTGTCACGATCCTGCATATCAGATATACTCTGATTTCAGACAGAGCACAGTAGAAAATTTACTAAAGAGTATCTCCAATTTTTTAACAGTTCTTTGCACTAACAGGGTTAATTTGCCAAATTCCTCTCATGGTCCAAGAAACAATTCAGAAATGATAGTTAACTGAGCTGTCTCATGAATGTCAGTGCCTCCAAGGCCCTAGGATACAATGAAGCTTCCAAAGTGGGAAGGCAAATGGGATGATGAAGTGTTTAGACTAAGGGGATGCTTGACTGAATTGAGTTAACAGTAGAATAAAGGCAACAGAGTCAGGTCCTAAATGCCTAGGAGACAAAATCCTCTTTACATTTTAAAAATCAGCATAATCATCTGTCCTGTTCTCAAAGTAGAACCCTTTTCCCTCTTTGCCCAAAAGTGCTGCCTTACCAGAGCCAGCACCACCACCTGCCCCTCCATACATGCCACCACCTCCGGTGCCACTGCCTCCACCATAGCCATCGGAGAAGTTGGGCATGAGCTTCTGTCGTTTCCTTTGCACTTCTTCTTTATCTGGATAGAAGGAACAGAGAGAATAGGGAGTCAGTCCTGCTGGTGGCAGGCACAGCACACACAGGGTGTGCATACAGAAAGCATCGCTACAGTTACTAGTTTATAAAGGACAATGCGGAGTGTGATAGAAGAGTCAACTCTCCTCAAGCTCCAAATAGCAGAAAATCTTTGTACGTACTAAAGCAGAAAGAATTCCTCTGAGAACAAGCCAGTGCCAAGTCCTCAGTCAGACCAGCAGCATTGCTTGGGCCTCCTTGGTCTCTTCAGCCATGTCACTGCCTTGTGCTCAGACCCAGGGGGACACATGCAGAGATGTCTTGGGGGGATCAGAGCTTCCTTCAAAAGTGTCTCGTGTACTTAAAGCCCTGGAGAGCAGTGGTCCCAAAATTCTTCTATGTCTAAGCCAAGTCATGAATCAGCACAAGTGCTCCAAACCCCAAATTGGTTGAAGAAATTTTGCCTTTGGGAAATATAAGCACAAGCTCTTCTTCCAAGCAAATCTACTTCAGAAATTGAGCCTTATCAAAGGATCACAAGGCACTTTTGAGTTTCAACAGTGCAGAGTACCTGCAGTGCCCTTTCAACTTTTGTTTAAGGGATGGCAAGAAATGGTGAAAATTATTTACTTAAAATACCAGCCAGTAACAGCCACTAGAACAAAGACAACTTATTTTCAGGCAGGGACATATTACTGTCAAACCATGCTGAGTAGCAGGAGAGAAAAAAAATAGCCTAAACTTATTTTACAGTATAAGTACTGAATAAGACTTAGAACCCCTGGAAAACAAAACACAAACATTTAAAAAGGAATATCCCAATAACTGGGGAAAGTGAAAATGTCATGACAAGAGCTATAAAAATAGGGATACAAACATTACATGGGTTAAAATCCAGTAGAACTGCTGAGAAAAGAATGAAATATCATTTGCTTATTAAACCATCTAGTAGTTTTCAACAGCCATATGACAAAAAGAAATTTCATGCACAGGCACATCAGTCAGTGCATCAGATGAGACAGCTGAATACATGAGACAGTACACTGACAAAGCCACGTGCATTGTTTCCAGGTACACATGATGTTTAAGTATGTATGCATGCACACATCAGGCATACTCACACTGACGAGGAGAGAAAACCCTAGAGAGCAATCTAGTCAGAGAAACACAAAAAATCCACATATATGGGTCTAAGTTTGTGGGAACATTAGCAACAAGGGAAAAATATAGTTCCTAAATGGTAATGTCATGATAAGGTTGTATAGGGGATCTGAAAATGCACATAATGTTGAATTAATTTTACTCAATTAAGAGGTGCATAAAAGAGGTTTGCTTGAAATCTGGTAACTTTGCTCTGCAGCTGAACACTGCACTTCCCTTAACACTTGTGCAAGAGGTTCCTGAAATCATTACCAAGAAGAAACCCTCTGGCAACTCTGGAAGCTTTTATGAATTCATGCTTTGTGCTGTTTTATTCTAAAAGTTGTGAAGTAGACTCACTTGGACCACCACCACTCCCTCCTCAGCTGTCCTGAGTCTCTCACCACTAATGCAGATTTATTTTAGAGACTTTGACAGGGAATTGATTTCAACACTGCTCTACCTTAGGCACAGAAAACATTCAAGGTCAGAATTCAGTAGTGTACCCTGCAGGCAGGTAAACTGCTAAGCAGAAGGATAATCTTAATACACTGAAACACCAGTTATGACTTGGGCCTCAAGGCATTTCCATATCATCAACATTATTGGTATTTAAAACCATGACTGCCAATGTCATTCCCGTCAAACATTTCAAATACAGACTTCAAAGGGCACAGATCTGCTGATTAAACTTCTTTTCACCTATAATTCAGAAAGCACGTCCAATACTGACTCTTCTACCTCTGTTAAGCAACTAAAATTTTAAACAAGAGATTGAAGCAGCACTTTACCTGCTCGCATGAGAAATGTCTTAGGCTTACTAAACTAGTACAGGCAATTGGAAAATACAGAAACATCAGTGACATTGGCATGACGGTAAAAGGTGAGAACAGCAAAATATGTGCCTTTTCCACCAGTAAAATCTCTTTAGGTATTATTTGGCAGAAACACAGAGGAAGAGTGCCATCTACTGTATGGATAGGCATGTGTGCATATAGGGAATCTGCAAGGAACAAGCCTCTCTTGGAAAATACGCATGGATTTACTGCCTAGCAGTCCTACAACACCACCAACAAAACCCATTATAAACCCACCACACTGCATATTGACTCTGCCCAAAACATGGAGGCAAATATATTTTCTAAAAATAACAGCTAAAACAAAAAATTCCTCATTCAACCAGTTCTATCTTATTAAAAACATTCCGAGAGACCCTACAGTTTCCATTCCCAATCTGTACAACGGGCTTAATGAGTTACCTTTGATTTCTGGATAGTAGAGAAAAGGCTTTGGTTCACTTGTTTCTAGATCAGATTTCCTACGCAGTTGTACAAACACAGATGCTGGCTTTGTGATATTGACATCTCGGTATTTGGGTGTTTTGAACACAATAGCAAACTGTGAAGGAAACAAAGACAAGCATATCTGTCACAGAGCATGGCTTTTGACAACTTGGCTTTTACATTTGCACTATTTTGAAGGCATTGGTTTAGGGTTTGGGAGGCAAAAGTTCAGAGCAAAGGGCTGTTACAACAATAAACTTCAATTTTAGCTTTCAGTTTCACCTTTGAGGTTGACTCCTCAGAAAAAAAGCCTTTTGGGAAAGACAGAACTGCCATGCTAAGTGCTACCACATCTCATATGTCAGTACTGCACCGTTTGTCCCCTCATCCTTCAGCATCTCTTCTGTGGCTTTCTCAGTGTGTTCACAGTGGCTCTCAGAGCTGTTTATATATCCTATCCCATTTTACAGGGGGTGCATGTTAAACCAATGGGGCTTTCTCCTAATTTCCTTGCACTGTATTCCTAGTCACCTAACAGATGTCTTTAAAGAACTGTTAAGTTTTTATTATTATTAGGAAGCAACAAACCAAAGAGGAGGTCAGTACAGGATACAGATGCTTTTGCATAATTTACAAACTATAACATAATCTTAGCTTACAGAGATGGGAGAATCCTTAACAAAGGACAAATGCTCTGTTACTTACTTGTCTATGTACATCCGTAGGAGAAAAATCTCCAAAGCCTTCCCACATACCACCATTCTCATCCTCTTCATAGAAACGTATTTGAATATCATCTGCAAAGAATGAAAGTAACACTCTGGGATGTTTGTGCATTTTTTTAACCTTTGGGTGTGGTTATATCAGGTAAGTATCAACATGGTTACTTTTTGGCTGGATGAAAATACTACACAATACATCAATTACCTCTATCTGTTTTATGAAAACAGCAGAAGTAACCCATTTTCAACATCAACTTTACATCAGCCTAATCCTAATGACTTCACTGAAATTGCTATTTACTGAGCTGTAAAAAGAGAACTAGGTTCACATCATCTTCATATTCTAGGGTTATAAAACATTCCAGAGGTGCCTTATTTGGAACAAACATGTAAGGAGGGGAGAACTTGAAGTGTGAAGTGTAGAAACCACCCTCTCTCCTCCAACAGTTTCAGTTCAAAAAACTGTAGCAAAACCTGAAGTGCCACAGTTCAAGTTCCGCTTGCTGCTGGCAGAGTGCCACGGTGGAGCTGCATCTCAGAGACGTGGGGGGAATCCTTCACCCTCCAAACAGCTCAGGCCAGAAACATGGCCTTTGGCTTCTGCTCCTCTGAACAAATTTTCTTTCATTCTCTATTTAGTTATTTATTTATATTTTTAGGAAAAGCATCTCACGAGCAAATTCATTCCATAGCACTCCCATGAGAAAAAGCTAGAAAAAGCCCATTGTCTCTTAAGGTGACTGATGCAGGACAGGCTTCTGTAGCAGACAGACTGCTTCCCCTGGTGCTCCACCTGCTAGTCTCAAGACTGTGAACTACCACTTCCAGTCCTGCTGTCCTGCATGCTCAAGTTCCTTCAGGCAGGAGGTTTCTGAAGGCAGTGAGGTCAGGGGAAACCCCAGTCTGGCTGAGGGGAAACCCCACCTCAGGGCTTCCACTGAGTCAGACATTTATTTATTTATTTTATGCATAAGAGTTATGTTTTATCTCAGTCCTCCTGATGGCAGAGGGTAGATGCACTATTAGAGGAAAATAGTTCTTTCAAAGTCCCTAAAAGTGCCCAAAGCTTTCTCTCTTCCCTAAGTGGTAGAAGGGCATTTAGAAGAAAGAGAGATGGAAAAGGACAGCCTGCACCAACAGAAAATGTCACAGTGGTTTTAACAATGTGAGCAGGAACTGTTTCCAAATAGATGAGAATGGGGCACCCACTCTACCATGTAATCTACACCAGGCTGTCCCAAGTACTACCTGTAGCTGAAAAATACACAAAGGATCTCCCTCATTCCCATCTTTTTTTTTTTTTTTTACTTAGCCCAAATATAACAAACCACATTTAACCATTATCTTCCAATAAAAAACAAAGTATCCCAATCCACACTGCTGAATTCTCACACATTCAAAGTCATGAGCAGAGACTGAAAATGAACCTGTGAGAAATATCTGTTTACACTGAGTAACCTCTACCATAAGAATATACCTAAAAATGAAGTTATTAGCAGCAGTGCTGAACACATTAAGCTCCCATCCATGGTTAATAGAGAATACTCATACTTACTCTTCACAATCAGGAACTTAATAATAAATCAAAAACTTTAGAATAATTCAGAGCAGGTGTTAGTTACTGGAGTCAAACATCACCCAGTACCCACCAACCCCCAAAATTCCAGAACATGCACAAGGGTAGAAACTTGAGAAGAACAAAGATGATCACATGGTCCCTGTGGAAGCAAGAGAAGCTGAATTTGCTTTGCAATAGACTATTTTGATTTATTAAATCTCTGGACTACTGCCTTGACTTCCAGAAAGGCTAAGTACTTACAAATCCTGCTGCACTATCAGAGTGGGACAACACTAAAGACAGCATGGAAGGCTCCAGATCAACACCCTGGTGTGCCTTACAATACTCATTACTCTTACCTTTCTGAACTTTGTCACAGAGCAGGTAAATCTCTTCCCCTCCTGTCACACACCCTGCTGTTCTGTCCATTCTTACAATTTTTAGGTTGGAGGCATTGGGAGCTTCTGTTGAAAGGGAAGATGAAAAAAAATTGCTTAGACTGTAACAGATTTACACTTCAAAAAACACAACCAAGCACAACACAGAGAAATGCAATAGAAAGACAAGCTTCTGATATAACCTACCTGAATTTGTAAACATGAATAAATCAAGGGCTTTTCATACAAAAGACAATTTCGTCTAAGTTTTGACTGAACTGTGAACTACAAAATAAGGCCCCAGCCATTGCAGCACAATTACTGCATTAGCAAGGTAACCCAGCAGTGAACTGCATCCAGCACCCTACACTAGTACTCATTTTATGACAACAGGGCTGTACAAGAGAACGTCAATTTTTCCTCCCTGCTTTCTGACAGACTGCCACTCTTGAGAGGTGTTTCCTTTTTCTTGCTTCTTGCTATCTACAGTGCTTTGCTTTACACTGTGGCTTACTTGAAAGCATGCCAGTTTTTGGCCAGTGAACTGGACAGTGACGAAAAAGCCCATCTCCACAGATCCTAGCAGATCCAGTGATAAAAAAGCCCACCTCCACAGGATCTCCATCAACAGACAACTATTGGTCCTCAAGACAGAACTATCATCTGATAAGTGAAAGCAGCTGTGACAGGCAAGTTATGCTACCACAAGTTATGTCTGTTCTGCAAAGGCTTGAATGGTGCCAATGAAGTATTCAAAAAAAAACCCCAAACAAAACTCAAGAAAATTCTTTTGAAATTAGCAATTAAGAATTCACCTTGGGAGATCAGAAACTAGTAACTGACATCTGTGTAGCAACTTACAACAGCAGAAACACACAAACAAAATGTCACCTTTGTTTGTCTCCATAGTTTAGGACAATATTTTTGACCTAACTACATTTCCCAATTAACAGCAAGGCACAGACTATAATAGAACAGTTGCATTTAGTACCTTTTGATCTAGATTTTGTCCTTAAAAAGCAATAATATAGCCATGACTGATGTACAAATGAAAAAAAAAAGTACTTTTCCTGAGTCATTACAGAATGACTATCAAGAACATGGGAATCCAAAGTCTCAGGAAGGAAAATTCAGGCAGCAGAAAGGGTTCAAGTAAGATGAGTCAGTATAATTTAACAGCATAGAGGAAAACATGAAGTGAAAAAATTCTCTCAGAAAAAAGACAAATAGAGGAATGCTCTAAAAAAATACTGACAGATCTAAAGGAAATGGTTGCATTATCTTTTAAAATATGGACAAGCAGATGGTCTTCAAAACTGAAAGGTGTCAAATTCTCAACAAATATAGAAGCAATTTTTTTCCTCGTATCTCATGTAACAACCCTTTGTCACAGAAAGCAACTGAAAACTCTGCAAAATTCAAGCCCTTCTTATGGACATAACAAGAACTTACAAAATCCTCATAATAAAAGTGGCAGGATTAAACATGCTAACAGCAAAATAAAATCTTTCTCTATGGCTTACATCACCATCTATTAAAACCAGAATCATACTGTATGTACACAGACAGACATGGGGCTAATTATCCATGGGCTACTTACTTGTTTTTCATCAAATACCAGGCAGGCAGGGCTAGATGAGTCTATGTACAGCAATATCTACCTGTCATTTCTGTGTGCACAAAAGCCTGCTCCTAATTAAAAAAGTAATTAAAGCCAAATATACTTACTGCTGTCATATATTGCATCTGATATAACGGGATCAAGTCTCCGTGTGAAGCTGCCGTTGCTGTCAGGAAGGAAGGCTGTGAACATGAGCCGCACCACGCTGAGATCCATTTCCTTGGTCTGCTGTATGGCTGCCTGGCGAATGATTTCTCTTTCTCGTTCTGGAATTGAGAGACAGAGGAATTAACACAAAGGGTAGGGCATCCTTAACAAAACAGAGAGAACAAACAAACATCCAAAGGCATGGATAGGGAGGAAATGTCTTCTTTTACATTTAGCATCCATTGGGTTTTTCCTTTCTAAGCAGAGTGGAACAGCTATTCAAATTATACTGTGTTCATCTTGCAGTTTGTGCATCAGATCTTACTTAAGTTATATAATTAAAAGACAGAAAATTACTATTTTCTGCTCTCAATTTATAAAGGTGTTTTGAAAAGGATGAAGGCCACCCCTAAGGACACCAGAATACCTGGTGTTAAGAGCAGTGAAAAGACAGCTGGCCCCTCTGTACAGTACCTGAAAGCAATGCAGACCACAGGTTTTACAGCAATATGGGTGAAATGCAGCTGAATGAAAGTGTTCTCAAAAGGAGGCCTCTAAGTTAATTAAGGATATCATGTCTTGCTGCAATAATGCAGAATTACTCTATTTAAGAGCTTAACATGCTCTTAAACAGCATAAGAGCAATGGAATACAGGTGCAGAGGTTGGTACATGCAGCTGTGGAAGGAAGTTTCTCCCTTCTCATGTATGCATTGACAGCAGACTCCTTTCAGATTGCCTAAAACATGGCAACAATGCACCACCTCTTAAAAGCACATAGACATTGGCTGTTGTCCTACACAAGGTCTTTTTCTAGGTAGGAATCTATGTTTTCAGAAGCTCAGCCTCTTTTTAATCAAAGACCAATTAAAACCAGGCCATCATGTTCACATACCAGTTAGCTGCCTGTCTTCACATCCTTCTGCCTGCAGATAGCTGAGTTCTGGATGCACCAGGAGTCCTGGGTTGTATCCCTTCTTGCAAGCATCTATCATGCGTGTTTCCAGAGTTTCAAACACTTTCTTCTTCGTGACATGAAGTATTCCAAGATTTGCAAACCTGCCAAATTTTGATTGGGGGAATGCTTTAGGCCAGACTTGCAGAAGGCAGCCTTTCTCTTACCAGACAGAGCTACACAACCCAAGTCTACAGAAGGACTCCACAGGCTTACTTAGGCCCTATTAGTGTTTGAGGGAGAAGTCTCCATCAAGAAAAATTCAGTCAAGATCACAAAATGTGTAAAATGTGCACCATCATATGACAGCGATCATATGGGTGCACTTTCCTATGGCATAAGTAGTAATCTGTCAGGTTTCAGATTTCCACTGGGAAAGCAACTTAGGAAATGTTGGAAAATCTGGTAGTCACACTTTGTTTTCTGTGTCTTGGCAATGACACTGATATGTCATTCTGTTTGTCTGTTAAGCAGAGCAACTGCTCAGAGTATGCTTCATCTGTTGAAAATGGTTTGGAGAGCAAGCTAAGAAGCTGAAAACAGTGCAGTATTTTACAAATAAAATGTTTTAAGGAAGGCTCTGGTCATTCTGCAAGACACTTTGGGTATCTATTTGAATGAAAATTTCCATAATACAAGGTGCATTTTTATAAAAATCTGCTGCATATTGAAAAATCAATTAGATTTGGAAGTAAGAAAACAAGACAAGAACTCAATTTTCATGTGGGTCAAGTGAGGACAGGAAAGCTGGTTCTAAACATCTGATGAAAAACAAGACAGATTAGAAAATGAGCCAAACTTTTCAAGATGAAAAGGAGCATTTGAAATAAAGCTATTTAAATTGTTGTGCGCGGTAAAGTCAGTGCACTGGGCTTGGACATCAAAAGTTACAGTTTAAAAGAATCTCTCTCTCCCAACCTTCTCAGCTTTTTAAACTTCATCATCTTCACCAACAAAGACATTCTTGAGATCACAGAACTCAAACTCACAGCCAGCATGAAACCTGATCTAAGTCTTAAAACACGGTTGGGAACTTCAGCTCCGTTTACCGATATAAACAATTATTCCTTCAAATTAAACAAGAGCAGGCCAGCTACAATTTCACTAGAGTCTTTCTGCTTTAAACTTTAAAAATTTGACTTATGCAGTATTTTCATGTTTATACTTGTCCTGCATTAATTTCAAATTTTCTAATCCTACTTTCTTAATGTTTTCCATTACATTTCTATTGAGAGGTTTCAATAAAAGTAAAATATTGATCAAAGAGGTAACAAAATGGTAACACTAATTTTATTCCCTTCTCTGATCAAAACTCCTTGCATTTTAAAGAATGGACTTACAACACAAATTTAGACTGCACACCAAGAGATTAAAACTATACAAATTCTAAGTAAAAATTAGTTACTTAAATTTATTTAGCTTGATTAGGAAAAATTCTACAAAGGTGAACAAAAACCCAATTAAATTTTCTATTTATGATACAAAAAAAACAGAGATCAGGGCATGGAGACAAGTGCTCCACAGAGCTGCCTCTTAGGAGTATTTCTGTATTGCTTTTTACAGTCTTGATGCTTCCCCCACAGCTCAGTTTTCCAGAGGAGCTCCCAGACTTACCCTACAACCATGTCCTTGGGTCCGGCGATAACCGTGCACACGCCGTCTTCGCAGAATTTACCCACCAAGCTGTGAGCGTGTAAGTGGACGTATTTCCCATTAGTTACTAACTGGACAATTACTTTTGCAGGTCCAACATAATTGCAGATCTGTAAATAAATATGTTAAAAATGTGGGACAGTTTGCTCACTCTTTTTTAAAAATGGAACCAGTAATGATTCCAGGTGAGTATTTTTTGTCAGTTAAGTACAATCGAGTTTACATAGGAGAAATGTATATGCATTTCTTCATGAAATACAAATGGCAAACTAACTGTACCAGATAATCACTTTCTTTTGCAATTAAACTTGACATGCAAATGACAGAAGTACTGACCAAAAAATCTGAAGGAAAGCCTCATCTGTTTCTTAAAACATGAATCTCACTTTTACATTCTGGCCATTTAGTCCACATTGCTGTCCTCAAGTTTCAATCAGTAAACTGAATTCACAATAAACATTGTTACCCATTAAGAAGCATATAGAAAATTAAACTCAAAACCCTGCATTGTTCAGCCCAATTCAGAAAGACTTTAAAAATTACTTTTAAAGATTATGATTGTTATAAAACATTTTGGCCACATCACAATGACTCCTCAGGCAGAGATTTTACAGTGAATAAATTCTACATTAATAGGCATTTTGTTAGTTCAATGTACTTCATCAACATATATTACTTGGTACAGTAAATATCTCCCTTAAGTGTACACAAGGATATGTAATGAAGTCCCATCTAGGATTTTGCTGGACTAGAACGATGATAAACTGTGTGCTTTCTTTCATATACTCAACTCTGAAAGCCTACAAAGCTTTTTTTACCCCTTGCCACAGTTTCTAATCATCGTACATTTTAACAGCCTTTAATAAAAAACAATGCCTCAAAAACACATCTAAAATTACTAATAACATACCATACTGGTAAGTTATTTGCTTTACATATATTATTTAGAACTTTATTTTCTTTCCTCACTCCAAGGCAGTATTACTCCAAGGGTGTTACGGCTTATGCACCACTTTCAAATTATGCTGAACATAAAATTACTCCACTTTTTAAAAAGCAAACATTATCTTCCCTTCCAATTCACTTAATTAACCCTTTTATCAATGTTGGGCTTTTCCCCCTCCTCCTCTAATTTTTCTTCTAATTTGCCTTGGGCCAAGTTCTTTGTATTACAGCACCTTATAGATCTAATCAACCAAGGTATTAAAGGATCATGATAAACATTAAAGTGATGAAACAGTGATGAACTGAATATTTAAGGTTATATTGTTGATAAAATGCTGATAGTGAGGGATTGCCTCGATTTCACCACATTACTGAGTCCTGCTAGCTTCCTTCACTCCAGTTAACCCCTCTCTTGAACCCATTCCATCACAGCTGAAACACTTTGCATATGTACAATGTGTGCCCTCCCTGCCTTCCTATTCATTGCTGAAAGCAAAAAAAAACCCAACAAAACTCAACCATGAAAAGGTTGTTCCAGGAGGAGCAGGTGTGCAAAAGCCCTCTCATTACCCACTCCTGCTAGGTAGCTGCATAATACTGCAGTAATGTGCATTTTACAAGTGGCAGTTTCTAAATTACAAGACAGAGGGCTGATGCTTCCCTCCTGTTTCCACATTAAAATCTGGACTGAAACAGTACAGAGATGCAGGATAATCACTGCTGGACTATTTCTGTCATTTACCAGCAGGGAGAAAATTCTTATGTACCTTTCTCAAAGTCATCTGACAATAAGAAGAACTGCATTTGGTGCTACCATATGTTACCACCACTGCTACAATTAACTTTCCAAAAAGGTAGCTTAAAAAAAATTATTTTCATTTTACCCCTCACTCAATGAGCCTTTCCCTACTACAAAACTCCCAGCACATCTGTAGTGCCATATTCACTATGAATAACATCGATGTTCTGGTGTCACATCAGAAAAGTTCAAGACAATCCTTCATCAGCTGTAGAAACCACAGTGAAACTGGAGGCAGGACTGCTGCACGTCAAGGACTTTCCAGCCTCTGAAAGCACAGATTGCAATCTGCCCTGTTACTCAGCTCAGCATGATCTTTGCAGTCTCTCCCTCTCAGGGGAAAAACAAAAGGGCTCCTAAAACGTAATACCTTATGTAGGTCATAAGGCAAGGAAGGACTATTTTTGTCATCCAGTCTGATGTCCTATGCTGCAAAGGGGACAGAATGTCTCTGAATGTCTTCTACCTTTATTTCTTGTAGACAGACTTTCCTAATTGATTTTGAGTCATTTGGGGTAACTTGGTGCCCAGGAAAATAGTCTGAGTGCTTAAATATCCTTATGTACCATAAATTAAGTCTGAAATAAGTTTTCAATGTCCTTGAATCATACCACAAATTCAGAATAATTTAAAATTAATTCTGGCACTAAGGTATACAAGTAACTATCAGCTTTTGCACAGGAACTTAAGAAACACTGTCAAAGGCCTGAAAAGGTAGAAGGTGTGTTACAATGCTGAATAGGGATTATGGTTTTGACACAAAAACACACTCAGCATTTAAAGGAGATAGCATGTGGATGCTGTGTGGCTGAAAATAAGAGCTGTGATCCAAAAAACAGATATTGAACTTCAAATTCAAGGTGAGGGGAAAAAAAGAAAAGAAGTTCCTGGGCAGAGTATAGCTATAATACTTGATTACATCCTGTACCTGAAGCAGCACTCAATTGATCTGATAAAGTTAAAAGGCTGCAGGCTTACATTTATCTGCTCTTTCTGTTTGAGAGATTTGTCTGAATGATTAAAAGGACCTTGTAAACTCGAAATTGAGTCAATTTCAAGACAAGAGTGAAAGTTTTTTCAGTTATTTCATGTCCTCTTGCAAGCCAGATCCCAGTGAATTTTTATAGGTTCCGAAACTTTACAAAAACTTTATAAGAACATTTTCATATTTCTAAGATGTTTTTCCAGTTATTCTTACAAGCAAGAAATGAAAACAATTGGTCAACAGCAGGAGCAAATGATGGAAAAGACCATGTCAAACCTACAATGCCAGCATTGCAAAAACACCTATTTCTCTTTCCAATCCCTTTGTTAGAGCAACTGCAGCCCCAGCCCTGCCTGTCCTTCAGAGTGTGACTACTGCTGTCCTCAACAGGCATGTACAAGAAATGTTCCAAAGATGAGGCATCACTCTCTCTTTATAAACAGTCTGTTTTTACAGAGCAGTATCTCTCTTTTTTTCAATTGCTAATTGAAGACAAAATATTTCAGATGTGGTATGAATCGTGTAGGCAACTGAGTACTTACTTAATAGATTTAAGGAAAAGCAATGTCAGGTAATTTAAATGGGAGCTGAAGATCTGATCCTCTGACTGGAGCTAAGTGCTCTGCTTTACAAGCCCATCTGAAGAGATTCTGTGCCTCCTATTCAGCTAAATCAGCCTTACCAGTAAAAAGCTCAAATCTCACTGAATTTGATTCAGTAGATCTTTAAGAGAGATAAAGATTTATACCAAAAAGTCTGCTTATTTCTGTTTCATGTTTATTCCTTAATTCAGCTGTTAGGTGATTTTTTTGACTTGTAATCAGCAATCTGTATCACTTTACATTTAATTCCTATTGGAGGCGGGGGGGGGGGGGGAAAGCAAATAAATATGCTCCTTTTGTCACCAAGGCTCATCAGCAAAGTAATCTTCCATAAATTCTCCTCCTGAACTCGAAGTAAATGTGCTGAAATCCCTGTTTTGAGAAGAACTCTTATCTTCAAACCGAGGTATCATTTGGGATAGCCCAGGACTCGACTGGCTGGGCAGCTCTGTTGGTGTGCCTGTGTTCATGGCTGCGTAACTGGTGTGCAGCTTCAATTCACAAGCCAAAGTGCTCCATGCCCAAACTCTTGTGCAGAGAGATGGAGCTCTTTAGCTCAGGCACACCTCTGAACATCGGGCTGGAGCTCATTTACATCCAGCTCACAAAGAACACTGAACTAGAGACTACAGCCACCCACGCAGATTTGCCCCCAAGGAGATGAAAATTCAGGACATTTCTTTCACTCTGCTGTTTTCAGCAAGTTCTTGTCACACCTAAAACTAGATCAAGCACTTCAGTGTAAAAACATGGATCTGCCCTCACTAAAAGCAGTATGCAAGATCAGGACACACATGAAAAACGTGCAGTGGATATTTTCTATGCGAGTTTTCTCACATTTTTTCATATATATAAAACCCAATAAAATTATAAATAAAAAAAAATTAGATAGTTAAGCATGCTGGTGATAATATTAGACTTTGCTGTTTTATCATTTCTTTTTATACTACTGACTGCTTTTTCCCCTGAACAAAAAAGTAACGATGAATAAGCAGTTCAGCAGCTTTGATTTCAAATTTTCTAGACAGTAAAATTTTCAAGCGTTGTGTAACTTACACTAAGTGCATGAAAATTAAATTTAAATGAAGAATTTTAGGTTGCAATCATTAAACATAACTTCATTGTAACATATTTATTATCTACAACTTCTCTGCTCTCCATAATGACATGCAAAGTTATATAGAATCCTCTGAATATGCAAGATGTTTTCAACATATTAGGATTACTCTTAGCAAAGACAGGGCTAAACAAAGGAACATAATTCCACAAATCATTAAGATAAATTAATCTCATTTTTGATATTATAGAAAGATATACACTGTAATCTAGACTTCATTAGTCAGGACTGTTCCATTACACAAGAGGTTTTACACCAATTCCATCTTGCTGGCCAGTGCTGGTCTGTTTCAAGTGCAAAGACTGGCAATGCAGAACTGCCACATTAACTCCTGACCTACACTATCTACTAATATACTATACAGGGAGAGGTTAAACATGTAATTAAATACCAAAATACCTTGCTTAGAGACATAGCAAAGTCTTTAAAACTCCAGCCTTTATGTGAGAGATATGCCTTGATGTGTTCCAGCTTAGTTAAAAAAAAGGGTGAAATTGAACAGTCCACATTATGCAAGAGGTTACATCCCATAAATGTGTTTTCTTTTGGCCTCCAATCCATCATCCTATGAAAACAGAATATGGAGACTGCAATGGTTTTTTCTGCACTGAGGATGTCTATTTTTAGGACATCCCATGGTAGCTACTAGTAAATTTTGAGAGAGTTGGCCAAATTCTCACAAAACAGATCCCAATGTGAGCTGCACTGACCACACTATGGCCAAGGGTTTAAAGATCTGTCACAAAACCTCCTTTATTACAGTACAGCCAAAGCTCATGCTACAGTCCTTTCACTGCATTGTGATCAACTAATGTAGGTCGTATAGTGAAAACACTGGCACAAGAATAAAAAAAAACCAACACCAAAAAATAAAGTTAAAGAAACCTAACCAAAACAAGTAACTCCAACACAACAAAAAATTGCAATTTTCAATTGTGCTCTGCTCAGTTACAATGAAATGAGCACATTCTGACAAAACACAGAAAAGACTTACAGGAAAAGGTGTGAAACACTTCTGTCTTTACTGGCACCACTTGAATCAAGAACAGGCACTAACAAGCAATGGCCTTGAGGAATTTACTTGTGTTCCCCTGCCAGCCTCTCCCAGCAGGTGTTGCCATGTGGGGATTGGTACTAGGAAAAAAACTCAGATGCACACAGTGGGATGGGAGGGAAGGAAAGGGATGTGTGTGTGTGTAAGCTCTAGATGAAATTAAAAAGTGATGATCAATGAAATTAGAAGGTTTGATGGAAAGCCAAAGAACATTCTACTTTCTAGTTTACTCAAGGAGAAATTCCATTTCCTGTACTCCTTGTCATGCTGTTTTGGGACCTACCACACCTTTATAAAGTATCACTTGTTTTATTATCATTACAGACTGGATCGGAATCCAAAGATCTGGCTCAATTGAAGTAAATGGTTTTATATCTGAACATTCCAGTGAAATTTCATTCATTGGTTCATCATTACTGTCAAAATAGGAAAGAAAAAAGCAAATAGATAATTTGCCTGGGCTAGTAATTTTTCCTCAGAGTTTTGCAAGGCTATATGAAATCAGCTTTCCCAGCTTCTTCTCAATTCACAAGACTATCAGCCTAGGCTACCTCAGCCAGTGCTGATTATTTTCCATTATGTTATGCTTATACTGGCTCATTAGGAGATGCAGCTGTTCCAAACTCCAGCCTTTCCCAAGAACTGTGGATGAACTACGTACACTGAGGAGAACAACCAGGAGTGGCACACACCAAGGCAGAGGTTTATTGCTTGCCACTCTTCCCTCCCCTTCTTTCCCCATAAAGGAGTAAGAGAGAACCAGAATGAGAATACATTAAGAAATAACACCAGAATTAGAATACATTAACCCTGCTCCTCATGAGATTTGTAGTGCAACTGTTCAAAGATGTAATGCAGTAAGACCAAGGCTTGCATTTAAGTTAAAAAGAATACTGAAAATACACGGTGTAGCTTTTCCACACTTCCACAGGAAAAAAAATTGCTGAAAGAAACATAGGCAAAGACAGTTCTCCAGTCCCAGAATGATTAATCACTTTTCTAATTTTCATACAGTGCCTCCACAGAACATTTCTTTGATTAACATATTTGAATTATTTTTTCCTGGGGGGAAAAAAAAAACCCACAAAAAAAGTTCAGTGAACACCTGAACATAAAACTGTTCCTATAAAAATTACACGTTCTACGTTTACTTTAAAGGAATTAAGTTCCTAAGAATGGAGTACCCTAGAGATATTGAATAAGGGGTAACATGAACAGAAAAAAAGAGAAAACTTAGTATATAGATTCCTAGAGTGAAGTGGAGTAACCAAGCAGACTCATGCTTTGCAATGGAAATGGAGCAACTGAGCAGCTCAAGCCTTGCTAAAACTGCACCTTAAGGAAGAGCTCCATTAGTCTGCACAATGGTAGTGAGGTAGTAGGTGCAGGTAAGTTACTGCTCAACTGCTGGCAGATAAAAACGGTGCCAAAACAAACCCCCACATCTTAGGACAACTTTATTTTCAACATCAAATGTGAACGTTGGGATTGAAATGTAGTCTGTCTGGAGCAACTTCATACAAATTTATGTTGCTACGCAATAAGGCCCCATACACATACACACAATGACACTTGCATTGACTTCACAGAATTAATGCTTTCTGTCCTTACTTTGACCTGAGGGTAGGACTTTTTGTTCTTTTCACTAGAGGCACCAGGAAGTCCACCATGCGAAGGCCCTTCACATACGTATCGGAAACGAAATCCCCTCTGTGGAATAAAGGAAAAGAAAGTTGAAAGCTGTACAGAAACAGAACCAAAAGAGAAACAGCACACACAAAGATGAACACACACACCCACAAACAAGACTCGCCCAAATGGAAAAGTTACAATTGTTCATGCATGGAAATGCTGAGTGCTGGTTAACACAGCATCACTTAACTGTAGCCCTAGAAAACCTGTTCCATTCTCACTTTAACACACAGCAGCATCCTCATATTTTTCTTTCAGTTAAGTGAAGATATTTTGAAACAGAGAACTATTTATACTCTTAAAATAGGATAAAAATCCACTTGTAGAGAATGCAAGAGCAGATACTCTCCCCCAAGACTGCTGCTAGGTAGACAAAATTGAAACAAATAAAAAGGAAGTCCAAAGCACCATAAATGAAAGTACGGGGATGAAACAGAAACACTTCTTCCTTCTGGGAAAAATGTATGAAAGCTGTATCTCCGTGTGAAATCCAGAAACAGGACGAAAGCTTCAGGGGACTCTGCCTGGTTTTCATCTCAGCTACATAAAGAGACATCTGAATATACTTTAGAGAACTGCAGGATATTGAAAACCAGTCCAGAGCACAGCTCTCCATCGACTCCATTGATGAACATCCCCTTTATTTTACATGACAATCGATAAAGCATAGAAAGTCCAATTCTTAAGCAAAGGTGTCTGGTAACTCTAATTAATACTCTAACAATGCATTTCATGTGGTCCTCAGTTTTGCTTTCAGATCTACTCTCCAGTCCTGCAATTTCTGCCAAAATCCCCATCTTCCATAGGCTCCCAGTGTCCAAATAGCACCAGTTAGTGTAGTGGCCTTTTCCAAGAATCATTCAGCTTCTTTCTAGTAGTAGACAACTCTGAATTTGAAGTCTGTATTAGCTGAAAGTGAACAACATGCCTTAAAATTACTCCATAAGCAGAAGCTTCAATACCTATCTCACTAAAGCCTTTTCAGGCTAAGAACTTGTTTACCAAGCAAATGTAAACTTCTATGACTTTTATTCCGACCTCACCAATTGCCTTCCTAAGGTGAGCTGAGTGATCCAGAGTACTGTTCATGAAGTGCCTAGCCATGATGAGCTTGAACTCAAGTTGATCAAAAGGCAAAGCAACTTCTGCAAAAGGCAAATCACCCTCTGCAGTCAGCACACATCACTCTGCTGATGCATCACTCTCATCACCCTGCCATAAGCCCCTGCCCAGCTTGTCACATGGGTACTCCACGAGAGGAGCCACTTGCAGGGAAGTCACACATGGAAACAATGGTTTTTCCTTATGGACTGTGCACTGCAGGCCCCACCATGCAAAGACATAGCCTGATTAGGGATTAACTTAAAATGATGAGGAAGATGCAGCATATTCTTCCAAGAGTTCACAGAACACTGCTGTTTCACTTGGTGCTGTGATGAAGAACCCTATTCCTGGAGGGACGCTCCAGCACAAAAATGTCTTTGGTGCGTGATTGAAACCAATGTTCTCCACTGCTTCCTGCCAGGAAGACTGGATTGCAGTATGCTGCTGCAGAAGATCAAGAGGAGGATGGGACAGCTTTTAGCCACTGTTTTCCCCTGTTCACTGAACAGCTCCATAAGGTAGTATTTTATGCAATTCAATGGGACAGACAGAAAAGGCACTTCCATACATTAGCAGCTTCAGGAGGAATCCTTGCAATTGCTAGTGCCATCAGCCAAAGGGGAACAATACCCAGGCACACTTCAGGGCAATCTTTACCCAGCAATTACTTTGTACATCAGTTGCATGAAAACTAACCAGTGCACTAAAATGACTTTGCTGTCAGAGGAGCATAGGCCAGCATTTGCTACATAACAGAAAAAAGTTTCATTTGAGTACTTATCTTCATTTTTCTTTAATTATTCAAAACAGACAACTATAACAAAACGAATCTCAAAGGACAACTGCATTTCTTTGCAACAACAAAACACAAGTCAGAAGTTCATGTAACTTGGGAATTAAGTGTTTTTATTTTTAACTTCTTGTATTTCAAAAACTATGAAACAAATCCTAAAAATCTTCCATGTTTCATCTATTAATTTATGTTTCCAAATACTGGGGTACTGTAACAGTCACTTCTAAGATGAAGAGTCTATACTTAGCAAGGTATATTTCTAAAACCCTTAGAGTTGGTTTTTTGTATTATGACACTTCCAGAGAACGATAAAGATGATAACAGAACAAAACAGGAAATGCTTTAACTACAAAAGCAAGAGTTAAAACTCCTCATGTTCAAGTGCCACATTTGTTCTGAGAGCTCAGACTTTTCTGTGCTCTTTTTTATTTAAGTTATAAGTTTATTCAGAGCTGAATGTAGTAATATAGCTACCTTAAACATTTTCAAAATGTAGTCTTGTTCTTACCTGTTTTGGCTGTTCTATGATTTGAAGATATGGTCCATCTGCTAACATAAAAGAAAAAAAAGAAAAGTATTAATAGAAATTATATTTCCATTACTATAATTAATATATAAGTTGCAGGGGTAAGATTCTGTCCTTGAATAACTTGAGATAAAATTTTTGAAAGCATCTAAGTCTCTTCAGAACTAAAATTTCAATAAATTATTTAATCACTTGGCAGTTTGTCACTCCCAACTAAAGACCAGTGGAATAAGAAGAGAAAGATTAAGTCAAAAAAGTTAATTTTAGCTTTGAGAGCCTAAATGGACAACTGATCATTCAGTTAAAACCTGCAGTGGTGAATAAGAACAGGATCCTTCCCTTGCCACTGACAGTAGTCTGGCTTCTTGAGCTAAGGTTAACTTTTATATTTAAGCCCCTTGGGCTCTAGAGACTATATTCACCAGCTTTTGGCCCTAGGGTTTCCTACAGAATAGGTGCTTTTGAAAGTCAAGAGACAGCCAATGGGAAGCTCTGAGGCATGGGAATACAGCAGGAATTCAAGCTGTCTCAACATGCCCCACACAGTTAGAACTGCTTTAAAAAAATCCTGGAATTGAGAAGACTAAACAATTTACATTCTTTTAATAATTTCAGATACACTCTTAAATATAGTGCATTTAAACACTGCTGGGCCTCTAAAAACACTGAATACACTCAATTTGACTACAAATACAGACTCTATATTGAGATCCATCTTGAGCATGGTGCCAATAAATAGGATTGTGTTTTACTAAAATTCTATTTGTGTCTTTTAAAGAGGCTTCATTAAACAACTTTCAGTCTCATACAGTGGCTAACTTCATAGTATAAACCTCATGCAAAATTCACCAGTTTATATAGCTTTTGAGTAGGCCCTAAATCCAATGAGAATTCAGAGTTAAGCATTCATCACCTGACCAAAGCTTAGCTCCAACTCTGATCATTTAGATTATTTACATCAAGACGGAAAGCTCTCTGGGTGGATGGCTGTGAAATATCTCTTAAAATGCAAGCCACTGATGAGTCTCAAAACAACAGTTCCAAGAGCTATGATTACTTCCCTCTCTCTTGCTAAGCAGTCAAGATGATTGTTGTTTCAACGCTAAAAGATCTGTTGTTTTCAAAGTAGACCGCAAATTACAGCTTCACTGGGAATACCTACATAATATTTTTCCAGCCATATTCCTGTTGGAATTCTATATTATCAGTTCTACTCTGTTAAAGGTATTAATGCTGAGGAATCAAGCACAGATCTTTACTGAACAAGTTTCTCTCAACGTGAAAGTTTTAATAAATACACAATAGATGAAATTAGTATTCTGCTACAGCAGTTAGCTGACTCAGCAACTGAACTAACTTCATGTTGAAGTTATATTGCAAATATTATAAGTCACAACAATTTCACATTTAAAGATAAATTATTTCCCAAGTCCATCAACTCTACTTTTCTTTGAAAAAGTAAACAGTGCTTCCTGAAGTCGTGAAAAACAATTGCCTCAAGACCATATATAAATAATCTTGCATTACAAAGCAGGAAAAACAGTTTGGACTTCAGGAACTTTAAAAGATGTAGAGTAATATTTAGCTTTGGCCTTGTGTTTCAATTTTTGTTTGTAACAGATAAAGTCAAGATGAACTGAGTTAGGTTTAAGCAATGTATCAGAACTTAAATTTAAGATCTCTTTTCACAGACCTCTAACCCTCCTCATGCTTTAGGTACCTGAAAAGTTATATTTTAACAATCCAGAAGCCATGTATTTTCTGAGCATTGGGAGAAATAATGCACCTAAAATACAACAGCATGTAGTTCAACTTTCAACCAAGCCTCCAGGGCATGATCTGCCAAGTAATTGTTCTTTGGCTCTTCTCCTCTTAGGAATTAATTTTCAAGACATACATGTTGGGTTAGCACAAAATATTATTGCTTTCTCTCAAACGTTAGCCAGAAAAGGAAGTGTCCTCATCCAATGGCTAAGTGGCTGCAGAAGTCCCCCAGGACACATAACACCCAAGTTACAGCATAAGGAAATTCAAACTCATAAGAGAGGCATACACACTATCTTGGCACACGGGAAAAGTAAAGAAAAATGCTTCATACCACTGAAATGGTTTGACCTTGCATGGCACTTGTGAAAACTCAAGAAAATTGAAAACTTAGGACTGTGCTTATTCTGATCTCTTGGGGAAAAAAGGTTATAAAAAGCATACAAATATGTTGATGAAAAAATCATAATGTTTTATATACCAGCACTAGAAAAGTGCAAAAAAGATGCTGTGTACATGTACAAAGCCAAATTAGATGTCTGTTATCATTAAGCCAGATTATACAAATAACATAGCAATGTACTTAAAACAGTTTTTTGAGGTCTTATTTTAATCTTTGGGTTCCATGACTAAAGATTTTCCTTTTTTTTTTTTTTAACAGTGACTAAGTAATTCTCTGGTATAGCATCTGAACCAGACACAAATAACACAAATAACAATACAGAGAAGGCATTCTAATGCAAAGCACTTAATAATATCTGAAAGAGCTACCTAAAATTAAACCAGCAATATTCAAGAAAACATCCAGGCATAAATGGCATATTGCTTTGATTATAAAAAGGATTTTACTTAGTGAAAGGTCTCATGTAGCTGTTTTCAGTGAACTCTGCATACTTCCCAGAGGCACATAACATAGCCTAACATTGGCTGTGTGTTGTTCCTTCCTTCTCTCATCCTTTCCCACGGGGAAAAGAAAACACATTTAGTGTTTTGCACACAGCAGTTCTTAATATTTTGTTTCTATTAGTAGGTGTGTCTTTGTCTCCACAGACAAAGAGCAGGAACCTGAAGATGAACACCTTGTAAGAGGAACTAAAAATGATGAGATTTGTGATGATCCTCTGTTCCAGCCTGGAAGGTGCTTGCTTTAAGTTCTTGTTTAAGGAGCAACCCCCTTTTAAATGCTAGACAGCCACAAGAAAGGAACACTACTTAATGCACAGCTTATGTTCTACTTTTGCCCTACAGAGAGGCTGAAGGACACTGTCATGGAGCTGCCTCTACACAGGCATGGACTCTCACCTCACAGTTGCCAAGAGCCAGGTTTTGACAGGAGTGCTCCTGGTGTTTTGCCTAGCACGGTTAGAGCTGGGAGGCCAAGAACTGCAGCTACAACATGTGATTCTCCAGCCTGGAGAGGCTTTGCCACATCCTGGCCATGCTTCAGGGCTTCTTTTTCTATGTTCTCACCTCGGTTGCCACAGACCGACTCGCATCCCACTCCAGTCTGAGTCACAGTCCCACTTCCCCACATCTTCTTCAACTGCCAAGTTTCTTCATTTTCCTTCCTGCCTGAGTCAGAGGCCCTCCTGCCCCTTGACACTCCCACCCCTTGCATTCTTTCTTCCTCCTGACAGGCCTCAACCTACACACACACAAAGGAGCACCCATCCTAGGCTCCCCCTTGATTCCTTCCCCCCAAAGCAAAGTCAAGGAAAAAGAGGTCTCTCAGTTTGGCAGGATATCCCTGCAAGCCTGGCATCTCTGTCGGACTAGTGGGGTGATGTTGGGGAAGATGAAATAGGAAAACCTTATAAATATGATTGCCTGGCAAAAGATTTGGAAAATACAGACATTGAGATGAGAACTAGATTTGAAATAGCAAACCTTGACTACTGACTAACTAGAAAACAATAGTATAGCCAGGCTGAAAGCAATCCCCCTTTTCTGATTAAACAATGCCCTTTACCTGCAGATAGGTCCAAAGGTCAAATGGAATGCTCTGTCTCACCCCCAATGTATGGTTCATCCCACACCTGTGACCCTCCCCTGAAGTATCAGGTATCTGTGACCCCATTGGCCCAAGTCCTCTTCCAGCCCACCTTGAAGCCCTCTGATAAGGTGTGCCCGAGGGACCGGACGCTCTCTTGGACCTTCCCCTGGGACCCTCACCTGGAACCCTTGCTCCCTCTCTCTCCTTCTCCCTCTCTCCCTGGGCCTGCCACAAGTTGCGCCTGGCAACTCCAAGCAGGGCCTTTCCCCCTTTTAATAAACCACATCTTCTAAGACCTGACTTCAGAGATCTCTCATCCATCCAAAGCGTCCTGGAGTCCTGCGCTATCTACAGGGTCCGGTGTCTAACAGGCTTCTGACTACCTAAAACCATTCCATTTTTCCTGCAACCACCAGTGGACAAGTATCCTCCCTCACATTCTCTCTGCTGGTGGGCTTCCAGAACAGGCATCTCACCCTTGTAATTGCTGTTTTTCTCTGTGGACATGGATGGAAATGCTTGTAGCCTGTAGATTTTTATTGTTAAATGCCACATCAACTCTCTCGTGTCCATCCTGGCAGTGGTACCTTGCTGCTGAAAGCTCAGACTGGAGACCTAGTGCCTTATCCTTCCTGAAGGCCTGTTGTAGCATTTGCATGTCCTACTCCTCAGGGATTCCCCTGCACAGGAATACTCTCTTGAATCCCAGCTCTTCAGTGTTCAAAGCATAATGCTTAAAGCAAATGGCACATGAGACTTTGTTTAACTTCTTCCCTTGGTTCACTCTTCCAAACACGAGCACAGGAGATCTAGAAAGAGCACCAGAAACAGTATGCAAGTCTGCCCAAGCTCCTGAGGATTAGGGCCACTACTGTGGAACAGGGAAAATGAACACTCATCTCATTTTTGGTGGTGGTCTGGTCTCCTTGAGCCTCTAGCATTATCTCTCTCTAAAAAAATATGAAAAAGGAATTTTAAGTTCCTTCTTTTTCCCTCTATAACTTTTTCATTTTTCACAGCAAGTGTCACACAAGATTGGACAGAGGAGGTTAAAGAAACAGCAGAAAATTAATTTTAGCAGCCTCCAGGCAATACTGTTCAGCTCCTGATGGCTCTGCTTCAACTTCAAAGTTTTAAAAACACATCACCTTAATGCCAAGACCTAGCTAGACCAGAGCCTCTCAAAGCAGAAACAACTAGGCAGTTCCCAAATCCACCTCTAACTGGGGCACATTACGTGGCTGTAGATGATCTTGGATCATCATGAGGGAGTACAAAACATCCAAAATTACAAATCCCTTAGCTCAGAGCTCGGACCATTTCCCCTCCAATGTAAGGCATCACTTTGTTTCTCCACTACACAGTGGACATCCCACTGATGTGCACCACTTTTATTCTGTCTAAATACTTGCCGTGGATAATGCTCCCTCCATCCCTAATGCCACTAAGGATCAGTACCTAACCTACCTAATCAAAGGCAGGATACTTCCCAGCAAGCCAAAGAAGAGGCTGACTTCATGAGGTTCTGCCTTTTCTGCTGGTAAAACTTGAACCACTTAACTACTACATCTTTAGAGCCAAAGTAACAAAAAATGTTTATTTAAAACAGACATACAAGAGAGAAAAAGAAGCAAAGACACTTGAGCACTGACAATGATGTTGAGAAAATCAGTGCTCCACCATCTCAAAGGTTTCCTACTATTACTGTAAATGTTAATTTAGCAGCAGAACATCTATCACCAGAAAGTCCCCAAATTCCCCAGCTACTTGTTGATTCAGCCCCGCTGGCACAACACAGCAATCCATGGTTATACATTAAACCTGTCTGCCAATGTAGTACGTCTGACATCATGCCTTTATGGGTGCACAGACTGAAAGATATAGGCACCACAGCCAGATCATGAGGAACAATTAATGTCTTTGGTTCTTTCTGCCTTTATCATCCATCTGTCCTTGAGAAAAATCGTTTTATTTCACTCTCTCCGTATCTCAGCTGGAAGTACTTCTGGAAAACCCCACATGACTTTTTAAACTGACTTTACTAAGTAGAAAGACATCATTAGTCCCTGCTTGAAAACCACTAAAGTAGAATATAAAAATTATTATATTATCTTTTAACTGAAGAGCCAGTCCATAGTAACAATGCAGCATATTTTCAAGAAGGGGAGGAAATAAGCATTATTGGGATACTGTTCAAGAAACAAACCAACCGTGGCATCATCGGATGCAGCTGAAATGATCAACCTTTTCTGAAACTTTTATTAATTTTTTGTTTGTGATAACCTGAAATCCATGATCCTTTACTGAATCCCATTTTGTGCACAAGGAACTTGCCACCTATACTGCAGCAGTAGACAAGAGCAGTGGCACTTATAAAAAGAAGGCCTTTTTTGAAGCAATTTTTCAAATTAAGGACAGAGCTAGACTTAGCCCAGTAAGAGTTTTCTGCAACTCCAGAACTCAGTGAATCCTTGACTCCATGACATACTTTTGAAAATAGCTGTTTTCTACTTTAGATGAGACATAGTTATCTGAAGATTAGTTTTATATATCTGAATAATTTGTATTGAATGAGTCTGGCATGAAAAATACAGAATAAGCTTAAAAAGTACATGTAAAAGAGCTCATTACAGGGAAATTTCAATAACCTTATTTGGTCAACAGAAACTGGGAGAAAAAAAATCCCTTGGTCTATAATGCACAAGCCCTTTAATACTACACAGATGAATCTTACTGAATAATTTTATCTGCCTTAATAAAAATACACTGTAAGCAAATGATTGCAACATTCATTTGCTGGATGTTTTTCCATATTTGTCAAGTGCTTTGCTCATGAGAACATTTTATCTTGAAACCAAATTATCTGTACCATGTGTTTCTCGATCCTTTCTTGCTACTACTCTTTTAAGAAAACAAGGAAACACTAAAACAGTAAGCCTGCTTTAATTTTTATTCTATAAGCAGCATTTATTGTTACTTTAGGATGGAATTTTACCTATGAAGGAAAACGTTAAATGCTTATTTCATTTTACACTTAACACCTTCTCTGCTGTGAAGTGTACCAAATACTGCAATCAGAAGTGGTTTGCACTTTCAACTGAAGAAAGTAATTTGCAATACATAAGACACCAGCTACATCCTAATACCACAGAGTCAAACAGATAACAAGAGAAAGCTGTCATGGTAAAATACTTGAACAGCTGTATTAGAGCTGTATTTTGAGAAAAAAAATCATAAGTTTAAATTAAATTTTATTTCCTTCTTCCTTTTGTATCAGTTGTTCTAATAGACTAAGCAAGAGAAAAGAGTTTTCCAAATTCATGCAAGAAGTAGTATTTATAAAGATCTTTAATTAGCAAAACCAGACCAAGGCTGATCAAGCAGCTGATACTGACTGAGCTATAAAAGACTTGTAATTGTTCTTACTGCTCTGGAAGCATACAGTAAGAGCTGCTTATCAGACCTTTGCAGAATACTATTTGCTTATTTTCAGTGGTTTGTTGCAAAATTTGTCTGAGCTTTCAAACTAGTGTTATTGTTCAGGAAATTGTCAGGTGCTTCTAATACCACACTGCCACTTCACAGGAAACAGAGAAGTCACCGAGAAGGAAAAACACATTTGAATGGTACAGGAAGTTAATATGCTCTGCATTTTATTACTGAAAAAACAAGCAACAAATGCAACTACAACAAATGCAACAGCATTCAAAAGGAAAAGAAGCACATGTTGCAGTCTGCAAACTGGCAATAGCAACGTGTAACTTGCTGAAGGTTCAAATTCAGAAAAAAGCCTCAACAAAGTAATTTATAAAATCGGGTCACTCAAAGCTCTTTGGTCACTGTCCTGGTTTCACCTGGGAAACTGCTGAAACTTTCAGTTTCTGTACAAGCCACAAGAAAATCTGATTTGTCTCACTGCTGAAAGTTTCATGAGGGGAAGAAAGATGCAAGATGTAATAAAAAAAAAGTTGACAACCTGCAATCTACTATTATGACACACAAGTTGGTAAACAAAAAAGGCACTGAAAAGAACTTCTCAAAAGAAAACAAACAGGAAGAATCAGCAGGACAATGGCACCATCAAATAGTGAGGGTTCCTACCTGTTCGTAGAGGTAAGTCTGCAGTGATGTAATTTGTACTGTTAAATAAAGCATTCATTCCCATGAACTGATCCACTGTAAACATCTATATTGAAAGAAAATACTCTGCATTATTACATTTATACACAGCTGCATAAAACATCTATCAGCAAAGCACTTCAAAGTTCTCTGCAAATACTGAGACTGCAAACACCTCGTTGAATTGCATAAACATTTTATAGCTATTTTATTTTTGCTGGCAACAGCACTGCAAGCAGAACTGACAGCACCGACCCAAGTTTCACCAGAATCATGAGACCACACCAACCTCAGCACAGTTTCTAAACACCCATTTTGCTCACCTGCACTAACAACTATAAATCCTAAAGAGCTTAGACAGAAATTCTGAAAATCTAAGCCTAGATGTCTTGCCCAAGGCCTTGCTAAGAACCTATGAGTTTTCATTTCCACCTGTCTGATTAAACCCCACCAGACTATATTCCTTATGTAAATATATTTACAAGCTCTAATGAGAGAAAACAATACATACAGGTTAAAGTTGGTTTATTTTTTTTTTTAACACTGATATGTCTCAACTTACTGTAATTGTTGTCAGGTATAAATCTACCTTTTTCCAAAGTGGAGCAAGCATAAAAGAGAAAATAGCTGCTTTTTGAAAATTAAGGTGAGTAGAAATGACCTATTCTTCACTTAAACTCTTCACCCACGCACCATTCTCACAGTACAAGTAATTTATGATCTAAGAAGATCAGGAAGAGCTCCTGAAGAGCTAGGCCTATGGATCTGTGTGAGAGAAGGAACGTTTTAGTCATCACTGTTAATGAAAACCTCACAAAAATTTACACAAAAGGGCCTCTTAGCACATAAGGGGTTTTGTTTTCAGAAATACTCCAATGTCCACCACAGAAGAAACTCCAGAGCAGGTGACACGGGCACGCAGGACATAAAAATAAGTATTTTTTTCAACTGCTGAATTCAGCAGGCCTAGCTTTCCTTCTCATTTCAGCCATTTAACCAGTGGCAAGGCACTTTACAGGTCACATAAAAAGCAGCTCAGGGAAAAAAGCCCTGATTTCTGCCAATGCAGAATGATTTTCTATATCCATATTAAGTCTAGGAAATGACAAGACAATATGAGAGAAGGCTTAAACAGACAGCTAGGAGAGGATACAGGGATACTGAAAACACAGAAATTCACTTACTTGGGGATCAGATACTCCCATAATATAGGAATCTTCTGCTGCCATTTTAAGTCCTGAAACACAAAAACATGATTAGAACTCCCATTTTTTTCCAATGCAGAGCAATAGAGAAGCCTGGAAAGCATTCAGAGTTAAAAGCCCAATCTCTGACACTTTTTATTTCATTCACAACATTAATGATTTCTAAAATACTTCCAAAATTCCTCAGTATTTGGAATGGACAATGTAAGGATAAGATAGGCTACAGCTAGGATTTTCCATTGCTTATTGCCAAGAAATTAAAAATTACAGTCAAAGTCCAGAAAAAAAAAATTCTTAAAATCAGGAATTGATTCTGTCTTTGCTCTGACTAGTCTGCCATTAGACTTTAAGCAACATCATTACCATAGAAATAGCAGAACTCTTTTATACAATAAAAAGAACATTATGAGCATTCCTGAATGAACCCTGTGAAGTTTCCCTTTTCTTATGAAGTATTACTAAATGCAAATAAAGATGCCAAAGAAAGGACAGTATTTAAAAAAAATAATTAAATAAAACCAGGAATCTAGTCTTGACTAATTTTGGACACCTTTATTTCCAGGGGTCTGCAAGTGCTTAGCACACACAATAACTCTGTGCTGACAATGACAATTATGGATGCACAGCATCCATCACAACCCTTTCTCACAGGTCTACGTATGAATTCTGGACACTGGAAAAGTTTCCTTGGTTGATTTTACTGGGACCAGTAGTGGGCCAGCAGCAGAACCTGTGATTTTTCTGAGGAATTTATTAGGTCTATTAGAAGATATTAATATTAGTGTTATTTCCTTTCATGTAGATATTACTAAAAGAACTACAATTTCACCTATGCTGAGCTCACTAAATAAGGCTCTCCAAGGGAGTATCTGAAAGTAACAGTAGGACAATTTCAAGAGACTCATGTCTGTATTCAACAGACACTAAATAAGGTTAATAACTAACAGAAGACAAAAACAGGTCACTGGCCCTCATATTCCACCACAGTGAACACGAGCCATGCTTGGCAGCAGAGAACTGTGAAAACCTACTGCACTATCGAAGAGAGGTGCAAGAGATCAGTAAGTCATCAAAGAAAAACTGAGTCACCATGTACCTTCTAGAGGAACTAGAAAGGCAATTATCAAAAGGAAAATTGGAATACTTGGGTACTTCACCTTGATGGAGGCTCAACTCTGCTTGTTAACAATCTCCAAAGACAACACAGTTACCCAATCCCCACAAAGCAGAAAATGTAAATAAAAATAAAATGGAGAAATAGGAGACACTTAATTCACAGATGACTTCAATGAAAAAGATGTTTATGTGGGTACAACTGTTTTTTAACCTAGAAAATAAAAAGTACCCAACTGACTGTAATTCAATTTTAGAAATATTTACAGGGCAATATTTATTTGTAGTATTTGTGCAAATATCAAATAACTGGTCATAAGATTTCAGCCAAAAACTAATAAGAGATACAACAAGCAGCCAATGTCACCAATGCTGTACTTCATCACTTAATACAAGAGGATTTCAGCAAGATAAAAAACCACCAGTCAATCACATTAGCTCATAGGCACCTTCCACAAAGCATTATTTTCATCAACCATTTGCCATTGTTATTCTTCATCTTTATGGAAAAAAGTCAACATACAAGGCATGATAAAACCTTCAGGATACAACAAAATTCACCAAGATGTTTTTATTTGACTTCTGTTCTGTAGAAAAAATATAAATAACATTATCACTAACTGACACGTTACTTAAATCACTGAAATAACTTGTAACATTTTTTGCCAAACACTTCTTACTGGAAGGTGTAGATATTACAGAAAACAATCAGAGGACCTCAACAGCCAGCTTTATTTTACAAAGTGTCAGAAAATACCCACCCTCTTGTTACACCCTGATTAGGTAGCTGTGAGTGCAAATGCCAGGTTTCTTCTGCATAAATAGAATAAAAACTAGCCCTACAAATCTTGTTTTGTGATGTCTCATGTTTAAACACTTAAAATTTCATCTGTCACATATGCAAAATGGTATTCCAAAATCCTGAAGTTTCCAGATGACATGGTAAACATGCTTGTTCAGAAAAATAATTTATTCTGAGGAGCTAACATGAATGGCATCTGCCCACTTGCCTGTTTGCTCAATGTATACTTTGCCAAACTTTCAAAGCATTTCACAGCTTCTTCTGTAAGCCACAGGATAAATGTAATAGTAGGTTCTATTTTCTTTGCCCCGTTCTAGTTCCTCAGGCTGCACCCCTCTCCCTCCAGGAGAACTCTGGGGGCAAAAGTCAGCGTCCTCACACCTGCCACACTTCTGGTCACATCTACACTTCTACAATACATGACTTTCCAACAAAGTGGAAAAACAGCGCAGAGGTATTACTTCTGAAAACTTTTCATTTAAAGTATTTTGATGTAAAAATTAGAACCCATTTAGGAAAAAAAAAATAGGGTTCTACGTCCATCTGAATCAGTCCTTCAGCTTCACCTTTTGAAAACAGTAATTTCAGGCTTTTTGGCTGATGCAGTGAACAATGTCACAACACCAAAACAGCATTTAAAGACGTTCCCCCTGCACTGCTACGTTCAGCTCTGGACTCTTCAGCCCCAGGAACACGTGGGCCTGTTGGAGTAAGCCCAGAGGAGGCCATGAAGATGCTCAGAGTGCTGGAGCACCTCTCCTGCAGACAGGGTGGGAGAGCTGCGGCTGTTCAGCCTGGAGAAGAAAAGGCTTCAGGGAAACCTTAAAGCACCTTCCAGTACCTGAAGAGGGCCTCCAGGAAAGCTGGAGAGGGACTTTTCACAAGGATGTGCACGGACAGGATGAGGGGGAATCACTTTAAACTGACAAAGAGTGGGATTAGATCGGATATAAGGAAGAAATCCTTCACTGTGAGGGTGGCAAGGTGCTAGAATGGGTTGCTCAGAGAAGCTGTGACTGCCCTGTGCCTGGAGGTGTCAGGTTGGATGGGGCTTGGAACAATTTGGAAAACTTACGGTAGCGGAAGATGTCTCCACCCAGGCAATGTGGGGGGTTGGGACTAGAAGATCTTTGAGGTCCCTTCCAACCCAAACTACTCCATTATTCTATGAACATGACACTTGGAAGCAGCAAGGTAACTACTGACATAGCACCCAGTCAGCTGTAGATGGGTACTAATGAATGCCTAACCAGGTATTAAACACAACCTCTCTCACATCCTAAGTGCAGATGCTTCTTACTTGAGATCTTTCGTGTTCAGGTCAGCTGCACTGCTTGGGGAAGAGGTTAAAGACATTCTCTCTGGCCTGAACATTAAGCCAGTGTATTTTGAACAGATTATAGTCTAGATGAGCATACATTCACCTTCGTATATGTAAACTCATACTTAATTGCCTTATCAAGGCCTAGACAAAGATCAACCCATCTGTTTAAAATAACCCTTCTAAATGACTGAAAACACACAGTTTCACTATGTTTTATCCCCTCCAAAGCCAAACAGATAACAAAAGTGTCCTGGGAGCCCTACCTTCAAATAACCATTTGTTTCGCTAGGATTAAGTTCAGAAATCCGTACACTTTCTCTTACATGAAAATTGATGCAAATCCACAGTCAGTAACATGATCAAAATCCCAAAAAGACACAGAAAAATAGACCCTAGCTCTACCTTTGTGACCTTTAATTGGCCTTTCCCCTTACTGCTCCAGTTTCTAAGCACCTTTCCCATTTGTATGAGGTGGTAAGATTAGCATCTACCTCGAGTAGCTTTGTTCATTCTCTCATTACATGAGCTGTATTATGGGTCAGAGATTGCCACCTCACTCATTTGAAGATGACCAGATTAAAATTGCTTTGTGGAAGTTCATGTTATTATAGATGCCTGCTTCCTGCATAAGTTCCAATTCCCACAAATTGTACTGCAAACTAGAATCTACAATAGAAAAATACCCCAACACCTGCAGACCACAATCAACCACAGCAGTCTCCACCCTGGAGACTGAAGTTTTTCAGATAATGGGGCACAGGAAGCTAGACATTTCAATTCACAGTATTTATAAGTGTGAAAATTCAAAGGTCAGTGGAGAAACTTCATTTAGCTCCTAGTGCAACAGGAAAACATAAAATCCAGCTAAACTTGCCCAAGCCCACACAATTATACCTTCTGAGAGTAAGTGTGGGATGTGTGCATGCATGTGCATACATATTCCTTTCTCCTCACAGCAGGTCAATTGCCATTGTGAAAAAAGTTTAAATAGAGAGAAAAAGAGAACAAACCTAGGAAGCCATGTACACATACACAGGAGATGACTGTTGCACCAAACAACCAAGCAAACCTAAGGGCAGGTACTTTGTACCACTGCTCCTCCTTAATAACCAAATGATACAAGGTACAAGTGGCACAGCTGGAAGAACATGATTTATTGTATTCTGAATATTTGTTCTAAAGCTTCAAAAGGAGCAGCCATTTAAAATGAAAACAACATAATTAATGTAGGAATGCTGTAATCGACGAACAAGAATTCTCATTTCTCTTATCTCAATCATTTGATTTCAGAGCTCTTCCCTGTTATTCTCCCACATTCACAGTGTCTGTTTACCTTTTAAAAAGCAAGATAAATTTCCCTACCCAACTGTTTTCAGACCCCCTGATTTTTCAAGGGTACAGATCCTTCCCTTTATTGCTCTTCAACTTTCCAGCCTGAATTTTAAGCATGAGGTGAACCCTTGTTCTCTTTGACACCAGTATCCAATCCAATCCCTAAAAACTTGGAATGGGACTTCTCCCTACTACCTTTCTGCAGAAAAACATGATCTTTATCACCCAGTTCATTGCACCTGAGAACTGAAATTAGTGTGATGGATGTTCTTCCACAAGGAAATTTATTTAAACCATCTCTTACTTTATGACATGTTTTACATCATCCTGTTCTCACCTGTCAAGGCTGGGATTCAGCCTCACAATGGGAAACCCAAATTCTACACTTCAATTGACTAGACTAGATATACTGAAAGAACAATTCTTCCTGAAAGTTTTCTAGGAGAAAACTTTCTAGCTTTTTCTCTTTAGCTTGGCTTTCACTGGAATTTACCTGTTAAAAATAAACTTCTTTAACAGGACACTGACAGGACACTAAATGAAATTAATTAAATTCAGTGTGGTTTGCCCTTAGCCTGTTTATTCTGCTTACTAAAAATAGAGAGGAATAAGGATGAAAACGAAGCAAAGAGGTGTCTCTTTCATATACTTTAAGTATATTTTTACTACATCAGGGCTATGAAGTGTGGCAGATTATCTCATCACAGAGAACTACATTTTTAGGAACAGCACCAAATTTTCAGAATTCCTGTAGCAACTATGAAGTACTGAGGTAGAAACAGTAACTGCTGTATTGTGCAGACAGGACAATGTGTTTTACCTGCTGTTTATTCCTTAACTTTAGGTGGCAACTATAAATCCTTGAGCCTCAGTCTTCCACCCTTGGCAAAACAGAATCTGTATCTGTATAGGGACAATTGTTTCAGTGATTTGCATTTCCCAAACAGAGATGCTGGGAAAAGGTATTGTGCAATAGACTCTTTGGGTTGCTGGGTCAGGGCTGGCAGCAGGACAAGAGCTGCTGAGATGATTTTGGCTGGAGGCCAGAGCAGGATCTGCTCTGACAAAGCAGAGATATGATCCAAGCTGTTCAGTCTCAACCTTTCACCACTGCAGTTCCTTCGAAGTCAGGATGCTGCCCACCCCTCTCACTGCACAGCCTTTTCACCTTGCTTCTGCCACCTCTCCACTTCAACCAGCACTTCATTTCCCTTGGAACCCAGTCAATCTGCCCAGAGTGCCAGAAGTACAGCTCCAGAGCACAACACCTTTAAATCAAAGTAAGAGACGATAAACAGCTAATGTGTTCTGTAATATACAAATAAACAGAACTCAAATATGAAGGGAACATCATGCATACTTTCACCCACAATATTGGCATAGATGTCTTTAGGACAAATACGAAAGAAAAACATGTTCAAAAACACAAGAAGCGATTGTTAATTCGCTCATGTTGACACAAAGCCACATCTATCATGTTATTTTGAAGGAATTTTAAGTCAGTAATTAAATAGATTTAAAATTTGCCTTTAAATGCCGAAATGTTTACTACTATTTCTTCTCCCAACTATGATTTCAATACCTGGGGAGGTAGGGAGCTGTTTTAAGGAACCAACACTTAATTTTAGCAAAAGGGGCATAAGGAAGCTGTATTTTTCACATTCCTTCTGGCATTTCAAAGATATGTAATCTCTCAATAGAGATTTGAATCCAATTTGTCAGTATATAAGTGCAAAAAAGTTTGTGCAGAGAGACATTTTGGTCAAAGATTCTAATTTGTTCTGCAGAGTCTTTGTCATCCACACACTGCTGCAGCTGGAGTAACACTACTTAACCCTAAATGACAGTTTGTTTTTCTAATATAACAACTCAAATTGCCTCCTCTTGTGACTAATTAAGCCTGCTTATTATTTCCTGTTGGGTGGGACCTGGCAGTTGTGTTTATGTATTTTTAAAATTTTTAAATTGCTGAAGTTTTCAGGTATTTTCAGTCATGAGCAGATGCATTACTTGACAACAGCACAAAAACTACAGAATATTTTGGAAATTAAATCAATCACAAGTACTTGAGATTTCACAAATGTGGTACTCTAAATCAGAATTGTTGGGTGCATAATTATTTTATGAAATCTAGAACCAAATTTATTACAGCATGTAACAACTAAATCTGAAGAAAAAAAAAATCACAGCATGAGAAAATTTCCTTGGCATAGAGTAACTGGACTACCTAAAAGATATTCTATAAACTATGTTTGCAAACAGGATTTTTGTTTTATTCCTTTCCCAAGTATCAAAGTAGTGAACTGATATGTCAAGAGGAAATACTAAAATGCCATAAACATACAAACTGTTTTTTCATGATATTGTTGGAATAAAGTTAGAACGTTTTTGTTAAAACACATTCAGAGCAACTTAAACCAAAGGAATAAACAGTATTCAAATATATGGCAAACATATTCTGGTACATGTATAATGTTAAGTAGATGTAAAAATACTGAGGTTCAATACAGAAAAACAGCTGTAGTAACTACATTGTATTTTAGCCATGTGGGGTGCTAATATTACTTGAACTTCTGAATATGATGTTAAAATGCTGTTACTTTTTCCTCCAGATTAAGATCAATCACTGAATGTTCTTTGCAAATAGCTCTAACTCATATAAAAGCTGTTCATCAAAGTCAAATTTTAACTCAAGAAGCCACACACACCCATTTCATAAGCCTGAAGTGTAATGAATCATCAATATTAGGCTGCAAATCTTTCCCTTGCTTTTTTTTCTTTTGGCAGGGGTAGAGGGAAAGAACAGTGTTTCTGAGAAGCCAAGCAGCATGTAACCACCAGCTGCAGAAGTTCAGCTCACACAAGGTTGGCCGTATCACCACATACAGTCACACATGCTCGGGGCTCCTACTGAAGACACAGTCCCACACTTCATGAACAGAAAACAGCCAGGGCTGTTACCACTGCAATCACAAAGGTGAACTAAAGGATTCTCAGTGTCCTTTTGGTTCTGAAAAGCCACTGAAGTCATAACCTGACAGAAGCAATTGTTTAACTAGCACCAGTAAGAGGAACCAAACAGGTAGAGCTGAGTCCAGGACCATCACAGTCATAGCCAGTTTTCAAATCTACAGATGCAAAGTGGCTAACTAAGGTTTAATTTTTTACTTTTTCCTAAGAAACTGTAAAACTCCTGCAGTCTCAGTGTTGTACAGTAACCTATGACACAACAAAACTCACTTGGACTAAACTAGTAAGACCAAAAAACCCACCTGCTTCCTTTGTTTATACTTTGTGTGCTAAAATCTGTCCCTGTTTAGGCAGATGGAAACAGGACCTCTAGAAGAAACAAAAAAAGTAAAGCCAAACCCAAGCAAAAAAACCTCAAACAAACCCAAACCACACAACTTAGACCTACTTCTTTGCTCTTGGCCTGTCGACAGTTTGCTTGGAGGACGCAATGAAACATGGGGGTATTTCAGCTGAGTATTTTAAATGAAGGGAAAAATAAATGTGTATCTATCTCTCACTGCTTTTCAAAAGAACACAGAAGTTGAAAGGGGGAAATAATGCTTGGAGTAGCAGTAGAAGCTTCCTCCCCGCACATGATCTGTCAGCTCCACCTAAATGCTAAACAAAGGATTTTACCTTGAGACCATAATAACTTGAAACATCTTTTAAGGCCTTACTTTTGAAACTGTCAACAGTGCCTCATCAAAATACATGTTCAAATGAAAGCACTGAAGAAGAGTCACCGAATTATTTCTATGCTCAAAGTTAGATGCAAACTTAGTGCCTGACTGACCTAAGGGCACAGTTAATGACAACCATAATTATGATCTTATCAACACAGAACTTCATAAAAGGTTCACAGCTTATTTAAAGGACATCAAATTACAACTTCCACTTCTAAAATACCTCTGTCAGAACTAAAAGTGACCAAAACCAGGAATTGTTTTTTTTCATTACCTGCCTGAAACATTCATCATCTTCTCTTTGTTTTATAATAGCTGTGTTATTTTGTCAGAGAACCAAAAGAAAGCTATCAGTATGTTGAATGAGAGGATTTTAAACTGTAGAGCTTTCATTAGTTGCTTACATAAACAAGCAATAATTTTCTTTATGACTGATACTTTTGTACTTAAGAGTTGGCAAACACAGCACTGAAAGGTGAAAATATTTCAGCAAGTAGTTTGGAGCAATCTGTGAAAACACAGGAGAATTAACCAGCATCTCTGAGGACCACAGGTGAATTTTCTCAATACTAGCTATATCAAAAAGCCAGCTGTAAGTTAGTAAAAGATATATTTTCTTTCACTGTATCTTTGCGACTTCAAAAATGAACATCTACTTTGCATTACAAACACCTCTAATAGTGAAGACTCACAGGCCTTCAAACTTAGTACCTGTCCTTCCAGAGTCTGAAATATGCACATCCTAACTGAACATATTTCTGGAGTTTGCATGAATTCATGAGAAAGTGGCATGGGAAGGTTTTGGAAAAGGCAACAATGAAAAGGAACCTCAAAAATCTATTAATTAGCAAATTTGTGTCAATGATATTTATTTGTAGGTATCTATTATTGAAGTCACATAATGCCACCTCAAGGAAAAAAGTAAATTATTTAATTTTTAGAAGTAAAATTTTAATGTAAACTTACATTTATTATTTAAATTAATTGTCAAATGTAAAATACATATTAACAGAGAAGTAACCAGTACTGCTATTTTTCAACAAATGAAGCAGGAAATCTTCAAACGTGCACCTAAATGAAACACCAGTGTCTGCTTTCCACCCTCTCTCCCTCTTACTCCTTTTCTCTGTCCCAGCACTTTTATCCAGCAAACTTTTCTGATTTCAAAATAAATACTACAAAAACATTACCAAGGTGTTGCCGGAACAAAGTTAATGCAGATAGGAAGTTTATCTGTTACAAAACTGTTTTTTAAAAGCACACAACACAATGCAAAGTAATATAAAGCTGCTCTGTTTTATAATCTTAACTCAAAATGTATTCATTTCTTGCATGAGAAAATAACTACATTTTTGGATGACTCTACCACTGACTAACATTTCTTTCTTTATAAAGGGGACAAAGGGTGGAAAGAAAGCTTTTTCCCTTCTGTTTCATATTTCAAATTAAGTTCTTTAACATATCCTGCACAGATTTCAGCACTGAGATTTCCTGAAATCTCCACGCACTGTGGCACATCCTGACAAAAGTATTTCAGCATAACTGTTAGCTAAATTCTCAGGCCAGGGAAAATTACGGAACAGAGCATCTATTTCTGGATGGTTACAGGCTACTTTTTTCTCTTTCATTTTCTCCTAAACTGTAGTAATTTCTGTAGATTACAAAACACTGCAGACAGGATGCTATCTTAGAATGACGTCTTGGTTAACGCTTTCCTAGAATGGGCAGCTACTTTCTTTCATCAAAGAACACAAGCGCTTTAACTGAAATACTATTTCAAAAGATGATACTACACAGTCCATAGCAGAGAGACTCCAGATGTCAATAAAATCGAAGTGCTCTATTTTCAACCCTGTTCTATGAGCTTGACAGCACTGGGGGTAGCACCCTGCAGCATGTAAGGCACAAGGCAATACAGCAAAGAATTCATCCACTTTTCTCTGTGAACAGAGTAAGTGAAAAGAGGACTTCTGAAGCACAGAACATGCCAAATATAATCAGCATTTAAAAACCAATTTAAAAAATAATGATAACAATAATCTGTATTTCCTTTAAAACGTTATTCTTAAGCAAAGATTTTGAGCATTTTAAGACAGGAAGCTGAAATGCAGCAGATGATCCCTTGTCTCCAAAGTCTTATTCCCCAAATTCTCACAGGCACTGAGATTTGCTTATTTTGAAAATACGCAGCAGTACACATGATGATAATGGCCCAAGAGCACATACCTCATGTCACAGAAACAATACTTCAATTCACATTCACGTAAAATAAGTCACTAGCGCTTTTTCACCAAAGTTACCATCAAAGCAGAAAGCACCAAGAGATGAAAAAATAATTATGATGATGAGAAGTTCGATATTCTTGGGTTTCAAGGTCAAACGTAAGCGAGCAATCAGTGCAGTAATACTCCCCGTCGCGACGAGAACATTTCGGTTTCACCACTTGCAACTTTAAAAACCTCACAATTTCGTACCTCCTAATACAGTCCGCGGCACTCTCGGGCAGCACCCAACACGAGGTCACCCAGAGCTGCCAGTATCAGCCCACGTTTTCGTGGTGACCACCTGCACTCCCGAGCCCGGCCGGCGACTGTGCCCCGGCCGCGTCTCGGTTCAGCACGTACGTGTGTCACCTTCGAAACCAAAAGCGACAAAAGCAGCACCTCCTTTGCCTACGACCACCCGCTATGCGAGCGGCAGAAGCTGGTCTTGCAAATTTTTTTCACTTTGCTGTCACGGACACCGATTCCCTGGCCAGGAAGAGCCCGGCAACACAGCAGCAGCAAAGCCGGCATCCCGCCCGCTCCCCGGGCCGGCTGCAGGCGAGAGCCGCGGCAATCCCTCCCAGCGCTCCAGCGGGAGCTCCGCGCCCTCACAGGCGCGGGGCCGGACCGGGCACAGCCTCCCGCGGCAAACCTGCGCTCCGGGGGCTGCGGAGCTCCGGGGGCTGCCGCGCTGCCCCAGCCCAGCGAAATGCCCGCTCCCGCCCCGCTCCCGCCGCTGCGGGACAGAGGGAGCGCAGCCAGGCGGGCGTCGCGGTGAGGACGCGGAGACAGGGGAGAAAGAAGGCAGCGAGCGGCGGGACAGGGGCCGCCTGGGGCTCACCGGAGCAGAGCTGGCGGCGCCTCCTCCTCGTCGTGCTGTGCCGCCGGCGGTCCCTCAGCGCCGCGCCATGTAACCCGGCGTGCCGCCGCCCGCCTCCCGGCTCCGCGCGGACTTTCCCCCTCCTTCCCGCCCGCCCCACCGGCGAGGGCACCCGCCCGGCACCGGCCTGCGCAGCCTCCGCCCCGGCCCGCCGCACTTCCTGGCTGGAAATTCCCGCTGACGCTCCGGCAGCGCGGAGGGCCGCGCGGGCGGGGCGGGGCGGCAGCGGCGGCCGGCGGGGCAGAAGGAGGCGCGGCCGCGGCGCCCTGGGCGCGCTCCCGCGGAGGCGGCGGAGAAGGAGCCGGGGAGCGCTTGCCCCCAAGCCACCCGCTGGCCACGAAATCCCTGGGCCGGGGACAGGCCCTCCCGCCCGGGTGAAGCCGCGTAAACACGCGGGTCCTTTCATCCCAAGGCAGTTACCGCCGCCGCAAGAATAATCCCGTCCTTGCCCACGTTCCTTGGCCTACGGCGGCATTCGCGACATCTCTGTGGATACGGGCCCGACCCGGTGGCCGCCAAAGTTTTTTGACCTCTAAATAAAAAGTTTGGAAGGGGAGAGAGAGACTCTGCATCGAGTGAATTTAACCGCCCTGCCGCAGTGCCTGGCTGCTGGCTGGCTTTCCCAGGCACTTCATTAAAGGAAATTTACCGATTGCTTACCGCCAGATGCCTGACAACATCACTGGGCAGGGAGTACAGGCTGCACAGCACCATTTTTGTGTAGGTTTACACAGTTTCTGATAGAGCAGGCTCCCAGGTAACTTGACGTCTGTTGAACAGTGCCAACCATCAATAATATGATTTTAATACCAGAATCCAGGTTTGCAGCATAGTAATCAAGTGTCCCAGACACATTTAAGCAAGGCTGAAGCAAGGCAGGTAGTGCCATATTTAATTGGCATAAATGCTATGTAAAAGAAGTTCAAATATTTTTGTGCTGTCTTAAAATGTCTGGTTTGCTAAGGGTGATGAGTGTCTCAAATGAGCTCACCAAATGTGTGTTTGCACAGAAATTCAGCAGCATGCCTCTGGGGAGTTTTGTTATGCTAAGGCCATATAACATGGGGCTTCACGAATGAGATAAACAAAAATAATAGTTTAAAATAAGAACTTAAAACCCCCAAACATATAAAGGAACTATGGACCATTGCTTTTTTTTTTTTTTTTTTTTTTTTTTTTTTTTTTTTTTTGTGTTGAAGCAAGGAATTGTAACCTAGAGCAAAAATATGTTCAAAAGGAATAGAGCCAAATCATAAGCCACCTGTTAATTGGAACAAAATGAAAAGGGTCTTTTTACCAGAAAGGGAGTAGATTCAGATGTTACATTTCATGCCACATCTCTGGGTTGGAGCAGAGAAGCACTATTTAAAATGAGTGATGAGAGTGCAAAAGAGAGCTTGGAAATGCAAAGGATTTTCTCTGCTTTCTTGAAAAAATGACACTTTCTACATGTTACACATAAATATGTATGAAGAGAGAGTAATTTCCTTTTTATGGATTGCCACTCATGCTCTGTGATGCAATTCTAAAAATGTACTCCCCCATTCTCTTCCCAGTACAAACTGGGAGTTGAGAATGACTCAGCATTTCCAAGTAAAACATGTTTTCCTTATTATATGGGGATATTCAAAACCCACTGTTAATTTTTTTTAGTGGAAGAAAATGCACTGAATTTATAGAACATGTGAGGAAAGAATTGTGTCCCAAAGCCCTTGAAGGAGGAAGTCTAGTTGGATTTTAAATACAAAGAAGTTTCAAAATTAGATTCATTTGAAAGGAAAGGTGCTATGTCATAGCTAATCAAAGGTGTGCTCACAGGGCAAAACATGTATGAACAAGTACCAGGAAATCAGACAAGGTGGAGCAGTTCCAAAACTTAAGGAGACTTACCTGGTGGATTTATTTTAAAAGGACATGTGTTCAAGTACTCAGGCTCAGCTCTCCCTGTGAAATCTTAAGCAGCTTCCACAAAGATCTAGGTTTTACAATAAAATCTTCTTCTCAATTATATTTAAAGCATAAATTTGCCTTTTTTAGAGCTTAATACCATAGCTGAAATGTTATTTCTACTGACACCCACAGTAGTGCCAGGCTGTAAGCCCACACTTTGGTAAAATTATCTTCACAGGACACTCTAGATAAATGTACTGCTTTATAGCACAGGATTCCCACTTGAAGAGCCAAATAATTGTGTTCCAACCACTGAGGAAATTAGGCAGATAATACAGGCTCGGTGGTTTGCAGTGATGAAGTGCTGCCTATTTCCTGAATAACACAGGTTGCCACTATTACCATCAAGTTACTTCAGTACCTGGACAATCTCAGCCCAGAGATGAAGAGCAGGTGATCAGATCTGGACCCAAAGGAGCAAATGCCTGCTGTTGAGCTGAGGGGAGCGTTGTGAAATGGTTGCAGCCGTGTCTTTGGTGGCTGGGCAGGTGCACTGAAGGAAAGGCTTTCTAGCTGTACACTTAACCAGGCTGTTTCACCTCAGTCAGGTGGGGTACATTTAAGTTTCCTGATATGCAGATGCAATTTAGAAGCTGAGTCTCTCCTCTGCTAGGTTTGCTCTGGGAATACAGATATACAGATCTCTTTCCAAGGTCAGAAATCTTTGGCCTCAGTATTTTTTAATCCTGTAACTAATGATAGATAAACATCTAAGACAAGCAGAGATTTTTAAAATAATCAGTTTTTACTTTAATTGAGATGCCTGGATTGGAAAAACTCATGAAAGTTTCTTACATTATTTGTCTTCTGTTTCTGACATATTTACTGGAATGAGGATAGGCTCTTTTCATTCCCTTTGACGTAGTAGGTTTGAGGCTAAAGCAGGAAAAGATAAGGGAAAGTCTAAAATAGCTACTGAGAGGCACTTCCTTTTAAAGCTTTCAACTTCCCATCTTCATTGAACTACTATGTCATACTATCCAAATCTATTTCTGGTCAATCCATTATTTCTTTCTCATCCAGATAATCCAGAAGTTCTAACTTAAAAACTGATTGATTTGCCTTACATAGTAGCCAGTGATCATCTTAACACACTCCAGTCTCATAGAGGTTGTCAGTGTTTAGCCAATATTTGCTGTTGGCATTGCCATTGTCTCCTATAGCTTGAATCCGTCACCATCACAGGAAGACAATATGTTAAAAAAAGTTGTATTTTTAAGATGGTGTCATCATTCTGAGAATATATATGAAGCCTTAATGAAGTTGACAATAGAAACTATATTTTAAAAAACATTCTAAATAGCCAATGTACATGTGCAAAGCCAACCATTTGAACTGCAGCTAGCAGGGTGTAGAGTTCAACAGTGCTGCTGAATCCCCAGGTTGCAGCATTCATGAGAAGTACGTTCTATCATCTCTGTCATTTTTTGGTGGATGATGAACTGGCCTCAATTCATCACATATTTCATCAGATTTAGATGGACACAGCAACATCCTGCAAGGCTCTGAACAATGTGGTGACTCCTGTAATTACACAGGCCACATCCCAAATGCATCTCTTGCTTGCTTCCTCCAGAGCCACAAATCAGACATGGGATCTTATGTTAACCCCACTGTGGTTCAGGCATGTCACTCTGCTGAAAGACTAAATTTCTGGTGTGTTGGGTAAGACTGCCAGAGCTGAATCAGGAGTTTTCAGTAGCAAATAACTGTTGGGGGGCAGGTGCTGGGGAGTTAGTAGACTTAAATAAGAGAACCATGAAGCTGTAGACATGGCTGATGGGTATAATTAACAGAGAAAAGGGAACCTTTGGAGAGAGCTAGAAGTAAACAAGAAAGGGAACACTGCTCAACATTTACTTACAGCTGTCATACAGTATAGGGTATAACTTCCTAAAGGACATTGAAAGAACCAAGCAGAGAAGGCAATTTGATGTATATAATTTTTGGAATGTTTAGCCTAGCCTTCCCTTAGTTTGTCTGTGTAATGCTAGGCCTTCTTCCTTCTTTTCTTTTACACTGGCAGATGATTACACCAGAAGTGGCGGTTTATAGATTCTCTGTGAAATTGCTGCAAGGTAGCTGCTCTCAATGGAGCTACCCAGACCACTGTGAGAAGTTGTGAGCTGACCAGTTCATCAGAGCATTGAAGCTGCTTCATGCAGAACGTACATTCTCTTCCAAATGCGTGGCCTAGGCTGGTCCTACTTAGCAGCCCAGGTTTAGCGGCTGAGCAGCGTAACACTGTACAACAGTACGTGCAGTATTGACAGAACAGAAATGGTTGTGTTTGTAGAAACCATTCAGAGAAACATTAGTGTAGCACTGTAGCAATGTGAAGTTCATGCAGCTTAGATCCCAAAGCAAACTGCTCCAGCAAGTGCTGTTACAGTCAGAAGCTGTGCTGTCTGGTAATAAATCTAATGAACTGCCAGTCAGTTCTCCAGAATCTGGGCCAAATTCAGATTGTGAGTGATTCACTCATTGCCACTCAGCTATATAACACCTTGGCCAGCCACTGAAGCTAGAGGGATGGGTTTCTGCCATTTGAGTTCAGTGGCAGCAGGTTCTTACCAGTCCACTGCATGCACTCCCTTCTCTTCCCACCTCCCCATGTTATGATTAATATCCTGTGCTCTAGTCAGTATTTAATATATGAGATTATTGGGTTCTCTTCATAGTATTTTGCATATCTGAATGATACATATTTTTAACTTCTGATTACATCCATCAGGACCTAGTTCAGGGGCCCAGTTGTTTTCCCAAGGGACATATGTTCTTCCCATTACACAACTGTGGCTTTAGTTCCTCAGCAATGTTTCACCCAGTTAGCTAATGCAAACAAAAGCAGCTGTTTGTTGTCTTTGTCACTTTCTTTTGTCACTTTCATTAAATACATGTTCAGTTCAATCTCTGAGGTAATTTTGGGTCAGGTGTACTGAGTAGGACCGATGTTAACACAGCATAGAAAGTGGAATTTAGCTAACTTGATTTATATTGCTGCCGTTTTATTGCTGCAGCTCAAGGAAAATTCCAGATAGCTAAGCATTGTACAAATACGTAGGGAAGGGATTTCTTCTGCCATAGAAATTTCAACATCTAAATATATATAATGGAAAACAGGTTATGAAAACTGAAAGTGACATTCACTACTGTTTGAACTCATGCAGTGATTAATTTAAGTCTTCTACTCAATTGTTAGTAGAACTAAGTTCTGATTTCCCGAGCTGTTTCTGTTTCAAGTTTTAAGCTTTTACGGCAACTAGTGATATTCTTCTTGAAAGTCCAGTCCTGGAATAGCTGGGTATGGCTAGTTTTTTTCCCAGGTTTCAATGAAAACTTAAACCTTATGAAAGTGTCAATGTTCAAAAGGTATTTTTTAAACTGATGTGATTCCCTTTAGGCAAATCCTGTGGGCTTAGAGGACTTTATAATTTTGTAATGATGGTGGATTAACAACAGTGAGTGGTGAACTGAGACAAATCACTAGTGTAATGGATCAAGCCTTCCAAAAAATACAAGATTATAAAAGGATTATTTGGAGGGCACTAAAAAAATATTGTTTCCTAGACAATCTCTGTCAAATAGATTTGATTTCTCAAAAGTTCATATTTTTTTAACCTTTGTTCCAAAACTATGAGGGTTTGAAATGTTTTTTAGCAAAGTATTCTAGACTTAGAGCTGTAACACGAGAAACAATACAGGCACTACCTAAGGCTGTGATAAGATGCAACAGGCTGATGAAAAGCAAGACAATATGCAGTGTAATGACAGAAGGAGCCCTGTGATAGAGCAGGGTCTCAGGGGTGGAAACGGACCTCAGTCTGTTTTTCACTCTACACAAGAAGTAGGTGGAGGAAGCAGGGTGTTCTCCTTATTCTAGTTTCTCTCTCAGTTCCCTTTGTGATTTACTGTTTGGAAGCGGAAGCCTGGCTGACAGCAGGACAGTCTTTGATTCTTTCCCTGGTGAAAGAGCACGGTACAGAAACTTTTAAGCTATAGATAAAGATCCCAGCACCAAAACTAGGAGCGGTATGACCGTGTGATTCTGCTGTTGCTCCCAAGCCCATTGTCTCAGATGTTGTCATGCTTCCATGCCCTGCCTTGCTTTCAAGGCTAAGGAACACCACACAATGCTTCAAACATTCAGTAGGTGAACTTGTATAGGCTCAGGGTCTCTGCCCTGCTGAGACCTGACCTGAAAGTGCATGTGACTTTTCTCACCTGAGGGCAGGGAAATGGAATTGCAAAGTCTTCAAATGTTGCTGTTTACCTAGACGTCCAAATAAGAATATGAGACTACGGTTTAAGCCCTTGGGTGTATTTACAACAGCTCTTCCCATCTTTAAGCATTGTGCTGCCAACAATTGGCTGCACCCAAGACACTCCCTTTGATAGCGTAGTTAGAACTGTGCTGCTTGTGTTCAGATCAACAGCAAACTCTTGTTGACCTACCTGGGTGTACTGCTGGTGGCTGAGGGAGGATCCCTGCCTTCTCCACAGACTTGGAAAGCGTTCTGACAGTGGGCTCACCTGGCTGCAAGTAGTAAGGCATCTGCAAAACTGTAGTATTTTCTTGAAGCAGCATTTAGTTTTGCAAGGTGTGTGTTGCTCTGCAAGAAAGTAAAGGTGTGTGTCATGTGTGACTTTATGAGTGCTTCTGCAGAGGTCCAGCTGGGTCTGCTGGAATTCTGACAGTGCTGCAGACAGGTTAGAATGATGGTCTTGTGACAAAAATGCTGTTCTTGCTGTAAGGATAGGGAACAAAAGCCCAAAGAAATGAAGATTGTAAAGATGAATGATAGGATGAATTTGAAACACAAGATTCATTTTCCTCACAGGTTTTGTTGCTACATAGGTTAATATATACACCCTATCTTGATTTCTGTGTGCCACGCTCAGACAGTTCACTTGGCTCTGAGGCTCACTGTGTACTGTCCCATCCCATGAGAATACTTGGAGGAGGTGGTTGTGCCATCAGAAGAAAGTAATTTGTCATTGCATGATACTACAGGACTTGCCTGACTAGAAAGGTTGGACACACTAGTATAGTACTTGCTATTTCCAAAACAATTACCCCTGTTGACTTCATTTGCAGATTAGTGATTTTAGTACTTCTGTGATAAGACCAGTGTCTTAAGCACCTAGAAAATGAGGTAACCTGTAAATAGTTTGGATTATGTGATGTGATGTGACAAGGAACTCTAGCACAGAAGAGGAGACCTCACAGCTCCCTTGGTCAGGATTAAGGATCTGATGCTGTCTGTTTGTTTGTTGTAATCCTCCCAGCTTTTACCAGGAAATTAATGAAGGCCCTGTAGAAAGCAGTCTTTTTAATGTTCATTTCTTCTCTAGAGCAGCCCTATCCTAACAATTCAGCTTAATACAGGTGCCCAGGAGTAGCAACTTTCACACAGAGGAAAGCAATTTTTCTAAAATTATAAACAGAAAACAATCTTCTCTTAATAAGAAGTTCCTATCAATGGTTTAGTGGTGCTAGAAGAATAATCAGCCCCTTTCTTTATATGAAGACAAACTTGTGGTTAGAGCAAAAGTCTTGGAATGGGGCTCTCTATGTTATCTTCGAGTGTAACTTCAGAGAAGAGCAATGTGACCACTTATGTTAAAGGCTGGAGGGAGAGGAAATAGTTAAAATAAAGGTAAAGGCCAGTGACCAATTCCTATTTAGTATTGCATGCAACCCTTAAGTTATTTCCATTTTGCAAACAAATCTCCAGATCCTGATTTTGCTCATTTGGATAGCAAAACCTTATTTTGATTCTCCACTGGCATGCAGTAGTGTGATTTTTCTGGTTGCATGAAACACCCATAGTGAGTAGCTGCCACAGGTCAGTCTCCTGATCTGCCAATAGTTTCACTAAGCCGTGCCTTAAAGGAGAGCAGCTTTAAAACCTTGAAATGAGTCTTATCTAAACTTGAAAGTGAAAGAGACAGGGCCAGTTTTAATCAAAGTATGTATGACTCATCTTTCAAACTTTATTGATGTTTTGTGTGACAAAGTCACATAAGCAGCATCTCTAGCTGAAAAAAACAGTCTCCCTGAAAATGGAGCTATTGATTTCCTCTCTAGAACATGCTCTGCTTAAGAACAGCACAAGCTGAAACAAAACTGTTGAGCAGGAAGGTAAATGTGAAAACTGGACTACCAAGCTATAAACTCTTGATGCCTTTTATCACAAGAAACTGTATAAAATGTCTACCCCTACTAACTTTCATCCAATATGACCTGAAACTGTCAGGCACTATTGCATCTCAGGCATTTATTAGGTCTTTGATGTTACTGAAATTGAAGAATTCTCCTCCTCCTCACCTCTTTTAGAACAGAAATATTTCTGATGTCATTGATGGTCTCTCCCCACAATATAAGGTATACACATGTTTCCTTACTTGTCATAAAATACTGTAAAATCATTAAATAGTCAAGCAGCACTGCAAATGAGGACACTGTCATCTTGAACTCTCAG